>NC_084794.1:112412357-113662357 GCF_963169125.1 Humulus lupulus | reverse complement strand
AAGTTTAACCGGGAGGATTGCTGCTCTCAATAGATTCATTTCCAAATCAACGGACAAGTGTGTCCCATTTTTTAATCTACTCAGAGGCAACGAGAAATTTGAATGGATGGAAGAGTGTGAGCAGGCATTTCAAGCCTTGAAGACTCACATGGCGCAACCACCAATTCTATCGAAGCCGTTCGATAAGGAAACTTTGTTCATCTACTTGGCGATCACAGAATATGCTGCTAGCGCTGTCTTAGTAAGAGAAGGAGAAGGCGTGCAGAAGGTTGTTTATTATGTAAGCAAGAGGCTAATTGGAGCGGAGCTACGATAACCGCCTATTGAAACATTAGCCTATTGCCTAATTTAAGCCTCCAGGAAGCTGCGACCCTACTTTCAAGCTCACCCAATCACGATTCTGACTGACCAACCTCTATGGCAAGTTCTTCAAAAGCTAGAAGCCGCAAGAAGATTATTGAAATGGGAGGTCGAACATGGGCAGTTCAATATCGCTTACTTGCCATGAGCAGCAATAAAAGGGCAAGCCCTAGCTGACTTCATCGCAGAGTTCACTAGGCTTTCAGATAACGAGCAGTCAGAAACACCTGAAGAGCCTGAGCCTCAAAACCGAGCTCCCTGATGGAAGTTATTTACAGACGACTCCTCTAATAAACATCATGCAGGAGCAGGTGTGATTCTGATAACGCTTGAGGGGCATCGATTTCACTGCACAATCAGGTTTGACTTCACTGCTTCTAACAACGAGGCTGAGTATGAAGCATTGCTCGCTGGGTTACGATTGGCCAGGGACATGAACATAAAGGCACTTGACATCTACTGTGACTCTCAGCTGGTAGTAAATCAAATAATGGGAGAATACCATGCCTGAGGTTTAAAGATGGTTGCTTACTTAAACAAAACAAAGGATCTATTAGTGCAGTTTGAAAAGTACACCCTTCAGCAAGGACCTCGCGACCAGAATTCAAACGTTGATGCTTTGGCCAAATTAGCAAGTGCAAAGGATGCTGATACTCTGAACATAGTGCCAGTTGAACGGCTGTCTGTGCCAAGCATCAAAATAGAGGAGACTACTTTGGTGATCCAGGTGGCAGATACATGGATGGCACCATACATAGAATATCTGACACAAGGCGTGTTACCAACAGACAGAAACAAAGCCAGGACCCTTCAGCGGCATGTCGCTAGGTATATCCTGGTTGATGGAATCTTTTACCCAAGGGGATACTCGATGCCACTCCTCAGATCTATTTCAAAAGAGAAGGCCAAAGAATTGATGAAAGAGGTACACAAAGGCTTTTGTGGGGACCAGGCTGGGGGGCAAAGCTTATCAAAAAAGATCCTGAAGCAAGGGTACTTCTGGCCAACAATGAATGAAGACTCAGTGGAATTTGTGCGGAGGTGCGACAAGTGCTAGAGGTTCTCCAAAATCCCATGACCAGCCCCTAATGAGCTGAAACAGATGCGAAGTCTGTGGCCGTTCGCAATATGGGGCATAGACTTGATTGGATCTCTACCCACAGAAAAGGGTGGCGTCAAGTATGTTGTGGTTGTGGTCAATTACTTCACTAAATGGGTTGAAGTTAAGCCACTCGCAACCATAACGACCAAGAAAGTGTTGGATTTTGTGGTCAAAAACATCATATGTCGCTATGGATTGCCAAGGAAAATCGTCTTAGACAACGGCACGCAGTTTGATAGTGATCTGTTCACGAATTTTTGCAAACGACATGGAATTATCAGGAGCTTTTCTTCAGTCACTCATCCCCAAGAAAATGGAGAATTCGAAGCAGACAATAAAATGCTAAAGGATACTCTGAAGAAAATACTTGAAGAAGCTAAGGGGGCATGGCCAGAACAATTGCCTGAAGTCCTTTGGTCGTACAGAACTTCCCACCGAGCAGCAACAGGCCATACCCCATTTTCCTTGGCTTATGGGTATGAGGCTATGTTGCTAGTTGAGTTAGATCCACCATCGCATCGCAGAATAACGTACAATCAAGGCTCTAATAACCAACTATTAATGGAATACCTGGACTTAATCGATGAGAAACGTGAGCAAGCCCAACTCCGAGTAGCTGCTTCCCAGCAAAAAGTCACCCGGTATTTCAATTCTAAAGTGTGTGAAAGGAAATTCAATGATGGAGATCTAGTACTTCGAAGAGTTTTCCTAGACACCCACGACCAGGCTGCTGGAGTACTCAGACCTAATTGGGAAGGACCGTACCAAATTGAAGAAGTCCTCCATCCAGGCACCTATAAACTTGCTCGCTTAAATGGAGATCTCATTCCTCGCTATTCGAATGGAGAACACCTGTGCAAGTACTATCAATAAACAATTCTTCTTAAAGAATTGGCTTGTATTAATTTTACTTTTTACAAGTTGTGAAAAAGGGATGGTCATTTTATGTGACTAATCGCTTATAAGTGTAAGATCTTATTGATCACTCATACAGACACGTTTTGTCCAATTATTACGAGAAATATAAGGGACTGTTGATGGAGCCAAAACGGGTATGTTTTAAAAATTTATACTCACAAGCGCACGAATCGTATATGGAATATAGTGTTCGTGTAAGCATGAGATCGAACCCAAAGGAGTTGTCTAAAATAAAAAAGAAAACTATTTTAAATCAAAAGTAATAAATTCTAACCTAGCTCCAAAGATTGATGAGTTTTTAATGTTATGAACATAAAATAAAAGATTGAAAAATAAAACTATTTAAGAGAATAAAAATAAACCAATAATGATTTGAAAATAAGTGTTAAAAGAATATATTATTAAGATACTAGAATCTACAAAATGTAAGTTTAATAATATTTATTAGTATATTGATTCCCAAGTTTTAGTAATAGTAGAAATTAATCAAACCATCACTTATTCAAATTAGATATTCTATTTTAGCACAAGTTTTTATAAAAATATAGGATCTATCTTCACTTTTTAAAATTATAATTTCAAAGCATTTAGTGTAAATCAATCTAATGAAATAACAAATAAATCAATGAACATTATTTATAAGGCAAAACATAATATTTTTGTTCTAAGCATTGGATGTGTACAATTTAATGACACATCTTACACAAAGAATATGATGTTTTTGCACTAGTGAAGAACAAAGTGTAAATATGTGCTAACAATAAAAAATACATGATATTTAAGATGAAAGAAGATATTTGAAGAAGAAAAATCCATAAACTTTGTTGCACAAAATGGGAAATCAACATACAAAATAAATACTATCTAGTTACATATTGTTTCATCATCACCTTAATAATCTTCAAAAGATTAGAAACTCATAACTAAAATAGCAAATACAAACTAAAAATTACAAACATAAATAGGAAAATTTGGAGGAGAAATCCCCAAATTTTTCCTCTAAAAACTCATAGGAAAAATGACCAAAAAGAAGAAAAAGATGAAGAGAATTGAGAGGTTTTGAAAGTGTAGAACTTGTGGTATGGTAACCTCCCTCCAAAACGAGCCTCCTTAAATGGTCTTCAAAACTCCCTATTTATAGCCAAATTGAGTATATTAAAATAATCAATTTAAATTAATTAAATTGATTAAATTAATTAACTTAATAAGATGGTAAATAGGGGTAAATTATAGGGTGTAATGATGATGTTTTGGGGTAAAATGTGTAAAAAAGTTTGGGTAAAAAAATAGTATTTTTGGACAAAGAGGACAAGGAAACAATGTGCTTTAGTTGGGCTCAAAATGGGGAAAATAAGCTATTTGGCAGGTCATGGGGCTGCTTTGGCAGCAGCTGGGCAAGGTAGTGATTGGCCATGGGCCTTTGGATGGGGCGTGGTGTACGGCTGGGCAGGGGTGTTTGGCTGAACAATTGAAGAAACCGTGGGCTGGCGGCGTGATTGCTTCGGGAGGCTGCTACTTGTTGAGGTGATTCAATTGGGCCACGGGAGAAGCAAGCTGCTGGCAGGAAGGAAAGGGCATCAGGCGAGTTGGGCCTCGGCTGGAAGATGCTTGGGAAGGCCCAGTCGGGCTGGGAAACAAGGTTGGCGTTGGGCTTCGGCGCTGGGCCTGGGAAGGGGCAGCTGGGCCATGAGCTGCTGTTTGGAGCAGGAGGTGAAGGTGCTTTTGAAAAATGCCACATTCTCCATATTTTTTCACCTTTAATTCTTGTCTTTCCTCTTTTTTCCAAAGTACCAAAATGCAACATTATTTTCTACAAAATAAATATAAAAGAAATCATAACAAAATATTTTCAACTATAAAATAAATCAATTTAATTCTTTGAAAATATTAATTATAACTTAATTTATATTTAACATTTAAGTTCAATAATACCACTTTTTTTTTACCTCAAATTAAACAACAATAATTCAAATAATTAACTACAACATTTTACAACAAAATAACTATAAAAACACACAAAAATATATAAAATCAAAATAAAGCCAATAAATTCAAAATTACTTTAAAACTTAATAAATCAATTAAAAACTCAAGAATTAAGCAACAATTAGCACATAAAAAGTGGTAAAATAACTCTATTTTGTAGAGTTATCAACTGTGCCCAGCCAGTCATTCTTGCCAATTATTGTATCTATTACAAGTATTTGCTCATTACGTGTGTTGTTTTGCTGTATTATCGTTTTAATTCCCTTGCTCCGAGCAGTAATGTTCGAACAGGTTTTGGTTAAGGCAATTGACCAAGGACCTAAAGCTCCTCAATCACTTGGGGGGCATATAAGACATCTAGTAAGCAAAGCATATCGAAAGGTATGTAAACACATGAGCAAAATAAGTGAAAGCATGCTAAGGAACTTAGAGTATTTTTCAAAATTTTGTATTTTGTTAAATCAAACCAAAGTACTATGCTAGGTTCGGTCATGCGAACAGATGATTATGATCAAATGCAAATATTATAATATCTAGAGGAATTCCTTTACACCACGAGCAGTCGCTGCTTGGATGTAATTGTTTGTTAGAAGTAAAAGTTGCCCATGCAGCAATAAAATTTTATAATTAAAAAAGTAATTGTCTTTACATCACGACCTGTAGGTCGTGTAGTCAAAAGATAGAAAGAAAAAAGAAAAAAGACTACAAAGCTGGAGGGTCTTGAGGAGCGTCCTGGTCGACAGCAGCGCCAGCTTCATTGTCTGCACCATTTATCCCCATTGCTATGGAAATCTCTAGGGAAGCAGGAATTCTAGCCCTTTCTTCTTCCTCCAGGCGAATGGCGCACTGGGACATTAGAGTCCTTCTCAAGCGCTCAGACACGTAGCTGAAGTTGGCCTTCCAGTTGTACTTCCAAAACTCGTAAAAGTAAAGGAGGGTGGCTTCCTTGTACTTCTCCAAGTTTTTGGCTTCAGTTTCCTCAACCTCCTTCTCGCGCCTTTCCAGCTCCTCCATCTCCTGCCTGCTCGCAATCAGATTGAGCTCAAGCTGTTTGGATTGTTGGTAATTGAGTTTAGTGCTTTCCCTGAATTTTTATTTATCTTCTTTGGCTTTCTTCAGGGCGTCCCGACTTTCCAACAACTCCTCGGTCAGCGTGGATTTTTTCTCGAGCAGTTCATCATTCAACTTGGTCAGCTCTGCATTTTTCTCGAGCAATTCACCGTTCTGCTTGTTCAACACAGTGTTCTTCTCGAGCAGGTCAGCATTTTTCCTCTCGAGCGCTTTCATGGCCTCAATGAGCCTGGTGTCAAAGTTTTTGGTTTGGGATACCATTGCACCCACACGGCGCCAGTCGGCAGTCATGGTCAACAATCCCTGCAACCAGATGAAAAGAATAAGGCGATGGCAGAAAATCAAAAGAAAATTACTCAGCAACAAAAAGCAACTTACGCTGACTATCTCATTTAGCCCTCGATTTAGTATTTGGTCGGTCTCCATGGATATGGCATCGTCGATGGCCTCTTGACTATGTTTGTGTTTGGAGAGCTTGTATATTATCTCCCTGGCTGAACTGACCACGGTGTTGGACAGGGAGCCTTCGGGCTGAGTGCGGTGTGTGTGGTTAGAAGGCGTCGGAGGAGTGGGAAGCTGATCGACCGGTGCTGGAGGAGTGGAATGCTGGTCGGTCGGTGGCGTTGAGTCTAGCTGGTCGAGTGGATATGGAGGTGGCGTGTTTTCCTTCGAAGGAACAGCTTCTGAAGGACCCTTAGTCCGAGCCTTCTTTGAGGGGGTTTTGCTGGTCTCTCCCCGAGTCCTCTTACTGTCTTTCTTCCTGCCTGAGGAAGCAGCAGTGGCCTTGTAATGTTCGAATACGTTGTCAGACGACATATCTACACAAAAGGAAACAATACGAGCAATGTGACAATATATATAGATGGAACTAAAAAAGAAAGTAAGGAGATTATAAGTAAAGTACCTGTGCTACAACTACTGGTCACTACATTACTTACTAAACTACTTACTGCCTGAAAGAAATCTGAATTTAAGTTTGGAGTATACTTAAAGTTGTCGTCCCCGTCAAATAAGTGACAGGGAATTGGCAAACTATCTAAGAATGAGAAAACAGTACCATTCTCATCTGAGGACTCGTCGATGGGGGCAGAGGGTTCGGTAGCTTTCTTTTTTCCCTTTCCTAGTGGAGCTGGGGGAGCAGCAGCTTGCCGGGTACGGGAGGGTTCCCTGATTGTCACTCCAGTCGTCCTCCTCCTTTGAGGTTGCGACACGTCTTGGTGCTGCTCGGGAATCTCCTCGCCAGTGGTACTCCCCGTTGTTGACTTCCTCACATCCTGGTGAGGTGCCAAAAGCCCGACCAGCCTCAGGTTAGCCTCTGTGACCAGATGTTTGACGCTCTTCTCTACGTCAGTCATGCTGGCCAAAAGTGCTGATCGGACTTCCATGTCTCGAGTGGGAGCCGATCGCAGCCATGGGCCTGAAAGGCACTAAAAATCTAAGGGAAATACCAGAAGAATTAAAGAAAAATAAACGACCAGGGGAGTTGAAATATTACCTCCTTGGGTGAAGACCAAGTTGTTGGCAACCATGTCCATGGTCAGAAAGTACTCCAGATGGTACTTCCCCACATTGGATATAAAGGTTGTATCACTCAGGAAAGTGTGGGACATTTCCTGGTGACAGAAGTGGAAGAACCCCGTGTTTTCTTGATTGGGGTTGGATTTTAGGTCGAACGGATAGTTGACCTCGTGTGGTGTGGGGACAGGCCATTTTTTATGGCTATAAAGGATATAGAGTGTAGAGAGCATTCTATACCCGTTTGGGGTTATTTGGAGAGGAGCGACCCCAAAGTAGTTGGCCACTCCTTGGAAAAAAGGATGGAGAGGCAGGATCGCTCCTGCCTCGATGTGATATCTCGACCAGGCACTATAGACGCCTCCAGGCATATTCGCCCGTTGGTCTCTGGTAGGTTGGACTAGGGTCACCCCAGGAAGTCCGTATTTTTTAATGTAATTGGCAATCATCCTAACCGTTACTCAGCTAGGAGGGGCAACATACCACTCAACATCTGGTTGAATGGCATTTCGAAGTTGGGCTTGAGTTTGGATAGCAGGGTCAGGGGTGTTTTCTTCCCAACCACTAGTCAAAGGAGTTTTAGACCGAAGAGCAGGCTGATTTAAAGGGGAAGCGGATAGTTTCCTTTTATGGGCTTTGGATTTTACTCAACCCATATTTTGAGGTGGGGTCGATGGAGTGTTTGGGGTGACGTGAGAAAAGGGAATTTCTGGTATCAACAGTGATGATTGCTCCTCGTCTTCAAGTAATTAGGCCAGCAAGTCGTCGTCGATAGGCCTCTCACCTCCCCACGGTACTTGCATGAAAAGTTGCGAACAAAAAATGGGGAGATGATAATTTAAGGCTTAAAACCTTGTGTTTAAAAGTTGGAATAACACTGCTCATGTATAAAAGCTAAGCTTTTATACAACCAGCAACATTCTGATAAAAACACTGTATTTCAAGTGGACAGTTTGGAAAATAGATTAAAAAGCAGAAGTGAAATTTTTTCCAGGAAAAACTCTTCGACTCTGAAAGGGCGGGAAAAACCCAGTTTTTCAGCTAGCTTAAAAATCTAATTTTTACTTCGATTTTACACCCTAAATCTACAATCTTAACTACCAAACTAACTCCTATCACCTATACACATTATTTCACTACCCTATCAAATATCAATCAATATACCCACTTACCCCAAAACAAATTCAACCAAGAACATTCAAAAGCTTAGAGATAAAACAGATATAAGAAGGTTTTGCATGGCATCCCAAACGACAGAAAGATTCGGGGAACTTACTTGGATGAAAGTTAGAGTATAAACACGAACTTTTTGAACGTCTGAGCGAAAGTTCCTTATATCAGCGATGAAAGCTTCTGGGTTTTCTAGGCTCTGAAGGTTGAAGTTCTTTAAAGTTCTTGAAGAGAAGGCAAGTGAAAGGTAAAAAGTAAAAATGTGATTTTGGGGTATTATTTATAGTGATCGTGGCGTCGTAGAAGAGGTAATCATGGAATTACTTCTTTCAAAGTATGGGGAAGTGCAATATTCGTCAGACAATTTTTTGGGAAACCGAAAAGACTTGATTGGACATGATTGGTTACCTTTTTTCGAGAAGTCATGGGCGGCTCTGACATATTTGGTGGGGTAAGCGAAGGGTCAGTTTCCTAAGTTTACTTTATGCTGGTCGCAGTAAAGTAAACTTGGGGGAAAATGTTTACCCAAAAATGGTTGTTGATGACATGGCAAGGATTTCTCACACGTGGTTGACGCGTGGCAAAGTCAAAATAAGGAGGTGCTGTTCAATGATCGACCAGCTACACATTGCTTCACCATACTTCACGATTAGATACGAACAATCTGGTCATATGATTCGATTTATTTTTTTTAAAGATTGTAATATTATAATAATTACGTTGATTATTTCCTCTTTATTACCTTGATACACGAATATTAAGGAAAGTTAAGGCCCATTAGCCCATGTAGCCCCCCTTGAGCCTATAAATATGCATGAAATAGCTCAAGGAAGGGACTTTTTGGCTTTTTTATCTTTTTCCTGAATACTGAGAGAAAGAGCATACAGTGCAATTATCCTCAAAATAGTTGTATTTCCCCTAAGGCTTGTGAAACTCAAGAACCCTAGTTCTTTGATCACGACATTGGGATTCAATATTAATAATAACACTAAGTGGACGTAGGTCATTACCATCCATTGGGGTCGAACCACTATAAATCTTTTGTGTCTATTCTTTACCATTAGATTACATTTTTTATTATTATCATATCTCTTGTCGTATTCTTGACTCCGTGTCGTTGGCCAAATCAAGGGTCAACAACCTCAATGAGGAGGTCTATATGGAACAACAAAAAGGGTTTATCCTACCAAAATATGAACATAAAGTATGTAGACTTGTAATCCTTATATGGATTGAAACAAGATCCTAAGCAATGGCATGAGAGATTTGATCAAACCATCATGTCTAATGGGTTTAGACATAATAATGGAGACAAGTGTTTGTATTCCAAAACCTGTAAATGATATGTGATCATGGTTTGCTTATATGTGGATGACATACTTATTCTGAGTGATAGCATGAAAGGGATAGAAAAAACAAAGAGGTTTCTATCATCAACCTTCAAGATGAAAGATCTTGGAGAAGTTGACACCATACTTGGTATCAAAGTAAAGAAACATAGTGGGGGTTTTGCGTTGGGTCAATCCCACTATGTTGAGAAAGTATTGAACAAATTTAACCATCTCAAGGTTAAAGATGCCAATACTCCATTCGATCATAGTGTAAAACTAGAGAAGAATGAAGGAAGAGCGGTGGCTTAATTGGAGTACGCTAGTGCTATAGGGAGTCTAAAGTACGCTGCCCAATGTACTAAACCTAATATAGCATTTGCGGTAAGTAAACTTAGTAGGCTTACAAGTAATCCAAGTGTGGATCACTAGAAGGAGATTGGAAGAGTCCTAGGTTATCTCAAGAAAACCAAAGGACTAAGCCTTCACTACTCCAAATTTTCTTCAATCTTAGAAGGATATACAGATGCAAGTTGGATATCCAATCTTGGGGACAACTTGTCCACAACTGGTTGGGTATTTACACTTAGTGGAGGTGCAAATTCTTAGGGTTCCAAGAAACAAACCTGTATATCTCATTCCACTATGGAAGCAGAGTTTATAGCTTTAGCTTCTACTGGAAAAGAGGTCGAATGGTTAAGGGATCTGTTGATAGAGATACCCCTAATCAAAGAGAATGTATCCACTATATCGATACATTGTGATAGCCAAGCAACATTGGCTAGAGCATACAGCGGAGTGGATAATGGGAAGTCTAGACATATTAGTCTAAGACATTGATATGTAAGAGAGTTGATTCAAAGATGAGTCATCTCAATATCCTATGTGAGAACAAGTAAAAATCTGGCGGATCCTTTCACTAAGCCACTAACGAGGGATTTAGTGGCTACATCATCTCGAGGGATGGGACTTAAACTCCCTAAAGAGATTCATGATTGATGGTAACCTATCTTAACACTATTTATTCAACTAGTGTTAGGTTCAATAGGTAACAACAAGTCAATCAAGTGAATATTAGTTGTACTCAAAACAAGTCCTATCTGAGATATTGAGTACTTGTGAGTTACCAAGTTGAGGGTTAAAACCGAATGGTTTTTTTAATAGAATTCAGTCTTGTGAAGACAAGTATTTTTGGTAACAAAATACTGTAAGAATTCTACCTATATGGACCTAGGGGTGGTGCCGCCTCTCATGAGAATTGGGAGTGTTCTCAAGAACGTCCATGAATGGAAAGTGCACATGGTCATTAACGGTGCAAAGCGAGACATAGAGGTCTCAAGTGAACATCGCAAAGTTGTGTGTTATCACTGATTTGTTATCATGAAAAGATGGTTCAATGCCTAGTGCAACCAAATTTTCGACAAATTTTGTGATAATTACACTATAGTAAAGTTCAAGTTGAAAAACACTTTGCTTTATGCACTAATGCAATGACTCCTATAATAGATAGTTCTTATTTAATAAAGTGGGGGATATGTTATATTTTAAAATATAATGATTGATTAAATTTACAATAGATAACTATTTAATCTAGTGGGGGAATGTTATATTATTTTATAATATAATGTAATATTATATTATATTATAATATAATGTTTTAGATTAAATAAATGTGACAAAGAGTGTCACATATTGTAACATATAATAGAGAGTTACAATATTTAGATATATGAGATATATCCAAATATGTAACATATTTGGTGTTACAAATTTGTAACCTCCAAATATTACCCTTTATTGTGTAAATTTGGTGTTACACAATATTGTGATGAATTTCATAAAGTCATATGTGAAATGGTTCTTAGAGATATGATTTTAACCCCAATAATGTGTTTTGGGGGTTACAAAATCAATTGGGAGGGTTTAGAACCGTTTGGAAAAACATAACAAATTGGTGTGCAGAAACTAGGCTGTGGCCGCGACCACTGAATGATTGTGGCCGTGGCCTGGGAGACAGAGAGCAGTGGCCGCGGCCACTGATGGCCACAGGTGCATTTCAAGCCAAATTTTCAGTTTTTCCAAATGTGTTGAACGGTTCCAAAAACCCAAATAACTCCCGAATCTCATTTTTAATTCCATAATAATCCAATTAATCATGGGTAACAGCCATGGGGGTTGGTGGAATTTGAAATTCAAAGGGTGTCTCCAAACTCTATAAATAGGAGCCTATAGCTCACTTGAAATACACAACATTTCTATCCATTAGAGCACTTGGCTAGAAACACCTTGAGGCTTGATAATTCCATAAAGCATTTCAAATATCTGAGAGAGATCCCTTCGTGCTTGAGTTAGGGGGAAATAAGCTTTTGGACAAAGGTTTTAAACCTTGTTCAAGTTGGTGATCCCCAACACTCTTCTCTTAGGTTGTGTGAGTAAGAGTTTACTTTTGTTTCTGTTCTTACATTTTATACTATTACTTTTCTTCTTATTCTCTTGTTCTATTTACTTGTAACCTTTGTTTAGAGTTGTAATCTCCTTTTCTTTTGTTTCAAACACTTGTACTTTACTTGTAATCTTTTGCTTAGACTTGTATTATTCACTATTCTCTTCTTCTTCTTCTTTTCCTTGTTTATTTGTATTTTTTAGTTATAGAGTTGTAACTCTTTTTAACCAATCATTATTTAGTTGTAATATTATTGCATAGAGTTGTATTATCTTACCATTTCCATTGAGGCAAATATATATTTTCCTAACATCAACATCACCCTTGTCCGAGTGAGTTGCCTTCTTCTTTCGCTCGAAAATGTGCCATAGCAGGTCAGGCTCCGAAACCCTGGATAGACCATAGTGATTGAGGTTGGCCACAGTAAAGAGATAGACTGCCATTTCCATTGCAGGGTATGCGTCAAGGAAGACATCTACCGGCGCCGCTTCTGACTCAAGAACGTCAGGGATACTGAAGCTCTCTGAACAATCAACTCAGTTATCAATTTGAGTATAAGTTCCACAATAGAAAACTCAATATAAAAGGAAATACTTGAAGTACTTACTTGGGGATGAGCGAAAATGTTCACGAATAGAAATGGGACCTTTCACAAAGAAAAAGTCATGCTTCCAAGAACCTGGGTTAGAAACAGAACCCTCTATCAAAGAGACCTAAGAGTTGGCTTTCTGTAAAAAGTGTGAGCCTTTAGATTTAGGATTAGGCATGAGATTGTACATAAAATTCACCTCCTGGGTCATGGGAGCGTGACCGTTAAGCTTCACGAATGCCATATACAGGCAGCTTAAGGTGAACGAGCTGTTAGGTGCTAGCTGAAGCGGAGCAAGGTTGAAGTGATTCAGGACCATGACGAAGAACGGGTGTAAGGGAATGGTCCCACCCGCCTTCAAAATATATTCGCTCATAGCGACATAGCCCTGGGGGGGATTATCAGCCCGACACTTGTTGAAGGGTACATATAGCTTGTACTCTTTACTAATGTGGTATTTCTCAGACAACTCTAACATCCTGTTTTCTAACACGTGGGAAATGATGGTGGTCGCCAATAAAGGATCGGAGTTCGGCTTCTCGGGAGCGACCTGTCGTCTCATTCTCTTTGACATGTCTACAAAACCAAGGGAAAAAGGTGAGGTTAAAACAAAACACTTTACCCTCCATTTTCTTCTTCTTGCGTAAGTTTTCCACCGAGACATTGGGTGTGGACGCATCAAACACAGGTGGATTAAGGACAAAGGTTGAGGGGAACCAGGGGTGACCTCGGGGCTACTATATGGAGGACATGGGGTGGAGGGTTTTGGAGGGAGGTTTCCCTCCATGAACTCTAGCTCCATTTGTAGGTCAAGGAGGTTCACTCTAAGGCTTGCAATGTGATCATTAAGATCAAAGGTGAAAGGGACTCCATCACCCCTCAAAGCTGAATCTATCTCACTCTCCACCACCCAGATTTTATGCCTAAGCTCGGCCATGCATTCAAGGTGACACATACGGGCCCTCCTCAAGGTGTCGTAGTTTTGGTAAAGGTTGTTTTCAGGGGACCCCGAGTCTGAGGACAAGTCTACAAACTCGACCCCCGGAGGAACGCTAGACGACTCCTCACATACCATGAAGTTGCATCTCGTTGGTGATATAGGTGCAAGTGTATGTGGAAAGTGTACTACAAAACACAAAGGTAATAAGCTCAAAACCTCCAGACACAAGTGCTCGAAATAACCAACTACGGGGTGCAAAGGAGGGTATATGTGCAAACGAGTGCATATACATAAATTAGCTCATGAGGAGCTCCAGCCGAGACAACCCTTCCCAAGTAACACTAATTTAGACCCATCAAGCACAAAAAAGGGTGAAGGCGTACCTTGAGTGGGTAAAGTTGCATACCGTCGCAGCTGCAAAAATACCAAGGGTCCAAAGTACATGCCTACAAAAAGAAAGGAGATAGATGTCTTAGTCTCCTAACCACGATCCTCTGCTCCACCATGACCTGTGCCACTACCATGACAGTGTACCCAAGTACCTTCTTGCCCCCTAGGACCACCTTGTATCGAAGGCCATTATAGCCAAGCTATAAATAGACCTTCACCCCTCAAACTAAGGGGTTGAAAAATTCTTGTAGTGCCAGGCTATTCAAAGAGCAATATACATATTTTCTTTCATTACTCTCCTGCCGTTGTTCTCTAAGTTTCCATAAGTTTTCCTAAGTCTATAAGTTCCTGGTTAAGTCTTTGAATTTTCCGACCTTAATTCGTTGACGAGTTCTCACCGTCAAAATTATATATAATAGGACCGATAAGAATTAATTATCTTTACAAACTTACCGTTTGCCATAAAGATTTAATTCTTATCATAATAGATGATCATTTGTAGTCCAGTATAAATCCTGAATATTTATGAACTCCTGTTTGTGTTTATTGGATATTTTGATTCACTTCTTAAGGTTTCTTAGTATAATGAGGCTAATAACTTTTGTTTTGGAGATTCAATATCATGAATGACGAGGAACATGATTTAAAAAAAATGGAATCCATACTTTGCTAACAGATCGAATATTGATTCCCTTAAGGGTTAATTCTGGAACTGAGTAGTTATTGAGATCAAATCTATAATTTGCTTATAGATTAATTATTTGCTAGTGAATTAATGGTACTTGAGGAACAAGAAGTAATTATAAGGGTAAAACAGTAATTTGACCAGCTCTAATTAATGAACCAATAGTTTGAGGACAAAACAACATTTATTGACTATATCAATGAACTCCAAAGAAAACTCTATAAATACAATTCTATAAATACTTAGAGTACAATTCAATTTTTATAGTGGAGAAATCATGGAATTAATAAATAAGATTATTAGATTAATAAGTTTAATTAATAATCTGGTTTATTGGAGTCTCGTATTATAGTTCCATGGTCCCCAGGTCAACTCTGTCCTACACTGCAAGGGTGAGGATGTCATAAGGAAGATTTGTAGAGAGAATGACTTAATTGCAAAGGAATTATTTTTTTGGGGCAAGGATATAATTATGTGATAGTTATGGGTAATTAATTAATTATTTAACTATATATTTTTATTTTGAAATACTTTATGTTAAAATATCATGTTTTGATTAATATACAAAGAGAATAATAATTATCTTATTATAAGATATTTATAATAAAATATTTATTTATTTATTTAAAACTGATATTTTAAGATAAAATCAATTTTGAATTAACTGATATTTATTTTTGGATATATATGTTGTCTTAAATATTAATCAAACAAAGAAAATTAGGAAAATCCCTAATGTGGCGTGGCGCCACCCAGAGATATTTTCTATTCGTGGGATTTGAATTTTAAATTTCAAATAATTTGTTTATTTAATTATTCTTTTTAAATATGATTTAAATTAAATAATTAAATAAGTTGTAACTGATCATTTTTATTTTCAATAAAATAAAGATTAATTAAATTAGTTAATTATCTTTATAAATTTGAAAGAAGCAATACTTTCATTAAAAGTTTGATGAAGTTGTTTTGACTGTCAGACTCTCTCTCAAGAAAATGATAGAATTTCCTAAACCTCAAATTCTAGAAATTTCTATAACCTCTCTCTTCTCAAACCTCTCTAGATCTCATATGTTGACTACGTCTAGAAAGTTCTAAATCAACATTTTGAATCCTACGTGCCCACACACATCCATGCGTGTTTGAGGATTGGTCTAGAAGATCCAGGTATGAGCTTTCAGATTAAGTTGTAACGACCTAAATTTCTTAACTTAAAGTGTTGCAATATGTAGGAAAATTGTACTTGAAAATTTCTTAAAATACAAGTTCTAAAATAACGTTTGGACAGGATGCCGAGTTTTGAAAACAAAATACACTTTGGAAAATAAATTAAACCGTATGAAACAAATTACAACCCTATTGAATAATACAAAGCTGAAAACTGAAAACATAAAAACTATGGCGTTCCAGAATCCTTTCTTCGGTAGAATAGTCCCTCATAGTAGTACACACTTTCACAATGGGTTAGTCCCGCCACATCATGCTCCACATATAAAATCAAATATTACTAAGTAGATACCTACAAGAGAAAAGTAAGAGGGTGAGCTAAAAAGTCCAGTAAGGACATACAACAAATAGTATAACATATAAGATCAAAGAGTTCCCACGTACATAGCTCATCTATAACATACATATACATTCATAACAGGCATATCATAACATATCATAAACATAATCTAAACAAGAGAAAACACAACTCATTCTAATCATTTACTTCCATACGTTGACAATCAAATCGACATATACGACAACATTTGTACCTGCCAATCAAAAGAGCCCGGGACATATATATATATAATCATAACATAAGCATAAACATGTGTAGTTGTTTACCATAGCCTTATCATTGTCACCACTTCACATATAATCAATATCATAAACAGAAAATTCCATATATATTATTCATAATTATCACAACATTATCATAACTCATACATATCATTTAGAGAACATTCATAACATTTGTGGGACTTGTACCCTTTGGTTCATGCAACTTTTAGACTAGTGGAACTTGTCCCTTTTTCAATCTTGTGGCACTCGTGTTTTTTAATCTTGTGGGACTCGTCCCTTTTTAATCTTGCGGGACTCGCCCCTTTTTGAATCTTGTGGAACTTATGATAAGAGCCCATTTCTCTAACATAATCATAATAAATAAGTTGCAAACATAATACATAATAACTATAGGACTTGTCCCCTATTGCCATTCCCTCAGGCAACATCTGTGGGCACATCTGCCCTAGTGTTATGTCATACCTTAGTAACACTTCTATTTATAGTGCTACATCATACCTTAGTAGCACAAATGTTACGTCATACCTTAGTATCATTTCTGTTTTAACTCTACGTCACACCTTAGTAGCATGCAAATACACAACATAGTCACAAATCATAAACTTATCATAACACATAAACCTATGTTTTAGCATTCATATTAAGAACACATATAAAATACTGTAGCGTTTAAATTCAGGAGCCTAGTCCAGAAATAAAATTGTTCAATCATGTAGCATCAGATTAGTAGAATTTTTTCCAAAACCAATTATCAGTAAATTCTGTAGCATTCTGGCAGCAACATGAAACCAATAAATATCAAATAGTGAATGTTGTAGGATTCTGGCAGCAACATATAATTCAAAAATAACAAATATTGAATGTTGTAGCATTCTTGTAGCATCATATAACTCAGAAATAATAACCATAATGTTGTAGCATTTTTTGATTATAAACAACAAGCATAAAACTCAAGGAAAGGCTAATCATAACATCCACGTAATGAAAGAAAATATATCTAACTTCCTTACCTCAAGTCAAAGCACATAAATATCAACACTGCTTCACAAAGAGGCTAGAATTGAAAATAGACAACTTGTCTCAATTTCACATAATTCATACATAATTACACAAAACTACATTTACATTTACATGGGCCATGAAAACGTGTCATTCATTCAAAAGTACCTTTCTTAGCATTGTTGAACATGTTATAGAAAACACATGGTTTTCCAAACTATTTCAAAGCATTATGAACTATTTAATATTCTTAATAGTACCACTAGGTTGAAAACTCTAACTCCCCCCAACAAGTTTATAAAGCATGATTACAAACATTCAAACACCTTAGTATCAAACAAAATTACTTGGATCTCATTACCAATACCAAAAGAAATTTTAAACTTAGAAATTTTTTTTGACGGAAACCTTGTAGGCCCTTTAAAATTCTCACTTTAAATCATAAAATGGAACTAAATATTTTTCCACATGTTTTTTTTTATAAAAATTCATTTTTTTCACTATTATAAAAAAACTTTAAACAAACTTCAATCTAAAAAAAAAATAAGTGTAGGACGAAACACATGGCATACTAACAACATGAAATTTTCTCCCACGAAATAATAACTCAGTTTCCTAAACCACATATATCATTAGCATGCTTTAACATTTATCACTTAGACGCAAATAAACAATCAGACCTAGCATGTTACTATATTCATTACTTGCATAGAATATACACCACTTAAAATAATACTTGAAAACGTAAGACAATACATGATCTAATATGAATAAAGACTCATAAAATTATAAGACAAAGCTAAGATATTGGCTTGATTCATATTTGCTAACAGAACGAATTGAAATATTCGGCATGCTTCTATTTTTCTTGCACACTTAGTCACATAAAATCATGAACTATATATTAAAGCCCTAACCATTCTTTCTACTCATTTTTATTACACAAATTCATCACAAATCATATAAATCTGAAATCAACAACCTAACATTCTCCTTAAAGAAAATAATAATAATAATAATTTTCGTATTCATAGATTTATAAAGCACATGTCATAAGTTATTATAATAGGCCCAAGCTGATCCTATCATGCTTCTAAATAAATTCCTTATATAAATTATCACAAACTCTAGCTCATATATACATAGAACATATAGCCTATTATGTTTTCTATGACACATATATTCATCATGCTTATAACATAAAAAAAAAAAAGCAACAACAAAAGACCTTAATTTTATAAGTGTTAGTCTGAATACCCTTTATCCAAAAATTTAAAGGTAACAATCATATTAACACCAAGACAATATACATATACATAAATCTTAGCATGTTTCACACAATTTATTAGAAATTAAGAAAATATCCATACATAAGATCCAAACAACTTCTCATTTCACAAGTGTACCAAAAAATCAAGAATAGAAAAACATATCAACATAATTTCAAGTTAGTTCCTCAAAGCCAAAAACTATCACACCTAAAAATGATTGCTCGTTTAAATAATGGGTTTTCAAACCCCATAGCCAAAACCTCATGCCAAAATCAAAGTCTCAAATATTTTACAACAAACCCTAATATGTACCTAGAGGAAAAGAAAAACAACCAAGAAAACTCCACTTACCTCTTTGATAGTGTAGACGAAACCTTGGCACTAGGAATATGCTTCTTGATACTCTAGTTAGCACCACAATGACCTAGTCTCCTCAACCACCCAAACATCAAGATTTTAGGAATACGAAGAAGAAGGAAAACATGATTCAATAGGAGGAAAACTTACCAATCCCCTTAGAATAGAGAAGAAGAAAAAGAAAAATTGAACTTTGAGATTTCATGTACACATTACCTCAAATCTTGAAGACTTGGAGACAAGGAAAACTTGGAACTTGCTACACCCTCTACAGGCTGCGATTTAGGGTTGTAAAAACTGATAGAGAGAGAGAGAGAGAAGGGGGGGGGGGGGGGGGGGTTAAGGATATATTTATAGGTGATTATTAGGTTAAGGAAAATAAAATGGAAGAAGCTAGATTAATTTTCGTAACTATTAGGTCCTGTATCTTCAGGCCTAATTTTGACTGTGATAAATCGTGAAGTAGGCCATGAACTCTGATACAAAGTTATAGGTATTTAAATTAGCATTCCAACGATATATAATTTGCTCAAATCGGAGGTGTACAACTCCTGTTATGGCCAATTTACTGGGTCTAGGGGCTGCGTACACAGTTATGAGATTTCTAAACATGACAACTATGGAAACTTGCTCCACACTCTCTCATTCACTCTTTCCGTAGTATGCCGAGTATCACCAGGCAAAAAGAGGAAAAATCTCTTTATTTTCATTAAAAGCATAAATACCCAAGATATACCAATAATAGGAATTTCATAAATCTTGTTTTTAGTATCAAAAGAGATTACATTCATGCATACTCATATTTCCTTTTCTTTATTCTAAAGTAATACAAGTTAAATAAAATAAAACACCCAAACATAACTATCATCACATATTCTTTCATTTTTCTTAAATCGTAGCCAACGCAAATTATCTTACTTGCTATTGCCTTGCACCACACGCTCAATTTCAATTACAATCAATTTTCAAATAAACACAAAAAATGAAATAGTTTTGAGAAGGAAAACAATTTTCACAAAATAAAATAAAATTATTACATGAACACTTAAATCAATTAAATAAATTAATAAATAAATATCTTTGGTCGCTACAATATACCCCCTTAAAATGAATTGCGTCCTCGAAATTATTCTTACAAAATTACTTCGAGGTATTACACTATTGTTCTTTTCTTTTCAAACATTTTCTTTGTTTTTTTCTTCTTCATAATTTTACTCTTTGTCCCAATGTCACGTACTCACACAATACAACACATTAATATACTTACTATAGAAAATCATGTACTGTAAAGTTTATACCAAACAAAATTTTCATTGGGTATTACATAAGGATTGGAAGATCATTGATTTATACAAAAAGATTCGTGAACTCTTGATATGCTACTAGAGGTAATCTCTAATCTATTTGTGTTTGATTAAATATATCTATATATGTATGATCCTGACTTATATTAATAATTTTTTTAAAAGATCCATTTCGCTGCGTATCCTGATTTATCATATTTAATACCAACACTTAGAAGTGATAGGGGTGGTGAATATTTTTCAAATGATTTCAACTTATTTTATGAAGAGCATGGAATAATACATGAATGCACAACCCCATATACTCCACAACAAAATGGTATAGCGGAAAGCAAAAATAGAATTTTTTTAAAATGATTAATGCTATGCTATTATATTCAAAATTAAGTTTTAATTTGTGGGTGAAGCCTTGTTATCCGCATGTCATATTTTGAATCATATTCCTACGAAGAAAAATAATAATTCTCCATATGAGTTATGGAAAGGAAAGAAACCAAGCATCGATTATCTTAAAGTGTTGGGGTGTCTTGTTTATTGCTAGAGCACTGACTCTCAATCGACCAAGTTGGGTCCAAGGGCTGTAAGATGTGCATTTGTAAGCGATGCCTTAAATAACAAAGATTATAGATTGTTAGACTTGGATTCTAATGTGATAATTTAATCAAGAGAGGTTGAGTTCTTTGAGAACATGTCATGCGATGCTAACAAATCAAAATAACATATTCAAATTAGAGAGCCTCAAGAGAAGACTACGAAAATGTTTGATGAGCAACCTTTATTACCTAGATAAAATGAAGGGATTAAATACATGGGATCATGTGAAAATTTCTCTCAAGTAGAGACACTATATCTAGTAGAAGGAAATAATGAAGAAGTTACATGGAAATGTCAAATAGTACTTAAAATAGAAGATAATCCCAAACTTTCAAAGAAGTTATATCCTCAAGAGAATCCGCCTTTTGGAAGGAGGTAAAAAATGATGAAATTGATTCAATTATGTCTAACCACACTTGGGAATTGGTTGACCTTCAACAAGGGTCTAAACCAATTGGGTGAAAATGAGTAGTTAAAAGAAAGTGCCTTACTTATTCTACCATACAAACCTTTAAAGCTAGAATAATAGGCAAGAGATTCAAACAAAAGGAAGGAATAGATTACTTTGACACATATGAACCAATAGCAAGGATAACTTTTATTAGATTGTTATTTGCCTTATCATCTATGTTGACGCGATTTTTCGACAACAGTGAATTAATAAATTTGAGAAATAGAATTTAGGCTTTATCTTAAACCGTATAATAATAATAACAACAATAATAATAATAATAAAAACACCAAGAATTTTACGTGGTTCAGTGGTTAAAATCTACCTAGTCCACAAGCCTTTGTCATAGCTTTTTGTCTCCGAGAAAATTGTTTATGATAATTTCTGTAGAGTTTTGGCATAAAAGAATTCGATCCCTTCATCTGTCCATTCTCCCTCTATTTATAGGGGTTCATTGGATAGATTTGAGAGCCGTTTGACATATTTGTAATGTACAAGTTTGAGTTGATTCTTCAAACGTATAATTAAGTACACTTAAAGACATAAATTGCCTAGCATTATACGTTCCCCAGGTAGGGGTTACAAGACAATAATTAATAATGTCTCCGAGTATTTAGGAATTCAATTATGCGCATTCCAAAGGTCGGCAGCGAGTTGAATGTGTGCTACGCGATCTAGGGCTTTCTAGACTTTCAGTGACTCAAACATTAAGATGCCCAAGCTACTCATTATGCAACCTGAAGATCCTCTGGGCGATCTCCTTATTATCTAATTGGATAGATCTTGACTCGAGCTACTTGCATTAGGGAACCTGTTTCACATTATCAGAGCTATGAGTTACTTCATTAAATGCTTGAAACCTATACCACGAACATGATACGTCAGCTCATGTTTTTCAAGTACAAAATTTTACCCCCAAGCATGTGCTCGTGTATGGCATCACCCCTACTTCTGACAGTTACAGAAGAGGCTTTTCCACTTCTACTACTATGAGAAACATGCCTACCTACCATCTCGAGTACTAGACACGTGACTTATTTCTATAGGCGTCTATTTAGGTGCCTGAGTACAGTGATAGTTGTCATGTCACCTTTTTACTACCGTTTTATCTATTATATTTTGGCCATTCAATCTAAAATTTTCTAGATGAAACAGCCCCAGATCTCCCTCAGGCTTTCCCTATATATATGCCTTTTCTCCAGCCGCATTATCACCTTTTTCAATTTTCCTTTGCCAACTTCCTCTCTCATTATCTTTCACTCTTCAGAAGCTCTCAAGAAGCCATTCAATGGATTTAGCATCTTGGATCCTTCGATTCTTCAAGTCTCAATCTCAACCACAACCTTCAACAACTGTAAGTGCTCACGATTCGTTAAATTTTTTTATATCGACTATTTTCTTAATGCTTCTGAATTTTGAGCTTTTCACGTGCTTTTTCCCCTTAGAGTATGGTTTAGACTCGTAATACTTAAGGATATTTTTTTGGGTATGGTAGCATAGGTGATTTTGAGAAAATATTTAGGTTAGATTTTGAGGCCTTTTCTAGGTTTTTAGGTTGTGATCTGGGAAAACATGAGTGACTCTTGGGTAAAATTCTGGGTTTGGAACCCAGAAAATAGATAGCTTAGATGTTACGCTAAATGAGCACTTTGGCATTAAAATCGCTTTCCAAAATCGAGTTTCTAACATGCGATTTCTGAGGTGATAGTACCTTTCCGAGGACATGGTGCGTGGATTAGGGGCACACATGGATTCGCATAAGATATTTAGCCTGTAGGATTCAGCTAGGTTCGTAGGAGTTTTATAGCTCGTGGATTTTAGATTTCCATCTCAAGTATTCAGGTCGAGTTGTCAGTAATGTATTCATGGTTATCACGACCAAATTACTTGACACTTTAAACCTTATCCCAGAACCATATCCTTGGGTCATCCAATAATAGTTAGCGCTGATCTATACCTAGGCTAGCTAAAGTGTTCAATCTTCACAATGAGTTAACCCAAGAAAATAGTTGGTTCTTCATCTCAAAGCCAAAAAGCTGCAGAGATCCCTATTCCCTACTTTGGGACAGTGGTGGTAAAGGAGGACGAGGTTTCTAACGACAAAATTTACGAAGCTGGGCAAATTGTGTCTCAGAGTACATCTATGCCACAAGTCAATGTCATAATGAAAGGCCATGGCATTCATACGGACCCAAAATTTTATGCTCGCCCAGCATTTGAAGGTGAGCGGAGCTGCACTCCCTTGGAGGACAAATTTGGTGCGTGGAGAGACAAGCACCTAAAGGCAAGGGCCTTCTTACAACTAATCTCGCTTTTTTTTTCTGACTTTCTAAATTTTGTAAAGCTAGCTCCGTTCCAGCTCTCCCGAAATGTGTGTCGCCTCCTCGCGGGGTTAAAATATTTGTTTCTTAAAAACAAACGGGAAGATCCCGCCCTAGAAGATATTCTTTATTTTTTCTATTTAAAGGGCAACCTCAACACCAAGACTTGAGGTGATGATTTCATTATCTCACTCAATTTCCCAAGACCGCTATCATCATCGAGCTCCCTAGACATCCAAGCGATTGTAATGACCTATTTTCAATGTTGAAAAGGTTCGCGACCTACGAACACATATACTACAACCGACCTCGTAAGTTTATCTTCAACTTGCTGGTTTTATAAGTATTATTGTCTACTTTCTAGCGTTTAGCATCGTGATCATCTTAATTACTTATGCAGCTATCTATGCAAGGTCTACAACTTCTTAAGCTGGGAAGGGCCAATACCAAATGATCATTTCTACTTCCACCAAAGAAAAAGACTGTCGAGTAATACTAACGGATGCCAACATGATGGCCTGCAAGCTGATCAAAGATGACCAATCACTTGCATTCCAACCTCGGGGTCAAACCAAAAAGAGGACACTCGCCATTGTAGAGGAGGTCGAAGAAGAAGAGGACACACCCTTGGTGCGCAGACTCTATGCTCAGAGCAGTCTGAATGATGATCCATCTTGGGCTCAATTGGGGGTAGTAGCTAGCACCTCTGGCCAAGGTAATGATGGACATGATATTAACCGGACTGTTGTTAGCTTCATGTTAGATTGTCATGATGCGAGGACGATCGTGACCATGCATCCTGAGGATCCAGACAAAAATGTCACCACAGTGTATCGATCTATTAGTTCCCCATTCTAACCCTATTAAGACAATAATTGTAGATAATACCCTACACATTAAGAGCGTCGGTTTTGAACAATATGGCACCTTTATCCGTCCTGGAAAAATTTTAGGCCATGTGTCACTTTTTCCTATCTCCACGCACTTAGAGTATGATCCGAGCTCAGAGGATGAGCTCGAGATCCTATCCGATGTCGTGCCTTTGATTATTCTTATTGATTCTCCCCGAGATCTATTCATCCAAGAACTAGCTAACCCTCCCTTAATTAGCCTCGTCCCCTTTCCAGATTCAATTATTATAGTCTCCTCCTCTAGCTCGGAGGGTAGGATTTTCTTATTTACTTGTTATTTCTCAAGTTTGACTAAAGTTTATTTGACCCACTCTTTGCATTTTTCAAAGGAAAACATGAATAACCTGACAACCGCCATCACCTGCTTCAGCCTGACCATAAAAGGCTGAGACTGCTAAAGAAGAGCGTAACTGGGGCTGAAGGTTCTTCTACAGGGGCTAGACCAAAAGAAAAAAGCTGCCCTCTTCCCAACCCCGACCATAAAAAGAAACCATGGTCACGGTTCAAAAAGTTCCTCTTATAGCTCCCCAAGGTGATCCTCCAACTCCTCCAGTTGACCCTCCAGCTCCTTGTGTTAACCCTCCACCTGTTCCTCCAAGCCATATCCCATCTCCTCACGTGGCTGTGGGAAAATTCCTTGCTCCCCTCCAAGGCTCAATACAGATTTTAGCCAATGACGTGATGGGCAATGTCAACTAGTACACCGTGTGTGAAGTGGAGAAAATAGAGGATTCATCTCTTCACGATGTGATGGAGTCAGCCCTGGGGATGCAGCTGACTGTAAGTTTTTGCCTCCAGACAATTTTTCTTTTCTTATTCCTTACTTCACATGACCTTTGATTGATCCTATTGACAGGCATTCTTGGCCAAGATCCGAGCAAGGTCCAAGATCAAGGACAAATGAAAGAGGCCCGAGGACGTTAATTCACAACTGGTGGAGGCTAGGAGAAGTTCAAGTAGCTTAAGGACATTAACTCCTAACTAGCGAAGGTCAAGGAAAAGTGTAAGCAGATCGAGGATGCTAACTCCCAGCTTGGAGAGGTGTGCACCAAACTTTAGGTGGAGCTTGAAACAACTCGAGCCAATGAGAAGAGCACAAAGGAGCAAGCCCTCAAAGTGCTCAAAGCTCGGGACTAGCTCCAGGACAGAGTTGACTATCTGTAGACTAAATTTTATGGCCACGAGGCCCAGATGAACTCAACTGTAGAAGACTTATTCGACAAAGGTTTTTTCTTCAACCAGGAAGGTGACTTCTCGTTCTTGGGGGCAAAGCTGTGGGATCGCTACCATACCAAATTCCAAGATCGCTTGGCGAAATAACCTTCAGAGACGGTGGATACTACCTCCGAAGCAAGTGGAGATGGTGGGGAGGATGAAGTTTCGTCTCAAGGGTGATCAGCCAAAGCTCAGGGCTGGGGAGTCTCTTGGTCGTTGTTTTGCTGGGGAGATTTTAGAATCCCTTGTAATTAGGCCCTGCAGACCGAGATAATTAACCTTTTTGGTTATTTTCAAGGTTAATATCGTCGTTCTAATTTTACTCCTTCTGCGTCTTTATATAATTCCCTTCCATCATATCGTGCCTTTGAATTCTACACACGTATTTATAGGAATTATTTTAGATCGAAGTATGCTTAATAACTAACATGATTAGTTCGTAGGTCGTGTACCTAGTTAGATCCAGGATTTTAATAGCTCAATAGCATACATACTAGTATTCAGGCCTCGTACCTGGTTCAGTCTACAATTTTATTGCTTTGATTTGGGTAGGCTAACTTAGTTAAATTTGGAATTATTACGAAAAAAACTCGGGCTTTTTCAATCTACCAAAATTTTTCCTTTCCAAATTCTAAGTTAAACAGAAATTTTCAAAGACTTAATATTTAACAAAATTACAGCCATAGGTAGCTGCCCCCTAATTAATAAGAATTTATGCATATTCTAGGCCACTTTTAGAGGCTTACAATATAAAAATTTAGAGAAATGCGGTACCATGATCAAACTACACAACAACCATTGTATTTATTTTTCTTAATAAAAATAAACAAAGAAAATAAATTTTATAAATAAGCCACACAAATAAACATAAAAAACAAATTCTGATCAAGTAGTAATTGATAATACTTCTTCAAATGCAGTACATTCCACGTTTCCGAAACTCGTTCTCCGTTCAAGCGAACTAATTTGAATGGGGCTTCTCGTAGAACTTCTACGAACTAGTAAGGACTTTCCCTGTTTGGCACTAATACATCATCTTTAGGATCTTTGCTTGCCAAAAACACCATTCTCAATACCAAATCTCCCAACTCGAACTTCATTTCTTTGACCATTCAATTAAAATACCGAGTTACTTTTTGTTGATACTGAGCAAGCTAAATCTGTGATTCTTCGCAGCGTTCTTTGATCAAATCTAGAGATGCTTGTAGTTGTTGGTTTGTTGGTTTTTGATCATGTGATTGATAGTGCAACGGAAGCATGAGATTAGTATTTCAATGGGATAATAACAATTATTAAAGTATAAAAACGAATCAATCTAGGAACCATAACTAGAATGAGATCTTTCTCATGTGACATGAAAATGAATAAAATAGAAAATTACAAATACCTTTTCTAGATGTAGAACAAATGTAGATTGAATAGTGTCTTAGCCTCTTAGCCCACCATCTTCCATACTATGGCTCGCACAAAGAGAAGGCGACAGGTAGATGTCTATGTTATTTTGTAGAATACACAAGAACACACTTTTGAATCTCAACACATGACAGAATGTTCTTCTCACAATATAGAGAGAACAAAGTTCTCTATTTTTCTCTCTTGGCAAATAACGTGAAATGCATCTGTTGTCTCTTTTTTCTCTCTTGATGTTATGTTCTACTTATAAAATAATCTACAGAAGACCTAGCCCTAATCTCATTGGGCTTATGTGCAGGCCACATTCCATTTGGATTGTGGTTGGCACCAACTACAGGGCTTTAGACCTTGTGATATTTTATCACTACAAAGTACTATTTGTTGGGGCTTTATCATATTATTTTATGTAGTATACAATTATACCACAAAATTAAATATGATTAAATTAATTTCAAAAAATTATTGAGATAATTTTATTTTCCATTAAATATTATTTCACAAATAATATTAATTTGCGAGATTAAAAATAATACATTATTATTTTTAATTATTTCCTTTTAAAACCAAAATCCTACCTCTCTGTTATCGAGCTAGTACGGGGACAATATGGACCTATATTCTAAGCTCCAATAATTTAATTAATTTCACTAAATCTTAGTTCAATTGATTAATTTATTAATTATGAATTATTCCACTATAAATTGATAGTTGAACTCTCAAAACTAGAGTCTAATATTATTAGAAGCTATAACTATAAAGTCGTCCATTGATTTAGTCATTGCATGAGTTATGACCCTCTGCTAGTTGTTCATAATTAGATCTAGGTATTAATGTCCATTAACCTCTCTAATTATGTCTTTATCAATTAGTTCCATTGATCCTCTGATGAAAATTATTCTATAAATTTCATTATAGAATTAAATTTCTGTTCTCTAACAGAAATTAAGTGCTCTATATGTTCAAGCCCCAAATTAACATTGAAAATGACAATTAATCTGCTTTAATTGAAGTAGGAACGAATTCCATATCTGTGATGTATGTTCCTAGCCACTTGCAATTCTTAGACTCCAAGAAAACAGGAATTTGGTCGTAGGAATATTGAGCCACCACAAAAAAATAGGGATTTGATGGTTACATGTGGAAGACATTGTAGACATTCAATGTCTCTCCTTGTGGAAGACATTGTTTCAGAAGCCATCTTAGGTGCCCCTACGATGACTTGCAGGGGGAGACTTTGAATACATTCAACGTCTCCCCCTGGGAGACGTCATAGGGTGTAAAAATGTACCCTATGATGTCTCCCAGGGAGAGACATTGAATGTATTCAATGTCCCCCACTGCGAGTCATCGTAGGGTTATCTAATTAAAAATAAATAAAAAATTAATTAATTAATAAAATTGAATTGAATTATTTTTTTTACAATAAATTAAATTATTAATTATTAATAAAATTATTATATTATCAATATTTATTATATATTAATATTATTGTTTTGACAAAATATTAATACTAATAAATTTGAAATATATTTGATTAAATAATATCATAAATATAAATAAAATTAATAAATGCTTGAATATACTAATTACTAATTACTCGATTTTAAATTGAATATACCAATAAAATATATATTGTATAAGATACATCTATCTCTTTGTGTCGCTACACTTAACAATCTGGATAAATTGTTGTGTCTTAAACAGAAGATAGGTCGTACTCATAATCTTTATTAATTAAAGCTCCCACTTTATTTAGCAATTACATAGAATTTAAATATTATTAGCTTGAATTAAATCATCTTGTATATATATCATTATACATATACTTCATTCAAGACCACATCAATAATATTGGATCTTCATGATAAATGGCATGTATAGTTAAATACTAATACGAGTGCAAAGTATTAACATTATTTAATTTACAGTAATCGTTCATACATAAATACGCTTAATGGTACCTATCTCAAGAATCTCCCACTTGCCCTTAACTAGAGAAGAAAAGTACTTGTGGGAGCTGTTTAGGCCACACACCTTTAGTGTCCTCCAACAGTTTCTTTAAGCTCGCCTTTAAAGTGTTATTTACCGCTTCCACCTATCCGCTGGCCTGTCGATACACCACTGACAAAAAATTGTTGATCACTCCATACTTTTCACAGAAGTTCGTGAAGAGCTCATTGTCAAAATGAGTCCTATTATGTGATACAATTTTCTTGGGAAGCCCGAAGCGGCAGATTATGTTCTTTATCACGAAATTAAGCACTCTCTTTGAGGTTATTGTCGCTAATGGCTCAGTCTTAACCCACTCTGAAAAAGTAGTCTGCAATAACCACATCATAGCGAACTCCTCCTTTTCCAGTTGGCAGTTATCCAATCAAGTTTATTCCCCAGACAACGAATGACCAATACGAAGAGATCATTATTAGCTTGATAGGTGTAGCCCGAGCAATTGTTGAGAATCGATACCACTTATCACACTTCTATGCATATAAGGTCTAGTATTTTTTCATGGTTGGAAAGTAATAACCTTAGTTAAGGACCTTCATTGATAGACTTTTCCCCCCAACATGATCTCCGCAAAATCCTTCATGGGTTTCTTTTAGAATGGCTTGGGCTTCCTCTGGAGAAACACACCTGAGCAAAGGCATAAAATGACCTCATCGATACAGGACTCCTTCAATCAGGACGTATCTTGGAATATGATATTGCAGTCTTCGTGCGTCCTTACGATCCTCAAGTAGCCTTCTGGAAGTGAGTTAGTTTGTGATTGGAGTCATCCAAGTCATCCCAACATTAATGAGCTTGATATTTTCTGATACTTCTTCAATGTTTGTCTTTTCAAGGAACTTAATTGGGACTACATTCAACGTGTCTGCTTCCTTGGTCATGGAAAGTCATGCCAACGCATATGCATTGGTGTTCTGTTTGTGGGGCAGTTGCTCAATAGAGTAAAATATGAATTTCTATAGTTCATGCTTTACCTTGGCTAAGTATGCAGCCATCATGATTCTGCGAGTTGGGTATTCTCTTAGTACTTGGTTTATCACGAATCGCGAATCACTAAAGCATTGTATATATTTTTATTTCAATTCCTTAGTTACTCGAACTCCAGCCGGCAAAGTTTTATACTCAGCTTCATTATTCGAGGCTTTGAATCCAATCCTTAGAGCACTATGGGAGCAATGTCCTTCTGGAGTAATCAAGATGACTCTAGCTTAGTATGGAAGCAAAGTCCTTCTGGAGTAATCAAAATTATTCCAGCTCCTGACCCGTGCTCATTGGAAAACCCATCCATGAACAGTTTCCACAATTCTTGCACCGACTCCCTTATATGTTCATCCTAAAAACCATTGCATTCTACCACAAAATCAGCTAGGGACTTACCCTTGGTGGATGATCGAGGTTTATAAAAACTTTCAAACTAACTGAGTTTGATGGCACACTTTAACAATCGTCCCGATGTCTCAGGTGTTTGCAATGCCGACCTTAAAGGTTAATTGGTTATGACATGTATTGTGTGGGACTGGAAGTAAGGCCACAACTTTCTCGAGGCTAAGACTAGGCAGAACTGGAGTTTCTCCATCATCGGGTATTGAGTTTCAACTCCCAGAACCCTCTTACTAGGGTAATAGACCAGCTTATAAGTTTGATCTTATTCTCAAACTATAACTACACTGGTTATGTTTTCTATCACATGCAAATAAAGATACAAAGCATCTCCTTGACATGCATCGATAGAATAGGGGGCTCAGCCAGATGTTTCTTCAGATCCTGGAATGCCAGCTCACACTCGTCGGTCTACTCAAATTTTTTGCTCCCTCTTAATAAGTTATAGAAAGGAAGACACTTATCAGTGGATTTTTACATGAAGTGATTTAGAGCGACAATTCTCCCTATCAAGCTCTAGACATCCTTCCGTGACCTAGGACAAGGCATCTTTAGCAAGGATCTGATCTTTTTTGGGTTGGCCTCAATCCCCCTTGAATTTACGATGAAGCCTAAGAACTTCTCCGATGAGACACCAAAGGTACATTTCTGTGGATTCAGCCTCACATTGTACTTTCTCAGCATGCTGAAACTTTCTTCCAGATCAGGCACATGGTTATTGGCAGTATTTGACTTAACTAGCATGTCATTGACATACACCTGGTTAGCGAACATTTTGTTCACCAGCCTCTAATAAGCAGCTTCTGTGTTCTTCAGCTCAAAATGTATGACGTTGTAGCACTATACGTCATGCTTGTTCCCATCATCACACCTCATAGGAGGGTTTTCCCTTAAGTAATTATAACTCAACTTGTTGTCCCAACTTGGTTTTCTCTGCTGTGAGTTTAAGCGCTCACGCAAGTCGGGCTGACAGTTTCTACGAAAACTATGATAAGAATTGAGATGCTCTCTCAGATGAGGTTCTTGCCTTCGATAGTGAGTGGTATGAACATTATCTGACCTGTATACATGATGGATCTCTCGCTAGTTTCTATCATCAGCAACTCACCATTCGTTGATGAATTTGCTAATCAAAGTGCACCGCCACCTCCGGTTGACAACACCGCAGAAGTTGTCAGGCTACGACAACAAGTGGAGGAATTGCTGCAGCAATAGCGACAACAGGCCCAGCCACCGCCACAGAATCAGCCTCAGCCTCAGCCTCAGCCGCAACTGCAGCCTCAGCAAATGGCTCAAGCACCCCAACAAGTAGGTCCTTATAGGGGATGGCCAATGCAAACTATTCGCCTTACCCAGCTCAGTACATGGAGCCAATCTACGAACAGTTTCGTAAGCAACACGCTCCAAACTTTGAAGGGACAACCGACCCCTTCGAGGAGGAAGAATGGCTCACAAATGTAGAGTCGATCCTAGCGCACATGAACCTCGGCAACATGGATCGCATATCTTGTGTTTCATCTCTTTTAAAGAAAGATGCTAGAATATGGTGGGACCTAGTTCAGCAGACTCATGATGTCGCCACCATGACATGGACAATATTTGTGGAGTTGTTCCATAAGGAGTACTACAACTTGGCAGTCATTGCTACAAGGGTTGAGGAGTTCACCAGTCTAAAATAGGTTAACTTATCAGTAGCAGAGTATGCTCAATAGTTTGATCGACTAGCCAAGTTTGCTCCAGAGCTGGTCCCAACCGATTTTTTGAGGGTTACCAGGTTTGTAAGAGGACTTAGACCAAAGATTGAGCTAGGGGTTAAGCAAGAAAACCCTGGAACTATTACTTGTACCGATGCTCTAGAAATTGCTATAGAAGTAGAAAGGCTTCAGGAAAATGTTAGTAAGGAGGAGGCCAGTAAGCCTGAGCCTAAACAGCAGAGTCAACCTCAGAATGGTCGGAACAACCACCACAACAACAGCAGTCCTTACAATAAGCAGTCCGACAACGATAAAAGAGCACAGACAAACAATGGACGTAGTGGCTCGGGTTATGTAGAATACTCGTAGTGCTCTAAGTGCCAAAAGAAACATCCAAGTGAGTGTCATGCAAACACCAAAGGATGCTACAATTGTGGTCAGGAAGGTCACCGAAAGAAAGAATGTCCCCAGCTCAAGCAAGAAGAGAAAAAGGACAACAAGATGGTTCATGCCAGAGTCTTTGCCTTGACCCAGGGAGAAGCTGAAGCTAGTAATAAAGTGGTCACAGGTTAGATTCCTATCCTCAACAATATATGTTCAGTATTATTTGAATCAAGAGCCACACACTCGTATATATCATTAGGAATAATAGAGAAATTAGACAAACCTTGTGAAAGATTTAGAACTAGGTTTGTGACAGAATTGCCTTCGAGAAAAGTAGTCCTATCATTACGGATAGTACGAGGCGTACCGATCAAAATTGAGGACGTAGAACTAGAAGGAGACATGATAGAATTAGAAATCAAAGACTTCAACATAATACTAGGAATGGATTGGCTGGCAGGCATGGCACAACCATCGACTGCAGATGTAAGCAAGTGACGTTCGAGACTCCTGATGGTTAGAGACTATGCTTTATGGGAAAAGTTTCAAGACTACGAACACCACTTATTTCACCTCTCAAAGCTCAGAGGATGACAGAAAAAGGATGTCACGAATTCTTAGCCAGCATCACGATTGGGAAACACCACTAAAGGTTGGAGACGTCCGCATTATAAAGGAATTCCCATAAGTATTTCCTGATGACTTACCAGGGTTGCCGCCAACTTGGGAAATTGACTTCACAATCGAGCTAGTACCAGGCACCGAGCCTACTCAAAGGCACCATTCCAGATGGCACCTACCGAACTCAAAGAGTTAAAGACGTAGCTACAAGAACTCTTAGACTTGGGTTTCTTTAGACCAAGCCATTCTCCATGGGCAACACCGATTCTATTTGTGAAGAAGAAGGACAGAAGTATGCGGATGTGTATAGATTACCGTGAGCTGAATAAGGTGACGATTATGAATAAGTACCTGCTACCTTGGATTGACGACTTGTTTAATCAACTTCGAGGAGCGACCGTATTTTCAAAGATTGATCTACGGTCTGGATATCACCAGCTCAAAGTACGGGAAGAGGATATTCCCAAGACAGCTTTTAGAACTCGTTATGGACATTACGAGTTTCTAGCTATGTCTTTTGGTCTTACCAACGCTTCAGCCGCATTTATGGATTTAATGAATAGGGTCTTTAAGGATTACTTGGACAAATTCATCGTAGTATTCATCGACGATATTTTGGTGTACTCCAAGGAAGAGTCGAGCACGAGGAACATTTAAGGATGACCATGTTACGACTGAAAGAGCATCAACTTTACTCCAAGTTCAAGAAGTGCGAATTTTGCCTTTCACAAGTAGCGTTCCTCGGCCACATAGTATCCAAGGACGGAGTTGCTGTAGACCCAACTAAGGTAGAGGCTGTGAAGGATTGGCCAAGACCTAAGAACGCGTCAGAGGTAAGAAGTTTTCTGGGGCTAGCAGATTATTATCAAAGGTTTGTAGAGGGATTTTCTAAGATAGCCACTCTACTTACCAACCTGACTTAGAAACAGCAAAGGTTCAACTGGACGGATAAGTGTGAAGAAATTTTCCAGTTGCTTAAGGATAAGCTATGCTCAGCACCAGTACTTTGTGTACCGACACCCAACGACAAGTTTGTAGTCTACTGTGATGCGTCAAAGCAAGGTTTGGGTTGTGTGCTGATGCAGAATGACAATGTGATAGCCAACGCCTCAAGGCAGCTGAAGGAACATGAGCAACATAGTCCAACGCACGATATGGAGTTGGCAACGGTGGTCTTTGCATTGAAAATTTGATGTCATTATCTTTATGAAGAACAGTGTGAGATTTATACGGATCACAAAAGCTTAAAGTATTTCTTCAAACAAAAAGGAGTTCACCATGAGGTAGCGCAGGTGGTTAGAATTAGTAAAGGATTATGACTGCGAAACCCTATACCACCTGGGAAAAGCAAACGTAGTTGCTGATGGGCTAAGTAGGAAGAGTTATGGAAGTCTAGTAGCGTTAGCTGGAATAGAAAAGTTGCTACAACATTAGCTAATCAATGCCGGAATAGAAGTAGTCATTGGTCAACTGGCTAACTTGTCCATCCAATCAAGTCTATTAGAAGATATATGGATCGGGCAAGGGCATGATGACAGATTAGTATCTCACATAGCTGCAGTTAAAGAAGGCAAGGCCACATATTTCTCAGTATCAAGGTAGGGGTTCTTGAGATATAAGGATCAGGTATGCGTGCCGAGTGATAAAGGGATTAAGATGAAGATTTTAAAAGAAGCGCACAATACCCCATACTCAGTTCACCAAGGATCGACAAAGATGACTCACGACCTTAAGGCGCTGTATTGGTGGCCAGGAATGAAGAAAGATGTAGCGGAGTATGTGTCTAAATGCTTAGTATGCCAGCAAGTGAAAGTAGAACATCAGCGACCTGTAGGCTTAGTGCAACCACTTAGTATTCCAGAATGGAAGTGGGAAGACATAGCCATGGATTTCATGACATGACTACCATGAAAAAATAAGCAGCACGACTCGGCTTGGGTAGTAGTAGATAGACTAACCAAGTTAGCTCACTTTCTGTCTGTCAAGACTACGTACACAGCAGATCAGTATGTAGACATTTATGTCCGAGAAATAGTAAGACTGCATGGAATCCCTAAGACCATAGTATCTGATAGAGGATCGGTGTTTACATTGAGATTTTGGGGAAGCTTGCAGCAAGCTATGGGTACCAAGTTAAGTCTTAGTACAGAATTTCATCCTTAGACCGATGGTCAGTCCGAGCGTACCATACAGATTTTAGAGGATATGTTGCGCGCTTGTGTACTTGATTTCGGAGGATCATGGAGTAAGTATTTGTCGCTGATAGAATTCTCCTACAACAATAGCTACCAGTCAACAATCAGGATGGCACCCTATGAGTCACTTTATGGAAGAAGGTGTCGATCACCATTACATTGGGTCGAGGTAGGAGAAAGGAAACTTCTTGGACCCGAAGCTGTTAGAGAAGCTCGGGATGCAGTAGTACTGATTAGAAATCGTATACTCACTACTCAGAGTCGACAAAAAAGTTATGCAGATGCCAAGCAACATGATGTGGAATTTAAAGTCGGAGATCAAGTCTTCTTAAAGATATCTCCTATTAAAGGTGTGACGCGTTTTGGGAAGAAAGGCAAGCTTAGTCCCTGGTTTTTAGGTCCTTTTGAGATATTGGACAAGGTGGGAACAGTTGCATATAGATTAGCCCTATCGCCAGCCCTAGCAGATAGCCACACTATGTTCCACATCTCGATGTTGCGTAGATATGTGTCAAACCCATCTCACGTCCTCAAGTACGATAGGATAGCACTCCAGAAAGACTTGAGTTACAAGGAACGACCGGTTAACATCCTAGATAAGGGGATGAAGGAATTATGGTCTAAGAGTATTCCGATAGTCAACGTCCTATGGAGTAATAGTTCTGAACGGGAGGCAACGTGGGAGTTGGAGCAGGACATGTTAGCACGGTATCTGGAATTATTTGGTAAGTAAATTTTGGGGATGAAATTCTTTTAAGTAGGGGAGAATTGTAGTGTCCCAAAATATTTACTTAGCTAGCTAGATAGTAATAATAGTTAGTAGTAGTTTGTAGTATGATAGATTATGTGGATTTTGGTTCAAACCGAGACTTAGTTGGACACTCGTAGCAACCGTTATGGGTTTTATAAGTTTAACCTATAGTTTAAGAATATTAATTATAACATAAGGAATGATTAATATTGCTGGTCATAGAAATATATTTATTATTACCTAAGGTTTAGATAGAACCATTAAGAGCATGACACTTGTCATGATCATGTTTATTAAGGAATTAACATAAGCCCCTGGTGATGTATTTTTTAATTTTTAGGATTTTTGAATATTAAAATACCCTTAACCACTTGGACCTGCCTTTGAACGATTTTGACCGAGTTATGGGCGTCTGTTGAACAAAAATTAAAATCTTTTTCATTTTATATTCATTTGTTTATTCAAATTAAAAGGGGTTAGTTTCACTCCTTGAACTCTATAAATAGGACCTAGTACTCATCAATTTTCTTCATTCTTCAAGCAGTCTTCAGAGCCTCCAAGTTGCTAGAGAGAAACACTTGGGTTTTGGGTTAAAGCTTTATCATTCTAAGCTTTTCTAAACACTTGGGAAGTGAGATATAGTGTGATTTTGGTATTGAGATTTAGATCAATCCATAAGATCATTCAAGGTATTCTTATCCCTAAGTTCAGTTCTTTATGGTTCTTTAGTTTTCTTTTATTCAGATCCTAACTCTTGTTTATGTTTCTTGATTAGGTATTTAAGTTTCTTGAAACTTAAGGTTCTTCTTGATGGTTTAGTTTTCTTTCCATCTTTATTCTTTAGAGATACTCACCATTTTTACTGTTGGTTTATAGGCGTGTTCTAATTCCATTCTTGTTCTCAAATATCTCAGTTTTTGGTAAGGAAAATAGGATAGATTTTATGTGCTTATATGTTTATGTTATGATATGATTATGCTATTATATGTTTTATGTTATGATATGTATATATATCTATAAATATGTCTTGTAGTCATTTGGGGCTTATAGTTGTTTAGATAGCAAACCCCAATCTTTTATGTTGCTTGGGGCTTATAGTTGCTTAGAAAGCAAACCCCAAGATTATTTATCATTTTCATGGTTTAGAGTTATGATTTACCCTACCTCAACTAGTAGAGGACCTAGATGGGCTATCATATACTACCATGTGATCTAACCTACCTCGATTAGTAGACAGAGGACCTAGATGGTTTATCACATGCCATGTTAATGAGTTAATGGCCATTAATATTGTAGTCCTATATGATATATATTTTTATAGTCATATGTGTTATAGTGTATGTTTATATTATAGTCTTATGTTTATGTTTTATGATGTATGTTGTTAGTAGATTTTCCTTGCTGGGCATTAGGCTCATTCCTTTATTTTTAGCTTGATGCAGGAAAATGATTATGGAAGGCGGAAGGATTTTTGGCAGCTTGGCTTGTGTGTTAAGGATGAATGGATTCAATGGACTGCGTGTTGATCGAGGATGACGTTAATTTTTAGTCTTTTGAATTATGTTTTTGATGTAATTCCGCAATTAGTATTTAAAGTTATGTTTTATGTTTTATAAACAATGGGATCCCCATACCATATCACATTTTATTTTATATTTTTACCTTATTTTGTATTGGTACAATATTTTTGGTTTTAAATAAAGTTAAGTTCTTTCTTATGTATGTTTCCCAAAATAGTAGCCATGTCTAGTAGTTTAATGGTCCAAGGTCTTAGACATAGTTGGGTCATTACACTTGGAGTCGTCGGCCTAGTGAGAAGGAGAGAGAGAGAGTGGAATTTTTGTAGAGAGAGAAGGAGATAAAGAAGAAGAAGAAGAAGAAGAAGAAGAAGAAGAAGAAGAAGAAGAGGAAGAATGGAGAGAGGATCGAATCTCTCTATAGGTAAGGATTTTCTTGGTTAAATTGATTCTAGAGTTTGGGAACCTCTTCTTAATTTCTTAATGTTTGATTTCTTTCCCCATGTTCTTGTTGTGTTCGAATCCCTAGGGTTGGGCGAGGTGGTGACCATAGTTGGTTATTGTGTTTGCTCAAGGAAGGTATTGGATTCCTCCCTCAACCTTTGTGTTGATTTTGCTTTCTTGGGGAGATTAAAGATTTATGAATTGCAATGATATTTTGTTTTGTTTTTCCCTTTTATTTGTTGGTGGCATGTTATTTTGATCATGGGATGAAGGGTTTTGTGGTTAAATGCATGATAGGATTTGGTTTTGATTTGCTAAGTATGATAATCTTGGTATTTATGTTTATGTACATGTAGTGTACGGCCAAGGTCTATGTAAGGATTCCGTGTTGGTTTTGTTTATGTTTCTATTGGTTTTATATGAACTTGGTCATTGTTTTGAGGTAGAAATATGTTAGGGTTCATGTAGATGTAAATGGAGGTTTTGGTTTTATATTATGTTTAGGTCATGTAAATTTCTCCCAAGGGTTCTTGTGCCATGTATATGTATGATTGATCTTTGATTATGCCTATGATTTGAATGTATATGTGATGATAGGGATTTTTCATAGAATAACAATATAATAATAGTTACATGCTAGGGTTTGTGATCTATTTGTATAGATTTAAACATGTATGGTTATGGTGTAAATGTTTGTGAAGCATGATGTAAAAGATGGATTCTTCATGAATATGCTTGCTTATTTTGTGTTTAAGTGATGAGAAATATAGCGAAATTAATGATTTTGCATGAATAAATGATTTTGCAAATGTTATGATGTTTTTAAGAAATTAAAGGGAATTTTAATAAATATTAAAATGGTGTTTTTACTCAAATTAATACCTACAGTTTTTTTTTTATTTTATGAAGAAAATATAAGTTTTATTTTCAAGTTTATGATTTTTGAGTCTTTAATATGTTGCTGAAGGTTTTGAGTAAAATGAAAAGTTGTATTTTAAATGAAGGGAATTTTGTGTGTATGTTGAAATAAAATTAATACCCTAAACTATGTAAATATTAAAAATTGTATATTTAATTGTAACCATGAGTGTTCAATGTGAATACGGGAATTCTTCCCTTGTGAATTCCATTCAAAGGAACCTCTATGTTACGAGGCACCTTAAAGATTACGAGACACATGTTAGTGGGACGAAGGGGCATGGGCCTTACTTGGCATCGAAGGCGTTAGGCTAGGGAAACCACCCTCGCTATGAGAGGGCCATTGGCAAGCAACCCATGCGCACGCCACCCTCGATATGAGAGGGTCCTCGGATGGCCTCCCATACGCGCACCACCCTCGATGTAAGAGGGTCCTTGGCTGCCCCCCCCCCCCCCCGTGCGCGCGCCGTGTCCATGCAAGGTGTTGTGCCTCGCCCCCATGTGATCACACATGGAAGCCTCGCCCCGTCACGCCTCCAAAGCAACCTCTCTATGCGAGGCACCCTCTAGGAGTAGGATTAGGTGCCATCTTGTATTGCCTCAAACACCCTGTGCCTCACTGAAGAGGCCCTAGTTCCCTTCTAGGATTAGGTGCCACCAGTGAGGCACCCCCAAGCCTCGTCTTTTCACGACATGTAAAGTGTGGAACCTCCTCAATGTGCTTACGAGGGACTCTTGGAGATACTAACTAGAAGTACCATGTGATCATAGGGTGCCAAACATGAATTGATGGGGACGACTAGGTACAAGATATGCGTACTAATATGGGATGTACGACTATGACGAGGATAGAGGCGTGGCCCTGTCATCCGCGTCTGACGAGTAGTGGCAGTACGAATTTGTACGGAGAGTGGAGGCACTACCTGGGCACCCCCGACCATATGTCAGTGTCGACAGTACGATTTCCTGCACCAATACTCTGGCAATGTCAGGGTAGACACCACTATGTCCCAAGCCACTACCCTGGCCATGCACCGGCTTACGACCTTATTCCCTGGGACCTACTTGTATTAGGGGGCCAATAGAGCCCACCTATAAATAGGATCTGACCCCTCAGGCTAGGGGGTTGGATTATTCTTTGTATGAAAAATGATTAAGAAATATATGGTCTTGGCTTCATTGTTGTTATGTAGTTTCTTTCAAGTTCTTTCCATGTTATTTTCAGCTATCTTTCACAATATAATTTGAGTTTTCTAACCTTGTATCGTTGACGAGTTCTTACCGTCAATAGTTTGGCGCCGTTTGTGGGAAGGATAAGTGTCAAGTCACTTTTCTTCCATTAGTTCCGGCAGGAAGAAATGCCAAGACGTTCTAAATGACTGAGAGAGCCACAAGAGGTGGAGGTCCACCTTGATGGAGATTAGCTGAAGGCCTCCATGAAGAACCCTCCTTTGCCCAGAGATGTGGAGGCCCCAAAGGAACCCGAGGTTCACGAAGTTGAGAGGGAGGCCTCATCCCCGGCTATCCCTCCAGATGAGAATCATTCGAGGTCAACAGCTACCCCTGCAAGAGATGCCGACGAGTTCCCGCCCCCAAGGCCGTCGCAGGTGCCAAACTTCGACTGGCAGGATCTGGACCCATCGATGCACAGACCTGAGATGCATCCCCGGGTCCATTCCGTGAGCTCGAGTTCTAGATCACAATTCTATGAAGAGGAGATACATGAACTGCACCGCAAGAACCAAAGGCTTGAAACCACCTTAAAGAACATGCAAGAGGCGTTAAATGGCCTAAGTGAAAAGAGAGAGGTCAAGAGGGGGTAGAAACCACCGTCCCAGTAGACGATGGGAGGACTTGACTTGCCACCAGTAATACCCCCCGGGCGAAGCAGCACGAACATCCCGGACCACCGAAGCTGTCCCCGAGGCCAGAGCAGAAGAACAACGCTGGTTCTCATAACAACGTCGAAGTCACCTCAAGGAGAACACCCTCAGATCTACGAGATGAACTCAACAAGAAAAGGGCTGATAAAAGGACTACACCTCCTATGGCACCCCAGGAAGGCAAAGGAAAGGGAGATGCTAACCCATCGACGTTGAGAGACTCCTTGAAAAAGAGGAGACAATACCTAGACACAGAACTGAGGAGCCTACGGAGCAAGATCGTCACCACATCTAGAGGACAAGCCAGTGAGGACGAGTTCAACCACGAATTTCCCTTCATTAAGGAGATCCAAGCCATTTGGCTCCCAGCCAACTTCAAGGAGCCTCATATGACCCCATATGAAGGAAACATAGATCCTAAGTACCATCTGGACACATTTAATGACCTGATGAAGTTAAGGGGGATTAGTAGTAGACCCAGGTGCCATTGCTTTGCTGACACGTTGAAAGGACCTGCGTATAAATGGTTCAAGAGACTTCGACTAGGGTCCATCTGGTCTTGGCAGCAGTTTTTTGATGAATTTCTCCAACAGCATCACACCGTGCATGATTACACAATGCCGGGCACCAGCCTCGCCAATGTGAAGCAGGGAGAAAATGAGAGTCTAAAGAGCTACATCCAAAGGTTTAACATGGAGGCAGTCAAAGTAGGGAGCTTGACCCGCAGGGGGTTGAAAATGGCCATCACAGCCGGAGTGTGTCCGGGAAGCAAGTTGTGGGATAATATGCTCAAAAGGGAAGTCACTGACCTAGATGAATTCTACGAGAGGGCACAAAAGTACATTCATATGGAGGATGGCCATGCGAACTTAAAGGAAGGAAAAAGCGAGTCCCATGTAAAGCCCTCAGTCAATTAAGGGTCGAAGGGGGCGAGGAAGAAGAGGGCGTATGAAGGGCCGAGAGATGATCAACAGAGAAGGTCCAAACGCGGAAGCGACCATAGGCAAACGTCTTACACCTTCTATACAAGCCTGACGGACAACAGAGAGCATATCTACCTCATAAATGAGGATCGGGTTCCCTTCAAAAGGCCCCCACCAATGAGAAAAGATCGGTCCAAGAGGGACCCTAGCAAATACTGTCAGTACCACAAGGATATCGGCCATACCACGGCAAACTGTACCCATTTGAAGGAAGAAATTGAAGAGCTCATCCATAGGGGGCACCTTGGTCGATATGTCAGAAGGGAAAAGTAGAAATCGGAGGACATGCCGGTGATACCTCGGGCACAAGGAGGAGCCCCGGAGATACAAGGAGAAGTGAGAACGATCTTCGGAGGTCTGGGGTTAGGGGGAGAGTCCAGGAAGGGTCGAGACAGGTACGCTAGAGAAGCCAGACGAAGTCCACCACCATGTGTCATGAGTTTGGAGCAGCAACCCCCAAAAAGCTTTAAGGGAGAAAATGACTCAATCACTTTCACAGAGGACGATGCATGAAGGGTGCACTTTCCCCATAATGATCCTTTGGTGCTGACAGTTCAGTTGGCCAACATGCGAGTGCATCGGGTCCTCGTAGATAACGGAAGTTCCGTAGATATCTTATATCGCCCCGCCTTGGAGAAGATGGATTTGGGCGTCAGACACTTGAAACCCTATCAATCCTCCTTATATGGATTCACGGGGGACTCGATACAACTCTTAGGGGTGATCGAATTGGCACTCACCATGGGAGAACAACCCAGACAAACCACAGTCATGGAAAACTTCGTCGTGTTAGATTGTGCTTCAGCTTTCAATGCAGTATTGGGGAGACCATCCCTAAGAGAATTGAAAGCGATAACTTCAATATATCACCTCGCTGTCAAGTTCCCAACTCCTGGTGGAGTAGCGAGTATGAAAGGAGAACAAAGAGAGGTAAGGGAGTGTTATAACACCTCCCTTCGCACGTCTGTGAAACCGCGAGAACCGATGGTGATGGTGGTACATGGGGGCGCAAACCCGCAGGAACTAGACCCTAGAATCATGGAGGAGCCAGGGGCAGAAGCAGTGGAGGAGGTAGAGGAAATCGTGGTGATAGAAGAGCCATTGCGAAAGTTGAAGGTGGGAAAAAGCCTTCAGAGCGACGCGAAGGAGAAGTTGGTAAGGTTTTTGAAGGACAATCTGGATGTATTTGCTTGGAGTCATGAAGACATGGTGGGAATAGATCCAGCTATCATGTGCCACCATTTGAATATCACCTCCGAGGCGAGGCCTATTAGGCAGAATAGATGAACGCTTGACCCAAAGAGGTACGCAGCCTTAAAGGAGGAAGTTGACAAGTTGGAGGCCAATGGGTTCATCTGCGAATCATTCTATCCTATGTGGGTGTCAAACCCAGTGCTAGTCCCGAAATCGAATGGAAAATGGAGGACTTGCATTGACTTTTAAAACCTCAATAAGGCTTGTCCTAAGGACAATTTTTCGCTTCCAAGGATAGATCAGTTGGTGGATGCAACGGCCGGGCACGAGTTACTTAGCTTTATAGATGCCTACTCTGGATACAACCAGATACCTATGAACCCAGTTGACGAAGAGCATACATCATTTATAACAGATAAATGACTCTACTGTTATAAGGTGATGCCTTTTGGATTAAAGAATGTGGGTGCCACCTATCAAAGATTGGTGAACAAAATGTTCGCTAACTAGATAGGGAGGAACATGGAGGTATACGTTGACGATATGCTGGTGAAGACCAAAAATGTCGCAGAACTCAACAACGACCTAGGAAAGATGTTTGACAGACTCAGGAAGTACCGAATGAAGCGAAATCCACTCAAGTGCACTTTCGGTCTATCCTCGAGAAATTTCTTAGGTTTCGTGTTCAACTCCAGAGGCATCGAAGCTAATCCTGATAAGATAAAGGTCCTAATAGAAATGAGCCCACCCAAAAACAAGAAGGAGGTGCAATGTCTAATGGGATGGGTGGCAGCCCTTAATAGATTCATCTCGAGGTCTACGGACAAGTGCCTCCCCTTCTTCAACATCCTAAAAAGGAGCAAAAAGTTCGCTTTGGATGAAGAATGTGAGGATGCTTTTATCAAGTTGAAGGAACACTTAGGGAAGCCACCCTTTTTGGCAAAACCTGAAAGGGGCGAAAGGCTATACTTATACTTGGCAGTATCCGAGCAAGCCATAAGTGTTGCCCTGGTTAAAGGAGAGAAGAAGCACCAGCAACCCGTGTACTATGTTAGTAAATGATTAGTAGACGTGGAGAACCAATACCCGGAGACAGAGAAGTTGGCATACGCGTTAGTTGTGGCTTCAAGGAAGTTGAGGCCCTATTTCCATGCCCATTCAATCGAAGTACTCACTGATAGCCCTTTAAGACAGGTCTTGCATAAACCTGAAACCTCGGGGAGACTGATGAAGTGGTCGATCGATTTGAGTCAATTCGACATCACTTATACCCCAAGGACCTCCATCAATGGACAAGTGCTTGCAGACTTCATAGTGGAGTTCACCTATCGACCAAATGGAGGAGGAGATGAAGAAGAGGGACAGTCAGTCGTAGAAGGAGAGCCAAGGAGTTCTGAAGAATGGAGCCTGCATGTGGATGGAGCATCCAATGAAGGAGGATCTGGATCAGGTATCATGATGACTGGACTCGAAGGACACAGGATATACTGTTTGATACGGTTTGGGTTCGAAGCCTCGAATAATGAGGTAGAGTATGAAGCGCTTCTAGAAGGGTTGCGGTTGGCCCAGGGGCTATAGGAAACGCATCTACACATTTTTAGTGACTCACAGTTGGTAGTATTCTAGGTGAAGGGTGAGTATCAAGCGAGGGGTCCCAAGATGGCTGCATACTTGGAAAGAGTAAGAGGCTATTTGGGGCAGTTGGTGGAGTATAGCATAGAGAAAATCCCAAGAGAAAGGAATACCCATGCTGATGCCCTCGCAAAGCTGGCTTCCACTAAAGATGGGGATATCCTTGAATCAGTACCTGTGGAATACTTACCGAGGCCAAGCATCGTTAATTCAGAAGTTCACATGGTCAGCATCCCAAAGGAGTCATGGGATGAACTGATTATAAGCTACCTGATGGATGGAGTTGTGCCAACAGACAAGAGGGAGGCTCGGAGGCTGGTGTATAAGGCAGCTTGATACACCTTGGTAGACGGGATCTTATACAAGAGAGTTTTATGTGCCACTCTTGCGATGTGTTGATGAGGAGGAGGCTATGAAGGTACTGTATGAAATACATGAGGGTGAGTGCGACAACCATGTGAGTGGACCATCCACGGCTCGGAAAGCCATGAGGCAAGGGTACTATTGGCCCTCCATGGAGAGAGATGCAAATGACTTCGCAAGGAAATGTGACAAATTCCAGAGGCACGCAAACTATCCCCGAAAACCCCCGAATGAGTTAACTAGCATGACTAGCCTTTGGCCCTTTGCTATCTGGGGGATAGACCTGATTGGCGCCCTTCCCGCAGGTAGAGGTGGAGCAAAGTACGCGGTAGTAGCCGTAGATTACTTCACCAAGTGGGTTGAAGCGGAACCTCTAGTAAAAATAACGGCCAAGCATATCACCACCTTTGTCAACAAATTCATTTTCTGCAGATATGGAGTTCCCTACAAAATTATTTCTGACAACGGCACCCAGTTTGAAGGGGAAACGTTCGAGGAGTATTGTAGGGAAAGAGGGATAAGGAGAAGCTTCTCGGTTGTTACGCATCCATAGGCCAATGGGCAGGGGGAGGCCATTAACAAAGTTCTTAAGAAGAACTTAAAAAAAAAGCTAGAGAAAATGAAAGGGGCTTGGGTTGAGGAGCTACCTAATGTGCTTTGGGCCTACAGGACCACACCGTGCACAACCACTGGAGAGACCCCTTTCTCCTTAGCATATGGATGTGAGGTTGTCCTCCTAATTGAGATGAAGGTTAACTCCTTCAAGATACAGGCATACGAGGACCAGGTTAACCATGCGGCAATGGCCGAAAGTTTAGACATGCTAGAAGAAAGAAGGGAAAGGGCGCAAATGAGAGTGGTGATATACCAGTAGCAGGCAGCAAGGTACTACAACTCGAGGGTGCGAGAGAGAATGTTCAGAGTCAGAAACCTGGTATTAAGAAAAGTACTCCCCAACATGCGTGACCCGGGGGCGGGGGTAATTGGGGCGAACCGGGAAGGACCCTACCAAGTCACTCAATACATACCACCAAACACCTATAAGCTAGCGCGCATGGATGACACCGTCATACCTCAAGCATGGAATGCGGAACACCTCAAGAAGTACTACTAGTAAGACTTCCACATCCGATGCAAACAATATCTATGTTTAGTTTGTTGCATGTTATGTTAACTTAGTAGACAAGAATCAAAGAGGTTACCTAGATAAGCTCCCAAGTAGATGTAAACTTTTCATATATATCATTGTAACCTGCCTACTATAAATGAAACTGTTCACAACTTCGCATGTTAGTTTTCTTCTCTATGCGAGCATCAACGAAAGTGCCTACTGAAATAAATTTCACCAAGCACTCGAAGGGTAGGACAGGAGGCACGAGTATAAGCAAAAAAAAAAATCTCTTATATTCAAAAGGATTAGCTACCCTTATGAATATCAAGGGAATAGTTTAAAAAGATGACCTCCAACCAAAGGATGATACCCCAGGGGGTGAGCCCATAAGGAAGGAATCTCCCAATAAGTCTAGAACGACCATTAAGCCGGCTAGCCAAAAAGGGTCCTACAAGAGACCCTTGAAGAAATAGTACTATATATAATGACGAGAAGGACGCTTCTCGCAAAAAGTAACAAGCGCGCGCAAAGAATATAAAAGGACCCCAGGAGCCCAATGGGTTAACGTGTCCTTACAAGTATAATCAAGGTACACTAGAAAGATTATCATCATCAGATCAAGGAAGAGATATGTAATCCACAAATAATAATATTAAGAGGGACTTACCAGAGTCCCTTAAGTTTGATGAACACAAAAAAAAAGAGAGAAAGGGGAAATAATATGAGGTATTACATAGCAACAACATACATAGGGCGAATGCAAAGGAACATACAAATTTCCATCCTGACCTTTCCACTCAGAAATCTTCTCAACTACATAATCTCCAAAGGGAGACAGGTCAACGGCGGGGTTGGTCCTCCATACGGCATGCAGCATGCGCTCGACTATGCCATTCTCAGCATTCACAAGCTCAGCCTCGAGCGCAATAATCCTCTCGTTTAAAGTATGGATGGTAGCCTCGAGCTGGGTGTTGGTGTGAGAGGTTGATGCAGCCTGGCTAAAGCGGCGTCCCTCTGGAAAACCGCCTCGGTCAGTTGACTTGACAAGACATCCTTTGCCACCTCGGCCACCGATAGGTTCCTCAATGCCTCCTCGAGCTAGCGTTGTAACCGTTGGGTTGATGAGGAGTTTGAGGCGATCAGCTGATGACTCAGGATAGAATCCTAAGTAAGGGCAAGGACATAGAATAAAGCCTCGAGGGTCAAGCCATATCAACACAAAATGAAAACAAAAAAATATATATCATAAATGAATAAACCGAGTATCTCGACAAATACCTGCAAGGAGGCTCGCATATAGGCATCTTCTAGCTCAGCGTCAGGGACATTGTGCAAGGTTCCCCACTCGCCTTTGGGAAAGTTTCCCAGATGATGGCTAATGGCTTCCCCATACTGGCTTGCCAGAGGATGATCTTCGGAAGCAGAAACATATGCTTGACCGGGGGAGATGCGTGTGCCTGCCGAGGCACGTTTTGGCAGGGATGGGGACCGAGAAGGTCCTGATCCATCCGCAGAGGTGTGGGGGGCAAAAGAGCGCGAAGCCATCTCCTTAGGTAAAAATGCGCCTAAAGAATCCTGCCTAGAATGCCTCCTCGAGGGTAAAGGAGCCCCAGCAAAAGATGAAATGACGAAATTCCTTTTAGGCACAGAGGGGCGGGGAAAGAGACATCGAAGGAAAAATCGTCGCCAGGAATCGATGGTGGCATCCGAGAGGTAACACCGCCAGCATGTCCGTCATCGGCCACGCCCCTAGCCCTGCCGGCTAAAGAGTGTAGACACAAGTAGTTCTCGGACACCACTGTCTCCTCAACGTCCATATGATCGCCCGAAGGGTAGACATAGTACCTATCGACTACCTCGTTATGATTACCTTCATCGTGGCTGTATAGCCACAGACCTACAGATTCAGATGAGGTTGGGCATGGACCTACGAATTCAGATGAGATGGGGCATGGGCCCGCAGATTCAGAGGAAATGGAGCATAGAGAGATGGTTTGGTCTGGGGTAAGCAACCTGTACAAGTGAAGGTTGCTTTCTCTAAAAAGGGCGCAGGCTTGTTTGCATTCACTCGGCAAGGCCAGAATTTTCATCACTCGGTCGCGAGCCAACGGTTTCAAGGTGGAGCCAACAACCCTTAAGAGACCTGCCATCAAGAGAAAAGAAATAACTATAGTTAGAGAAACCATAGAAGAAAATAAGAGTAAAAAGATAAACCTCTCATGTATGAAATCAAGGTGAGAATTGTCTTACTTAGAGTGTTGAAGCTAGTGTGTTGGGTGAACCCGCTATAAGTGAAGAAGTAGTTTGTCTTCCACGAGACCCTATTCAAAATGGAGCCCTCCACGAGGGAATGCCTGTTATGGGCCACGACTTTCTGGAGCTGGTAGAATCCGGGAGTAGATGTATTCGCCCTAAGGGTGTAGAAGTAATGAACCTCGCTTATGGAAGGCCCTCTGGAATGCACCTGATGGTACAACACATATAGGCTGCTAAGCACCACCCAAGAGTTGGGGGACAGTTGTAGAGGCGCTAGTTCAAAGTAGTTAAGTACTTTGACAAAAAAAGGGTGAAGCGGCAGAGCCCCACCAGATCTGATTATGGAATCGCTGAAGGCCACGAACCCTTCTGGCAGCTCAGATGCGCGTTCATTGCTCTTTGGGATGACGAACTTGAGATTTGATGCTAGGTGATAAGCCTTTAGCATGTTGGCCAGTTTAACGCTGGTAAGGCTAGACCTGCCCGCGTCATTGAAAGTGTCAGAGGTTTTCTTCATCATCTCAGGTACCTGGACAGAGGTAGGCAATTTATGAGCTATAGACTTTCTAAGGATCCTGGAAGACCCCTCACGCGTCTTATATCTACCAGAACTTTGCTTGACCCTAGGGTGTAAGATCGAGGGCAGGGGAGGAAGCGTGGGTGGGATCATAGAAAGAAACTCTGGTTCAACTTATTCACGTCTATCTTATTCGAAGAAGGGACTCCTATGACCAAGAGACTCGTCACCATAAAAGGAAAAAGGCTCAGGGGGCAAGTTTTCTTCTAGGCAAGCAATTTCAAAAAGGCAATCCTGAAGGGCTGATTGTAGTTGGGAAATGTATGTCGCATTTCGGGGGAGAAACCTAAACTCTTGTCCCTGGTATTGGATTCTAGCTCCTTCTCCAGGTCGCACACTTTTTGTCTGAGGTAGGATAGTCTCCGGAGGTAGAGCATTCGCACACCCCCATGGTTATAGGGTCAGTGAACATTGGCCTCAGAGTCAGAGGATGACAACTCAATGAATTAACCATTAGAAGGACCTTCGGGACATCGCCTAGACGCCATGGACCAGCTAAGACTCGAGGGCGTATGTGTGTAAGGGTAACCCTATATCTTCAACATGAGTATGAGGGATATAAGAAAAAGGCCTATGCATATGTGCTTGAAAGGCCATACAAAAAGAGAATGACAACCTCTGAAGAATGAGTGCAGTACAGCCAGTAATTCTACCCCCACATAATAGATATAAAAAAAGGGGGCATATGATCATTGGAGGAAGGAGGCATACCTGGAGGTATATGTACGAAACTGAAGGTGTGCAAGGATAAACTTGTGGAGGCGTAAGGTCGGTTGAACGATAAGCGAAGGCAAGACCTTAGGAGCAAGAGAATTCCTAGCGTCACTGCAATGCAAGCCCGATATAAGGAGAAATAAAAAAAATAAGAATCAGAAAAATAATAATAAAAAAAGGGGAAAGAAGGAGGATGAATAAATGAAATGGAAAGAAAATTACCTCAAGAATGCTTCTATGGAGGATAGAACCTTTGAGCTCTTGAAAGTGGTTTGGAGGGAATACCACTAGGCTAGGCAAGTCTTGGTGTGGAGAAATGACTTCAAGCCTTAGGGTATTTATAAGGAAAGTCATGGCCCCCTAGCCATTGGATTCAAGCCCATATGAAAGGTGAAGATCAAGAGTATGGGCAACCTTGGGATCCGTGATTGAGAAATATTGGTCCTTATTCAATCTTAGGGACATTCATGGATCCCCACAAAAGTTAGACGGTTTTTGTGTTTCTTTGGAAACTATAAAAAAACACAACTTCAAAACTCACTTTATGTTTCTTCAAGCAACATCGGATAGCGCTCCAAGGTTGAGTCCACCAAAACTTTCCATCCATATCAAACCAGAGAAAAAGAAAAAGTCTACAAACACACTTAAAAGTGTACTTATAGACTCGGGGGCAAGTGTGAATACGAGAATTCTTCCCTTGTGAATTCCATTCAAAGGAACCTCTATGTTATGAGGCACATTAAAGATTACGAGACACATGTTAGTGGCACGAAGGGGCATGGGCCTTACTTGGCATTGAAGGCGTTAGGCTAAGGAAACCTCCCTCGCTACACGAGGGCCATTGGCAAGCAACCCATGCGCACGCCACCCTCCCTATGCGAGGGTCCTCAAATGGCCTCCCGTACGCGCACCACCCTCAATGTGCGAGGGTCCTTGGCTGCCCCCCCCCTTCCCGTGCGCACACCGTGTCCACGCAAGGCGTCATGCCTCGCCCCCATGTGATCACACATGGCAGCCTCACCCTGTCACACCTCCAAAGCAGCCTTGCCTCGCCCTGTCACGCCTCCAAAGAAGCCTCGCTATGCGAGGCACCCTCTAGGAGTAGGAGTGGGTGCCACCTTGTATCGCCTCAAACACCAAGTGCCTCGCTGAAGAGGCCCAGTTCCCTTCTAGGAGTAGGTGCCACCAGTGAGGCACCCCCAAGCCTCGTCTTCTCATGACATGTAAAGCATGGAACCTCCTCAATGTGCTTATGAGGGACACTTACAGATACTAAGTAAGAGTACCATGTGATCATAGGGTGCTACACATGAATTGATGGGGACGATTGGGTACAAGATACACGTAGTGATATGGGATGTACGACCATGACGAGGACAGGGGTGTGGCCCTGTCATCCGCGTTTGAAGAGTAGTGGCAGTACGAATTTGTACGGAGAGTGGAGGCACCACCTGGGCACCCCCAACCATATGTCAGTGTCGACAGTACGATGTCCTGCACCAACACTCTGGCAATGTCAGGGTAGACACCACTATGTCCCAAGCCACTACCCTGGCCATGTATTGGCGTACGACCTTATTCCCTGGGACCTACTTGTATCAGGGGACCAATAGAGCCCACCTATAAATAGGATCCGACCCCTCAGGCTAGGGGGTTGGAAAATTCTTTGTATGAAAAACGATTAAGAAATATATGGTCTTTGCTCCATTGTTGTTCTATAGTTTCTTTCAAGTTCTTTCCATGTTATTTTCAGCTATCTTTCACAATATAATTTGAGTTTTCTAACCATGTATCGTTGACGAGTTCTTACCGTCAACATTCATTTTAATAGATATGGTTTTTCTTTATTTCAATTAAGAAAAATATTGAGATTAATTCACTTGTGATTTTTAAATTTATTAAATGGTGGCTGAAAGTTTAGTTTAATAATTTTAAAATAATTTTGTGATGCTAAAAAAATGCTATTTGATTATGGTTATAGGATCGTTGTGAAGTTTGTCAGTTTTTGCATTGCTTGGACCTGAGGTAAGGAAGTTAGATAGAATTTTGTTTGTTTATGCTGTGAACAGTAAGATTGGTTTGTAGGATAGAATGCTATGTACAATGATACGTTTTGCAATATGAAGTATGAAATGATATTTTGTGATGATGTGACGATGTTGATAAATCATGAAACATCCTTTGTGTTGATATGAATGGGATTATGTGTTTGGATGTTGTATGATATGTAATGGTTGTTAGCTTGATGAACGTGACACAACAAAGGGGTTGCTAAGGATATGAAGACATAACCCGAGTTACTAAGGATGTAAAGACGTAATGATAACTCTACAAAATAGAGTTATTTTACCACTTTTTATATGCTAATTGTTGCTTAGTTCTTGAGTTTTTAATTTATTTATTAAGTTTTTAAGTAATTTTGCATTTATTAGTTTTATTGTAATTTTCTAGATTTTTATATGTTTTTATAGATATTTTATTGTTTTATGTTGTAATTTAATTAGTTGAAATTAGTATTGTTAGTTGAATGTTAAAAATATGATTTTATTGAAATTAAATGTTATGTAAATTAAATTTTAATTAATATTTTCATGGAAGTTATATGATATATTTTATTAGTGAAAATATTTAATTTTAATTTAGTTTATGATTTATTTTGTAGGTGGTATGTTATTTGATTGGTGTTAGAAAAGATTTAAAGCTGAAAAAAAAGGTAAAATGTGGCATTTTCAAGAAAGAAACAAAGAAAAGTGGCATTTTCTCAAAGGCCCAACAACACTTCCAGCCACATGGGCCCAGGCCCAATCTAGCTTCATTCCCAGCAAGCTGCCAATTTCCTCCTGACTTCACCACACGTCCAAGCAGCTCCACCTCAGCAGCTTCCTCACTCCTGAAGACCACTCCACGCCAGCTCTTCTCTCAGCCAGCAGCCAACTTCAGCAAAGTCCTCACCAGCTGCTCCTTCCAGCTACACGGGCCCGGACTCTACAGCCCACCAGAAGCTTCCAACAGCCATAAGTTATTTGGCCCAATTCAGCCACCTGCCAGCTTCACAAAGGCTCCACACTTGGCCCATCACGCACAAGGCCCAACGCCCCATATGCCACAAGCTGCCAACACATCCACAAAAAATGCCAAAAAACCATATTTTTCTTCCCAATGTTTTTCACTCAAATATCAATTCACTCTTCCCTATTTTTCTTACCTAAATAAACATTCCTAATTCATTTTTTTACCTTAGCTTTTCACTAATATTTTACCCAACCAAACATTTCATCTTTCCAATACTCTTACACTTACTCTATTTATCCTACCACTTCCCAACACAATTAAATTAATCAATTTATTTATTTTAATTTGATTAATTTAATCTCCATATTTTGCCTATAAATAGAGTCTTGTAAGACCATTTGGGGGGCTCTTCTTCTTCATCTTTTTTTCAACCTCTTCTACACTCCATATTTCTCTCCTCTTTTCACTATTTTCTATCTACCATTTTCATCTTTTGAAGAGCATGTCAAGTATGTTATTTTGTAATTTTTATTTCAATCTAGTTATGAGCTTCTAATCTTTTTCAAAGGTTATTAAGATGATGATGAAGCAAAATGTAACTAGATAGTATTTTTTTTTTGTATGTTGATTTCCCATTTGTACAACATTGTTTATGGATTTTTCTATGTTGATTGTTAAAGCATATTACACTTAGTTCTTCATTATGCAAAAATATGATATTCTTTGATTAAATGTTTTTCATTAAATTGTTCACATCTAATTCTTAGAGCATAAGTATCATATTTTGCCTAAACATAATCTCTTTGATTTTTTGTAGTTTCATTAGGTTGTAACACAACTAATGCTTAGAAATTATATCTTATATAAGTGAAGAAAAATCCTACATTTTTTAAAGAGTAACTTGTGCTTGAATAGAAAATATATTTTGAGAAAAAGTATAGTGTGATTTATTTCAACTATATCTAAACTTGGGAATCAATATACTTATAAATACTATTGAACTTGCATTTTGTGGATTCTAAAATCTTAATAATCTTATTTTACATATCTCATTTGAAAACCATTTTTATCATTAATATTTTTATTACTTGTATTTTATTTTTCTAAAACAAAATCTCATCAAATATTTGGAAGTAGGTTAGAATATTCTTGCTTTGTTTGAAATAGTTTCTTTTGATGTTAGTCAACTCCCATGGGTTTGACCTCGTACTTACATGAACATTATATTCCGAAACGATTCGTGCATTTGCGAGTTTAAATATTAAAACACCCTCTTTTGGGATCAACAAGTTTTTGGCGCCGTTGCTGGGGAGTTGCAAGAAAGAAACGATCTTTCTACAAGGTAAGTAACATTCTTCTACTAGTTATTTTATTTTTATTTGCACTATCATCTTAAAAAAAAAGTAAAATATATATATATCTATAAACAAAAAATTGAAAAAAAAGAGTAAAAATCGAAAAAGAAAGTAATACATATATTTATTTATATTGTTATACATTATATTATGTATATTTCTTGGTAGTTGATGGCATTTAGTGCCTCCTACATACTTATTAGTTGAGTGCATTTGTGCCTCCTACATACTTATTAGTTGAGTGCATTAGTGCCTCCTTCATACTTGAACAATCTATCTCCTCTAGTTGATGGCATTAGTGCCTCCTAGCTTTTATTTATTATTTATTTTTTTTATTATCTTAGTTGATGGCACTAGTGCCTCCTAAGTTTTATTATTATTATTACTATCATTATTAGTGTTGGTTGATGGCATTAGTGCCTCCTTGCTTTTATTTTATTTTTTTTGTTGTTCATTTAGTTTATGGCACTTGTGCCTCCTAATTTTTACCTTAATTTTGTTATGGTTGATGGCATGCTATGCCTCCCTACTCTTGCCTAATTTTTGATAATCTTACTTAATTTTATCTTATTTTTCTTTGTTTTTTTTAACCATATTATCATGTAATTGTTTAATATCTTAACATTGTTCTCTTAATTTTATTTTATTTTTCTTTTTACCTTAATTGTCATTTAAAAAAAAATTAGTTTGTCATTTAGTTTACCATATGGATCATTTTAATTATAGTTGGAATTCTGAGTACAACTATTATGAGCACTCAAATTTAAATTATGGAGAAACTAATGATATGCATGATTATGGTGAATCCTTTGATATCCCATTTGCCCCCACCTATAATCCAAATTTTTTATGGAGTCGTACCCAGTCTCCAATAGGGCATGAATTCAACATGCATAATCAAAGTCATGCCCAATCCGACCTATCATATCCCATTCAACAAGAAACGAGCCCATCTTTAGAGGATACCATACAACAGTTTATGCAATCAACCTACCAAATCTTACTAGCCCAGTCTCAGTCAATCTCAAAAATTGAAACAATAGTAGGACAACTTGCAACTGTTATAGAGTCAGAAAAACAAGTTTATCCCAACCAACCCATTCCCAATCCAAATAGTCAAATTGAAAATGAAAAGGAGAATGAAGTTGTTGAAGAACTTGTAATATGTATCCAACCCCCTAATAAAACAAAAGAGTTGGATGAAATAATTTTCGAGGCTCATAAGGAAAACGAAAAAGATATAATTACATTTCAAGAGCCCATAATTGAACAAATTTGTATATTTACTCAAAATGAAAAGGAGTCTAATATAGATATGCAATTTTCTTATTTTATTGATATTCCATTAAAATTGCATATTTCTAATTTTCTTATAGGTGTGATGTTATCAATTATTATTTATGGCATTTGCATCAAATTCATAACTCACCCTATTAATGAAATTTTACACCATCGATTGGGTGTAGGTTAAAAGAAAAAAAAATATTTTAGTCGAGCTAAAGACTATAAACTAAAGCGCTTTGTGGGAGGCAACCCATATTTTTATGTTTCATTTTATATTTCACTTTTGTTGTGTGTTTTATTTATGTTTTAGGTTAACTTCTTGTTTTGATTTTTGTTTCCTTTTTGTTGCACTCTTGACAATGCTCCATGATGAGGTACGACCATTCTAAACTCTAAACTCTTTCACGCTTCAATTTATATTTGTATTTTGATACATTGAGGACAATGCATAAATTAAGTTTGGGGGTAGTGGGTTTATATGGCGGACGCGCCGAGGTTATTCAAGGACTAGATGTCCTGTTTACCTCAAGATGTGACATGGACAAGTTAGTGGGCCATGCTCACAAAGTTATGATGATGGTGCTTATGATGATAATGTTCGTGATGATTATGTATACGATGATGACGCTTATGATGATAATGATTATATTTATGATGATGATGGTTATGATAACGATGTTTAGGATGTGTAACGATGTATGAATATGAACATATTTTTTGTGTGTATACTTGTGTGTTATTTTACTTCCTTACTGGGCTTTTAGCTCAACCCCTTACTCTCCCTTCCAGGTAGCAAATAGGATTTCTCTATGGCACGCGTGGTGATGTGGGGAGTTCCAACGTCAAGGTGTGCATGGCGTGGGGGCATCCTATGGATGAGAAAACGATCAGTTTAACGTCAGTTTCTAAAGAATAACATTATGTTTATTTTTTTGAACTTCTCAGAACTTATCAGTGGGACTTGAACTTTAATTATTTTTAAAACGTTGCATGAAAACTATTATTTTCTTTTTAAACTATTGGGCCCAACTTGCATGTTTTAGCAATGCTCCACTGGGATTTTTCATAAAATAATTGGCTTTCTTTTATAAGTTTATGAGCATGTAAAAGTTTTACAAGTACTAGGTTAGGGCGTTTTACACTAAGCCACTCATCCTCTTTTTTAGTTGTCGCTGGAGCTACAAACTCGGACTCCATATTTGAGTGACATATACATGTTTGCCTCCTATATCCCCAAGAAATTTCACCCCCATCAACGTTGAACACCCAACCGATTGTAGAGAGATGATCTCATACACCAGATATCCTTCAAGTATCTTTGGAAACTTTGAATATTGGAGGTATAGTTCTTTGCTTTTGAGGTATCCAAAAACTCTTTCAATGACCTTCCAATGTTTGATACTTGTATTGCAAGTAAACCTACCTAGTTTACTAATCTCAAATGCAATATGTGTTCTTGTACAATGTGCAGCATACACTAAACTTTCTATTGCACTTGCGTACTCTAATTGAGCCATCGCTTTCCCTTTATTGTTTTCAAGATTTTGACTTGAATCAAAATGTGTGTTTGCCTCTTTGATATTATGATGATCGAATTTGTCAAGCATATTCTCAACATAGTGAGCTTGACCTAAGGCATATCCGTACACATTTCTTCTAACTTTGATACCTAGTGTGGTATCTACCTATCCAAGGTCTCTCATCTTGAAAGTAGAAGATAGAAAGCTCTTTGTTTCTTTTATGTCTTTCATGTCATTACTTACTATTAACATATCATCAACATATAGAACACTAGAATGATATAGTTATCACAAGTCTTATAGTAAAAGTGTAACGCCCTAGATAGCCAAGATCATTACACTGTGTATTTTAAATAGTGCAAGACTTGCTAATCAAGTCGTTTAGATATGAACGTGTTACTAAGGATAATTAATGGGTTAGGGTTAAAAGACTTTGATCATAGAAATAGTTGTTTTTCATTAAAACTAAGACTTTGTACATGGGATCCCAAAAAGTGTTTATAAGGCAATTACAACCCTCAAAATAATTACAATTGAAGCCAGCCTAAGTGGAAAAATAAAATTTTGGCTCTCGTCCCTGTCAATCCCTCGGCCATGGCGGTCGAGTAGCTGTTGATGTACACACTGCCTCTAAAGCTCTTTAACTCACGGCTGGTTCAGCTTTCCCTATCCCTTACCTGCACCACATGGCACCTGTGAGCCAAGGCTCAGCAAGAAAACTTAAATCAACATATACAATGAGCAACGACATATAAGCGATAAACTTAAATTAATAATGCAATGACTAACGAGATATAAGCAACACACTTGCAATGATAATCTGCACAATTAAATACACATTCCAATCTCAAAAATCGATACAATTATTTAGTGCAATTGACACTTCTATTTATTTAAGTGGAGTTCAAACCCGGTGCCCTTAAGCCGAGTCATCTAGTCTTATGGCCGACCTCGGCTCGCTTAGGTTGGGTTGTGTTTTGCACGCTTAATTTCGGCCCCGGCTGTAATGCCCTGGATAGCCAAGATCGTTACACTGTGTGTTTATAAAGGTGCAAGACTTGCTAATCAAGTCATTTAGTTAGAAACGTGTTACTGAAACTATAGTTGAACTAGGGTTAAAAGATTTTGGTCTCAAAAACTTCATTTCTTATAAGTAAACATTTTCTTTTTACATGGGATCCCAAAAGTAATAAGTTTAAGATTGTTTACAAAAGATTTACGGTCTAAATACAGTTGCTAGCCACTCTAAGGCAAAACAGACAAATAGGCTTTTCTCGTCTCGTTCCACTCCTCGGTCGTGGCGGCCGATCAGCTGACTATGTACATTCAGCGCCGCAGCTCTCCATCTCACGGTTGGACCAACTTGCCTTTGCCTTTACCTGCACCACGTAGCACCCATGAGCTAAGGCCTAGCAAGAAAACACAATAACAGAGCATAATAATTCAACAGACAATCAGATAACTCATACTGCAAAAGCATGTACTCAACAGTCTAGGCATTCATATTAATCAAGTACTCAGCATACCAAGTATATCATTTCATATCAATAATCAATCCACATATGATAACTAGGGTTAACGCCCTTAGGCTGCACCCTCTATTTATCCCACTGACTCCGGCCCGCTTAAACCGAGCTCAGTGAATATTAAGCTGTCCTCAGCTACCAGTGGCCGAGCTGCGCCCTATGCGCAAAATATTATTTATGGCACCCTTAGGTCGTTTATCACATGTCCCATGGCGTAATACCATCTATGACATCATACAGATATAGGGAGCTCTTAGTCCCATCACAACACATAACCGGGTGCAGTTTTCTTACCTTTACATTCGCTAGCTTTGTTCAATTTGATTCTCAAGCACGATCCCGTCCGAGCCCTAGCGTACACCTAGTCACAGCAATAGATTAGAATCATCACCAAACCTCAAATCCAAAACCTATCCTCAGGACCAATCCTGAGCCCTCGGGAAGCCCTAATTCCACCAAACGGGATGGTGGAATCAAACCCTGAACCCCCGAGCAAAAACCCTTGAAAATAACCCAAAAACCCCTTTCTAGAAATAGGGTAGCGCTACAGCGCCCTAAGGAGAGCGCTATAGTGCTACAAACAGAGCCAAAAGGCTTAGGAACTTCAGGGCCTAGCGCTACAGCGCCCAGTAAGTGGCGCTAGTCATAGCACAGCCCTGCACAGCATTTTCTCCTTCGAATTTTCCCAAGCCAAACCTTCTCAAAACTCAACCAAGCCTTAACCAAACTTCAAAACAAGTCTCCCAACATCATCAACTCATCCCATAAGTCCCAACCACACAAAACTCAATCACATGCACTCCAAATCACAAAATTCACCATGGTTGATCCTAGAGCTCAAAATCTCAGCAAAACCACAGAATTCACAAAACTTAAACCAGAGTTTCTTACCTTTGATGGATGAGCTCAACCTAGGTTATCCTCCACACTAGCTTGGCCTTCACCTCCTCAGAGCATTAGCCTCAACTCCCTAGTATTCCCCACCAAAACTCAACTCAATTCCACAACAATACCAAGAACTAGAAACTAAAAAACTACCTTAAACCTTACCTCAAATGATGAGTATCCCCTGCCAATTCCTCAAGCCAAACCAGGGATCCTAGCCTCAAGCTCTTGCCCAAACTCTTCCTGAGTTTTAGCTCCAAGAAACCTCAAGAAATGGAGAAGAGACCTCCAACTGAGTGAGAGAGAGATAGACTCCTAATTCCTTTTCTCTTTTTTCTTTCCTTCAGACCTCTACTGCCTTCTACACATTCCATTAAAGTATAAAACGTAATAATACTTATCCCTTATAAACCAAATGAACACAATACCCTCCCATTAAAATTTAAGCCTTTAACCCATCCAAGGGCATTCTAGTCATTTATTCCCAATTCCCGCTAATTCCTCGAGTGTCTCTAATATTTACCGCTTACTTCGTGACTCCTAACCAATCACCAATTATATTCCCCAATATCAAAATAGACTCCAATATATTCTCTAAATTCCTAGAAATACCCCCCAGGCTCGCCCCGAGCCGGGTATAAATCCCCGTCGTGACTGTTTCGCTAAACCACTCACTAGGATCGCCTCAAATCACAGATTACAAATATATCCACATAATAATGTGGTCTCATCAATTTATCACATATATATACAGTTATGCCCTCAACGGGCCAAAATTACTTTTATGCCCTTCTAACCTAATCAGGGCCTACATGCATAGTAATACACATAGTCATGCATCACAGATATTCAAATAATCATATAACATGCTTTTAATCATTAAATAACATATAATCCAGTTATGCCCTCCCGGCACACTAATCAAGGCCCTTAAGCCTTATTAGTAAATTTGGGTCGTTACAACTATCCCCTCCTAATGAGAATTTCATCCTCGAAATTTACCTGAATAACTCGGGATACTGATCCTGCATCACTGTCTCAAGCTCCCATGTCTCTTCTTTGACCCTACTATTCCTCCACAACACCTTAACAAGAGGAATCATCTTATTCCGTAGTACTTTATCTTTTCGATCCAAGATTTGAACCGGTTGCTCCTCATAAGCTAAATCTGTCTGCAATTCCAAGTCTTCATACCTCAACACATGAGTCGCATTTGAGACGTACTTTCGGAGCATAGAAACATGGAATACGTCATGGACTCCTGACAATGATGGTGGCAAGGCTAACCTGTAAGCCACTTGACCGATCCTTTCCAGGATCTCAAAAGGTCCAATGAACCTAGAGCTTAGCTTACCCTTCTTACCAAATCTGCTGACCCCTCGCAATGGTGAAACTCGAAGAAACACGTGGTCCCCAACCTAGAACTCCACGTCCCTACGCTTGGGATTAGCGTAGCTTTTTTGTCTGCTCTGAGGGGGGAGCATCCTAGCTCGGATCTTCTTTATAGCTTTACTTGTCCTCTGAACCATATCTGGCCCCAAATACTTCCTCTCACCCATCTCATCCCAATGAATGGGTGATCTACACTTCCTCCCATATAACATCTCATATGGACCCACTCCAATCGTTGATTGGTAACTATTGTTATACGAAAATTCAATCAACGGGAGATACTTACTCCATGATCCCTCAAAGTTGATCACACATGCTCTGAGCATATCTTCCAACACCTAAATCGTCCTCTCAGGCTGTCCATCAATCTGAGGATGAAAGGCTGTACTGAACTTCAACTGAGTCCCCATAGCCTTCTGCAAACCACCCCAAAACTTGAAAGTAAAGATAGGATCCTGGTCTGACACTATAGACTTAGGAACCCCATGGAGACGTACGATCTCCCTCACATACAACTTTGCATACTAATCCATAGTATATGTCGACCTCACTGGAAGAAAATGGGCTGACTTGGTGTATCTATCCACTATCACCCGCACTGAGTGATGAAGCCCTACTATTCTAGGTAAACCTCCCACAAAATCCATCGTAATGTCCTCCCATTTCCATTCGGGAATACCGAAAGGTTGAAGCAACCCTGCCGGTCGCTGATGCTTAACTTTCACCTGCTAATAGGTTAAACACTTGGCTACGTACTCCACCACATCCTTCTTCATCCAGGGCCACCAATATAACATCCGTAGATCCTGATACATCTTCGTGGTACCCGGATGAAGTGAGTACGACGTCGTATGAGACTCATCTAGTATCTCTCGTCTGATTCTCTCATCATATGGAACACAACTCTACCCCTTATACCGAAGAAACCCAACCTCATAAATAGAATAGTCCTTAGCTACCCCCGCTAAGACATTCTCTCTAACCTCCTGTAACTGAGCGTCTACCAATTTCCCTTCTTTAATCCGCTCTAGCAAGGTCGACTGCAGAGTAATATTGGCCAACCGTCCTACCACCAATTCTATCCCCGCTCTGACCATCTCATCAGCTAACTCTCTCGAGATCTTGGTGGAACTATATAACTGACCTGGGCCTCTTCGGCTCAATGCATCTGCCACTATGTTGGCTTTCCCTGGATGGTAAAGAATATCACAATCGTAGTCCTTCACCAACTCTAGCCAACACCTCTGTCTCATGTTCAGGTCCTTCTGTGTAAAGAAATACTTCAGACTTTTGTGGTCAATGTATACCTCGCACTTCTCCCCATACAAATATTGTTGCCAAATCTTCAGTGCGAATACCACCGCTGCTAGCTCCAAATCATGGGTAGGATACCGCTGCTCATACTCCTTCAGCTGTCGTGATGCATAAGCTATGACCTTTTCATTATGCATCAACACGCAACCTAAACCCAACCTCGATGCATCGCAGTAGAAAACAAAGTTCCCTTGCCCCAAAGGAAGACTCAACGCGGGTGCTGTAATAAGTCGTCGCTTCAGCTCTTGGAAACTGTCCTCACACTTGTCTGACCAGATAAACTTCAAATTCTTCCGTGTCTATTCTATCATCGGTGCCGCTATCTTCGAGAAGCCCTCCCCAAAACGTCTATAGTAACCCGCTAAACCAAGAAAACTCCGCACCTCTGAGGCGTTCCTTGGCCTTGGACAATCCCTAACTGCCTCTACCTTAGATGGATCCACCTTAATCCCATCTGCACCCATGATATGTCCAAGGAATGTCACTTCTGGTAACCAAAATTCACATTTCTTAAACTTGGCGTACAACTGATGCTCCCTCAACCTCTGCAAAACCTGTCGAATATGAATCTTGTGCTCTGCCTCTGAACTGGAGTACACTAAGATGTCGTCAATGAAGACAATAACAAACTGATCCAAAAAGTCTTTGAACACCCAGTTCATTAGGTCCATAAAATCTGTTGGGGCGTTGGTTAAACCAAATGACATGACCAGAAACTCATAATACTTGTACCTCATTCGGAAGGCCATCTTTGATATGTCCTCATCCTTGATCCTCAGCTGGTGATAACCAGATCGAAGATCAATCTTTGAGAACACCGTCTTACCCTGCAACTGATCAAACAAGTCATCAATCCTTGGTAGGGGGTACTTATTCTTGATAGTCAACTTGTTCAATTCCCTGTAGTCTATACACATTCTCAAAGTCATGTCCTTCTTCTTCACAAATAAGACTGGAGCACCCCATGGCGAGTAACAAGGCCTGATAAACCCCAAATCTAGAAGCTCCTGCAACTGTATCTTCAATTCTTTCAGTTCTGTCGGTGTCATCCTATATAGTGCCCTTGACACTGGCTCTGTTCCTGGCGCCAACTCAATAACAAACTGAATCTCTCTACGCGGCGGCAATCCCGGCAAGTCCTCAGGGAACACATCCAAGAACTCGCAAACCAATCTGGTCTCTTTCGGTCCTGCTGGCGAAACACTGGTGGTATCCACCACACTAGCCAGAAAACCTATACACCCTCCTTGTAACAAATCTCTAGCTCTCAATGTTGATATCCTAGGTACGCGGGGTCCATGCACCACTCCCACAAAAATGAAGGGATCCTCGCCCTCTGGCTCAAAGGTCACCATCTTCTTCCTGCAGTCAATAATAGCTCCATATCTAACCAGCCAATCCATACCTAAAATCATATCAAAGTCCTCCATACTCAGCTCAATCAAATCTATTGACAACTCTATACCGTCAACTATCACTGGCAGTGCTCTAATCCACCTCCTAGATACTACAAGTTCCCCTGTAGGCAAAATAGTCCCAAACCCTGAAGTATAATACTCACTAGGTCTACACAAGCTATCAATCACCTTACTAGAAACAAACGAATGTGTAGCACCAGAGTCAATCAATACAGTAAAAGGGGAGCCAACACTAAAAAGCTGACATGTCACTACCGAGGGGTTAGCCTCGGCCTCGGCCTCTGCCTGCGTCAGGGTGAACACTCGAGCTGGAGTCAAGCTATCTACCTTCCCCGCATCTCCCTTCTTCACTGTCAGGCAATCTTTCTTGAGGTGTCCCACCACCCCACACACGTAACAGGCCTTAGCCCGACACTCGCTCGAATGGCGTCTTCTGCACCTCGTGCACTCAGGGTATGTCCTCCATGTATCACCGCCTCCCTGACAGCCACCCTGAGTACCCTGACCTCTCCTATCAAGACCAGGAACGGTCGAAGCATCAGGGGTCTTCCTCTTTAAATCACTAGGGCCTCCGCCCCTACCAGAATCAGAATATGGAGGCACCGCCCTGCGGCCCTCCCGTCTCGCTGCACTCTCTCTCCATATCTTATTCTCCGCTTCCTCAGTGGTAAGAGCCTTCTCTATAGCCTGGGAATAAGTTGTCCCTCCAGGAACTGTTGTAATCCTCACATTTCGGGCTATCATAGCATTAAGCCCTCTAATAAATCTGTCCTGCCTAGCTACATCTGTAGGCACAAGATCTGGTGGGAATTTTGCAAGTCTGTCAAACTTTAGGGCATATTCTGTAACTGTCATGCTGCCCTGAACCTTCCCCATGAACTCATTTACCTTCGCTGCCCTGATGGAAACATTATAGTACTTCTGACTGAACAGGTCCTTGAATCCTTCCCAGGTCAAAGCAGTAACATTTCTGGTCTATGATGCCACCTCCCACCAGATTCGGGCATCCTCTCTCAGCATATATGTGGCATAGGCCACCCTGTCATGTCCCTCTACCCTCATAAAGTCCAAAATGGTAGTAATCATAGTCATCCACTGTTCAGCTTTCAATGGATCAGGTCCTCCCTCAAAGATCGGGGGCTGCTGTTTCCTGAACCGCTCATACAACGGCTCCCATCTATTCCCAACCTTTACCGGCTGTACAACAGGTACCACTGCAAGTGGCACAATGGGGGCAACACTCCCTGATGGAGCCTGCTGCCGCAGAATTCGGATATGTTCATCCTGGCTTTGTAGCCGAGCTTGCATGTCTGCCATAAGCTACTGCCAATTCTCAGGGACTGGCGAAGGGGTCTGGCCCTAGTCATCATCTCTAGTCTCAGACCTCTTGCCGGCTAGTCGTGTAGATTTTCTTGGACGCATTACTATCCAAGTCAATCTGCAATCAACAACTCGACAGTCAGACTATGATGACAGGGTAATATTCCTTCCATGATCCACCATTAGAACCCCAAACATTCACAAACAATCAGAATATAACAGTTTATCCAAATATTCATCCATATATTTATTCACATGCATAGTAGTGCTGATCAGCACGCCTCAATATCACCATGCAATAGTCAAGGGCCAGGCCCTATCAGTATCTCATGCTCCCTATTAATCAAACAGATATCAACAGTCATATCCCATTCAAATCATTTAAACACATAGTCATGTATACACAATTACCAAACCCTAAGTCGAGCTTGTCTTTCGCGGCGAATGTACATGTACAGCCAATCTTCAGGAACCCTTAAACCTAGGACGCTCTGATACCAAGTTGTAACGCCCTAGATAGCCTAGACTGTTACACTGTGTGTTTATAAAGGTGCAAGACTTGCTAATCAAGTCATTTAGTTAGAATCATGTTACTGAAACTATAGTTGAACTAGGGTTAAAAGATTTTTGTCTCAAAAGCTTCATTTCCTATAAGTAAACGTTTTCTTTTTACATGGGATCCCAAAAGTAATAAGTTTAAGACCATTTACAAAAGACTTACGGTTTAAATACAGTTGCTAGCCACTCTAAGGAAAAATAGACAAATAGGCTTTTCTCGTCCCGTTCCACTCCTCGGCCGTGGCGGCCAATCAGCTGAATATGTACATTCAGCCCCGCAGCTCTCCATCTCAGGGTTGGACCAACTTGCCTTTGCCTTTACCTGCACCACGTAGCACCCATGAGCCAAGGCCCAGCAAGAAAACAATAACAGAGCATAATCATTCAACAGACAATCAGATAACTCATACAGCACAAGCATGTACTCAACAGTCTAAGCATTCATATTAATCAAGTATTCAGCATACCAAGTATATCATTTCATATCTATAATCAATCCAGATATGTCAGCATGCCTAATTAAGTAATCACAATTATAAACACAGTCAAATCCATTTACAGGGGTCCAAGCCCCAATCACAACCAAGGTGCAGTTTTCTTACTCGAGTTCCGTGCGATAGACTATATGGCCTCAAGTGTGATTCTAATCCCGAGCCTTGCGATAATCTAGTCATAACATAAACATACTCTTATTAGGGATTGACTACAAATCGTGAGCCTCACTCTAAACCCTATCCTTAAGATTACTATTCTCCAGTGTCGGGACATTAGAAACATCCCCCGTGCCCTCAAGTGGGCCATTAAATGGATTCCTGGACTCCCCAAGCCCTAAACTTAAAACCAGAAAACCCACATTTTGGGGCACCTGGCGCGGTTGCACCTACCCCTGGCACAGTTGCACTTGCAGAAAGTTTAGGCTTTCTGGGGTGTTGGCGTGCTCACGCCCTAGCCCAACATAGTCATGCCCCTAACTCTGAAACCAAGAAATCAAAACTCAAAAATCAAATCCCCTGGTTTCTGGGACACTATCGTAGTTGCGCCACAACATAGCGTAATCACGCCACAACCTAGCGCGGTCGCGCTAGGTCACCAAAAACCCAAAAATTACCCAGAATCTTAGTGTTCTTCCCCAAATTTCATACTTATGAGTTCTCCCTAAAAATCAGACCTGAAACATGACCCCAATTTAGAATTTCATTAGATTTAAGGAAACAAATCCCTTCATACTACTTAAACCAACTATAACCCAGGTCAAGACACCATAAAAACATATCAAAACACATTAAAACATAATTTGCACCTCTTGAGTTCCAAACTCAAGCTTCTCTCCAAAATCCGAGAATCACTCTACAAATCATGACTTCCAGCATCAAATAGACCCTCAATTCAGTTTAAAAACCAATTACTAACATCATTTTATGACCTAAGTAACCTCAAATCCCCAAAATCCATATATCCAATCTCAATTTCCCCAAAGTTCAAGAACACAACATCGAAATGAAAAATAGGGTATCTAAGTCCTTACCACTCTGAATTTTGAGTTTCCCAAAATCTAACTGAATGTTTTGGCAGCTCAATCCCTTCCTTGTGGCCTTGAATCCCCTTGATCCTCACCCAAAATCCTTCAAGTTCTTGATCAAGCCTAAGTACCTTGAGCTCTTGGGAGAAAGCTTGAGAGTCTAACACCAAATGTTAAGAGAACCAAGCGAAGTGGTGAGAGCCCAAATGTGGGGTTCCTTGGGCTGCTGCTGCCTTGGTCAAATGACCACCCTACCCTCAATCTAAAGTCCAATCCAAGGTACACCCCAAGGGCAAATCTGTCATTTCGCACCTCAATTAACGTCCTAAGTTACCTATTAAGCTACTAACACTCCAAATACAATTATTTCCTCCAATAATATTCCACTAATTCCCAACCTACGCAAAATTACCAAAATACCCCTTGGCTCACCCTGAGCCAGGTATAAATCCCCTTTGTAACTATTTTGCCAAATTTTCCTAAAGGATCGACTTAAGCTTGTCATCGCAAATATATCTACATAATAAATCCTTTCGATTGTTCCATGTAAACCTCCCCATCAATGATTTAACAAGCCTACACACTTTATGCTCATTTCCCTTTAGAATAAATCCTTTTGATTATTCCATGTAAACCTCCTCATCAAGGTTACCATTTAAGAATGTCATTTTGACATCCATTTGATGAACATATAGGTTGTGTATTGATGATAAGGCAAACAACATTCTAATTGAAGTTGTCCTTGCCACCAGTCCATATGTATCAAAATAGTCTATGCATTCCTTTTGTCTAAGCCCTTTAGCTACCAACCTTGCTTTAAAGGTTTGGATGGTCCTACTTAAGTTATATTTTCTTCGAAATACCCACTTACAACCTATTGATTTTAATACTTGTGGTAGATCAATAATTTCCCAAGTGTAGAAATAATTAAATTCATCTAATCATTTATTGCCTCTTTCCAAAATGTGAAGTCTCTTGAAGACATAGCTTCTTGAAAGGTTTTATGATCATCCTCTACTTGAAGTACCATTGGATGCTTCCAAGTGTATCCTTTGTGATTACCCTCTAGTAAGTAAGGAATTTCCACTTGCGAGTTTTTATCTTGTGATCCTACCTATTTAAGCCTTTGGCTTCTTCTAGGCAATAATGGTTGCTCTACAACCCTTGAAGGTAACTCCTCTTGAGTTCATTCCAAATTGATATCTTCTTGAGGTTTGTTGTCACTATACAACAATTTCTCAAAGTACTCAACTTCTATTAATTCAATTATGATATTAGACTCAAAGTCTAATAGTCTATAGGCTTTACTATTTGAGGCATAGCCTACAAATACACACATTATTGCTCGAGGACCCAACTTGGTCCTTTTAGGTTTTGTACTCTTGCAATAAGCAAGACACCCCTACATTTTGAGATACCCTAAGTTGGGCCTCTTTCCTTTCCATATCTCATATGGTGAAATTGGTTGTTCTTTAAAGGAATCTGGTTTAGAATATTATAAGCGGATAGCAAAGCTTCTCCCCATAATGCAAAACTTAATTTTGCATGTAAGAGCATAGCGTTTATCATTTCGACAAATGTTAATTCTTTCTTTCTGCTATACTATTTTGTTGGGGTGTACAGGGGGCTATACATTCATATATATTATACCATACATTTCTCAAAACAAATTGAATTTATTGGAAAAATATTCATCTCCCCTATAACTTCTTATTACTTTGATTTTCTTTTCCAATTGAATTTTAACTTTGGATTTATAGATTTTAAACATTAAAGGGGCTTCATCCTCATTCTTAAGAAAATAAACATATGTGAACATAGAAAAATCATCAATAAAGGTAACAGAGTATCTTTGTCCACCTCTAGGTATCATTCCATTCAATAATCACTATGTATCAAATATAACAAATTCGTTTCTCTTTCAACAATAGGATAAGGTTTCTTAACCATTTTAGATTTCACACATAGTTCACATTTATCATGCTCAATATCATCACATACAATTAAACCATATTTAATAACTCTTTTAATTCTACGACAACCTATATGAGCAAGTCTATTATGCCACAAAGTAATGGAATTAAAGTCAAGCATATAACATGAAGATTTAGATGCATTATTATCAAAATTGGAGTCTTGAGTAAAAAGTTTAATTATTCCATCACAAACATACCCCTTTCCCACAAAGTAATTACCCTTGGAAAAAAAATAAGCTTACTGAACTTAAACACTGGACCATACAATGCATTTGTAAGAAAAACTTCTTTCCGGATGTAAAGAAGATATCCATAATGCCCTTGCCCATCACCTTGGATCTATGCTCATTCCCCATTTGGATTTTATTGCCATCTTTGGTCTCTTCAAATATCTTGAAGATTCCTTTATCATTATTTACATGAATGGTGGCTCAAGTGTCATACCACCATCTATTTAATATAACTGTTAAGTAGTCTTACACGAAGTTGTGTAAAACGCTTAACTATTTTCACTTAAGTTGAAGTGAAAATATGAGATTTTGTTGTAGGTATCTATAATTGACTTTTATGGGTCTAAAGTGATACAATGAGGTATATAAGAATGCCCAAAAAGTTTGGGAGCATTTGGAGGTGTTTAAGACATATTTTGAGAATGTGGGTCAGGTTTAAAGGCAATGCATCGCCATGCAGGAGGCGACTCATCGCCTAGGCTGAAAACTTTGAGAAACCATAACAGGCAACGTATCACCTATCACTAGGTGATGTGTTTCCTAGCATCCAAATGATGTGTTCAAAGCTCTAATCCTTTTAGTTAGATGTAATGAGTTGTAAATTCTTGATCACACTTGAAAACTCTCACTCTCTCTCTCTCTCTCTCTCTCTCTCTCTATCTATCTATCTATCTATCTATCTGTCTATCTCTCTAGCTCTCAAAGATCATAGTTCTCTCCAAGAAACTCACCAAGAATTTCTTGAATTGCATGAGTTTCAAGGGCTTGCTCAATCCTGAATCTCATTCTATCTTAGTGAAGCTTCAAGAAACAATGGGAAGGCTTTGAATAGAGATTTTGGACAGCAATACTCCTCGTGTATAAGCATTTAGATGTTCTCCAAGTATGAAGATTCTTTTGTCCAATTTAAAGGTTGTATTTCTCTAAAACCCTAACTTTTAATTGTGTTTATTGTTGTATATATTGATGATTAAATGCTTCTAAATTCATGTTATAATCGTTTAATCACTTAATATTTTATTATCAAGATTTGCATTCATACCTTGAATGTGGTTCTTTAATTATCAAGATTTTTATTCATACTTTGAATATGGTTCTTGATTAGCATCTAGGGTTTGCACTATTGAATTATTCCTATTATTCATTGTTGCTTTAGAAAGTGTAAAGTCATAAATTCCCAAAACTTTCCTTGCATTTTTCTTTGGATGGCATTCACCTCTCTCAAGGTTGCTACCAACTCCTCTTTAGTTGTGTTGACCTTGGATCCAAAATTTGTAGATTTTTGGAATTTACATTCCCTAGCCAAGTGACAACTCTTGCCACAAACAAAACAAGGGCCTTTGACACCCTTGAATTTCCTTTCATTCTTCTTTTGACCTAGTTAACTTTCCATATTTTATTGGGGCTTCTTTTGAGCTTTCTCCTTTGATTGAGAGATTTTTTCTATGGAATTTTCCATGGATGTCTCCATTGGACTCTTCCATGCACTTGTCTCTAGAATGAGACTCATCTTCAATCCTTATGTGCTTAAGGATTTCTTCCAAAGATATATCATCATTCTTATGGAGAATCTTCTTGCTATATCTATGTTCTTGAATTTATGCTCTAATATTCTTAAGTTGACGAAGAACCATGTCAACATAATGGTTTGCCAAAAGTCCTCTAGAAGATAAGAAAGTTGTATATGTCGTATCATTGTATATTTATTTTATAGTATTTTTGTTTACATAAAAGAATTTTTTTAATAATATCTTTATTTTTCTTAAATTCTTTTTGCAGAATGTATTCGAGATCTTGAAACTTTTGTAACACCTCGATTTCCCGAGATGTTCAAGTTCATTTTAAAACATTAATCTCTTTAAGAAACAAAATACTCATAAATGATTTACAACTATGCAAGGGTACCCATTACTTAAAATAAAATAATTTGATGCACAATAATACAAGTCATAGTTTTTAACAACCAAAATTACTTGTCAACTCAAAATCATTCAAACTAATATATTATAAAAAAATGTGACCCTTCCACTAACATATACTATCATCTCCTCGAGTCGTCACCTCGCTGCATGTCCTTGTCTTTACCTACAACACTTAGTACCAATGAGCTAATGTCCAGTAAGAAGAGTTATGTAGGATGTAACCCCCTAACCAGATAAAACGTCATAAGCAATAACCACATGCGTTATAAACACAATACCACAGTTAAAATCCAATGTGTCTGTTCTCACACACATACATCATGGTCTCATATCACACATTGTACACACATAAGATAATCAATGCCCATCCATGTTGATCAGACATGAAATGTAATTTTCCATGACTTGTGCTATACTCACACTTGGCTTTCCCATGGGGCATCTTATTATCATGAATAGTACTCACCCATGATAATACCTACAAGTGTTGTGCTCACACAAACAACAATTATATAAAACACATATATATTCTATCCTTCAAACATGTCAACTATCTAGCCATCCCAAGCACTATTCTCATGTTAGCACTGCCATTTTAATATGACCAATCACAATACATACGCACATAAAATAACCAACCATTAAAACAAGGTTGTATGCTTAGACATACACCCCTGCGCGCAGATGTCCACTCTTCTTACCTTATCCATGACAAGCTATTCCGCTTTCCGAACCGTCTTATTGAACTTCCTTCCCACACTCGAGGCCCATTCAATGTAAGGCCAAACCTAATGGTTAGTTATGCCTCCTTGGTGGATTCAATACCCAAATCATCTTTGATGATTCTAGACGACCTTGAATCCTCTTTGTTGTCCTCTTGATAATCCTTGAATCAAAACCATTCCCTTCTTATTCATCTTCTTCTATTCTTCTCATTCCATATGCTCTTCTCTTCTTTTCCTCTCTATATTTTTGCAGCCCCAAGGAAAAAATGAATCCCCAATATTCATTTTTTTTTCATATATACTGTAGAGTCCAAGAACTTTACTTAGCTAGTTAGATAGTAGTATTACAGTAATTATAGTATTATCTTTATGACTGTGGATTTTTGGTTCAGACCGGGATTTATTTAGACACTCATAGTAGTACTTGTAGATTTTCTAAGCTTAACCTATAGTGTAGGAATATTAATTTTAACCTAAGGTTTGATTAATATGTCTGATATTGAGGATAATATTTATTATACTATAAGGTTTAGATAAGAACAAATAGGATTTTAAGCACATGTTATGTATGGGTGATTAAGGATTAAGTATTTTGAGGATTTAATTTAATAAGGGAAAAGTTTGAATGCTCTAAGGTCAGTCAGCAGCTTTGAATACGTTTGAGGGCTTAGTCAAGGCTGTTTACTCAATTTTAATTAAGCTAAAAATGTGTAATTTCGTGTTTAAATAATCAGCGAATGCTGGTATATCGCAGCTATAGGGGGCGATATATCGCAGCACGTAGATACGGAAAACACGAAACGATGCAGCTTATTTTGAAAAGTTTTGAAATCGTTTTCCATTCAGCCCTTCAACCTCTTTATAAGTCCAGCACCTTTTTGAACGAGTCTTCAGCCTCTGCTGAACGATAATTCAAATTATTTTCACTTAAAAAGCTATTATTTTTATTCAAGTTAAATTAAGATCCTTTCATTCCTAAACTCTATAAATAGGACCTAGTACCCAGCCATTATTCACCTTTTACTCTAAGTTCAGAGGCTGCAAGTTGCTAGGTGAGTGTGAGAGTGTAAACACTTGGGTGGGGAAATCATAAGCTTGATCATCATAAGCTTATCAAACACTTGGGGAAGTAAGGTTTCATAGTATTTCGGTTCGAGGTTTAGATTGGTCTTACAAGTCTTCAAGGTAATTCCACACTCTAGTTCATTGGTATTATTTTCTTTAAGTTCTCATAATCTTTTACCAGCCTTCTAACCTTATTCTTATTTTGGTTAGGAAATCTAAGAACTTGCACATAAGTTTTTGGTAAGTATTTTTCGCAATGGTTTAGTCCTTCCATTCCTTTCATTTCTCTTCTTCACTATACTCACTCTTTTTCAAATGGTTCTTAGGAGTGTTCCAAAGTCCCAACTCTGTCCTCTTATCCCGGTAATTTTGGTAAGGAAAATAGGATAGAATTCATATGTTATATGTTTTATATGTGTTATCTTATGTTTTTATGTTATGATATGTATGTATGTAGGCTTGGGCATATGACCCATATGACTAACAAGCCCCAAACAGATTATGGGCATATGACCTACTTAGCTAGTAGGACCCCACTAATCTAATGGGCATATGACTTGTTTAGTCTATGGGACCCCAAGTAATAATGGCCATTATAGTATGTGTATGATATAAGTGTTATGTTATGTTTTTATGTTTCTTATGAAATTTATGTATATGAACTATGTGGTAGATTTTCCTTGCTGGGCATTAGGCTCATTCCTTTTTGTTTATATGTGCTAGAAAATAGCTATAGTGGCAGGTAAGGTTCGTGGATGCTTGGAGAATGTGTATCGGTGATGAATGGATTCAAGGAGTCGAGAGTTCGATTTCGAGGATGTAGTCTTTTATTTATGGTTTATGTGTATTTTTCCGCACCTGTTTATGTATTCTCTTTTCATTTCAATTTAGATATGTTTTCTTTTTAAAACAATGGGATCCCATATCCTGCTTTGAGTTATGTAAGTTTTAACATTGGTTTTTACAAGTTTTTAATAAAGTATGATCTTTTTCACTTGTAAGTTCTATTAAAGATTAGGGTCTATGTATAGTTTTCGTTAATGGTCCAAAGTGTAGAGTAGTTGGGTCATTACATATACTTACCCTAAATCAAAACCCTAAAATAATCTCCCAACCCAAAATGTCTCGTAGCTTGGGCCCCCATTTTGACTCTTATTCATTGTGTTTTAGGGAAAACTCTATTTCATAAAAGTTGTAGATATTTTAATTAGCTTTCTAACGATATCAAAATCATTGAATCGGACTCCTACAGCTTTAGTTGCACCCGTTTTAGTGAGACTAGGTCTAAAATTTTGTGAATCCTAATAATGGGAAGTATCCTTGCTTTGTTATTCTAAATTAGGGAATTTGCTAATGATATATAAAAGATATGACCACATTCATCCTAATGTATTCCCACATTATTCCTAAAAAACTATGCATAAATATATATATGCTAAAATAAATTAATTATATTATGTATATTATCATACCATCATATAATTATTCTATATCAAATTATTATTATTGTACCCATAATAGTTATAATAATAATTATATTTTAGACAATAATAATCCAAAATAAAATCACACAATATTGTTATTATTTATGTGCAATAATAACCATAACATAAAGTAATATTCAACAAAAAAATTCAAAATAATTATTACAAATATTTCACTAGGCAATATACTCATGCTTAGATCCCCGAGAAAATATTTGTCCAAACATAACAACCTTACATGTCCAAAATTACAAACATGAGAAAATACGGAAATACCTCTAGTCACAGAATTATCCTTCCATATTATTATTATTATTATTATTATTATTATTATTATTATTATAATATTCACAATTCAATCAAAACCATATTATAGTCATTATTGTCTCTATAATAACAATAATATTTTTACAACCATTCTATTACCAAGAATACACTAACATTATTTTTATTGTGCTCATAACATAATATCACGCTCATTCAAATAACAAGAAGCTATCATTCACTTGGAATTAAACTCGTGCCCTAAAATTAAATTTTTCAGTCATTCCCTATACATATCTACACTCACAAATATGTAAAATGACTTAAATACCCTTGGTGGTAAAATTACAAACTTGCCCCTCCCAGGAAGGCAGATATTATAATCATCCCCCCTCCCCCCGGCCCCTAAAGGAAATTTTGTCTCAAAATTTACCTAGTACACCCCTGACATTGTCGTTGCATATCAAAATCCAGTTTATCAACAACTTTCTTAACTGTACTTTTACCGCGTCATAATATCACTGAGAAGTGACACTTTCTGGCTTTCTCCATGTCAATTCGTTGTCTCCATTTTATTGTTACCCCTAAGTGATACGTCATAACGAATCTAATTCATGCTCACCGTGCTTTCTTAAGACTCGTCCATAACCAAAACACATTTCATGTGTCTTTGCAGCAATGTAACATGTATGGTGTCGTGTGTGTCTTTATTGACTCCTGCCCGTAAAACTCATCAATTGGGTTTAGATATCCTACCCTAGCCTATTTACATATTACCCATGTCATATGCTTACTTCCTCCTTTATCACACCATATTATCCTCATAATGCCTTTTTAGAGCTTGATATATCCCGCTAGCCTCAGGATGTATGAAGTATGAGTAGTCATGACCTCTGCCATTTTCCACTTGTCAAGCTTAGCATTATCCATAATACAATGATTACCTTGTCATCTTGCCAAGTCGATGGTCGACACCTCATGATACATGGCACCGTCTACCTGGATCCTTATCCTGTGTCTTGCTGAATCCGACTTTGGTTCTGTGCGCCGCTCTTTTGGTCTCCACTTTATAACCCTATACATTGAAACCATCCCTAAATGTCTTATGGAAAGTTTCAAACCAGGTCACACCATATTATCTAGAGCTTGTTAGACACTCCTTGTCCTAGGCCGAAACATACTTGGTCATCCTTTGGCCCCTACTATGTCTCCTTGACGTTGGTGCAAGCACTGGTAAGATACACATGTCGTTCCTTGTTCTTTATATCCTCCACCTTTATTCACTCAGATGCCAATTGTCCTAAATTAATGATTGTTTTACAATAACGTCATGTCATTTGCTTAATTTCGTCACTAACCAATCCTACATCTTTTGTTAGTCTCCGTTGTGAGTATTATTGTTTATTAGTATTCTTTGATTTCATACATCCTTTAATTATGTGCAGTCTTCTCCCTATATATTATCTTTACTTCCATTCAAATGGAAACTTTGATGCCTCATCTTATAATCACTTTTAAAACTTAGAGTTAATTCATTGTCGTTTGTTGTCCCATTATTGTTACTTATGCATTTGATTTTTGTTGTGTTCTAGCTCCTCTCGTAATGGCAGTAGTTTAGTTGAGCATCTCTTTTTCTTCCCCTCGTAGTTAACATGGTTTGCATGTGCACTCCTCCTTTAGCTTGCATTCCTGTTGATGGAGGCTACAAACTGCTACCTTGTAGGTTTCCATCAAGGTAGATGTTCGTCAGTCGTAGCTCCCCTCGGAAGGATTGTCTAATGATGGTTTTAATAATCCCAGGCATCGTATAATGTTCTTTGCTCGCTCCTTGGCTGTTTCCAAGGAATTATGTAGTTAAGGTTTTGAATGAGATTGTGCTAATCCTAACAAGGTCTAAATGTAAGTGTAACAAAATTTTGTTCACACATTTATATATGAAAAATACTTAAACCATCGTGCAATAAAAATCCAAAATCATCATAATAATTAATTAACAAGTATGTCAAATACATCACTTAGTCAAAGGATTTCCTTATTGTTTTCACTTTTATTACATAGAGCAAAAATTCGTAAACTAAGAACATACAAAAATCATTTGGGCTTCTGGCTCAGCTACTGCTCCTCCCTGATTCCTAGTGTGAAACTGGACTCTTCCTCCTCTGGCGTGCTTTCCGACATTTGTCCCTCAATGATTTGTTCTTGCTGCTAGTTTCGGACCACTGCACTCCTTCTCATTGTGTTATAGTGTTGTTTTCGTCGCTCTTTGCATTTTTGTCGTTCACACTTCAAACATTTGTGTGTTGTAGCATATGATGAAATTTCTAATACAGATTTTTCTTATTCAGAACTTGATTAACTTGTTCCATTACCAATGCTTCTAGGTCTCTCTCGATTTTTTTCCATAAGCATTGTTGAACATGGTCCTGAAGCGATTGATATCATAGTATTCCTCCAAACCATAATATATGTCAATCATCTCAATGTTCTTCCAGTCATTCAGGATTGACGCCGCTAGCCAAAACTGAAGTTCCTCTGAAAGTGTTTCTGGCTTTCCCAATTACTCTACGTACCCGATGATGAAGTACCACGACATCATCCCATAAAGCGGGTGTTTCTTCGAACATTCCTTGTAATCACGCCATACTTGATCGAGTTTCTTCCTTATCTGTGGTACTTTGGTACTTGCAGCACTACTCTTAAGAGTATATACCTCTCCAATTCTTTCTGTATCCACCGAGCCACACTACCTATTAGATTCTATTATTCACTACTTTGATGAACTCGACCATTTGTTCTACCTCAGTCTTTTCATAAAATATCTTGATCTGCATGTTCATAACATCTTGCACCATCTCTTGTTGTAACTTTAGTTTTGCAGGATCTAAGATTGTTTCTATTGGTTTATGAATCTTCATAGTTTTCCTACCCATCTTTGTAAAACACTTAGTTTCCTGAATCACGTCCGCCAAGCAAACATCAGGAAGGAACTTTGTTGCCAAAGTAAACACTATCTGATAAAAGGAAAACAAATTGATCTTCAATTATTTCCCCTTTCAATTCCACTTCTAGCCTTATCAAAAGTTCTAACTTAAAGGCTTTGCATAACAACCTAGCGTATTTTTCTACCTAGTACTGCTATGTTCATAATCATGAAAAAGAATTAACATAAGTAAAATTCACTACTTACAGTGTAGTGGGGCAAGCTCATTCCTTGTCAATGATGTTTACATGTTAGAGCTTACCACATACTCTTTAGGACTAAAATTATCTGATACCAACTTGTAACACTCCAATTTCTGGAGATGTTACTTATAAGTCCATTTTAAAACATTAAACTTTTGAAGACACAAAAGACTCATTTAATGATTTAAAACTATGCATGGGTACCCATTATTGAAAATAAATTAATTTGATATAGTACAAATCATTGTTTTTGTAATGCCCGAAAACTCCTAATGAGGTTAAGTACCTTAATGGCATGCCTAGGGGCATGAGTGTAATTATTTGATGAATTATGTTATTATATAATTGAGTATATTTGATTATGTGCATTAAATGTTTTTAAGACCCGACCATGGTGAGAACAGACATATTTGTAATTTGACCCGTTGAGGGTATATTTGTGATTTTATATGTTATGTGCATTATGACCACATTATTATGTGGTAATATGTTGAATGTCGGCAATAGTGGATTTCTTCAAGCGGTAATAACGGAATATCACAATGGAAATATCTGACTTTGGTCGAGTTTGAGAATATTGTTGAGGTTAAGGTAGTTGATAGAATATTTTTACTTGATGATATTATTGAGGTAATTGGAGATTTTTTGGATAAATAGTAATAATGGTAATTAGAGGTTTAGGTGAGATGACCATTATACCCTTGAGGATGGTTAAGGAAGGGAATTAAATGGAGGGGCAATTTAGTCATTTGGGGGCTTGGATGGCAATAAGATGACCATTTCTTTCTTTCCTCTTCATTTTCACCATTTCTCTTCTTCTCCTTCCTTCTTCCTCTCTCAAGAACACTCCCTCGCCATAGCTCTCAACCAAGCTTTGAATTCTTCCAAGTTCTTTAGGTAATTTCTAGCTTCTATGGGGAATTGGCAGCTATCTAGCTACATCTTCACCATAGGATTCAATCACAAGAGAATGTATGAATTCTCTACTTTGTTCTTCATTTGTGTTCTTGAGGATTGTGAGATTCTTGTTCAATTTTCAAAATTTGATGATGCTAGGTTGTTTCTATAGATAGGTTGACATTAGAAACATGTTTATGAAATTTTTTAATCTCTAAATTCGAATTATAAACCTTGATTTTGTTTAGTTTTAGAGATTAGGGAAAATTGGGGATTTATCCCTAATTCTTGAATTAATGACTTAGAACTTGTAATTTGATGTTAGGTTGATGTTATAGGATGTATATAAGCTTGTATAACTTTTTTGATGCATAAATATTAGTTTGGAAACAGTTTGGGAGGATTTAGGATGAATTGGATTAGGTTCATAATTCTGGAAAAACACATAATTGGGCTCTCTAACATGAGCCGATGGACCGGCCTAGGGCACCCGATCGACCGACCTATGGTCACAACTTATGTTTAGGTTTTTTATCAATGGATTTTGATGGGTAATCATAGTGGATCATAATCTAAGGTTCTTTAGACATAAGTGTGCATGTTTAAAGTACATTTAGAACCTTGTGAGGTTTATTGAAAAGTTATGGTAGGTTGTAGTTTTTAGAAAAACTGAACCTACATTATATTGAATGCAAATTAGGGTTGTTTAAGGATGCTTTAAGGAGATTGCACTTGGTTCGATATTAACTTCATTTCTGGACTCCAAGTAAGAAAAGTTGGTATTTGCACATAGAACAGGTATTGGTCATATTGAAATAATATTATTACCATAAGTATTGAAATGAGCATACGGTTATTATCGTATGTATTGAAATGAGCATGTGCATCAAAATGAGTATTGAAATGAGCACTTTGCTACACATGGTGCTTTATGAGGCACCTTATTAGGCATCGACCGTACACATGGTGCTAGTGATGCATATTGATTGGCATAGTTAGTATTGAATGTTTATATGATTATAACATATGTGGTTATGATTTATGAATCATAAGGATTGCTATTGAATATATATATATGTATATATTGTTATGAATTATGTGCATTGTTATTTATATTGTGTGGCGTGATTTATTAATCATGTAAATGTTATATGATGCAAGTAAGGGCAAAGGAAAGCTAGATCATCCATGAGTTGGAGGCTTGGCGAAAGTGTGTACATGTTTGGCCTGCATAACCTAAGGGGTTGAGTTATCTGATGGACTTGACTCAAAAGTTGTAACGCCCTACTTCCTTAGAGCCGTTACTAAGTGAGTTTTTAAGACAAAACAGTGTGCAATGAACTCGCTAACCGAGGTTTTGAACAAAAGTGTGACTAATTAAAAGTTAAGGCTGTAATCTTTGAAAATGCGTCGTTTCATTAAAACTTCTATCATTAAACATTTGGGATCCCAAAATAAGGTTTGAAAACTAATTACATCTTGAAATAAGGTTACAGTTAAGAAATCATAAAATCATAGATTATTACAGCCATTTTCAAATAAACCCCCAACCAAAGCAGTCGGGCAGGCCAAACATGTACGCGTCGCTTCACGCTCTCCGTACTCATGGTTGGTTGACTCAGCCTTTGCCCTACCTGCAACACGGAGCACCCGTGAGCCGAAGCCCAGCAAGAAAACTCATGCAGAACATAACATATGCAGTTAATACAGTTTATCATAACAGATAATCCACAGATAAACAAGTCAACCAATAGACTAAGCAAACACGGCCATGCCGCCCCAGATCCTTACCGAAGCCTGGGGTATCGGTTCTCACCGCGAGGATAACTCATGTATCCCTTGGGTCCCACCCTGAATATAAGCATCCCATGTGCTAGGTGTTACTTTCGGCCCACGGCCGCCCCGGCCTACGCCGTACTCGGCCCTTGCCATTCATTTCATCATAATCACACATATAGTACATTCAAAATAATCATTCACACGCATCATGATTCATTTAAGGTTAAACATTTGCACACAACACAATCTGGGGCCATGCCCTGCAATCATCTCATCATGCAACATGCAATATAGGGCCATGCCCGGCAATCACACTATGGGCCCACGCCCTATCCTACGGGTGTTATAGTTTTCTTACCTTAATTCCAAATGCTTTAAATAGAAAAATGACGACCCCCGAGCACGATCCACTACCCGAGCTCTAGCTTAGCACCTAGTAACAACCAAGATAATGGATACCAATAAGATTAATCTCAAATGAGTTTCTAAACCAAGTTCTAGTTCCCGGAACGTTGAAATTCACCAAACATTGTAAAAGACTCAACCCCGAGCACCCTAGGTTAAATTCTCAAGCCCAAATTCTCAAAATCCCAAAATTCCTTAAGCGCCGCGGCATGGCCCCCAAACAGAGCCACAAAATGCCCAGAAACAGGTAAGGGCCGCGGCCCTACAAGGACCATGCCGCGGCCCGCCCTCCATCCTCAGCACAACTTAGCCTTCAAGGGCCGCGGCCCTCCAAGAACCATGCCGCGGCCCGACCCTTCGAACCCAGAAAAACCCACCATTTTCAAGCTTAAAACCTCACCTTAAGCCATCACAAAGCTCCCAAATCAAAACCAATTAATAATCACAACATTAGGATGGTTTAAACAACACAATTCCACCAAAAATCCAACCTAACACTCACCAAGATCGCAAATTCCAAATTTCTGAAATTTCAAACCTAAAACTCAAAACTAACCATGGAAATTCTCAATTTCAACCATCAAACTTCAATTTAAACCTTACCTCAGTTGTAGAATCGTTTCCCAAAGAATCCCATGACCTATCTTCAAAGTTTCAAGCCTCAAACTCCACCTTGAACATCACAATCCACAAACATTTACAACCCAACAAAATCTCATAATTTTAACTTGAGAAAAAGAATTAATTGCTTACCTTTGCCCTGATTTGTTCTTGATTAACTCTTGAGTTAAACCTCCAAATCCCACCATCAATTTTCAGAAATTCAAGCTTGATTTCTCCTAAGATTTCTGTGGATTCATCAAAGAAAGAGGAAAGAAAGAAGAAGAAGAGAGGGTGGAGGCTGGGTCGGTTTCTCTAAGTCTCCAAATGGTTTATTTGTTTTGTTTTTATAACTTAAGCTGGTTACCTCAAGGTTCGGGGTACCAAAATATCCCCGAGGCAAAAATGGTAAAATCCCCCAGTATTCCCGCCTAGACATCCTATCCTCAAATATATCTCCAATTATTTATTTTCATAACCCAATATCAAAAATACTCCTTGACTTGTCCAAAGTCAATCATAATGCCCCGTTGTGACTTTTCCCCGCTATCCAGCTCTAGGATCGCCTCGTGCCGAAAGTTACAAATCACGGATATACCCACATACCACTGTGGTCTCAACAATCATCACATATTAATACAGTTATGCCCAACATGGCCAAAATTACAATTATGCCCTTCTAACACAATCCGGGCCTACATGCATACTAATATACATAGTCATGCATCTCAAATAATCAAATAGTCACATAACACGCTTTAAATCATAACCATGCATTTAACTCATAAAATCACACATAAATCCCAACATGCCCTCCTGGCACACTAATCAAGGCCCTTAAGCCTTATTAGCGATTTTGGGTCGTTACAAAAGTCTTATTTTGTCTCTTAGGTCAACTTATTTTGTGTACACAAGCTATAATTATGCTTTGTTTAAATTAAATGAGATCCCATGTAACTTTTATGCATTCAAATTATATGACTTGAATCTTTTTATCAACCTTTAGCTTTTTGGTTCACTATTTTATCTTTAAATGACACTTTTGAGTCCAAACGACTCACTTAACGAGTTAAGCACTATGTTTAAACAAACAAGGTAACGGTTCTGGTATGTTAGGGCGTTATAGTTTTTAACAAACAAAATTACTTGTCAACTCAAAATCATTCAAAATAATATATTACAAAGAAATGCTCAATTTTCCTCTTTAAATACATAAAAAAAACTATGACCCTTCCACTAACATATAATAACATCGCCTCGAGCCACCACCTCACTGCATGTCGTTGTATTTACCTAAAACATAGAGTACCCGTGAGCAAACGCCTAGTAAGAATAGCTAGGCAGGACATAACACCCCTAACCAGATAACATAAGCTTTAATAATAACCACATGCCATATAAACACAATAGCACAGTAAAAATACAATGTGTTTTGTACTCACACACATACATCATGGTCTCATATCACACATTGTACATACATACGATAATCAACGCCCATATGTTGATCAGACATGAAATATAATTTTCCATGCCTTGTGCTATACTCACACTTGGCTTTCCCATGGGGCATCTTATTATCATGAATAGTACTCACCCGTGATAATACATGCAAGTGTTGTGCTCACACAGACAACAGATATATAAAACACACATATATTCTATCCTTCAATCATGTCAACTATCTAGCCATCCCAAGCATTATTCTCATGTTAGCAATACCATTATAATATGACCAATCACAATACATATGCACATAAAATAACTAACCATTAAAACAAGGTTGTATGCGTAGACATACACCCCTGTGTCCAGATGTCCACTCTTCTTACCTTATCCATGATAAGCTATTCCGCTTTCCGAACCGTCTTATTGAACTTCCTTCCCACAATCGAGGCCCCATCGATGTAAGGCCAAACCTAATGGTTGGTTATGCCTCCTTGGTGGATTCAAAACCCAAATCCTCTTTGATGATTCTAGACAACCTTGAATCCTCTTTGGTGTCCTCTTGATAATCCTTGAATCAAAACCATTCCCTTCTTATTCTTCTCCTTCTATTCTTCTCATTCCATATTCTCTTCTCTTCTTTTCCTCTCTGTATTTTCGCAGTCCCAAGGAAAAAATGAATGCCAAATATTCACTTTTTTTCTTATATACTTACCCTAAATCAAAACCTTAAAATAATCTCACAGTCCAAAATGTCTCATAACTTCGGCTCCCATTTTGACTCTTATTCGTGGAATTTTAGGGAAAACTCCATTTCACAAAAGCTGTAGATATTTTAATTAGATTTCTAGTGGTATTAGTTTCATCAAATTGGACTCCTTCTGCTTCAGTTACACCCATTTTACTGAGACTGGATCTAAAATTTGGAGAATCCTTATAAGGGAAATATACTTTCTTAATTATTCTGACTTAGGGAATTCTCTAATGGTAAAAAATATGACCACATCTATCCTAATGTATTCCCACGTTATTCCTAAAAAGCTACGCATAAATATATATGCCAAAATAAATTAATTACATTATGTATATCACTATACCATTATATAATTAATCTATGTCAAATTATTATTTTTACTGTACCCATAATAATAATAATAATCTTATTTTAGACAATAACAGTCCAACATAAAATCACACGATATTGTTATTATTTATGCACAATAAAAACCACAACATAAAATAATATTCAACAAATAAATTCAAAATAATTATTACAACTATTTGACTAAGCAATAAACTCATGCCTAGATTCACAAGAATTTATTTGTCCAAACATAACAATCATACATGTCCAAAATTACAGACATGATAAAATACAAAAATACCTCTAGTCATTGTTGTACCCCAAAATGACAAGCTGAATTACTCGGCACAGGGTACAACTGTCAGACAAGCGTATGAAGAAAGCGTATAGAGTATCTTGTTAACTCTAGAGTGAACAACTCAAGTCAACTTGACAGCCTATGACAACCAGATAGTCTCCAGATCGCTTCTTGCACCAACAACTTAGTTCGAGATATGCATCGCCCGGATCGCCTTCATGAAACTCTAAACATGACCTATGTCAATTTAGGTTAGTCCTACAACACTCAGCTCGAAGAATGTGTTCAGCTTGCGGAAGCCTGGTTATGACGCACAATGAAGGATCCCAAAAGACTCAGAGATTCTTTTACGTCTCATAGAGGCCTAGATTTTATTGTGTATTTATTACCGGTATAATAGATATAAATTTAATAGGCAATCATGTATTTATCTAAATGGGAAGTTACCAAAATTTTTAAGTTACCATATTAACATACAGTTACCCAAAACTGTCCATGAGAACCTCCTATGAATACAATGGGAATGGACAGAAAAATGGATCGACTTTTGTATGCAAAATCTCTGCTGAAATTGTCATAAACAATTTCCTCAAGAGTCCTAAGCAGATCAATAAGAGTGACTTGTGTACTAGGTGGATTTTAACCATTGAACCACATAAAATTGTGTGAGTGCTTCATGTTCTTACTTTTGTTATTAGTTATACATTTGTTTTACCAAAATTCTAATCGCTCTATTGTCGAATTTCTTAATCCCCTGTTACCAGAAAATCGCGTCAACAGTCATAAAATTACACTTACATATTATTATTATTATTATTATTATTATTATTATTATTAGGATTTATACTTTTTTGGATCCTGTGTTTTGTCCCATTACCTGTTTGGACCTTGTGTTTTGACAAATTACTTTTTGGACCCTATGTTTTGTAAAATGGTTAAAATAGAACCCTAAACCCGATTTTGGTCAATATTTTCTCAACTAAAACAAATAATTTACCAAACTAATAATTCAGAACAAAAATAAAATCATTCTGCTTAAAAACTGTGTTGTTATATTCAATTTTTTCTTCATCAAAATTGAGTTTAGGGTTCTATTTTAACTATTTTACAAAACATAGGGTCCAAAAAGTAATTTGTCAAAACACAGGGTCCAAACAGGTAATGAGACAAAACACAGGGTCCAAAAAGGTATAAACCCTTATTATAATATTCCCAATTCAATCAAAACCATATTATAGTTATTACTGTCCCCATAAAAACAATTATTGATTGTTTTTTCGCTATCAACTAATTAAACAAAAAGCTTAAAGAAATGCAAGAAAGAATGCAGAGATATATGTGGTTCATGTTATTAATTTACCCTAGTCCACGAGTCACTTGTATTAGGATTTGAGAAGCTTGGGGGTTTTAGAAATTCCCTGGATACAAAAAGTGGGGATCCTTCACAAAGTGTGCCCTAGCCCTATTTTTTGATGGCTGGGGACAATTAATTCCCTTAATGGGGATTTACAACAAACATTCTCTATTAATGAGATATTCATGGATAATAAATATAATTCTCGTAGCTAAGGATCTGGTGGTCCCAGGCGTATCACAGTGGGCCCATTTACAAGGTTACACCCCACAACTTTTTGGAGTAGCACAGTGTCTAGGGGTAACTGCATGTTGTCCCATGACATGCAGCTGTTTGTGGTCCAGGGTCGTTGTGCTTGACACTTGGCTCATTACTCCAGGCTTGGAGGACAATTCTCTCATACCTGGAAGACTTGAATGGAAAGGACATGAAGGATGTCCTATTGTAGCTCTTGAGACGTAGTCTTCCTCGAGGACATACTTCTTCGAAGGCGCTGCCCGGTCAACATGGGGAGAGGCTATCCTCCCAAGGAGCTCTAGGCGAGCTCACAAGGGCTTCATTATCTTTTGTGAAGCTTAATTACTCCCTAATGACTACCACGTATCACTTGGCCTTTCGTTTCTTTTACGTTATCATTTGAAAATTCGACCCATTTCAAAGCTTAGAAACCCTATTCCCAAGAACACACTTCCCAAACCCAAAAATCCCTCACCAATGATACTGGAAGGTTGGAGAGAGACCAACTACTTATGGGTCAATCGCTCCAAGTACCTTCGCGTTCGAACCAGACTCAGCATGTACCAGAGCTTCATATCGAGTAAGTCGTTCTCTTTTTTACTTTTCTTTTTAATTGATGTTTGGGTTTGTGTTTAAAACTCTTAGGGATTTAGGATCAAGGGGTTACTGTCCCTTTTTTGGAATTGTTTTAAGTCCATTTTAGTGTAAAAATTAAGTGAATAGGCCTTTCATGCCTTCTAGCGCCTCTTTTTCAAGTTCTGGGTATTCCACCTGAATCTAGGATATTTCCATAATCTAGTGGTGTCTTCAGGGGTCTACCCAGGGCTCTGGTGACACCCTATTCTTAGAAAAAAATTCCTTTCTTCACTCCTCGAGCAGTTGTCTTAGGGATTTCATGTTTTGGCCACCTTTCTTACTGTCAAAATGCTAACTTCTTGGTTTTTGTTTCAGATGTTTAAGGAGCTTCATGAATTATACCAACAATGATTCTGCACCTTTAACTATGAGATCTTCTCCATGGCCCGAGAAGGAAGCAAGCAATAAGAATTGAGACGGGCAGAGGGCCAAGCACTAGAACGGGAGCTGGTGGTACGAGAGGTTGCTCCGGTCACGGAGAGACTAGAATAGAGGGGAATGACAGTGGATGAGGTGAATAAAGGTCCCATTCCCCAGCCCACAGAGAGGTACAAAGATGCAGAGTTGAGGCAAAGAAATTCCCCAACAAGCTAAAACACCCTATTTCCTTGAAGCGCATCATGAGGCATTATGGGATCGGGAAGGAGTTCCTGGTGGGCCTTTGCCGATAGTTAGAGAGAGCACATTGTAGTATGCACGGCCTTGGATCGTGGAGCCAATCCCAGCTGATGGCCAGAGCTGCCCTACCATTACACCAATACTTCATCAACTTTCTCAAGTACACGAGGATCACTCCCTTCCAGCTGTCCCCAAATGGATATCGGGTCCTCGCGGGCCTATATGTCCTATACCGAAGAAGGAATTGGCCAGAGCCTTCTTCAACTGAGGTCATGTACCTCTACAAATTTCGTACCACGACGAGAGCTATGCACGGGTACTACACCTTGATGAAGCATACCAACCCCAACTTGGTGTACAAGGATCCTCACCACAACGAGAGCCATGCAAGAAACTACAAAGACCATTTCTTTTTCACCAATGGCTTCCTGACACGGACAAACCCTACTCTCATAATCAAGTTCTCCACGGTTGGTGAGTACCTTCGCATCCTTTGAACTTTGAACTCTCTTGTTTTTGTAACTCCTCCAATACTTAGTAATTTTCATTGTGTAGGTCTTGTCCAACGAACTCCTTATGTCCAAGCATACGAAAATTACTTAGAAGAGATGAAGGGTTTTTCGGTCATTGGAGCTGGAGCTGAGTCAGCTAGTCGCGGGGGAAAACTTGATAGCCATAGGCCTTCTCCGGACGGGGCAGCGCATTAATAACGTGGACTTGACATAGTACATGAATTCAAACAAGTCCCGCAAATTGGATTCCTACCATATCAACTACATCGATTGACAGGCCATCTATATATTTAACCAGCAGTTGTTGGAGAAGTAGTTCAAGAACGCTTAAGTTGTCTAAGGAGCGGAAGAAGCTCGGGAAGACCAGGAGCTTGACGAAGAGCTTCAGGCAGGGATAGAGTGTTCTTCCCTTGACCAAGGTAAATCCTCAATTATAGTTTATAATGCTAGACAAGTAGGAGAGGGGGTAAGTCTCAAACACGTATGGGTCTCTCCTTCACTCCTCCGGTGTGGGCTCAACTCAAATCGTCCTTGGACTACAGAGGAATTCCAAGATTACCAGAATATGATCGACGTATACCTCCACCATCTGAGGAGAAATTTTCCTCCATGGGGATTTGTTCCCCTGGACGATGTGACGTCTTTCCACGTCGACCGGTTTTGTCAATATGAGACTAACACTACTGATAAGTATCGAATTTGTCTATTTTCAATTCATTAATCTTCTATGATTATGCACCAGATTATTTATTTATATATGTTTACTTAGTTTATTTTTTGTTTTCAAGATTTTCCAGACATTTGCCTGAAAAAGAATGAATTTGGGATGTTTTACAAGCAATAGTTAAGCTCGGAATTAAAAGTCTGAAATTCACTCTTGATTTTGATAAGTTTCCAATACTCTTTTAAAAATATTTCGAGAAATAAAAGTTTTAGATATTTTTCTTAAATTTTCCATAGCATTTTGAATGGTCCAATTCCAAGCTATATCAAGGAAGTTATGGTAAAAAAAACCATTGGTTGCTATAGTTGAAGAAAAATGAACAAATGGAAAAATTATTATGGCCGCGGCCAACCACACCAAAAGAGCCCAGCGGTCGCGGCCCAATTTTCTGGAAAATACATGTTAAAGTGGCCTCGGACGATGATCGTTCTTTTCCTTAATTTTTAAATTTTAAATGTATTTTTGAAAGGGCTATTAAAGGGGTTAGGGTTAACATTTATAATAACTTTGGGATTGCAAATTTTAGAGGCTAGAGCACCAGAGGAGAAGAAAAGACATCATCATCTATTTTATTCAATCTAGTTGTTCTTTATTCTGAAAACTTATTTATTTTCATTGAATATTTATGTTGGTGATTATGAATTTAATTATGGAGTAGTTCTTTTTGTAGTTGAGGGTTATTTCAAAACCCTAGACATGAGATCTTGAATGCATTGATAAATCTCATTCTTTATATTCCCTTATATTTAACTGCTTCTATTTTTCTACTTGAATGTCATGGATCTTGTAAAATCTTGTTTAGACGGCCGCTAATTAGGGTTTTGCATTATTCTATTATCATTTTAGGATTGTTATTCACCTAATAGCCTAGGATTCTAAGTAGATTGATAAATTGCAATTAGGGTATTGTGACGGGTATATTGATTGTGATGAAAATTAGAACCAGGTTATAGGAATTACATTCTTGATGAATTTGTTGCCTAGATTAATTTGTTTCAATAGAGTGTAATGCTTTTCCTAGGTTAAATAGTTTGCATGCTTAAATGGTTTATTGTTTGGTTAAAAGGGTTAATTAAGAGCATTTAGCTTTAATCAGTTATAATAGGGAAACTGGGATAATTTACTGCTTAAGTGTTATCTGCGGAGTTAATAGTTTAATTGGGAATAGGGAATACTGATTGTCATTGTTGATAGATTGATTGTCAAAGGTGGAAAGTAATTCTTTACTATTTCTTAAATATTGCTTTATCCTTTGGTATTTAATCTTTGATCATTATTTCATTTTATGTTTTCAGTTTTTAAACCTTAAACCCCTATCTAATTTCTGTTTACCTACTATTTTCAATAATAATTTGGTCATATTCCTCGCCAGTTCGAATTTTATTTACTGATATACTGAAGAACCTAGTATAAATGATTGATAAAATAAATATTTAAATTTGATACGGCATATGACACCCATCAAATTTCTTTTGAAAATCGTTCAAGAAGTACAAGCATTAGATATTTTTCTTAGCTTTGCATAGCTTATTGAATCGTCCAATTCTGAGCTATATCGAGGAAGTTATGGTTAAAATATACTCACTGACTACAGTTGAAGAAAAATGAAAAAAATGAAAGAAAAAAAAATGCTATGGTCGCGGCCACACCAACAGAGCCCAGCAGTCGTGGCCAGGAATGTCCCAAGGTGTGGCAGGAGCCCGATTTTCTATAAAATACATGTTCTAGTGGCCGTGGCCGCCAAGAAACACTGGCTGCGGCCGCCGATTGATTTTTTCCTTGAATTTTAAATTTTAAATGTATTTTTGAAAGGGATATTAAAGGGGAGAGGGTTAACTTTTATAATAACTTTGGGATTGCGAATTTTAGAGGCAAGAGCAACAGAGGAGAAGAAAAGACATCATCATCTATATTCTTCAATCTAGTTTTTATTTATTCTCAAAACTTATTTATTGTCATTAAATATTTCTGTTTGTGAATATGAATTTGATTTTGGAGAAGTTCTTTGTATGGTTGAGGGTTATTTCAAAACACTAGACATGAGAGCTTGAATGCATTGATAAATCTTATTCTTTCTATTCCCTTATATTAAATTGCTTCTATTTTTCTACTTGAATGTCATGGATCTTGTAAAATCTTGTTTAGACGACTGCTAATTAGGGTTTTGTATTATTCTACTATCATCTTAGGATTGTTATTCACCTAATAGTCTAGAAAATCAAGTAGAGTGATAAATTGCAATAAGGGTGTTGACCCTCGAATTGGCCAACAACACGGAGTCAGAAATACGACAAAAAATGATATAATAATCAAGAGTGGAATCCAATGGTAAAGAAATGACACAGATGATTTATAGTGGTTCAGCCCCAATGAATGGTAATGACCTACGTCCACTTAGTGCTATTATTGATATTGAATCCCAATGTCATGATCAAAGAACTAGGGTTCTTGAGTTTCACAAGCCTTAGAAGAATTACAACTATTTGGAGGATAATCGCACTATACACTCTTTCTCTCAATATTCAGGAAAAAGATTCAAAAGTCCCTTCCTTGAGCTCTCTCATGCATATTTATAGGCTCAAGGGGGGTTACATGGGCCAATGGGCCTTAATTATCCTTAATATATGTGTATCAAGGCAATAAAGAGGAAATAGTCAACATAGTTATTATAAAATTACACTCTTTTAAGGAAATAAATTGAAGCATACGACGAGTCTGGTCGTATCTAATCGTGAGGTTTGACGAAGCAACAGAGAGCTGGTTGATAAGCGAACAGCACCTCTTCATTTCGACTCTGCCACATGTCAACTACGTGTTATAAATTCTTGCCACATCATCAGCAGCCATTTTTTGGGTAAACATTTGCCCCCCAAGTTTATTTTACTGCGACCAGTATAAAGTAACTTAGGAAACTGACCCTTTGCATACCCCACCAAATCTGTCAGAGCCACCCATGCCTTCTCGAAAAAGGTAACTAATCATGTCCAATAAAGACTTTTTGCGTTTCCCCATGCTTTGAAAAAAGTAATTCCATGATTACCTCTTTTATAGTGCTACGATTAATATAAATATTCCCCCCAAGCTCAATTTTTACTTTTTACTTATCTTCTTTTCTTCAAGAACTCTGAAGAACCGAGCCAAACGACCCAGAAGCTTTCATTGCTGATCTAAGGAACTTTCGCTCAGACGTTCAAAACGTTTGTGTTTGTACTCTAACTTTCATCCAAGTAAGTTTCCCAAACCTTTCAGTCATTTGAGATGTCATACAAAACCATTTTTTTATCTGTTTCGTATCTGAGCTCTTGAATGTTCTTGGTTGAAACTATTTTGGGGTAAATGGGCATATTGATCGATGTTTGATATAGTAGGGAAGAGATACTTTGCTGGGGTTAAGAATTAGTTTGGTAGTCAAAGTTATAGATTTAGGGCGTAAAATCGAAGTAAAAATTTGATTTTTAAGCTAGTTGAAAAACTGAGTTTTTCTCGCCCTTTCAGAGTCGAAAAGTTTTTCTTGAAAAACTTTTCACTTCTGCTTTTTAATCTATTTTCCAAATTGTTCGCTTGAAATACAGTGTTTTTTATCAGAATGTTGCTGGTCGTATAAAAGCTTATCTTTTATACACGAGCAACGTTATTCCAACTTTTAAACACAAGGTTTTAGGCCTTAGATTCTCATCTCCCCCTTTTCTGTTCACAGACTTACATGCAAGATCCGTGGTGAGGTGAGAGGCCTATCGACGATGATTTGCTGACCCAAATGCTCGAGGATGAGGAGTAACCATCGCTGTTGATCCCAGAGATCCCTTTTTCTCGTGTCATCCCAAACATTCCATCATCTCCACTTCAAAATATGGGTCGAGTAAAGTCCAAAGCCCAGAAAAAGAAAACTTCCACTCCTTCAAATCAGCCTGCTCCTCAGGCTGAAATTCCCTCGACCAGTGGTTGAGAAAAAAATACCCCCGTCCCTAAAATCCAAACTCAAGCCCAACTCTGAAATGCCATTCAAGCAAATGTCGAATGGTACGTCGCCCCTCCTAGCCGAGTAACGGTTAGGATGATTGCCAATTACATTAAGAAGTATGGGCTTCCTGGGGTGACCCTAGTCCAACCCACCAGAGACCAATGGGCAAATCTTCCAGGAGGCGCCTTCAGCACCTGGTCGAGGTATCACATCGAGGCAGGAACGATCCTGCCTCTACATCCTTTCTTCCAAGGAATGGCCAACTACTTTCGGGTCGCTCCTTTCCAAATAACCCCAAATGGGTATAGAATGCTCTCTGCACTCTATATCCTTTATAATCATAAGAAGTGGCCGGTCCCCACGCCACACAAGGTCAACTATCTGTTCGACCTAAAATCCAACCCCAATCAAGAAAACACGGGGTTCTTCCATTTCTGCCACCAGGAAACGACCCGCACTTTCCTGAGTGATACCACTTTCATATCCAATGTGGGGAAGTACCATCTAGGAAACGACCCCCCTTTAGCACTTTCCTGAGCTACTGACATGGTCGCCAACAACCTGGCCTTCACCCAAGGAGGTAATATTTCTGCTCCCCTGGTCGTTTATTTTCCTTTAATTCTTCCTATGTTCCCGTTAGAGATTTAGTGCATTTCAGGTCCGTGATTGCGACCGACTCCTACTCCAGACATGGAAGTTCGATCAGCACTCTTGGCCAGCATGACTGACATAGAGAAGAGCATCAAACAGCTGGTCACAGAGGCTAACCTAAGGTTGGTCGGGCTTTTGGCACCTCACCAAGATGTGAGGGAGTCAACAGTGGGGAGTGCCACCTGTGAGGAGATTCCCGAGCAGCATCCAGACGTGTCTCAATCACAAAGGAGGAGGACAACTGGAGTGACAATCAGGGAGCCCTCCAGCACCCGCAAGCTGTTGCTCCCCCTGTTCCACTGGGAAAGGGAAAAAAGAAAGCCACCGAACCCTCTGCTCCCATCAATGAGTCCTCATATGAGAACAGTACTGTTTTCTCATTCTTAGATAGTTTTCCAATTCCCTGTCACTTATTTTACAGGGACGACAACTTTTAGTATACTCCAAACATAAATTCAGATTTCTTCCAGGCAGTAAGTGAGGGTAGCAATAGTTCAGAAAGTAATGTAGCGACCAGTAGTTGTAGCACGGGTACTTTACTTATAATTTCCTTGCTTTCTTTTTTAGTTCCATCTATACATTTTTTCTCACTGATGTATTGTTTCCTTTTATGCAGATATTTCATCTGAAGATGTGTTCGAGCATTACAAGGCCACTGCTACTTCCACAGGCAGGAAGAAAGACAACAAGAGGGTTCGCGGGGAAAGCAGCAAAACTGCCTCAAAGAAGGCCCGGACTGAGGGTCCTTTAGCAGCTGTGCCTTCGAAGGAAACCACGCCCCCTCCTCCACTCGATCAGCCGGCCTCAACTCCACCAGTTGATCAGCACTCCACTCCTCCAGTGCCTTTCGACCAGCCACACCATACTCAACCCAAAGATGCTTTGTCCAGCACCGTGGTCAGTTCGGCTAGGGAGAGAATATACAAACTCTCCAAACACAAACGTAGTCAAGAGGCCATTGATGGTACCATCTCCATGGAAACCGACCAAATAATAAGTCGAGGGCTGAATGAGATAGTCAGTGTAAGTTGTTTTCCATTGCTGAGTAATTTACTCTTAATTTTCTGCCATCACCTTATTCCTTTCATCTGGTCGCAGGGGTTTCTGACCATGGCTGTTGGCTGGCAACGTGCGGGTGCAATGGTCTCCCAAACCAAAAGCTTTGACACCAAGCTTGCCAAGGCAAAGAAGGCGCTCGAGGGAAAGAATGCTAACCTGCTCGAGAAAAATACAGAACTATCCAAGCAGAACGGTGAACTACTGGAGAAAAACGCAGAGCTGACCAAGCAGAACGATGAACTGCTCGAGCAGAAAGCTACACTGACCGAGGATCTGTTGGAAGTCGGGCCGCCCTAAACAAATCCAATGAAGATAAAGAAAAATTCAGGGAGAGTGCCAAACTTAAACACAAATAATCCAAACAGCTTGAGGTCGATTTGATTGCGAGCAGGAAGGAGACAGAGAAGCTAGAAAGGCGCGTTAAGGAGCTCGAAGAGACTGATGCCAAAAACTTGGAGAAGTACAAGGAAGCCGCCCACCTTTGCTTCTACGAGTTTTGGAAGCACAATCAAAAGGTTGACTTTAGCTATCTATCTGAGTGCTTGAGACGAACTCTAATGTCCCAATGCACCATTCGCCTGGAGGAAGAAGAAAGAGCTAAAATTCCTGCTTCCCCAGAGATTTCCCTGGCAACAGGGATTGACGGCGCGGACAATGAAGCTGGCACTACTGTCGACCATAACGCTCCTCAAGATCCTCCAGCCTTGAAGTTTTTTTATTTTTCTTATCTTTTGAACACACGCCCTACGGGTCGTGATGTAAAGACATTTACTTTTTTAATTTTTAATTTTTATCGTTGCATGGGCAGCTTTTACTTTTAACAAACAATTACATCCGAGCAGTTACTGCTCACAGTGTAAAGGAATTCCTTTTGATATTATAACATTTGCGTTTTATCATAACATCTGTTCGCATGACCGAACCTAGCATAGTACTTTGGTTTGATTTAAAAAAATACAAAATTTTGAAAAATACTTTAAGTACCCTAGCATGCTTTCACTTATTTTGCTCATGTGTTTACATACCTTTCGATATGGTTTTCTTACTAGATGCCTTATATGCCCCCCAAGTGATTGAGGAGCTTTAGGTCCTTGGTCACTTGCCTTGACCATAACCTTGTTCAAACATTACTGCTCGGAGCAAAGAATTTAAAACGATAATACAGCAAAACATCACAAGTAATGAGCAAATACTTGTAATAAGTACAATAATTGGCAAGAATGACTGGCTGCGCACAATCCCTTATATTTCTCGTAATAAATGGACAAAACATGTATGTACGAGTGATCAACAAGATCTTACACTTATAAGCGATTAGTCACTTAAAATGACCAACCCTTTTTCATAACTTGTAAAAAGTAAAATTAATACAAGCCAATTCTTAAAGAAGAATTGTTTATTGATAGTACTTGTGCAGGTGTTCTCCATTCCAATACCGAGGAATGAGATATCCATTTAAGCAAGCAAGTTTATAGGTGCCTGGATGGAGGACTTCTTCAATCTGGTATGGTCCTTCCCAATTAGGTCTGAGTACTCCAGCAGCCTGGTAGCGGGTGTTAAGGAAAACCCTTCGAAGTACTAGATCTCCGACATTGAATTTCCTTTCACGTACTTTAGAATTGAAATATCGGGCGACCTTTTGCTGGTAAGCAGCTACTCGGGGTTGGGCTTTCTCTCTCCTTTCATTGACCAAATCAAGGGACTCCATCAATAGCTGGCTATTAGAGTCTTGATCGTACGTTATTTTGCGATGCGACGACGGATCTAACTCAACAGGCAACATAGCCTCATATCCATAAGCTAAGGAAAATGGAGTATGACCTGTCACTGTTCGATGGGAAGTTATGTATGACCAAAGGACTTCAGGCAATTGTTCTGGCCATGCCCCCTTAGCTTCTTCAAGCCTTTTCTTCAGAGTATCCTTTAGCATTTTATTGACTGCTTCGACTTGTCCATTTGCATAAGGATGAGCGACTGAAGAAAAGCTCTTGATAATTCCATGTCGTTCGCAAAAATCTGTGAACAGATCACTATCAAACTAGGTACTGTTGTCTGAGACAATCTTCCTTGGCAATCCATAGCGACATACGATGTTTTTTACCACAAAATCCAGCACTTTCTTGGTCGTTATGGTTGCAAGTGGCTCAGCTTCGGCCCATTTGGTAAAGTAATCAACAGCAACCACAGCATACTTGACGCCGCCCTTGCCTGTGGGCAGAGATCCGATTAAATCTATACCCCAGACTGCGAACGTCCATGGACTTTGCATCTGTTTTAGCTCATTAGGGGCTGCTTGTGGAATTTTAGAGAACCTCTGGCACTTGTCGCACCTCCACACAAATTCCATCAAGTCTTCATTCATTGTTGGCCAGAAGTATCCTTGCCTTAGGATCTTTTTCGATAAGCTTTGCCCCCCAGCATGTTCCCCAAAAAATCCTTCGTGTACCTCTTTCATCAATTCCTTGGCCTTCTCTTTCAAAATACATCTGAGGAGTGGCATTGAGTATCCCCTTCGGTACAAAATTCCATTGACTAGGATATACCTAGCAGTCTGCCGCTGAAGGGTCCTAGCTTTGTTTCTGTCCGCCGATAAGATGCCCTGCGTAAGGTACTCTATGTATGATGACATCCATGTATCGGCCGCCTGGATCACCAAAGAGGCCTCCTCTGCTTGGATCCTTGGCACAGATAGCCGTTCAACTGGCACTATGTTCAGAGTATCAACATCCTTCGCACTTTCTAATTTTGCCAAAGCATCAGCGTTTGAATTCTGGTCGCAAGGTACTTGCTGAAGGGTGTGCTTGTGAAACTGCGCTAATAGATCCTTCATTTTGTTTAAGTAAGCAAGCATTTTTAAACCTTGGGCCTGGTATTCTCCCATGATCTGATTTACTACTAGCTGAGAGTCACTGTAAATGTCAAGTGCCTTTATGTTCATGTCCATGGCCAATCGTAACCCAGCGAGCAGTGCTTCATACTCGGCCTCGTTGTTAGAAGCAGTGAAGTCAAAGTTGATAGCGTAGTGAAATCGATTCTCTTCAAGCCTTATCAATATCACTCCTGCTCCTATGTGATGTTCATTAGAAGAGTTGTCTATGTACAACTTCCATGAGGGAGATTAGTTTTGAGGCTCGGGCTCTTCAGGTGCTTCTGTTTGCTCGCTATCTGGAAACCCGGTGAATTTTGCGACGAAGTCCGCCAAGGCTTGCCCTTTTATCGCTGCTCGCGGCAAGTAAGAGATATCGAACTGTCCAAGTTCGACCGTCCATTTCAATAATCTTCCTGCGGCTTCTGGCTTCTGCAGAACTTGTCGTAGAGGCTGGTCGGTCAAAACCGTGATTGGGTGAGCTCAAAAGTAGGGTCGCAGCTTCCTAGAGGCTAAGATTAAGCAATAGGCTAATTTTTCAATAGGTGGATATCGCAGCTCCGCTCCAATTAGCCTCTTGCTAACATAATAAACAACCTTCTGCACGCCTTCTTCTTCTCATACTAAGACAGCATTGGCAGCGTATTATGTGATCGCCAAGTAGATGAACAAAGTTTCTTTATCAACCAGCTTTGATAGGATCGGTGGTTGCGACATGTGAGTCTTCAATGCTTGAAAAGCCTGCTCACACTCCTCTGTCCTCGAATGTTTCACAGAGTCCACCGAATCCATTCTTCCTCAATACACAATCCCAAACTGCCATGAATCCTTCCAGAGCCATAACTATTTTCCAGCACATATAAAAATAAAGGAATGAGCCTAATGCCCAACAAGGAAAATCTACTAAAAGCATAACACATAATCATAAACATAAACTATAAACATATGACTATAAAGACGTATACCATATAGGACTGCAATATTAATGGCCATTATGACATGTGATAAACCATCTGCATCCCCTGTCTAATATTTGAGGTAGGTTAGATCACATGATAGTATATGATAACTCATCTAGGTCCTCTATCTAATATCTGAGGTAGGGTAAATCATAACTTTAAACATGAAAATGATAAACACTAGGGCTTGCTAACTAAGCAACTATGTGCCCTAGATAAAAACATAACATAATGTATTATAACATAAACATATCATAACATATTATACATAAACATAACACATAAGCATATAGAAACTATCATATTTTCCTTACCAATATCGGGATGTGAGAACGAGGAAATTTTTTTGGAACACTCCTAAAACCAACAATGAGAAGGTGAGTATTTCAAAGAAGGAAATGAAAAAGAAATGATTCTAAACCATCAAGAAGAAGAGCTTACCGAAAAGAAACCTCAAGTTCAAAGAACTAAAATGCCTATCCAAGAATGGAAAATATTGAGTTAGGATTTGAGTAGAGAAAACTATAAGAAACTAATGAAACATACAGAAATGAACTAGGAATAGGAATACCTTTGAATGTACTAGAACCGAACTACACCTCGATATCAAAAAACACACTATTAACCTTACTTCCCAAGTGTTTAATAAGCTTAAGATGATAAAGCTTATAATCCCAACCCAAGTGTTTATCACTCAAAAGTAAACCTAGCAGCTTGAAGGCTCTGAACTCAGCTTGAAGAGTGAAAGAAATGGTTGGGTACTAGGTCTTATTTATAGAGTTCAAGAATGAAAAGATCTTATTTTAGCTTGAATAAAAATAATGAATATTCAATTGAAAAATATTTGAATATTCGTTGAGCAGAGGCTTGCTAATAGGTTGAGGGTTGAATTGAGCTCGGTTTCAAAACCATTTAAAAATCTTTCCCTAGAGTCGATATATTGCCCATGGTAGGTGATATATCCCCTTGGCTTATATTCCTAAGGCCCGTCGAAGTGTTCGTGCGAAGTTACGTGTTTTCGTATTCCCCGTGAGGCGATATATCTCCCCTAGAGCTGCGATATATCGGCATACGCTGAAATATTATACATGTAATTGCACTTTTTCAGCCTAATTTGAATTGAGTAAACAGCTTTGACTTACTCATATAACGATTTTAAAGCTGCTAGCAGATTCTAGGGTTTTCAAATATTTCTCTTATAAAACTATTCCTCTAAAATACGTATTTTCTCAATAAACATGCACATGAAAAATGTCATGATCTTATTAGTTCTATCTAAACCGTATAGTATAATAAATATCATCTTTATGACCAGCTAAATTAATCAAACCTTATGTTATAATTAATATTCTTAAACTATAGGTTAAACTTATAAAATCTATAAGTGTTGCTACGAGTGTTCAACTAAGTCTCGTCTTGAACCAAAATCCACAGTAATAAACATACTATAACTACTAGCTATTATTACTATTACTACTACTATCTAACTAGCTAAGTAAAATTCTTGGACTTCTACAACCACTAATCAGGGTTTTGCACTATTCTACTATCATCTTAGGATTGTTATTCACCTAATAGTCTAGGATTCTAAGAAGAGTGATAAATTGCAATTAGGGTATTGTGGCGAGTATCTTGATTATGATGAAAAATAGATTGTAGGTTAAATGCATTGCATGCTTAATGTATTTTTTGTCTAAATTAACCTACTTCCATAGAGTGTAATGCTTTCCTAAGTTAAATAGATCGCATGCTTAATGGGTTTATTGCTTGGTAAAAAGGTTTAATTAAGAGCTCTTAGCTTTAATTATGTATAATAGAGAAACTGGGATAATTGACTGCTTAAGTGTTATCTGCGGGGTTAATAGCTTAATTGGGAATAAGGGAATATTATTTATCTTTGCTGATAGATTGATTGTCGAAGGTGAAGAGTAACTTTTGGGTATTTCTTTAAAATCGCAGTTTCCTTAGTTCTTGTATTGTTACTCTTTAATATTTATTCTTTTTAATCTTCACTATATTTTATGTGTTTGTCTTTAAAAACTAAATCCCCTAGTTAATTTTTGTTTATTTCTTATTTTGAATAATAATTAGAATCATGTTCCTCGTGGGTTCGTCACTTTTTTACCACTATATTGAAGTAGATGTTATAAGTGATTAAAATTAATAATTAAATTTGATACAACATACGACACGCATCAACTACCCAGAAGATGGGTCGGCTTGTGTGGGAGTTTGCACACGTGGTTCTTCACCCAGAGGAGTTGCCTAGTGGTGGGGCTACCAAGAAGCCACGTTCTCTCGGCTCTCCTTTTATATTTTGTTTGTTAATCTGTCTTTATTTCATTCCACTGATGTTAACTATTTTCCCTGGCCTGCTCAGCAAAAATGAGGTTAGCTGACATCGCGTGTTCAGCCCTCGGACTCGAAGTAGGTCCAATCGGGTCTGCGGTCGGAGTATCTCTACAGCCTCGCGAAGACGTGGTACCTCCCCCACAAGCCAAGTGGCAAAAAACCTCCTCCCCACACAGGGAGGAGCCTCGACGAAGTACATGCCCATGTTTGAGATCTCTTCCTCACCTTTCCTAATTGTCAAGGATACCCCGAGGGTGGAGAGCATAGAGGTGGAAAACCCTCCTCGCCTCCTGGTGTATCTGAAATAGTACGAGGGGGTGATGCTCGAGCGCTTTCAGGCAATGCTCGAGCACTTTGAGGCGCGGATGGAAGAAAGCAACAAGGCTCTACACGAGACCGCAGAAGCTCTTCGCCAACTAAAACCTCCAAAGGAGAGGACTGTGGAGCCCCTGATAGGTCGTGCGGAGCTGGAGAGCCCATTTGCCACAAAGCTTGGAGATGTGGTTGCTCCATTGGCAGCAGAGCTCCTTCAGGGGGTCAGCTCAATGATGTGTGAGCTGATTGCCTGCGTCTAGGTAAGTTAGTTTCTCCATTAACTTTTCATTACCTACTATGTTGTAATGCAAACTGACCAATGATTGATTGAATTTCAGTCGCCCATAGCCTGCCAATGCCTTGTGGACATCATGATGGGGAAATCTTACGAGCTCCAATGGGCCCTGGCCAAGGTGGTGGCCCTGAAGGAGAAGGTGAGGGTGCCCTTGGAGGAGCTGAGACGCCTGCGGACATCTCTAAAAGTTTGTCAGTTCTGCACCCAGGCACTCGAGGAGGTGGCCGTGAAGGCAGCTTGGGAACTCTAGGCTACAAAGGACGAGGTCCGAAGAGCCAAAGAAAAGGTTCCCAAGGCAACGGATGATGCAACCAAGGCCGGCATTGAAACCACGAAGGAACTTGCAAAGTTGGGCTAGTGAAGACATAGTTCTTCAAGCCACAGAGATTACCAAGTCCCTCCGGCAGAAAGTGGAGGTTCTCAAAAAAGAGGTCGACACCATCGATGAGAATGCGCTCTACGTGACCTGGTACCACAATTTTGAAATGGACTTGGAATTCATTTGGGAAGCTGACAAGACTCGGTTACTCTTTAAGGAGTGCTTGTAGGTGGCAAAAGCTACCGAAGCTGCCAATGTCGCAGCCAAAGAAATTGGCATACCTCTGTAGGAGGCTCCCATCATCGACATCATCAAAATGGTTCCCCCCGACGGGGTCTAGCCCGCTTGTCCTTTGTTATTTTGCTTTTTTAAATTTCTAGTCCTGTGTGTCATCTCTCTTTTCTCTTTTCCTGGTGTACAAACAATTGAAGGCTCGAACCCCCGAGCGCGATTCTGTGTACAACTTTTTGGATGGAGTTTGCTAGCACTATTTACTTATTTTCCTTATTTCACTTTCACTTAACAATTTTTTAACACAGTGCTTAGTAATAATTAAAATATGACTTGAAATTTACAAGGTTATTCTTCATTATTCGATCTATTAGGAAAGTGTGGGTTCCATTATCTCCAATAAGCACAAACAGGAGTTCATGACTAGTGAAGATTTAGACTAATCTACAAATGATCATCTATTATGATAAGAATTAAATATTTATGCCAAACGATAATTTTATAAAGATAGTTAATTCATATTGGTCTTGTCATATATAACATCTATTATATATACAGTACCTTTACCAAGATTTTTATCCACATTAGTAATTTGAATCTAGAGCATACAACGTAGGCAAATGGCACGTGATGGCCCAACAAAGATAACAAACAAGCAACACATAGACCATAAAGAAAGCATACACAACGGGACATGGATAAACATCATTTTATTCATATAAGGCATTGATAGGGCAGGGAGTACACAACTTAAGCCCTTATCTGTTGGTGGCCATGGTGCTTCTCTAAGTCACCAGGTCACCTCCACCTAAGGAGCATTCTAAGGAAATAAAGTCTTCCCAGGAACATATATGATTTTCTCCTGGGAGACATATACATAATTACAAAAGTGCCATCCCCTACCCTTGAGGTTACTTGGTGCAAGACTTGACTAATGGTCAAGCACCAAGGCATGCTCATACATACAAAATGGCCCCTTGGAGGTGTGTCATGTCACAGCACGTCACACTCTCCCCCACTTAAATCTTTGGCATCCTCGATGAACATGCTCCATGTTGATCTTCAATCTTCTGCGTAAGCTTGTGCAAGTCCTCTGCTTTTTCCTAGCAAATTTCTTCATCTCCGAGCCCTTTCCACTTCACCATAAACTCTTTCTTCTTCTTTCTGTCCACGACCACAGTCCTCTCTTCTAGGATTTCTTCAAGTTGTTTGCTACTTCGTGGCTTGACGCTGACTCCTTCTCTGGTAAACTGGTTGCAAGCTGGATCTTCATGATACAGTTTAAGGTTGCTGACGTGCAAGACCGGGTGTATCTTTATCCATTCTAGTAAGATGACTTTGTAGGGGGTTTGGCCCACTTTCGAGATTACTGGAACAGGACCCTCGTATTTTCGAATGAGTCTGATGTCCTTATTCCCTCAGAATCTCAGTTGTTCGGGCCTCAGCTTGATCATCACTAAGTCGCCTACTTTGAATTCCAGCGATTCTCTTTTCAGATCTTCCCACTTCTTCATTCTCTTTGAAGCCTTATCCAGATAGGCTCGGGAAATCTCGGTAGTTTTCTTCCAGTCTTTCGTGAAATTAAAGGCTCTTGGATTTCTTCCTCGATACTCATCCACTGTGTGGGGTAACAGCGGTTGCTGTCCGTTGACAACTTCAAAAGCGCTCTTGTTTGACGAAGAATTTTTCTGAGAGTTGAAGAAAAATTAAGCTACGTCTAGTAATTGCGACCAATTCTTTTGGTTGGCGTTGACAAAATGCCGCAAGTACTCTTCCAACATCCCATTAAATCTTTCAGTCTGTCCGTCTGTTTGAGGATGGTAGCTTGAGGAAATGTTTAGTTGTGAACCCAAAAGGTTGAATAACTCGGACCAAAAGGTCCCTGTGAATCTTCCATCTCGGTCACTGATTGTATTTTGGGGTACTCCCCAATACTTAACAACATACTTAAAGAAAAGTCTTTCTGTCTCTTCTGCCGAGCAATACTTCAACACCGGTATGAATGTTGCATACTTTGAAAATTTGTCCACAATCACTAAGATCGCACTCAAGTCTCCTATCTTTGATAGACTAGTAATGAAGTCAAGCGACACACTCTCCCATGGTCACCTTGGTACTAACAAAGGTTCTAAAAACCCTGGCGTCTTGTGTCTCTCCACTTTTTCTTGCTGGCAGGTGAGACAGGTCTTGGTATACTCCACTATATCATCGCGCATTTGTGGCTAGTAGTACCCTTGCTTCAATAGGGCATGTGTTCTCTGCCACCCTGGATGACGCACCCACAAAGTGTCGTGACACTCACTCATTATTGTCCTCCACAAATCTCCCATTTTTGGAACATATAATCAGCCACCCTTGGCCCACAAAAGATCGTCTTCCACCCAAAACTGGCGAGTATTTCCTTCTTTTGCAAGATTCATGATGGTCTTCACCCCCGGGTCTTTCACCGGGTTCTCCTTAATGTGCTCTCGGATGGGAGTAGTCACCGCGCTAGCCGACATATTTGCTAGCAATTTTAGAGCCGCTAACTCAGCTTTATGACTCAGGGCATCAACTGCCTGGTTTAGACAACCCGCCTTGTGTTCGAAATGAAAGTCGAATTTTGCTATGAAATCCTGCCATCTTTCTTGCTTAGGGGTAAGCTCTGGATGGGTGAGGAAATGACTCACTGTGGCATTATCTATTTTCACCACAAACTTCGATCTCAACAAATAGTGCCTCCACACTCGTAGACAATGAATTACTGCGAGAAGCCCCTTCTCTTGTGCAGTGTACCGCCTCTCTACCTCCATAAGTTTGCGACTTTCATAAGCTACGAGGTGGCCCTCTTGTACAAGTAATCCTCCCAAAGCATAATTAGATGCACCTGTCTGCACTTCAAAGGGTTTACTGATTTCTGGTAAGGCGAGGATAGGATCACGCATCGTGGCTTCCTTCAGACTCTCAAATGCTTCAACACATCTATCGGTCCACGTCCAAGTTACACCATTCTTCAACAACTTGGTCAAGGGTGCCGCTCTTCTTGAATAGCCTTCCACAAATTTTTTATAATAGTTGGCTAAACCAAGGAAAGAGTGTAGTTCCTTCAAATTGGTGGGGGCCTTCCATTCTTGAATAGCCCGCACCTTCTCTAGATCCATGTGGATCTGACCACGTTCTACAATGTGACCTAGGAACTTGATTCTCTCTTGTGTGAAGGAGCACTTCTCTCGCTTCACATAGAGTTGGTTCTCTCTCAATTTGTGAAACACTTGAGCTAAGTGTCGTTGATGTTCTTCTATTGTGGTGCTATAAACAACAATGTCATCCAAGTAGACTACCACGAACTTATCTAGGTACTCATGGAAAACTTGTTTCATCAACGTACAAAATGTGGCTGGTGCATTTGTCAACCCAAACGGCATGACTCGGAACTCGAATGCTCCATATCGAGTCACACACGTTGTCTTCGGGTCATCCCCTTCTGCTATCCGCACTTGATAGTAGCCCGATCTCAAATTCAGTTTTGTAAAGAATTTATCTCCACTAACTGGTCGAACAAGTCTGCAATCAAGGGGATAGGGTACGTATTGCGCACTGTCACCTTGTTGAGAGCCCGATAATCAATACACAGTCTCAAGCTCTCGTCGTGCTTCTTTTGAAATAACACGGGCGCACCAAATGGTGCCTTCGATGGTCTGATGAAGCCTTCCTCTAGTAATTCCTTCAACTGCTTCCTCAGTTCTTCTAGTTTAGATGGTGCCACCCAATAGGCCACCTTTGCGGGTGGTTTGGCTCCCGGCCCCAGTTTGATCTGGTGATCAATCCCTCTTCTAGGTGGCAAGGCTTTGGGGAGTTGACCCGGCATAATATCTCCATACTTCTTCAAGACCATTCGAATCTCTGGTGGAATGACTTCATCCACTGTATCCTCGTATACTGTGGGTAGGGCAACATACGTGGGCTCTTGTCTTTTCACGCCCTTATTCAATTGCAAGGTTGACAACAACTTGGTTTCTGGGTGATGCTCCACTTTAGTAGGCAGCACTGCAGGTGTCTCTCCCATTATGTGTAAACTTCCCGTAGCTGGGATGGGAATGGGTCCCTTCTCCGTAAGAAAGTCCATACCCAATATCACATTAAACTCGTCCATTCACACGACCACCAAGTCAGTTTGCCCCTCCCATGAGCTGATCTTCATGTTCACCTTCTTAGCCACACCGGTTGTGGCTAAGGCTTCTGAGTTAACTGCTTTCATGCGACCATAGTCCTTCTCCCATTTCAGTCCCAGACGTATAGCTTCGATCTCCGAAATGAAGTTGTGAGTGGCGCCCATGTCGATCATCACACTTTCGGCCATTTTACCATTTAGAGTGGCATCCATATACATTAGTCCTTTTCCATGGGTCCTCTTCACTTTCACACCATGTTTCTTGAGAGAATTTAGCATCTAGAGGGCACCCATGTGCGTATATTCCTCATCTTCCTCTTCGTTGGCTTGTTCCCCTTGGGCAAATGATGCCTAGAGGGCACTCTTCTTGGATTTGTGAGGACATCCTGTCGACTTATGCGGTCTGATACAAATCCAACATGTAAGAGGCTTCTTGAACGAGGGGTTACTACCTTTGTTAGGAGATTAAGACTCCACGCTCCTCTTCTCTCCTCCCCCACTCTTGTTCTGCCAAGACTTTCCCAACTTTTCACCCCCAACGTTGCTTCCGCTAGGTGAAGGATTAATCTTCTTCAATTGAATGTTCCCTAATGAGTAATCGATCATTTGTTCGGCAGCAGCTTGAGCAGTGGCATGGTCAACCACTCGCTATCTCTCGAGCTCTTGCTTTGGCCATGGCTTCAAACCTTCCAAAAATGCAAAGAGCTTGTCCACTTTGGACATGTCTTTGATATCAAGCATCGACCCAGAAAATTTCTTCACATATTCTCGAATTATTCCAATTTGCTTCAGCTCTCTCAATTGGCGTCGAGCTATGTAGGCAACATTTTCAGGGAGAAACTGCGTCTTCAATTCTCTCTTTAGATCTTCCCATGTTGTTATGGTGCATCTGTTGTTCTGAATGTCATCGTACTTCATCCTCCACCACACTTTAGCATTCGCAGACAAGTACATTGTTTCCATGGTGACCTTGCCATCTATTGATTCAGCTCCCACGACTCTAAAGTAATGCTCCATATCAAAGAGGAAGTTCTCTAAGTCCTTTGCGTCTCTAGCCCCACCATAGGGCCTCGGCTCAGGCACCTTTACCCTTTCGTATTCCATACCAATGGGTCCAGTTGTAGGCTGATTCCCAATCGCCTTCATGGTAAGGTTCAACTTAGTGTTCATCTCCAACATCTCATCCTTCAATGCCTCAACTAACTTCTTACAATTCTCTACGAGGTCATTTAGTGTTTCTTGTAGGTCTTTCAGCGCTCGTTCCACTGCCTCAATATGTTCCTCCCTCTGAGGACTATTGGATGTACTTGAAAGGTTCTCCATTCGCTCTATTGTAGTTATGCGGGCTAGTAAATTGGTTGTATCTTGCTCCAACACAGTCACACGATTTTGTGTGTTGTCCATCTCCGGTTCTATCCTGATAGAGCTAAGATCCCTGACCCTCTCGTCCAAGCCATCTAGCTCTCTAACGCACCTCTCCAACGCTTCGATCCTTTGAGTGTTGCTCACTATCATGCAGGATCACCAAGCTTTCTCTAATTTGGCTCTGATACCAACTGTCACGGCCGCTAACTTGACTCCTCGAATTGACGGAACGTGCAGTACTTGTTAGCACCCTCAGCTAGCAAGTCAGCCTAAAATTCACACATGCAGCAAACAAACCCAATGGTTAGCCACGATACAAGTCTCGAACATGTAAGGGCAATGACAAAGCATGAGCAAGCACAAAGCAAGCCATCCAAAGGAAACATCCCACACAACAACTAGAGCATACAACGCAGGAAAGTGGCATGTGATGGCCCAACAAAGGTAACAAACAAGCAACACATAGACCATAAAGGAAGCATACACAAAGGGACATGGATAAACATCATTTTATTCATATATGGCATTGATAGGGCAAGGGAGTACACAACTTAAGCCCCTATCTACTGGTGGCCATGGTGCTTCTCTAAGTCACCAGGTCACCTCCCCCTAAGGAGCATTCTAAAGAAATAAAGTCTTCCCAGGAACATATATGATTTTCTCCTGGGAGACATATACATAATTACAAAAGTACCATCCCCTACCCTTGAGGTTACTTGGTGCAAGACTTGACTAATGATCAAACACCAAGGCATGTTCATACATACAAAATGGCCCCCTCGAGGTGTGTCATGTCACAGCACGTCACACTTAGCGAACCGTACTAGTAACCATTCACTAAAAGATTCCTTACTTTAATATTTTACTTACTATTTTATTCATTGTATATGATCTTAATTCTCTCGTACTAATACAGGATCATATCCTCATAAATGAACATGGAATTTTCTTGATATTCATATATATTATTCAAATAATAATTACAACATTCAAATATAATAAAATTGTACTTTTATTTAAATCAATAAAATATCTCTACATCCTTTTATGGAATAAATCCTAATATTTTGGGGCCTAATTGGGAAGGACCATACCAGATCGTAGAAGTTTTACAGCCTAGCACGTATAAACTTGCTCGATTAAATGGTGAATTTGTCGCAAGATATTGGAATGGCGAACATCTTAGAAAATATTATTAATGATTCTATGATTAGGATAAAACACTAGTTTCTTTGCCCATTTTTTACGACCAGTGTGTTTTTTGTTTTTATTATTTTGGTTGTAAGGGCACGTTTTTGCCCATTTTCTTAATAACCAATTATTTTCTAGACTATTTGTTTTTATCTATTCTTAAGACACGTTTATGCCCTTTTAAAATGACTAGCTATTTAATAAGATTCAATTCAAGATGTTTTCTTTCAAAAATATTCATTGCTATGTAATGCCCCAACTATTTCTAAGACCTCGGACCATTAAAAACTACTATGATATAGCCACTAATTTGAAATACATACGTATGAAATAACATAACTTTATTTAAAACCCAAAATATTGTACCAAACACAAAATATAGTATGGGATCCCATTTTTATAAAACATAAACATTAAATCAATTGTTTAAAATACTAAGTGCGGAAATACATAAAAACATAAATCAAAAGACGTAAAAACAACGTCATCCTCGATCTTCCAGCTATCCCTTCATCCTCAACACACATGTCAAGCTGCTATGAATCCTTCTCGCCTTCCATGCTCATTTTCCTACACCATCTCAAAAGAAAGGAGTGCCTAATGCCTAGCAAGGAAAATCTGCTAAAAACATGTCTATCATAAATCATAAAACATAAGACTATATCATAAAGCATATACTATAAAACATATGACTATAAAAACGTATATCATTTAGGACTACAATATTAATGGCCATTAACTCATTAATGTGGTGTGTGATAAAACCATCTAAGTCCTCAGTCTACTAATCAAGGTAGGTTAGATCACATGGTAGTATATGATAACCTATCTAGGTCCTTTGTCTACTAATCGAGGTAGGGTAAATCATAACTCTAAACCACGAAAATGATAAAAATTCTTGGGGCTTGCTATCTAAGCAAGTCATATGCCCAAGCAACTACAACATAAATTCTTGGGGCTTGCTATCTACGCAAGTCATATGCCCAAGGACTACAACATATATCATATCACATATTGTATCATAACATAAAACATATCATATCATAAACATATAAACACATATAATCTAACCTATTTTCCTTACCAAAAACCGGGATATGGAGACAAGAACGGGATTTGGAATACTCCTAAAATCAACAGTATACCATGAATTTCTAAAGAAAAGGAGATGAAAAAGAGAACTTAACCATCAAAGTAGAAACTTACCGAAAAACCTTAAGTTTCAAAGAACTTAAACACCTAACCAAGAATCATAACAAAGAGTTAGGATCTGAATGAAAACTAAAGAACTATGAAGAACTAAACTTAAGGATAAGAATACCTTGAATGAACTATGACTTTGATCTACACCTCGATACCGAAACAACACTCTATCTTACTTCCCAAGTGTTTAGAAAAGCTTAGATTGGAAAAGCTTTTAACCCAAAACCCAAGTGTTTCTCTCTATAGTAATCTTAGCAGCTTGGAGACTCTGAAGAATGCTTGAAGAATGAAGCAAATGGCTGAGTACTAGGTCCTGTTTATAGAGTTCAAGGAGTGAAACTAACCCCTTTTAAGATGAATACATGAATGAATATAAAATGAAAAATATTTGAATTATCATTCAACAGACGCCCAGAACTCGGTCAAAATCGTGAAAGAGCAAGTCCAAGTGGTTAAGGCTGTTTTTAAATCTTAAATCCTCAAGTAATTCAAAAATGTCTCCCACGGGCGATATATCGCCTACCCTGGGCAATATATCGCCTGGACCTATATCCCAAGCCTTCGTGCTTTTGTTCGTGCGAAGGTCCAAGGTCCCATACATCTATGGTCAATTCCTCTCGTCATGTCCCATTCAATACTATCTAAATATCTACTGTCACGGTCCAAGGACTCCCATACGTCTATGGTCAATTCCTCAAGGCACCATTTCTTGACTCACGTTGGCAGTCCCTCGAGACTAGCTGCCAGACTAGTAGCACACACTGGACCTCTGTCCTTCTCAAGCATTGTGTACCTTCCAATGCATGTATGCTAACAAGTCTCACAAATGACTTCCCATGCCATCTTGTGTCAAGACTCGTGGCCATGGTGTGCCATGATGTCTCTCAGAGGTTTGGGCCACGTTCCATGCAAGTAGCATACCAGCAAGCCAAGGGAATCGTACCCATAATCCTCAAGCAGCAAGCTTCAACACACTACCAGGGCTGCTCAGTAATGTCCATGAGTGCTCCTACTCATGGAGACATATGAGTCCCCTCGTAAACCTCATATGCCCACCCTACTACCCCTCCTAACTAGTAGTAGCTCACTTGACGCACCTGGGCCAAGGGGTGGTGGAGAGCTAACACCAGGTGCTCCCCCTACAAAGAGACTTCTGAGCTTTTAACCTTCTACCAAAAACATATATGAGTTTTTCTTCAGAGACATATTTGGCTCTCAAATTGCTAATTCTCTGAATCTTCCAAATATGATCGCACCATTGCATTCATTGACCCTTCAATATGAGAAGTGTTAGGAAAACATTATACAGGATCTTTATTTATTTTCATGTAGATCTAATATTAAACATATTAATATAAGATAACTTTGAACATGTTTCTAAAATTGAATTCAAAAAGAAATATTGATAAGAATACTTACATTATACGCAACGGAATGAATGAGTCCTTCCTTCAGTTTCTCTAACCCATGTATCCTTTTTGTCACAGAGTATTATCAAGAAATTGAACCGATCTTCAATTTTTCTCACAGCCTTCCAAAGTATCATTGGAATCACCTATACTAGGGTGGGCAATTCTCAACACGTGAGAGAGATACAGAGAGTGGAAGAGAAAAGAACAATAAGGCTTAGAAAATGACTTATGTTTAGAGAGAATCTAAACCTATCTGAAACTTGTGTTTCAACTTGTTACCGAACTTGTGTTTTCAACACTCTCTTAACATTCTTTTTATAGACTCAATTAGGTCATTTATTTAATTAAAAATTCAATAAAATAATAGCCAATTAACATCCCTAGGTCGAAATTATCATGGGCTTTAGGCCTGTGAAATTTCCCATTTGATTTTAAGCCCATTGAACTTAAAATCAATGCCTGTATTATTTTCTATTGATTTAATTAAATAAATAATTATTTAAATCCTTTATAAAATTAATTATTTATAATTTGAACCTGGATTTAAACTTATTTATTAATTTAGATACCAATTTATCTTAATTAACAAATCCTCCCTTATTTCTCTTTTCTTACTCAAAATTGTATAATTCTGTGAAACTATCAAAAATTGACCTGGTCAACTTTGATAATTTTAATTTATAATTAAATCAATTAATTGAGACTATCTAGATGATTTTATCCAAGGTACGGTGGGGATCATGGGCCTATGAAATCAAGCTCCAATAAGTTATCATAAATCTAACAAATAAATTTACTAACTTATTAATTCCTCGTGACTCCACTAAACACTCGGAATCACACTCTTAAATTCATAGAAAGCTCTATAACAAATATAGATATGCTATTAATTATCTATTGTTACAACCATAATTGTCACTCAATCCTCTATAGACGGTCTACAATGAGATGGGACTAAAATACCGTTTTACCCCTCATTGTATTTTATCCTTAAAACACTAAGTTCCTTGTAAATGATATTTCAGTAAACTAATTTAATTACTGAAATGAGATCTCTATCATTTAACACCTTGAACCAAACTAAAAGGAAACCATCGTTTCACTTATTCATCAGAAGCTATAGATGTTCATATCTATGATTAACACTCCCATTCAATTATACTACCGAGTCCCCAAGATGTAAGTACGGGCTAGTCCGTAGGGTAAGCTGGTAATGAACAAGTCAAAGAACTCACATAATACAATCGATAGAATACTAACCACTCAGAATTGAGATTGAATTGACCTATGGTCAACTATATGATATGACTAGAATAGATAATAACAGTATGTTTACTTATCCTATCAACTATCAATATCGGTCCAGTCTGATGTAACAAATACATCCAATCTTATCTACTTTGCTAATGTTCTGGAAAGAACATAACACTACAATGTATAAGTAGATCATATCGTAGATTGGCAAGTCAGTGTAAATCATATGCACTGACTAATCTTAGGACTAACTTATTTTGAACATATAATCATATTTATATTCCACTGTGATTACGTCACTATAAATACAATTAGCTATATGCTCGGGATTTAATATAAGTTTATATTAAACAAATAATCATGAAAATAAAACATGTGAGCAAAGTGATTGACCAAGTCAAAAAATGATTTCTATTCTTTTATTGATAATAAATGAGATTACAAAGAAATTTGGGTTTTAATTAGGGCATAAAACCCTAACAAACTCCCACTTGCACTAATTGAAACTAATGACTTAATTCTACTAATCCCATTTCCTTGATATGCTTATCAAATGTAGCTTCTGGTAGTGTCTTTGTGATGATCTCTCATATGCACTCTTGGACTCGAACAAAGACCATGTGCCACTGTCGTTATCTAGATTCATCCCATGGAGTAGTGTCTCTACACTGGAATACTCCTTGAACACATGAACTCCTTTGAGTCCATCACAACGTCCCTCCAGTCAACCAAGTAGTCATTGCAACACTGAGCCCAAAGCAAACACATTATCTGATTGTAGCTTCCCCGCCAATCTTCCAATGCATACTCCTATTGACAAGGACAATGTAAGGTGCACCCCCGCAGGGTGAGGTTCGCAAACCAACTATTCCTAATGACACCTACAAAACACGCTTTGACTGAAGACATGTTCTTCTTAGATAAGACCCTCCAGACATTTCTAATGTGTCCATTTCCAGACACAACACTCATGCTAATTGTAGCCTTTATGCAGCATCTAGTGCACACTTGTACACAAACTTCGCGAAGTAGTCTCTCTGACTTTTGGCCCTCCGACCCTGCTGCTTCTCTATGGCTTGATGCAAACAACGTCTTACGACCATAAGCACAATTGTTCTTCTGAGCTTCTTTTCCCATGCTCCAACAATGTTGTGGTCAATAATACATTCATCATTCGAAACCACGCAGTAAAGATTTCACTCTTGTTAATGCTAGCTCTCTAGCACTGTGCTCCAAGTTCTATCCCTGAATCAACACTGCGTCCCTCTGAACGACTTACTCAATCTTGACCAACTTGGTTGCACACTACCTCACTCTTAAGGGTTGAAGTCATCCCCAATCCGATCTCATCAGCATATGTTCTCTGAATCATTTGGCTTGTGTTCCCATAAACACGTGTCCCATAAAACATGAAACATATCCCATAACATGCTGCAAAATCTGCCCAATCTTCGTCTCAGCCTACGCCCATGCATACTATCTATTTGCGACTTCACTTGGTCCCCGACCCACTCGCATCAGTCATGCATGCCTTCACACTATACAACCCATCTGTTGTTGTGTTTCCTCCTAGATCCACACACAAAAATCGAATATGTACTCTGACTCTCGAACATATGAATTAGTGGGCTCCCCCACTTCAACTTGAGAACAACTTCCTTAGAGGTGTACCTTTCTGTAAGGCATAGCTCGCGAGCTAACTGCTTCTACACTGCAGTCCCACCATTCTCCTGATCATTTTGATGATGATGGTGTTTATCTAATGCATTGATCATACTCTCTGCCCCACGACATCTCTAGGTTGCCTTAGTACCTGAGTCTTACTGACTTTCACCCTAGCCCAACATTGCACTGATGTTACCTTAGTCCCTGAATCTTGCTGACTTTCACCCTACGTAACTTGGCTCTGTCCATGGCTCTGAGTCTTGACTTTACATTATGAACAATAGTTGATCTCAAAGATAACTCATCTCGATGCTTTTGTAATTGAACATTGGCTTGTTATTTGGATGTTTGAACCGCGAAGGTCTCTCCCCCACTTCAACTTTTTGCGTCCTTGACAACTTGTCCACACTCAAGAACGTCCGACCACCCCAACTCTTCTTGCACACAACAAATCTAGAAGTGCACCCCGCAGGATGTGACTCTCGAGTCAACTACTTCATGTAACACCACTATCGATTCCCATATGTGCGCACTACCCACATAACCACCCATATGATCCATCATACTAGCATCTCGCCTCTCTGAGATTCCAAGAAGCACTAAGTTCCTCTCGACGTAGCCATCTAGCCACATGCAAACTCTAGTACCACTCTGACCTCCGCGCACTGTCTTCTCGGCCGTGCTGGCCTTTGATGCTGAAATTTCACAACTCATCATCTCCTTCAATGCCTTAGTGTTGCTCACACCAGCTAACATTTCAGTGAGCCAACACGACACACTCAATCATCTTGTCGCCTTCATTTTGGGTCAAAACAAGATAACATGCAAACACCCCCAAGTACGATCGTCCTCAGACAACCACGACCACTCCCACCTTCGTCTCCCTATGATGCCCTTTGGCACACAAGTAGAAACTGAAGCATTCCATATCAATCTCTATTTGATTCATCAAAGTTTTCCACTCTCGACCACTATCGTGACTAATAAATTTTTGACAACCACTATCATACTTTCGCACTCCTGCCCCCGAGTTTCCTATTCAACAAAAGAGCCTCTTATGGCTTACAATATTATTCAGGAAAACCCAACATAGAGCACCCAGCATACAGTCGTGACCTCTAGATCAAACCTTATCCAACGTTAACGAGTTCTAACTCTTCTTTTGTGCCCCTCCACAATTTCGTGTGGTTTTCGTTTATCTAGCATCACTAAACATTCATTCGAAGCAGCCAAACCTTATCTCCTCTCTAGGATGTTCAGTATTCCCATGAAGAAGAGCAACCAAGTCTCATCCCATATCAGCCTACTAATCCTTTCTATGTGACTAAATGGCTCAACGATACTCGTTCGAACATCCAGACCTTTTTTATCTGCACGCCTACACCCCTTCTAGGATGAGCCAATCAGGTTCATCCTCCACTTGAGATGAACTTGGATCTGATACCAACTGTCACAGGCTGGCATTTTGACAGTGGAAATTCTCGTGCGGCATCTTGAATCCTTTGATCCAAGGTGAACCTTCCAACCATTCAGATAACAATGGGAACATTTTTTGCGCGATCATGTGCCTCTGCACACTTCCGTCTCTCGAACAACTCTCGCCGAGTCACGCTCTCAAGCAACTATTAGTGAATCTATGGATCAAGGCTCTCTAGCCAAGATACTCACATTGTCCATAGGTTCTTACTATAGCAGGGAAAATCCCAACATTGATGCTCACCCAGACATTCGCAGGCCAAGGTAGTATGTGTGGCCAAGAGCCAACACCAAGTTGACCTGCCAACACCTCTCATTATGCCCAATTCGATATTATCTTAATATATCCAGTCATGGTCAAAGGACTCCCATATGTCTATGGTCCATTCCTCAGGGCACCATGCCTTCACTCATGTTGGCAGGCCCTCGAGACTAGCTGCCAGACTAGTAGCACACATTGGGCCTATGTCCTTCTCAAGCATTGTGCACCTTCCAATGCATGTTTGTTAACAAGTCCTATTAATGACTTCCCGTGCCATCTTGTGTAAAAATTTATGGTCATGTTGCACCATGACGTCTTTCGGAGGTTTGGGCCACGTTCCATGCAAGCAGCATACTGGAAAGTCAAGGGAACCGTACCCATAAACCTCTTGCAGCATGCTTCAACGCACAATCGAGGCTGACCAGTAATGTCCATGAGTACTCTTACTCGTGGAGAGATATGAATCCCCTTGTGGTCCTAATATGACCGTGGAGAGTTGCACCAGGTGCTCCCCCTACAAAGAGCCTTCTCAGCTTTTAGCCTTCTACTAGGAACATATACGATTTTTTCTTGGGAGACATATATGGCTCTCAGCTTGCCAATTCTTCGAATCTCCCAAATCATATCGCACCATTACGTTCATTAATCCTTCAATATGGGAACTACCAAGTCCCGTTAATTTCTAGTCAATATTGAAGATATTTACTAAAATCCCATTGTCGTACAAACTAGGCATCAGCATGCTCACCAGCTTGCACCCTCGCATGCACATCTGACCGAGCACCAACCTAGCTTCTAACATGCCCTTAAGGTAAAATGTTACGCACTGCATCCTCCTCGACCTCCTCATGGCCCTGGTCGCCTTCTGGATTTAAGGAGATCTCTGCCTTAGGAATCTCAGGGGTAGAAGCCCTAGCAGATTCAACAGCCTCATGAGCAAGACACTTGGAAATTTCCTTCTCCCGGAGTCCAACAGGAAGGTAATCAATATTTTCCTCCTTGTTACTCTCCCAGAACACATAAAAATAGTTGAAGGCTGCATTTTTAAACTTGTTCTTGGTCGAAGTGAAATTCTCCACAAGACATTGTGTTGACCTGTGAAATTGGCCAACAGTCGTATGTACAGTATACGACACCTTTTGAACAAAATAAATAGAATAAACGACAGAGTACAATTATCTTAAATAAACATACAGGAATTTTATAGTGGTTCAGCCTTGTTCTGATGAACAGTAATAACCTAATCCACTTAGCTTTTAGTATTGAATCACTCGACAATTACACTGTTGAACCAAAGTATTCACTCATTCTAACTTGCCCAGAATTTCTCCCCAAATGTTCTTTAGATATCCAAAATTCCAGAAAAAGCGATCCCTTGAAATGAAGCCCTGGATCCTTTATTTATAGTACCCAGGGGCTGATACATGACCAATAGTATTGGGATCGTGGTTTGGTACAGGATTATCAGGTAGTGGAGATGCGTGTCCACCTCCCCATGATTATGAGATCGTGGGTCTTCTCGTTATTTCTCTAGAACGTGGTGGATAATGCACAATAGAAACCTCTGGGAAGATGTTAAGTCTCTGTTGGTATGTAAGACTTAGGTGCTAGGACCGACGACCCGAGCTTGGTGTTAGTTCTGTTACCTTCTGGGTGTTGGACCTGTTGATCCTCTGGATGCTAGGCCTGTGACCTTCTGGGTGCTAGGCCTGTTGATCTCAGTTTGAACAAGAGTGAGTATTTCTCAGTGAAGTATACTTGGGGGTTTGAGCTGACCATCCTATGAAGAATAGGGTGGGCCGACCACCCAGGTGATTCTTGAGCATGTTAGGCCAACCACCCTAGGGGTTGGGGTCAGGCCGACCACCCCTAGGGATCCTTGGGCATACTGGGGCCGACCACCCCTGGGGTAGGGGTCAGGTCGACCACTCTCTTGGACACACTGGGGCCGACCACCCCTGGGGTAGAGGTCAAGCCGACCACCCCTAGGGCTCTTGGGCCTGCTTAGGCCGACTACCCCTAAGGGTAGGGGTCAGGCCAACCACCCCTAGGGGGTTTAAGCTTGGTCGACTTTCCCATAGGTCCTGGACCTATCTGTTTTTCCCATCGGTCTTTTCTCAATACTTTGTCGTTTTCCTTGATTTGTGATGTCACATGTCGCATTCTCATTCGCCAGGCCATCCTTGTATTTTTAAGGGATAACATTTGCCCCCCAACTTTATTGTAATGTTTTCAACATTACGGTAAACTTGATCCTGGCCCGAGAAACATACCGTGGCAGTACTTAACTAGTCAAGTCCCTCAGGACATTACATAGTACTTTTTTAGCTATCGATAATTTGCTCGGTACGAATTTTTTAGGGACAATTAGAAATTCCTAAAAATAATTAGGTTTTTTAAGGAAAATTAATTTCCTAAAAATCTAATATATTTTTCAAGAAAATTTGAAATCCTAAAAATATAACATATTTTTCAAGGAGTTTTAAAGTCCTAAAAATATAATATATTTTTCAAGGATATTAATTCCTAAAAAAAAATATTTTTCAAGGAATTTTAATTCCTAGAAATATAATATAGTTTTTCAAGAAATTTGATTTCCTAAAAATATAAATATTTTTTAAGGAATTTTAAATTCCTAAAAATATAGATATTTTTCAAGGAATTTAAATTTTAACCATATCAGATATTTTTCAAGAAAATTTGAATTCCTAAAAATATCTTGTCTGCCTGAGAGGTTATAAGTAGGTATTCTCTTCTCATTCCTGCTTTATGCGCCACTTCCAAACAAGATCCAAGTCTGATTTCTCCAATTCCTCATCAAACTCAGATCTTTGGTAAGTACTTTCTTATAATTCTCACATCATTTAATTTAAATGTGCTTAGATTTATAAGAAATACTTTGAATTTCTGAGGAATTTTTTTCTGAATTTCTTGTTTTGGTGTATCTTGATCCAAAATAATTAACTTACTTGAATCAAGATTTCTCTGAAAATGGCGATTTCCAGGGTTATAAACCCTAGGAAGGGCAATTTCCAGGGATGTAAGATCCTAGGCCGACCACCTCATTAGTTTGGCGATTTCTGGGACTCCAAACCCTAGCACCTGCGATTTCCAGGTCTAGGAATAGGGTTAGGCCGACCACCCCTAGAGCTTCATGGGCCGAATACTCCATTTCCCTTCCCTCAGGCAATTTCTAGGCCTAGAATTAGGGTTAGGCCGACCACCCCTAGAGCTTCATGGGCCGAGTACTCCCTTTCCCTTCCCTTAGGCGATTTCCAGGCCTAGAATTAGGGTTAGTCTGGCCACCCCTAGAGCTCCATGGGCCGAGTACTCCCTTTCCCTTCCCTTAGGTGATTTCCAAGCCTAGAATTAGGGTTAGGCCAACCACCCCTAGAACTTCATGGGTCGAGTGCCTCCTCTCTCTTGCCTTAGGCAATTTTCAGGGATCCAGGGTGGTCGGCCCAAGCATAAGTCGACCACCTGGGACCCTAAAAATAATTTTTTCACCTCAATTGATCTCCTTGGGGGCCTTCCTTGTACTATAAAAATTACTTTTTCTAGAGACTTGAACGGTCCTCTGGCACTTTTCTAAGGCTTGCATCCCTAGGGTGGAGGCCTAAGGTGGTAGGTCGACCACCTATGCCCCATTTTTCATGCTTCATAATTTGATGGATTCATGGTGGTTGGCCCAGGCTTAGGCTCACTGGGCTGACCCCCTATATAGAATTTTACTTCTGATTTCTTCATTTTTACTCCTTGGTTCATGGATATGCCCCCAACTATTGGTTCATTATGCTCATTTACTAACTTTAATCTTCATTTTTCTTCTATTGCAGATGTCCAGCTCCTCTTCATCAAACAAGTCAGTAAGTGAGCGTACTCCCCAGGATTTCTTGGAAAGCGTGAAAATGATTCTCCCTCGCTCCGCTTTATATTTGTTCAGTGAGGAAGATTTCTTGAAAAGGTACTATCCAATGGCAAGAGTAAAATAGACGACTCGGCAACCCTCTGAAGATTATCCTCATATTGTCAGGCACATCACTCAGGGCTCCTCGCCTGGTTCTTCTCAGATTTCTTCTCAGCACAGTACGCCCCACGGCTCCCAAGGCACATCTCAACGAAATCATTCTTCTCAGCAGGATAGGTTAGGTCAGCAAGACTCATTGCAACACCCTTTGCACCGAGATACTAGTCAGGTTCCCCATCAATCTTCTTCTCAGCAAGAACATACAGAGGGTTCTCATTGCTATGGTACTCATTCTCTGGAGCATTCTATTCATAGGTTCCAGCCTAAGGTGGTTCGCCCTCCTTCCAAGAGCAAGATGGTCTCGCCATCTGCGCAGCAAAAGAAGAGATGACAAAAGGAGTTCAATTCATCAGATTCTAGGGCCACCTTCGCCAGTGAAATCATATGGAAACCAGTTGAAAAGCCTCGCCCTGTTGATTATGAGGTTGTTTGGTTCAAGGGGGCGGCCTCTGACATGACTGAAGAAAAGGTAAAGAACTTAAGGAAAACCTTTGACCTCTCCGATGTGTCTATTACTATCCCTGGTCCAGATGACAGAGCTGAGGACCTCCCCCCCCCCCCCCCCCTTTGGGCATGTGTACTTGGAGACGCTCTACCATTAAGTCTAGCACCCTACTTCCTTATCTGAGCCACATCAGTCTGCTATATGAAACTTAGGTGCCCTTATGGACCAAGCATCTCATCTGGAGCAAACCACAACAGCTTTTAATGGGATTAAGATAAGGACTTAAGCACCATTCTAACAAAGTCACTCCTAGACATTTAGAGTGTGAGTCCTTTACAGTTCCCTTCTTTTCTAGTTAGCTTGTGTTCCAACGTTTAGCTAACACTTGTATATTTTTTGCAGGCACTAATGCTAGTCTCTCATGTCTGTGATAGGTCTGTGGAGTATACCTCTACACTCTCCAACCTTCATTCTGAGCTTGAAGTTGTCTGCCAAGAGGTGATGGACCTTAGGCACGTTCTTGGATCTAGGGATGCTGACATTGCTTCAAAGGATGAAGAGATCAACACCCTCTGTAGTACCGTGGAGCTCAAATAGCAGGAAGTGATCGAGTTGACTCTCAAGATAACCTAGATGGAGGGGAAACTTGCCGATCAGCTCCAACAGTCTGAAGTCGAGAAAGAGAAGTTGATTGCTGACATGGACCAATTGCAGAAGGACGTTCTTATCGAGAAGGAGCAAAAGGTCAAAGCTGCTCGAGAGGAGTATTCAGAGACAGATTTATCTTGCTTCTACTTGATCTAGAAGTCCAACAAAGATCTAAACTTGGATTTCCTTCCCGAGAAGACGAGAGCGAATGAGCTTAGGAAGTGTCTGGCTCGTGAGGCTACCGAGGCTCAGGGTGGTCTTTCAGATGGTACTCCTCGCCCTAGTTAGTCTTCTCTTGGTCTTTTATTCTGTCTTTCCTTTCATTCCATTGGTGGGGCACCTTGTACTTGACAATTTTTACAATTGAAATTTTATGCCTTTATGCTTTTTTTGTTATGAGTACTCAATGTATTGATTTAAAAAATTTATTTCCAATGCTTACTAAGTATATCAACTCACAACCCTCATTGGTTCAGGTATCAGTATACTCTGAACACATGTATTTTACGTGCCATACTAACCTTACTCTTTTATGTTTTTCATGCTAACAACCATGGTAATGTGAGTAGTTTGATACTTCACCAAGTACCATGAACAAAACGGTCAGGTCAACCACCCTATAGGGTTGATGGACTGGCTGACCACCCCATAAGGGACATGGCTAGGAATCTCCCTACCAATGCCTTTTTTGTTTTTGTTTTTTCCACTTTCGGAACATATGTTGAAAAAAATTCCTAGAAAAACTTGAGCTTGCTTAGTACTTAAGGTCATGCCCTCATTACTCGTGTATACCCCGATCGGTATGTACTATATGCCCCCCAAGTGATCATGGGTTTAAAAGCCTTGGTCACTTGCTACTTGACCATGCCTTGCTTCGAGCATTTAGACACATAATACTATCATTTTCACCCAATGATGCAAGCAGCAAATGCTTGTCCCTCATTGGTATTTGGGTGATGGTTTCATACTCGGTAGTAATGATACCTATACACAGATGCAGATTGTGTAGCAAGTGTCGATCACGATCTACGTAATCTCTCGTGTACTCGTTATAATGATTGTAGAAAGAAGTGTATAAGTTGGACCAACTGGGTCTAGATGGGCTAATCGAGCCTGTAATGAGTCTTAGATCAAATTATCGATCGGTCCCTCAAGGACCAGATTCGATTATGATCTGATGATGGCGACTGGTCTTCGGACCAGTCTCTTGTTTTTTTATCGTATGGGTCAATAGGTTCCTCAAGAACTAGGATCGAACGTGATCAAATAATGGCGACTAGGTCCTCGGACTAGTCTCTCGTTTGGATCGTATGGGTCGATAGGTTCCTCAAGAACCAGGATCGAACATGATCAAATAGTTTGGCGACAAGGTCCTCGGACCAGTCTCTTGTTTGGATCTTATGGGTTGATAGGTCCCTCAAGGACCAGAATCGAACATGATCCAATAGTTTGGCAACAAGGTCCTCGGACCAGTCTCTTGTTTGGATCGTATGGGTCGATAAGCTCCTCAAGAACCAGGATCGAACATGATCAAATAGTTTGGCGACAAGCTCCTCAAACCAGTCTCTTGTTTGGATCTTATGGGTCGATAGGTCCCTCAAGGACTAGAATTGAACATGATCCAATAGTTTGGCAACAAGGTCCACGGACCAGTCTCTTGTTTAGATCTTATGGGTCAATAGGTCCCTCAAGAACCAAGATCAAACATGATCCAATAGTTTAGCGACAAGGTCCTAGGACCTGTCTCTCGTTTAGATCATATGGGTCAATAGGTTCCTCAAGAACCAAGATTGAACATGATCCATAATTTGGCAACAAGGTCCTAGGACCTGTCTCTCGTTTGGATTGTATGGGTCGATAGGTTCCTCAAGAACCAAGATTGAACGTGATCCATAATTTGGCGACAAGGTCCTAGGACCTGTCTCTCATTTGGATTGTATGGGTCGATAGGCTCCTCAAGAACCAAGATCGAACATGATCCATATTTTGGCGACAAGGTCCTAGGACCTGTCTCTCATGTGGACCGTGTGGGTCGATAGGCTCCGCAAGAACCAAGATCAAACATGATCCATAATTTGGCAACAAGGTCCTAGGACCTGTCTGTCGTGTGGATCGTATGGGTTGATAGGCTCCTCAAGAACTAAGATCGAACATGATTCATAATTTGGCGACAAGGTCCTTGGACCAGTCTCTTGTTTGGATCTTATGGTTCGATAGGTCCCTCAAGGACCAGAATCGAACATGATCCGATGGGGTTGACAGGTCTACAGGACAAGTCCCTCATTGAAAGAAATTTAAAGAATTAAGTGAAACTTAAGAAATTAAATTCATTCATTCATTGAAGCACAATGGCTGTTATACAGATAATTCAAAAATAATAAATTTACCTCATGCTCGGCTATGCTTCTTTCTTCCAAGGATTCGATGGGAACGACATTCAGGGTATCCACATCTTTGGCACTAGAAAGCTTAGCTAAGGCATCAGCATTGGCATTCTACTCCCTTGGGACTTATGTAATCGAGTATCTCTTGAACTGTGTCAACAAGTCCTTCACCTTGTTCAAGTACTGCACCATCCTAAGTCCCTTGGCTTAATACTCCCCCAGTACCTGGTACACTACTAGGTGGAATTGTTGAATATCTCCAGGGATTGTGCATGCACATCCCGAGATAAGCGTAATCAAGTTAATAATGCCTTGTACTTAGCCTCGTTGTTTGAAGCGTTGAATCCAAATCTGAGAGCGCAATGGATTCGGTGATTCTCCGAAGTGATTAGTATGATTCCTACGCCTGAGTTGCGTTCACTGGATGCTCCATCAACATATAGATTCCATATAGGAGTATCTCCTTCCTTCTCGGTATCTCCATTCTCTGATTGGTAGGAAGGGTCTTCAAGGTTGGTGCCTTCGACTATGAAATTTGTCAATGCTTGTCCTTTTATCATCGTCCTCTAATTATAAGTGATATCAAACTATCCTAATTCCACTACCCACTTATCGTCCCTTGGCCTCTGGTTTCTGGAGAACCTGTCTCAGCGGTTGATCGGTCAAGACTCGGATCGAGTGAGCTTGGAAATCTAGATGCAGCTTTCGAGAGGCGATTACTGAACAGTAGGCTAGCTTGACTCCGCACCTACTATCTTTTACTGATATAGTATACAGAGTGTTGTACCTTGTTCTCTTCCTTTACCAAAGAAGCACTGATTACATGCTCGGTGATTGCCAAATAGATGAATAGTACTTCACCATATATTGGCTTCTCTAGGACAGGAGGTTGGGCGAGGTGCTCCTTCAGGGCTTGGAAAGCCTCCTCACATTCCTCGGTCCATTGGATCTTCTTGTTGCCCCTCAATAAGTTAAAGAAAGGGACACACTTGTCCGTAGACTTTGATATGAACCTACTGAGGGAAGCTACTCTCCCGGTTAAGCTTTGCACTTCTTTGATTATGGTAGGTGACTTCATGTCGATCAATGCTTTGATCTTCTCGGGGTTAGCCTCGATTCCATGTGAATTGACTATGTATCCGAGAAACTTACCAGAACCAACTCCAAACGAGAATTTGAGAGGGTTTAACTTCATGTTATACTTTCTAAGTATTGCAAAGCATTCCTCCAAGTCTTGAACATGACCTTCAGCTTCTTAGACTTGACCAACATGTCATCAACATATACCTCCATATTTTTGTCGATCAAGTCTCGGAACATGCCATTCACTAAACGTTGGTAGGTGGCTCTTATGCTCTTCAAGCCGAATGGCATCACCTTATAATAGTACAATCCCTTGTTTGTCTGGAAGCTAATATGTTCCTCGTCGGGAGGGTGCATACTTATTTGATTATACCCAGAATATGCATCCATGAATGAGAGTATTTCATTTCTTGCCATTGCATCGACCAATTGGTCTATTCTGGGAAGTGGAAAGCAGTCTTTGGGGTAGGCCTTGTTCAGATCTGTGAAGTCCACGCATGTTATCCACTTCCTGTTTGGTTTTGGGACCAGCACAGGGTTTGATACGCAATCAGGGTAGTAGGCCTCCCTTATAAAATTGTTTTCCTTGCGCCACTCGACCTCCTCCTTCAGGGCTTGATATCGGTCTTTGTCAAGCAGTCTCCTTTTTTGTTGCACTGGTGGGTAGTTCTTGTCTATATTGAGGACGTGACTTATCACGAATGGAGAAATTCCAACCATATCCTTATGTGACCAAGCAAAGACGTCCTGATTTTTCTTCAAAAATTCCACCAACCGTGCTTTAACTTCCACCTTTAACTCATTCCTGACTTTGATTACTCTAGTCAGGTCCTCCTCATCTAGTAATACTTTGTCAAGATCTTCGACTAGTCTCGCCCCCATGACGTCATCCCCAAAGCAAGGATCGATGTCGTTTCCCTTGCTTTGGGAAACTTGCTATAACAACAAATCTTCGTTAAAAGAAGCCCCCGGCTCCAGTAGAGTGTTTCTTTCAACGTCAACTTCCATGCTAACAACCTCATCGGTTCCTTCATTCTCTTCGCAGCAGGTTACTATCATGTTGTTTACGCATGGTCCTTTCTTTGCCTTGACCACTGACGCATTATAGCATTCTCGTGCCTCCCTTTGGTTACCCTTTACGCATCCTTGCCTTGTGCTGGTGGGGAACTTCAAAGATAGATGCCAGATAGATACTGTTGCATGTAATGCCATCAGGAGAGGTCTCCCGAGCACTACATTATAAGTTGATGACCAATCTACCACTAGGAACTCTGTCATCATAGTCTCGTTCCTGGGGGCATCCCCCACCGTGACCGGTAGTCTGATAGTTCTTGCTGGTGCTAGGCATTCTCCCATGAACCCATATATCACATGGGAACACGGTGTCAGGTCCTTGACCGTGAGCTTCATCTTCTCAAGGGATGATTTGTAGATGATATCTACTAAGCTTCCTGTATCCACCTAGCATCTCTTAACCCCATGCATTGGTGATTTGAATGGTAAGAACCAGAGGGTCATTGTGGGGGTACCTCACGTGCTTGGCGTCATCCTCTGTAAAAGTGAGAGTTTCACTTTCATACTTTGGATTTTTTGGAGACCGCTCCTCGACTTCCATACACTAGGAAGACTCCCCTACCTCATGTCTGAGGGTCCTTGCATATCCCTCATGGGCATTGTTACCGTTACCTGCTATGTGGGTCCCTCCACATATGGCATCCACTGTGAAGTCTACAGCTGTCAGCTCCAGTGGTGGACTCCTTTGCCTTCAGAATTCTGGATTCCTGCTTTGGGTTTCAGTCTTGCCTTGGTACCTCGAGAGTTTTCCTGATCAGAGAAGAAACTCTATCTCATCCTTCAATTGTTTTCACTCGTTTGTGTCGTGCCCATAATCATTATGGAAACGACACAACTTATTCTTATCCTTCTTTCCTTCTGAATGCAAGGGCGGTGGCTTTCGGTATGGTACCTCTTGGTATGTTTCCAAGTAAATCTCAGCCCTTGATGTGGTCAGGATGGTATAATTGGTGAACCTGGGCTTGTAGGGTTGATGCTTAGCTTGTTTGTCAGCGGGTGCTGACTTAGCTTTCTTTTCTCCACCCTACTCGACTCCTGAGGTATTCCTCTTCTTACAGTTGCCTCCACTGCCACCTTGAGGGTTTGTGCCATTTTTATCCGCCTTGACAGTGGTCGGATGGTTTATGTTTTTTTCTTCCTTCATGATAGCATCATCTAGCTTCATGTATTTGTCGGCTCGGTCCAGGAACTCTTGCAAGGTGTTGATAAGGTTCCTGTGTATACTATCCCACAAGGGACTACGATAAATTATTCCTACCGAGATGGCAATGAACTTTCCTTCATCTCCTACCGTGGACACTCAGTTTGCCTCTCTCATGAATCTCTGAATGTAGTATTTCTTGGATTCACCTTTCCCTTGCTTGATGTCAGCTAACTGATTGGCATAAACTGGTTGAATCCGCCTGGCACTAAAGACCTTGCAGAATTCCTTCCTGAACTGCTCCCAGGAAGTGATGGATCCAAGTTTGAATTTCCAATACAATTCTTGAGCCGAGTCAGAGAGAGTGGTAGGGAATACTCTGCACCTATAATCATGCTCCACACCGAGTAACTTCATCTGATCCTCAAACTTCCCAATGTGTCATATTGGGTCCTCCTTCCCAGTGTATGTAGGAAGTTTCGAGGTCTTATATTTTTATGGTGGCTGGGCAGCTTGGATCTTGGCACTGAAGCAACTCCCACTTCTATGTGCCAGCTTGATATTGGAAGGTTTCTTTGTCAGATCCTGGACAGCCATGACGAGTGCATCTATTTGAGCCTGCACTGCTGGTGGGATCGTTGCTCCAGGTAGGGTAGATGTCCCTGGTACCCCCTTGTAAAGAACGCCCTAGACTAGTACTTAATAAAACATTCACATATCATTGGTCCATAAAGAAAAACCATTTTTTTATAAAGGTCTCAGTGGGGACTTGCTTAAAACAATGCAAGTTGGGCCCATTAGTTTAAAAAGAAAATATGAGTTTTTATGCAAAGTTCAAAAGAAACAAAATTAAATAATTAAGTCCCACTGATAATTTAGAAAGTCTCTTAAAACATAACATAATTAAAATGGCATCCTAAAGTGATCGTTTATTCCGTCCATAGGATACCCCACGCCATACACCCTACGACGATAGAACTCCTCACATCACCATGCGTGCCACAGAGAAATCATATTTGCTACCTGGAAGGGAAAGTAAGGGGGTGAGCTAAAAGCCCAATAAGGAAGTACAAACAATAAGCAAGTAAGGATACAACAAACACAAACACTATCGTTCATCTTAAACATCATGACATCATAGCATATCATAACATTATCGTAACATAACATCATAGGATATCATAACATTATCGTAACATATGATCATAGCATATCATAACATTATCGTAACATATCATCATATCATATTCATATAAAATTCCTTGTGAACATGGCCCGCTAACTTGTCCATGTCACCCTTTGAGGTAAACAAGAGTCTCTGGTCCTTGAATAACCTCGGCGCATCCGCCCTAGGAGTTATGTCTTTATATCCTTAGTAACTCGGGTTACGTCTTTATATTCTTAGCAACCCATTTGATGTGTCGCGTTCATCACGCTAACATCCATTCATAAACATAAGAGTTACGTCTTTATATCCTTAGTAACTCGGGTTACGTCTTTATATCCTTAGCAACCCATTTGATGTGTCGCATTCATCACGCTAACATCCATTCATAAACATATCATATTCATACAAGCCACATATCATCACATTATGGCATTCATAATTCATAATGATTCATTCATACAACAGTCTTACCATTCATAGAATAAAATCATAGAATCTATCTAACTTCCTTACCTCAGGTCCGAGCTAAGAAATTTCACAACCTCTCTACGAGTCTATACCATAACCAAAACAACATTTCTTAGGTTCATAAAATTACTATATTGCCCTTTCATACAACTCATGTGTGCATGGGCCATGCACACATAATAAGAGTTACACATAACATGCAATTATGCTTAACTACACATTAAGCCATAAAAGAATAATGCTCATTTTACCTATTTTACATGCATGATCTTTCTATAAAAACCACATGGTTGAATAATATACATAATTTTGGACGTAAAAGTGGATTGGCATGTAACATGCATACGTGGGAACATTGCATAATTGTGACGTTTTAAAAACGATAATTCTACACGTCTTACTTGTATCGTTCTTTTAAAAATTAATAGACTTATAACCTGCTTTATTTTTCTTAAAATTTCTAGTTTGATTAAATTTCTCAAAACATTATTTTATTTTATAAAATAATTTTATTTAGCTTAAAAAAATATGTGATAATTTCATTTATTATTCTCAAATTACAAAGAAATAACAAAAGCTTGGAATTTATTTAAAATACCTATGATTACTATTTTTCTTTAGAAAATAAACTTTAATATTGGTTAATTGTGTTAAATAAATGATGTGAGAAAAATATATTTTTAAGTGTGGGAAAATATATTTTATTTAAATTATTTAAGACTTAGTTTTATGTAACATAAACCCATATGTGACAATTAAATAATCATTTTTAACTTTTTAAACCAAACTTTCAACCACTATTTAATTTCTTTGAAAATCACAATAAATTGATTCTAAATATTTTTCTCAATAAAAAAAAATAAAGAAAAATCATAACTTATCAAAATATGCATTCATACCATATTAAAATACCACTTTTAATATTACCATAATTTAGAGTATTAATTTTATTTCAAATACTCATCAAATTCATTTTATTGAAACACTTCACATTTTTTTACAAAAATTCCAGGAACTATTTTTATCTTTAAAAATCACCATATTCAATTTAAAACCTCATATTTTTCTAAAAATACAATAAAAATTCTGTAGGTATTTATTTGAGTAAAATATCATTTTATTGTAACTTAAAATACCCTTTTTAATTTCATAAAATTAACATAACATCAAGGACATTACTTATGCATGCAAATCATTTTTTTTTATCAAACTTTTACCCAATTATTTACAACAAAAAACAGTAAGCTTAATTTCTCATGAAATTCATCTTTTATCTCAAAAATTTCACATAAAATCATATATGTCCAAAATCTCATCATGCTCTTATTATTGAATAATTCTAAGAGTATTACTAACACATATTCACATGAAATCTTATAAAAACCATTTTTCTATTCCATTGAATCTACACATGAAATCCAACAAAACACTAACAATCACAATAACATACATTAATTCATAAATACCATATTCACATATGCCTTTATATTAAACCTAACATGTTTCTATCATTTTTCATGCATCTTATAATTTATTCTTCCACAATATCATATGCATCCTATCAAAATTTCATGGATCCAAATATCAAGATTGACAATTATCATTTTACCCAAATTACAAAGGTCCTAAAACATGGATCTAATATATTGAAAATCATAAAACATCAAACAAAATAAAAGATGATCCATAGGTATGCCTAGGCCGAAATCCCCATATTGCATTCATAAATCACCACTAATCATTATACATAGAAAATCAACATCAAAACCCTTTTATACATCAAACCATAATACCCTTCATGCAAATCAAACAACTCATTAACAACAAGATATCAAGAACACAAAGTACCCATTTTTCCTACCCAAAACATAATCCCCTTTAACCATAATCCCTCTAATAATCTATTCATCAAAACCAAAAATCACGAAATTTAGGGAGGGATTTCAATACCTCTTCTTGATAGGAAATCAAGAATCCAATCCAATCAAGAATCCAATAACCTCCTTGCTCAAACCCTAGGGGTTGTATATTTTGAATAGTCAAGATGGAGAAGAAGATGAACAAAGTTAGAGACAACCCAAAATACTAGATTAATCAAAAGGAAAAACAACCAAAAACCTTACCCTAGCTTGAACCCTTTCTTCTTCTTCTTCTTGCTCTCTAGAAAAATGGCAGCCCTTCCTTTCTCTCTCTCTAGCTCGCCACCCTCTCTCTCTCTTCCTCTCTTCAATCCCACGGCAGCCTATGAGAAAATGCTCTTCCAAATATTTCATTCCCTTCTTAACCTAATCCCCTCATAAAGCCTCTCCAAAAAGAAATGGTAAGTTTCCTTTCTCCTTTATTTTCTTTTAATTTCTTTTATTTTTCTTTTATTACAAAAGATTGGAGATAAATGGTGATTTCCCAAAATGACTATCCTCATCCAATTAAAATTTATTCTCCTTAAAAATAATGAAAAAGAAAATCAATCAATCCCCACTAATAGCTACACGTCCACACTACTTACCCTTTTCTTCTATTATATTTATTTTTCTATCAATTAAATAAAACTACTCAATAATATCAAATAAATGGCAATTATAAAATGTGTAGAAAATCCACACATGTGCATCTTATTACCATATACTTGCACACACTAAATCACTAGGGTGCATCACTATCTACCATGCACCTTAGTGCATTCAACCAAAACTCACATAATCACATCAATTGACACACTTATTTAAAATGTAACACTAATAGTAAAATAAACATGTTACACAATTATTCACTTATTAAAATAAATAACCAAACAAACAATTAACAAATTTAAATTCAAAAAGATTATACCAAACAATTCTAACAATTAAATAAAATAACAAAAATCAAATAAAACAAACAACAACTAAATAAAATAAACATCATTTAAATAAAACAATTCATCACACTTAACATTTAAATAAAATAAATCACAAAATTTAAATAATCTAAAAAAAAATTTGGAGCACTACACCCCTCCTAAGCGTTGGTCCTCCTGTTGATGACCTCTCTCAAATCCTGAGGTTGTGCATCTTTCCCCAGCCTGTCGAACACAGTACTAGTGTTATTCATCGGTTCATTTCCCTTGCGAGACTGAGGGTGTAGGGGTGGTAGGTCTGCCTTGCCCCTGTCGGTGCGACGCTGCCCCCGAGCCTCTCCTCCTACATGACTTTGAGATTTTGAGCGGCCATTTCCCATCCTGTCACGCCTCTCAGATGTTTGAACCTCATCTCCTGTGTTGTTTCGTCGGCCCCCTGGGAGGTGGCCTTCGAGTTGGTAATACTCCTACTCCGAGATGAAGTGCTATTCTTCTTAGTCATGGAGGAGGCAGTCTTGGACTGTGCCTCTTCATTCTGTCTCTGGGAAAGTGGTTTTGAGAGTGTCCTTGGGGTCCTACTCCTCCCCTAGGACTCTCTGTTACTGTTGTCTCGCATTCCTAGTGCTTTGGCCTGAGCCTCCCTCACCGCCTAAGCAGTAGCTTCAGCGTTAGCTCATGCTAATTGAGTAGCCGCCTCCAAGGCCACAACAGCCTCTTGGTGTCTTCGGTCAGCTTCCTGCTCCCCCTGGATCATTCTCTGGACCTGTTCATCTATCTCTCATCGTTTTCGTTCCATATTCGCCCTCTAAAGGGAAATTTTTGCAACAAAGGCCTCCTGCCTCGCTAGAAATTGCGCCATCTCCTCCTGGTGAGCGCCATGTGGATCCTTTGCATCTGGTTGATCTCCAACCTCCACCTAAGGTTCGTTAACGGGATCTATGGGATCCTGGGTGGTGGAATCCCTTGGAGCAGTCTTCTTTGTCTGACTGGGTTTTGGAGGCATCGTAAACTGATGAAAGTGTGTTTCTTGATTTCGTACTCTCAATGAAAGCACCAAAATGTTGACCTGTGAAATTGGAAAACGGTCGTATGTACAGTATACGACACCTTTTGAACAAAATAAATAGAATAAACGACAGAGTACGATTATCTTAAATAAACACACAAGAATTTTATAGTGGTTTAGCCCTGTTCTGATGAACAGTAATAACCTAATCCACTTAGCTTTTAGTACTGAATCACTCGACAATTACACTATTGAACCAAAGTATTCACTCATTCTAACTTGCCTAGAATTTCTCCCCAAATGTTCTTTAGATCTCCAAAATTCCAGAAAAAGCGATCCCTTGAAATGAAGCCCTGGGTCCTTTATTTATAATACCCAGGGGATGTTACATGACCAGTAGTGCTGGGATCGTGGTTTGGTACTCGATTATCAGGTAGTGGAGATATGTGTCCACCTCTCATGATTATGAGATCGTGGGTATTCTCATTGTTTCTCTAGATCATGGTGGATAATGCATGATAGAAACCTCTAGGAAGATGTTAAGTCTCTGTTGGTATGTGAGACTTAGGTGCTAGGCCCGACGACCCAAGCTTGGGTGCTAGGCCTATGACCTTCAGGGTGTTGGACCTGTTGATCCTCTAGGCATGTGACCTTCTAGGTGCTAGGCCTGTTGATCTTAGTTTGAACGAGAGTGTGTATTTCTCATTAAAGTGTACTGAGGGTTTGAGCCGACCACCTTATGAAGAATAGGGTGGGTCGGCCACCCAGGTGGTTCTTGAGCATGTCAGACCAACCACCCTAGGGGTTGGGGTCAGGCCGACCACTCCTAGGGATCCCTGGGCATACTGGGGTTGACCACCCCTGGGGTAGGGGTCAGGTTGACCACTCTCTTGGACACACTGAGGTCGACCACCCCTGGGGTAGAGTTTAGGCCGACCACCCCTAGGGATCTTGGGCCTACTTAGGCCGACCACCCCTAGGGGGTTTAGGCTTGGTTGACTTCCCCATATGCAACGCCCCAAACTCCAAGGACCGCTACAATGTGCCTTGTAAACATTGCTAAACTCGCTAATCGAGTCATTTGGCCAAAATCGTGTAACTAAGTATGATGAGCAGTTTAGGGATTAAAAATTTTGGTTAAGATATAACGTTTATTATATACATTGGGATCCCAAAAATATAATTTAAGAGTCTATTACAAGAAAATATCTACAACAGGCCGATCTAAGCGGCAAAACAGGGTTTAACCCTAGTTCCTCTTTCAACCCTCGGCCGTGGCGGTCGAGCAGCCGCATATGTACACATCGTCACCTAAGCTCTCCAGCTCAAGGATGGTCCAGCTTTCTTTTGCCTTTACCTGCACCACATAGCACCCGTGAGCCGAAGCCCAGCAAGAAAACTTAATATGCTCATGAACAGTAATAACATGTCATCAAATCATAAGGCACATGCCTAGCAAATATAGCCCTAATCAAGCAAGAAAATGAGTTCACGTAATGATGAATATACAACATCAACTGATGATCATAATAATCATCCAGGGCTTTTAGCCCAAAATAGAAGAGTGACAGTTATAATAGTCATTAAGGTGGGTTCCGTTCCCAATAGCCATGTGACGATAGGGTCACCGGGGCTTAAAGATAAGTGATCCTTTCACTAGCTTAAATAGGATAGGTGCATGATGACTAGTCACCAACATAACCTTCCTCATGACCATAGAGTCATAACCATGGGGTACTGCTCCCTAGCCATGTGACAAGCAGTCACCTAGGCCTTAGGCCCTGGCTCTGAGTTACTAGTCTTAGGCTAGTCAAGTGCTTATAAGTTTCATCAACCTTAGGGTCGGTCCAGCATTAATGCCTTAGAGTCATTCAATGCTGATATCAATTAGATCTAATCTTCATTCAGCCCTGCGTTCATGGCGCTATGCCGTTCTCGGCTATTAGGTCTGTGTTACTCGACCAGTGCCGACCCTGACTAGTCAGTGCTATACACAAGTAAGCAATGCCACCCAACATATATCATACATCCAATATCCGAATACAGGGCATTCAGCACGCTTACTTAACAATTACTAGCACAATTAGGATCATGCATAAATAAAGAGGCTCAAGCTCAAGCTCTAACCAATCTCATATTCAATATACATAGCATGTCCTAATCACATGTTTCTCGTGCATTACATTTAAGCATCCAACATTCATCAAGAATAACCATGCATGCCACATATACACAGGGTGCAGTTTTCTTACCTCTGGTTCGAGCAAGAATTAGAACAAGAATGACCCTTGAGAACGATCGATCCTTAATCCTTTAGCGGTCACCTAGTCATAACCAAATACAACCTCCGATTAATGAAAATCAACAAAGATAGTCTTGATCTAAACCTCACTCTCGGGACCTCGAAACGTACCCACACTGTGAGTAGATTCGATCCTGGACCTTAAGGATTGAAACCCCAAGCCGAAAACCCTTAAAAACACTCAAAATGGGGTTCTACATAGAGCCAAACTGACCTAACATCCCCTACAGGTAGCGCTGTAGTGCCCTATACTGGGCGCTGTAGCGCTACCTTCAGCCAACAACTGCCCAGAAAATCCTTCCTTCGATTCCACCATTTCTAACCCAAACCAAAAACTTCCAAACATCAAATTAAGTCCAAAATGAACCCAAATACCATCCTCACATGCCCCAAGCATCACAATCCCAAGAACCCTAGCCAAAACTCCAATCAATTCCTAACTTTTCAACTCAAAAACCAGCTGAAACTTAACTAAGAAAACAGAGCAAAATCAAGAGTTCTAATGGCTAAAAACTCACCTCAATCTCAGCAACACACCCTCTAACCCTAGCTTATCCCAGCTTGGTTCCTTGGCTTGATTTCTTAAAAAAAACTTGAAAATTTCAAGGAGAAATGGAGGAGAAAACCATCGAGAGAGAAGGAGAAAGAAGACTCTTTTTTCCTCTTCTTTCTACAGCCTTAATGGCTGATAAACATCCTTAAGGGTGAAAATACCTAAATGCCCTCAAGTCCAAAATAAAGCCTTAATAGCCACCAAGGGCAAAATCGTCCTTTCGCACCTATTTCGTTAATCATAATTAACACCCTCCAATTTCCGCTATTCTCGATATTCTCAAACACCAATAAATTATATCCCATTACCCTTTAATTCCCGGTAATGTTCTAATCATTAAAATCACCCCGAGACTCACCCCGAGCCCCGAACTTAAACCCGTTATGACCAGACCGAACACTTGCATTTCATGATCGTCTCATGCGGAAAAGCTCGAACAAATCCACATATAATGTGGTACCATTCATAACTCACCCACATGCACGAAAATACACAATCACGCCCTATACAGGCCAAATTACCAAAATGCCCTTATAATTATAAATACACCCATATGCATGCATTTATCATCATATAATAATATAATTCACATAAATATGCATATGATAACTAAATAACATAATAAATCAATTATGTCCCTCCCGGCCTCCTAATCAAGGTCCTAACCCTTATTAGGAAATTCGGGGCATTACACCATAGGTCCTGGACCTATCTTTTTTGTCGGTTGGTCTTTTCTCAATACTTTGTCGTTTTTTCCCTGATTTGTGATGTCACGTGTTGCATTCTCATTCGCCACGTCATCCTTGTATTTTTTAGGGATAACACATTGTATTTGTTCGTCGCGCTCAGCAATGATGCGAGTCCGCTTGATCTCCTTCTCCTAGAGTACCTTGCTTTTCTACTTAATCTCAAGGTTCTTTTCTTATAGCTCCTTTTCTATCTCCTTGGAAACCTCCTTGTTCTTCTTGCCAATGCCTTTGAATTTCTCCAAAGTAGCCCTTGTTTTCTTCAGCTCCTCATCAGCTGCCTTTCCTCGAGGACGAGTAAGAGTAATTGTCATCACACCCTACAAAATCAAAAGGTTAGATACATGCAAAAATTATCTAATTAAATGTGCAAATGGTAAAACCCACTTACCGATAATACCTCTCAGAGAGCTCAACCAAAGGCCAGATCCACAGAAGTCTCCTCGAGAGCTATAAAAGCTTCAACACTCAAGCGATGCTGAGGCAATTTTAGGGTCCGATTAAAATTGCCTCAGGAGAAGCTTTGAGGCATTCGATTACAACTGGAAAGGTGTTGGGATCTATTGTTGAAAAAATTGGGGAGCTGCTCAAAGGAGGAGGATTTTGGTATGTTGGATGAGTCTGGCTTGTAGGAGGAGGGACTGTTTCTGTAGGAAAATTGTCTCCCCTAGGCTGTTTAGCTGAAGGTTGCACTCTGCTCAACCCAGCTCCATCAGTGGCCTTTCTTTTTTAGGCCTTTTTGGTTGAGGTCAGAGGGGAGGCTGAAGTGTACAAGTTGAATGCCTCAGAGTCTGACATAGCTGCAAACAAGAGAAAATATGTTAGAGAAATACAGCATAAGCATAAAAAGAAAAATGAGCATAAAAGTTATAAAGTAAGTATGGTACCCATATCTACGCTACTACTCGAGAAGCAACTTAAAAAAGAAGAGCTATTCGACTAGGAAAGATGTTCTTGGAAAGCATTAAGAATCTCTACCTTTGCTTCATTTCCGAGCAAGTCAGAAAAGGAAGAGGGTGAGTTAAAAGTCTACGTCTACACTTAGCTACTGGTGAAGTAATATTATTTTGTAAGTCATTATATGGAAGGTGGTCATCTTCGTTGTCAGAAGAAGAGAAGGAAAGGTCAAGGAGATCCTCGACCAACACTTGTTTTCCTTATACTTTGGCTTCAAGTGTTGTTGAGGCCTTGGCACGAGGAGATCGTTTTGCTCCCTTATGCTTATTCCCCCTGTTCTTCTTTTTGTAGGAGTATGAATTGACTAGGGTTGCTCGTTCTGCCATGTTTCTTCACTGACTTATTGCTCAGTGAATCTTCCAATAGTGGCACTTTATGTGGTGGCATCTTTGTTAGTCTAGTGAGGCTGGAGTAGGCCAACCAACCTAAGGTTGGCATTATTTACTAGCAGCTTGCAATTCTTCTTATCGTGTGTGAGGTCGTCTAGTATCTCTACTCGAGTGAGCGTGCCTGGAGTAGGAAGAAGCCATTCTCATGGGTCTAAACAACAAAGTAATAATAGCTAAGTATTAACCTTAAAAAGAAAAAAGAAAAGAAATGAGGGAGGGTTCATTACCTCCTCGCTTAAAGGATATAATTTATGCGACCAGATCGATCGTCAGAAAATACTCCTTGAAGTATGCACCCACATTGCCTCTTAATGTGGGCTTGGTCAGGAACCCTTGGGTTGTGTCCCTATGGAAAAGATAGAAAAATTCAGCCCCCTTTTGTCCTGGATTGGACATAAGGTCGAATAACTAATGGACTTTATGAGGGGTTGGAGGCTCCCATTTGCGATGGTGGAATATGATATATAATGTTGAAAGCATTAAATACCCATTGGGCATGATCTGAAATGGAGCAATGCCAAAGTACTCCAATATGCTCCTGAAATACTCGTGAAGGGGCAAGGTGGCGCCAGCTAGAAAATGGAAGCACGACCAGGCGCTAAAGGCTCCACCAGGCAAGTTGGTGTGCTAGTCGGCCCGAGGAGTGACCATGTTGACTCCCTGAATGTCGTCCTTTTTGGGGTAGCCTTCAAGAGTACTGCTCGAAAGAGTGGTCGCTGGAACTACGTGCCAGGTTACGTTTTTTTTCTTCCGAGGTTTAAGTTTTTCTCGGAGTCAAAGTGTATTACTAACCTCTACGGCTTGTTCTGTAACGCCCCGCATTTCGGGCACCTACGAGTAACTAAGAATGGGGTGGTGAGATGTATATGAAAATTATTTTGAATGATAATATATTCTTGAGAGGCACAACTCGTTTTTCAAGTGTTAGCCAAAATGCGATATGTGCGGTTTTGTGACAAACTGAGCATTTCGGTCCCAGACCGAAATGGAAACCCTAGTTGGGTAAATTCTCGAATAATTGTTATTTGAGAAGCATGAGTATGGAAAAATAATATTGGACATTAAATTATTGGATTAATTTTAATTAAGATCAAAAAGTTTGATGTGTGAAAATCTCAAGAAAATAATTTTTGTGAAGAAAAAAAATGCACATTATAGGCCAAAAATAGAATTTTGGCTAATTAAATCATTTGAGTTACAATTATAAGAGTGTGACCACTTAAATTAGATGTCAAAGCCTATTTAATTTAATTACCCTAGATTAAAATCTTAATTAGGGGAAAATACAAAAAAAATACCATGTAGTAACTTCTTGGAAAAAAAATACAATTAACATAAGATTAATTAGACTTAAGTAAGATTGCTTAAGAAATTAATTTGGGCCTGATTTAACTAATGAGAGGTGGAAACACATGGGACATAAATCTCATTAGGTTTATTTATTTTACACCTATAGATAAGTTAAAAGGGTCACCATTTTTATTATCTACAAAAAAAAGTCAAGAACTTAGAAGCTAAGTTTACTCAATTCTCTCTCTCTCTCTCAATTTCCCTCACTTGGTCGACCACTTTGGAGCATGATGCCTCTTAAACTTTCCTTCATAAAAACTCCCATTCTCATCTTTTATTAATCCTAAACTAAATAATAAGTGTTAGAGTGTTAGCTTGGAGCTAAGGAGGTCACACACCAAGTTAGGTTCACAAAGGTAAACACTAGATATCCTTGTCAAAGATTTTGTATTTGGTAAGTTTGTAAACTTGGCTGAGTTGATAGAGTTATGTAATCTAATTATGAGAATGTTGGGGAGTGAGAGTGTGTGTAGATTAAAGGTTGAGGAAGGAGCTCAAAGTACTAGGAAACACCATAATCCAATCTAAAGTCTACAAGAGGTCACCTCCTATGTGTTTCTTTGTTGAATTCTTGTTGAGTTTTTGTTGATACTGTCGTGTTTTAATTATTGGTTGCGCTTTAATTGACCATTGTAATTGTGATAATGATTGAATGATGACTGATCACATGTGTATAAGGGTTTAGTTGTGTGTTAGTGATGGAATCCAATGTTCCTTAGGCAAATTATTGATTTGTAAGAAAATGTCTAGGACCTGACTTCCAATGGGTCAAACGACTTACATGTCAATTTTATTATGGATTTTTAGGATGTGTAGATATACATAATGTGAAAAAATGTGCAAAAAGTGTTTGAATTAACAAGATATGGCTTTTGCAAAATTTATGTGCAATCTGGAATTTTGATTTTCAAAAACTTGGTAAACAGCTTACATTGGACAATTATTTATATGGGAAGATTATTGAATTTTTTACTGGAGTACACATTATTTTGATATTAATGAACCAAATGCTAAAATTTCAAAGATAAATGTTAAAAAGGATGAGAATTATGAATTGGAAAAGTTAGACAAGAATTTTAAGAAACTTAAACTTGTTTCTGGACAGCCAATTTTGGAGACCAATTTTACTAAGTAAAAATAGTCCAAATGACCTAATTTTGGTGTGGATGATATTAACATAACCTAATATAGTCCTAAGAAATTTAAGACCCAAATAATAAACCAAATATATTTTATAAAGTCCCGAAGTTTATTAAAAAGTTTGACCTAACTCTAGATAGTTTTAAAATGAGGTTTTCATAATTAGATTTCACTAGGTAAAAAAGCATTATTTTTATATGAAATTTTGCAAGGAAGTTCTTGGAATACCCAAGTTTAGTTCTGAAAAGTTTAAGAATCTTTTAACTTATAGTTTTACATACTAAGCTACTCATAACTTAGAATTTATAAAGTTTTTACTTAGGGAAAATGTGAGTTTTTCCAAGTATTTAACTAAAAGAGTTATAAATTTATATTGGTAATTATAAAAAAAAAATTAGCACACTACATTATTAATCCGAGTACATTATTTACAGTGTTGGCTAACGAAGTGGAATCTCTCAAGGGAAGGTTTTCTGTATGCAGCTAAGGATAGCAGTCAGTCAGTTTATGTTGTTTATGTCTGCAACATGAGTTAACTAGTGTATTGTTTGCTAGAAGTAGGGGGTATATGCTAGTTTGAGAGAGAGGGCTCATTGGGAGACAGTCTCTAGGGGTGTTTACACTCCACATAAGATGTTGTATATCGGTGGTCTGGGTTATGCCCGAGACCTTGAGGTAAGTAGCCAGGTAACCTAGGACTCTAAATGATCCTAGAGGTGCTTATGCTCCATTATAATGTTTTATTTTATTACAATTTGCGACTGTTAGAATTGGCCAGGAGATAAGCAGACCAGGTAACCTAGGAGTCTGAACGATCCTAGGGGTGCTTATGCTCCATTGTAATAGGTTGTGTTATTAGTCCAGTTAGCTACCGTGACATTTGGCCATGAGGTAAGTAGCCAGGTAAACCTAGAGGTCTCCATGAGCCAGTGTGGATTCACCAACCCCATTCTTTGTTTGAAATTAGTATAAATGCCCTAGGTAACTGATGGTTACCATCGGGAGGGATTTCAAAACTAGATATCAGTGTTGGGACTTGAGTCTCCACTGTCATTTGAGTTGTAATGCTCGAGGATACTTGACAATTCCCAATTTGGCTTCTCGGGTTAGTTCTGTTATTAGACAGTATTTCCTGCTTCTACTTTAGTTTGGATTATTTGCAAGATTTTGTGCCTGACTTCTGTTAAAGGCATGGCGATGCCGCTAGGATGCTTAGTTCTTGAAATTGTTTTATTAGGGTCTGGATTTATCCAGAACCCTGAATGTGATAAGTTATGTATTGTGAGGACAATGACTAGGTCATTGATTCCTATTGGTTTCTACTTTATGTTGTTAATTGACACACTAAGCATTTTCGCTTACCTAATTGCTTATGTTGTAGGTAAGGGCAAGGAAAAGCTGATGCAGTGAGAGTTGGAGTTTGCCTGCGAAAGTGTACATGTGGCCCAACCTTTGGGAAGTCTGCACTTTCAAACTTAGTCTTTTGATTTTGCTTAAACTATGTTGGGTTTACCATAATACTTTTAAAAAATTTGTGTAAATGTTTTTAGTGTGTGCACACATTACAGTAAAACAAAATTATCCGCATTTTGAGAACTTTTAAATGTTATGAATGGTTTTAATTCCGCAAATTTGGCATTAGTATTTTCGGGTCGTTACATGTTCAGCCATTGCAGACTGCTCGTTCTTCCCTTGCTGATGATTATTATTCCCATTGGTCGCTTGCCTTGCAACATTTTGGTTTGCAACTATCCTTTGCATGGTCATTTATTTCACTATGGCCATATCTGGGGAACAAAAAGCAACAGTTACAGCTTCTTCAACTATTGAAGTCCTGCTTGTTGCCCTCCCACTAGTCGGGATTCCAGCCGGGAGAGTATCAACAGAGTCAGGATGGACAACATAAGTCTAGTTCTTTGGAAGAAATTTCCTTATTCCTTGGTGCAATTTGTCAACCTTATGGCGATACTTCTGGTTGATGATAAATTGAAAATGATACTGATGGGATTGCTCCCCAGATTAAAATCAAGGTTCAAGAGTATCACAGTTGAGATCAATATTTGGTCGATTATGATCCACATCATCAACCAATGTTTGGAGTAAACCAAGGTCTATTGAATAATCACTTTCCCAGTGATAACGTGCATACATTTGGTAAAAATAAAAGGGGAAATGGGTTATTCGACGAGTATATGTGTGCATAACAGAAGTGTGTTGCTCGAATAAACATGATTGTTATTCAACCAATTTTAAAAAATTAATCCAAAAGGCAGTTAAAAATATTTTTCTCAAACATTTTCACTAACCTATTGGAGGAAAAATTCCCACTATTTTTTCCATAAGTTAAAAATCAAAATTTTATTCAATTCTATGAAATTTCCTAGCATCAAGTACACAATCAAACATACCAGAAGCCTAGAGTTCATTTTCCTACTTCCCAAACACCGATTTTCCCAAGAAAACAAACATTGTTTCAAGAAACAACTATGTTTCTATGGTTTGCTCAAGAACACCAACAACCCGAAGAAATAATTTTCAAAAAATCATCACAGATTTCACATAGACGCCAACAAGAAAAAAAGAACAAGTGAATGATCGAGGAAACTTACTTCAATGACGATCTTGAAGAAAAACTTGATGAGAATCAGATTTCAAAACCAGAGATTGGGGAACAAAATCTTCGGGTTTGAGAGGTTTTTTTAAGAAAGAGAAACTTTGGAAAGATTGAAGAAGGTAAAGGAAGTGGAACCGACAAGTCTATATATAGCCTTGCCCGCGTGCGAGCAATTGACGTCATCAGGGAAAAATTCATTATGGTTTTTTGAAAATGATGTGACAGCAGTCGTATAGGAAGTTGAACCATCATTATTTTCAATTAAAAGAAAGCCATCATTACCCTATTTGATGTGACTACAACCTGCTTTGGAAACCCAGAATTGTCACTTGCTTTATCAAAAAGTATCATCATTACTTGCAAAAAGTGGTACTACATTTTTTAATTTGTCAGAATTTGAAAAGGTACCAACCTAGTCGAAGCATGCAAGTTTATCTAGTGTTGGTCGCACTAAAATAAACTTGGGGGGCAAATGTTTAACCCAAAATTGGACATGATGATGTGGTATAAAAAAAGGACATGTGGCAGAAAAAAGTATTAAGTTTGCATGTACTGATCGGGCTGCATGAGTTGGTCAAATGTACTCAATCAACATAAAGGCGGTTATCTACCTTGGTTGATAGCACACTGACTTCACAAAGCTGCTTGAAGGGAGCTCCTGCTCGAAGGGAGCTTAGATAACAAGAATGACCTAAATTTTAAGGGATATTTGTGTAACCGATATTTGAATGTATTTTTCATATTCTTTTATTATGTAACCATTTGTAATAAACACACACTATATGTGTAGGGTCTATTTCATGCTTGTAAGGCTCGTGACCCACTAAGGAACTCTATAAATAGAGGTCTCTCACAATCATTATTCTCTAATGTGCACTTTGCATACAAAATCTCTGTTGAATTGTATTCTCTCTTAGGCTTAGGAAACTCAGTTGATTCTTGTTCTTTAGATCTTAAGCCTGAGACCTTTCTTGATTAATAAAAGTGCAAGTGGACATAGGTCATTACCAACTCTTAGGGCTGAACCACTATAAATTCTTTAGGTTTGGGTAAGGTATCTTTTTTTATTATTTTTTTAATCTTTTCTATTTTACTTTAATTTTCTTTTTTCTTTTATTCCTTCATTTTTTCGTTATATTTTTTTTAATGGGTGGAAGTAGAAACAATTGAGTTAGAGAGGTTGTTCGGTCCATCAATGAGTTAGTTGGGTCTTCTAGTAATGTAGATGTAGTCTTAGGCCTTGATAATGATGTGAGAATGAAGTTGTATGAGTTTTACAAGATTGCTACTAAAGGGTCTTACTTGGATCCCCAACCAATGGCGTTGAAATTTTTTTGCAAGAGTGAAATGGTTAAATATCATCAACTTTAATCTTATGAAGCAATAATGTACACCTTAAAAAATACATAGATTAATCAAAAGATTATATAAAGGCCTCTTGATGGGAACATCCTAATTTAGAAAAAAAAAATTGATATAAAAATATAAAATGTAATCTATCAGGTAAATAGTTTCGTAACCTAACATTAAGAAAAATAATGATCTAAAAAAAAAGAAAAAAATGTAAAAAGAAAAGTTTGAAAAAATTAATAGTTAAAAATAAGTACAATAATAAAAAAAAATAAAAATAAATGATGATAATGAAATAATTATGTGATATTAAAATATATATGAAAGAAAAAAAATGAGGGACAAAGAAAAAAGAGAAATGACAGAGAAAAGAATAAGTAGGAAAACGATGAAAGAAAAAAGAAGAAAAAATGGAAGGAAAAAAAAAAGAAAAGAAGATGTAAGAGAAAAGAAAAAAATGGAGTGATAAAAAGAAAAAGAAAAACTGGGGAAAAAAAACAATAGGATGAAGGAAAAAAATGAGAAAAAAGAAAGAAATAAATTGATGGGGAAAATTTTGAAAAAAAGAACAAAAAGAAATGGAAAAAAATAAAAGAAAAAATTGGCAGGAAAAATTGAAAAAAAAAAGTATGAAAAAATGAAAACAAAACGAAGGAAAATGAATTAAAAAAATAAAAAAAAATTAAGAAACATAAATAAAACTACTCTCAAAATCAAAGACATAACTATCATTAAAAATATGACATAATTATATTTTTTTTATAAATTTATGGGAAAGAAAATCCCACAAATATATACTTTCAAGTAAAAAAGTCAAAAAAATAGAAAAATTAAATACTCATATTTTTATAAAAATACCTAAAATTCCATAGATATGAAAAAGTCCCAAGAAAAAGGGAAAATTATACACATTACCCTATATCTAAAAAAATGAAATATACGGTATATGTCAAATATATGGTTTAACTTTTGATATAGGTGTTTTAAGACGTATATCCATATAAATATGCATACGGCATGCCTCTATAGTACTGCTAATCATATATATCATTATAATATTATCTATATGATTATTTATATATATATATATATATTTGTTTGTGAGTGATAAAATTAAAGGGTTTATGCATTTTTAGACCTTGTGTTTTGGCTCATTACCTGTTTGGACCATGTGTTTTGATAAATTACTTTTTGGACCTTGTATTTTCTAAAATAATTCAAATAGACCCCTAAATCTGATTTTGATCAAAGTTTTTTGAACTAAAATCACAAATAATTCATCAAACTAACAATTCAGAACAAAAATACAGTCATTTTGCCTAAGAACTGTGTTGTTATATCCAATTTTCTGTTCATCAAAATCAGGTTTAGGGCTCTGTTTGAACCATTTTACAAAACATGGGATCCAAAAAATAATTTGTCAAAACACAGGGTCCAAACAGGTAATGAGGCAAAACAGAAGATCTAAAAAGGTATAAACCCAAAATTAAAACATTAAAATTAATAATTATAATGCCTTATTATATGTATATGTATATATATATTATTTTGGTTATATATAATAAATGAAGTATATATACGTATATATAATGTAGCTTAACGAAAGAATGTTTTATTTGATCGTTGTATTGATATTTTTGATAAATATACTTATAGGGAATTAAAATTAATCTCTTTAAATAATATTAAAAGATGAGTAATTATTGAAATAATAACAAGTTGTTACAAATTAGTAACGTTGTTTTAGAATAATATTAGGAGGATAAATAACTATTAAAATTATAAAACTAGTAAAGTTTTATTACAATTATGTTAAGTAAATATATAAATTATTTATCCAAATATTAGTTTAAAAATATAATTTTATTTGTGAATTAGTTTTGTAAACTTTTGTTACAAAAATAGACATTTTTTTCTATGAATTAATCTGTAATTGTTGTTTACAAATTTGTAAAATTTATTTACTTATTGTAATAGTTTTGTTACTAATTGTTACAATCTTGTAAGTGATATTTATACTTTTTATTGAGTTTTAGTTATTGCATGTAATAATTTTATTATTAATTGTAATAGTTTTGTTACTTCTTGTTATAATATTAATATTAGTTGTTCTAACATCTAACATTTTTGTAAATTTTTGTTACAAAAATTGAATATTTTACTTATAAAATTAATTCAATAAATCATTGCTATAAACATGTTAACAAAAGAAGAGAGTGTGTTACCATGATAGTGAATTTTCAAATTAGTAAATTAATGATGACCAAATTTTAAGTATTAAAATCTATATTTATTTGTTTGTCCAAAAAAAAACCTATATTTATTTGGATTGATTTCCATGAGTAATATTTTATTTTGCGAATATTTTTTTGTTTTGATTAATTTAGTTAAAAGATAATAAGTTAAAAAAAAATCAAACCAACAAACAAATTTATGGTGATAGATTTGGCCATATTATAATATTATTAAATAAATAGTATTCAAATTATTATATTCATCTTTATAATTCCTATAATTAATAATTATATTATTAGTTTCTAAAAAACATTAATAATTTATTATGAGGAAAAATTACATATGTTATTGAATAGGCTTGGGTACCGTATTTACCAATAAATCATTTATTAGTTGGCATCATTCGGGTGTCGTATACTTGTAATTAATTTCACTTAACGTATATTTAAACTTTTTTTTATTAACTTATGGTATATATGCAAATTTCCTGGTTGTAATTTGGGAATTTTTCAAAAATATGGCTTTTATACCATCAATGTGCAAAAATATGGGAGTTATACTTTTCTTAATTTGTATGGGAAATTATTAAAGAAAAAGTTAAAGTATGGGAAACACAATTAGTAGCTAACTAAAATATGGAAATGTCACATTTTTTTTATCATAGTTATCTTTTCTTTGATTTTGAAGGTAATTTTTTTTTAATTTTTTTCCTTACTTATTTTTTCTTCCATTTTTTTCTTTTTCTTTTTTTTTTCTACCAATTTTTTCCTTCATCTTTTTTTCTTTCCATTTTTTCATTATTCTTCTTTTTTTTTTTCATTTTTATTCATTTATCTTTTTTTTTTCTTTCATTTGTATTGTTTTGTTTTTTTTCTTCATATTTTTTCAATTTTTTTTTCATTCAATTTTTTCTTCTTTTTTGTATTTATTATTTTCTCCTTCTATTTTTTTTTTCTTTTTTCACACATATGAGCTTTTTTTTCTTCTTCTATTTTTTTTCTACCAATTTTTTTATTCATATTTTTTTCTTTTTATTTTTCTATTATTTTTCTTCTTCTTCTTTTCATTCTTATTTATTCATCTATTTTTTTTCATTCATCATTTCTTATGTTTTTTTTTCATTTTTGTACTTATTCTTTTCTCATTCTCATTCTATTTCTTTTTTTTTTCTTTTTTTTCACACATATATTTTAACATTACATAATTATTCTACTATTTTTTTTTATTTATTATCTTTTATTATTGTAATTTTTTTATAGTTTTTTCCAGTATATGTAAAAAAAAAATCAATTTTTTTAGCATTTTCTTTTTACTGTAACACTTATAGGAATACCAAAATTTGGAAAGAAAACTAATAAAAATATGAAAATGTGAATGGGTAACTGGTTACCTTCACATTCTTTGTGTGTATATTTCTGAGGGTAACTGGTTACTTTCACGTTCTGGTGTGTGTATATTTATGGTTTCTTTATGGTAACTAGTTACTTATGTTACTAAAATCATAGTTACTTCTTCTTCCTTTTTTAATGAAGTTTTCTTCCATTTTTTCCTTCAAATTTGATGTTTCTTTTCATATTTAATATGACTAACTCGTCACCCCTCTTAGGTAACTGGTTACCCCTCTTATGGCAGAAAGTTACTCATCTCAGGATAACTGGTTACCCCTCCTGGTGCATGTTATTTAACCTAGCTCTAGGATTTTTTTTTTTAAGATCAATCAAGTAACTGGTTACCCTGCCCAGGATTTGAAAAAAAAAAACGTACAATCTTAAAAAAAAACATGTTTATAATAAATAAATAATAATTTTAAAAACAATTCATATTAAAAAAAATTTGCAAAACAACCAAAGAAAAATTTAATATTAAATTAGTAATATAAAAACAATATAAAAAAACAAATAACCTAAAAAAATAATAATCAAATTATAAACACACCCTTCCAAATTTGATTAAGAGTAAAACTATGGCATAAACCAACTTTTATACAAAAATATGGGAAAATAAACCCATAAAAGTGAAAATTCTTAAAAAAAAAAAAGCCATATTTTTGCACACTCTATTAAAAATCTCATATAAAATGTAATTTCCACATCTCGTTTAGGATAAGTAACATTGTTGTGGGCCTCAACATTAAAGGCAAGCTTCATACCCAGTCTTCAAACACAAGCTACATGTCCATTTGAGATGGGCCTCCTTTCAGGCAACAATAGTCAGCCCTTGTAGATGATGCACGACTAGGCTCAATTATTTACACGAAAATTTACATAGGTAGTTTACATAAATATATGGGAAAATATATATATATAGTTTCTAAATTTATGGGGAAAAAAATAATTATACAGAATATGGTAAGTTTTGGAAAAAAAAAAAGTTTAAAATATAGTAATTATTACCATAAACTTAATTATACAACTCTTTCTTTCTCCTCTCCCACGATATCTCTCTCTTATTTTCTTTTCTTTCCCTCACGATATCTCTCTCTTCTCATTTCTTTCTTCTTCTTCTTCTTCTTAATCAACCCACCATTCCAAACTACCCTTTCCTCTTCTTCTAAGCTGATTATCGTTGTTTATATATATATATATATATATAAATAATGTCTATATTTTTGTTTATTTCTGTAATTAATTTTTAAAAGAAACTAAGGAAATTTGTTATGGTCTTTTCAGAGCAAAATTTGTCTTTTGTTGCGTGACCCTGAGAAAGCAACAATGTTATTTGCTTAACAAGATGAAGAAAAATTACAGGTTCCAAATGCATCCTCTCATCTCATGGGAATTCATTACTAGTTTTCATTCTTCTTTTTCTTTCTTCAAATTTGGTTTTATTCTTCTTCTTCTTCTTCTTCTTTTTCACATCTGATATTTTTCTGGGTTTTTTTTTTCCAAATCTGTTTAAGTAACCAGGTACCATAACGTCTGATTCATTTTATTCATATCAAATTTTTTTTAGACCTAGGTGTAACCGGTTACAATAACGATTAATTTAGATTATTTTGTTTATATTTGATTTTGTTTTCACACCTGACTAAGTAAGCAGGTACCATAGCAATTGGTTCTTTTTTTTAGATTTGATTTTTTTTCAAACATTGCTGTAACCAGTTACGATTATGATAAGTTTAGATTTTTTGTTTGAATCTTATTTTTTTCCAAATCTGGCTAAGTAACCGGTTACCATCGCAACTGTCTTTGTTTTTTTTTGTTTTTTTTTCAAACCTAGTTGTAACCAGTTACCTTCAAGATCAATTTAGTTTATTTTTTTTCATATCAGTTTTTTTTCTTCCAAATCTCACTAAGTAACCATGTGACAGTCAAAATCCCATGATCTGTAAGGGGAAAGACCGGGTAAGCTGTGCAATCCCACACTGCCTGGGGAAGGTCAAGTGTGATGATTCTAAGATTGTGTAGGTATGGGACTACACAGTTGAAGATGGCTTAAATGGATTGATGAGTACTACCTATATCAGGAAGGTGCATCTTCTTTTCGGTAGCCCATCACTTGAGAACTCCAAAGTTAAGCGTGCTTGGCCTGGAGTAATCTAGGGATGGGTGACCTACTGGGAATTTTTCCCAGGAAGTGTGCAAGTGAGGACAAAGCACGCTGGAAAGACTTGTGTTGGTTTGTAGGGCCAGTCGCCATTCCAGAAAGCAGCCATAGTGATGTGGGGCGTCACATAAGTAATGCCCCAGATTCTCTAATATGGTTTAATGGTTGGATTAGTAGGCCGGGAGGGCCATAACTGTTTAATTATGCCATTAAATGTGCTTATGTATGCTCATGAGAATTATATTATAATATGATGTTAAATGCACGCATATGGGTCCACATTTTAATTACAAGGGTGTGATGGTCATTTGGCTCGTTGAGAGTATAATTGTATAGTTGTATGCATGTCGATGATATGTGTTGAGACCACATTATAATGTGGGTTTGTTCGAGCTATTCGGCATGAGACGATCTTAGAATATTGATTAGCGGTTTAGTCACAGCAGGTTTAAGTGTCAGGGCTTGGGTTGAGTCTCGGGGTGATTTTAATGATTAGAGCGTTACCGGGTATTAAAGGGTAACGGGATGTGAATTATTGGTGTTTCAGATTATTGAGAATAGCGGGAATTGGAGAGCGTCAGTTATGGTTAACGAGATAGGAGGGAAGTACCAAATATGCCCTTGGGAGCCTTTAGAAACTATTAATTGACCTAGGGGTAAAATGGACATTTCACCCCTAGGATAGATATATCCTTTGATAGCTGAAGAAGATAGTGGAAAATAGAGCATGCCTAAGAGTTCTCCCGTACCTTCTTCTCTTCACCTTTCTTTGTGGTTTTTGAACCAATTTTGAGGATTCAAGCTTAGGAAGCAAGCCTTGGGAGTTTGGGAGTGTGTTCCATCATTGAAGAGCATCATAAGCTGAGCTTTGGGTAAGTTTCTAACCATGGATTTCTCTGGTTTGCCTTGTTCTGGTTCTGTTTTGCAGCTGAGATTTCTAGGGGGGAATTCTTGGTTTTGTTGGGAGTTTTGGCTAGGGTTCCCATGCTTGTGATGTTTGGGGTGTGTTAGGATGGTTTTTGGGTTCATTTGGCATCAAGAATAGGATTTGGAAGCTTGGAAATCGAGTTGGAATCGAAGGAGTTGAAGAAGGTCGGTTCAGGGCAGTTTGGGTCTGGAGGTAGCGCTATAGCGCCCACCTTAGGGCGCTATAGCGCTCCTCAGGAGGCTTTTTGGCATATGGGTGGTTCTGAGTATAGCGCTGGGGTGCTAGGGGTTGAGCGCTGTAGTGCTACCCTGTTCCTTCTAAGTCCCGTTTTGAGTGTTTTTAAGGGTTTTTGACTTGGGGTTTCAATCCTTAAGGCCCGGGATCGAATCTACTCACCGTGTGGGCATGTTTCGAGGTCCCGAGAGTGGTGCTTAGGTTAAGACCCTATTCATGTGAATTCTCATTAATGGAGGTTATATCTGGTTGTGACTAGGTAACTGCTAAGGAGCTAAAAGATTGATCGTTCTCAGGGGTCGTTCTTATAATAACTTTCACTCGAAGTAGAGGTAAGAAAGCAGTGTATGGATACAGTTGCACCCTGTATATGTATATGATATGCGTGGTTTGTTATTAAAGCATGTTGGTTGATATATGTGGACATGGATTGCAAATTAAATGCTAGCAAATGCTGATTACTTGTTTATGGCACTGACTAGTCAGGGACCGACCCTAAAGTCGATGAACATGCATTGAATGGCTCTATGGCATTAATGCTGGACCGACCCTAAGGTCGAAGAACTCATAAGCGCTTGCCTGGTCTAAGACCAGATGTTCATAGCCAGGGCATATGGCCCCGGTGACTGTTTGTCACATGGCTAGGGGGCGCTGTCCATAGTTACGACTCTAGAGTCGGGAGGAAGGTTATGTTGGTGACCAATCACCATGCACCTATCCTGATTAAGCTTATGAAAGAACCACTTATCAGTTAAGCCCTGGTGACCCTATCGTCACATGGCTAAAGGGAGTTGTACCCACTTTTGTGACTTTTGTTACTGTCACCTATCTGTTATGGACTGGTAGTCCTGAATGGTTATTATGATCATTGTTGATATCATGTCATGCTTTATTGTGTTTTCTTGCCGGGCCTTGGCTCATGGGTGCTATGTGGTGCAGGTAAAGGGAAAGAGAAGCTCGCCCAACCTTGAGTGGAGAGCTTAGTCAGTGTTGTGTACATATTTGGCCGCTTGACCACCACGGTCAGGGAGTTCTCAGAGGAACTAGGGGTTTACCCTATTTTTGCCGCTTAGGTCGGCGGGGATTGTAAATTTGAAACAGTAGCGACCATTTTGTATTGTAAACAACTTGTAAACGTTTTGATTAGCTCATGAGCAGTTTATTTACTTAATGAAATGTATCATTTCCTTTTTACTGGTTTTTCACCTTAGCCTGTTAATAACACTTAGATCACATTTTTAACCAAAGGACTCGGGTAGCGAGTCAAATTTCTGGTTCACTGTTCACCGTAACTGTTCTGGGGTAACCAGGGCGTTACAAACCAGTTACAATTTAGTTGATATTTTGATAATGATACATTACTTAAAAAAATAAAAATTATTTTTATAGTTGTAACTAGTTACTACAACACCACTTAAATAATAAAACTGATTTTTATAGTTGTAACCGGTTACTTTTTTCAAACATCGCTGTAACTAGTTACGATTATAATCAGTTTAGATTTTTTGTTTGAATCTTATTTTTTTCCAAGTCTGGCTAAGTAATCGGTTACCATTGCAACTGTCTCTGTTTTTTTCATTTTTTTTCAGACCTAGTTGTAACCACTTACCTTCAAGATCAATTTAATTTATTTTTTTCATATCAGTTTTTTTTTTCTTCCAAACCTCGGTGTCTACATCTTAGCAATAACATTGACTAATATACACGTTTATTCTTTTTTATTTCAGTACTCTATCACAGAGGTTTCCTATAAATGTTTTTGTTTATAAGGTTTTTTTTTATTGCAATCTGATAATCTTTTATATCATAACAATGACATTAGAGTCAAATATGTTAACAATATCTATTTTGACAAATAATAGTCAACTTTTTGAAGAACAATTTTAGTTCTTGTATATTCACTAATTTTTAAAATATATATTTATAAACATTAAAAAAACAATTCTATTGTTCAAAATATGAGTATTTTATTATAAACTTAGTAATGAGAACTTAATTACTACAATTTTTAATACTAACAAAAAAATTCGCAAAAACTAATTCGTCGAACAACCAAAAAAAAAAAAAAACAGGAGCATATTAAAGTTACAATCGATTGTTTTAAATCTTTAATATGTTATCTTGTTGTGCATAGTTTAATTATTTATTTTAGTTGCAAAACAAAATAAATAATTTTCGGAAAAATAATATAACTAGTAAGCAATTACGTAATAAGTTAAGAATATTTTTTATATAAAACGTTTATGACGTAAAAACCATTATTTTTAGTTTGCTACAATTAATTTTATAAGAAGAAGAAGAATATGGTATATAAATAAAGTCTTACAAATATATGGGAAAAAAACTCCCATAAAAATGAAAACAAAAAAAATATGCCATAAAAAACTTAAAAAAAAATTGCCATATTTTTCAAAGTTTATAAAAAAATCTCATTTCCTCATTTGGTGTAATTTCCTCATTTACATATGGAGTTAATTTTTGGATTTTATTTATAAAAATGACATAAATTATTATATTTACGTATATGTCATTTGTTATAATATTTTTTTGTTTTTGTATACCCAATTTTGTAATACAATCATATAACCTTATTTTTTGAGCAGGGTGTAAAAAATTAAATTATTTTTATTATATTTTGAATGGATGATAATGGACTTGTGAAACTAATTTTTTCTCTCTCCTCTCTCTTTATTGCAACTTAAAAAAAAAAATACAGACACACCTCTAGTTGTTTTGGCGCAAAAGTAGTATCATTACGACATACTCTTCAAGATAATCATTTTGATAAGTAGGAAGGATATGTTTTTTCGCCATCGCTGGAGAAGATGAACATAATTAAAAGTAACATTTTAGTTTCTTTCATATTTGGTTAACCAAAAAAAATTATTTCCTGCTTTGTTTATTAAAAAAAATCCAAAATATGTTGTATTGAAAAAGTAACTATATAGTTGCTTTTGAAATTAGTTAAACAAAACTTTATAATAAAAAAACCAAAATTTGTATTTTTTATTACAATTTAAAAGTAACTTCTAGATTTCTTTTTTGTTTGATTAATAAAAGAAATACTATTATTTACATGTAAATTGTATTAGTGACTAAAAAGTAAATTAAAACTTTTCATTAAAAAAAGTTACCATATAGTATATTAAAATTAACTTTTGATGATAAGCTATATAGTAATTTGTTATACACTACTACAAAAAAGGGCAATTGTGTCAGTCAAACGCGTCAGTCAATGCAGTTGACTGACGCTGTTGACCAAGAATTAGCATTTGTGGCAGTTGGACACTGCCACAAATGAGGGCCCAATTGCGTCATAACGTACACTGACGCTGTTTAATGGGACCGTTTGTGTCAGTGGGGCACTAACGCAAACGGGTCGTTAACGGCGTCAATGTCCCACTGACGGTAACGGAGCGTTTGCGTCAGTGCCCCACTGACGCAAACGCCCGTTACCGTCAGTGGGCCACTGACGCAACTGGGTCTCCTATATTAAAACCCTCATCGTCCTAGCCGAGCCCCATTTCACTCAAACCATAATTTCAGACTGCGTTTTCCTCCCAAACCAACGGCGCCCAACCGAGGTTCTCCACATTTATGTACGTTTTCAGCCATTTTTTTTTTCAATTTTAATGTTAAAATAATGATTTATATGTATTTATGAAACTTATATATAGTTTTTTTGGATTTTTTTGTATAGATTTTGTTTTTTGAAGATATAATTTGAAAACTCATAATCTTTATTGGATTTTTGGGGTTTTCTACATCAAGAACCCACATTGCACAATTACCACAAGTAAGTGTAATTTTATTAATTTTTATGATTTAAATATAATTTTTGTGAATTTTTTTGTTATAAATTGACTATATTTCGGATTTTTAATTTTTAGATAGTTTTATTAACTTTTTTTTTAAAATTTAATTAAATTTCGAATTTACTATGTAAATGAGTATATATATATAGATTAATGTATATATTTTGTATAAGTTTCATTTTATTAAATGTTTAGTTTGATTATTATTAGTGAATTTTTGTTTATATTTTGTTAACTTTTTAAAATTATTTTTAAATTTTGGGTTTAATTGGTTAAATAGGTATATATTAAAATTGTTTGTTTTTTTAAGTTATATTTTATTATTGATTTAGTTAGGATATTTATAGTCGATTTTTATTTATGTGAGTTGTTAACTTTTTTTTTTTAAAAAAAAATATTTCGGGTTTAAGTAAACAAATGAGTACATATAACAAATTATTTGTTTTCTTTAAGCATTTTATTGTTTATTTAGTTACAATATAGCTTTATGATATTTTTCTTTATATTTTGTTAACTTTTTTATTATTTTTTTGTATATTGTTATATTTGAGTAGGTATTTTGTTGACAACTTTGTTGGTGAGATCAAGCTTTGGAGGATTTTATATTAGAGGTAATATTTTAAACCTTAATGTATAATTAATATATTGAACTTAGTAGCATGTACGAATTATAAAATAGTGGAGATATGATCTGGGACTATGTGCTGCGGTGATATAAGGCTGTAATTGTGCATGTTTGATTGATTACTTGATTTGTTGTATTTATGTGATGAATTTAGATTTATTTAAATTTTGGGAAATATGATAGAAATATAGGAAATGCTGTCCAATTTTTTTTTAAGATTTAGTAATTTGGGAATTATGCATGTTTGATTGATTAATTGGTTTGTTGTGTTTATGTGATGAAATATGTTTATTTAAATTTTGGGAAATATGATAGAAATAGGATAAATGCTGGTCAATTTTTTTTAGGATTTAGTAATTTGATAATTATGCATGTTTGATTGATTTGTTGAATATTTTTGTGTATACCATGTGTTGTATAAATGCACATTTTAAATTTGGGAAATGTGATAGAAATAGGGGAAATGCTGCCCAATTTTTTTTGGACATATTGTTTCCTTTATTTACTTTTCAATTAAGTAATCCACGAACTTAATTGTTAATGTTTGTTGCTTTGTTTGTTTGTTTTTTTTGTTGTGTGAAGTTTGACAATAGATAGAGATTGGATGTCAGCGGATAGGTTATCTATGAAATATAGGAATTGAGTTGAGTTTAACTTTGAATTTTGTGCAAGAAATACTCAATCTCCTAATAGTATTCCTTGTCCATGTGTTAAGTGTGGTAACGTTGTGAGGATGCCAATTTTTAAAATAAAAGACCACTTATTTAGGAATGGAATAGACAAAAGTTATAAAGTATGGTTTTTGCACGGTGAAAGAATGAAAGGAGCTAATGAGGGACCATCTAAGAATAATAAGTATTTTGATGTTGATTACGAAGTTGATGATGTTGCAGAGATGATTGATGATGCACAATATGAATCACATGTGGATCCAATTAAATTTCAGTCAATCTTAGAAGATGCTGAGAAACTCATTTTCCCTAATTGTATAAGGTTCACTAAATTATCAGCACTGCTTAGGTTGTATAACTTAAAAGCCAAACATGGGTGGAGTGATAAGGGAATGACAGAGTTGTTAACATTTTTAGGAGAATTATTACCCGAAGGTAATGAAATGACGTCTTCATTTTATGAAGCGAAGAAGACATTGCATTCGTTAGGCATGCAATATGAAAAAATACATGCTTGTCCTAACGATTGCATCTTATATCGAAAGAGATTTGTTGATGCAATTGCATGTCCGACATGTGGCGAGTCTAGATGGCAAAAGAAAAAAAAATCAGATGCAGTTAGAAAAGGTGTCCCTGCAAAGGTTTTATGGTATCTTCCACCGATACCTCGTTTGGTTAGGTTGTACCGAAATGATGATCATGCTAAAAATTTAATTTGGCATGCTAAAGATAGAGTAAAGGATGGCAAGCTAAGACATCCAGCTGACTCGCCAGCTTGGAAAACAGTAGATGTTAAATGGCCGGAATTTGGGAATGAACCGAGGAATATTCGTTTGGGTCTTTCTGCTGACGGAATTAATCCACACAATTCCCGTAGTAGTAAATATAGTTGTTGGCCTGTAATGCTAGTCATCTATAATCTACCGCCTTGGTTGTGTATGAAGAGGAAGTTTACCATGTTGACCTTGTTGATATCTGGTCCTAAACAACCTGGAAATGATATTGATGTATACCTAGCTCCTTTAATTGATGATTTGAGCACATTGTGTTATGAGGGGGTTAATGCTTACGATGCTTATAAGAAAGAAAATTTTAATCTTAAAGCAGTGTTGTTGTGGACTATTAATGATTTTCCAGCCTTAGGTAATCTTTCTGGATTTAGTGTGAAAGGGTACAAGGCATGTCCCATTTGTGAAGAAGGGACTCATTCTGAATATTTAAAACATTCTAGAAAGATTTGTTATATGGAACATCGAAAGTTCTTATCCGAAAAACATAAATTTCGAAGTTTGACAGATGCCTTCAATGGTAAACCTGAATTTGGAAAGGCTCCACCACCTTTACTTGGAGGACAATTGTTAACAAAGTTGAACAAAGTCCAATGCAAGTTCGGAAAACCTAGAAATTTTACAAATAAGAGAAAAAATGTTAGATGTGAAAAAACAAAGGAGGTTGTAGATGGTGCGACAGGTTGTTGGAAGAAGAAATCTATTTTTTTTTAGCTTGAGTATTGGGAGCATTTGGTTTTGCGACACAACTTGGATGTAATGCACATTGAGAAAAACGTGTCAGATAGCTTAATTAGTACATTGCTGAATATTCCTGGTCGGAGTAAGGATGGAATCAAAGCTCGGTTGGATTTAAAAGTAATGGGTATACGCAGTAAGTTACAACCAGAGGTTGGTGAGAGACGAACCTATTTACCACCTGCATGTTATACCCTGTCTAAAGAAGAAAAACGAAGTGTATGTCATTCTTTGTCGAATGTGAAAGTACCGGAAGGTTATTCTTCAAATATTTCTTCTCTGGTAGATATGAAAATTTTGAATTTGGTTGGAATGAAGTCTCATGACCATCATACACTACTTGAACATCTTCTACCGGTAGTTATCCGCTCTGTGTTGCCCAAAAAAGTTCGATTTGCAATTACCAAACTATGCTTTTTCTTTAAATCTATTTGCTGTAAAGTGGTAGATGTGTCGAAGTTGGACAATCTTCAAACAAATATTGTGATAACTATGTGTGAGTTGGAGCAGTATTTCCCACCTTCATTTTTTGACATAATGGTTCATTTAATAGTTCATTTGGTGAGAGAAGTAAAATTGTGTGGACCAGTATACTTGAGATGGATGTACCCATTTGAACGGTATATGAAGGTTTTAAAAGGTTATGTTAGAAATAGAAGTAGACCTGAGGGTTGCATAGTTGAATCCTACATCGTTGAAGAAGCAATGGAGTTCTGCTCATAATACTTATCAGGTGTTGCGAGCATTTGACTATGTTTTTCTAAAATTGAGTTTGAAATAAGTAAAGGTGGTAGAGGTGGTGTTGTTTCTGAAGTAAATAAATCTGATCGAGATGAAGCGCATCGCCTAGTCTTACAAAATATTGATGATGTTCAACCATACATCGAGTAAGTTCTTATACATATGCATGATCAATCGTATTTTTCTCTTTCATTATATTGACAATGATATAAATGATATTTCTTGAAGAGGACATTTCAATTGGATCAAGACTACTTATCCTAATAAATCTCGGAATAAAAAATGGGTACAAGATGAACATTATCGAAATTTCAGCACTTGGTTCGAGAATGAGGTAAAATACTTGTGTTGTTCTTGTTTGAGTGTTATTGTATTTTAGCTTGTTAGAATTTAATATACTTTGTTTTATTTTATTGTATTCTAGGTTCTGATTAACACCACAAACAAAGTGCTGAAACACTAAAATGGATAGCACGAGGTCCTTCAATGAGCGTAATTAAGTATCAATGCTATTATATTCACGGTATTCAATTCAACACCGTAGAACGTGATAATATTAGAAAGACACAAAATAGTGGTGTTACTATTATTGCTCAGACTTTTCAAATATCTAGTTCCAAAGATAAAAATCTCATAAATTGTGATATGACATTTTATGGGGTGATCAAAGAAATTTGGGAACTAGATTATGTGACTATTCGAATTCCTATCTTCTTGTGTGATTGGGTGAAAAGTGATAATGGGGTCAAAACAGATGACTTAGGATTCACACTGGTGGAGTTAAATCGAATAGGACATAAATCTGACCGCTTTATAATGGCTTCACAAGCCAAGCAAGTATTTTATGTGAGTGATCCAGTAGATGCTCGATGGTCAGTTGTCCTAACAATTCAACCGAAAGATTATCTGATCAAAGAGTCTGGGAGCGATGACATTATACTTGAACAAGAAACGTTTACCATTGATTCACCGCCTATTGATGTCACCATTGACAATGATGATGACTATATACGCGAGAATGGTGAAGGGTTGTGGGTAGATAATTAAAGGTATATATATTAATTTTATGATTTTATTTTTATGTATTTTGTGAAGTTTATACCAGATAATATTTGTGTTTACTTAATTGCAGGTAGATTGATTATGGATCCATCATATGATGAAGATGGCGATCCGTTTGTTGATGATCATGGTAATGGTCTAGAGGGGATTAATCCTACCGCACCAACAAATACACAAGATAAGAAATATATGGGTAAATCAAACTGTAGTGATGTATTCAAAGCAAGAAGTGAGGGTCACAATTATGAGGTCGAGTACAATCGTTTTGGCCGAGCGATGGGAAAAGGGGGGATCAAGATGAACAGCACCATCGGTCTTCTATCACGCACAACCCTTCCTTTAGATATCGATAATTGGAAACAAATGCCAAAGGATAAAAAAGAAACTTTATGGGGTCAAATACAGGTAACCTATAATATTGACTATTAAATTTATCATAACGAATTAATATATTGAAAAAAGTTTAATATTTTTGGGTTCGTTTGTGCAGGAAACGTTCAAACTTCCAAATTCTTCTAAAACAGACGTTCTCAAAGAAGCAGGAAAAACATGGAGAAATTGGAAAACAAGACTAACAAAAGATCTTATATATGTATATAAGAATGTAGCTCCTGAGCTTCTTGCCAAGCCGCCATCAGAGTACATCGAGTATTACAAACCGGAAGATTGGAAAAATTTGTTGCAAAAAGACTAACCCCAGACTGGGAAGAGATGAGAAAACAAAAACAAAATGCTCGAGCTCAGAACAAGTATCCACATCACTCAGGGCGTGGTGGTTATGCACTGGTAGAGCAACAAATGGAAGAGGAATTGGGTCATGAGTTGACCGAATATGACAGAGCTGAGATGTGGACACGGGCACGGATGAACAAGAATCGAGAAGTTATTGATGAAGAAGCTCGAGATGTGGTTAATAATATTGTAAGTGTTCTTCAATTTTTTAAAATAATTGTAATGATTAATGTGTGTGTTAAATTCTAATCGATTTATTTACTATGTATATAGGCGGAATACAGGAACAAAGTAGCAGAAGGCGAGTTGGTGGAGGAAGGTTCAAATGATATACTAACAATGACATTAGGCACTCCAGAGCATGGGGGACGTGTTAGGGGGGTCGGTGCACATGTCGCTCCTCGTCAATTTTTTCATGTCCCACCGCCAAAAAGATTCAATCATAAACAAAAAGGTGTTGAAGATGCTCGTTATAAAGACCTTGAAGAGAAATGGCGTCAATCTGAAGAAAGGGCACGTCAACAGGAGGAAAAGTTAAACCAGTTGATGGCGCATATTGCATCTCAACAGAGCGGTGCATTTGGATCATTAAATGCATCTGGTTCGGGTGTAGGAGGAGCCTCAAACATACCACACGCACCATATGCCCCTCCACCACCGGCACAGGCACAACATGCTCCGCCACCACCGACATGGACATCATATGCTCACCGACCACCCTCACAGCTACCACTTGCTCCTCCACCACCGACGCAGGCACCATGTGCTCCCCCACCACGACAGTCAAATTTTCCTGAGGAGGTAATAGTTTCTTATTAATTCATTATTGCATATATTTGATACAAATAAACTAGTTTATCGAAAAGTCTAACAGATTAATTGGAATGTAACAGATTAATTGTAAGTTGTGTCTTGGTTTGACACAAAATATAGTTGCAGAGGGGAAACTTGTAAGTACCTGTTGCACAGAAATACATAGCGTTCAACTGCCTCCTGGAAATTATCGTGTCAGAGTTGAGGTAGCCATTCAAGAGAACGCTAGTTTACCATATCCGCTTACAATGGAAGGTTATACATTGGTTGGACAAGCAGTCGGGTATGATGTTGGATGGCCACAACATTGGGTTCTTACTAATCAACAAACGAAAGAGCCACTTGCGCCCTCTACTCAACAACCAAGACAATCAAAGAAAAGAATAGAGGCATTGACATAGGAGCCTACAGAAGTTCCTATCACAAAAATATTGAGGTGTTTGGTGAAGTTTATTGATAAATGGCAAGCTGACCGCGTGGTAGAGATTCCAATTTTTGAAAGGGTATTTGGATTCGAAACTATCGCTCTATTAGGGAAAGATGATATCCTCCACTTGTGCAACTATGAGATGATTGGACAGACTGAGCTAGCATTATATATGAGGTACAATGGTATTTATAGTCTTAGTTTATTTAGTTTAACTTGAAATTTAATAGTTTATTAACTTTTTTAATTATATGTAGCTTCCTCGATGATTTGGTGCAAACGAAGGGATTGAACCACATGTACACTTTCATGCATCCCGCTTTAGTGTCCACTAATGCAGGAACCAATGAAATACGTGCTAAAAATCTCTTTGATCGGTTTCTACAGATGGAGCTAGAGACACAATTTCTAATTTGTCCTTGGAACAACAAGTAAGTCAACTTAATTTTATATTCATATATTTTGTTTATTGATAAATATCTTACACAAGTTTTTTTATTGCAGCTTTCATTGGATGTTAGTATTAATTCAGCCCCACAGTCATTCAGTAGCTTTTTTGGATCCTGTAAACTCACATTTCCGTCCGGAAATCAATGAGATAATTATCATGTAAGTTTTTCATTTTACTTAATTAATTTATGATTTTATTTCAAACTCATATATGGGTAAATATTAATATTGTGTACAGGGCGTTGGATCAATATGATACACACCGAAGACTAAAAGAGTCAATCAATCTAAAAGTTTGTGTTCCTAAGGTAAGTAAATTATATTACTTATCGTATTCAACTTTTTGACATAGAAAATAATAACTTACTAAATATAATACTTAACTTTGGATAACTATGTTGTAATAGTGTCGAAACCAGACTGGGCCAACCGAGTGTGGCTTTTACATTATGAAATTTGCTAGAGACTTGATTTCACAGCCTAGACCGAAGGCCTACTTGAAAAATGAGGTATTGTTTTGCTTTTTAATTTTCATTTAAACTATCGTTCATGATTTTATTTGGATGATTATTTATAACTTATTATTTTAAATATTTTCTAATTAGTTTACGAATACGAGTCCATATTTGGCTGACGAAATCAACGAGATACGGGATGAGTGGACTGAATCAATTATGGCGTATCTCAATTAGCAAATGAGCAAGTGGGTGAGGAAATTTTAGTTTAAGTAGGTTTGACACTTAGAAATTTAGAACACAAGAGTACATAAATTAACTTTGATATTTGTACTTTTATAGTTTTGATCACAAATGTTAACTCTAGATAAATGTTTATAAAAACTTATACTGTTGTTTTTCTGTTCATGCTGCTGTTTTTCTGTTTCTGCTGCTGTTTTTTCTGTTTCTGCTGCTGATTATTTTTATCAAAACAGGCCAAGGAAATTGGCATAAACATTTGCAACTTCCCTGGTTAATACTTTATGTGACAGTGCCCAACTGACGCAAAAAATACTCGTTTTTAACATTTGTGGCAGTTTCCCACTGACGCAAACCAGAGTGTCATTTGCGTCAGTGGGGCACTGCCACAAATGCCAGATTTGTGACAGTGCCCCACTGACGCAAACGCTAGGCATTTGCGTCAGTGGGGCACTGTCACAAACTGACATTTGTGGCAGTGCCCCACTAACGCAAATGACACTCTAGTTTGCGTCATGGGCAATTGCGTCACATAATACACTGACGCAAAAACTCAACTGTGGCAGTGCTAAACTGACGCAAATGGTCTTTTTTGTTGTAGTGATATTTTATTGTATCTCATTAGTTCCTAAAACAAGTTTGAAGGTAACGTAAAAATATCTTATAATAATAAGTCATTATAATATAACCTAAAAAAAACTAATCAATATTTTAAGATAAAAAAGTTTTAACAAATAAATTTTAGAAGTAACCAAAATCTATATGAAATAATATGCTCTAAAAATAAACTTTTTTGTGAAAAAGTGATTAATTGGTTACATACCTCCATTATAAGTAACTAAAATGCTACTTTAGAAAACCCAAAAAAAAAAAATAGGAAATTTAGGATTTCGGTAATGTTTCTAATTCAGATATACTATTTTTTAATTCTGGTATTTTTTATGACGTGGCAATATATTTTTGTAATTATTTTATGTTTTATGTATATAATTTTAAACATCCCTTATTTACAACCTCTTGGGCATTACTTCTCTTCTGCCCAATTCACTTTAATAGCCATGACAAAGTCTCAACCACCTACACCTATAACCATCATCTAGAAGATCTCACACGTTGCATATGATGCTCCACTTCTCCATTCACGTGACACTTGCCAATATCAGATCCATTTATCCATTTTAATAGTCATTTTCTTCATTATTTTATAGCCCATTTTCTCAATCCTAAACACTGAATAAGTGGTTAGATAGAGCATTACGTATTGTAATGAGTAGAAAAACTAGTCATTTTATTGCTCTTATTTCTATTTTGGTTTACTTATTTTAGGTTACACAAATGAGTGAATTAAAGTATAAATATGAGTGAGGTTAGAATGTAGCTTTTGTCCTTATTTTAAATACTGATATTGATACTTTACTTCTATATCTATTGCAATTAGATTGTTTTTTTCTAATCTCTGTTCTAAAGTTTCTTTGTATGTTTTACATAAATTCAGTTACATTTTTCTAATGTAACTGAGCTTATTAATTAATTTTAGTTTATTTGTTATATTATGTGTTTTACCACATTCTCTGTTATCAAATATTTTATCACTCTTATATATATAATATAATAAGTTGTTGAATTGGAATATAGATTTAATTTAGATTACTTAATTTGGGGTTTTTATCATATTCATCTTCCAATTATAATTAATAGTGTGGAATTTGCAATTGCATTTCAGTCAATATATGGGTGTTAGAATAGAATTTATATAAGTGTATCTTTACCTGAACAATCTTTTTCAATCCTATCGTTTTTATTGTTTAACATATCTATTCAATTCCATATGCAGTTGTATTTTACTACTATGTGAAAAGGACAAGTTTGTCTTTCTACTACAACTGCTTAAGAATATATTAGATAACTTGAGGACCCTTACAAATTTAAGTTTAAAAAATGATAAAATTTATATAGAACCCACAATTTTAAAATTTGAAAATGATAAAATTATTTTCAGATCTCATACCAATCACATCCTAAATTTTACTATCACAAATTAATCATACCCTAAAAATCTTCTATTTTTGCCTCTTTCGCTCCCTTATATGTCCTCATATGTGGTTGGGCAGGCCCTTATTTTCCTTATTTATAATTTACCATGCCATTTTTTTTTATCATTACACGAATTCAAAAGTGGAAGAACTAGTGATGCACACGGAGTGGGAAATTGGCAGAGAGTGCTCCTCCTGTCTCCGTCCCTATTCATATTTCTAATCTCTGTCTCCGCCTCATCCCCGCTTATTCTCCGTCAGGGACGGGGTGGGGAATCCCCTATTGGGGCGGAAAATCCTATGGAGAACCTATTTATTTAAAAAATAAAATTTTAAAATAAAAATCATAAATTATATGTAAATTAAAATATTACACAATATTTATTATTTAAAATATTAAACATTATCCTAAATAAAATTTAAAATATTAAAAAATTTACTACTATACTACAAAAATACATAAAGAAATATATAAAATACATATAAAATATTACAAAAATATATAAAAATTTAAACGGGACCCGTCGGAGCGGAGAGTGTTATCTCCGTCCCCACCCTATTTAACATTCGGGGATTGAAAATTATCTCCGTCCCAGTCTCGTTCTCCATTTAGACGGAGATTTCCCGCCCCATAAGAAATATGTGCATCCCTAGGAAGAACCTACGTGGTGTAGGTCTACACCTGAAGAAACAACAAAACAAATGTCGTGTAGTTATTTATATTTCATCAAGAAGCATAATAAACTAGTCATGATTAGTTATTTTTAGGAGACATTATTAGTGTTTGAAAAAGATAAAATTGTGGTTCGGATGTTTACAACTTTTAAAAAAAATTATGCCTAGAGCCCCGAGTATCGAATGAGTACTTGGGTGGATCTGGTTAATAATGTGTATCTATAATATTTCTTTCTTGCAAAGATCATCTTCAAGAGAAAATGTAAAAATAATGTTAAACTGCCTAAAAAATTAATAAAAGACATATTTAACACAATTGTACAATTATGATTCAATCACATAAATGTAAAAGTGATATAAAAAAATCTATATTTAATTTCAATAATAAATAATTGACATAAAAGTAAACATTTAATGACAATAACAAATGAGTTACCAAACATAATAATTAAATAATAGTAAAAATGTAAATATAAATATAAACAATTATTGTTTTTCCAAGTTTGAATCAATTTTTTTTTAAAACAATAAACATCTGTCAAATTTGATATAAAAAAACTTTTCTTTTAAGTATGTTATATTTTGGCAATGATTCATAGGTATGCATTCATGAGTAGGGGTGGCAATTTGGGTCACGACACGATGACACAACATGACACGATTAAGGTAAACATGAATACGACACGTTTAATAATCGTGTCGTGTTCATGTTTGAGTTTTTGACACGTTTAATAATCGTGTCGTGTTCGTGTTTACCTTAATCGTGTCGTTTCATAATCGTGTTGACCAGTTTAATAATCGTGTCGTGTCATAATCGTGTCAGATACAATAACACGAATAATTTGCATAGGTTTTATGATTTTTTTTATATAGTTATGATTAATCGTATCATAATCGTATTATCGTGTTCGTGTTGTGTTGACCCGTTTAATAATTGTGTCGTGATCGTGTTTGTATTTTTAACACGTTTAATAATCATATTGTGTCATAATCGTGTCAATATGAATCTGACACATTTATACGAATTGTCTTCCCTACTTACGAGAGACCGCCACGCCATTCAAATTCAAAGACTCTCAACTCAACATATATCAAATCTAAACACAGACGAAAAGAAAGCAACAAATGCCACTTGGTGGATAGCATGCATCACTCTCATATATATCATGACACCTGTTGTACTGTTTGGGGTTATTGTGTTTGCCACACGTTTGGGTCTTGGTGACTAAATTAGCTGTTTCTTTTTTTCTTCTTTTGGTCGTCAACTACATTTACACAAATATAGAATTTTTGTACAAAAATATAGGGGGTTGAAATCGTAAATACGGAATGGAAAAATGCTATTTCTTTTTTTTATTTTTTTATTTTCTAAACATACAACAGTTATAAATTTGTACATATTTTTAAAACAAAATTTATGTAAATCAATTACAAAAACGTATTTTATAAATAACATTTACAAAAAATATATATTTTTGTAAGAAAGGTTTATAAAGACATTGATTTTATAACTAAAAACTATATCTGTGTAACTTATATTTACAGAAATAATTATAAATTTACTTAAATTGTAAGATTTATAAAATTAATTTTATAACTTTGAAATATATTTTTGTAACAGAACTTAAAAATTAGATTGGTTTATAATTTTGTTTTAAGATTAGTTATTGGGGTTCAACTAGCTTTGATTTTCAAAAGAATATTGTTATACCCATAACTTGTATACGACAGGTAAGAAGGAAGAACGACATGTTTATGAATAAGCCTTGCAAGAATAGAAACCCAGCTCAAGAGTAGAGAAGTGCTCAAGTAGTGTCATGGGTATCCATAAGGTACAAATATATAAAAGACTTCATGTTTGAGCTCACCAATAAAAGTCGATCCCGAGCAGGCGAATACGATTGGTTCTCGGAGAGTGTTCATGAATGTTAAAGCAAAAAAGAAATTCGAGCAGGAGGAGCTCAACCAACGAGAAACATAATACTATCAACATTTATTGTCTTCTTTAATGTTGATTTGTTACAATCTTCTCCAAGTTGCTCCATCTTGACTAAATTGTCCATCTTCATGATTTCCATGCCTAATCCTGATTCCATTTATCCTTAGAAAATTAATTTTTATAACCTTTAATATTATTTTACTTCTTTATCTTCTTATTAGGCCTAAACTCTTTATGGTGGATTAATTGGACTTGGTTCAAACCCAACAAACTAATTATTAATTTTCAAAAAGTTAAAACTTCTCCAAGTTGTTCATGGTGAAACTTGGTTTGACAATTTTGAGTATACAAAGACGATGCCAAAATTGCACCAAAATTAATGAATAAGAAAAAATATGTGGAAGTATGTCACTTTTGAGGACCAAACCACAATAAACTAAGTGTAATTGCATTCTTAATTTTCTTTATAAATCTAAAAACTCATTTTTTCATAATATTAGTTAACGAAATTCGGCGTCAACAAATACATATAAATAGGTAAATATTAAAATAATTTGATCATCTCTGATGAAGTTCAAAGTACAATGCTTTAATAATGGGAAAAATTCCATGTGAATAGCTCATTGTGTGCACATGGTGTTAGGATTGATTAAATACAATGTCTAGGTGATGTTAAACATAAATGTATAAACACTTTATCGATTTCACAGAATGAAGGTATTAAATTTGAGTTTTTGTTATAAGTATTCAAAAGTTATCTTTTTGGGTCCAAATTAGTTAATAAGGTATGTAAACATCTCCAAAAAGTTTGGAAACATTTAGAGTTGTTTAAGTTTTATTTTGAGCAAGTTCACCAAGCCTATAGGTGATGCGTCACCCCTTTAAAGGTGACACATTGTGTGGGGCTTCAAAATCCACACAACCTACAATAGGTGATGTATCGCCTACTATAGGGCGACATGTCACCTGATATGTAACAACTCAAATTTGCTAATAAGGCTTAAGGGCCTTGATTAGTGTGCATGGAGGGCATAATGAGAATTATGTGTGGTTTTAATGATTAAGATGCATTATTATGATTTAAAACATGTTATATGATTATTTGAATATCTGTGATGCATGAATATGTGTATTAGTATGCATGTAGGCCCTGATTAGGTTAGAGGGGCATAATCGTAATTTTGGCCATTATGGGCATAACTGCGTTGATGTATGTGATAATTGTCGAGACCACATTATTATGTGGATATATCTATGATCTATGACTCGAGACGATCCTAGTGAGCAAAGTAGCGAAAAAGTCATGGCGGGGATTTATACCCGACTCGGGGTGAGCTTAGGGGTATAAATGGGAATTTAGCTGTAACGCCCCAACTCCTGGGACCGTTACGGTGTGCCTTGTAAACAGTGCTAAACTCGCTAATCGAGTCGTTGGCCAAAATCGTGAACTAAGTATGATTAGCGGTTTAGGGATTAAACATTTTGGTTAAGATGTAACGTTTCACTAGAACGTTTAATTTATACATTGGGATCCCGAAAATATAATTTCAGAGTTTATTACAGAAAATATTTACAACAGGCCGTTCTAAGCGGCAAAACAGGGTTCAACCCTAGTTCCACTTTAAACCTCGGCCGTGGCGGACGAGCAGCTGCATATGTACACGTCATCACCTAAGCTCTCCAACTCAAGGATGGTCTAGCTTCCTCTTGCCTTTACCTGCACCACGTAGCACCCGTGAGCCAAAGCCCAGCAAGAAAACATCATATAACATGATATAATATCAACTAGAACCACAGTAACCATTTGGAACCAATGGTCCATCCAGATAGGTGACAATAGCCAAAAGTCACAATAATGAGCATCCCTCCCTCTAGCCACGTGACGATAGGGTCACCATGGCTCAACTGATAAGTGTTCCTTCATAAGCTTGGTGAGGATAGGTGCATGGTGATTAGTCACCAACATAACCCTCCTCACGACTCTAGAGTCGAAACTATGGACAACGTCCCTTAGCCATGTGACAAACGGTCACCGGGGTCATATACCTTGGCTGTAGTCATCTGGTCGTAGACCAGGCAAGCGCTTATAGTTCTCATTGACCTTTCGGTCGGTCTAGCATTAATACCCCATATGAGTCATTCAATGCCGACCTCGATTAGATCCAATCTTTAATCGGCCCAGCGTTCACAACGCACTGCCACTTCTGACCCTTGGGTCGGTAAAACGTGACCAGTGCACAGCCCGTGGTGAACTTAACTGATAAGTCACAGCTTCACAGACGGATCTGACACCATTGTCGATTCTGACTAATAAGTCAGCGCCATACACAGGTAAGCCATGCCACCAAACATATATCACATGTCCAATGTCCATAAACAAGGTATTTAGCATGCTTACTAACAGATACCAGTACAATTAGGACTATGCATTAACACAGAGGCTCAAGCTCTGAACGATATCACATCCAGTATACAAAGCATGTCCTATTCACATGTTTCTTATGCATCATATGCAATATATTCAACCATCCAACATGCACCAATAACAATCATGCATGTCACGTTTAATAGTCAACCAACATGCATCAAGAATAGCCATGCATGTCACACATAATAATCAACCGACATGCATCAATGATAACCACGCATGTCATACTCAGTAATCAACCAACATGCATCATAATAGCCATGCATGTCACATTTACACAAGGTGCAGTTTTCTTACCTCAAATCCGAGCTAGAACCAATATAAGAACGACCCTTGAGAACGGTCAACCTTTAAGCCCTTAGCGGTCACCTAATCATAATCAAATATGGAACACCATCAATAGCATGATAATCGAAGGTTTTCAAACCAACATCTAGCCTCCAAGAGATCAATCCAAACTAATCCAAGTAGTAGGGACACTCCCGAGGCCCATAGCTAAGTTCCCGGGGTCAAAACGAGCAAACTGGGTAAAAACAGGGCAAGGGCTGCGGCCCTAGCACCTTGGGCCGCGGCCCCCAGAATTTCCAGAGGCAAGCGTCGCGGCGCCCCACACAAGGGCCGCGGCGCCCAGCGAAACAGAAAGGCCACCTGCTAACTCGAGCTAGGGCCGCGGCGCCCAACCCAGAACCATTCTCCAATGTGTTTTCAACACTTCAAAGTCCCCAAAAACACACCTAAACATTCCCCAACCATCAAAACAAAGTTCCCAAGCTTCCCAATACCTCAAAACCCTCAAAACCCAAGGTTCAAACGAACTGAAAACTCAACGATTCACAAAATCAATTCAAAGCTTAGAAACTCGGAATAACTCAAAACTTAAACTTCAATTACCTTTGATTGGGTTGTTTTCCGTCAAATCCTTCGATTAAGAAGCTTCTGTTCTTTCCTAGGATTGCTATGCCTCGACCCTCGCTTGATTCCGACTCCTAGAACTCAAGATACCTTCGAAAACGCTCAAACGGTAAAACGGACCGTCAAGAGAGAGAACGAGAGGTTTCCTAACGTATGTTCTTATCTGACAAGCTACTTCAAGCTTAAGTAACCTCAAATAAAACCTAGTGCTCGGGGTCCCGAAAACACCCCCGGGGATACTATAGTCAAAACTTCCAGAATTCCATCCTGATCTCAAATACTCCCAATCCATCACCAAATAAACATTTCTATTACCCCGAAATTGACCCCGTTATGACAAAACCGCTAGTCCGTTATATACGACCGTCTCATGTCAAATAGCTCGAATATATCTCCATAATGATTAAATCTCATTCACAAATTACAATATGCACCCAATAAAAAATATGCCCTTATCACTATAAACACACCCATATGCATGCATTTATCATCATATAATAATATAATTCACATTAACATGCATATGATCATTTAATGTCATGATAAATCAATTATGGCCCTCCTGGCCTCCTAATCAAGGTCCTAAACCTTACTAGGAAATTTAGGGCATTACATTAGCGAATATACCGGAGTTTATCTTGACATTGAGGAATGTTATTGGTGACTAATTAGGTATCGAGAGTTAAGCGGGAAATATTAGAGACACTCGAGGAGTTAGCGGGAATTGGGGTAAAATGACTAGAATGCCCTTAAGTGGATTAAAGGGTTAGGAATAAAGGGGAGGGCATTAAGGTCATTTGGCTTTCTAAATATGGGAATTACTGAGACTGTATGTTAGTGGAAATTGTAGAGAAGTGTAGAAGTCTGAAAAAGAAGGAAAAGGAAGGGAAAAGAAAGGGAGAAAACAGAGAGAGTTTTCTAGGTCGGTTTACATTTCCTTCATCTGCTTCTTGAGGGTTTCTGGAGCAAAGCTCAGAGGAGAGCTGGGATAAACTAAGCATCAAGGATTCTAAGCTAAGTTTGGGGAATTGGCAGAGGTTTAGCAAGGATTCATCAACACTTGAGGGAATTCAGGCCTAAGGTTGAGGAGGAGCAAGCCAAGGAAGTCTAGAGGCAACTTGTGGTCGAAATCCCATTAAAGGTATAAAATTCTAAGCTCTAACTTTGATGTTCAACTGGTTTCTGCTGAGTTTCATTGTCTAGAAGTGGCTATGGTGAATTTTGAGTTTGGGGATGAATGTGCTTGAGTTCTAGGTATTTGGGGTGCTTGGGATGAGTGGAGTATGGTCATAAGGTGGTTTTTGAGTTTGGGAAAGATTTGGAGGAGTTTTGGTTGAGGTTGGTTCGAGGAAATCGCAGGAGGGAAAAGCTGGTGTAAGCCTGTCTGTGACTAGCGCTACAACGCTAGCCTTTGGGCGCTGTAGCGCTAGGCCAAGCTTGCTGATGGGGTTTTGCTTCTGTTTGTAGTGCTGTAGCGCCCTCCCATGAGCGCTGTAGCGCTACCCTGTCTTCTGAAGGGGATTTTAGGGTTGTTTGCAAGGGTTTTTGACCTAGGGTTTGGGGTTTGATTCCACCACCTTGTTTGGTGGAACTAGGACTTCCCGGGGGCTCGGTATTGGCCCCAAGGCTAGGTTTTGAACTTGAGGATTAATGATGACTTTGGTCTATGGTTGTGTTTAGGTGAGCGCTAGGGCTCGAGGGGGATCGTGCTCAAGGAGTCGAGGGATCAAAGCTAGTGAATTGAAAGGTAAGAAAACTGCACCCAGTTATATGGATGTGATGGGACTAAGTGCTCCCGATATTTGTATCGTGTCAATGATGGTATCATGCCATGGGACATGTAAAAGCGGCCTAAGGGCGCCGTACACTATAGTTGCGCACAGGGCGCGGCTTGGCCACTGGTAGCCGAGGACAGCTTAATATTCACTGAGCTCGGTTTAAGCGGACCGGAGTCAGTGGGATAACGGAGGGAGCAGCCTGAGAGCGCTAGCCCTAGTTATCGTTTGTGGAGTGATGTATGATATGAGTTGATATTTTTAGCATGTTGAATACTTGATTATACTGAATGATTATATGGCTGAGATTATGTGATGCAGTATGGGATGTTGATTTGTCTGTTGATTGCTTATGCTCTGTTGTTGTGTTTTCTTGCTAGGCCTTGGCTCATGGGTGCTACGTGGTGCAGGTAAAGGCAAGGGCAAGTTGGACCAATCCTGAGGTGGAGAGCTGCGGGGTTGAATGTACATAGCCAGCTGTTCGATCGCCATGGTCGAGGAGTGGGTCAGGACAGGGATTGCCTAACTGTCTGTTTTGCCTTAATATGGCTTGATATTGTATATAAACCTTGTGTCTTTTGTAAACAGTCTTTAAACTAAATATTTTTTGGGATCCCGTGTAAACATATGATGCTTCTTAATGAAAATGTGGCTTTTGAGACCAAACCATTTTTAACCCGAGTTCCTTTATAGTTTCAGTAACACGATTTTAATTAAATGACTTGATTAGCAAGTCTGGCACTTTATAAACACACAGTGTAACGGTCTTGGCTATCCAGGGCATTACATGATAGGTGATATGTCGTCACATAGGTGGCGACACGTCGCTTGTCTGTGTAAGGACATAGACATTTTTTTAGGTCCAAATATATAATTTAAAATCTCTAATCATATTGGTTAGACTTAAAGATAATGCCTACTGTAACGCCCTCGATAGCCAAGACCGCTACACTGTGTACTTATAAAGGTGCAAGACTTGCTAATCAAGTCAATATTTTAAAAACGTGTCATTAAACATGTAAGTGCTAGGGTTAAAAAGGTTTTGGCCTCAAAAGACCCATTTTATATAATTAAACTGTTATATACACGGGATCCCAAAAGTAACTGTGTCAAAAGTAAATTTACAGACTCCCAAAGATACATGAGTAATCACTAGCCATTCTAAGGCAAAACAGATAGTCTTTGGGTCACGCGTCCCTGCCTAAACCTCAACCGTGGCGGCTGAGCAACTGGCTATGTACATTCCCCTCGCTGAGCTCTTCAATCAAGGCTGGTCCAACTTGCCCTTGCCTTTACCTGCACCACATAGCACCCGTGAGCCAAGGCCCAGCAAGAAAACATCATATATAACACAATCGATGATATCAAACAGTTAAGTCATCAAGCATGATTTCTTATCAAATAATTCACAATAGACATTCAGCACATATACTCAGATTCAAGATGCAATCAATCACTCATAGCACATAATATTCAGAGCCGACGACTTAGGTCGCACCCTCTGTTTAACCCACTGACTCCAGCCCGCTTAAACTGAGCTCAGTGCATAATAAGCTCTCCTCGGCTACCAGTGGTCGAGCTGCACCCTGTGCGCTAGTGAAATCCTTGGCACCCTTAGGCCGTTAGTTCACTAAATAGCTTGCATGGCATAATACCATCATTTCAAGCCTTTACAATAGGGAACCCTTAGTCCCGTCACATATATTCAACCAGGTGCAGTTTTCTTACCTTTAATCTTTACAGTTGTTGAATTACGAGCAACGCCCCTTAAGCACGATCCGTTCCTAAGCCTAAGACTTTATCACCTAGTCACAACCAAAGTATAGGGTTCCATTAATATTCAAATATAGGTTTCCGGTTACAAAACTAACTCTCGAGAATCTGAATTCCACCAAGCACGGTGGTGAAACCAATCCCGAGCAAACTAGACCACATTCCCATGCTAAAATCCTCAAAAGTTCATGTGCACAACCAAGGGTTGCGGCCCTTGAAGCTTAGCCGCGACCCTAGCCTCAAAAGAGAACCAAGGCCAACCTGAACAAAGACACACGCCGCGGCCCTTGCTTTGGGCGCCGCGGCGCCCACCCTTGGCCGAGCCTCCTTGGCCTTTCTTCATCCTAGGGTTGCAACACTCTAGAATAGAGCCGCGGCCCTTCCCTTCGTGCCCAAAAAACCCACCATTTTAAAGCTCAAAACCTCAGCCAAAACCACCCCTAAGCTCCCTATTTCAACACCCAACATTTCCACAACTTATTACACAACTTATGCTACACAATTCAACAGAGATTTAGCTCAAAAACCCATTGATATCTCACTTTCAATTCTTAAAACTCTAAGAACATAAACACCTAATTTAACCAGCCAAAAACTCAAACCCAAATCATCAATTCATGAAATAAAGCTTACCTTCTTGATAGAACCCTTCCTCTAACCAAAACTCAGTTGATTCCCAGTGATTTCCCAGTTCAATCCCACCTTAAACAATAGTTGGACAGCACCTCAATAACCAATTGATACACAGAGTTAAACTTCATAAAAACACATGGATTAACCATTACCTTAGTCTTGATTTAGTCCTGGATTGTTTCTTGAGCTAAGCCTCAAAGACCAGCTTATTTTTCCCAGCTCAAAGGTCCCAAATTTCCCTCTGTTTTCCTTTGGATTCTCACTTAGCTTCTTCTTTTTGTTTTCCTTGAGAGAGAGAAGAAAGAGCTGAAAGAAAGGTGTTTTGGTCGGTTTATCTTTTCCTTCTAAGGGTTTCCTTATGTTTGTCTTATCCACTAAGTTAATTCCCAAAGCTCGGGGTGCCGAAACCGTCCCCGAGGGCAAAATGGTAAAATCCCCCAATATTCCCGCCTAGACATCCTAACCTCAAATATATCTCCATATATTTATTTCCATAACCCAATAGCCTAAATAGCTACACGATACCTAAAATACTCCTGACTTGTCCAAAGTCATATTTTAAGTCCCGTTGTGACTTTTCCCGCCATCTGACCCTAGGATCGTCTCAAGTCGTGCTCCGCGGACCTGCCCACATAATAATGTGGTTCTTACATATATCACATGTTTATTTCATATTATCCTAAAAACATTACTAAACATATAATTACACATTTAAATCACAATTAATTCATTAATGCCCTCCTGGCCCACTAATCAAGGCCCTTAAGCCTTATTAGCGATTTTGGGTCGTTACACCTACACTATAAAATAGGTCTTTTAGAGTTGTGAAGCCTTAATCACACTTCTCATCTCTCTCTCTCTCTCTAGATCACCAAGGATGCTTATTTTCTCCAAGAAAATCCCCAAGAATTGTTTGACTTATGTGATTTTCAAGCCTTTCTATATCCTACTTCTCATTCCATATGTGCAAAAGCTTCACGAAACTTAGGAACTATTTGGAATAAAGATTTTGGACAATGATTTTCATCGTAGGAAACTTTGGTGCAACATTTTGGGTTTTGCAACATGGACATTTTTTTGTTTTTGTTTTTTTTTTTGAGTCCCTCATCATTTTTTGTCATTTCCCTTTTGATATATCTATTTGTAGTAACCGATGTTACCTTTCTCTTAGACATCTTTATTTATGTTACTATAGGTTGTCTTAATTTATAGAATAGATTTAACTTGAGTTGTGGTGATAGAATACGGTTTAATTTTTTTAAATATTTAGTGGTTATAATTATTATAGTATAGTATAGTTTTATGATATTAGTGGCCTTGTTTGAGGGAAAATGGGTGATTACGTAAGAATAAATTGATTATGGCACTATTAAGAATTGTTATGGATCGAGTCTACATAAAGCCCTAAAGCCCAATAATATTTTGGGCTTAGTAAATTCAAAATCAACCTAAAGAACTAGAGTTTGTTATTTTATGGTTAGTTAGGATATTTGTGGATTAGGTTGTTATTTAGATAATTAAATAGAGTTTTCGTAACTTTAGTGTACTGTAACTTTGGACCTAGTTATGTTATAATTTTGGAAAAATAGTATTTCTAAAAAGTTGTAGATAATTTAATTAACTTTACAACGGTATAAAGATTGTCTAAATCGGACTCCTACATATTCAGTTATGTTGATTTTACTATAAGTGAGTCCAAAGTTACGAGATTTAGGTAGTTGGAGGTTAGGATATTTTTCCTAGGTAGTTTGATGTTAGATTATTCCTCAATTATTTAATAAAAATATTAATAAGATAATGTAGAGATATTTTCTATAGAAGTTAAGATTCTATTTTATTTAAATTTAAATTTGGATTATAGTTAGAATGAAATTATGATTTTTGAGAGCCTATAAATAGAGCTTATTCATTCTCATTTTTTTCATTCACTCTTGCTCCTCTTGAGACCCTTATGCACACTTTCTCTCTCTCCCTATTGCTGTTGCGCACCACCATCAAAACACAAACCCTAAGGTCGAAATCATCATCACGATCACCTATTCATATCTTTGAAACCCTAGTACCCAAAGAGGCCACACGACCAAGGTTATCTTTCTTATTGTCAAAACCCTACAAGCAAGCATTTAAGGATCTAAGGTTTTTCTTCAAGATCAAGATTGAGGTATAGTTAAGTTTTGATGGTATTTGAGTTTTAGATCTATTAGTTTATGTTTTAATAATGGTATTATGTTTATGAAATAGGGTTTTAAGTGGGATTAGCATATAAATGACTCAATTATAGTTTTTGTGCACCACACTCAAGGTAAGGAAAATTCGGTAGTTTAATTTATGACCTAGCTTTTGATATGTATGACCTTAACATTTCAGGTACAAAAATAAGATAAGTGTGGTTGGGCCTAAGGTGTTCAGAAATGTATGACGGACCTAAGTGATGTCTAGTAGGCTCGGTTGCCAAAATTGTATGACGGACTTATGCCTGGGGATTAATTTCCAACTCTGTCTAAGCACTTATCTTTTTCTTATACATGTCTTGTTATTATAACTTATGGTTATGACCTATGATTATGACCTATGACCTAGGACATATTTTGATCTTGTATGATTGGTATAAATTAGTGTTGTTATGAACTCTTGTATGAACTGATGGTATGATTGTTATGACTAATGTTATGATTGCAGAATATAATTTATGATCTAGATCTGTGTGTGATCTTTGGTATGACGGTGATATAGGATAGAATATGACCTTGGTTTCTGTTATGAATATAGTATTGCATGTGAAATTATTCGTTATGAGTTTATGATTGATTTCTGTATGAATTGCTGTGTATTTTCCTTACTAGGCTTGAAACCTCATTCCTTTCTTTTAGTTTTACAGAATAAGTTAACCTTAGATGACTGGTGACGAGCGGATTCCCAATAGCGAGGCTGGTGTGAATATGTGGGGGTCGTATAGTCGCGTATTATTTTTCTTGGAAAATTATGAACTTTAAGATTTAATGTTGCTAGTTTTAATTTTATTTTATTATAAAGACTATTATTTATTTTTCCTAAACTTGGGTTATGTTTATTTTAAATTATCAATAAAGAAGGCAACACTTTTTACGATTTATTACAGTTATTTTTCAATATCTTTAGTTCTACAATTATAACTAGAATTTAGGATGTTACACTATTGTATTTTTTATTTTGAGTTGTAATATCTTGGTGTAGTCTCACTTTCCCAACATATGGTATCTCTGATTTCAATGTAAAGAGACCTTAAATCGAAGCAGAGGAAACATAACTGTTTTAAGTTTTTCAAAAGAATCACCCATTGCAGACGAGTAGCACACTTGCCATTATAGTCCCTGAAATGGGGAAATGGGTACACGTCCTCTACTACCTCCTTCTATGGGATCGGTTTGCAAATGCCTAACTCCTCGCAAATCTCTCCCAATGCCTTTCTCCCAAGCACCCATTCCTTCCACGCCTCTTCTGACTATCGCTCTTTCAATCGACCTCCATCGTTTGTGTTGACATAGACCATTTGTTGTATTTGTCGACTATGAATTCATGAACTATTCAACGTATATTTGAAAATAGTTTCACTTACCGTACATAAGGAAGAAAAACCCAAAATTCCATCTTTTGTGTAATTTTTTCCTATATTTCAATACAAAACATATATATCTTTTAGAAATACACAATCATTTTTTTTTATTATTTCTTATTTGTAATATTTCTACAATAAAAATGCCACGGTTAGTCATTGGATAGTTTCAATGACAAAATGGGTATTTACAACTTTGATTTTGTCATTTGGGTATTTACAATTTTGAAATTTTTTATTTGTAGATGTATATTATACAAGAATTTATTTATATTACAATTTTTTTTAAAAAAAGTTATTTTTATACTGTCTTTAATTTTATTTTTAATATATCTTTGATAAATAATTTAGTATATATTACTCCCAAGGTTTGAGCTAATGTATTGTGTCTCACAATCAAAGTATAGCTCGACAACCAAGTCAGATAGACCCCATTTGGAAAGTAGCCTAAGCAAGATTAAAGTTTCATTGGGAGTCCATGAAATAGTGTCAAATCTAGACAGTGCTTACTGAGTTCATATTTTTCAAAAAAAAAAGGAAGAAATAAATTAAATCGGGTGAAAATAAATAACTGAGCTAGTTCTTCTTGGGATCTAGCTCGAGATGTTGTTGACAACTTTGCCAGGAGTTCTATTGAAGTTCTTTGTAACTAAATTTTAGTTCCATATAATAAGGAGCCATTTAGATATTTATAGTAAATTATTCAAATATATAATGTTTAAATTCATATAGCCTAGAATATAGAAATTACATCTTTGTATGTGTGAAAGTAGTTACTATGCTTTTTTGTAACTAGGGCTATCAACATATGATGGAGGACATTTGTTTGCACATACACAAACTTTGTAGAAAATGTACAAAAACTCATAGTGAAATAACTTTCTAAGTTGTAACACTTGATTCTTATTTTTAATAATAGAAACTTATGAACTAGGCTTTATAAACACCTAAACCATGTTAAAAATATTTTGAATTCCATTTCTTCTAAATTGCTTAATTGTTCTCTAAATCTTGGTTGATGAAAATAGGATAAGAAGCCGATGTCAAAATGACATATGTCAGGTAGTTTCAAGCAAAGAGATGATGAGTAGGGAAGTTATGAATCCCTAACATGACCAAATGAAATCGTCAAGTTGAAAAACACAATTTTAATGATGGAAGAAAATATAAATTCCCTTACAAAATCACAACAAAATTCACATGTTGCTCCATAGCGCACAAGGAAAGTTGGACGACCTTCCAAGCATCCACAAATCCCACAAGCTGGTCGGGAAACGTAAGCTAGAGATCGAACTATTGGTAGAAATACTAGGAAAATTCCAGCGTCTCGAGTCATTGAAAGATGTTAGGGAGGTCTGACCATCTCAGGTTACACCCTAAAAAATGCTTAAGAAATCCTACCACCTTGGGATCAACAACAATGTAATACCCAAGCTCCTTCTCCTCCACGAGACATGCCACTATGGAGGATGCTTAGCCTACCAAACCACGGGTCTAAAGATGAATCCAAGAGGGATTCAAGGAAAGTTAGCTTGGTGGGTCACCATGAGCCTGACCATGTATCCATGTCCATGTAATATTCTTACAACCATGTAGATAATAGGAAATATCGATGTTACTTAATTGTAGATTCAACAGTTTCTAAGTATGAGCATGGTTGAGGTGTAGGGTCAGACGTACTTGATAAGTGGTCCTGGGAGCCTAATCCCGCCTTCGAGTTGTATGGAACTTACTAGGGTACTCGACTCATTTTGGACAACAATAAGGCAAAACACCCTAAAAATGCTTAAGAAATCCTACCACCTTGGGATCAACGACAATGTAATACCCAAGCTCCTTCTCCTCCACAAGACATGCCACTATGGAGGATGCTTAGCCTACCAAACCACGGGTCTAAAGATGAATCCAAGAGGGATTCAAGGAAAGTTAGCTTGGTGGGTCACCATGAGCCTGACCATGTATCCATGTCCATGTAATATTTTTACAACCATGTAGATAATAGGAAATATCGATGTTACTTAATTGTAGATTCAACACTTTCTAAGTATGAGCATGGTTGAGGTGTAGGGTTAGACGTACTTGATAAGTGGTCCTGGGAGCCTAATCCCGCCTTCGAGCTGTATGGAACTTACTAGGGTACTTGACTCATTTTGGACAACAATAAGGCAAACACATTTAAGGCCGCTACAATTAGGACCTTCCCTCTAATTTTTTTGACACTCCACAATTACTACTTCACTAAGTTTGTGAAAATTTCTAGGACAAACCGACCTTTATATTGATATCTTCATATAAATTTCATTTTGTCCAATTTTAAAGAAGGATTTCACTCAGGGTTGGTTATCCTCGACTCTATTAGTTGGATGTCTGATCCATTACTCAACCAATACATCTCAAATGAGGATCTGCCCTTCTCAGCCATAATAGAAATAGGAAAGGACTCTTCCAATATGCTTCTAAAGATCATTGTGCTCGATTCAAATATCTCTAAGGGTATCTGCTTAGCTTTAATCTGTGTTATTTATTCTATTATTTTACCCAACTAACATATATTATTGTTGTAGATCCTGACCAATCAATGAAGGTAGACCCTTTCGACACTAAGGTATAAGCACTAGTGGGGGCGCTCTTAAGCCCAATGAACCAAAGGTGAATATTCAGGGTCAAAACAAAAGATTTCATGAGACTCTGTCTAAAACCCTGGACTTGAAGAAGCAAAAGAAAACTATGCCACCTCCCACTATTCGTAAACCAACTGTTTCAAAGTCTACTTAGATGCAAGTACTTGCTTAGGTCGTTTGGACCTTAGGTGAGGAAATTGCATGCTACCCTTCTGCTCTATCTGGCTTAACCTCACCCTAGCAATTTCTAGTTAAGCTAGAACTAAACATTGTTGGTCCCACCTTGACATCAATGCTCTACTTGGATTACTTAAGTGAAAGGATCAAGGTTCTCATGGGCCTTTTTACCCTGGAAGTTCCATCTTCTTTCTCTTTCATAATATTTAGCAAGTGTTTTTTTTCTTTTTCTTTTTTCATAATATTTAGCAAGTATTTTTTTCTTGCTCGTGTATTTTTTGCTTTTTGCTCAGTGAAAGTTCATGAGAAGGTTTTGTGATCCACCAGAAGATGCAACTAGAATTCGTGCAACTCAAGTCTAAATGTGATGTTGCCAAGGTTGTGGTAGTGAGCATGGCTTCAAAACTCAAGTCTAAGAAGGATAATAGGGCCAAATCTGAAGAGGAATTCAAAATTTTGATTGTGCCTCAAAAAAGATCCAGATTGTTGCTCGTTAAAAGAATGAAGAGTTTTAATAGAAGAGGAAAGACTTTAAGGCGACCCAAAAGAAACTGAACCACTTTTCTTAGGGTCTCAAGTTGTGTTACCTTATGATGTTTTATATATGTCTGCATTTTGAGAATTCACATTTGATCTTACGATCCTATTCATCTCAATGCTTACCTAACATGTTTTAGTTCTCAATTTAAATTTAACTAACACATTTTAACGACCCAAAATTATTAATAAGGCTTAAGGGCCTCGATTAGTGTGCCGGGAGGGCATAATTGGTATGTGTGTGATTAAATGGTTAAATGCATGATTTTGTGGCTTGCACGATTAATATGATTATATGAATATGTAATATGCATGTTTATGAGTATTAAATATGCATGTGGGCCCTTTCTAACTTATAAGGGCATATTTGTAATTTTGGCCCGTTGAGGGCATAAATGTGATTATATGTGATAAATTGTTGAGACCACATTATTATGTGGATATATTTGCAGTGTATGGCCTGAGACGGTCCTAGTGAGCGGATTAGTGAAATAGTCACAGCGGGGTTTAATACTCGGCTTGAGGGAGCCTAGGGGTATTTTGGGGAATTTAGAGAATATTTTGGGATTTATAGATATTGGATAAATATTTGGTAATTAATTGGACATAACATGATCAATTGGTAAATATTAGGAACACTTGAGGAATTAGCAGGAACCGGGAGCGAAATGATCATTTTACCCCTAGGAACAATTTGAAGATTAGTATGTTTGAAGGGCAAAATAGTCTTTTGTTAAGCAAAGGATATACTAAGACAAAAACACTTGGGATTAGCCAGAAGGTGGTAGGAACACTTAGCTCTCTGTCACCTCTCTCACTCACATACCCTCTCTCTCTTTCTCCCTGTCCTTGTACCTTGAAGTTAAAGGAAAACAGAAGGAAATTAAGGTGATCAAGTTGGGAATTAAGCTGGATTTGGGCTGGTTCGAACTGAGGAAAAGCTAAGTTAAAGACAATCAAGGGTTTTTTAGGAGTATAGATCATCAATTCAGGTAAGATTCCAACTTAATTTACTGAATTGAGTTGAGCTACTTGAAGCTTATAACTTGTGTATAATTTTGGGTTTCTGAGTATAAGTAAGTTGATGGATTGCTTGTAGTTTTGGGTAGAGTTTCTGTGTTCTAATATGCTTAGAATTTATGGTTAGAGTCCTGGACTCACTCTTGTGATTTGGTTGGAAGTGGGGAGTATAATTGGTTTAAAGCTTTGTGGTTTTGGCTGGAAAGAGGTGGAGAAAACCCAGAAAATTCTGGGCACAAGGGGGCGTGCCGCGACCCAGCTCATGGGCGTCGCGACCTAGCTCATGGGCGTCGTGGTCCGCGTGCCTAGAACGCCTGGGTGTGCTCTCTGCCTTGAGGGCACACTGCGACCTTAGGGGGCAAGTCGTGGCCCGCCTCCCCTTGAGGCTTGGGGGTTTTTCCTCTGACTTGGGGAAAAATCGCGACCTTTAGGGTCAAGTCGCGGCCCGCCTGGGGACTTTTGCCTTAGGTTGGTTTGTAAGTTTGGTAAGGCTTAGGGGGCTCAAACCTAGGCGCTCGGGACAATTTCTACTACCTGGTTTAGTAGAAATTGAAGGCCCGGAGGCTAGTTTTTGTCTACTAGGTATTTATTTGGGTTAGAAGTTGATGATTACCCTTTGGCCACTGTGACTAGGTTTATCGGCAAGGCTCAGGGCTGAGGATCGTACTCAGGACCGTTCTATTATCTCCACTTGGAATTCAAGGTAAGAAAACTGCACCCTTGAGTAGTTGTAACGGAACTGAGATTCCCAATACTTGAACATGTGCATTGTATGGCTGAATGATTGATTTGGCATATGAGAATGAACGGCCTAAGAGAGTCGGGGGCTGATAATTTGCGCACAGGACACGGCTCGGCCACTGTGAGTCGGGGTCAGCTAGATAAACATTGGACTCAACCTAAGCGAGCTGGAGTCAGTGGAGTAAACAGAGGGCGCAGCCTAAGGGCGTCGACCCTGAGTGTGGCATATTGATTGAGATAAATTGATGAACGTATATGTTTATTGCTATTAGTTTGATGTCTATGACTGGTTGAATATCTGGATGACTGTCTTATGATTGATTGATTATCATCACCATATATTCGGCTACCACATAAACTATAGTCCAAAAGTATTCATATGATTAATGTGTATCTCCAACACATGTAATCATAGTTCAAAGTTAATGCAGAAGATCCAGGGAAGAAAAATCAAAATAAATCTTGTTATTGAAGAATTGAATAATTACAAAGAAAGGAACTGAGGAATATAAAGAGACCAAGAATATAAAGCAACAGCTGGCACACCTAATTAACTATTAACTATATAAAACAGAAAACTAATAAGGGAAATAATAAACAAACATACATAATGGAAAAATGAAAATAAAGCCTAAGTTGACTAAGTCCTAATAGCCCCCCCCCCACTGTGTATATCGTGCACAAACATCTTGGAGATATGAGAATGTAGAGTTGTGGAGGGCAGTGGCTTGGTGAAAGCATCTGCAAGTTGATGTTGGTTGTTGACGGAAATGATTCTAATGGTGGAGGCTCGAATTTTGTCTCTGATAAAGTGACAATCCAATTCAATGTGCTTTGTTCGTTCATGGAAAGTTGGGTTGTTGGCGATGTGGACAGCGGAATTGTTACTATAGTAAATGAAAGCAGGAGAGGATTGTGGAATGTGGAAAGCATCAAGTAAGTATTGGAGCCAAGTTAATTCACTAGTGGTTGCAGCCAAGGCCCTGTATTCATCTTCAGCAGAGCTTTTGGAGATAGTAGGTTGTTTCTTTGAGCGCCAAGAGATTAAGCAATCTCCTAGAAAAGCATAGAAGCCAGTGGTAGAACATCGTGTGGTTGAGCAAGAAGCCCAATCAGAGTCTGAGAATGCACGTAAATGGAGTGAAGAATAAGAAGGATAGAGGAGTCCTTGACCTGGTTTAGCCTTCAAATATCGAAGAAGGTGGTGGATTGCTTTGAGGTGAGGTGTTCTAGGGGCTGACATAAACTGGCTAAGGCAATGGATATCAAAGGTTACGTCAGGTATAGAAAGGGTGAGATAGATCAATCAATCAATAAGGCATCTGGATTGAGAAGGATCATAAGGGATGCCCTGAAGTGGTGTCAAGCTTGCCTCTCAGATCCATGGGCGTAGTGGCAGGTTTGTTGCGTAGGTATCCTGTGTCTTCCAATAGCTGAAGTGTGTATTGCCTTTGAGAGATGAAGAGGCCAGTGGGAGATCTAGCAATCTCAAAACCGAGGAAGTACTTCAATTGGCCCAAAGCTTTGAGTTTGAACTGATTGTTGAGGGATTACTGTAGTTGTTGCAAGAGATGTAAATTTGGGCCAACTATGATGATGTTGTCGATGTAGACAAGGAGAGCAATGAAAGAAGCATTTCGTCCTTTGGTGAATAAAGTATAGTCAACTTTGCTTTGAATGAAGCCTTCAAGTTGGAGAGCATCGGAAAGTTTGGTATGCCATTGTCTTGGAGATTGGCGAATACCATATATAGATTTGTGTTACTTACACACGGGTTGAGTGCCTGCAGCAAAAAAATATGGAATTAGTAAACCAGGAGGAATATACATGTACACTTCCTCATGGAGATCTCCATTGAGGAAAGCATTATTAATGTCTAAATTTTAGAGTATGCCATTATTTGATGGTTGAGATTGCAAGCAGTAGTTTTAGTGTAATCATTTTGGTTACACAAGAGAATGTGTCAAAAAAAATCGAGGCCTTCTTGTTGAGCAAAGCCTTTGGCGACTAAACAAGCTTTATAATGTTATATAGTACCATTGCTGTGATATTTTATCTATAGATTGATTAGTGATAAAAAAATGCATATTTATTGATCTTAATGGTAAAAATAAATTAAATTTAATTAATATTTTCATGGAATTAATATCATTTATTTTATAAATGAAAATATTTGATTATAATTTAATTTATTGTTATTTTGTACGAATAAAGTTGCATTTTGGCATAAAGAAAAAGAAAGAAGAAAGAAAGAATCAAAAGTGCAAAAAAAAGTTGAAAAGTGGCATTTTTGAAAGGAATTAGGCCCAGACAAGCCCAAGCCCAAGCTTGCCACCACCTAGACATGTGGCGTGTCTCTATTGGATGCACTTGGTCAACACTTTCAGTCACCATTCAACCCAATTTTTGTGGGTTTTGGGTCTTGCACCTTTCCATTTTGAGCTCTTAAGCTCATATTTTGTGGTGTTTTAGAAAAATGGCAAAATGATCATTCACTAAAATAGCTAGGTAAATATTAATAATAAGATTTAATTTTTCAAAATCATATTTAATTGTTAAGATTTCAAATATTTTGTAGACCCCATTTGTAATTTAATTTCTTTTTAGTCATTTTCTCATTCTATAAATAGGGACCATTCTTTCACATTTGGTGTGTAATTTTTAGGTAGCAAAACTCTACCAAATTTTAGTCTCATTTCTCATATTTTCTCTCTAGAATTTCATGAGAATGTCTAGCATAATAGGCTAACCTTCTTAGGAAGGTTAGGATTATCATATATGCACTATGACTTTGTTTGATATTTTTTATTCATCATGTGCTTAAAGTTCATATATTTGAGTGATTTATTTTCTTTCATCTCTATTCCTTCATCTTGTTATCTATATTTATGTTTACTAATAGTATATAGATTTTGTCAAGCACTTTCTATGTATTATCAAATTAGTGAAAATAATATAGTTAACATCTTTATCATTTTCTCTATCTCATTCATATATATTTACTTTTGTTAAATCTATATAGAATTAGTCATGCTCTTTCTATATATTTTATAAATAGTAAGAGTAATATTTGTGTTAGGTTTTATGCCCAATCTTTTATTGCATTATTGTCAATGATATAATGTCATTTTTAGATTTCTCATAAGATTTATCCCATCCTTCCATGGTAAATAATAGTAATCACTTGAATACATTTTTGTGAAATATATTTGTGCTTCAATGTTAAATCTTCCAAATGAATAATTGGGATGTGAACTATCCATTTGTGTAATTTTTGTGAATCAAAGATCCAAATAAATAAGTATGCATATTGGTGACTCTTGATCCTTCCTACTTATTACCTATTGTTACATCACACTTTAGTCTATCTTTATTTCTAATCTTTAAATCTAAAAAGCAACAAAAATATCACTTGTTCTATATTCCTCATATTATTTATCTCTAAACTTTATTTATTGATTAAATTTATTTCTTTGCCTCCTTGTGGAATCGACCGCCTGATCTATACTATAACCACCGCTTAGTGGATACACGTTTTGGGCATTAAACAAATTTTGACGCTGTTGCCAAGGAGGTAATAGTGAAACAAAAAAATTCAATAAATTTTGCAAAAGAGGTAAGTAATTTTATCCTCTTCTCTTTGTGTATATTTCTCTAGGATTTTTTTTTATCTTATTTACTCTTAGAAAAAAAAAAGTAAAAAGAAAAATCACTTTTATTGTTCATTTTTAGTTAGTTTTTCATTTTTTTTTGTCATTGTTGTGCTAAAGAAACAAAAGAAAAAGTTTTATCCTTTCTTTTTCTTATTCATTTTGTTGTTATTTTTCTTAGTTTATTTTGGTGTTATTTTGTTAGTTTTTTTTTTCTCTTTTTATTTATTATTGTTGCAAAAAAAATTTAAATAAAATAAAAAGCTTGTTGTGTGTGTATTTAGTGTGTTAATTTATTTTTGGTAGCTTATTTTATTTTTTTTTCTTTATTTTATTTTTAGTAAAAAAAAATAAATTGGTTGCTTATCTTTTGTTAGTATAGTTTTCATTTTTTTTATTATTTGTGTTTAGGATTTGTTACATTTTTTTTATCTTACTTTTGTGCTTTTTTTTTTGTGGTGGTATGATTAATTTAGTTTTGTTGTTTACTTAGTTAGTTTTTCCTCCTTCTTTGAAAAAAAAATATTACTTTCTTAGATTTTTTTTAGCCCTTATATTCATTTATTTTTGTTATAATATTTTTTTAGGCTTTGTGAGAATCTTATTTCTTGTGTTTAGATATTTTTTTTATTTATTATTGCTAGGTTTGTCTCTTTATTTAAATTTTTTTGTTATTAGTTTTTTTTTATTTTTAGGTTTTAAATCTTAAAAAAATCATAAAATACAAAATAATAATAATAATAAAAACAAAGCTTGTTTTGTCAACATAAGCAATTTTTGCTTAAAGGCCAATTTAAGTAAAGTTCCATCTAGGGCTGTGCAGAAATTTTTACAACCCGCCCGACCCGAATAATCCGCCCAAACCAACCCGAAAAAACCGCCGAAAAACGCTACCCAAATAAACCGACCAAAATTTAAACCGCCCAATTGTTACATTGGGCGGGTTGAAAATAAGTATCAACCCGCCCAATATAACCCAACCTGCCCAATTAAGAACTTATTATTAATTTATTATTTTTAATACATTTAAATAAATATATTAAATTTATATATATACTTAATTAATTTTATATTTTAAAAAAATATTGTTTTAAGCTTAAAAGGATAAACTTCACACTATTAATACTAGTATTTAAAAGAAAAAAAACTACAAAAATGTAAAAAAAAAAATACAAATTCGGTTTAGGCGGGTTGAGCCAACCAACCCACCAAAAAAAAATACCACTTCGGTTTGGGCGGGTTGACCCGACCAACCCGCCCAAACTATTGGACGGGTTAAATTGATTTTTTACTTAATTGGGCAAGTTACGGTGTAATACCCTGGATAGCCAGGGCCGCTACACTGTGTACTTATAAAGTGCAAGACTTGCTAATCAAGTCATCAATTTAAAAATGTGTCATTAGTTCAAGTGTTCTAGGGTTAAAAGACATTTTGGTCTCAAAAGATACGTTTTATAAGTTTTAAACAGTTTACAGTAGGGATCCCCAAAACATCAGTGTTCAAAAGCTAGTTACAAAACGCAATAGTTAAAAGTAAGTATTAGCCATACTAAGGCAAAATACAAGGTTCTTGTCCTCTTGTCCCTGTAATCTCCTCAACCGTGGCGGCTGAGCGGCCTGCCATGTACATTCACCCAGCAGAGCTCTCCAATCAGGACTAATCGACCTTGCCTTTGCCTTTACCTGCACCACACAGCACCCGTGAGCCAAGGCCCAGCAAGAAAACAACATACACAATATATACGGCAATCTCAAATAGATATTCTAGTAAGCATGTTCAGTTGTCAAATCCATGGCATATAAGCATATTTCAAGGTACAAACAACTTCAATCACACTTAGATTATTCAACAATCTCATCTATAGCCAAATACAGCATTCAGTTTACACAAATACTAGGGCCGACACCTTAGGCCGCACCCTCTGTTTGACCCACTGACTTCGGCCCGCTTAAACCGAGCTCAGTGCATAATAAGCTGTCCTCGGATACCAGTGTCTGAGCCGTGCCAATTGCACAGGTTAACCGTGGCTCGCTCAGGCCGTTGGTTACAATTTACATGGCATAATACCGTTCTTTCAATCCTTTATATTAAGGAGCCCTTAGTCCCGTTCAAATATTCAACCGGGTGTAGTTTTCTTACCTTTAGTCTGTACGGTTATTGAATTATGAGCAACGCCCCTCAAGCACGATCCGTTCCCAAGCCTAAGCCTTTATCACCTAGTCACAACCAAAGTATAGGGTTCCATTAATACTCGAATATAGGTTTCTGGTTACAAAGCTGACTCCCGGGACTCCAAATTCCACCAAGCACGGTGGTGAAATCAATCCCGAGCATACTAGACCACTTTCCCGTGCCTAAAACCCTCAAAAGCTCATGTGTGCAACCAAGGGCTGCGGCCCTTGAAGCTTAGCCGCGGCCCTTGCCTCAAAACAGAACCAATGCCATCTTAAACAAAACACACGCCGCGGCACCCTCCCATGGTCGAGCCTCCTTGGCCCTTTTTCATCCTAGGGCCGCAGCGCTCTAGAACAGAGCCGAGGCCCTTCCCTTCGTGCCCAGAAAACCCATCATTTTAAAGCCTAAAACCTCAACCAAAACCACCCCCAAGCTTCCTACTTCAACACCCAACATATCCCCAACTCCTGCCACACAATTTCAACAGAAATTCAGCTCAATAAACCATAGAAGATTCACCTCCAACCCTTGAGACTCTAAGAACTCAAACACCCTGTTATAACCAGTCAAAACTCAAACCCAAACAATCAATTCATGTTACAAAGCTTACCTTCTTGATTGAACTCCTCCCTTAGCCAAAACTCAGCTGATTCCAAGGATTCCCCTGCTCAATTCCACCCTAATCATCAATTGAACAACACCCTCAATAATCCAGCTGAAGCTTAAGGTTGAATTTCAGAAAAATAGATGGATTAAACGCTTACCTTAGTCTTGATTCAGTCCTAGTTTATTCACTGAGCTAAGCCTCAAGATTTACTCTAGAATCTCACTAAACTTTTGACAATTCTTCAGCTCCAATCCCCAATTCCCTTTAGTGCTTGTAATTTAGTTCCCTTTGTTTTTCTTGAGAGTGAGGGTGAGAGTAACCAGCTGAGTAAGAGATTAGGTCGGTTTATTTTTCCCCAAAGGCTTCCTAACTCTTGTCTTACTTATTAAGCTAATCCCAAGGCTCGGGGTGCCGGAACTGTCCCCGAGGCCAAAACGGTAAAATCCCCCAATATTCCCGCCTAGACATCCTAACCTCAAATATATCTTCATATATTTATTTTCATGACCCGATAGTTCAAATCACTACCCGATAACTAAAATACCCCTGACTTGTCCAAAGTCATATCTTAAGTCCCGTTGTGACTTTCCCCGCTATCTGACCCTAGGATCGTCTCAAGTTACGCTCTATGAACCTGGCCACATAATAATGTGGTTCTCACATATATCACATAAATATTCATATTATCACATAATATCATTAATCACATATGCACACATTAAATTCAATAATATTCACTCTAATCTCAATTATGCCATCCTGGCACACTAATCAAGGCCCTTAAGCCTTATTAGCGAATTGGGGTCGTTACATACGGGTTCACGTTTGCTAACCCAATTATGACATTGGACAGGTAAAAATTCCTTGTAACCCGACCAACCCGCCCAATGATCAACCCTAGTTCCATCCATTCTTACTTAGTAATCTCGGTGAGTTCTAGTAAGTATTGGTTGTAAGATGACCGTTTTTATGAATTGTGACCCCTCCACAATTATCTTGAACCTCAGGGAGCTCTAGATAAAGTGTGGGTCTTAAGTGGGACCATTCTAAAAACCTCAAATCGACCTGGAAACAAGTAAAACAAAAAATATCAAAAATAAAAGAAAAAATCACAAAAGCAAAATAAAAAAATATATATGAATGAAGAAGAAAATAAACGTTTCGAGATGTATTTTCCAATGTATTATTCTTCATTTGGAAACAACCATAATTCTAGTGCTACTGAGGGTACTAGTCGTTTTAGAGGTGTATACAAACTTAGTGTAAGAGATTACCGAGAACTTGAGGTCTTAGAAACTAAGTTTGAAAGAGAAAGTTACGAGGTTCCCGAGGTAGATTATGATGAACGTTGTTGTGACTTTGAAAGAGTCAACCATAGGAATCATAATTCTAGTTAGACCAACCCCATAGATTTTAGTTGGAAGCCTGAGTACAACTACCATGCACCGCCTCACATGAATTTTGAGCAAAATTTTCCTAACTTCCCACATGAACCTCCATATAATGTCTGCACTAATGCAAATTCCTTAGAGGACACTTTACACACATTTATAGAGGAGCAAAGAGAATTCAATAGACAAATTGAGGAAGATTGAAACTAGTACTCAACTTTCAGAATTGACTAACGCTATTATTTCACATAGTTTAAGTCAATTCCCGTTCCAACCTGAGGCCATACCACCATCTCCTACTCTCAGTTCTAAACCCGATGAGGATGATGCTATTACCATTTGGAGTGAAACTCTTTCCCATACCGAAATTCTTCCAACCACTCCAACGAAAAATGGAAGCTATCATACTGATGTGATAGACTTAATCGTTGAGGAAATCATAAACACATTTGCAATGAAACATTCGACAATTTCCTCCATGATTTTGAACCCAAACATTTTCTTTATCCTGAAAATGTTACTAACACTTGTATTTTTGAGACGCAGGATAAAAGAAAATTCATTTTTGATAAGGATAGTACGCAAATATGCAGTTGGTAGACTTACCTTAGAGCGATGTTTTTGTCTACCAAAGACTGATCAGGTTTTATCTTTCTTTTTAAGTGTGCTTTATTTTAATTTTTGTCTTTATTTTATGTTGCGAATTTGACTTTTTGGGGTTTTGTTGGTTAGCATATTCCCTTTTTCTCCCACAATGGGCTTAACGTTAGACATTGAGGACAATGTCTCAATTAAAGCTGGGGGTAGTAGGCATATTCATGATTGACATATATTTTGATTACCATTTTGAAATTTTGAGTTAAATGTTTGCAAAACTCATGACAACATAATTTTTGTGAGATAGTTTTTGCTAATTTTACTATTATGAAGTAATTTTTTAGAGCAATATCATGCACAACCAAACATTGAAAAAAATTTGTTAACACATTCAGTTGAGAAAAATCATAAAGTTTAAAGCTTTTAAGTTTTGTGAGATGTGAGAATGAGAAAACAACTTTGAAAACTTCTATTGATCATTTGAGTTGGTAAAATTAATTTTTGGGATTTTAAAACATGAGATTTACTAAAGGGGTCATTTTTATTTTAAAGAGCCTTTGTTGTATTTTATTATAATTTTCCTTTTAATTTCTTGTAATTTTTTTTATTTATTCTTATGTTATCTCTTGTGAAATAAAATATATATATAAAAAAAAGAAAGAAAAATATATATATAATGAATAAAAAAAAAGAACAAGAGCAACATTTTTCATCTCCATCTTTTGTAGTTTTGTTGAAAAAAAAATTGTCAAATAAAAAAAAATTGTGTATTTTATTTTTGTTTTGTTCTTTATTTTGGCTCTTAATATCATTTTGTAAAATTTGAAGGTTCTTATTGTTGGGGTTTTATGCCCTAATTAAAACCCAAATTCTTTGTAATCTCATTTTATTATCAATAAAAGAATAGAAATCATTTTTTGACTTGGTCAATCACTTTGCTCAAATGTTTTATTTTCATGATTATTTGTTTAATATAAACTTCTATTAAATCCCGAGCATATAGCTAATCTTATTTATTGTGACGTAATCACAGTGGAATATAAATATGATTATATGTTCAAAAATAAGTTAGTCCTAAGATTAGTCAGTGCACCGGATTTACACTGACTTGCCAATCTACGATATGATCTACTTACACATTACAGTGTTATGTTCTTTCCAGAACATTAGCAAAGTAGATAAGATCGGATGTATTTGTTACATCGGACAGGACCGATATTGACAAGTTGATAAGATAAGTAAACATGTCGTTATTATCTATTCTAGTCATATCATATAGTTGACCATAGGTCAATTCAATCTCAATTCTGAGTGGTTAGTATTCTAACTGATTGTATTATTTGAGTTCTTTGACTTGTTCGTTACCAGCTTACCCTACGGACTAGCCCATACTTACATCTTGGGAACTCGGTAGTATAATTGAGTGGGAGTGTTAATCATAGATATGAACATCTATAGCTTCTGATGAAGAAGTGAAACGATGGTTTCCTTTTAGTTTGGTTCAAGGTGTTAAATGATAGAGATCTCATTTCAGTAATTAAATTAGTTTACTGAAATATCATTTACAAAGAACTAAGTGTTTTAAGGATAAAATACAATGAGGGGTAAAACGGTATTTTAGTCCTATCTCATTGTAGACCGTCTATAGAGGATTGAGTGACAATTATGGTTGTAACAATGGATAATTAATAGCGTATCTATATTTGTTATAGAGCGTTCTATGAATTCAAGAGTACAATTCCAAGTCTATAGTGGAGTCACGAGGAATTAATAAGTTAGTAAATTTATTTGTTAGATTTATGATAACTTATTGGAGCTTGATTTCATAGGCCCATGGTCCCCATTGTACCTTGGATAAAATCATCTAGATAGTCTCAATTAATTGATTTAATCATCAATTAGAATTATCAAAGTTGACCAGGTCAATTTTGGATAGTTTTACAGAGTTGTGTAATTTTGAGAAGAAAAGAGAAATTATGGCAAATTTATTAATTAAGATAAATTGGTATCTAAATTAATAAATAATTTTAAATCAAGGTTCAAATTATAAATAATTATTTTGATAAAGGATTTAAATAATTATTTAATTAATTAAATCAATAGAAAATAATGCAGGCCTTGATTTTAAGTCCAATGGGCTTATAATCAAATGGGAAATTTTACGGGCCTATAGCCCATGATAATTTCGACCCAGGGCTTCAAAATGGCTGTTATTTTATTGATTTTTTAATTAAATTAAATGGCTTAATTGAGTCTATAAAAGGAGTGCTTAGAGAGAAGATGTTTGAGACGACAGATAAGTCACAAGTCAGATTTGCTGATAGTTTTATATTCTCTCTAAACACAAGTCATTTTCTAAGCCACTTTGTTATTTTCTCTTCTTCTCTCTATATCTATCTCATGTGTTGAGAATTTCCCATACTAGTCTAGGTGGTTCTAAGGATACATTGGAAGATCGTGAAGAAAATAGAAGATTGGTTCAGTTTCTTGATAATACTCTGCGACAGAAAGGATACAAGAGTTAGAGAAACTGAAGGAAGGACTCTTAATTCCCCTGCGTATACTGTAAGTATTATATTATTTGTTTATCTTTGAATTCAATTTTAGAAACATGTTTTAGGCTATCTTGTATTAATTTGTTTAATATTAGATATACATGAAAATAAATAAAGATCCTGTATAAGTTTTTCTAACACTTATGTCATTTAGATTCTAATTAATTGATTAGCCTATCTTTTGATCAATAATCGTTAACATTGTTTGTCCTAAAACAATAACATCCATTTTGAGTGTTAATTGATAAATTTCCAACACCAAGAGTGTCAACCATCTCCCATAAAAATATTTTCAATACATTTGTGAGGTTTTGGAGTTGAGACTTTATTCTTTGGTGATTTTTTTCAATATTGTTTGTGTTCTAAATTTTTGGAAAGAACAATATGGTTTGGTGCACACACACAAAGCTCTTGAATTACAACTTTGATAGTTTTAAATAGCGTTTTCTAAATTCTTACTAAACATTTTGTTAAATGATTTTGTATAATTTAGTTCACTAATTCATCTTGGTATTAATTTTTATCCGCTTGAATTGCTAGGGACTAGCAATATGCTAGTTGGGGTTGTGATTAGTGGTGAAAAATGCATTTATTGATCTTAATGGTAAAAATAAATTAAGTTTAATTAATATTTTCATGGAATTAATATCATTTATTTTATAAATGAAAATATTTTATTTATTGTTATTTTGTAGGAATTAAAGTTGCATTTTGGCATAAAGAAAAAGAAAGAATCAAAAGTGAAAGAAAAAAAAGTTGAAAAAGTGGCATTTTTTTAAAGGAATTAGGCCCAAAATGAGCCCAAACAAGCCCAAACTCAAGCTTGCCACCATCTGGACATGTGGCGCGTCTCTATTGGCTGCACTTGGTCAATACTTTCAGCCATCTTTCAACCCAATTTTTGTGGGTTTTGGGTCTTGCACATTTCCATTTTGAGCTCTTAAGCTCATATTTTGTGATGTTTTAGAAAAAGGGCAAAATGATCATTCACTAAAATAACTAGGTTAATATTAATAATAAGATTTTATTTTTCAAAATCATATTTTATCATTAAGATTTCAAATTTATTTTGTAGACCTCATTTGTAATTTAATTTCTTTTTAGTCATTTTCTCCTTATATAAATAGATAGTCTTCTTTCACATTTAGTATGTAATTTTTCGGTAGCAAAACACTATCAAATTATAGTCTCATTTCTCATATTTTCTCTCTAGAATTTCATGAGAATGTCTAGCATAATAAGATAGGCTAACATTCTTAGGAAGGTTAGGATGATCATATATGCACTATGACTTTGTTTGGTATTTTTTATTCACCATGTGCTTAAAGTTTATATATATTTGAGTGATTTATTTTCTTTCATCTCTATTCCTTCATCTTGTTATCTATATTTATGTTTACTAATAGTATATAGATTTTGTCAAGCACTTTCTATGTATTATCAAATTAGTTAAAATAATATAGTTAATATCTTTATCATTTTCTCCATCTCATTCATATATATTTACTTTAGTTAAATCTATATAGAATTAGTCACGCTTTTTATATATATTTTATAAATAGTAAAAGTAAGATTTGTGTTAGGTTTTATGTCCAATCTTTTATTGCATTATTGTCAATAGTATAATGTCATTTTTAGATTTCTCATAAGATTTATCTCATCCTTCTATAGTAAAGAATAGTAATCACTTGAATACATTTTTGTGAAAAATATTTGTGCTTCAATGTTAAATCTTCCAAATGAATAGTCGGGATGTGAACTATCCATTTGTGTAATTTTTGTGAATCAAAGATCCAAATAAATAAGTATACATATTAGTGATTCTTGATCCTTCTTACTTGTTACCTATTGTTACATCACTCTTTAGTCTATCTCTATTTCTAATCTTTAAATTTCAAAAGCAACAAAAATATCACTTGTTCTATTTTCCTCATATTATTTATCTCTAAACTTTATTTATTGATTAATTTTATTCATTTGTCTTCTTGTGGAATCGACCGCCCGATCTATACTACAACCACCGTTTAATAGATGTATGTTTTGGGCATTAAACATAGATCCATCTACAACCAATCGGTCTTTTATTTGGGGGTAGAGTAATTATAGACCAAGTGTTGTTGTCTTTTAAAGCTTGTAGTTCTTAGTCCATTGTTGTGATCCAATTGGCATCAGTGGCCACTTGCTTATATGATGTCGATTCAGCATTAGAAGAAACTGCAATGACAAGGTTTTTATGACTGTGAGATAATTTTGAGTAAGATAAAAAATTATTTATAGGATAGAGAGTAGTATGATGCTTGACAGAGGCATTGTTGCACTCAAAATCGTGAAGATATGCAGGTGGTTTAGAAATTCTTGTGGTTCTGCGGGGAAGTTGAGGGTCAACAGCAGCTGGTGTAGGTGTCGTGGGAGGCGAAATTACAAAGAAAGAAACTGAGTAATATAAAGAGACCAAGAATAACAAGAATAGAAAGCAATATCTGGCACACCTAATTAACTATTAACTATATAAAACAGAAAACTAATAAGGAAAATAATAAACAAACATACAATAGAAAAATGAAAAATAAGCCTAAGTTGACTAAGTCCTAATAAAAGTCTCCAAAAATAATTCTAAGATTGCTCAATCATTTCTAAAATTATTCTAAGATTCTAGTAATGAGATACAACCCAAAAACTCTACTCTAAAAATAAATATTTTCACTAATATTTATTTTTAATCTAAAGTCCTCAATACTCTGTCTAAGTGATTTAAAATAATATCTCCTTTATTATTTTAATTATCAAGCATTTAATTAAAATAAAATAAAAACCTAAAAATTTTAAACTGAGTATTACAGCTCCCCTATCAAACCCAGCAAACCATTAAGAAGAAAGAGGTAGAAGCAGATTATCAACAAAAAAAATAGAGGTAGAAGCCATCAAAGACAACGATCATGGTTGATTTAGGATACCAAACTGGTGATATATATATATATAAATTTTGAGTCAAAGGTTGGAAAATAAATAAATAAAGCCAATAACACGGCATAGATACAATGAGTGCGCCTCCGTCTTATAAGTGATGTTGCTTTATTTTTTAACAATCAATTGAATAATCGATGGTATAGAAAATGCCCTTACAAGTAGGGAAAAAACTAACAGCTCATATATATATATATATAAATAATTATAATAATATACATATACATATATAATCGGGGTAAAGTATGATAAAGATAAACCAATACTTACTCATATCCTATATACTTGCATCCAATACATATTTTCATGATCTTATCCTAACATAAATCCTAATTCAGCAAGTAATATTCTCTCTGTGGGAGCCTGATATAAACAAATTTTGAAGTAAAATTTATTTTTAGTAAAAAAAATCCCTATATTTGGAAATGTATCTCGTTTGTTTTGACTCTAAAGTCATGACATGAGGCCGACAAGGTTAGTATGTCCCTCCGCTAATATATCCGACTAAAATGGGGCCTATAGCTCTTACAACAGATATTCTTATTGAACAATAACCCATCAACGACATATTCAGTTTTTGTCATCTTCCCGTACAGCCTCCTGTCCGGTCAGGTCAGGTCCGGTCCGTTCCCTTACTGTCTGTCTTTTGTTTTTTCAGCCGATAATTTCTTTAGTTATTGCACTCACTTAATTGTACTTATTTTTTCATTGGTGGTTATTATTAGCCGCGTAGTTTTCCATTATTTCTTTTTTTAGGAAAAAACCATCAATAGATCAGTCCTGTGAATAACTGAAGCGCCATAGTCACCCTATCTGTTACGACACGTAGCTTTCATATCAGCAATTGATTTATCCTTATACCGCGGTGATCACAGTGGCTCGCTTTCTCCATGCATTGCGTGCTGAACCGGGGAAGATCCACCATTCATAGCGTACCACGTAACGTCATTGATGTTAGTTGTTCACCAACTGGGTATCCAAGAGTGAGGGTGCTACTGCTGATATTTAACATTTTTAACCCTAAATAATCTAATCCAATTAAAATAATCATCCAATTCAATTAGATTTGGCTTAAAAATTCAATCCAATCAAATCCAATAACAATTGAATTGGATGATTTATTTTATCTTTAAACTTAAATTTAATACTAAATTAAGTTTTTATAATGGTTACATTAAGTCTTAAAAATTAAGTTTGCAACATTAAGTCTACTAATTTTTCTATTATTTTGTCTCAAAATTAATAACTATAGTGCTATAATAATATAACATGAAAATAGTACCAATAACATCTCTAAAATGCTAAAATGTAAGGAAAAAATATAAAAAAAAATTAAATATATTTATAATTAATATAATATATATAAAAAATATTTATTATTTTCAATTGTGATTAGATTTTATTATATTAATTTCTAATTGGATTTTCGTAGTTGTTTAAATTCAATTAATATCCTACTTTACAAATCTAATATAATTTATTGTAATTGAATTAGTTTAGATTGGGATAATTTGATTATTTGGATACTAAACACCTTTACTACTTAATCTGAAATGTGATGCGGTGTATTCATGCAATTGGCACACGTACAGTGCCACCTCTCTGTGTTTCCCAGTCTTGAGCTGAGCATGGAGCCCTCACTCATCAGGTAATGCGGAATCCGATGTAAACTTCCTACCATTGCCTCCTTTATACCTCTTAAATGATGACTAAGCCCTTGTTGGTTTCACATGTTCCCACTATACTTAGTCACTCTTCTACCTACACACTGTTCACCTTTCATCCGTGTAGTTCTTGATTTTTCTTTTCTTTTCTTAAAATATAGGGAATATATTCATTTGGTACCTTATGTTTGCAAAGTATTATTTTGGTGCTTTCTGTTTTCAATAATGCTCATATGGTATCCTGTATTTTAAAATCGTACATATTTAGTACCCTAAACTCAGATGTGATAGATAAAATTTTGTCAATTTAATCAAACTGCTGTCAATTATGTAAGTTACAAATTTAAATTTAATTACATATAACTGATGACAGTTTGATCATATTGACAAAATTTTATCTATCAAATCTGAGTTTAGGGTACCAAATACGTACGATTTTAAAATATAAGGTACTATATGAGTATTATTGAAAACAGATGGTACCAAAATGATATTTTGTAAAAACACAGGGTGCCAAATAAGTATATTCCTAAAAAAATATATTGACTAAGATAATAACTTTTAAATGTATTAAACATAAAAGTTGTCATTCTACCAAATCGATATATTTTCCTAATTCAATATTATAGCACTAATTTCTTAAAGTTATAATTTATAAACAAATAATTGAAAAAGAAAATCAATTTTAAGAAAGAAAATGACAAAATTATCATATTCAAATTTACATCAAATCAATTAAATTATGATAAGAGAATATATTTATTTATATTTATTATGAAAATAAGATTTTTTTTTAATTTTAAAACTCCGATAAATTACATAATTTAGTGAAAGATAAAAATAGTATTGGATAATTCTATGGTAGGGACTTCAAAAAGAGCCCTACTGGTAGGATTCTTTTGTGTTTTCAACCCGTGAATAGTTTTCGGCGCGAATTTTTTTATGACCATGTACATTGTAGTTATTTAGAGCATCCTGCAAATTTTCAGAAAATTCCGAATAACTTACAATACCGAAAACTAGTATAAAAATAGGTTGTTGCACGCATAACTAATTTTTTTATGCGCGTGGAAAATAGCATGTTTGAACTTAGTTTTCAGCACTGTAAATTATTCAGAATTTTCTGAAAATTTGCAGGATGCTCTAAATAACTACAATATACACTGTCATAAAAAAAAAATTGCACCGAAAACTATTCACGAGTTGAAAACACAAAAAAGCCCCACCGGTAGGGCTTTTTTTGAAAGCCTTACCAAAGAAATTTCCAATAGTATTTTTTTAATGGATAAAATAATGTATAATATTATCATCAATAATCGATATATTCTGTCACTATCATTTTTTTCTTATTCTTATCCAAAATATATATATACTGGGTGCAAACAATATGCAATGCACATATATTTAATTTTATTTAAAAAATTATTATATATATTTATTATATTTTTATAATTGTCATATAAATTTTAAATAAATAAACAATATTATATATAAAGGAATGACATAAACATATTAAAAAAAATTAAACCTAAACATTGTTTATGGCTTTTTCAAAAATAAAAATATAAGATGACATTTTAGATTATAAACTACACTACTTATTGTATAAAACATTCATGATATTATTCAAATCACATTTATAATCGGAGAAGAAACTTGTTTATTCTTAATAAAAGATAAGTATTATTCTAATTTCTTATGTAGTTACACAATCATACTATTTGTACACACCACACTTATATATAATGTATAATATTTATTGTTATTTAATATGAATATATATTTAGTTAAGTTACATTAAATAATAAAAAAGCATACTTTCTTTATAAAAATTAATAAATATTAAAATTATGTATTTTACATTATTATAATAATGATATTTTATAATATTTGAATTTATATTTATATAATTATTAAATATCTATTCTTGTATTAAATATTATTATAATAATAATATCTTATATTATTCGAATTTATATTAATATAATTAATAAATATCTATTTTTAATAAATTTTAGATATATCTCGTTAAATATTTGTAATATTCCGTCAAAGTTTACAAAAAAAAAACCGTTAATACCAAGAATTTCTGATATCTACACATTTTTTATATAGAAGAGATATATTAGAATATTAAAATTAATTTTCTTATCATTTTTAGTTTATTATTATGTACAAAATTGCCCATAAAAAGATTTTATATCTCTTCTATATAATAAGTGTGTAGATAACGAAAATTCTTGGTTTTAACGGTTTTTTATTTTTTTAATGTTAATTTTAACGGAATATTCTTATATTTAACAGAATATTTTTATACTTAACGGTAGTTTGTAAACACTTAAACTTAAATAAAATAAAATAAATAATTAGAAAAATTAAAATAAGATATTTTTGAGATATTTTACAATGATAATTATTTAAAAATAATAAATAATTAAACAAATTAAAATATGACATTTTTAAGATATTTTACAATGATAATTATTTTAAAATAATAAATAATTAAATAAATTAAAATAAGATATTTTTGAGATATTTTACAATAATAATTATTTAAAAATAATAAAATCATATGTTTTATAACTTAAATAAAATTTAATTAAACTTAAACTCACTTAATAGAATAATATAATATTAAACATATAATATAATCTGCTGTCAATTAGCAACAAAATAGTTTTAAAAAAAACTAGTAAAAAACTTAAATTTAAAATTCACATATAATATTTAATATTACATTAAACATATAATATATAATATCTTGTTGTCACTCCCAAATTAAAAAATTAGAACAAACATAAACTTAAACAAAAATAAATAAATTATTTAATTAAAATAAGGTATTTATTTGAAATTTATATAACATTAATATAAATTTAATAAAAATAATTAATAAATTATATAAATAAAACTAAGTAAACTTGCTTTACAAGTTAATTATATCTAGTATATATAAAAGAAGTTAGTTTTCTTTTACCATTTGTTATACATAATTTTATACTTATGATGATGCATGATTATATTTTTTTAGGCTACTTTTCTTTTCTTTTCAATTGGTGGAAAAAATACTAAATCTTTCATAACAGTTGCACTCAAGTATTAATTGTTTTATGAAAATAATAATAGTAACACTTAAGGACCAAATAATTTTTTTGACAACAAAAATACTAAATAATTACTAACAAGTTGCACATAAATACCAATTTAATTTATTTTTTTATAGTAATAATAACTTAAATAAGTGTAATATCAACAAAGATATGATATTATTACTATAAAATTTTTTTTTTAAATTGGTACTTAAATACAACTATTAATAAATATTTAGTATTAATGCCATCAGAAAAATTAACTGAAAACTTAAATGCAACTATTAATAATGATATAGTATTTTTGTTGTAAAAATAAATTTGGTACTTAAGTGTAACTATTATAAAAGATTTTGATATTTTTACCAAAAATATGCCAAAATTATTTATATTGTTACCATCTCTCTTAAATATAATTATAGGCCACTTTCCGAGCTATTCTTTTTTCAATAGAGTTCACTTTCTATGACTGTGTTCGTTTCTAAACAAAGTTGCAAATGCATAGTTGTGATTATGCTGTAAACCAATGGTAATTATTAATTCGTAGTATACAAATAAATAAAAAGTAAAAATTACTATGTAGAAAAGGACTACAAACAATGTCAAGAGTTACCCGTGCAAAGCGCTCCAACTTTAGCTTTCTCTTTCACTCCGACCTCAGTCGTCGGCACTACATAAAGGAACTTCTCCAAACCAACAATAATGGGCCACAAGGAAGACCTTATGTGTTGGTGAGGGTGGGCATTTGCCCCATCAATTAAATATATATATATACTAGTCAGTGACCCGTGCTTAAGATACACGAGTAACCCGTTGACAATATTGTTCTTTCTTTAACGTTTTGCTTCTTGTCAGAAAACCAAAAGTGATTTAGAAAATGAGTAAAAAAATATATTTTTGTTTTGAATTCTTATAAGTAAAGAAAGTAAATAATAATATAAACAAATAATTTATAATTAATAATTTATTTTTCTTGAGTTTGGAAATTGAATTGACTGTGTTACTTTTTTAATTTAAGATTTTATTATTATTATTATGTATTTTGTCACTCCTCTTATTCTCTTATAATTTTTATTCGTTTAGGATATTGATATTTTGTGAGAAGATAATTTAGTTTTAAATTAATATTTAATTCAACTATTTACAACTTCACAAATAGTTTATTAATTTGAAAGAAATAAAATATCTCATTCTCCCATTAAAAAAATAATAATAATTACCTTGCAAATCAATAAATTATAGATAAACGACTATTCTTAAAATCTACAATCAAGTGTAAAGAAAAATTAAACGTGAAGATTTAATAGAAAAGAAAAATAACAAACTTATTACATTGAGTAGTTTGTTTTCAAAACTTTAGAGCTTTATTTATATAATGGGCTGTCTAATACATTTACTTATCAATTTTGAAATTGAAAACATATAATGAATATTTTAAATATATATGCTTAAATATGTGAAACATGTATTTTTACATCATTTAATTATCTATATAAGCATACTTTAGCTTTAGTGCCTATATAATTATTGATTTTATTATAAGTGTTTGTAAATTATTTTTTTTAGTAATGGACTTATAATTGTAACATATATGTATTTTGTTTCCTTTTTTTTTAAGAAAACTTCCTTTTATTTTGGTTGTTGGATTATAATAGGGCTTGTGATATGTTTAAGTTTTCTTAATATCTCTTCTATATAAAAAATGTGTAGATAACATAAATTATTGATTTTAATGGTTTTTTATTTTTTTTGTTAAATTTAACAGAATATTCTCATATTTAACAGAATATTCTTATATTTAACGGTAAATTGTAAACATGACTTAAACTTAAATAAAATTAAATAAATAAATAATTAAAAAAATTAAAATAGGATATTTTTTAGATATTTTACAATGATAATTATTTAAAAATAATAAAATCATACATTTTATAACTTAAATAAAATATAATTAAACTTAAACTTAATATTATATTAAATATACAATATATAATTGTTGACGCCGTTTTTCGTCAACAGTGAAATAAGAGCACGAAAACAATAATTGGTTATAGCCAAGAAAAATATAATCATACAAATGGGATTTTTCACGTGGTTCAGCAGTTAACTTTGCCTAGTCCACGAGTCTTTGTTATTAAAACTTAAGATGATTTCTGGAAATTCTTTAAGGATGAATTCTCCAGAGTTCTCTCTCAAGATCACAAAAATTTCGTCATTTACAATGGTGCATGACTTCTCTATTTATAGAGAAGATTTCTGAATACTATCCCACATATTTCGGGAAATTATTCTGTATATGTAAATAAATTTAATGGCATTAAAAACCTATAATCCTATATACAAGGAAATGTCTCCTGAAGACCAGGGAGCGTATAACTGAATAATAAATATCCCTTGATTATAGGGGATTTACAGCAATGAATGCAGACTGCATCTCTCTTAGATGACTCACTATGATATTCAAAGTTATCAGCTTATATTGTCAATACCACGTTCACCCAGGTCTCTTAATGACTTTCGAGCTATAGCATTTTCCCGAGATTATGTGGCTTCAAGCTCATACTTATGTCAGGCTCGGAACCCATGATCCAAGGTCATACGAGAACAGACGCACTTCGATATTTGCCTTTCGAGCTCGTGACTCTTTCGAGGTTACCATCTTCGAAGTTGCCCTTGCTTCCTAGGCTCGGTACCTAGGTTGTGGACACGTGTTCCAGACATTACGAGCCCATCCCTAACGAATCCAGCTTTTGAGATCACAATTCTTAAGGCTCGAAATCTGGGTGTAACATTTTGCCCCCTCAAAAGTATTTGTTCGAATCCTATGAGAAGGAAACTTTTGAACTACTTTCTTCGGGAACCGCACCGTCACACACTTGAGAATGGACACGTGTCAGTTGGGTATTGCTCATTCAAGGTACTCGAGTACCTTGGAAATCCGCCCACGATCGTTCGCCTGCAACCTTTTCGGTACCATCATGTCATCAATCCCTAACCGTTGGATTTTATAAAGATTCTGGCCAATGGCTCAGATTAATCCTTTTTTATCACCTTTTACCATCTATATATAAGACCCCAGTCATCGTCTTCCTCTTATATTACACTCATCAGAAAAAAAGAAAAGAGGCAAAACCAGAAGCCATCCCAGAGAGCTTTTTGCTTGTGCATGTTCTCCCAGCCGAAGAAACAAAGGACTGCCAGTTTGTTCGAGACCGTAAGGTTGAACCTGCAACCTCTCCTTCAATCAACGATTTCTCTGCAATCGCCATCATTGTGTAAGTATCTGATGATCTTTTTGTTTTCCTTTATGCCGGTTTCTATCTGTGTTGTTCTTTTATTTCTGGGAATGCACTAGTTTATTTTCTTAGTATGACACGCTAGGAAGTTCTGACCGATAGGCTTTCACGTTTAAGTCTCCATGCTGGGTTAAAATTATTGGCTCTAAATCCAGTTTTGGTGTAGAACAAGGTTTATTTTTTCTGGGTTTTCAAAGTTTAAAAGACATATTTTGTACACCAAGATATCGGGTACAAAATCTTGGTTTTAAAGAACGCACGATACCCAAGATTACCATTTCTGAATAACCGTCACCCTTTTTCCCTGATATTTCGGGATTTTTAAAAAAAATTATCCACTCCCCTCCTTTTTCTTGTAGAATACACGTTCCGACTCTTAACCGGGTTTTTAGTATCGAGCTTGTTTCGTACCCGAGCACTCTCCGAGTTTGTCTTGTCAAGCTCGTAATTCTTGAGTTCTTGCATGAATGGCCCTCACCATTTTTTCTTTCTCGCTAGATCTCACAGAATCTGGAAAAACGGTGGGGGTCGTTGCTGGAAATTCCGTATTCGCCAAAATCCCCGAGCCCAGAATCGTTGTTTGCTCAGAACCAACGTTTGATTCGTGAATACGAACAGGAAGAAACCTGAGCTCACTATCGCCGCCAAATCGTCGAGGTCATAGAAAAGAAGAGGAGAAACCTTCGAGAGGCTCTTTATCCGGAATCTAATTCAGGGCCCAGGCCGATCCCCCTCGACCCTAGGTTAAAAGTGACCGTTGCGTACAGTCCGGGAGAGCTCCAATTCTCACTGATCGGGGAGCCTTCTACCTCGCAACCGAGGAGGGAATTCTTTGAGGCCGAGCACTACTGGAGCTCGATTGCCTCGATAAGCCAGATAACTGATATCCTGGCCTTCCACAGTCTCAGGTTGTCAAGCTCCTTAAGGTGTCGAGCTCCAACCTCCAGCAAACGAAGCTGCTATGCTCCAGGGAATGGAAACCTTGACAACAGGCTGAGGTATGCGGCTTGGAGTCAGGAGCATATGAAGGCAGGAGCACTACTGCCTTTGAAGTCTTTCTTCAAGGACTTCACGGACTTTGTTGGGTTGGCCCCATTCCAGCTCAACACTAATTCTTACAGGGTTATGTCTGCCCTGAGGTCGTTATACCACAAGTTGGAGTGGAAAGGACCTTCACCAAAGGAGATTCTGTATCTCTTCTGTCTGAAAAGCAATCCCTCCTGAGCTCGGGGAGGAGACGACTTCTACTATCTCTCGAGCTACCCCAAAGAGAAAAAGGTGTTCGAGGACCTTCCTAACCATCCACCTGACTTTAAGAAAGCCTTTTTCTGGAAAGATGGCCTGTCCCCATCTCGATACTACTCATTCAGACGGATTCGTAAGTACCCCAACCTTCTTTATCTCTGTGCTCGGACTTTTGTCTGTAGGTTGTACTTAGTTGAAATGTGTTTTGTTTTCCAGCCAACTTTCACCGTCTTACTCCCGATGACGTGATGAAGGAGCATAGAGAGGCTCTGCTCCAACTCCCTTATGGCAGGAGGTCTCTCTCATATCTTTTGCATGAGAGTAAGCTCCGAGCTTGCGGGCTTTTGGGAGATGGCCAGTCCACCTCGGATTTGTCCAACAAAAAGTACGACCACTGGGAGCTCGTGCATTTGCCAATAGGCATCCTCCCTCCAAGGAGAGAGGTGAGGCCCCCCCCTCCGGTTCACCGACAGAGCCCGCAGTCGGGGAACGAAGCCAACGACGAAGCCTCGAGCTCGGACTCGGATGATCAAGGTACAGTCATCCTTAGCTCGAAAATGTGGTCCCCCACCCTATTAAACACACAAACCCGATAGATTAGTATTATGCCCGGATGATAGGGACCACTTCTATATATGGAATTGGGTAGATGACCGGGTTCATAGGTTTTATAGTTGGCTCGGGAAATATGACACTATGTACAATCTGAACGAGGTGTGGGACGGGATAGCCGTCCAATATGGGACCAATGACTATAGGGACCTTTTGAGGTTGACGTCCACCTATAGGGAAGGTACTCCCCCCGCCTCTTCTGAAGATGGGGGAATTTCATGGTCTCCGAGCTCAAGCTCGAGGGAGAGTTCCAGTTAGGTCCTTCTCTACTTGTTGTTTTTTTTTTATCTTCCAAGTTTTGTTAGCATTATGTTTAACTTCGATTGGAACTGTGCAGGTGCTATGGATCCCGACCTCGATTCCGTGCTCTTTAGTGATGACGGAGCTCAAAAGAGTAAGCGCCCGAGAGGCGCGCGGAAATCCGATCAACCATCCAAGGTCCCCAGATGCACCGAGAAGACCCCAACGGCTCAGACTGATGCGAGTACTGCCGAGGAGCCGAATATCTAGGTCAATGCATCTGTTTCGACCGCGTCCACCTTGCTTCCTCCGGCCGCAACTCAAATAAAAATCGGCCGGCCTCCGAAGAAACCCTCCATCTCCAAGGTCCTCCTGCCAACGGCCCGACCTCATGTTGAAGAGTTCATGCTTGACGGTGCTGCTGGGACCCAAGGGGCTGTACTTGGCTCGGACGTCCTTTCTCGAGTGGGTCAGAGTCTTTCAGGATTCGGCGCTGACCACTGGGATCTTGTGCATAAGGCCCCAGACTGTAATACTCTTTATGATAAGAGTATTGAACTTACTACCGCGGTAATTTTTGCAACTCTTCTTTAATTGTTTATGTCTTGGTTTGTGTTCTAACTCATCCTCTATGTTTCAAGCCCTTGTCGTTTCGGCACAGCTTAATTATAAGCTGACCAACGAGGTGCATACGAGCATGTCTCTGGCCCAAGAGTCGAGGGATCTTCAGCTTAAAACGGCTGATGAACTCAAAAACTCGAAGGCCGAGCTTGACAAGGTGAAGGCACAGCTTGAAACGACAAAGACTCGTCTTGCGGAGCTGGAGAAGGCGAATGCCAAACTCGAGGAGGAGAAAGCTGTAACGCCCCAACTCCAGGGACCGCTATAGTGCACGTTGCAAACAGTGCTAAACTCGCTAATCGAGTCGTTTGGCCATAAACGTGTGACTAAGTATGATTAGCGGTTTAGGGGTTAAAAACTTTGGTTAAGATAAAACGTTTCACTAGAACGTTTACTGTATACATTGGGATCCCAAAAATATAATTTCAGAGTTTATTACAAGAAAGTGTTTACAACAGGCCGTTCTAAGTGGCAAAAACAAGGTTCAGCCCTAGTTCCACTTTCAAACCTCGCCCAAGTATTGGTCGAGCAGCTGCATATGTACACGTCATCACCTAAGCTCTCCAACTCAAGGATGGTCCAACTTCCTTTTTCCTTTACCTGCACCACAAAGCACCCGTGAGACGAAGCCCAGCAAGAAAACTCATATGCTCATAAACAGTCATATCATGATATCGAATCATATCTGGCATGCCTAGCTATCATAGCTCTATTCAGCATGCAAATGAGTTCAAACAGATGCTGGGGTATCCAGGATAAGAAATCCTGGCCTTCTGATTGGAGGACTATCAAGTCAATCCTAATCAGATGAGTGACTGCCAAACAAGTCACTAACCAAATGGAAGAGTGGCTGCTAGGTAAGCCACTAGCCTTCAAGCGCTTATGATATTCATCAAATGAGTGTCGCAACACTTGAGGTTCTGATAAACCACGCTGAGTGACCGACAAGCGAGTCACTAATTCAAATGGAAGGGTGATTGTTGGGTAAGCCTCTAGCCTTCAATAGGTTCTGGTAACCATACTGAGTGACTGCCATGCAAGTCACTAATTCAAATGGAAGGGTGGCTGTTGGGTAAGCCTCTAACCTCCAATAGGTTCTGGTAAACCATACTGAGTGACTGACAAGCACGTCACTAATTCAAATGGAAGGGTGGCTGTTGGGTAAGCCTCTAACCTTCAATAGGTTCTGGTAAACCTTACTGAGTGACTGACAAGCACGTCACTAATTCAAATGGGAGAGTGGCTGCTGAGTAAGCCACTAGCCTCCAAGCGCTTATTTCATTCATCGACCCTCGGGGTCGGTCTGGCATTGATGCTCTTTGAGTCATTCAATGCTGACAGTCAAATAGACCTCATCTTTGATGGCTTGCGTGATACACGCTAAGACCATTCTGACTAATTAGTCAGTACCGTGCACAGGTAAGCAATGCTATCAGTGTGTATCATATGCCAATTATCCAAGAGTAGGGCATTCAGCATGCTTACTAAACAGTTGCTAGCATAATTATGATCATGCACAAACTCAGAGACTCAAGCTCTGACCAATCTCATACTCATCATTCATGGCATGCCCTGATCACATGTTTCTCGTGCATCACATGCATCACATTTAATCATCCAGCATGCCTCAACGATAATCATATGCAAATGGGCAATATTGCCAAGCATTCATTATGCTATCAATGTTTACATTTAAACATTCAACATGCATCAATCATAACCATGCATGTCACATATGGGGTGCAGTTTTCTTACCTTTGGTCCAAGCACAGGTTACCAACAAATGAGCCACAAGCACGATCCTGATCCAAGCCTCTAGTGTTAACCTAGTCACATCCACAAATGGTGATCCAATGAGTTCAAGTTCTAAAACCAACCCTTGAACTAAAACTTAGCCTCCAAGATATCAATCCTCACTAATCCGGGTAGTAGGAATGATCCCGAGGCCCAAAACCATGTTTCCGGGGTCAAAACACCCAACCGAGCTCAAAAGCCTGCCTGAGGCGCGGCCCTGGCACCCTGAGCCGCGGCCCCCAGCACCACCAGAAGCAAGCGCCGCGGCGCCCAACACCAAGGGCCGCGGCGCCCAGCAAGGCAAAACTGGGGCACCTGCTTCATCGAGCAAGGGCCGCGGCGCCCAAGAACAAGGCCGCGGCCCAACTTTGGGGCAGCCATTTTCCCTTCGTTTTAACCTTTTAAAACCTCCCAAAAACATGTCTAAACATTCCCAAATCATTAAATCAAAGTTCCCAAACTCCCCAATGGTCCAAAACCACCAAAACCCGAGGTTCAAACAAACTAGAAACCCAACGATTCACAAAGTCCAATTCCAGCTTAAAGACTTTTAAAAACTTAAAACTTAAACTTGAATTACCTCCGATTGAGTTGTTTCCAACTAAATCCTCCGGCTAATAAGCTTCTAATTCTCCTTAGGATTGCTATGCCTCGATCCTCGCTGGATTCCGAGTCCTAGAACTCAAGATACCTTCGAAAATGCGATCGGGAACGAAAAGGGAACTTTAGGGAGAGAGAACGTACAGATCATTCTTTTTATTTTTCTTAAAAGGTTACTTCAAACTTAAGTAGCTTCCAATAAAACCTAATGTTCGGGGTCCCGAAAACACCCCCGGGGACATTATAGTCAAAACTTCCAGAATTTCCCCCTGGTCTTACTAACTCCCAATTTATCACCAAATACTAATTCCCATTACCCAATAACCCGGTAATGCTATAAATACCCCTTGACTTACTCCAAGTCAAGCTTAAATCCCGTTGTGACTAACCCACTAGCTTACCTCCTAGGATCGTCTTGTGTTGGGTAACCCTGGCATAACCAGATAATAACAAAGTACCACGCCCATTTCACATATATGCTAAAAATGCCCGAAATGGCCAAAATATGAAAATCACCCAATCAATCACAAATGGGTTCACATGCATATTTAATACACCTAAACATGCATATTATCATTAAATAGCATAATAAAGCAATTATGGCCCTCCCAGCCTCCTAATCAAGGTCCTAAACCTTATTAGGAAATTTGGGGCATTACAAAAGCTGCCACTTTCGAGATAATGGAAGGCGAGAAGGCCCGCCTCCTTGACGAGTTCAAAGAGTAGAAGGAAAAAGCGGTCGACCAGGCCATGTACAAAATCTGGGTTGACAATGTCGATCTCGACACTAGCTTCCTGGGTCCTCTTGAGGCGAAGTATGTAGAGCAGTGGAATGCCCGACTAGAGGCGAACGAAGCTGCTCGGGAGGCTGCTCAGAAGGATAGTCATGCTATTCGTCCTGGGGGGTCTAGTGTCGTTGATGCTGAGAAGGCCAAGGGAACTGCTCCTTCCTGAACCTCACTTCGGGGCTGCGTCCCTTTATTTTTGTAATTGCTTTAATTTATGCCCATGGGGTCGATACAATTTCTTTTTATTTTACTATATATGCTTTACATTTCTTGGTTTGAAATATTTTTCACATTTTATGTTAAAGAACCGCGTATGTTTATTTATTCATATAAACATAATTTGGATTTTAGGCTCGAGGCCCAATGCATTCATACACTGTTTGCTCGAATTATCCGCTTTCGATCTCGTTGTTCATCAAGGTCGGATATTACTTTAACCATGAACCCGAAAGTACTTGTATGGTGTGTAATGCAAACAGTTTAGTTATATCTTATTGCTTAGTTACTTTTTCTCGTCCTCGGTTATTTCTCCGAGGTTATGAGTTCGAAACTATTTTTCCATAAGATATTCCAGCCTCGATCTCGACTTATCTCGAAGTAGGTTTAGGTTCCAACTTATCGTCGATTAGTTCTAGCTGATTTGTTCCAAACCTTTTAAGGTTGTGATTGGTCTGTGATCCATACACTTATATGTTTTTAATAATTTGGTTATATCCAAATTATCCTAGCTCGCGCATTTGGTTACATCCAAACACTTGTACGTTTGTTTAATAATTTGGTTATATCCAAATTATCCTAGCTCGTGCATTTGGTTACATCCAAACACTTGTACGTTTTTAACAACTTGGTTTTTAACATCTTGGTTATATCCAAACCATCCCAACTGGCTCATTTGGTTATCTCCAAACGCTTGCATGGATTTCGTGTATGTTATTTTATTTTTCAAGCTAACGGTATATATACCAATGATGCCCCCTTAATATCCTATGAGTGTGACCATAGGTTATTAAATTAAGAGATATTGCAAAAATAAAGAGACATGTAACATATTGAACGAAATAGATCTTTATTTGATGGAATTCAAAGGTAGACAAAATAGTACTAATAAACAATCATGGTTACATGCAACATCCTTCCTATACTATTGGTAGTAAGGTCTTAGGTGTTCGCCATTCCATGCTCGTGGTACCAGGCTCCCTTCCAATCTCGCTAGCTTGTAAACACTGGGCCGGATGACTGATTCTATCTGGTATGGTCCTTCCCAATTTGGCCCGAGCACACCAGCTGCTGGATCTCGTGTTGCCAAAAATACGCGTCTTAACACCAGATCTCCCACACCGAACTTTCAGTCTCGAACCCTCTTGTTGAAGTACCTGGTAGCTCGTTGCTGGTAGGCAGCATTCCTCAACTGAGCTTCATTTCTTTTTTCTTCGATCAAGTCTAAGGTTTCTTCGAGCTGAGTGTGGTTCAAGCTTTGGTCATAAATGTGAGCTCGAATTGTAGGGATTTCGACCTCGATAGGCAACATAGCCTCACAACCGTATGCTAGAGAGAATGGGGTATGTCCCGTTGATGTTCAAGCTGTAGTCCTATATCCCCATAGGACTTGGGGCAACTCTTCGGGCCATCGTCCTTTCGCTTCCTCCAACTTTTTCTTTAGCGAACTCTTGAGAGTTTTGTTTACAACTTCGACCTGGCCATTCTCCTGAGGATGAACTACTGATGAAAAACTCTTTATTATTCCATTCTTCTTGCAAAAGTGGGTGAACAAGTCGCTAAAGAACTGGGTTCCGTTGTCGGATACAATTTTCCTCGGCACCCCATATCGGCACACGATGTTTTTTACCACGAAGTCGAGGACCTTTTTGGAAGTTATTGTTGCTAACGGTTAGCCTCTGTCCACTTTGTGAAGTAATCTACGACAACTACAGCATACTTCACACCGCCCTTGCCAGTTGGGAGAGAGCCTACGAGATCGATTCCCCATATCGCGAATGGCCATGGGGAAGTCAACATGGTCAGCTTGGATGGTGGAGCTCGAGGAATCGTGGCGAATCTCTGGCATTTATCACATTTTTTTACGTACTCGAAAGAATCTGATTTAATGGTAGGCCAGAAATATCCTTGGCGTATGATTTTCTTGGACAAGCTATGCCCCCCGGTATGGTCTCCACAGAACCCTTCATGAATTTCTTCAATGATCTTCTTGGCTTCGGGTGGAGTTATGCACCAAAGTAATGGCATGGAATACCCCCTTCTATACAGCTTTCCGTCCAAAATGGTGTAACGGGGAAGTTGATACATTAACTTTCGAGCCTGGTTCCGATCTTTCGGAAGGACTCCGGTCTCGAGATACTCGACTATCGGGGTCATCTAGGTAGGCTCGGACTCAATCATACACACATCTTCCTCTTCCGGCTCGCTAATACTAGGTGCCGAGAGGTGTTCTATGGGCACCACGTTTAGCTCATCATTCTCGACGGAAGTAGCGAGCCGAGCTAAGGCATCTGCATTTGAGTTCTTCTCTCGGGGAACCTGTTCGATTGCATAAAACTCGAAATGTTCCAATACGGATTTTGCCTTCTCTAAGTACGCTGCCATTTTCGTGCCACGAGCCTGGTATTCTCCCATGATTTGATTAATCATAAGCTGGGAGTCGCTGTAGCAATGTATTGCTTTAGCTTTGAGCTCTTTGGCTATTCGAAGGCCTGCCAGTAAAGCCTCGTATTCAGCCTCGTTATTCGATGCTTTGAAGCCGAATCTTAAGGCATAATGAAATCTACTCCCTGCGGGGGTAATCAAAATGACCCCTACCCCCGATCCATTTTCATTAGATGAGCCATCGACGTAAATTTTCCACAGCTCGTGGGCCGGGGTTATAACTTCGTCGTTGGTCATGCCAGTACATTCCACTATAAAGTATGCCAATGCCTACGCCCTAATGGTCGTCCTTGGGTGGTAAGTGATCTCAAATTGTCTGAGTTCAACTGCCCATTTAAGAAGTCGACCTGAAGCCTCCGATTTAGACAGGACTTGCCTAAGTGGTTGATCAGTCAGCACATGGATGGGGTGCGCCTGAAAGTAGGGTCGAAGTTTACGAGATGAATGAATTAAGCTGAGAGCCAGCTTTTCCATCAATGGGTATCTTGACTCTGCCCCTAATAACCTTTTGCTGATGTAATAGACGGGTCTTTATACCTTTTCTTCTTCTCGCACGAGCACTGCACTTATTGCGTGTTCGGTGGTGGAAAGGTATAGGTACAGTACTTCTCCCGTAACGGGTTTTGATAAGATGGGGGGTTCTGCGAGGGGCTTTTTAAGCTCCTGGAAGGCCAGCTCACACTCCTCCGTCCATTCAAATTTCTTGCCTCCCCTCAAAAGGTTGAAAAATGGAAGACAACAGTCTGTAGATTTTGATATGAACCTACTTAGGGCCGCCATCCTGCTGGTCAAACTTTGGACATCCTTGTGTCTTCGAGGTGAGGGCATGTCAATCAGAGCCTGGATCTTGTCAAGGTTGGCTTCTATTCCACGAGCGATCACGATAAAGCCCAGGAATTTTCCTGAAGATACACCGAAGGTGCACTTATGAGGATCTAGTTTCATGTTATACTTCCGGAGCACGCCAAAGCATTCTTCGAGGTCGTTAACATGGTTATCGTTAAGTTGAGACTTGACTAGCATGTCATCAACATAAACTTCCATGTTGTTCCCTATTTGCTCCGAAAACATCATATTCACGAGCCGCTGGTATGTGGCCCCAGCATTTTTGAGCCCAAATGGCATGACATTATAACAGTATAACCCCTTATCGGTTATGAAGCTTGTATGTTCTTGGTCGGGGGCATGCATGGGAATCTGGTTATATCCAGAATAAGCATCCATGAACGACATCAGTCCATGCCCCGCCGTGGCATCCACGAGCTGATCAATCCTTGGTAAGGGAAAACAGTCCTTCGGGCAAGCTTTGTTGAGGTCTGAATAGTCAATACAGGTTCGCCACGTCCCATTAGGTTTTGGAACCAACACCGGATTGGCTACCCAATCAGGGTAAAAAGCATCCCTAATGAATCGGTTTGCCTTTAATCTGTCGACCTCCTCCTTTAGTGCCTTCTTTCTGTCGTCATCCAGCTGTCTTCGCTTTTGTTGCTTCGGAGGGAAGCTTTTGTCTATATTTAGCGCGTGGCTTGCTATGTTCGAACTTATTCCTACCATGTCCGAATGTGACCATGCGAAGACATCCTGGTTTCTCTTCAAAAAGCAAATTAGCTGCTATTTGGTCTCTTCCTGGAGGTGTTTTCCAACCTTTACCTTTTTTGAGGGATCGGAATCCTCGAGCTGAATCTCTTCGAACTCTTCTAAGGGTTCAAGGTCAGCTTTCTCCTCAACCCTTGGATCAATTTCTTCATCAATCTCTAAGATCGTCCCGTCTTTATTCTGAACTATGATGAGTGCTTGTGCGCTCGTCTGTTTCTTTCCTCTTAAGGAAATGCTATAGCATTCCCTTCCAGCTAATTGATCTCCCTTCAATGTCCCGACGCCGCTAGGGGTCGGGAACTTAATGGCCAGATGCCTTACTGATGAGACTGCCCCCAGCCCAACCAGGGTGGGTCTACCGAGCAGCACATTGTAGGCTGAAGGTAGATCCACTACCACGAACTCCATCATCCTGGTTGTTGAGACCAGGTAGTCTCCCAAGGTCACGGGGAGTTCGATGGATCCCGTGCAGGCGGTTCCTTCTCCTGAAAAGCCGTATAACATAGTCGCGCATGCTTTCAGGTCGCGAAGGGAGAGTCCCATCTTTTCAAGGGTTTCTTTATAAAGAATATTAACTGAGCTCCCATTGTCTATGAGAACTCGGTGGACCCTTTTATTTTCCACCTGGAGGGTGATGACTAGTGGATCATGGTGAGGAAATTGAACATGGGACGCGTCTTCCTCAGTGAAGGTTATTGGTTGGGATTCAATCTTTTGACTTTTTGGGGCTCTAGATTCGGGTTCATAAGGAGACCCATCCCCAGTCTCCAGCTCGTTAACGTATCTCTTTTGGGCATTTCTGCCCACTCCCGCGAGATGAGGCCCTCCTGAGATGGTTATTATGTCTTCTCCATCAATTGGAGGGGGGCTATCTTCTTCCCTGGCTTGGGAATTGTTGTTTTGTGTGAGCTATGGCGCAGCTGCTCTCTGGCTTGCGGTCGCTTGATTAGTACTCTGGTTCTTGACATATTGTCTGAAGTAACCTCTTGAGATCAATCCTTCGATCTCGTCTTTCAGCTGTCGACATTCATCAGTAGTATGCCCGGTGTCTCTGTGAAATCGGCAATATTTGCTAGAGTCCCTCTTGGACTTCTGATTTCTCATTGGGTCTGGACGCCTGAAGGGGACCTGGTTTTCATTAGCCAGGTATATGTTCTCCCGAGACTCGTTGAGCTCGGTGTACACTTTGTACACGGAGAAATATCTCTCCCCCTTCTTTTTCTTTCCTCCCTCGGCCTCGGGGTTACTCCCTTCATTCTTTTTTCTCTTGGAAGGGTTTTCCGCAGCAGGCTTTGAAGCTGGTGGGTCCGCCGAGGTTTAGGCAGAGTTTACGTTTATCGTTGTAGTTACAGGCTGGGAAGTCACATTAAGTGTCGACCTCGCTTCCTCTACATTGACAAACCTCTATGCTCGTCTATTAAACTCGGTTAGGGACCTCACCGGTTTTCTCTGCATGTCGTCCCAGAGGGCACTTCCTGGCATTACTCCGGCTTGGACAGCCATTAGGTGACCGCTGTCATCCACATTCCGAGCTCGGGCAACTTCCAAGCTAAACCTTGTAAGGTAACTTTTCAATGTCTCACCTGGCTGTTGTCGAACGTTAGTCAGGGTTGATGCCTCGGGTCTAACTCCCATCATGGCCTTGAACTGCTTCCCAAGAAGTCTTTGGACAGTTGATCCCAAGAAGTTATTGAGTGTCTTCTATATTTTTCGAACCAGCTTTTTGCTGGTCCTGTCAATGATGCTGGAAATAACATGCATCTAAGCTCGTAACCCACGTTACTTGCTCTCATTATGTTATTGAATGTACTCAAATGGCTGTGCGGGTCGGATTTTCCCTCAAACGTTGGGACGTGAGGGATCCGGAATCCTTGAGGAAATGGAGTATTGGAAATATGGGGAGCAAACGATTCAAGCTCCTCATCAGAATCTTCGTATCGATCCTGACCTTGCTCATTTTTCAAAAGCCTGAAGGCTTTTTCTAACTGATCAATTCTTTCCTGGACTGGGTCCGCGAGGGGTCTTGTCTGGAATTGGTTGTCATCGATCACGATTCCAGGCTCGCGCCTTCGCAGGGGGTCTTTATGCCTATTTAAGCGATCCCTCAAGTCCGGGTTCATCGGGTTAACATTACCCCGACTCTGACTCAAGTGTTCCTGTAGGTCGGAGCGATTCCTGCGGCTTCCAGTATTCTTTCGACCTCGATCATGCATGCTGACCGAGTTGGTATCTCCAGAGTCATCACTAGTAATACTCGTTCCATGATTATTTCGAGATGGGTCTTTTCCATGCCGCCTCGTTTCTGCAGTGCGAGATTGGGACGTTTGGCTTTTTTCAGAGGGGGCGCCTCTCCGCTCCCGGAAAGTCTCCCTATTCCCTTGTCTCCTCCCCGCACATCTTTCGTCCTCACCTCGAACTGATTGAGCATTCCTGCGAGGAGGTGAAGATATCTTATAGGTGATGGAGGGAATCGTATGGGTGACGGTGGCTGCCACCCATTTCGCAGCCTAGATGGTCCGGAGTTTGCCCGAGATGGGTTGGTTGCATTCGGTGCGCTCCCAGGGACTTGAGTTTGAGCCTCTGTAGGGGTTCGGTTGTTCTCAGTTCCCGCAGGTATTTCCGCAGGTGGATTAACTGGGGCCTTAGCTCGGGTACTTCTCTGGGGTCTCGAGGGAGCGGATGGTTCTGCTGGTGCTGGAGGTTGTTCCGGCCTTCTTGTGGCAACATTCTTTCGTGGACGCCCACGAGGCCTGCGGGGAGGAACATGCACGTCCCTCGGAGGGGGAGCTTGGTTTTCACGCGAAGGCGGGGGCTGAGCCGCCTGCGCCTCTGCAGCTATCCTTGCTAACTCCTCATTCCGCTTGTTGGCTTCTGCCAACTGTTGTTTCAGCTGCCGGTTTTCAAGTTCCACAATGGGAACATACCGCTCAGGATTGTAATACATATCCTCATCCCTTGGTGGTGCGGGTGGTCCCCGAGAATCGGAGGACTCGCTTCTCTCTTCAACATCCGGGTTTTCCATTGGCTGTTTCCCAGGATGTCTCGGATAATTTTCTTCAGGAACGTTCTGATCGTTAGCGGCCATAACTCGTTCAGGGGCTGAATGCTTAAGGCTCTCAATGAAAGCACCAAACTGTTGATGCCGTTTTTCGTCAACAGTGAAATAAGAGCACGAAAACAATAATTGGTTATGGCCAAGAAAAATATGATCACACAAATGAGATTTTTTACGTGGTTCAGCAGTTAACTCTACCTAGTCCACGAGTCTTTGTTATTAAAACTTAAGATGATTTCTGGAAATTCTTTAAGAATGAATTCTCCAGAGTTCTCTCTCAAGATCACAAAAATTTCGTCCTTTACAATGGTGCATGATTTCTCTATTTATAGAGAAGATTTCTGAATACTATCCCACATATTTCGGGAAGTTATTCTGTATATGTAAATAAATTTAATGGCATTAAAAACCTATAATCCTATATACAAGGAAACGTCTCCTGAAGACCAGGGAGCGTATAACTGAATAATAAATATCCCTTGATTATAGGGGATTTACAGCAATGAATGCAGACTGCGTCTCTCTTAGATGACTCACTATGATATTCAAAGTTATCAGCTTATATTGTCAATGCCACGTTCACCCAGGTCTCTTAATGACTTTCGAGCTATAGCATTTTCCCGAGATTATGTGGCTTCGAGCTCATACTTATGTCAGGCTCGGAACCCATGATCCGAGGTCATTCGAGAATAGACGCACTTCGATATCTGCCTTTCGAGCTCGTGACTCTTTCGAGGTTACCATCTTCGAAGTTGCCCTTGCTTCCTAGGCTCAGTACCTAGGTTGTGGACATGTGTTCCAGACATTACGAGCCCATCCCTAACGAATCCAGCTTTCGAGATCACAAATCTTAAGGCTCGAAATCTGGGTGTAACAATAATCTTTTGTTGTCACTGCCAAATTCAAAAACTAGAACAAAAATTAATTAATTAATTGATTAAAATATGATATTTTTAAGACATTTTATGATAATTTAAATAATTAAATCATATTTATTTAAAAATAATAAAGGCATACATATCATTTTTTATCATATAAATTTGTGTGATAGTTTGTTTTTTATCAAGTGATTGAAGTTTTTTTTCTTCAAAAAAGGACACAGTGAGATACATTAGAAACTAAAAATAGTTGATGTATGTATACTACTATCTACCCTATAATTTTTTCTATTATTATTTTATTTCTATTATTAATTTCTTTTTAAATATTATTATATTGTATATATATGTCATGTAGTCATGTAAATATATCTCTTCTATATAATAAGTGTGTAGATAATGAAAATTCTTGGTTTTAACGGTTTTTTATTTTTTTTAATGTTAACTTTAACATAATATTCGTATATTTAATAGAATATTCCTATATTTAACGGTAGTTTGTAAACACTTAAACTTAAATAAAATAAAATAAATAATTACAAAAATTAAAATATGATATTTTTGAGATATTTTACAATGATAATTATTTTAAAATAATAAATAATTAAACAAATTAAAATAAGATATTTTTTAGATATTTTACCATGATAATTATTTAAAAATAATTAATAATTAAACAAATTAAAATATGATATTTTTGAGATATTTTACAATGATAATTATTTAAAAATAATAAAATCATACGTTTTATAACTTAAATAAAATTTAATTAAACTTAAACTCACTTATTAGAATAATATCATATTAAACATATAATATGATCTACTATCAATTAGTAACAAATTATTTTTAAAAAAAATTAGCAAGAAACTTAAATTTAAAATCCATGTATAATATTTAATATTATATTAAACATATAATATATAATCTCTTGTTATCACTCTCAAATTCAAAAACTAGAACAAACATACACTTAAACAAAAATTAATAAATTATTTAATTAAAATAAGATATTTATTTGAAATTTATATGACATTAATATAAATTTAATAAAAATAATTAACAAATTCTATAAATAAAACTAAGCAAACGTGCATATTGCACGTTGCTTGTATCTAGTAGTAGTAGTATATATATATATATATATATATGAACGTTGTGTTTAGATGTTATATATGTAGAGATTATTGATATAAATATTTATATATACTATAGAACTATCATTCATTCTATTTTATATATATATATATATTAAAAAAAATAGTGAACCAGCTTTTATTAAAATTATAGACATTGTTTACAATTTTAAAACTAAGCAAAAGTGCATTGCACGTTGTTTCTACCTAATACATATATATATATATTTTCACGAAATTCTATCAAAAAAATAATTTTATTTTTATATAAATTTGTATATTTCCTATTTTATTCTTAATTTTATTTTTTATTGATCTATATTATAAATAAATTTATTAATAAAATTTGCATATTTAATTATTAGTTTGACATATTTTTATTCTTCCCTTTTTTATATATTGATTGATTCAAAGAAATTTACCAAAAGAAGATATACATTATTTGTAAGATGAAAGACAACATTATATTATTTACATGTAAACAAATGAAAATTATTATAAAAGTAAAACTAAACATATAATTTATACATAAATCTTCTCATTAAATTAAAAATTAATGAAAAATATCCAATTTAATTTTTGGTTGGGAAAATATTATTTTGGCTCTTGTGTTTTTCCCAAATACGAGATAGGTGGAACATTACTTTTTTTTTTTGGAAAAAAACACACAAACTGTTATATTATTTTATAATATAATGTAAATTTATATTATATTATAATATAATATTTTAGATTAAATAAATATGATAAAGAGTGTCACATATTGTAATATATAATAGAGAGTTACAATATTTAGATATATGAGAAATATCCAAATATGTAACATATTTGGTGTTACAAATTCAGCTACAAATTTGTAGCTTCCAAATTTGACCATTTATTGTGTAAATTTGTTGTTACACAATATTGAGATGAAATTCATAAAAGTCATATGTGAAATGGTTGTTAGAGATATGATTTTAACCTCAATAATGTGTTTTGGGGGTTACAAAATCATTTGGGAGGGTTTGGAACCGTTTGAAAAAACAACACATTTTCAAGTGCTGAAATTGGTCAGTGACCGCGGCCACAAAATGTTGGTGGCCGCGACCTGTGGGATAGAGATGTCCCTGGGCGCGGCCACAAGTGTATTTCTGACCAAATTTTCAGTTTTTCAATCTTTGTTGAACAGTTCCAAAATCTCAAATAACTCCAAAATCTCATTTTTAATTCCATAAAAATCCAATTAATCATTGGTAACAGCCACGGGGGTTGGTAGAATTTGAAATTTAAAGGGTGTCTCTAAACTCTATAAATAGGAGCCTATTGCTCACTTGAAACACACAACTTTTCTATCCATTAGAGCACTTGGCTAGAAAACTCCTTGAGGCTTGATTATTCCATAAAGCATTTCCAAAATCTGTGAGAGATCCCTTAGTACTTGAGTTAGGGGGAAATAAGCTTTTCGACAAAGGTTTCAAACCTTGTTCAAGTTGGTGATCCCCAACACTCTTCACTTTGGTTGTGTGAGTGAGAGTTTATTGTTTTTGTTCTTGTTCTTGTTCTTATTTTCTTCTATTGCTTTTCTTCTTTTTCTTCTTATTCTATTTACTTGTACTTTTGTTTAAGAGTTGTAATCCTTTTATTTCATCTGTTCAAACACTTTTAGTTTATTTGTATCTTTTGTAATAGAGTTGTACTTTCTATTTCTATTTCTATCATCTTACATCTCATTCTCCTTTTATTTGTATTTTCAGTTATAGAGTTGTAACACTCTTTTTAATCAATCACTATTTATTTGTAATATATTGCATAGAGTTGTATTTGCTTACCATTTCCATTGAGACAGATACTATTTTTCCTAACATTCAAAAGCGTACCCTTGTTTGTTTCAATGGAATGTGAAACCATAAAGATAATGAATCAAGACCTAGTGAGGTTGGATAGGTTTGATGGGTCCAATTTCACTAGGTGGCAAGACAAGGTGAGATTCCTTTTGACCACTCTCAAAATCGCCTACATTCCAGAATCCACTCTAGAACCTCTCCCAACGCCATCCGACAAGGACATTCCCGAGGAGGTGGAGAAAAGAAGGAAGAGGGAGGAGGAAAATCTCCTTTGTAGGGGTCATATCCTCAACGCCCTTTCCGATAGGCTCTATGACCTCTACACCGAGACCAAATCGGCCAAGAAGATATGGGATGCACTTGAGACAAAGTTCAAGGCGGAAGAGGAAGGTACCAAAAAGTTTTTGATATCTCAATACTTTGATTTCAATTTTTTTGGTGATAAACCTATTCTTCCTCAAATACATGAATTGCAAATAATAGCTAACAAATTGAAAGTGTTAAAGATTGAGCTTCCCGATGCCTTTTAAGTTGGTGCTATAGTGGCTAAAGTACCACCAACTTGGAAGAGCTATAGGAAAAGAATCCTTCATAAAAATGAGGATTATTCTTTGGAGGAAATCCAAAAACATATTTGAATCGAAATGTAGAGCTAAACTTGTGGAGGGGTCTAATGGAGAGACTTCCAAAGCAAATGCGGTGTCACAACCAAAACATCCAAAAAACAAAGGGAAAAAGGGTAACGAGAAATCTTTGGGTCCAAAAACCAACCCAAACAAGTTTAAGGGTGAGAAAGGTCCTTGCTTTGTGTGTAGGAAAAATGGTCACTATGCTAGAGAGTGTAGGCATAGAAAAGACCAACAAGGACCTAAGGTGAAAGCAACTCAAGAGGAAAACATAGTTGCTACCCTTAGTGAGGTGAATGCGGTCCAAGGCAAGGTGAAAGGGTGGTGGTATGATACATGTGCCACCGTCCATGACACCTATGACAAATCATTGTTCAAAACCTTTGAAGAGTCAAAGGGCAACCATGAGATTCAAATGGGCAATGAGGGCAAATCCAAGGTACTTGGCAAAGGTACCATTAAAGTCTTTTTCACCTCTGGTAAGAAAGTTACATTAGTGAATGTACTTTATGTTCCCGAAATGAGTAGAAACTTGGTAAGTGGTGATTTGCTTGGTAAGCCTGGCATTAAAGCCGTTTTTGAGTCCGGTAAACTTATACTTACCAAATCAAATGTATTTTTGGGAAATGGGTACTCTTGTGAGGGTATGGTTAAATTATGCACCAATGATGTAACTTTCAATGTTATCAATTAAAATGTTAATTCCGCCTATATTGTTGAATATGATTCTTTATCTTTGTGGCATCTTAGATTATCGCATATAGGTTTTTCAACCATGAAAAGAGTAGTAAAATGTGGTATGATTGCATGCAATATTAAAAACTATGGTAAATGTGAAACATGTGTTTAGGCAAAAATGATTAAGAAACTATTTCCTAGTGTAGAAAGATCATCTAATTTACTAGATTTAATCCATGGTGATCTTTGTGAATTAAATGGTGTTTTAACTAGAGGTGGTAAAATGTATTTTCTTATTTTTATATATGATTATAGTAGATATACCTATGTGTTTCTTTTAAAGCATAAAGCTGAAACTTTTGATGCTTTTAAATTATATAAATTAGAAGTTAAAAATCAACTAAATAAACAGATTAACGTGCTAAGAAGTGATAGAGGGGGAGAGTATTTCTCTAATGAATTCAATACATTTTGTGAAGAAAATGGTATAATTCATGAGTGCACTGTACCTTATACACCACAACACAATGGTGTTGCCGAAAGGAAAAATAAGACTTATCTATAGATGATAAATTATATGTTGGTGTTTTCTAAGTTGAATTTTAACTTATGGGCTGAAACGTTATTAACCGCTTGTCACATTCTTAATCGAATACCGATGAAGAAAGATGGGATATCTCCATATGAGTTATGGAAATGAAAAAAACCCAACATAGGGTACTTCAAAGTGTGGGGGTGTCTTGCATATTGCAAGAAAAACGAACCTAATAGAACAAAGTTAGGTTCAAGAGCCATAAAGTGTGCTTTTGTTGGTTATGTCAACAATAGTAAAGCTTATAGGCCATTAGACTTAGAGGCTAATATTGTGATTGAATCTAAAGAAGTTGAATTTTTTGAGAATATGTTATGTGACAACAATTCTCAAGCCTCAACATCTCTAAAGGAGAACTTGTTATATGAGAACAATTCTCAAGCTTCTACATCCAAAGTTGATTCTCAATAGGAGAATTCTCAAAAGAATGCAAAGCAACCCTTTGAACTTAGAAGAAGTCAAAGACTTAAAAATGAGAAAAGTTTGGTAGTGGATGAGATAGATTCTCAACGAATTTCATTCTACATAGTAGAAGGAAATAGAGAGGAAGTCATTAGGAAAATCCCTATTGTACTTCTCATTGAGGATGATCCTAAGACTTATAGAGAAGTTGTGCAATCGAGAGATAGTGCATTTTGGAAAGAATCCATCAATGATGAGATTGATTCCATTCTTTCCAACAACACTTGGGAATTGGTAGATCTCCCATCGGGGTCTAAGCCAATTGGGTGTAAGTGGGTATTTAGGAGAAAATACCACACTGACGGCACTATCCAAACCTTTAAAGCTAGATTAGTAGCTAAAGGGTTTAGGCAAAAAGAGGGTATTGATTATTTCGATACCTATGTGTCTGTTGCAAGAACAACTTCTATAAGAATTTTGCTCGCTTTAGCTTTTATACACAACTTGTATGTTCATCAAATGGATGTCAAAACGACATTCCTTAATGGTGACCTCAATGAGGAGGTATATATGGAACAACCCGAAGGGTTTGTCCTACCAAAATATGAACATAAAGTATGTAGACTTGTAAATCCTTATATGGATTGAAACAAGCTCCTAAGCAATGGCATGAGAAATTTGACCAAGCTATCATGTCTAATGAGTTTAGACATAACAATGGAGACAAGTGTTTGTATTCCAAAACTTGTAAGGGATATGTGATCATTGTTTGCTTATACGTGGATGGCATGCTTATTCTAAGTGATAGCATGAAAGGGATAGAAGAAACGAAGATGTTTCTATCATCAACCTTCAAGATGAAAGATCTTGGAGAAGTTGACACCACACGTGGTATCAAAGTAAAGAAACATAGTGGGGGTTTTGCGTTAGGGCAAGCCCACTATGTTGAGAAAGTATTGAACAAATTTAACCATCTTAAGGTTAAAGATGCCAATACTCCATTCGATCATATTGTAAAACTAGAGAAGAATGAAGGAAGAGCGGTGGCTCAATTGGAATACGCTAGTGCTGTAGGGAGTCTAATGTACGCTGCTCAATGTACTAGACATGATATAGCATTTGCGGTGAGTAAACTTAGTAGGTTTACAAGTATTCCAAGTGTGGATCACTGGAAGGCGATTGGAAGAGTCCTAGGTTATCTCAAGAAAACCAAAGGACTAAGCCTTCACTACTCCAAATTTCCTTCAATCTTAGAAGGATATACAGATGCAAGCTGGATATCCAATCTTGGGGACAATTTGTCCACAACTGGTTGGGTATTTACACTTGGTGGATGTGCAATTTCTTGGAGTTCCAATAAACAAACCTGTATATCTCATTCCACTATGGAAGCAGAGTTTATAGCTCTAATTGCTACCGGCAAAGAGACTGAATGGTTAAAGAATCTGTTGATAGAGATACCCCTAATCAAAGAGAATGTATCCACTACATCGATACATTGTGATAGCCAAGCGACATTGACTAGAGCATACAGCGGTGTGTATAATGGGAAGTCTAGACACATTAGTCTAAGACATGGATATGTAAGAGAATTGATTCAAAGAGGAGTCATCTCAATATCCTATGTGAGAACAAGTGAAAATCTGGCGGATCCTTTCACTAAGCCACTAACGAGGGATTTAGTGGCTACATCATCTCGAGGGATGAGACTTAAACTCCCCAAAGAGATTCACTATTGATGGTAATCTATCTTAACACTAGTTATTCAACTAGTGTTATGTTCAATAGGTAACAACAAGTCAATCAAATGAATATTAGTTGTACTCAAAACAAGTCCCATATGAGATATTGAGTACTTGTGAGTTACCAAGTTGAGGGTTAAAACCGAAAGGTTTTTGAAGACAAGTAATTTTGGTAACAAAATACTGTAAAAAATCTACCTATATGGACCTAAGGGTGGTGCCGTCTCTCATGAGAATTGAGAGTATTCTCAAGAACGTTCATGAATGGAAAGTGCACATGGCCATTAACGGTGCAAAGCAAGACATAGATGTCTCAAGTGAACATCGCAAATGTGTGTGTGTGTTATCACCGATTCGTTATCATGAAAAGATGGTTCAATGCCTAGTGCAACCAAATTTTTCGACAAATTTTGTGATAATTACACTATAGTAAAGTTCAAGTTGAAAAACACTTTATTTTATGCACTAATGCAATGACTCCTATAAGAGAGAGTTCTTATTTGATCAAGTGGGGGATATGTTTATATTTTAAAATATAATGATTGATTAAATAAGTGTTACAATAAGATAACTATTTAATCTAGTGGGAGAATGTTATATTATTTTATAATATAATATAATGTAAACTTATATTATATTATAATATAATGTTTTATATTAAATAAATGTGACAAAGAGTGTCACATATTGTAACATATAATAGAGAGTTACAATATTTAGATATATGAGAAATATCCAAATATGTAACATATTTGGTGTTACAAATTTAGCTACAAATTTGTAACTTCCAAATTTTACCATTTATTGTGTAAATTTGTAGTTACACAATATTGAGATGAATTTCATAAAAGCCATATGTGAAATGGCTGTTAGAGATATGCTTTTAACCCCAATAATATGTTTTGGGGGTTATAAAATAATTTGGGAGGGTTTGGAACCATTTGGAGAAATAGCACATTTTCAAGTGCTGAAATTGGTCACTGGCCACGCCCACTGATGTCTCTGGCCGCGGCCACATGTGTATTTCTGACCAAATTTTCAGTTTTTTCAATCTTTGTTGAACGGTTCCAAAAACCCAAATAACTCCCAAATCTCATTTTTAATTCTATAAAAATCAAATTAATCATTGGTAACAGCCATGTGGGTTGGTGAAATTTGAAATTCAAAGGGTGTCTCTAAACTCTATAAATAGGAGCCTATTGCTCACTTGAAACACACAACTTTTCTATCCATTAGAGCACTTGGCTAGAAAATACCTTGAGGCTTGATTATTCCAGACAGCATTTCCAAAATCTGTGAGAGATCCCTTAGTGCTTGAGTTAGGGGGAAATACGCTTTTGGACAAAGGTTTCAAACCTTGTTCAAGTTGGTGATCCCCAACACTCTTCACTTTGGTTGTGTGAGTGAGAGTTTATTGTTTTTGTTCTTGTTCTTATTTTCTTCTATTGCTTTTCTTCTTTTTCTATTTACTTGTACTTTGTTTAAGAGTTGTAATCATTTTGTTTCCTTTATTAAAACACTTCTAGTTTATTTGTATCTTTTGTAATTGAGTTGTACTTCTATTTCTATTATCTTACATCTCATTCTCCTTTTATTTGTATTTTCAGTTATAGAGTTGTAACACTCTTTTTAATCAGTAATTATTTATTTGTAATATATTGCATAGAATTGTATTTCTTACCATTTCCATTGAGGCAAATACTATTTCTCCTAACACAAACAACACACATGCACAAAATAATAAAATAAAATGGTCATTTGGAAAAATGACATTTTTTAAAGTCATTTTGCACTCTAGCCTAGTTTTAATAATTCTTTACAAAATGACATCTCATAATTTAGACAGGTGGTCGAAAAATCCAAACAGCCGGTTGAAAATTGTAGACAACCGGTCGAAAAATTTAGACAACTCGTCGAATTTTAGACAGAGGTCATTTTGCAAAAATGATCAAAAGTAGGCCAGAGTGCAAAATCACTTAAAAAAATATCATTTCACCAATTTCTCTAAAATAAAATTAATTAAATCAATTATCCACTTAACAAATAAAAATAAAACAAACATTTGAACAATATTATGAAATAATAATTTACAAACCATTAAATAAAAAGAATAATTGGTGTGCTACATTTTCTTAAATATTATTTCATTTTTTATTTTAGTTCAAATTTGAAATAAAAAATACTCCTTATCTTTTAATTCGTGTGACAATTCTTTTAATGTATTATTATTATTAATTTTAGTATGTGCCACATGCACATACTGGTCATCTAAAATATAATACAGCATTTAATAAATTAATTTTATGTTTATTATATTCACCGTTTTTAAAGGCATTTTCTTATGTTATGGTTGTTATTAAAATAATTGTTATGACATAGTAATATATGTTAGACATAATAAAAGTAGAAATATAATAAAAAAAAATTAATGAAGACAAACTTTTCACTAATTTTCATCTATTGGCAAGAAGACAAAATAAAGCTCAAGAAATCTTCATTATATACATAAAATGAAATTAAGTCGGTTTAGCACATTGGAAGTTGAAGAGAAAGAGAAAATAAGGATGACCACCAAATTTGTCTTCATTATATACATTGGAAGTTGAAGACTATAAATATATATATATATATATGTGAGAATTCTCCGCTAGAAGTTTCACTTTAAGGCCTACCGGTATAACTCTCAGTGTTTACAATCCTTGAACAGTTTTCGGCATGAATTTTTTATGACCGTGTATATTGTAGCTATTTAGAGCATCCTGCAAATTTTCAGAAAATTCAGAATAGTTTACAGTACCGAAAACTAGGTTCAAACATGTTGTTGCACGCGTGACTAATTTTTTTTATTCGAGTGAAAAACAACATGTTTGAACCTAGTTTTCGGTACTGTAAACTATTCGGAATTTTCTGAAAATTTGCAGGATGCTCTAAATAGCTACAATATACACGGTCATAAAAAAAAGTCGCACTGAAAACTGTTCACGGGTCGAGAAACACTGAAAGCCATACCGGTAGGGCTTAAAGTGAAGCCCCTATAGGAGAATTCCCCTATATATATGTATATAAGACAATTCTTTTAAGCCCTACTGGTGAAGCTCTTAGTGTTTCTCGACCCGTAAACAGTTTTCGCGCGCGATTTTTTTTATGACCGTGTATATTGTAGTTGTTTAGAGCATCCTGTAAATTTTCAGAAAATTCTAAATAGTTTACAGTATCGAAAACTAGGTTCAAACATGTTGTTTTCCACGCGCATAAAAAAAATTTGTCACGCGTGCAACAACATGTTTGAACATAGTTTTCGTTACTGTAAACTATTCAGAATTTTCTAAAAATCGCACCGATGTTCTAAATAGCTCTAATATACACGGTCATAAAAAAATCGCGTCGAAAACTGTTTACGTGTCAAGAATACTGAGAGTCCAACCAGTAAAGCTTAAAATGAAGCTCCTATAAAAGAATTCCCCTATATTTATATATATATATATATATATATATATAAATGAAAATTTATAGTAGGGTGCTTGTTTTTCAGCATGAAGAAATTATAATAAAAAAAAATTATTGCAGTGTATATTGTAGTTATAGTAAGCATTCCACCAGTTTTCAAATTTTTTTGAATATTTTACAATGCTGAAAATTAGAGTTTATAATTGTTAGTTAAATGCGTTTTAAAAAAAAAGCACACATACAAATGACTGTTTGAACCATATTTTGAGCATCGTAAATTATTCAAAATTTTCTAAAAACTGATGGGATGTATGTTATAACTACAATATACAACGTTATATAAAAAATTTAAGTTATACTTTCTCTACATGTTGAAATAGAAATGCTCCCACTAGTAGGGGCTAAACTGACACCCATTCTATAAAATTTTCCTATATATAGAAACTATTGATTATTTTTTATTACTACTTATAGATATAGATTATTTATGGAAATTTATTTTTTCTAAATAAAAAAAACTTTTATGGTAACAACATAAATTATATTAAAAATATAATGATGTATATAGTAATTTTTTATTTTTTTTCTATAATTAGCACTTCCCCTCTTATGCACGGTCACCCAACTACTCCAGCTATCCTCAAGTGACATATGAATATAATATTTAATATAATAAATTTACTAATGATTTATTTTTAATAAATTTATTTCATTATATTTATATGAGAAAAATACCAGTTTCACCTGTATTTTTCCCAAATTTGCGATCGGCTTTTATATTTTGATAAATGATAATTCAGACTATATATTTTACAAAATAGTACCTTATACCCAATTTTAGTAAAAAAAAAAATTCAAATATAATTTTTCATTCTCAGCTCTCTGACTACTTTCTCAACTACTTTGAACCAATCGCATCACTAACGACCCAAGAATTTATCTTATAATTGAAAATATTTTGACTGAAATCGGATTTAGGGTACTATTTTGTACCATTTTTGTTAAAGCACATGATCTGAATTATCATTTAACAAAACACATAAGTCGATCGTATATTCGGAAAGAACATGACCCAGGCGGATTGCACATGACCCATACTTCAAGGGGAATAGGTATTTGACCATGTCAAGATACGACGCATGTTCGCCCATGTCAGTCGACGTTGTGGGAAATGTCGATTGTCGAGGGTACGAACTCAACACCACTAATTGAGGCTCATCAAAAGTTTTCAGATGATCTGGTGGGCCATAGTTACGCCGACTGACACTTGGTAGCTACTCTAGGCCCAAGGACGAGAATCCTAGTTCTGAGAGACTGGCGAATGAAGAGAGCGAGGACCGCCTGAGGTCCTCGGGGCGTGATCTCCCTGGGAGACATCCGCACCACTGAGGACAGACCTCGGGGCATAACCTCACTTGGAGACATTCGCATCTGGCTAGATCATAGTACTAAACCTTACTAGCACTCGAAGAGCCTAATTACTCTTCTAATGAATGTCACATATCCTCTAATTGAAAACACAACAATTATAATAACAATTTAAAATTATAATTGTATAAAAAAAGTTTTTGCACATCTAAATAAGTAAACTAACCATTATAATTGTGATCTAATGCTTCGAAACAAATCATTATGTGTAGTGATTTTGCTTTCAATCAACATGCTATGCTAATCTTACAATAAAAGAAAAAAAAAACGAAACTTACAACTAAAATCTTCTCTTCCACATTAATAAAACCCTAATCCCAAATCCATTATTTCCCCTTCCAGATAACCAAAATAAAACCATATTTCTCAAATTAATTTGAATCTTATAACCACAGTTGGATATTTGCGGATATCTGAAATATTTGCGGAGGTCGGAAGGGGACTATGGCATATGAAGTATGAGGTCAAATGAGGTTTGAGGATACTGTTGTTCAGAGGTCCAACGATGGTTGCTCGAATAAGAGAACCAATAGTGTCAACCCTCCTTAATTATGAAAAATTATTTGGTTTTTAAGTGGTGAGTTCGTTAGTATTTTATATAATTTAAAAATATTAAATGGATATTTTAAACAAAAAATAAAAATAATTTAATTTAGATCAATGTGCATTTGACATTTATAAAAATTAGAATATTTAAGTGGTGCATTGCAATAAGGGAATATACTCATTTGGTACCTTATGTTTTTGCAAAATATCATTTTAGTACCCTCTGTTTTCAATAATACTCATATGGTACCCTGTATTTTAAAATCGTACATATTTAGTACCCTAAACTCAGATTTGATAGATAAAATTTTGTCAATATAATCAAACTGTCATCAATTATATGTAATTATGTAATTAAATTTAAATTTGTAACTTATATAATTGACAGCAGTTTGATTAAATTGGCAAAATTTTATCTATCAAATCTGAGTTTAGGGTACCAAATATGTACGATTTTAAAATACAGGGTACCATATGAGCATTATTGAAAACAGAAGGTACCAAAATGATACTTTGCAAAAACATAGGGTACCAAATAAGTATATTCCCTTGCAATAAATTTAAATATTTTTGCTACCAATTACTGACATATTTTACGCACATTTTTTAGAAGAAAGAAAAACTCTCGGTTATTGTGTTGTTTAGAAAAGAGTAAATTGCAGCTAAAATACTTAATGTTTTCAAAATGTTGCATTTTTATATTTAATTTTTTTTTTGCGGTAAATTTACTTAATGTTTTCAAAATGTTGCACTTTTATACCCAAATTTTAATATACCTAATGTTTTTAATATGTTGTACTTTTATGCTTATTTTTTATTATTATTTTAAGAAATAATAAGAAAGCTAAAGAAAAATATAGGTTTTTAATTATTTTTTAAATTTAAATTATTTTCATTTTCTTAATTCTTTCTAAAATTAATACAAAAAAATCATTTAAGATTTTAAAAGTAATCAAAATAATTAAAAATTATATATTTTTTTAAAATAACTTATATTTTAAATTGATGGAAAAATATAAAATTTTAATTATGTTAAAATTTAAAAAATAATTAAAATTTTATATTTTCCCTTAACATTCTTATTATGTCTCAAAATAATAAAAAAAATATGTATAAAGATGTAACATTTTGAAAACATCCAGTATATTTATTTACTGCCCATAAAAAAAATTTAGTATAAAAATTTAACAATTTGAAAATGCGGTATTTTAAGAGAAATTTATCTTTAGAAAAAAAAATAACATTTTTGCCCCCCGAACTATGACCATTGTATGATCGTGCCCCCTGAATGATTCTCGATGTTAAAAATCCCCCGAACTATGCACGTTACGAAAATATGAGACTTCTGTTAGATTTCGTCCTATATGGCTAACAGATTGATGACGTAGCATATTGTCGGTTAATGTGGCAGTGCCATGTGTAGAATAATTATCAATTTTGCCCCCCGAACTTTGATCACTACCAAATTATACCCCTTTTATAAAAAATAATAATTAAAATAAAAAAATTTAATTATCAACAAATAACTATTTTTTACTTTTTCTTTTACAATATTAATTAAAACTATTTTAGAATGAACATTTAAAATAAATACTAAAACAAAGAAAAAACTTTTAATTAAAGAGGTGGACAAAAGACTTAAATAAATAAATAAAAATTTTAATTTAAGAACATAGGAGAAAAAACTTTGTTTTAGGATTTATTTTTTAATTTTTATATTAAAATATATTTATTTTATATTGTAAAGAAAAAGAAAAAGTAAAAAATAAAATTATTCGCTATTAATTAGATTTTTATTTTTTTGAGTATTTGAATTTTATTTAATTAATTTGAAACTTTTAGTATTGATTATTTTCTTAATCTTTTGAAATGATTTTTTTTTTAATTTTTAAGGATTTAATTATCATTATAAAAAAATTAAATTAGTTTTAATAAAAATGTCACAATTCGGTAGTGGTCAAAGTTCGGGGATAAAATTTATAATTATTCTACACATGACACTGCCACATCAAGAGATACAATGCTATATCATCATTCCGTTAGTCACCTAGGACGAAATCTAACAGAAGTTCTATATTTTAGTAACGTGCATAATTCGGAGAGAATTTTTAATATTTAATATGACAAATTATTTAGAGGTAAAAATGTTATTTACTCTAGAAAAAATAGGGAAAAATAAATAAATTTAATGACTTGTGAAGTCACGTGTCCTTTTCTCACAGACAAATTGGGACATCAATTTTGTACAATCACTTTTTTTTTTGTCGGATTTTTGTACAGCTTATTTAAATCCGAAAAGAAAAAAAAAATATATTTAAGTCCAAAAAGAGGAGTAGCGTACAAAATTTTCAATAACCAATGACAACAAAATATCAGAGAGATTTTTCTTTTCTTTTTTTTTTTTTTGTAAACATGCACCATCAATTCAAACACCGGCCATAGCAGCGGAATAGATAGAGAGAGCCAAACTTACCTTACTTTGCTTTGCAGGCTGTAAACACGCATCAAAGTTCTCTTCTTCTTCTTCTTCTTCTTTCTCTCTCTTTCTGTACCACAGAGAATATCAAGGTCTGAGACCCACGTTTCTCATACATTTTTTTTGGATGCAGAAGATTTTAATTCTTTCTTCTCTCACTTTCTTTCTCTGTTTCAAAGATCCTATCTCTTCCTTTACCTCATTCTATATTAGACCTATCGATCAGGTTACTCTCTACACGAACCCTTTCAACTTCTCGTCATTTGTTAAATCTTTTGAAGAGTCGCACCATTTTTTTTCCGACGAGTACACTTTTGCGCCGTTGCTTAAGACATGTTCGAATCTTTTTGAGTTAGAATTCAGGTATGGTATTTTCAAAGCCCTAGAACTATTGGATTAGAAGGAGCTTTTGTACATTTTTTCATGATATTTGCTGCTCCGGATTGAGTAATTTTCAACCTCTTTATATGAAATCTTTCAGGTATTTTGCATGATTCACCGCACATTGATTGCTAAAGAAATCATAATTGTCTAAAATAGAAAGGTTTATGGTTTTGGATTCCTTAGATGCAGTATCTTACTATCGAAAATTGGTTTCGTAAAAGAATTAACATCTCTTGATATTTGACTCTGTTTTGAAACTTTGCGTACATATACAATTTTCCATTCCATATGCCTTTTGAGAATGATAATTAGATTGATGAATATGAAGAAACAGGTGGTTCAGTCGGGTATAAGTTTGTCTTCGTGAATATAGTCCTGATACTTATATATATATATATATATATATTGAAAAACACTAATTGTTGGTTTAGCTATAATAAGTTTGTCTTGATCTGGCTTGGACCCAATAGAGAAATAACAGGCATTGAGATTGATTCCCCACTGCAACTGCAACCTCTCTCTATGTCACCCCTCTCTCCTGTGTATTTGCTTCTTTTCCACATTTATTCACCATAGTTAGTTCAACCATGTTTTTAAACTAAACAATGTATAAAAAGAAGATATTATATATTTTTCCTCCCCGGCTGATCGTCAAGACTCAATCGTTCATTTCATTTTCAATGCTAATATTTTCTTGTGTTTAGAATAGAAAATTCATAACTTTATAAATTTTAGGTAGGCTTGGTTAATTATTGTTATTCTTTCTATAGAGTTTCAAAAGTTGTGGTGAATAACTATTCATAAAAGATTGAAGCCATTGTTTTCGAATAAGTTTCATAGGTCCTGCTTAGCTTTTAGCTTTTAGAATTAAAAAATATTTGAAAGTTTTTGGGAAAATAATAATTTTTTTTTATTTAAGATATATTTACCTAAATTTCTCCAGAAAAAAAGTTATATTTTAAGTAATAATAAGTTTTATTATTCTTAATTTACTTATAAAAATATTTTTTTATTGATATACAAACTCTTTGAAATGAACTTTGCCAAAGCTTTAATATATTTTATGCTTTTAGCTATAAGAAAAAAATATAAACTTTGCCAAATGCCTACGATCCCATTTGGCTAAGCTTCTTTCTCTTTTTTAGCTTCTAGGATTAAAAAAATTATTTTAGAGGTGTTTGGATAAAAAAAAAAAAAAAATTTAATTCAAAAGTCTTTTTTCTTAGTAGCTTCTCCCAAAAAGGACTTTTGAGAAGCTATTTTTTTAAAAATAGCCAAATTTACTCATAAAAGATTTTTTTTTATTGATATCCAAAAATAAATTTCCATTAAAAAAGACCTTTATATAATAGTAATCGAAAAAGAAAAAATTAGCCACACACCTTTTTCTTATTTTATGTTTTTAGCTATAAGCAAAAGTAAAGGTTAGCCAAACGTACCATATGCTTTTAGCGACTTATTACTTCTTAGTTCTAAAGTAGTTTATTATGTGACAATGATGGGTGGTTTTCTTGCTTAAATATAATATGTGAAGTTTTAGGAAATTATTTCAATATCATTGACAATTTTTCTTAGTAGTTTACTTAGATATGGGAACTTCTGACTATTAAAATTGATTATATATACTATTTTAGGGAGTGATTATAGTTCATTAACTTTTTTGATAACATCGGTACAGTTAGTTTGTGTTTTTTACACCTCGATATTTTTTCCAATTTTTTTATATGACAGTGTGCATTGTAATTATTTAAGACAACTTGCAAATTTTTAAGAAATTCTGAATAATTTAGTGTCAAAAACAATATTCAAACAGTTGACTTTTACATGCGTACATAAAAAAATAAGCACGTGTACAACAAGCTGTTTGAACATTGTTTTCGGTACTATACTTTATTCGAACTTTCTTGAAAATTTGATGAATGTCTCAGATAGGTACAATATACACCGTCATATAAAAAAATTAAAATTATATCTATCCAGGTGTCGAAAATAAAAAAATGTGTGAAAAATAAAAAAAATGATATACTAGTATTGTCAAAAAAAAAATAAATGCTTTATAGTTGCTGCCTACTATTTTATTTATCCTTAGATTATTAAATAATATTTTAAAAAGCGAATGCCTAAGCAATGGCTGTGCAACATGGTAAAGGAGTCTCCAAGTCCAAACCATAACTTGGACCAAAGGGTGTGGATAATACGGATCTTCTAAATGTATACATGTATATACACATCATGATATTAATTATTACAATAAATATAATTAGATAATGATGATGATAATAACCTTATAAATTGTGTTTCGAGCTTTGTTCCAGTTTACTTGATGATAAGGTTGAGTATGCTATAGAGTTCTCGGTAGAGTTTAATTATCTTGACCATTCATCTTGATCAAATACTACTGTACCACAAACACCCATGTACACTATTTTTCTCTGTTCAATCTTCACTAATTTTATTTTTTCTTCTACAGTTATGACTCCAGCTGAAGAGCAATTAGATTTGTGGGCGGTGACTAGTGCCCTCTCCCTTTGTGGTAAGCAAGTAAGCAAGTGTTATCTTTTAGAGTATTGTTAAAGGACATTAGTGGTACTTAACACCTAAGGTTGGAGTTGACCTATTGTTATCAGTTAATCGATAAAACATATTTTAATTTAATAATTATTACAAGATTTTAACTAATTATATGATATGATTCATGTAATATTAGGTACACCCAATAACAACACTATCTTTTATTTGTTGGGGTCAAATTGTGTTAATTTTTAGCCTTACTTTTTTTGGAAAATTATATGATAGCACTTTTTTCGAGTTATCGAAAATGTTTTGTTTATTTCGAAAATTATATTGTAATGTCATCAGCATGAAACTTATTCTCAATTAGATCTTCATTCCTTATTTTAATAGTAAAGTAAACCCTGATTTTCTGTAACAATCATTTGTTGACTACACGCGTCAAACTCATTTCTCTTCCATTGCTATTAAAACCAAAACTCGGGCAACACTTTCCTTGTTATTTTTTTTTTGAGGAGATCCTTATTATTATTATTGTTTAGAATTCAAACAACAATTCAGAATCACTGCACAAAGAAAAAAAAAAACAACAATTCAGAATATTTTATTTTAATATTTCATTTCGACAGTGTCTATAATTGTTAACCTCCATGGACTCGCTCAAGAAATCGTTCAAGTCCCACGGCTCTTATAATAAACGTACGAGGAGGATCTCCGCAGGTGGAGGTAGCCAAACCAGCCACGAAGAGCTACCTATTCTCTCAGATCAAGACATTGTCGAAGACCGTCAACCCCGTCTTCCGAACCAGATGAACAACGATTCCATTGATCGGAGCGAGGTCATTGTAAAAATCGATGAAGGTGGTGATTCCACCGTCGCCGGCGACCCTTCTAAAAATGCCGGGAAGCTTTGGCAGGAAACTAGCTATGATGCGTGGAAGGACCCTGCCAGAGACAATGTGAATGACGACGACGACGGAGAAGGTGGTGATGGGCATAGAAGGAGTTTCGATTTTGTGCAAGGTAATAAGCAGCTGCAGGATCCTCCGTCGAAGTTGATTGGGCAGTTTTTGCATAAGCAGAATCAGAGGTCTTCAGGGGACATGGCGTTAGATATGGATTTGGAGATGGATGAGCTCCGCAACCACCAGCCTTTGGCCGAGTCTCCGATGAATGTTTGGCAGTCGAGGGAGTTGAAGGTCTCGTTTAACCCTCCGTCGACCTCGACGGACGCCATCGAAGGATCACAGGCCAACGAGCCGACGCGGCGGCGGTGCAAGGAGTCGACGGACGACAAGGAGAGTCATGGACAACAGGGGAAGCCTAATCATGAAGAGAAAGAGGTTGTGAGGTGTACGTCAAACGCGTCGTTTCAGCCCGAGCTTTCGTTTCAGAGAAGGTCTAGTTTGTTACGGGCAAGGACCAAGTCCAGGCTTATGGACCCACCCGATGATCAAGATAGGCGAGCGGATCGGGTTCATAGGTCCGGACAGATTCCCAGGTCGGGTCAGGTTCTGAAATCCGGGTTGTTGCCGAAGTCGGGCCAAATGAAATCTGGATTTTTGGGGAAGGCAGGGGAGGACGAAGAGGATGATCCCTTTTTTGATGAGGACTTACCCGATGACTTCACTAGGTCGAAGCTTAGTGCCTTGACTCTGATTCAATGGGCTAGTTTGGTTTTGATCGTTGCGGCATTAGCGTGTACGCTTTCTGTAACATGTTTGAGGGAGAAAAACTTGTGGAAGTTGAAGCTATGGAAATGGGAGGTCTTGATTGCGGTTCTGATTTGTGGGAGGTTGGTCTCAGGTTGGGGGATTCGAATTGTGGTATTCTTTATTGAGAGGAATTTTCTTTTGCGTAAAAGGGTTCTGTATTTCGTTTATGGTATTAGAAAAGCTGTTCAGAATTGTTTATGGCTGGGCCTTGTTTTGGTTGCTTGGCATTTCTTGTTTGATAAAAAAGTTGAGAGAGAGACTAGGAGTGAGGGCCTCAAATACGTGACTAAAGTATTGATATGTTTCTTGGTGGGTACTTTGCTTTGGTTGGTGAAGGCCCTCATAGTGAAAGTTCTTGCTTCTTCATTCCATGTTACTACCTACTTTGATAGAATTCAGGACTCGCTTTTCAACCAGTTTGTGATTGAAACGCTTTCGGGTCCACCATTGATTGAGATTCACAAAACAGAGGAAGAGGATGAGAGACTTGCTGATGAGGTTCAGAAACTCCAGAATGCTGGGGCTACTATACCACCTGACCTTAAGGCTACGGCTTTCTCTTCCGGGTTGCCCCCGAGAACAAGCCGAGTCATCGGGAGTGGTCGGTTGTCGAAGACAAATAATAGTGCCAAACTATCTCGGATGCTTAGCAAGAAGTCACAGGAGGGAATAACAATTGATCACTTACATAAGTTGAATCCCATGAATGTGTCCGCCTGGAATATGAAAAGGCTTATGAAAATAGTGCGAAATGGTTCTCTTACTACGCTTGATGAGCAGATTTTGGATTCGACCCGCGATGATGAGTGTGCTACTCAGATCAGGAGTGAAGTTGAGGCCAAGGCTGCGGCCAAGAAGATATTTCTGAATGTGGCTAGGCGGGGCTCCAAGTAAGTTTCTGATTTCTTTAACCTTGCTATGTTTTCAACTTATGCTGTAATTTTTTTGGGTCAACTTTGCCCCTTTGGTTGTCATCCTTAATATGTTGCCTGATTTGGCAGTCATGTTGTTGAAAGTTCTTATGTAGTGTTATCACTTGAACTAACTGGCTTTAAAAGGCTTAGTATTTGTTGACCATGCTTGCATTAAATGTTGACCTCACCTCACTCTAGATTGTAAAATGTTAAGGAATTTTGTGCAATCATAAATGAAGAGTTTTCTTTTCTCACATTTTCCCGTGTTATAATTAATATATTCATGCAATTCAAGTTTAGTTGAATTACTCAAATTTACTATTCGATATCAAAAAGGGACGTGATGCATGCATAATCGACAGGGAATAATAGTCAGCATTCTGTTTCTTTGTGAGTAGAGTTTCACACAATTACGAATTATTCATCATGTTATTTCTTAATTGAATAAAGCATTAAGACACCATTGTTTTGATGTGTAGGGCCATTTCTCAAATTTAAAAATGCTATTTTCTCTTGCCAACTCTATCTGGTCATGTCCTTAATTCCATTTTGACTTACTAGGCAGCTTTAAGTAGTTATTTTTTCTATTCTTTATTTCTTTATATTCCTTGTCTATAGACTGTTTCTTCATCCAAACAAATTTATGTCAGGTATATCTACATAGAGGATTTGATGCGTTTCATGCGAGAAGATGAGGCTGAGAAGGCCATGAGTCTCTTTGAAGGGGCAACTGAGACACAAAGAATCAGCAAATCTTCCCTGAAAAACTGGGTGGTAAGAATGAAACACTAATGAATTATCTTTGCATAACCTTGAAAATAATTTTTTTCATTTTAGTATGTTTGGCTAGAATAAAGCACACGTGTACACAAGAACTTGCAGATAACATGCTCATTATTCGGTGGTTTCTTTTCTTGCCAACTTTGCTGCTATAGTGTTAATACATGTGTTGTGTTCAAAAGCACCAAACAAAACTTGTCTTCCATTGTTTAGTAGCTGTCAGTTGTTTGATAAAGGGGTACCTCTTTTCCAGGTTAATTCATTCAGAGAGCGGAGAGCACTTGCCTTGACACTAAATGACACTAAAACTGCTGTCAACAAACTTCATCATATGGTAAACATAATAGTTGCTATTGTTATAGGGGTCATATGGCTTATTGTACTAGGAATTGCCACCACCAAATTTCTACTTTTCGTTAGTTCCCAGCTAGTTCTTGTGGCATTTGTTTTTGGAAACACTTGCAAGACGGTTTTTGAAGCCATTGTTTTCTTATTTGTGATGCACCCTTTTGATGTCGGAGACCGGTGTGAAATTGATGGAGTTCAGGTAACTTGCTATCTCATTAACAATTTGTATTCTGTGCCACCTCCATTGTATTTTCTGCTGGGGCCCTAATTTTGTTTATCAACAATTTTCAGATGGTTGTTGAAGAAATGAACATCTTAACTACCATTTTTCTAAGGTATGACAATACGAAGATAATATTCCCTAATAGTACTCTTGCCACAAAGGCCGTGAACAACTTCTACCGTAGTCCAGACACAGGAGATGGTGTGGAATTCTGCATCCACGTAGCTACTCCGGCGGATAAGATCGTGGCTATGAAACAGAGAATAACAAAGTATGAGATGCAAATATACACTACTTGCTTCTTCACTTTTGATTAGTGATGTTATAATGATGTGCATTTATATCTAGTACATTAAATATATCGGCATTTTTAATGCAGTTATGTTGAGAGCAAAGTGGAGCATTGGTATCCCGCACCAATGATTATAATGAAGGACCTAGAAGAACTAAACAGGGTAAGAATGGCTGTCTGGTTGTGTCACAAAATGAACCACCAAGACATGGGTGAAAGGTATTCAAGAAGATCCCTTCTGATAGAAGAGATGGTTAAGACATTCAAGGAACTTGACATTCAATATCGCCTTCTTCCAATAGACATTAATGTCTGCGCCATGCCAACTGTGACCTCGACTCGGCTTCCCAATAATTGGACTCCTACAAGCTGAGAAAATGAAGAAGACTACCAAATCATAACTTGATAAACATTGAGCTAAGGAAAGGAAGTGAGTGAGCCCCGGAGGCGTTTTGGGTGTGGGGGTAAATAATTTTTTTTTAGAGAATTATATTGTTTTAGTTGGTTGAGCTACATAGCAATTACGAATGGAAAGATATATGCTTCCAAATACCCCATATTGAAAAAAATATGTCATGTTTACTAATTATTGGAAAAATATGTTCCAAAGCTCAATTTAGACCAAAATACTTCTTTCATAATTCTTCTTTACTCTTTCCACCCATAGGGGGAGAACACTACCTCGACGCCACCATCTTCATCGAAGTATCCATCACGATATCATTACTTATTTTTTTTTAATGTTTTAATGATTCTAAATCAAATCTAATATTTTTTTTTTTGAAAGGAAATCAAATCTAATATTTAAACCCACAAAGTTTTCACCTAATATATTAATTTATATGTTTCAAACACTTCTCGGTATACTTTTTGGTTTTGTTAGCGGCTTTTTTAAGAAGAAAATCTAAAATTTGACAATTTTGAACAATTTCAATGCAAATTGATTGTTTAATTAAAACTTGATTTTGGAACTCAAAATTGATACCTATCGATGGTTTCATCAAAGCTTGGTTTTGAAAGTAAATTTTGATGCAAAATTGATGGTTTCATAAAAACTTAATTTTGGAAAGTCAAAATTGATACAAAATTGATGATTCTATCAAAACTTGATTTTGGGAGTAAAACAAATCGATAAATTTTGTTGAGATTGGTTAAATATAATAGTTAAGTTGTTTATACAATGTGGTGCGAAACACTTAATGGTTTCACTTAAGTTGAAGTGAAAATATGAGTTGTTATTGTAGACATCTATAATTGACTTTTATGTGTCTAAAATGATATAATGAGGTATATAAACTTACCCTAAAAGTTTGGAGTCATTTAAATGTGTCTAAGAGTGATTTTAGGCATCCTAGGTAGTAGAGAGGCAACATGTCACTTGGCTCAAAATGCTACAACTTTTTCAGATAGTGAAAACTTCGTTTTTAGCTCCAAATGACGTGTGTAAGGGGTCTAATCCCATTGGTTAAACCTAATGACGTTGCCTGCACTATAAAACGACCCCTTTAGAGTTTTAAAGTCTTGATCACACTTTTCAACTTTCTTTCTCTAATCCCCATCTCTCTCTGGCTTTCTAAGAACACTTATTTTCTTCAAGAAACTCACCAAGAATTGCTTGACTTGTGTGAGTTTCAAAGACTTGTTTATTCCCATTTCTCATTCCATCTTGGTGAAGCTTCAAGAAACTCTGGGAAGACATGGAGTAGAGATTTTGGACAATAATACTCCTTGTGTATAAACCTCTTGACGTTCCCCCAAGGTTGAAGATTCAATTGTTCAATTCAAATGTTGTATTTCTTTAAAACCCTAACTATATGAGATATACTATTTTGATTTCGTTTTTGAGTTTCCCATTATATTTTGTGATTTTATCTTTGATAATTCAATAATATTTTATGTGAGTATTCCATTTATCTAGGAGGTGTAATTTCACTCTCCATTTTACATCATTTTTTAGATCTTGATTTAATCTTTGAATTTTATAGATTTGCCTTCATACTACGTATTATTGTGTTTATTCCTATTATTCATTGTTGATAGAGTTTGTAAGTCATAAATTCCCAACAGTTTTTGCATAAAATTTGATAAAAACATTTGTTAAGCATAACTTTTCACTTAGTTGTCGATTTTGAGGTGATTGGATGTTTTTTTAATCCTAATATTTTTTTTCAAGATCTAAACACCCAAAATGTGTAGATCTGAGTTGATCTCGAAAAATACCAAAATGAAAAAATAAATAAAAAAAATCACCCCAAACAGATAACTGAGTGAAAAATTATCTCTCACCAAAGTTTTTATCAAATTTTACGCAAAAACCATCAATTTTGTATTAATTTGCATCAAAATTGGTTGAAATTCTTCACATTTCAAATTTTTAGATCTGAAGAAAAAAATTTCAAAAAAACCAAAATATCATGTACAAAAGTGTTTGAAACATATAAATTAGGGTCTTAAGTGAATATTTTCATAGGTTAAATTTGAAGTTCTTTGGGCAGGCAGCGCTATTTAATAGTGTTGCAGCATTTTCTAATTTAAATTTGAATTTTTAAACGTAGTTTTGACCTAGTTTGAGTAGGGGTATAATAGGGAACATTATAAGTACGATTCAAATGAGTTTTTTTTACTAGACTTTTTAAAGCCTTAAAAACTTATTGAAGGCCAATGAGAGTAGGAGAAGAAAATCAAAACCTATTTCATATCTTTATCTTTCTTCTACTTTGTTCTTATGGATTCAATTTGTTATTTATGGTTTCTTGTATGATAATTAGCAAAGTTCTTATTCTACGGTTATAATGTAGTCAAAAACAATCTTTAATGTTTTCTATGATAGTTTTATGATTTCTTCTTCATATCGATGTTGATTTCTTTATAATTGGTGGGTTGCTACAACTCTTGTGGTCCGATATTCCACAATTTCCAACATGCTTAGAAAATTCTCCAATAGATGATATTCTATTTTCTTTCGATGTCCTATCTTGTTTAGCTTTAAATATTGGAGACTTCATGTTCACTTCTTTAACTTCATCTGGTACACATCAATTAATTTTATATGCAACAAGACTAATTGAACCTATATTTTTCTTTTTCAAACATAATTACTACACCATTTTGCGTAAATGTATACAACTAGATATTTATAATTGATTGTTGCAACTGCATGTGCACATGGAATTTCTTCATCTTGAAATTCATCACAAGTGCATGAATTTCGATCCAAGTTGGCAACGAACTCTCGATCGGTTGGGAATAGTGCTCTTAAAGCAATTGTAGTTGACAAATATTTTAAATAAAATAAATAATTGAATTGAATTATTATATATATAGACTATGTCCGATATTATGTTAATAATATTAAGTAAATATCAGAAAATTCCAAAGTTCATCTATGTGGCCTTAATCCCATATTGGTATAAGATGATCGAGGTTAAGATAATGAACTTAAAATAGTTTGCAGTAAAATAAAGTCATGAAATCTTTAGATTAATTACTACTAGTACGGTTCACTAGTATTATGAATACAAGTGACCTAGATCCGGGTCACTATTGTAGTAGGACACTTTAGTGAATGTACTTTATATATAGTGATATATAGAACTGGACAAAAAGTGATTTGTTAATACTTGTTTAAACATTGTTTCGTAGTATTAATCAAACACATCAAACGATGATCATATACATGATGATCTTAATCTTGAGGTTACTATGAACTCCTATATATGTCATCTGATCCTTTGATTCATGCGTTAAGGTTTTTCAAAATGATCAGGCTAAGAACAATTGTTTTGGGGACTCAATGATATATATGGCTGGGGACATAGTTTAACAGATATGAAATCTATACATTCTTATAGATTGAATAATGGTTCCATATTGGGTTGACTTTTAGAAGTGAAAATGTTATGAGCGCTCACGTTGCAAACTTATTGTGACACATCCTTCACTAGTAAAGTCAATGGTACATTAGGAACTAAATATAGTTAAAAGGGTAAAACAGTAATTTTATTCCCTTTTAATTATGAACCATTAATAGATGATTAACGTTGTATGTAATGATAGTGGAGCCTTGAAATGTAGAGTTAGGTACCATATAAAAACAAGTACTTGCCATATGATTGGTAGGTGTAGAGTTTAGAGTATCATCCTGTTTTTCAAAGTGATTTTGAGTATATTAAACAAATTAATATAAGAAAATCTAGAACATGTTTCTATAATTGAATTTAAACAGAGATAATGATAAGAAAACTTACATTATACGCAACAGAATGTCTAAGTCCTTCCTTCAGTTTTTCTAACCCTTTGTCCTTTCTGTCGTAGGGTATCACCAAGAAACTGAACCGTTCTTCAATTTTCTTTACAACATTCCAAAGTATCCTTAAAATCACATAGACTAGAGTGGGAAATTCTCAACACATGAGATACATACAGAGAGAAGAAGAGAAAAGAATATTGAGGCTTAGAAAATAACTTTTTCTATAAAGAGAGTCTAAAACCCTAAAGCGTCAATAATATATTAACTGATCATCTGTCAGATAGTCTTTCAAAAATATGTTTTCAACTTTCACTTAGCATTCCTTTTATAGGCTCAATCAGGTCATTAGTTTAATGAAAAAATCAATAAAATAATAGATAATATCAACCAACCATTATGTCAAAATTCTCATGGTCTTTAGGCACGTGAAATTTCTCATTTAATTATAAGCACATTGGACTTAAAATCAATGTTTGCATTATTTTTTATTGATTTAATTAATTAAATAATTATTTAAATTATTTATCAAATTAATTATTTATAATTTGAACCTTAATTTAAACTTATTTATTAATTTAGACACAAATTTATCATAATTAATAAATCTGCCCTAAAATCTCTTTTCTTCTCTAAATTGTATAACTTTGTGAAACTATCCAAAATTGACCTGGTCAACTTTGATAATTCTAATTGATAATTAAATCAATTAATTGAGACTATCTAGATGATTTTATCCAAAGTACAGTGAGGACCATGAGCCAATGAAATCAAACTCCAATAAGTTATCATAAATTTGGTAAATAAATTTACTAACTTATTAATTCCTCGTGATTCCACTAAAGACTCAGAATTGCACTCTTGAATTCATAGAAAACTCTATAACCAATATAGATACATTATTAATTATTCATTGTTACAACCACAATTTTCACTCAATCCTCTATAGATGGTCTACAATGAGATGGGACTAAAATATCGTTTTACCCCTCATTGTATTTTATCCTTAAAACACTTAGTTCCTTGTAAATGATATTTCAGTAAACTAATATTAATTACTGAAATGAGATCTCTATCATTTAGCACCTTGAACCAAACTAAAAGGAAACCATCATTTTTCTTCTTTATCAGAAGCTATAGATGTTCATATCTATGATTAACACTCCCACTCAATTGTACTATCGAGTTCCCAAGATGTAAGTATGGGCTAGTCCGTAGGGTAAGTTGGTAACAAACAAGTCAAAGAACTCAATTAATACAATCAGTTAGAATACTAACCACTCAGAATTGAGATTGAATTGACATATGGTCAACTATATGATATGACTAGAGTAGATAATAACGCTATGTTTACTTATCTTATCTACTGTAAATATCGATCCAGTCCGATGTAACAAATACATCTGATCTTATCTGTTGACGGTGAGAACTCGTCAACTAAGTTGAGTTGGAAAAAACTATCAAGTAAAGATAGTCAATGAAAAAGCTGTAGAAATTTTAGTAATAACTCAAGAACAATGACAGAACAACAATGGAGAAATCAATCTTTCATTCACTCTCAAGCACTTGCTACAGTAAATTTTCCAACCCCCCTTCAGGTGGGGTTAGAGTTCATTTTATAGTAGGCGCTAATGGCCCTGGGTACATGGTGGTCCAGGAGTCCAAGTGGCACATAAGTACTCTGTCAGGAGAGTGGCTTCAGAGGTTGTGGTCGTACATCCAGTACAGGGGCAGGCGTCAGGAGGATGCCTCCACTACTTGTCCGTACCCATGCCTGAGGAGTGGTGACAGGCACAGTGGCGCAGGTGGTAGTGGTGTTGACTCTGACACCTGGCCGTAGACGTACGGGCCATAACTCTTATCCCAGCACACTCATTACCCCACTGGTACGGGTGTCCGTACCCGACATACAATGTCTTAACGGCCGTACCCAGTACTATATCGTACAAGTATGTTCCATTCGACTCGTACTGGAGCCTCTAAGCATTGGGGTCTCAAGGTGTAAGGAATGGGACCCTTGGTGTGTGTGATGGTCGTGGCGTAAGGTGGGGGTCTCGGGTCCTTGGCATGAGATGCCTGAAGCACCCCGAGGCCACCCACGGGCGTAGGTGATAAGCACGTGGTCTCGCCGGACGTCTAAGTGTGCGAGGCGAGATGCCTCCCTCGCAAGCCTCCTTCGCAAGCCTCCTTCACGTAGCCTCCCTTGCGTGGCCTCCCTTGCATGGCCCCCTGATGGTGTGGCTTAGAACCAGATGTGTGGAGCGATGGGGCTATGGCCTCCTGAGAAGGTGAAGGCCCGAAGGGCCTCACGGGGGCGTGCACGCAAGGACCTCGCGCATGGGCGCCGCTGACGGCCTCGCGAGAAGTAGAAGGCCCGAGGGCCTCGCGTGGGCACTCGGGTGCGCGCATCATGACACGAGGCGGGGCCTCGTGTGGGCAGACGTGGTCGCACGGTGAGACGCGAGGTGGGGGCTCGCGTAGGCACTCGGGTGCGCGCATCATGACGCGAGGCGGAGCCTCGCGTGGGCAGATGGGGGAGCACGGCACGACGCGAGGCGGGGGCTCGCATGGGCACTCGGGTGCGCGCATCATGACGTGAGGCAGAGCCTCACATGGGCAGACGGGGGCGCACAGCGTGACTCGAGGCAGGGGCTCGCGTGGGCACTCAGGTGCGCGCATCATGACGCGAGGCGAAGCCTCGCATGGGCAGACGGGGGCGCACGGCGCGACACGAGGCAGGGGCTCGCGTGGGCACTCGGATGCGGGTCACGGATGGCTGCGCGTTATGAGACCCTTGAGGCTTAGGCGGGTACCTAAGCAAGGCCAGGTCAGACCCTTGGTGGAATTTGAGCGTCTACACTTGCCCCCCAGTCTAGGAGAGGACCTTTAGGTGCTCTTGTAGACTATTCTCCTTAATTCTTATAAATAGGCCTTCATGCAAGGCCTATTATTTTCACCTTACTTCCTTGGCTTAGTGGTTTGGAGAATCCTTCCTCTTTCAAGAGGTAACGGGTTCAATCCCCCACAAACCCACTTTTGCCATAGTTCCCTTTATTTCATTTTTTCACTTCATTTCCATCATTCACCTCTTTTTTTTTTTTTTTTTTTACATAAGCTAATTTTTGGCATGTCTATTTGGAGGCTAACACATCCTTTTGGTCTATTCTTGCAGACGTGCATTTTCGATCCTTTGGTGCTTTTCGTCCCTCGACCTCCTTTCGACCCCAACTATGCTCCATCTTGACCACTCGAGGTATATTTTCTCTTTTTTTTTTTTTACATTCATCGGGTCCAAATTAGCATTACTCGGGATGGGATACCTTAGCCTGAGCTTGTAGTGAGTTTGACCATATGCATGCCCCTCTTTTTTATACCTTGTAGTGGGCCATTTAGGACGTTTGCATCTACAGATATTAAGCCTATTCCTTTGTGTTTTGTAGTCATCCCCTCATTTATACGTGAACCCCTTTTCGCTTTCGGGACGAGGTCTCATGGCCAGTGACGGCCCGTCCGACATACCTCCGGGGGCTGAGTTTATTGACCTGCCCTCAGACTCAGAGTCCCCTGAGGGTAACCCCTACCAGGACTATGACTCTTTAAGGCAGGCCCGCATCCGCCACCTTGAGTACATGGCTGAACTTAAGCGTAAAATTTGGGTGGTGGAGAGCGAAATTGACTCGGTGTCGAGAGGAGACGGAGCACCTTCCCCCCCAAACCTTAGTGACCATGTAGCGAGCCTTAGGATGACACTTTATGAATTGCAGTGGGAGTTAGAGTTTATGGAGGGACACCTTCCGTCCGAACCTCCCAACCCATCCTCGCCTGATGACGGTCGTGGGGCTGCCTCCGCTTCTCCTCAGCCCCTAGTCTCGGTTTTCCTAGCTCAGCGCTTTCGTCGTCGCTCCCTCGATGGAAAACTCTTGCTAGGAGGAAAAAATGGAGGGTTAAGTGTTCTGTCTCTTCCTCACATTTTTCTTTTGATTTTGCAGATATGCCGAAGGCACGTCGACAGGTATCTATCCAGGAACAGGACGACACTCCTTTACTGGCGTCCGGGCTGGTGTCGCATGTGTCCGAGAACAAACTGAAAGAAATTGTGAAGCACTATCGTGTTCCCCCAGAATACGCCTTGTACACTCCCCAAGAGGCATGTCGGGCCGACCGCCCTAGGGCCAGCCTTGTGGCCTTGAGCGAGCACATTTTGAAGGCAGGTTGCACCATTCCCCTGCACCCGTTTTTCGTAGCGGTCCTAAACTATTTCGACCTGGCCCCCCTTCAGCTGTCACCCAACAGTTGGTTGACCCTAAGTTGCCTTTTTGTGGCGTTCAAGGAACTGGTTAAACGCGCCCCTACGGCGCAAGAGGTGCACTTCCTGTACAACCTCATGGGATCCCCCAAGTCCAAGGGCTTCTACTATCTGCAAAAGGCCAATAAAGAGCTCCCCTTGATAGAAGGCTCAGTGTCCAATACGGGGTCTTGGAAGCAAGAATTTTTCTTCGTAGAGGGCCCTCTCTCTATCCGTGAACACTTCCGCACCACCCCCAGTAAGTACCCTAGTCCTCCTTTTCTTCTTGTTAGAACTTATTGTTTTGTACTTCTGTTTGCACTGACAGTGGCGTGGATCATGCAGAGCAGTTTGTTGTTCCTTCGGTCGTTGGGTCGGAGGCGAATGCTGTGAATGACCTCATCAATGCCGACTCCGCCATGAAGAAGGCGGCATTCTTATTCACCATGGAAAATCTCAACCGCCACCAGTTTTCCCTGGTCTCAGACCCCAAGTTCCTGTGGTCGATCCCTGGGTCTAAGAAGACAATGGCTGCGCCGGCTAAGCCTCTCCCAGACGATGGTGAGGCTGAGGAGGTGTCGGGGGAAGCCCCCCTTGAACGCGGGGGACCTTATGAGCGATCCTTGTCCCCCGGGGGATGCCCCCCTTATGACTCCTATGACCAGGACATGGCCTTCCAACCTCAAGAACAGCATGTCGCACCGGGGTGTTATGTTTCCCCTGGCCCTGAGGACTACTACGCCTTCCCTCAGGCTCCTCTCGACCCTGGATCATCGGGGGCTTATTACGCCGACCTTGCGGAGCCTCCCTCTGATCTACCAGAGCCTCAATTTTTCACTTTCACCGCGCCCCCTCCCGCTTCAGCAAGCGGGTCATCTGTCCCCATCCAGCCAGGTGCCCCTGGTACGGATGGGGAGCCCTGGGTGACTCGGATGGCAACATCTTACGGAGAGCAATACATCCAACTTGGCTCGAGCCTCCTTGTATCCGACTGGAATGGCCTTGGGAACGTGACCCAGTCGGACCTTGGGGAGAACCTAAGGCGCTCCATGACTTGGGTGAGTCCCCGCACCTCGCGTCGGCCCTATTATGTATAGGTGTTTATGCATATATATATATATTTGTCACTTATTGTTGTTGTTGTTAACTTTCTTGTGCAGGCCTATACTGTGGCTTTGCGGTATGCCGACTCGGCTGGCCATCTCTCCGTGTCGTGCACCGAGAGGGACCGTCTTGCAGCACGGGTTCAAGAGCTTGAGAAAGAGCTTAATGAAACCAAGGCTAAGTTGTCAAGGGTCCAGACCAAATTTTCCAACTTGCTACTGAAGAGGAAGGAAGTAAGGGCCAAGACCAAGGGGCTACAGGACAAGGTTACCAGCTTGGAGCGTGAACTCCAGGAGGCCAAGGCCATCGTGGCCGTGTCGCAGCAGAGAGTTACCTAGTTGGAGGCCGAAGTCAAGGCCCTCAGGGCCGAACTTCAGTCGTCGCAGGAGAGAAATGCTTCCTTGGAGGCGGAGAAGGCTACCACCGAGCACAGGTCCATAGACCGTGCCCTTTACAACGTGTGGAGGCAGGATCCTAATTTCGATTTCTCTTCTTTTGGTGAGCACGCCGTCGCTCGAGCGGCCATGTGGAGTGTCCGCGGTAGAATGCCCTAAAGTAGTTATTTCATAACATTTGCCAGCTAGCCCTCCATGGGTATACGCTCTCTTCCTTCTTTTTTTTTTTTGCACTTTAGGCCTTTGTAATATGACTGTCATTACTATTTTTCTTTGGTAACTCTTGCACTGTCTCCAAAACTTTCTTTTTCAATGTATATATACATGTGTTGCTATTTATCTTTTATTCTACTACATTTGAGGTCCTTTTGAGCCTGTATGATGGGGTGTGGTTGGTTCCCCTCTTTTATTTACCAGGCTGGAGGTCCTTTGGAACCCATGTGAAAGGATTCACTGGGACCCCTTTTGGTGCCTCTTGATTACTTTTATAAGGATATTTTGACCCCTTGGGTCTTAACTATCCTTTTATATATTCTTGCGCGCGCTTATTATTTGTTGCGAGAAGTGTCCTTCTCGTCGTTATTCATAGTACTATTTTTGCAAGGGTCTCTTTTGGGACCCTTTTTGGCTAGGCGGCTTGGTGGCCGCTCTAGACTTATTATTGTCGTTACCATATATTGGCTAAACTAATTATTGGCTAGACGGCTTGGTGGCCGCTCTAGACTTATTATTGTCGTTACCATGCATTTTGTTTTGTAAGTCCCTATGGCCTCCTTGATGTTCACAAGGGTAGCTAATCCTTGTGATCCCAGGAGATGCCCCGTCAGGACTTCACTTAGGGCCCTGATATAAGGAGTCCTCTTTAGGGTCGTGGTCTCTTTTTTAGGAGGGAAAGGGGTCCTTTTTAGGATCCTCCGTTAGAGGGTCCTTTTTAGGTTCCCCCTGTTAGTTGCATGTTTTCGCCTCATGTCCTGCCCCCCAAGTGCTTGGTGAAATTTATTTCGGCAGGCACTTTGGCTGATGCCCGCGTAGCGAAGAAAAGTACATACGAAAATGCAAACAGTTTCATTCATAAAATTCTGGCTACAGCGATACATACGAGATTTTCATAGAAAATAAAATAAAAAAGACTCGCACCTACTCAGGAGGTTATCCAAGTAACCTCTTTGATTCTTCTCTACCATACTAAAATAACGCGCAACACTTGCCCTTTTAGCACCGGGCGTGGGCGCCTTACTGGTAGTACTTCCTAAGGTGCTCCGCGTTCCATGCTCGGGGTACGATGGTGTCGTCCATGCGCGCTAGCTTATAAGTGTTCGGGGGTATGCACTGAGCAACCTGGTAGGGCCCCTCCCAGTTCACCCCAAGCACCCCTGCTCCTGGGTCTCGCATGTTAGGGAGTACCTTCCTCATCACCAGGTCGCCAACTCTGAAAGTCCTCTCTCACACCCTCGAATTGTAGTTCCTTGTGGCACACTGTTGGTATACTGCCACCCTCATTTGTTCTTTTTCTCTCTTTTCTTCAAGCATGTCCAAGCTCTCAGCCAGAGCTACGCAGTTGGCCTCATCTCCATACGCCTGTACCCTGAGGGACTCAACCTGGATCTCAACCGGGAGCACTGCCTCGCATCCGTAGGCCAAGGAGAATGGGGACTCCCCAGTAGTCGTGCGTGGGGTGGTTCTGTAAGCCCACAGCACATTTGGTAGCTCCTCTACCCAGGCTCCCTTCATCTTTTCTAGCTTTGCCTTCAAGTTCTTCTTAAGGACCCTGTTTATGGCCTCCATCTGTCCATTGGCCTGTGGGTGCACAACCGCGAAGAAACTTCTCCTTATCCCCCTTCCCCTACAATACTCCTCAAAAGCTCCCCCTTCGAATTGGGTACCATTGTCAGAAACGATTTTGTAGGGTACTCCATATCTACAGACAATGAATTTGTTGACGAAAGTGGTGATGTGCTTGGCCGTTATCTTCACGAGGGATTCTGCTACAACCCACTTAGTGAAGTAGTCCATTGTTACCATCGCGTATTTCGCTCCACCCCTGCCTGCGGGAAGAGCGTCGATCAAGTCTATTCCCCAGATAGCGAAGGGCCAGGGACTGGTCATGCTAGTTATCTCACTTGGGGGTTTCCGAGGGTAGTTGGCATGCCTCTGGCATTTGTCGCATTTCTTGGCAAAGTCATGCGTGTCTCTCTCCATGGAGGGCCAGTAGTATCCTTGTCTTATGGCCTTCCTAGCGGTGGAGGGTCCGCTCTCATGGTTGCCAAACTGTTGACGGTGAGAACTCGTCAACTAAGTTGAGTTGGAAAAAACTATCAAGTAAAGATAGTCAATGAAAAAGCTGTAGAAATTTTAGTAATAACTCAAGATCAATGACAGAACAACAATGGAGAAATCAATCTTTCATTCACTCTCAAGCACTTGCTACAGTAAATTTTCCAACCCCCCTTCAGGTGGGGTTAAAGTTGATTTTATAGTAGGCTCTAATGGCCCTGGGTACATGGTGGTCCAGGAGTCCAAGTGGCACATAAGTACTCTGTCAGGAGAGTGGCTTCAGAGGTTGTGGTCGTACATCCAGTACAGGGGCAGGCGTCAGGAGGATGCCTCCACTACTTGTCTGTACCCATGTCTGAGGAGTGGTGACAGGAACAGTGGCGCAAGTGGTAGTGGTGTCGACTCTGACACCTGGCCGTAGACGTACGGGCCATAACTCTTATCCCAGCACTCCCACTACCCTGCTGGTACGGGTGTCCGTACCCGACATACAATGTCTTAACGGCCGTACCCAGTACTATATCGTACAAGTATGTTCCATTCGACTCATACTGGAGCCTCTAAGCATTGGGGTCTCAAGGTGTAAGGAATGGGACCCTTGGTGCGTGTGATGGTCGTGGCGTAAGGTGGGGGTCTCGGGTCCTTGGCATGAGATGCCTGAAGCACCCCGAGGCCACCCACGGGCGTAGGTGATAAGCATGTGGCCTCGCCGGACGTCTAAGTGTGCGAGGCGAGATGCCTCCCTCGCAAGCCTCCTTCGCAAGCCTCCTTCACGTAGCCTCCCTTGCATGGCCTCCCTTGTGTGGCCCCCTGATGGTGTGGTTTGGAACCAGATGTGTGGAGCGATGGGGCTACGGCCTCCTGAGAAGGTGAAGGCCCGAAGGGCCTCACGGGGGCGTGCACGCAAGGACCTCGCGCATGGGCGCCGCTGACGGCCTCGCGAGAAGTAGAAGGCCCGAGGGCCTCGCGTGGGCACTCGGGTGCGCGCATCATGACGCGAGGCGGGGCCTCGCGTGGGCAGACGTGGTCGCACGGCGCGACGCAAGGTGGGGGCTCGCGTAGGCACTCGGGTGCGCGCATCATGACGCGAGGCGGAGCCTCGCGTGGGCAGATGGGGGAGCACGACACGACGCGAGGCGGGGGCTCGCATGGGCCCTCGGGTGCGCGCATCATGACGCGAGGTGGAGCCTCGCGTGGGCAGACGGGGGCGCACAGCGTGACGCGAGGTGGGGGCTCGCGTGGGCACTCGGATGCGGGTCACGGATGGCTACGCGTTATGAGACCCTTGAGGCTTAGGCGGGTACCTAAGCAAGGCCAGGCCAGACCCTTGGTGGAATTTGAGCGTCTACATTATCTACTATGCTTGTGTTCTGGAAAGAACATAACACTGCAATGTGTAAGTAGATCCTATCGTAGATTGCCAAGTTAGTGTAAATCTTGTGCACTGACTAATCTTAGGACTAACTTATGTTTGATCATATAATCATATTTATATTCCACTATGATTACATCACTATAGATACGATTAGCTATATGCTTGGGATTTAATAGAAGTTTATATTAAACAAATAATCATGAAAATAAAACATGTGAGCAAAGTGATTGACCAAGTTAAAAGTTTATTTCTATTCTTTTATTGATAATAAAATGAGATTACAAAGAAATTGGGTTTTAATTAAGGCATAAAACCCCAACAATGTCATCAGCTCCCGATAGTGTTGTAAAGGCAATGTTTGAATGTAATTTCTAGTGTCATTGTGAGATAATGATTGTTCTTAATTTAAGATTTAATTTGTGTATTCATCACAAGGCTTTGAATGGATACCAGGCTAATAACCATGAAGTTTATAGCATCTTTCAACTATGTGGCCATGGATTTGATTGTGAATACACAAAGGCCTACCTCTGTGCTGTTTATTAGGAAATCGTTGTATTTTGTTATCAGGTGGTTTCTTGATGGTAACATCTAGTTTAAAGGCAAATGCCATGGCAGGCAGAAGGATCATTCGAAGAAGTTGGGATTCACCTAATTTGTTTTTTATTTTCTTATTGGAAAATCAATGAGAAGACACAATTGATAATTGGGAGAGGATTTGGCCACGAACTTGAGAACAATTTTCATTGAGCCCTATGAAAAAATACATAGTGTACTCCATTTGGTGATGTTCATTGAGAGCATTAAAGCCATCGACAGTGCAGTTGCCATAGGTACACGCTGGTCTGTAGTTGGCCAATTCTTCCCAAACAGCCTTCAACTTGGTGAAGTAAATATTTATTAGAGTGTCCCACATTGAATAAATGTGAGGATATGAACCAACATATAAGACCATGGGTTAATCCACTCATCACCTATTGGTTTTGAGATGGAACCCCATGTGTCTTATCAAAACCCCCACTCTATACCTATGTAACATTTCCTTCTCCAATTCTCTCTAAATCCTCCCCTACAATCTAGCCTTCCATCCCTATATCAAGTCTTACATAGTATCAAAGCCCAATAGTTTTAACGAGCACCAGTCTAAAACAATAGTGAGCCAAAAAGAGTCGCTAGAAATTCTTTCAAGATTGGTCCTCCAAAAGAGCTGCCATCTTGAGGGGGAATATGTAACATCCTGTGTTTTCGGGTACCTTTAAACGACTCGGGTCGGGATTTTTTCCCCGAGTTAAGAATATTATTTTAAATAATATTATATTTGTTTGTAAATTATTCCATGAGTTATTCCTAGCCAAATTATGAATTTTGTGATTTAAAAGTCAAGATAAGACTTTTGCTCTTGAACTGACACAAAAACCCTGATCGGGTAAAAATCTCAGAAAAAATAAAATGAAAAGCTATGGCAAATATATTTTGGGCATAAAATACATTCATAAAAATTAAATTTTGGTCAAAAATAATAAACGTAAGAGAAAATGGAAATTTTAGGGCATTTTGTGTTAAATGTTTAATTTTACCGAAATGGGGAATTTCATTCCATGAATGGACCTTAGGTTAAATTTTATTGTAGGATTAATTCATTTAAATGTGAGAGACATTTAATTTAATTATTATTTGTTAATTTTTGTTTTTAAAACTTAATAAGAGTGAAAAGGATATAGAAAGTCAATTTGGATTTTTCTTCTTAGGAAAAATATTGATTCATCTTTATATAAAAAAAAATAAAAATTAAAAATAAAAATATAAATGCATATATAGGAAGAGGTGGCCGGCCATGTGGGGTTTTAAATGGTGTGAACAAAATTAAATAAGTTTTAAATCCCATTTTAAATATTAGGGATAAGGGCAAGTGGATAGTAAAAATACTCAAGTGTTTTAGGATATTTTATAGTCTAAACCCTTCTAACCCCCCCCCCCCCCCCCCCCCCCCCAAAATCCTACCCTCTCTCTCCATCTTCAACCTCAAGAACACTAAGAAGGCTTGGAAGCTAAGCCTTGGTCTAGAAAGGGTTTCCCTAAGGTAAAGTTTCAAAAAACTAGACTCTTGTAAAGTTTTAACAATAGATTTTTCAATAGCTAATTATATATATTGTTGGGGGAGTTGGTTAAGGTTTTGAAAGGGTTTTTAAGGAGCCAAAGCTAATAGGAAGATCCAAACCTTAAGCAAGAATAACAAGGGAAATTTCACTTTTTATCTCTAATAATACCTAATATTACCAAAAAATCCCAACATTAATAATATTTTCAAATTAATGCTAAGCTTTTCCCTCCTACCGAAAATACCCTTCCCATTCAATCTCAGCCTTCTCTCTCTAAGTCTCGGTTTCTCTCTCTTTCAGTCTCACAAAAATCCCCCAAAAACCATCGAACCCCCACCTCCGTCGAGCCGTCGAGCCGCCATCTCCGTCGAGCCGTCGAGCCCGCATCTCCGTCGAGCTCCCACCTTCTCCGTCGAGCCCCCACCTTCTCCCATTTCTCCGGCGATCTCAAGCCCACTGCAAACTCCCATTTTTCTGTCAAACCCGAGACCCAAGGAGCATATTTCCTTCAAAGTTTAAAAAACTAAGGTAAAATCTTGAACCCAAGTCCATATTTGCTTTATATCGTTGTTGAATCTGTGATTTGTGGAATGGGTTGTCCGATTTTGTGGGAAATTTTTTCTGGGTTTGAACCAGTGGCTCGATAGGTTCGATTATGGTTCGATAGTAGGCTCGATAAGGTAGTTTGAACAGTTCGATGATGGATCGATTATGGCTCGATATGAGCTCGACATGAGCTCGATAGGAGCTCGATAAGAGCTCGGTAGGATATGTTGTATTATATTACAAGGGCTCGATAGGTTCGATAATGGTTCGATATGAGACTAGATTGTAGCTCGATGGTTATTTATCTAGACAGACAGATTTTTCATAGCTCGATAGGTTCAATAATGGTTCGATATGAGACTAGACTGTAGCTCGATGGTTATTTATCTAGACAGACAGATTTTTCTTAGCTCGATAGGCTCGATGCTGGCTCGATAGGCTCGATAAATTTAGGTTGTTGATATTTCTTGATGGAACTCGATAGTTTTTCGATAGTGCTCGATAGGGTATGTTTCAGCTCGATGATAGCTCGATAGAGATCGATAGAGCTCGATGACAACTTATTTCAGTTTTTTTTGAAAATTTTTTTATTCTGTTTTCTTACAAAAAATTTTTCATGTGTTGTTACAGATGCCTAAGTTTCTTGTTCCGTTCAGTGATCACTTTCCTGGTCGAGTGACATATCGGGGTAGTAGTACTTTAAATCACATCAAGACCAGGTTTTTGGAGCTCGGGCTGCTTGAAAGGGCTAAGGAATCCCCTTTTAAGCAATTCTTTTTGGCTTCGGAGTTTAATTTCTCCGGAGTCTTGGTGCATCAACTGTTGCTGAGGAAAATCGCCAGCAACAACGAAGATGAGGTGCATTTTTTCTTGGGGTTGAAGTCTTGTAGATTCGGCATGGGAGAGTTTGCCCTGGTGACGGGGTTGGATTTCAGTGCCTTCCCGTCACCAGAAGAGTTGGAAGGGCGTAATCTCAGCGATCGGTTGATAAAGGAGTATTTCAACGATGCTGAGAAAGTAAAGCTGTCACAGGTGGACCATGCTTTCAAGACTTGTACGGTTGTGGAAGATGTGTACAAGCTTGGTCTATGTCTGTTTGTTGAGGGGGTTCTGAATGCCATTGAGGGAAAACTGCACATTTAGCGAGATATTCTAAAAATTGTTGAGAATGTAGAGTACTTCTTCAGCTATCCATGGGGGAAGTACTCTTATAGGAGGCTATTGCATTCTTGTAAGAAGGACATGGTGAAGCAAAAGGCCAACTATGATGCCAAGAAGGATGCCAAGGTGCAACAAGAGTCCAAATACAGTATGTATGGTTATGCCCCCGCCTTACAGTACTGGGCATATGAGGCTATCCAACAGCTTGCGGTGGAGCTTGTTGTGAGCTCGGGAAACATGTTCCCGAGGATGCTTAGCTGGTCGCATCGGAAGAACAAGGATTTCACCAAGTCCGTCATCGCACCGATATTATTGAAGAAGAATGTAAGTTATGTTGTTTTTTTTTTTCTATATGCTTATCTTTTATCATTATTTGAGTTAACCAAATGTTTTATGTTGTTTGCAGTTAATTGTTCTTCCGATGTTGAAGCCTCGGCCAGCAGAAAAAGACTATTACTTGTCTTTGACTGAGGGAGATCTTCCCCTTTATCCTGGGCTTGGCCAGGATCCCTCGGAGACTGATGAGGAGGAGGATGCGACTTTTGAGAAAATGGCAGAGAAAGTTTCTCAGGCTGCCGAGGCAGCCAAGATATTTGTTGATGCTTCCCCGGGGGAGGAGGTTGCAGGTCCCACCCCTCCTATTCCCCCAGCCTCAGCCCCAGCCTCAACCTGTGCCCCAACATCAGCCCCAGCATCAACCTGTGCCCCAACATCAGCCCCAGCCTAAGTGTCAGCCCCAACACCAACCCCACCACCAGCCTCAGCCTCAGCCCCTGAGCTGGCCGACTTGATTGAGCGGTTGGACAGAGTCGAGGGTCGACAGGAGACCCTCTTGAAGAACCAGTCAGTGATCTTGGACGTACTCAGTCAGATCCTGACATTTGTTAAGGAGAAATCGAGGGGGTCCAATGAAGATTCAGAGTCAGAGTCATTGGATCTTCCGCTAGACTATGTTGATGATCCAACGACGCCCCCTACCATCATTGTGACACCAGATGCTGAGACTCCGGGAGTCGTTATTGTCAACCCTGAGGATGTTGCTGGGGTTCAGTTTCAGAGGGCTAGACGCCAAAGACGCAAGCCAGATTGGTTTGAGGACTATACGGATCCCACAAGGAAAAGACCTCGCACTGCTGCAGCTGCACCAGCAGACGAGGCTACACAAGAGGCTACACATGTGCTGGACCCTCTCAAGAAGCCAGATCCCAAACAGTATAGGACAATGTGCAAGTGGCTTCTTGGAGACATGCCCAACAAGACCCCGCGGGATGTAAAGACTGGGAGTCACGGTCCAGCATGGTTTCTGACGTTGAAGACACCCCAGTCGTGGCTCAATGATGGGGTAAGCAATTTATACCTAATTACGGACTGTTTTCAATTTTACATGTTTTATTTTTACTGACTCGATGTGAGCTCGATAGGAGTTCGATAGTAGTTCGACATGGATGTTAAAATAGGGGTTGTTCTTTACTATTTCAGAGTGGCTCGATGTGAGCTCGATGGAGCTCGATAGGTAGTTCGATAGGGATGTTAAAATAGATTGTTTTTTTACTGTTTTAGAGTGGCTCGATGTGAGCTCGATATTAGTTCGATAGGGATGTTAAAAGCTCGATGTGAGTTCGATATGAGTTCGATAGTGAAAATTCCCTTAACAAAGTGGCTCGATGTGAGCTCGATAGGGAGTTCGATAGGGATGTTAAAATAGGTTGTCTTTACTATTTCATGATGGCTCGATGTGAGCTCGATAGGTAGTTCGATAGGGATGTTAAAGTAGGTTATTTTTACTGTTTCATACTGGCTCGATGTGAGCTCGATAGGAGTTCGACATGGATGTTAAAATAGGGGTTGTTCTTTACTGTTTCAGAGTGGCTCGATGTGAGCTCGATGGAGCTCGATAGGTAGTTCGATAGGGATGTTAAAATAGATTGTTTTTTTTACTGTTTTAGAGTGGCTCGATGTGAGCTCGATATTAGTTCGATAGTAGTTCGATAGGGATGTTAAAAGCTCGATGTGAGTTTGATATGAGTTCGATAGTGAAAACTCCCTTAACAAAGTGGCTCGATGTGAGCTCGATGGAGCTCGATAGGGAGTTCGATAGGGATGTTAAAATAGGTTGTCTTTACTATTTCATGATGGCTCGATAGGTAGTTCGATAGGGATGTTAAAGTAGGTTATTTTTACTGTTTCAGACTGGCTCGATGTGAGCTCGATAGTAGTTCGATGGTAGTTCGATAGGGATGTTAAAGTAGTTTGTTTTTTTACTGTTTCATACTGGCTCGATGTGAGCTCGATATGAGCTCGATATGAGTTCGATGTGAGCTCGATGGAGCTCGAGATCAGCATTTTATGATGGTTTTTGCTAATTTTTTTATCGTACTCTCTTTTGCAGCATATTGATGCGGCAGAACACATGCTTCGTATGCGTCGCAAGTATTTTCCCAATATATATCGACAGAATGCAGTTGTGATGAACAGTTATTTCTCACAAGTGATACCTGCCCGATATGATCAGTTCAAGAAAACAGCCGACAAAACAAAGTATTATTGGGATGCTGACATTATGTCCATGTTGACCGGCATCGAGCAGCAGTTTCTGGCATCTTGGGGAGGAGTTGAGGATGTATATTGGTGCCAGAACTATGGACAACAACATTGGTTTGCCATTGAGGCTTCCATTTCTAGTTGGACTCTGACTGTTTACGATTCAGACAACTCGGTGATTAGTGACGCAAAGCTTGAGGATATTATGAGTCCATGGTGCTTTATGCTACCTTCTCTGTTAATGCAGAGTAAACTGTTTACTGATAGCTTGATGTTGAAGATTCCATCAGCAGGAAATAGGCCGCATCAGTTCACATTGCGTCGCAAACAGAAACACGAGCTCCCTCAGTCAAAGAGAAGGTAACAAACATCATCTTCATACTAATTTTGTTTCTAACTAAATTTATAGTAATGTGCACTTAATATATATATTTTTTTTACAGTGGGGATTGTGGTGTGTATGCTATCAAGTATATTGAGCATCTAATGGTCGGTCTTCCATTGGAAGCTATCTGCGATGAAAATATGGAGGTGTTCAGGAACAAGTGGACCACAGACTTGTGGTATCAAAATTTGTTACCTTGATGATTGTATATATACAGGGTCTTTACATGTACAGTTTGTTGTTCACATTTTTTTATAATTTTCATGGGCTGTTATCGAGCTAATATCAAGCTATATCGAACTGTTATTGAATTATCAAAATTTGTTACCTTCATAAAAAGATTTTATTAATACAACAAGTTCAAATGGGAAAAAAGAGTTTAAAGCCTAGCTTTGCCATAAACATAACTTTTCAGAAAAATCAAATAAAAAGAGTTTATTAATACAACAAGTTCAAATGGGAAAAAAAAGTTTAAAGCCTAGCTTTGCATGTAGCCCTGTTGTGGCCAAGACCACCACACATGCTACACTTGCGATGACTGGGAATGATTTCTCCATTCGATGGAGTGCGGTTTGTCTTCCTTCTTCCCACCTTATTCTTCTTCGGTCGACCAACTGGTTGTTTTTCAACGGGAACCCCAACTTGCATTTTCTCTATGTTCTCGGGAACTTCCCAATCATCCTCATTGCCAGTTGGGTAAATTGTTTCTTTGTAAGACTCCCTCCACATCTCAGTAGTGTAATATGGTGAACACAGTGAGTAAATGTTGACATTGCGCAACATGGCCGCAGCCACACCATGAACACAAGGGTAACCCATTATTTGAAACTGACCACAAGAGCATGATTTGGTCATCAAATTCACCTCACCATCACCTTCTGGGTCTACCACATGAAATTCAAACTGTCCAAGAGGATGGACTTTCAAGTACCTTGCATCATCCGCAATGCCTGAGACATCTTTCTCATATGTTGTTGCTAATTTCGATGTGCACTTCTCTACCTCCTCACGACGCGCGGCAAACCATGACTGAATTGTGAAACGAATGAATTCCACAAAAGTAGTGACTGGGAAGGTTCTTGCGTCTCTGGTTTTGTTGTTGAAACTTTCAGCGTAGTTGCTTGTCATTACATTGTATCGATTCCCAGGAAAGTATACACGAGTCCACTTATCGAAGCCAATACCCTCGAGATATTGAGCTATGGCAGGATCCATTTGCTTTATATTATTGAAGAACCTGTGAAATTTTGACTTCCGAAATGCATATGCCGCATTATACATCTCCTTGTGACAGTGATCGGTCTTGAACTTAGCGATTACATTCATACTTATGTGATGGTAGCATGCGCCGTGGTAGGCATCAGGGAAGACCAACTCAAGAGCATGAATAATGCTAGCATGCCTGTCTGAAACAAAAGACAGATTATCAACAACTCCAATGGCTTCCTTCAATTTCATCATGAAATACTTCCAAGAAGCATGATTCTCACTGTCAACAATCGCGAATGCAATTGGATAAATGTGGTTATTCGCATCCAATGCGACAGCACACAACATGTGGCCACCGTACCTTGACTTTAAGAAAGTGCCGTCCACACATATAACAGGACGACATGATGTAAATCCCCTTCTACAAACTCCGAGTGAGAAGAAACAGTAAAGAAAGCGACCGTCATCTATGACAAAATCAGTAATTGTACCTGGATTCTTTTGCTGCAGTATGTACAGGTAAGAAGGTAACTTGGAGTACGATTCTTCAGGTGTCCCCCTAACATAACCGAGTGCCTTCTCTCTGCATCTCCAAGCCTTAATATAACTCATATCGATCCCAAAATTATTCTTCATATCCTCCTTTATGCTGTTTGGTGGATAGCTAGTGCCATCAGTAGCATATTTGTTCTTGATAAGGTGCCCAATGACAGAAGGTGCTGCTTGACGGTGGTCTTTTTGTCGCAATTCTAGTGAGCAAGTATGTACACTATTATAAACAGTGATCTCAAACATCTCTGATCGCGCTACTTTTTTCCCTCTTATTCTCCAACCACAATCAGGATCCTTGCAGGTGATATACAACACATCAGTACCAGACTTCTTAACCATAAACTCAAAATTATTCTTCATTGCAAAGAGAGCCGCTTTGGTTTTCAATTCCATCTTGTTCTCAAATGTCTTCCCAAGATGTAATTCCCCCAACGCTATACCGGATGAGGGTGATTCAGAACGACTACAAGCTATGATATCTTCTTTTGTAAACATGGGAGCACTCCATTTTCTGTGATCTTCTGTTGAACATATTGAAATGTTCCCTGTATAGTTATATTCTGTTCCACCATGACGACTAGAGCTGGTGCCAGGTGTTCGGCGTCCTTGACTTGGTGGGTTCGTCCGTGCAATATGACGTATTGGTTGTTCTTGTGCTTCTTCTACTTGCAAATGTTCAGCTAATAGATCATCATCCACCGAATTGTCTCCTAATTCCTCATTGTGTTCGGCTACCGGATCGTCATTCACATAGGGGTTGTACTCATACTGGTTGTCCCTCAGGTCACCAATAGGAAATCCTAAAGTACTGGCTGCTCCCTCAGGTCCGGGAGTGGAATATGGGTCTGCAATGACAATCTTTTTAACAGGAGTGACACACAAGGCCAACCTTTCTTTAGATGTTACTCCTATGAATGCACGGACACCAAGATCACTTTCAACATGAACGGGTGTAAACGGTTGGTCGCCGCAAGTGTAAGGAACCTCCAATTTCAACTCATACATCTGTTTATCAACTTTAAGTTCCTTGTGCAATATGTCAAGAAGTTGCAAGTACGTTACAGTATCCTCCATCGGTATCATCGTGCATTGAGGGTCCTTGAAAATCCACTTATTCCCTTGTAATTCCCAAACACCATTGTAGGATACAAAAACGTAGACAATAGAGCCTGTGTTGGAAAAAAAAACATTAACATTGTCAGGAAAACTGTCATTTTTCCAGAAATGCAATAAAAAATAACATTATCGAGCTTTATCGAGCTATTATCGAGTTGGAATCGAGCTACCATTTCTCAAAACAGAATACAAACCTAACCAAACCCTCCATCGAACCCCTATCGAGCTATTATCGAGTTATCATCGAGCTACCATTTCTCAAAACAGAACATAAACCTAACCAAACCCTCCATCGAACCCATATCGAGCTATTATCGAGTTAGCATCGAGCTATCATTTCTCAAAACCGACTATAAAACACAACCAAACCCTCAATCGAACCCTATCGAGCTCATATCGAGCTACTATCGAGCTCACATATTATAGATCCATTCGACCCCTTATCGAACCCTTATCGAGTTTCCATCGAGCACTAAACCGAACCTATCGAGCTATTATCGAGCTAACATCGAGCTACATCGAGCTCTTACAAAGACCTTCTTCTACATACCATCGAACCGTTATCGAACCGTTATCGAGCTTCTATCGAGCAAAAAAATTGCAGAAAACCCAGAAAAACACAGATCGCGGAATCTCTCAAAAAATCCCGAAAAATACACCAATATAGGCTCAGATCTGTTCAAAATAGCCAAAAAAAATGTAAACAAATAATACCCAACACAAAATGTAAAATCTCATTACCCATGGTTTTTCTCCTCCAAAAACTGTCAAAATAGATGTTGCCTTTGATATTAACGAATTCACAGAAACAATGGAGATAACTAACAATGATTTTGACAAGAAAATTATACAAAACTGTAGGTTTTATGGAGATTTCGTGAGAATTAGAGAGAGAGAGGGAGGAGAGTGGAAGAGAAGGTTTTGTGAATTTTTGATATAATGGGAGGGGTATTTTGGGTATGGGAGGAAAGTTTAGCATTAATTTGAAAATATTATTAATGTTGGGATTTTTTGGTAATATTAGGTATTATTAGAGATAAAAAGTGAAATTTCCCAATAACAATAGGTAAAAAGTTTACTTTTATGGTTGTTATTGTATGGTTTATAGTTTTAAGCATTATTTTGTATAGTTAATGCTTAAAGTTTCTTATTGGTGATGTAATAAGGTTATGGTAGTTGTTTTATAATTTTTATGATGCTTGTGTGTTGATTTTTGAAAATAGGGACCAAAACCCCCAAGGGTTTTGTAGGAAACCCAAAAACAAAATACATGTTTTGAGCTGTGACTTCCAAGGGATCAAGCATCCACTGTATATTGATTTTGTAAAATGTAATTGTACTGTGATGTTTTTGAGATTTAGTACATAAAATTGAGCTTTTGAAACACTAAAAAATGTTTAAAAATAAGTGAGTTATGCTATTTCAAAGTTTAGGTAAAAAAAATTGTTTTTTCGTATTCTTAATTTCGGGACCAAGTTTGGACAGCCAGTGTATAGGGCAAATGAACCCGGTTTTTTCTAAAATTTGGTGGACATATTTTTGGCATAACCTAGTATTTCACTGTAAAATTTGGTAAGAAAATACTGAACTTTTTAAAATTTATTAAGTGTCAAAGTTTGGAAAAAATTAAGAACTTGAAAATAAGGTCATTTTTACCTCTTTGTTGGAAAATAATTTCACCCATAAAAAATGCTCCTTTTGATCTAAGATTTTACAAAGACCTAAAAGGCATACCAAAAATGGAATTGGGAAATTTTGGTAATAATTGGATAAGTAAATTTCAAGTTATGAACTAACAAAGTATGTAGTTAAAAATGTGAAAAATAGGGTTTTCACACTTTGTGCCAAAATGAGATTTTGGAACTTAAGGTAAAAAGTAAAATTTTGCTTATTGCAAGATAAAAACTTGGCAAGTCTTGAAAACATATTTTGACCTAAAATATTACTTTGAGTTTAGTGGGAATTATTTTTATTAAAGAATTTTTATTCTTTCAAAAAATAAAAGAATTTATTTATTAATAAGTTAATAAATTAAAAGAGGGTTTAAAACCCTATATTTTGAGATAATAATTGAGTGAATTATTTTTCTAGTAAGTAAACTTGATTAATTGACTTCAGAAAGATTAACTAGTCAAGGTGGGAATTTTTTAATGATTTTCCTAATTAAGACAAACTAGGCAATTTTCTTAAAACGGTTTTTAGAGATTAAAACCTTAAGAAAAATAAAAGGAAAATTAAGAGTTTATTTTCTTTAAAAATAATTAAGGAATTTAATTAGTATTTTCTGGATATAATACCGGCTAAAATCTTCCATATATTTAACCGACTTGTTGAAAGTACGCGTTAATAGCGATGCATTTAAAGAATAAGATTTTTAGCGGATTGTGGGAAAATACTATTGTGATACCCGAGCCTAGGTATCGAGACCCTAGGATAGGTCTCCCCGAGACTTAGGGTTTAGTCTCAAATGTTTTTGTATGAATTTCCTTAATGGGTTTAAAACCAAATAAGGATCATTAATCCTTACAAATGTTTTTTTATTAAAATGACCAAACTGCCCAAAATAATAATAATAATGAATTATGAATGTCATAATTAATCCGAGTATACTATATGGATAAATACAATACTGACTAGCGTAACTGGATTGAACATTGGAGGGTGAAATCCTACTGAGTGCTAAGGACTCCAAGTAAGTCAACTAATATTGTGTGGCTGCAACATGAAATGACTATTGTATTGTATGTTAGTATAGGGACACATGCACATATATACACTGTCGTAGAAAGTTTCTTAGAGACGTTAGTCTAGTGAGTGCTTATTTAGAAAATATGAACGATAGATATCTGTCATATCCTAGACGACTGACCCCCGTCACACTGCTTAACTTTATTATGTCTGGTTCATTACTGCGACGAGTGGCCAAGAGGTGAGGATTGCTGGTTAAACCTAGGGGAGCCAAAATGAATGGGACCTAGGGGCCCTCATGCTTACTTAATCAGTGAACGGTTAGAACCCAAGCAAGTGATCTGATAGTTATTCCTGGATAGTAGCCGTGAATATTGACCATTCAGTGAGAGTGCCTAGAGATACTAGGGGTTGCCAAGTTTGAGTGAGGCTGAACACCCTAGGGGCAACTGCTCACCAACACCACTGATTAACATAGAAGTCTCTATAAAACTGTGTAACTTCGATTACACTCTTGGATAAGTAGTGATGCCCTAGGTAACTTGATGGTTACCCTCGTGAGGGATTTACTCTTGGATAAGTAGTGATGCACTAGGTAACACGATAGTTACCCTTGATGGGGATATTTATTGGCTAGATCTTAGTGTTGAGACTCGGTTCTCTCTTACAGATTAGCATTTATGTTGGAGGGTGTGTTATGCCCGAATTGTTGAAAATTGTCGAGCGTTGGTCTCGAATTATATTGTGATATATTATATCTGCTTGCTCTGGGATTTTCTGAGTGCAGGGATATATATTTGTTGATAAGAAATAGTTGTGATATAATATATATGCATGTTCTGGGATTTTTTGAGTGCAGGAAATTATCTGGTTATATGAAATAATTTGTCATTGGCTATCAGGCATGTCCATAAGTTTTCTAGGACGCTTTGCGTTCTTGAAATTGATTGTGTAGGGTCCGAAAGGATCCGCAACCCTAATTCTCCGCATGATTTTGTTTTAAAGTTGAACTTCTAAGTGTTTTCGATTACCTAGTTGTTTGCTGTTGTAGGTAAGAACAAGGGCAAGGCAGAGCAGTGACCGCTGGAGTCTACCTTGCAAATGCACATGTGGACCGATATTTTGGGAAGCCGTTTTATTTTTGGAAATGTTGTGTAATTTTCCTAAACTAGGCTCACTCTACTCTTTATAAAATATGTTGAAATTAAATGTTAAGTATGGTCATACGACTTTTTAAAAAGTTTTTTTATGAGTGTTTTTGAGACATTTTGTTAAATGAAAACATTTATATTTCTGCATTATCGAGTCTTGAAAATCTGAGTCATTACAGAATATTAGAGTGTTCCACGTTGAATAGATGTGAGGATATCAACCAACATATAATACCATGGGTTACTCCACTCATCATCAATTGGTTTTGAGATGGAACCCCATGTGTCTTATCAAAACCCCACTCTATACCTATGTAACCTTTCATTCTCCAACTTTCTCAACTCTTTTCTTACACTTTAACATGCATCCCTTTATCAAATCTTACATGATATCAGATCCCAATAGCTCCAATGAGCACCGGCCCAAAACAATAATGAAAAAACAGATCTGTTAAAGATCCAGTTAAAGATTAGTCCTCTAAAAGTGTCGTCATCTTGAGGAAGCATATTAGAGCAACCCACATTGAATAAATGTGAGGATATCAACCAACATATAAGACCATGGGTGTTGACGCAGTTTTTCCCCAACAATTGATTAAGGAATCCTAAAATAGAGAGATTAGACTTTTGCTAAACCGTAATTGGACAAATAAAAAATATCAAGAACCCTCACACTTTTTACATGGTTCAGTGGATAAAATCCACCTAGTGTAGGAGTCACTCTTATTAATCTATTTTGTCCTCACTGTGAAGTTGTTTGTGACAATTTCACCAAAGTTTCTGTATACAAAATGTCAATCCCTTCAACTGTCCATTCTCTCCTGTATTTATCAGAAATTTTGCCTTGATAGTTTTGGGTAACCGTGCATAAATATATTAACATACATTTTTTGGTAACATCTCATTTACATAAATACATTAATGCCTATTGATTCTATGCCCAAAATATTAGGTAATGAATATAGAATAATATATGAGCATTAATGAGCATATAAGGAATTTTAGAGTCCTTTGGGATCCTTCACTGTGCGTAATGACCAGGCTTCCGCGAGCTGAAAACCTCCTTTGAGCTGGGTGTCGAAGAACTAATCTGAACTGACATGGATCACGTTTAGAGTTTCACCAAGGCTATCTGAATGTTGCGCATCTCGAACTAAGTTATTGGCGTAAGAGGCCATCTGGAGACTCGTGTTGCTCACTCCAGAGTTAGCAAGATGCTAATTCTGTACGCTTTCTTCATACGCTTATCCGCCAGATGTACCCCATGCTGAGTAATTCAGTTCAAATTTTTTAGGGTACAACATTTGCCCCACAAGCTCCTACTTGTGCATAACGTTGTTTCTGACACTCACAATAGGGGCTTTTGGACTTCTATTAGGAGAAAGCATGCCTACCCACTCACTCGAGTACAGGACATGTGTCGGTCTGTGATAGTGTAGCGTCCTAAATTTGCTAATAAGGTTTAGGGTCTTGATTAGCGTGCCTGGAGGGCAATAAGTGATTTATTATTTTAATATGTGAATTTGATGAGTATGTGATTAGAAATGCATGCTTAGGTGAATTAAATATGCATGTGGGCCCCATTTGGTTATTAGGGGCATATTTGTAATTTTAGCTCGTTGAGGGCATAAATGCAATATTTGTGTATATTGTGATTGATACCACGAGTGAGTAATGATATATTTGTAATGCAAGATCCAAGACGGTCCTAGGGAGTAGTTTAGCTAGAAAGTCCCAACGGGGTTAAAATACCGGGCTCAGGAGGAGCCTAGGGGTATTTTGGGAAATGTATTAAGTGTTCGAGATTTATTGAGTTTAAACGGGGATTTATGGGAACACTCGAGGAATTAGTACTATTTGACAAATGACTAAATTACCCTTGGTAGTATTTTAGGACTTAGAGAAATTTGAGGGGCAATCTTAACTTTTGGGAATTGGATATATTTAGTTGGGAGCTAGGGATACTAGATAGACAAAAGTAGAGGAAAGAAAAAGAACAGAAATTTCTCTCCGCTCTCTCTCTTCCATTCGATTCCTCTCTCCTTCTCCATAGTGCTTGATTGTGAAAGATCTAAGGCCAGAAGTTCAAGGGATTCTAAGCTAGAATTTGGGAGACTTAGCTGGGTGCAAGGGTAAGTATTTAATTCAGTTCTTTGTTGAATTCTGCCAAGAAGTGTTGTGGTTTGAGAACTGAATTGTGTTTTGCTTTGTGGATTCTTGGGATGAAGTTTTGGCAAGGTTAAGCTTAGGAATTTGTGGATTTGAGCTTGGAATTGGATTTGAAAGCAGCTCAGAGACGAACTCCTACTTGAGGTAAGAATTTCATTGATTTCTGAAGTGAATATTCTGGTGTGGTTTAAGTTTCTGTGGAGTTTTAAACCACTAGGTGATTTTGTTTGGATGAGTTTTTGAATGTGTTTCTGGTGTTTATGAGTTACTATACTGTTTATTTGAAGTTTTGGGTCGAATTTGAACTTGGGTGTACTTTGGTATTGATTTGGATGAGTTTTGGCTCGGGAAAAATGGTAGGAAAAACCCAGTTTTCTAGGTTCGCGTATAAGCGTCGTGACTCTGTTCTTCCGTGCTACGGTGCTGGGTTGAATCAGGACAGGGGAGCCCTGCTGGGCATCGCGGCCCCAATAGGGCTATGCTGTGGCGCTAGGCCATTTTCGGGATGTGGGATTTTGTGATTTTAGGGTTTTGGCCCAGGGGGATTCTTTCGCCACCTTGTGTGGGGAAATGGGAGGTCCCGAGAGCACAGGATTGGTTCCAGGGAAAAATTATGAATTAATTAGTAATGAGAGTGTTACTTGTGTGTTGTGACTAGGTTTTCAGCGAGGCTCGGGTTAGAGGACTGTGCTCGGGATTTCGGTGCTCAAGAAGCTCAGGACACAGGTAAGAAAACTGTTGTACCTGTAGAGCAGGGCGTGGCCCTATAGTTTGTATTGCAGGGCATGACCCTATGTGATTGTGTTTCAGGGCGTAGCCTTATTATTTATGTTTGTATTTGTTTAAGTATTTATTGATTATATGTTATGTATTGCATATTAGTGAATGAACAGTGAAGACCGAGAACGCAGGAAGCCGAGTACGGCAAAGGGCTGGGAACAGTGTTAAGCACGTTGAGTGCAAGGCCGAGTACGGCAAAGGGCTAGAAGTGGCGTTGAGCATGCAGAGTGCAAGCTGCTAGGGTGAGACTCTTCTCGGATGCTTGAGTCATCCTCACGGTGTAGACCACGAACCCAGGGCTTGGTAAAGCGCCTGGGACAGCATGGCCGTCATGTGTTTAGCATGTTGGCTGCCTTGTTATATGTTGATTGTTTGTGTTGAGTTTTCTTGCTGGGCTTCGGCTCAGGGGTGCTCTATGGTGCAGGTAAGGGCAAGGGAAAAGTTAACCAACCATGAGTACGGAGAGCGTGGAGCGACATGTACATGTTTGGCCTACTTGGCTGCCACGGCCAAGGGTATTTTTTGGAGATGTTATGTATTAATCTAAATTTTGTCGTTTAGTCGACCTTAATCATGTTTTTGAGTTGTAAATATTTCTAAACGGTATTTTGGGATCCCAAATGTATAATGCTTTATAATTCCAGTGAATGACTACATTTTAAATTATATGACTTTATTACAGTTTAGAAACACTCTTAACCTAAAACCTCGATTACCGAGTTAATTGCACGTTTTAAACTCACTTGGTAACGGCTCTAAGGAAGTAGAGCGTTACAACTTGGTATCAGAGCGTGCCAAGGTTTATGGTTCATGGAGATTGGCCGAGCATGTACTCTCGCTGCCAGTGACGAGCTCGACTCGAGGTTGGTTGGTAGTGATTGAATTATATGCTTGATTATGTGCTTAAGTGCCTTGTTTCCCTGGTTATTTTGTATATCGCATGATGAATGTGTTAACATATGCATGATGTTAGGGCATGGCCCTTGATTACTGTGTGTTATATGTGTTTTGTGGACTGTTGTTTGTGGTTGGTTGATGTGAATTGGGAGGTGGTTTTGGATGTTGTTATCTTGCCTGATGAGCAGCATCATTGTAACGACCCGAAAATCACTAATAAGGCTTAAGGGCCTTGATTAGTATGCCGGGAGGGCATAATTGGTTTATGTGTGAATTATGTAGTTTAATGCACGATTCTGTGATAAGCATGCTTGTATGATTATATGAATATATGAATGCATGTCTACGAGTATTAGTATGCATGTAGGCCATGTTTAGCTTCAAGGGGTATATTTGTAATTTTAGCCCATTGAGGGCATAAATGTGATTATATGTTATAATTGTGAGGACCACATTATTATGTGGGTATACCTGCAGCATGCGACTTGAGGCGATCCTAGGGAGCCAGTTTGCGGGAAAGTCACAACGGGATCCAATACTTGGCTTGGGGCGAGTCAAGGGGTATTTTGGGTATTAGATGATTATCTGGGTTATCGGGTTATGGAAATAAATAATTGGAGATATATTTGAGGTTAGGAGCCTAGGTGGGAATACTAGGGGAATTTTACCATTTTTCCCTCGAGGATGTTTTTGGTACCCCGAGCCTCGGGATTGACTTAATTAATTAAGGATAGATTAAAAAAAACTCAAAAAGTGGTAGAACAAGGCCAAACCAACCCTTCTCTCTCTTCTCTCTCTCTCTCTCTGAAGGGAAACCACAGAACTAAGAAAAGATTGGCTGGAAACTCAAAGAATTTGAGCTGGGACTTTAGAGATTAGCTCAGGGTTAGCTAAAGAATCTACTCAAGAGTTGAGGTAAGTTCTGAGTTATATCTTTAGTTATTAAATTCTGTAGATATGGCTGGGTTCTGAGAGTTCTTGGGTTTTGAATTTAAAGGTTGAATTAAGGCAGAAGACTTGGGGGCTAGCTCAACAATTTCTTGGAGGATTGGTTCTTCAGTGAAGGTAAGCTTCAATTTATGGTTTAGTGTTTGAATTCTGGGTTTTCATGGCTGGTTTTGGTGTTCTTGAGCTTGTGGGTTTCATAAATTAAAATGTTGTTTTGATGAGTTTCTAGACTAGGTTTTTTCTGGGTTATGTCGTTGAAAACATGTTAGAATGTTTTTTATAATTGGATTGTATCATTAGGATGGTTTTGGGTGGATTTGAGTGAGGTTGGAGTGTTTAAAATGGTGGATTTTCTGGGTTCGAAGGGGTCGGGCCGCGGCTTAGTTATTGGTGTGCTGCAGCCCTTTGAAGCAGATAGGTACTGGAGAAGAAGGGTGGGTCGCGGCATGGGGAGTGTTGGGTCGCGGCCTGTGTCTGGTTTTTGGTGAGGTTGGGCCTCTGGTCAGGGGCAAATCGCAGCATAGGAAGCTTGGGCCGCGGCCCTTAAAGACATTTTTCGCCTTTTGGAGTTTTTAAGTGGGGAACCTAACCTAAGGTGCTCGGGATCGATCCCACTACCGTGTTTGGTGGAATTCGATGTCCCGGAGGTTAGAAATTTATCCGAAAACCTTTATACAATTATTAATGGAATCCTTTATCTTGGTTGTGACTAGGTATAAGCTAGGGCTCGTGAAACGGATCGTGCTCAAGGGGCATCTCTCATAATCAGAACACTTGGAAGTTAAAGGTAAGAGAACTGCACCCGGTTGTGAGTTTATAATGGGACTAAGGGTTCCCTATTCTTGTATGCATTATGAAAGTTGGTATTATGCCATTAGAATATTAAACCAACAGTCTAAGAGTGTCATAGTTTACATTAGCGCACAGGGCACGGCTCAGCCATTGGTAGCTGAGGATAGCTTAATTTTCATTGAGCTCGGTTTAAGCGGACCAGAGTCAGTGGGGTAAATAGAGGGTACGACCTAAGGGCGTCAACCCTGATTATTGTGTGATCTGATTATCATTGTTAACTGTTGAATATGACGTACTGAATAGCTAAGTATTAGCTTGTGGATTTATGGTTATGTCTATGAGTTATGTGATTAATGTGGACTGCTACTTGTATGAACATGCTTTAAGAGTTATATGATTATTATCAATGTTTGTGCTATGATGTTATGTTTTCTTGCTGGGCCTTGGCTCATGGGTGCTATGTGGTGTAGGTAAAGCCAAGGGTAAGCTTGATCAGCCCTGATTTGGAGAGCTCTAAAGACAGAATGTACATGACTAGCTGCTCGGCCGCCACGGTTGAGGAGGAGACAGGAACAGGAGGACCATAAATGTCTGTTTTGCCCGTAGTGTGGCTAGCGGTTGTTTATACCTTGAAATTTTGTAAACTAACTTTCAAACGTTGTTTCTTTTGGGGATCCCTTATACAAAACATTTAATTATATGAAATGTATCTTTTATGACCAAAACTGTTTTAACCCTAGTTCATTAATGGTTTTAGTGACACGTTTTTAACTAAATGACTTGATTAGCAAGTTCTGCACATTTATAAATACACAGTGTAACGGTCTTGGCTACTCAGGGCGTTAAAGTCATTGATTGTAAGAATATTGTTGAAATGCTCGGTGATCAGTCAGACTTTTTGACAATAGAGCCGAGGATGACAACCAGGGTTAGGACCCTCCACTTGCCCCACAGAATTGGCAACAATTGTTTGCCGAAATGGAAGCTAGACTTCACCGAACAGAAGAAGATCTTCAATAGTTGAGGCAGCAGGCCCCTCCTCAGGGCATTGGGCTACAGGTTTAACAGGTTGTGGCGCTAGTGCCAGTTCAGCCTGTTATGGAGAATAGGTGGGAACCCTTGTATGAGAGGTTCAGGAAGCAGCATCCTCCCACCTTCGAGGGTGGACTAGACCCACTGTGGGCAGAGCAGTGGATGAATATGATTTCTTCCATCTTGGATTTCATGAGGGTGGAAGGGAATGAGAGGGTAGCTTGTGCCAGCTACATGTTCAAAGAGGATGCCCGCATCTGGTGAGATACAGTGGCTTAGAGAAGGAGCGTTGCAGCTATGACCTGGGAAGAGTTCGGAAACATTTTCAACGAGAAATACTACAGTGTGACAGTTCGAGCTGCGAAGGTTGACGAGTTTACTAACCAGACCCAGAACCGGATGGCAGTTACTAAGTATGCCTTGAGATTTGACCGGTTGGCGAAGTTCGCACTGGATTTGGTGTTGAATGATGCGGCAAGAAAGGATAGGTTTGTGTAGGGATTGAATGTTATGATCGCCTGTGATGTTAAGATAACCTTGGATTCAGAGACTACCACGTATGCACAGTTAGTGGACAAGGCCCTTACAGCTGAGGGAGCCGAGGATCAGATATGGAGAGAGGGCACTGCTAGGTGCGATGCTAGGAGGACGGTGCCTCCTTTCACGTGATCTAGTCGGGGTGATGGCCCCAGTGAGTAGAAGAGAAAGGCCCCAGATTCTTTCGTTCCTCCTAGCTTGGATAGGAGGGCGCGGGGTGCTTTTAGTGGCCATCAGGGCGAGGGTGATAACTTGAGAAGTTTCCCAATGTGTCCTCAGTGCAGACGATGACATCAGGGGGAGTGCAGGATCAGGGCCTGCTTTATTTGTGGGAGTGTCAATTGTTTGAAGAAGGACTGCCCACAAGCCAGGAAAGAGGAGTCAAAGCAGAGCGACAGTCTCGCTCCTGCCAGGCCATTCACCTTGACCCAGACTGAGGTTGAGGCTGAGGCTAGCCCCTCGGTCGTGACAGGTTAGATTTCTAGTGCTAGTTCTTATTTTACTGCATTGATTGATTCGGGGGCTACTCATTCATTTGTGTCTGCTAGAGTGCTAGATCAGCTGTGTAGACCTAGTGATTTGTATGCTAGGGGATTTCAGACTTTGTTGCCGACTGGGGAACTGGTAGTCTCTAGGAGATGGATTAGAGCATTGCCAGTAGAGATGGATGGTAGAGATTGTTTGTTGATCTGATTGAGTTAGCAATGGATGACTTCAATACGATTCTAGGGTTGGATTGGTTATCGAAGTATGGGACGACGATTGACTGCAAGCACAGGATGGTGACTTTTGAACTAGAAGGGGAGGTACCCTTTGTATTTGTGGGGACAGTTAGTGGACCGCGAGTACCTCTGATTTCGGCACTGAAGGCTAGAGACCTAATGCAGGAAGGTTGCATAGGATTCCTAGCAAACATTGTGGATACCTTTAGAGTTGCGTCGGTTGGGCCGAGTGAGACTAGATTGGTATGTGAGTATCCAGATTTATTTCCAGCAGACTTGCCAGGGTTGCCACCACAACGGAAGATCGAGTTTGTTATAGAGTTGGCACCAAGGGCGGAGCCAGTATGTAGGACACCTTATAGAATGGCTCTAGCAGAGTTGAAGGAGTTGAAGATTCAGTTGCATGAGTTACTAGATTTGGGGTTCATCAGACCGAGTTTCTCGCCATGGGGTGCTCCAGTGTTGTTTGTTAAGAAGAAGATGGATCTTTAAGGATGTGTATTGACTACAGGGAGCTGAACAAGTTGACCATTAAGAACAAGTACCCACTACCTAGGATCGACGAATTGTTTGACCAGTTACAGGGAAAACAATGTTCTCTAAGATTGATCTCTGGTCAGGTTACCATCAGTTAAGGATTAAAGAGGAGGGCATACCAAAGACCGCTTTTCGCACAAGATATGGACACTATGAATTCCTGGTGATGTCCTTTGGATTAATTAATGCCCCAGCAACTTTCATGGATTTGATGAATACGGTTTTCAAGGACTATTTAGTCAAGTTTGTGATTGTGTTTATTGACGACATATTGGTGTAGTCTCAGTCAGAGACAGAGCATAAGCAGCATTTACGCCTGGTACTACAGCGGTTGAGAGAGCATAGGTTATATGCTAAGTTTAGCAAGTGCGAGTTTTGTCTACTGCAAGTCACATTTCTGGGTCATATTGTCAGTAAGGAGGGGATTCTAGTGGACCCAAGTAAGATTGAGGTAGTGAGAGATTGGCCCAGGTCGAGCAGTGTACCAGAAGTTAGGAGCTTTTTGGGATTGGTAGGGTACTATCAGCGGTTCGTTGAGAGATTCTCCAGAATAGCTACACCATTGACTAAACTGACACGTAAGAAGACCACGTATGTCTGGACAGACAGGTGTGAGAACAGTTTCAAGGAGTTGAAGCGATGACTGATCAACACTTCAGTATTGAGTCTGCAGTCATACAATGAAAAGTTTGTAGTCTACTGCGATGCTTCTAGACAGGGTTTGGGTTGTGTATTGATGCAAGCTGGAAATTTGATAGCCTATGCATCGAGACAATTGAAGGAGTATGAGCATGAAAGAGTATGAGCAGAGGTATCTCACACATGATCTGGAATTGGCAGTGAGGGATTGGCCCCGACTGAGCAATGTACCAGAAGTTAGGAGCTTTCTGGGATTGGCAGGGTATTATCGGCGATTCGATGAGGGGTTCTCCAGGATAGCCACACCATTGACTGAATTGACGAGAAAGAAGACTAAGTATGTGTGGACAGACAAGTGTGAGAACAGTTTCAAGGAATTAAAGCGGCGACTGATCACCGCTCCAGTATTGAGTCTGTCGTTAGACAATGAGAAGTTTGTGGTTTATTGTGATGCTTCCAGATAGGGTTTAGGGTGTGTGATGATGCAAGCTGGAAAGGTGATAGCCTATGCATTGAGACAGCTAAAGAAGTACGAGCAGAGACATCCCATGCATGATCTGGAGTTGACAACGATGGTATATGCAGTTAAGGTTGGGAGACATTATTTATATGGTGAGAAGTGCGAAATATACACCGATCATAAGAGTTTGAAGTACTTCTTTACTCAGAAGGATTTGAATATGCGCCAGAGATGTTGGCTGGAATTGGTAAAGGATTATGATTGTGATATTCTATATCATTAGGAAGGCTAATGTAGTGGTTGATGCATTGAGTCAGAAGGGCCCAAGACAGTTATTCGGTTCGAGTGAGATATCAGACAAGTTAGCTGAGGAGATGAGAAGAGCGGGTATAGAGTTGGTGGTTGGTCGGTTAGCCAACATCACCCTTCAGTCTACACCCTTGAGAGGATCAGGGAGGCTCAGGGGGAGGATCCCCAGTTGAAAGGACATAAGGAGAGTGTCTTAGCTGTAGCAGCTAAGGACTTCTCTATTTCGGAGACGGAACTATTGAAGCACAAAGGCTGGATTTGTGTTCCGATGGATTTGCTATTCGGTGAGAGATTCTGGATGAGTCTCATACCACTCCTTATTCTTTACATCCAGGAACGACAAAGATGTACCAAGATTTGAGAACTCTGTATTGGTGGCCAGGGATGAAGAGGGATGTGGTGGATTATGTGGCTAAGTGTTTAACTTGTCAACAGGTAAAGGCTGAACATCAGAGGCCAGCAGGGTTATTGCAGCCTCTAGGAATTCTGAAGTGGAAATGGGAGGATATCACCATGGACTTCGTAGTTGGATTGTCAAAGACCGTGGGACAACATGATTCTATGTGGGTGATTATGGATAGGTATACTAAGTCTGCCCACTTTTTGCTTGTTAGGACAACTTATACTGTGGAGTAGTATGCTAAACTGTATGTGAAGGAAATTGTATGACTTCATGGGGCTCCGAGGTTGATAGTATCTAACAGGGACCCCACCTTCACTTCAAAGTTTTGGGAGGGCCTGTAGAAGGCTATGGGCATGCAGTTGCGGTTTAGTACCGTTTATCATCCTCAGATGGATGGACAATCTGAGAGGATGATTCAGATACTGGAAGATATGCTACGAGCCTGTGTGCTGGATTTTGGGGGATCTTGGAGTAAGTATCTCCCTTTGATTGAGTTTTCGTAGAACAACAGTTATCAGGCAACTATCAGAGTAGCTCCGTATGAGATGTTATATGGGAGGAAGTGCAAATCACCTATCCATTGGGATGAAACGGGTGAGAGGAAATACTTGGGTCCTGAGATGGTTCAGTGGACCAATGAGGCGATTGAAAAGATTAGAGCTTGAATGCTTGCCTCCCAGAGTCGCCATAAGAGTTACTCGGACTTGAAACGTAGGAGCGTAGAGTTTCAAGTCGGTGACCATATGTTTCTTAGGGTTTCTCCCTTGAGAGGAGTAAAACAGTTTGGTGTTCGGGGAAAGCTGAGCCCTAGGTTTGTTGGCCCCTTTGAGATTCTGGAATGGGTTGGAGAGGTAGCTTATAGATTGGCGATGCCTCCAGCTATATCAGGGGTTCATATTGTATTTCACGTGTCCATGCTCCGGAAGTACGTATCAGATTCTACACATATACTGAGTTATGAGAACTTGGAACTGGACCAGGATTTGTCTTATGAGGAAAAGCCAGTTCAGATTCTCGACCGGAAGGATAAAGTCTTGCAGAGCAAGACCATCGCTTTGGTGAAAGTGCTGTGGAGGAATAGCAAGGTTGAGGAGGCGACCTGGGACCTTGAGTCAGATATGCGGGAGTAGTATCCCAAGTTATTCAGGTAATTTCGAGGACGAAATTTCTGTAAGGAGGGGATAGTTGTAGCATCCCAAATTTGCTAATAAGGCTTAGGGCTTTGATTAGCGTGTCTAGAGGGCAATAAGTGATGTATTATGTTAATAAGCGAATTTGATGAGTATGTGATTAGAAATGCATGTTTAGGTGAAATAAATATGCATGTGGGCCCCATTTGGTTATTAGGGGCATATTAATAATTTTAGCCCATTGAGGGCATAAAAGCAATATTTGTGTATATTGTGATTGATACCACGAGTGAGTGGTGATATATTTGTGATGCACAATTTGAGACGGTCCTAGGGAGCAGGTTAGCTAGAAAGTCACAACGGGGTTAAAATACCCGGCTTGGGAGGAGCCCAGGGGTATTTTGGGAAATGTATTAAGTGTTCAGGATTTATTGAGTAACAAGTATTAGTTTTGTAATATATGGACATGTTGGGTTTAAACGGGGATTTATGGGAACACTCGAGGAATTAGTAATATTTGACAAATGACTAAATTACCCTTGGTGGTATTTGAGGAGTTAGAGAAATTTGAGGGGCAATCTTGACTTTTGGCAATTGGATATATTCAGTTGGGAGCTGGGGATACTAGAAACACTTAGACAAAAGCAGAGGAAAGAAAAAGAACAGAAATTTCTCTCCGCTCTCTCTCTTCCATTCGATTCCTCTCTCCTTCTCCATAGTGCTTGATCGTGAAAGATCTAAGGCCAGAAGTTCAAGGGATTCTAAGCTAGAATTTGGGAGACTTAGTTGGGTGCAAGGGTAAGTATTTAATTCAGTTCTTTGTTGAATTCTGCCAAGAAGTGTTGTGGTTTGAGAACTGAATTGTGTTTTGCTTTGTGGATTCTTGGGATGAAGTTTTGGCAAGGTTAAGCTTAGGAATTTGTGGATTTGAGCTTGGAATTGGATTTGAAAGCAGCTTAGAGACGAACTCCTACTTGAGGTAAGAATTTCATTGATTTCTGAAGTGAATATTCTGGTGTGGTTTAAGTTTCTGTGGAGTTTTTATCCACTAGGTGATTTTGAGTTTGGATGATTGTTTGAGTGTGTTTCTGGTATTTATGAGTTGATGTACTGTTTATTTGAAGTTTTAGGTTGAATTGGAGCTTGGGTGTACTTTGGTATTGGTTTGGATGAGTTTTGGCTCAGGAAAAATGGTAGGAAAAACCTATTTTTATGGGTTCGCGTTTGAGCGTCGCGGCTCTGTTCTTCCGTGCCGCAGCACTGTGTTGAATCAGGACAGGGGAGCCCTTATGGGTGTCGCGGCCCCTATAGGGCTGTGCCACAGTGCTAGGCCATTTTTAGGATGTGGGATTTTGTGTTTTTAGGGTTTTGGCCCAGGGGGCTCAGGGGACGCTTTCGCCACCTTGTGTAGGGAAACGGGAGGTCCCGAGAGCACGGGATTGGTTTCGGGGTACAATTATGAATTGGTTAGTAACGAGAGGGTTACTTGTGTGTTGTGACTAGGTTTTCAGCGAGGCTCAAGTTAGAGGATTATGCTCGGGATTTCAGTGCTCAAGAAGCTCGGGACACAGGTAAGAAAACTGTTGTACCTGTAGAGCAGGGCGTGGCCCTATAGTTTGTATTGCAGGGCATGACCCTATGTGATTGTGTTGCAGGGCGTAGCCTTATTATTTATGTTTGTATTTGTTTAAGTATTTTTTTATTATATGCTATGTATTGCATATTTGTGAATGAACAGCGAAGGCCGAGAACGGCAGGAAGTTGAGTACGGCAAGGGGCTGAGAATGGTGTTAAGCACGTGGAGTGCAAGGCCGGGTATGGAAAAGGGCCAGAAGCAGCGTTGAGCACGCGGAGTGCAAGCTGCTAGGGTGGAACTCTTCTTGGATGCTTGAGTCATCCTCACGGTGTAGACCGTGAATCCAGGATCTCGTAAAGCGCCTGGGACGGCATGGTCGTTATGTGTTTGGCCTATTGGCTGCCTTGTTATATGTTGATTATTTGTGTTGAGTTTTCTTGCTGGGCTTCGGCTCACAGGTGCTCTATGGTGCAGGTAAGGGCATGGGAAAAGTCAACCAACCATGAGTACGAAGAGCGAGGAGCGACGTGTACATGTTTGGCTTGCCTGGCTGCCACGGCCAGGGTTATTTTTGGGAGATGTTATGTATTAATCTAAAAATTTTCCTTTAGTCGACCTTAATCATGTTTTTGAGTTGTAAATATTTCTAAACGGTATTTCAGGATCCCAAATGTATAACGCTTTATAATTCCAATGAATGTCTACATTTTCAAATTATATGACTTTTATTACAGTTTAGCCACACTTTTAACCTAAAATCTCGATTACCGAGTTAATTGCACATTTTAAACTCACTTAGTAATGACTCTAAGGAAGTGAGGTGTTACAAATAGGCACTTGCTCGGGTTTCGAGTACTATGACAGACGTCTTGTCAACGTTTTGTTGCCGCTTGGTTTATTTAATCTAGGCCCTGTGATCTCAAACTGATATAATTATGTGACCTATATTGGCTCCCAAAGTTTACGTATATATAGGAGAACCAGACCTAAATCTTACCACATTTGCATTTAAAAATTTCCTCTTCTTTTTCTTCTCAAAATATTCAGAGCTCTTCTGCATTCCTTTGTTTTCCAAAAGCTTTCAGGTTATTATCTACAGTTTTACTCTCATTTCCTCGACCGAGAAAGTAAATTGTAAGTACTCTTATACCAGATTTAAATTTCATTTTCTTATCTTTCAATAAGTTATATGAAATTTTCCAATATTTTTTTTTACTCTGGTTCTGTTTGAGTTTAGTGTGGGTCTTTGTTAGGCCAAGACAAAAGCACTAGGTCCGATTAGAAATGATGCACAAAAGCGGGTGATTTACTGGGTTTTCTAGGTTTGAAAGAGGAACGTCTGAATATGTGATGTGAAGATTTGAGGATTTTCTTAGTTTTAGTTCTAGGTAGCTTAAGGGTCACGGTTTCTCGAGTGGTTTTGCACTAAACCTCTTTCCAAAAAGGTATTGGGTCTGACACGCGAATCCCAAAGTATCAAGGATTTCTCGAGGTTACAGCGTGTGGTCACTAACCATGCGTGTGCACACGCATTGGTGTTAGGGGAAATCTTAGCTCGTATATATCTTAGGTAGAATATATCAAATCCAAAACTCCGGGCTGCCCCACTTTTATCATCGTAGTAAGGTTGTATCCTAGGTTGCCTCTGACAGGCTACTTTGTCGCTAGGCATGTGGAAACTCGCGTTCTATTTGATTCTGGCCTCGAGAAAGCTCAAGCCGTATTCTAGTCCCACACTGTACACATCTTAACCAATCAACCTTTAAGGCAAGTCTTGCAAAAGCCTGGGCCATCGAACTCATTTAGTTCGAGTTACAATATAAACCACAAACAACAATCAAAGGCCAAGCACTCGCTGACTTTGTGGCTGAATGTACGGGGTTCCAGGATGAACCAATGAGGGAACCAATACAATAATTGTGGAAACTTTTCATTGATGGATCGACAAGCAAGAACGAATCTGGAGCTAGAATAATCTTAATCTCACCCGAAGGACATTGCTTTCATTTGGCTCTCAGATTCGGTTTTTTTCCCTTCAAACAACAAAGTAGAGTATGACACATTATTGGCTAGAGTTTGGGTAACGAAGGAACTTAAAGCAATAGTAATTCAATGCTTTAATGATTCTCAGCTCGTGGTTAATCAGGTGTTATAAGAATACCATGCTCGAGGAATCAAAATGGCAGCTTGTCTAGCTACAAGCAAAGGTGAACTATCAGAATATGAGTTTTATTCCATCAAATAGGTCCCCTGCGAGTAGAGTACGAATGCAGATGCTTTATCCCGACTCGCCACAGCTAAAGAAGCACACACATTAAATGCGGTCTTCGTAGAATTCTTGGATAAACCAAGCATCAATGAAGAATCAATTGAGGTCTGAGTGATTTATGAAGAACAGAGTTGGATGAATCTCATAGTTGAATACCTCACGACTGGAAAGTTGCCAAAAGATTGAAAGAATGTAGGAAAACTGTTGTATCTGGTCCAGCTGTACTTTATGGTCAAGGGGATTCTCTACAGGCGAGGTCATTCTTTGCCCCTCCTAAGGTGAATTTTGCCCAAGGAAGCTCAGGCTATCCTCCCAGAACTCCGGACCAAACAGCTCGATGCAGTGTCACTGAGTCAGGAATAGCCCAGGATCTTCAAAACTGTTAGAGATGCAAATGGTAGAGATCGAGGTACCTAGCATCCAGATCGCCTGCATCAAGCCAGAGCATTATCTAAGTCAAGCCATCCCTACAGGCGTGTTCAACTCGAGAATGGCATCTAGCTCGGGGTGGTTTAACAATGCACATGGAAGAATCCCTACAAACTCGGATGCCCAATATGCGCAATAAATGCACGCAATCGTTATATACATTTATTGATTGATGTATGTTGACACAGTTTTTCACCAATAGTAGATTAAGAAATCCAATAACAAAGATATTAGTGTTCTTTTCTAAACCTTAGTGAATTATATGAACAACTTCTCACACTCACAATTTTACGTGGTTCAATGGTTAAAATTCACCTAGTCCATGAGACAATATTATAATTCTCTCACAATTTCTGCAGAGTTTCTGCATTACAAAAAGAAGTCCATTTTCTTGTCCATTATCTGTGATATTTATAATGGATATTTCTGAACAGGTTTGGGTAACAGTGTGCATAAATATGGTAAACAATTAATAAAGATAATTCCCATTTACATAGGGATACAATTTTTAATGGAAATTACTCCTGTTATCTCGGGTAATAAAGGTGTAATACAGCATGGGAATTAATCAGCGTATAAAGAGCCTCCAAGTCTTTCGGGATCTTTCACTGTGTGTCATGACCAGGTTTCCACGAGCTAAACATCTTCATCCAGTTGGTGATCAAAGAGTGTACGAACTTTAGTTCGGATTAAGTTCAAAGCATCCTAAAGGCTATTTGGCCATTACATGTCTCGAACTGGATTTTTGTTCTATGAGGTGATCTAGAGATTATCTGCATGTCGTACTGCTAACTCCTAACTCGAGCTACTCACATAACCTTTAGCTAGATGTTCTACTCATTTGCTTTTTCCACGTGTTTATCTTCCAGCTATATCCCTAGCTAAGTGATTGAATCCACGCTTATTTTTAGGGTATAACATTTTCCCCTCAAGCTCCTTCTCGAGCATGACGTCATTTTCTGACACGCACAGTATGGGCTTTTAGGCTTCCGTCGTGCGAAATCGTGTCCATCCACTACTCGAGTGTTTATACATGTGGCCGTCTACAAATGGTGTCTGTTAGGATTTCGAGGACTGCAACATCTGTCCTATTAAGTTTTTGCCGCTGTAGGGGTTATTTAATCTTGGCCTTTAGATCCTGAGCTGACCCGATCGGATGGCCCAGATTAATTCCTGAAACTTACGTATAAATAGGAAGACCATGCCTAAACTTCACCACCTTTGCATTCAAAAAATTTCCTTTTAGAAACAAAACTTCCCATTTTATCTCAAGACCTTCAGAACCCTTCGACATCCTTCCCTTCTTCTGAAGTTCTCAAGCGACTCTCATTGGAGCTATCACTTATTCCCTTGATCAACCATCTGAACTGTAAGTGTTTCTATACTTGGTTTAAATTTTTTACTCTTATTTTCACTAAGTTCCTCTTACTTCGAAAAAAAATTCAGTACAGTCTCTTACTTTGGGTATGTTTGAACTTAATAGAGATTGGATATAGGTCAAGAACACAATATTAGGCTTGGTTAGGAATAATATGCATAAGAAATGGGTAGATTTTTGGGTTTTAAAGGGGTATGACATATGATTTAGCATCTGGATTGCTTATTTATGCGTAGGAAGTTTAAGGGTTTTTAGGTTCAAAACTGGGTATCTTTAGGGCTACATTTCCCTGAGCGGTTTTACATTGAACCACCTTCGAAAAAAAAGTAGTGGGTCTGACACGCGAATCTCAAAGAATCAGCTGAGTCTATAGCGCATGTCCTAGGACTTCGTGTGGAAACACGTGTTGGTGCTATGACATAGCTTAGCTCGCATAGATTTTGGATTAAATAAACCACACTTAAACCCTTGGGTCACTGCACCTTTATCGCCATAGCTAGGCATTATTTTAGGTCGCCACTAATAGGTCGCTTTGTCATCAGCCAAGCTAGATCATGGCCCCACAAAAGAAAAACTTTGCAGGCTCTTCTACTCAGAGCAAAGATAAGGGCAACCAGATTGCGTCAGAATCTCTTATTCCCCACTTCGGCCCTGTGGTCAAAAAAGAGATTGTAGTATATCCTAACGCCTTTTTTGAGGTCGAGCACATCGTGTCTCGAATAACGACTCAGGGGAAGGTGAACAAGATACTGTTGAGCCATGGGATTGAGATGGGGACTGAAGGCCTTATCGCTTGACCTCCGTTGGAAGGAGAGCGGAGCTGCACCCTAATTCAAAATGACTTTGGGGCATGGAGTGATGAGCACCTGAAAGCATGTGATTTTCTTCCCCTGGACCAGTACTTCGTAGACTTCTTAAAATACGTCGAACTGCCTCCATTCCAGCTCCCCCAAACTCGTATTGGCTATTGGTGGGTTTAAAATTTTTATTTTTGAGGCACGAGTGGGAGTTCGCCACCCCGGCTGATATTATGTACTTCTTCTGCCTCAAAGTCAGCCCTGATCAGAAAGGATGAGGTGACGACTTTTACTACCTTACTCGTTTCCCCAACACGGCATCCTTCATTGACCTCCCCAGCCACCCAAATGACTATAAAGATCAATTCTTTATGTCGAATGGGTTCAAGAACTGCACTCACCGATACTTCAACCGTCCTTGTATGTCTCCTAACTCTCTAAACTCCATACGTGACTTCTCTTATTTTTTATTAAGTTTAACCCTCCTAACTAAGTTTGTTCTTTGTGCAGCTATATTCAAGAGGACATGGCGATCTAAGAACCTTGGAGGTCAGTACAATACGATGTACCGTCTTCCTTTGAAGGAGAAGTAATTCCAAAAGGTAGTAAACGATGCTACCATGGTGTCCTGCAATCTAATCCACAAAGATTAGACAATGGCCATCATGTTCCAAGGTCTGCCACCCGTGCTTCCCGATCTTCCCCATCCTCAAGAAGTCATGCCCGCCATTGAAGATGCCGAGGAGGAAGAATAGGTGGTCCCCCTGGTGCAAAATAAAAGAGCTCCTAAGGATGGGCAGCATCCTGACCCAAAACGAGCTGAGTTTGGGGCAACAGCCGACACTTCTGGCCAAGGTAACTGTAACGTCCCAAATTTGCTAATAAGGCTTAGTGCCTTGGTAAGTGTGTCGGGAGAGCACAATTGGATTTATATGTGTGATTTTGAGATATACATGATTTATATGGTGATGTGAATTGTTATGCATGTGTATGTGTATTAAATATGCATGTGGGCCCATTTTTGTGAATTGGGGAATATTTGTAATTTTTGACCTGTTGAGGGTATATTTGTATTATGTATGTGTTATGAGTGAGAGCCCAGTGTTATGGGGATACATTTGAGATGTGTGGTCTGAGGCGATCCTAGTGAGCGGATTAGCAGAATAGTCACAACGGGGTTAAATACCCACTCGAGTTGAGCCTAGGGGTATTTTGGGAAGTTAGTGCATGTTTGGGATTTATTGGGTAACGGGTAGTTATTTAGTGGTTATTTGGGTATGCCAAGATTAATTGAGAATTTATAGGACTACTCGAGGAATTAGTGGGAATGTGGCAAATGACGGATTTGCCCTTGATGGCATTAAAGGTCTAGGAATTGATCTAGGGGCATTTTGGTCATTTTGGTTCCAAGGGATAGACATAGTTAGGCTCTAGAATTCAGTAGAACTTTGAGGAAGCAAGGAAACAGAAGGAACTCATTTACTCTCTCTCTCTCGTTTTTCTCTTCTCTTCTTGGTGCTTGGTGGGTTTTGATCTTTGGAAAGGAAGGAGCTTGGGAATGTGTGGGTTGAAGCTAGGATTGGAGCATGGACCAGTTCAAGGTCGCAATTCACAACTAGGGTAAGCTCTAAAGCTTGATTTGATTAAGTTTTGGTCTAGTTTCTTTAGTGTTTTGAGTTTTGAACTCAAGTGATTAAGTTTAAATTGTGATGAGGTTTTTGTTTAAGTTTTTGGGTTTTTGTACTGCTCTATGTGTAGTGAAGATGTTTTGGGGCTCAATTATGGGCTGAATTTGGTTCAAGGTAAACGTAGGAAAAGCCCCAAAATTGTTGGGTTTTGGGTCCGAGTCGCGGTGCTATTCTTCAAGTGTCGCAGCCTGTGTGCATGGAAGGGCTTGGCAAATCTCTCAAATCGCTCAAGCGTCGTTGTGCGGGTTGGGGTGCGTTGCGGCCTGTGTCCCCCAGGAGAGAGCCTTGGGCTCTCTGACTTGTAGCGCACCGCGACCCTATGGGCTAAGCCGCGACACTAATTATGGAAAATAGCCTAAACATATTTTTAAGCTCGGGAACTCAAACATAAGGGCCCAGGAGGGATTATACTACCCGGTTTAGTAGAACTTGAGGTTCCATAGGCTAGTATATTATTCCAAAGCTTTTAATTGGTTTAGGTTGTGATGGTTATTTATTATTACGTTGTGACTAGGTTTTACTGCTAAGGTTTAGGATTAGGGATCATGCTCGGGATCGCCTTGTACTGTCAGCTCGGGACTCAAGGTAAGAAAATTGTTTGTGCCCGTAGAGCAAGGCATGGCCTGATTATCTGTGCTTGTATTGTGCTCAATATTATGTGTAAATTTTTGTAATTATTATGTCATATACGTGGTTGTAACAGAGCGGCAAAGGTCGAGATCGGCAAAGGCTGAGAGCGGCAATGACTGAGAGTGAAAAAGGTTGGAATCGATAAAGGTTGAGAGCAACAAGGGCTAGGATCAACATTAAGCATGCTGAATGTAGTCCGCCAGGTAAAGTCCATCTAAGGGTGTCGTACTCACCCGCTCAGTTAAGACCGTGAACTTGGTGCTTGGTAACGCACTCTGACTAGCTTAGGCCAATGTTGTGAATTTTAATAGAAACTTGTGGATTGTCTGTTGTGTTTGATTAGTTATGCATTTATTGAAATAAATTATTATATGTTGTGTTGTGAAGTTTTCTTGCTGGGCCTTGGCTCACAGGTGTTCTATGGTGCAGGTAAGGGCAAGGAAAAGGTCGATCAACCATGAGTTGGAGGGCATGGAGCGGTGCATACATGTTTGGCCTACTTGGCCGCCACGGTTGAGGTACTTTTGAGGAGCACAGTATAATGTCTGATTTTTTCGCTTAGATCGACTGTACAGTGACTTTTAAATTGTAAATATGTTTTAAACAATATTTTTGGATCCCAATGTAACTCTTTTATGAACTTATTGAAAGTAAAAATATTGTACATGAAAGTTTTATTAAATGAGTCTCTACGTTAACTTAATTGCAATTTTGGGTCTAACACCTCGATTAGAGAGTCAAATACACATTTTAAAAGCACGTGGTAACGGCTCTCAGGTAGTAGGGCGTTACAGTAACCCTTATAGAGAATTAGATTAAGTTGCTGCCAGTTTTAGGCTAATCTGATTCAACCCACGCCAGCTTATGAGTCGACATCCTGTTGACCCGAACCTGGACACAGCCCTCCTCCAATGTGTGGATCATCTGGTGGTACGCTACGACCATAGCTACCCCAGATGCCCTATTGTTGTAGACAATACCCTCCATTTTAGGTCCACCATTTTTTAGGAATATGGTACGAATCGTAGGACATGGTCTTCCTTACCTTAGGGTGTATTCTCCCTCGATTTTAGGCAATCTGTAGATGATTCCAGCTTGGAAGAAGAGCCTGAACCCCCTAAGACCCAGAGTGTAATAATTCTATAGTCTCCTTCACCTCCGGTAGTCCAAGAGTTAGAGGTTTTACCTAATCCAATTCATAATCCAAAGTCGATCGTAATAGATTCCTCCTCTAGCTCGAAGGGTTGGGTTCTTGCTCTGTTCTTTTCTTTGCATTATTTTGACTAACTATTTTTTGTATTTGAACCCTCTATTCGTTCCTTTGCAGGTGAAGATATGGATTTGATGGATGCCATGAGTTAAAAGGGTGCTTTCAAGGATGGAGGGGCCAGAGCTGGGCCCGTGATAAAAAGGGCTAGAGTGACAAAGAAACATGCCCCCAAGACGGGAGCTTCCACCGAGTCTCCTATCAAAGATAAAGGTGCCAGCTTCACCCGAGAGCAGCAACAACACACTCAGCCCCCAACTCCAGTAACAAGAGTCATTGTCCTTGAGGTTCCTCCTCCTCTTCCTCAACATGTACTTGCCCCAGTTCCTCAGGTGATTCGGGGCAAATCCCCCTCCGCTTAGATCCCCTCCACTCAGTTCCCGGTAAAGCCACTCGAGCTGGCAAGGATCCCTGAAGCCTTCTGAGGGACTGTGTATGAGATGGAAAGCCATATAGTAGGCCATGCATATAGAGCCAATGTTAAGGATCTGAGGGCCATGGAGGAGCGTACTCTCGAAGATGTTCTCGAGTCCACCATGGGAATGAACCTCACTGTGAGCCACCTTCATTCCTCCTCTAGTACTTCTTTTTCTTTTCCCTATTTTTTTTACTGACCTTGACTTGCATTTTCCCTTTGCAGTCTGTCCTGGCTCCACTCCATGGCATTGCTTGTGTTTAAGCTAGGAGAGATGAGCTCTAAGTCGCTCTGGTCACTTCCTAAGAGAGCGAGCGGAATGCCAAGGCCACCTTGGCCACCTCCCAAGAGAACGAACGGATCACCAAAGGCCAGGTCATGCAAGTGAACCAACGACGGGACCAGCTACAGACCGAGATTGGTTGCCTCAAAAAGAAACTTGACGAGGATGAGACCAAAGCCAAGGAGGAGGCGGAGAGGGCGAGGTTAGAGATTGCAGAATCGACAAATTCATTGGAGGAGATTCTCTATCGTTATTGGGCTTTCAACCAGGACGGAGATTTTTCTATCATGCAGCCAAGGTTTGGGGAGCTTTATCTCGCCAAGTTCAAGATTTGATTCTCACAAGAACCTTCTGACATCATCGAGGCTTCCGGAGCTGCTGGTGGGGATGGGGAGGGGGTGACATCACTTGAGCAAGTTGACAGAGCTCAATGATGCTTTCTTTTTCTACTTACTTTACTTTTTATCATGTAATTAAATTCTTAAGGATTGAAACAATCGCCTTCAGGCTTAGATCAAGGTTTTTTTTTCTCCTCGAGATAACTATATACTTTTAAGTGTATGTATGTTAATTTGTGATCTATTTGTGTTCCCCTCAATCTATTATTTTCTCTTGTTTATAAATCTAAAATTCTTACACACTCAAAATTGTAGGGGTTGTCTTTAGAACGGGATAGGTTCTTGATGGCTTAACTAAATAATTTTAGTCGATATCCTGGTTGTACCAAAGAATTTGCCTGCCTAATTACGTTATACCTGTTAGGAATCAGGCCTCGGACCTGGTTGTGTCCAGGAGTTTTGTCTGCTTAATTTCATTGTACCTGTTAAGAATCATGCCTCAAACCTGGTTATATCCAGGGTTTCCTAGTTTTCTTCTAGGTTTTATTTTGTCTTATAAATTTTCCAACTTAGTTCTCAGAATTATTTTGAAAATCCGAGCTTTAAAAATTCGTTGAATAATAAATTTTACCAAATTCTAAGTTCAAACTTTATCTGAATATGCTAAACTTTTTTTTAAAAGCTTTCTTCGGTTACATGCCCCCAAGCGACCAGAACGTATAAATGTTCTAGGTCTCTTTTACAAAATGAGCACGTGATACTTTACAATAATAAGATGACAATATTGACTACGTAAAAATTCAATTGTTATTAAGATGAAGCGAATTTTATAAATAAGCCTTACATGGAACAGTACCAAAAACATTAAAGAAAAAAGTAATTACGCCACCAACTGCTTATAGTATTATTTTAAGGTGCAAGGCATTCTAGGTCCGTGGAACTCTTTCTCCATTCCGCCGAGCTATTTTAAAGGTCCATTCACATAGGATCTCCACGATCTGGTATGGACCTTCCCAGTTTGGCCTAATACACCGTCCTTGGGATCTTTATTTGCCAAAAACACCCTCTAAAGAACTAAATCACTGAGGCCGAGTCTGCGCCCTTTTACCTTTGAGTTGAAGTAGCGAGTGATTTTCTACTGATAATGGGTGACCTGCAATTGTGACGCTTCTTATTTTTCCTCAATCAGATCAAGGGATGCATTGAGGAGCTCGTGGTTTTGATCTTGATCAAAGGTAATCTGTCTATGGGTCATCACCAGTGCCTCAATTGGGAGCATAGCCTCACTTCAAAATGTCAAAGAGAAGGGGGTATGTCTTGTGGAGGTGCGATGTGAGGTTCTATAGGCCCAGTGTGTAACGTCCTGCGTTTTGGGTACCTTTAAATGGCTTGGGTCAGGATTTTTCCCCGAGTTAAGAATATTATTTTAAATAATATTATATTTGTTTGGAATTTATTTCCATCAGTTATTGCTAGCCAAATTATGAATTTTGTGATTAAAAGTCAAGATAAGACTTTCGGTCTTGGACCGAAACAAAAACCCTAATCGGGTAAAAATCTCAGAAAATAAAATGAAAAAATATGGCAAATATATTTTGGGCATAAAATACATTCATAAAAATTAAAGTTTGGTAAAAAAATAATAATCAGAAGAGGAGATGGAAATTTTAGGGCTTAATTTTACCGAATTGGGGAATTTTATTCCATGAATGGACCTTGGGTTAAATTTTATTGTGTGATTAATTAAATTATATGTGAGAAAATTTTAATTTCATTATTATGTGTTAAGTTTTATTTTTAAAAAAAACTTTATAAGAGTTAAAAATGTTATAGAAAATCATTTTTTATTTTTGGAAAAAAAGAAGATAAATTCTTAGGAAATAATTATTAACCTTTGTTAAAAAAATATATATATTAACATGCATAAAAGAAGTAGTGGCCAGCCATGTGAAGGAGTTAATAGGGTTGACCAAATTGTTTTAGTTTTAAATCCCCATTTAAATTAGGGTTAATGGAATAAAGTGGTCATAGTAAAAACACTCAAGTGTTTTAGATATTTTAGAGTACTCTAAACCCTTCTAACCTCCCCAAAACCAACCCCCCCCCCCCCCCCCCCCCCTCATAAATCACTCTCATCTTGTTAAAAAATTCTCTCTCAAGTTTTCTCTCCATTTCCAACCATCAAGAACACTAAGAAAGCTTGGAAGCCTAAGCTTTGGTCTAGGAAGAGTTTCCCTAAGGTAAAGTTTCAAAAACTTGACTTTTGTAAAGTTTTTAACCATAGATCTTTCAATAGCTAACTCTATATGTTGTTGGGGGAGTTGGTTAAGATTTTGAAAGAGTTTTGAAGGATCCAAAGCTAGTAGAAAGATCCAAACCTTAAGTAAGAACAACAAGAGGTAAAAAGTTTACTTTTTATGGTTGTTATTGTATGATTTTTATTTTTATAAGAATTATTTTTTATATTTATTTCTTAAAGTTTCTTATTAGGTATGTAATAAGGCTATGGTAGTTGCTTTATAATTTTTATGATGCTTGTGTGTTGATTTTTGAAAATAGGAACCAAAATCCCTAAGAGTTTTGTTGAAAACCCTAAAACAAAAATACAAGTTTTGAGCTGTGACTTCCAAGGGGTCAAGCATCCACTGTATATTAATTTTGTAAAATTTAATTGTACTTTGATGTTGCTGAGATTGAGTACATAAAATTGAGTTTTTCAAACACACACAAAATGTTTAGAAATGAGTGAGTTATGCTATTTCAAAATTTAGGTAAAAAACTGTTTTTTTTCGTATTCATAATTCTGGGACCAAGTTTGGACAGCTACTGTATAGGTCAAATGAATCCAGTTTTTCCTAAAACAAGGTAGACATATTCTTGACATAACCTAGTAGTCCACTGTAAAATTTTGTAACAAAATACTGAACGGTTTAAAAGTTATTAAGTGCCAAATTTTAGAAAAAATAAGATCATTTTTACCTCATTGTTTGGAAAATATTTTCATCAATAAAAAATGTTCATTTTGACCTAAGATTTTACAAAGACCTAAATGGCATACCAAAAATGGAATTGGGAAATTTTGGTAACAATTGGGTAAGTAAATTTCAAGTTATGACCTAACAAAGTATGTAGTTAAAAATGTGAAAAATGATGTTTTCACACTTAGTGTAAAAATAGGATTTTGAAACTTAAGGTAAAAAGTAAAATTTTGCTTATTACAAGATAAAAACTTTGTAAGTCTTGAAAACATATTTTGACCTAAAATACCACTTTGAGATTAGTGAGAATTATTTTTATTAAAGAATTTCTATTCTTTCTAAAAATAAAAGATTTATTTTATTAATAAGTTAATAAATTAAAATAGGGTTTAAAACCCTATATTTTGAGAAAATAATTAAGTAAATTAATTTTCTAGTAAGTAAACTTGATTAATTGACTTCGGAAAATTAACTAGTCAAGATAAGAAATTTTTAACGGTTTTCCTAATTAAGTTAAAATTAGGCGATTTCCTTAAACTGGTTTTTATAGATTAAAACCTTAAGAAAAATAAAAGGAAAATTAAGAAATTATATTCTTGAAAAATAATTAAGGAATTTATTTAGTATTTTCTGGATATAATAATGGCTAAAATCTTCTATATATTTAACCGACTTGTTGAAAGTACGGGTTAATAGCGATACTTTTAAAGAATAAGATTTTTAGAGCATTTTGGGAAAATACTATTGTGATACCCGAGCCTAGGTATCGAGACCATATGATAGGTCTCCCCGAGACTTAGGGTTTAGTCTCAAATATTTTTTTATGAATTTCCTTAATGGGTTTAAAACTAAATAAGTATCTTTAATCCTTACTAATAATGATTTTGAAAATGACCAAACTGCCCAAAATAATAATAATGAATTATGAAGTGCCATAATTAATCCGAGTATATTGTATGGATAATTACAGTATTGGCTAAGCATAACTGGATTATACATTGGAGGGTGAAATCTTGCTGAAGGCAAAGGACTCCAAGTCAACTTCTATTGTGTGGCTGCAACATGAAACGACTCTTGTATTGTATGTTAGTATAGAGACATATGCACATAAATACACTGTCGTAGAAAGTTTTCTTAGAGACGTTATTCTAGTTGGTGTTGATTCAGAAAATATGACCGGTAGATATTCGTCATATTCTAGACGACTGATCCCTGTCACACTGCTTGATTTTATTATGTTCGGTTCAGTACCGCGATGAGTGGCCAAGAGATGAGGATTGCTGGTTTAAACCTAGGGGCACCAAAATGAATGGGACCTAGGGGCCCTCATGCTTACTTAATCTGCAAACGATTAGAACCCGAGCAAGTGCTCTGATAAGTTATTCCTGGATAGTATCCATGAATACTGGCCATTCAGTGAGAGTGCCTAGAGATACTAGGGGTTGCCAAGTTTGAGTGAGGCGAGCACCCTAGGGGCAACTGCTCACCAGCACCACTGATTAACATAGAATTCTTTGTAAACCCATGTAACTTCGATTACACTCTTGGATAAGTAGTGATGCCCTAGGTAACTTGATGGTTACCCTTGTGAAGGATTTACTCTTGGATAAGTAGTGATGCCCTAGGTAACGCGATAGTTACCCTTGATGGGGATATTTATTGGCTAGATCTTAGTGTTGAGACTCGGTTATCTCTCTTACAGATTAGCATTTATGCTGGAGGGTGTGTTACACCCTAATTTTTGGAAATTGTCGAGCGTTGGTCTCGAATTATATTGTTATATATTATATCTACTTGCTCTGGGATTTTCTGAGTGCAGGGATTTATAGGTTTATATGAAATAGTTGTGATATATTATATTTGCTTGCTCTGGGATTTTTCTGAGTGCAGGGATTTATCAGTTTATAAGAAATAGTTTGTCATTGGTTATCAGGCATGACCATAAGTTTGCCAGGACGTTTTTGCGTTCTTGAAATTGATTGCGTAGGGTCCGGATGAATCTGGAACCCTAATTTTTGTGAGCTATTGTTATCTGTGGACAGTAACTTGGTCAGTGACCACCTGTCTTCTCTGCATGCTTTTGTTTTTAAAGTTGAACTTACTAAGCGTTTTCGCTTACCTAGTTTGTTTCTGTTGTAGTTAAGAACAAGGGCAAGGCAGAGCAGTGAGTGTTGGAGTCTACCTTGCGAATGTACATGTGGACCGACCTTTTTGGGAAGCCATTTTGTTTAGGAAATGTTGTGTTATTTTCATAATCTAGGCTCATTTTACTATTCATAAAATATGTTAGTATTAAATCTTAAGTATGGCCATATGACTTTAAAAAAATATATAAGGGTTTTTGAGAAATTTTGTTAAATGAAAACGTTTACATTTCCGCATTATCGAGTCTTGAAAATCTGGGTCGTTACAGTTTGTATCAGAGCTCAAGTTGAGCCGGTTCTATAGATAACCCATATGTACATTTCGCAAGGATAGACCGACACTCACTGTAATTACTGTCTTTTCATATCTGTTTCCTTTATTTTCATTTATTTACCTCAATTCTATAAATTGTAGGTTATGGTCGTTATACCTGAGATGGGTGACCTTGTGATAGGGAAACCTACCCATGATCCCTATGTCTAAGATCAATTACTATAGAATCTTTAACAATGAGAATCTGTGATGCTTTGAGTATGATCAACAATATCGGCGTGTCATTTGGCAATGGACTCATTACATGACAAAAGTCCTTGATAGGGCAAACACACCCGAGCGAGGGAGAGTGCGATATGCTAGCACTTATTTGAGAGGCTCGGCACAGATATGGTTTCATCACAGACGTTGGCGGATGGTTCGCAACACGTGGGATGACTTCCATATATAGATCGAGCTAGCGTTTAGGCCATGTATTAGCCTATCTCCATAGTTGATAGCATACCTCGAGGCAGAGGAGGATCCTGAGAAATCAGACGAGGATACCGACATAAATCTGGATATCCTCATGGATAGCCTAGATTAGGTTATGTTGTGAGAGTCTTGTTGATACTTTTTGTAAAGACCTTGCAAACCTACTAGGTTGTAGGACTTTGGTGTAGTTGTAGCAGGCAAATGTAGAAACTCGACGTGTAGTTAGGGTTCTCTTTTTGGATTTATCGTCATGCTAACTAAAATCCTATGGCATGATCTTTCATGATCATTTTGTATTTCTATGTTGTATCCCTAAATATTATGACTACCTGTTTTGAGTCGAATCATTGTGGTTCTTCTTTCTTGTTTATGATCAAAATTGGTATGCTCATTTATAGCTATGTTAGTATTCTTCCTACTATACATTGTGGTATAAACACTTGTGATGGTGCCTAAAACTAGAGCCAGGGGAGGTCGAGATGTTAATTAACCCGACCCAGACGAGAGAGTGGTCGTTGACAAAGATGCAGGTCGTGGCCGAGGCAGAGGAAGGGGTCGAGGCCGAGGACAAAGATTACAGCCAAAACCAAATCTGGCAACTCAGATAAAGGATCTTTGACTTTGTGGCGGCTACCGAAAGGGAAAAGGACAAGAGCTCAAAGAGGAAGGGGTGCTGCTGGCCAAGGCCAGGCTACGCCTGCTGCTAGAGCTCAGAACTCGCCTACCGCTAGAGCTCCAAACCAAGATGCTAGAGTTCGTGAGATAGCCGAGCAGATGAATAATCTGCAAAGGCTAGTGGAAACGCAGGGAGCCCAAATTGAAAGAGGGCAAAAGACACAAGAGGACGTTGATGCCCTCCAAGCTAAAAGGTTTAACACCCTTTTGGGACGACTCCCCATGCCACCCAATAATGCTTAGAACAACGAAATACCACCTAAAAATAATGAAGAATAGAACCCTGGCCTGCAGGTTGTCGTTCCGCAACCGGTACTGCCAGTAGAAGCACCAAGAGTTGCCCGAGCGAAACCTATATCAGAAAGGTTCGGCAACTAGAATCCACCAATATTCGAGGGGAGCAGTGACCCATCAATGGCAGAGGAATGGATCAGTATTTTGGAAAGGATCTTCGACTTCATTGGAACTACTGAGAGAGAGAATGTAGTTTGTGCGACCTATATGCTGATAAAAGATGCTCGCATCTGGTGGGATGCAGCCAAGAAAGGGCATAATGTTGCTGAGATAGAATGGCCAATGTTCTTGACCTTGTTCAGTGGCAAGTACTTCAGTAAGGCAATTATCGAGCACAAAGTGAATGAGTTCACTAATCTAAAGCATGGAACGTTGAAAGTGCAGAACAACGTTCGAAAATTCAACCAACTGTCTAGGTTCGCGAAGAACCAAGTGAATACTGAAGAGAATAAGAACTGGACTTTTGTGAAAGGCCTGCATAGAGACATTTCCAGGTGTGTAGACACTGGTAGAACTGGCCCAGAGACATATGCCGAAGCTGTGTAACGGGCTCTTCCCCAAAAATCTTGGGTCGTGTCAGACAAGCCAGAACCACAGAAGAACGAAGACAGGAGGTACACTCCCAACAACCTCGGACAGTTTCAGGCCAATCAGAATGGCCCAGGGGGAAAGTTCAACCCGAGGTTCGGCCAAAACTCGGGGAGAACAAACAATCCAAAATGCACAAGGTCGATTGTTGGGGGAAATAACAAAAGAAAAGGGGGACCTCCCAATCAGGCAATGGCTAGTCCCAACAAACAGCCGAGATGTGAGTTTGACCAATGGGCATTGTGCAACAAGTGTAACCAATGCCATCGGGGTGAGTGTGGGGTATGTTATAACTGTGGAAAGCCAGGGCACTTTGCTAAAGAGTGTCGAATGCTAGCGAAGGGCAACGGAAATGACCAGTAGAAATAAATTGGAGCTCCACCTTGAGTTTATGCGCATACGCAAACGACAAAGGAGTTGGACCATCTGATATGGTTTCAGGTCAGATCTCTATCGCCAAAACCTCAGCATATGCATTAATGGATATTGTTGCATCACATTCTTTTGTATATGCATCCTTTGTGGAAAAATTAAATAGAAAGCATGAGCCTATGCCTGTTATTTGTGGGGTATCCTTGCCTTCGGGAGGATATGCTGGTGCGGACATGAGTTAGAGTCGTACCAATTTAGGTTGAAGGTCGTGAGCTGACGGTGGATCTGTTAGTCTTAGACCTACATGAATACAACGTCATATTTGGGATGGATTGGTTAACCAGATTTGGAGCCGTTATCAATTGCAAGCACAGAAAAGTGGTCTTTACCCCAGCGGGATAAGAACCATTTGAGTTCAAGGGTACGTCAAGAGAAAAGAAGTGCCCCATGATTTTTGTAATGAAGGTGAGAAAAATGTTGAGTGACAGATGCATCAATTTTCTAGCAAACACGGTGGATAAGGATAAAGAGACGAGTCAACAACCTTCTGATGTACCGGTTGTATGCAAGTTTCCTAACGTATTTCCTGAAGATCTCCCAGGGATTCCACCAGACCGAGAGATCATGTTTGAGATATAGCTAATTCCGGGAACTGCGCCAATCTCAAAGACTCCTTATAGGATGGCGCCAGCTGAACTCAAGGAGTTGCAATCGCAACTGCAAGAGTTACTAGACAAGAGGTTCATAAGACCAAACCATTCTCCGTGGGGAGCCCCAATCTTATTCGTGAAGAAGAAAGATGGCTCGATGAGAATGTGCATTGAGTATTTGGAGCAAAACAAAGTGACGATCAAGAATTGATATCCATTGCCCAAGATTCATGATCTTTTTTATCAACTACAAGGTGCGTCAGTATTTTCCAAAATAGATCTGCAATCAGGCTATCATCAACTCAAGGTTAAGGAGACGGATATACCAAAGATGGTCTTCAGAACGCGCTACGGTCACTACGAGTTCTTAGTGATGCCCTTTGGACTAACCAATGCGCCTGCGGCATTCATGGATCTCATGAATCGCGTATTTTGCGAGTATTTGGATAAGTTTGTCACTGTGTTCATTGACGATATTCTAATATACTCGAAAAGCCAAGAAGAGCATGCAACGCATCTGGGACTGGTCCTTCAGCATTTGCGAGATGAAAAGCTTTACGCTAAGTTTTCAAAGTACGAATTCTAGCTAGAGAAAGTTAGTTTTCTAGGGCACATAGTGTTGGGAGACAGAATTTCAGTAGATTTTGCCAAGATAGAAGCTGTTAAGCAGTGGAAACCTCCAAAAAATGCTCATGAGGTTAGAAGTTTTCTTGGGTTAGCGGGATATAACCGGCGATTTGTGGAAGGATTTTCCAAAATAGCTGCACCAATGACTGCCCTCACCCGCAAAAACATCAAGTATGAATGGACTAACAAGTGAGAGAAGAGTTTTCAAGAGATAAAAATGAGATTGACGACTGCCCCAGTGCTGACAATCCCTAATAGCACAGAAGGATATACTATTTATAGCGATGCCTCAGGCTGAAGGTTAGGAGCAGTGCTGATGCAACATGGAAAAGTAATTTCTTATGCTTCTCGACAGCTAAAAAAATTACGAGAAGAACTATCCAACTCATGACCTGCAACTGGCAGCGGTGGTTTTTGCATTGAAAATTTGGAGGCACTGCCTGTATATGATACACTGTGACATCTACACTGATCACAAAAGCCTAAAGTATTTCTTCACTCAAAAGGAATTGAATATGAGACAACATCGATGGTTGGAGCTGTTCAACGACTACGACTGCGACATTCTGTACCACCCGGGAAAAGCAAACAAGGTGGCGGATGCATTGAGTCAACAGCCAAGTGCTTACATGATGACAGTGAAAGAGATTTCACCGCAGTTACGAGCCAACCTTGCTACCTTGGATTTAGAGATAGTATTTGGTCAATTGGCTAACTTCTCTATCGAGCCTACCATTATGGAAGCTATAAAAGGCGGGCAGTTAGTCGATCCTTGGGTTCAAGGACTGATGTATGAAGTGAGGGACGAGGGGCGACCAAGATTCCATATCTCCGAAGAAGGAGTATTGGGGTTCAAGGGAAAAATATGTGTTCCGAACAATGACGAGATCAAGAAGCAGATCTTTTTCGAGGGACATAATGCTTCTTTTTCCATGCATTCGGGTGCCACGAAAATGTACCAAGACTTGGAGAAGTACTTTTGGTGGCCTGGGATGAAAAAGGAGATGGCAGAAGATGGGGCACACTGCTTGACTTGTCAGTAGACAAAGGTCGAGCATCAACGGCCAGCCAGATTGTTGCAGCCCTTAGAAATTATGGAATGGAAGTGGGAAATGGTCACTATGGACTTTGTCACGGGTCTACTAACCACTCCCAAGGGGCACAATGCCATTTGGGTTATCATAGATAGGCTGACTAAGTCTTCTCATTTCCTGCCGATCAAGGTAACTTATGGGGCACATAAGTTAGCAGATATTTACATTGCAGAAATAATGAGACTGCATGGTGTACCCAACTCCATCGTATCAGATCGCGATGGACGTTTCACCTCGGCATTCTGGGTAGAATTCAAACGAGGTTGGGTACTAAACTGAAGTTCAACACTTCTTTCCACCCGCAAACAGACGGTCAAAGCGAATGAACAATTCAGACCCTAGAAGATATGTTAAGAGCCTGCGTGCTTGACTTTCAAGGGTCATGGAATGAGAAGCTTCCACTGATAGAGTTCGCTTACAATAAGAGCTACCATGATTCCATCAAGATTGCTCCGTATGAGGCTTTGTACGGAAGGAAATGTCAATCACCGATTCATTGGCACGAGACCAGTGAAAGAAAGTTTCTTGGATCGGATGAGGTTGATCAGATTACTGAGGACATCCGACAGATAAGGCAATGCTTGCAAACTTCGTTTGATCGACAACGCAAATATGTCGACCGACGTAGGAGACCCTTGGTGTTTGAGGTTGGCGATAATGTGTTGCTGAAGGTAGCTCCGCTACAAGGGGCTATGCGGTTTGGGAAGAAAGGAAAGCTTAGCCCAAGGTTCATTGGACCTTTCGAAATCATAGAGGGAATCGGGGAAGTAGCTTATCATTTAGCTCTTTCGCCCACCCTGTCTAAGGTGTATGACGTGTTTCATGTATCCTCGTAGAGAAAATACATGTGCGATCCCTCGCGTGTACTCAGCTATGAGCAGCTGAGCATTGATCCTCAACTTGTCTATGAGGAGAAGTCGGTGATGATTCTAGACCGAAAGGAAAAAGTGTTGAGGAACAAGACGGTGTCGTTGGTAAAGGTGCAGTGGTGTAACCATGGCATTGAAGAGGCAACCTGGGAAACAGAAGACAAGATGAGGGAGTTGTATCCTCATTTTTTTTTTAAATTCGAAGATGAAACCTCTATAAATTGTAGGTATTGTAACGTCCTGCGTTTTCGGGTACCTTTAAACGACTCGGGTTAGGATTTTTCCCCGAGTTAAGAATATTATTTTAAATAATATTATATTTGTTTGGAAATTATTCCATGAGTTATTGCTAGCCAAATTATGAATTTTGTGATTTAAAAGTCAAGATAAGACTTTCGGTTTTGGACCAACACAAAAACCTTGATCGTGTAAAAATCTCAGAAAATAAAATGAAAAACTATGGAAAATATATTTTGGGCATAAAATACATTCATAAAAATTAAAGTTTGGTCAAAAATAATAAATGGAAGAGGAGATGGAATTTTGGGGCGTTTTGTGTTAAAATGCTTAATTTTACCGAATTGGGGAATTTTATTCCATGAATGAACCTTAGGTTAAATTTTATTGTGTCATTAATTAAATTAAATGTGAGAGATATTTAATTTAATTATTATGTGTTCAGTTTTATTTTTTATAAAAAAAAAACTTTATAAGAGTTAAAAAGGTTATAGAAAATCATTTATGATTTTTGGAAAAAAAAAATTAAATTCTTAGGAAATAATTGTTAACCTTTATCAAAATATATATATATAATAACATACATAAAAGAAGTAATGGTCGGCCATGTGAAGGAGTTAATTGGGTTGACCAAATTGCTTTAGTTTTAAATCCCCATTTAAATTAGGGTTAATGGCATAAAGTGGTCATAGTAAAAACACTCAAGTGTTTTAGATATTTTAGAGTAGTCTAAACCCTTCCAACCTCCCTAAAACCAACCCCCCCCCCCCCCCCCCCATCATAAATCACTCTCAACTTGTCAAAAAATTCTCTCTCAAGTTTTCTCTCCATTTCCAACCATCAAGAACACTAAGAAAGCTTGGAAGCCTAAGTTTTGGTTTAGGAAGAGTTTCCCTAAGGTAAAGTTTCAAAAACTTGACTTTTGTAAAGTTTTTAACCATAGATCTTTCAATAGCTAACTCTATATGTTGTTGGGGGAGTTGGTTAATGTTTTGAAAGAGTTTTGAAGGATCCAAAGTTAGTAGAAAGATCCAAACCTTAAGCAAGAACAACAAGAGGTAAAAAGTTTACTTTTTATGGTTGTTATTGTATGGTTTTTATTTTTTTTAAGCATTATTTTGTATATTTAATGCTTAAAGTTTCTTATTGGGTATGTAATAATGCTTTGGTAGTTGCTTTATAATTTTTATGATGCTTGTGTGTTGATTTTTGAAAATAGGAACCAAAATCCCCAACAAAACCCTAAAACAAAAATACAAGTTTTGAGCTGTGACTTCCAAGAAGTCAAGCATCCACTGTATATTTATTTTATAAAATTTAATTATGCAGTGATGTTTTTAAGATTGAGTACATAAAATTTAACTTTTGAAACACTAAAAAATGTTTAGAAATGAGTGAGTTATGCTATTTCAAAGTTTAGGTAAAAAACTATTTTTTCGTATTCTTAATTTTGGGACCAAGTTTGGACAGCCTCTGTATAGGTCAAATGAACCCAGTTTTTTCTAAACATTGGTGGACATATTCTTGGTATAACCTAGTATTCCACTGTAAAATTTTGTAACAAAATACTAAACGGTTTAAAAGTTATTAACTGCTCAAGTTTGGAAAAAATAAGGACTTGAAAATAAGGTCATTTTTACCTCATTGTTTGGAAAATATTTTCACCATTCAAAAATGTTCCTTTTGACCTAATATTTTACAAAAACCTAAATGGCATACCAAAAATGGAATTGGAAAATTTTGGTAACAACTGGGTAAGTAAATTTCAAGTTATGACCTAACAAAGTATGTAGTTAAAAATGTGAAAAATGAGGTTTTCACACTAAGTGTAAAAATGGGATTTTGGAACTTAAGGTAAAAAAGTAAAATTTTGTTTATTGCAAGATAAAAACTTAGTAAAATTTATCCTTTGCTGGCAGAATCCAACTCATTCATTCAATTCTCTTTGGGCTGCGGAACTACTGGATGAGCATTTTTGTGCTTCCCCAAAGTATTATTAAGGAAGTTGAAAAACTTTGTCGTGGCTTTCTCTGGGGAGTTAATGGTAATAGAAGCAAGATTAACATGGCATCTTGGATGAAGGTTTGTCTTCCAAAAGCTTATGGAGGTCTCGGGTTCAGAAATGGTTCAGTTTGGAACCGAGCTATCTTAGCAAAGTATATTTGGGCCTTTTCTGAGAAGCATGATGTTCTTTGGGTCAAATGGATTAATTCTATCTATTTGAAAGGCTCAAATTTCTGGTCTTACAAGCTGCCACCTGATACAAGCTGGTATTGGAGGAAGTTATGTAATCTGAGGAGAAAGTTCAGCTGTGATGAGGTTAAAGCTGCTGGTGCATCAGGGAAGTTTCAAACTTCTAAACTGTACAACAGTACTCTTTGCCAACAACACGTAGGCTATCATTATGCCGTTTGGTGTCAGTTGTCTATCCCTAAACACAGGTTTCTACTATGGCAAGTAGTTAACACTCAGTTGCTTACCCGAGATAACATGCTCAGGTTTTGTGTGCCTCTTGAGTCTCTGATGTGTCCTGTTTGTGGTAGCTCTGCTGAGAGTCACTCGCATTTGTTCTTTGAGTGCTATCTGTCCAAGAAGGTTACGAATATTATCTTTGATTGGATGGGATTTGTGGATGCTCAAAATTCAACACCGGTAAAGAGTCCACCTCTCATGCCTCAGGTCCTCGGGAGGTCCTAAACAACCATGTTTGAAGCCCATTTGAACCCTCGAATTAGTGCTCTAAATGACCCTGCTCCAAATGACCACTTTGCCTCGGACCCCCGTTGACATCCCGCAACCATCTCGCGAGACCAATTTCTCGCCACACCTTGGCGCACCCAGCGAGGCCCCTCCACGAGGCCATCTCATGAGGCTGTCCATGAGACCTCGCCCGCGCACGCCCTGCTCCAGCACCCGCGAGGCCATCCGCGAGGCCGTCCATGAGGCCTCGCATCGCCCACGCGCGCCCTGCTCTAGCACCCGCGAGGCCATCTCGCGAGGCTGTCCGTAAGGCCTTGCCCACGCGCGCCCTGCTTCAGCACCCACGAGGCCATCCGCGAGGCCATCTCGCGAGGCTTTCCGTAAGGCCTTGCCCGCGCGCGCGCACCCTGCTCCAGCACCCGCGAGGCCATCCGTGAGGCCCCTCCGCGAGGCCATCTCGCGAGGCTGTCCGTAAGGCCTCGCCCCTGCGCGCCCTGCTCCAGCACCCACGAGGCCATCCGCGAGGCCTCTCCGCAAGGCCATCTCGCGAGGCTGTCCATGAGGCCTCGCCTCACCCGCGCGCGCCCCGTTCCAACACAAGCATAGGCCCCGCTGATGAGGCCCTTCTTTACTTTCTTAGGAAGGTGTCACCAGTGGGGTACAACACCCCTCTGCTTAGCATACTCAAGGCTACAAGTGCACTTATATTTCACAAAATGAAAAGGGGTTGGAGCAAGGGCATATCTTGAACATACGAATGAGACCTCCAAATACGAAGCACGTGTATGGGAGCGGGTTGTACGACAGGGGGAGCGCAACGACGTGATTATGGGGTCCGTACTAGACAGGTATTGGTGGTACAAGTTAGTACCAATAGCAAAGGCACTGCCTGTACGTTGGTGACCATGTGTCAGGGTCGACACCACAACCACCTGCACCACTACGTCTGCTGCCACTTCTTCTGACACCTGTACTGGGCAAGTAGTGGAGGCACAATCAGGTACCAAAGTGGAAGTGCTCCCACTAACCCTAATCATGTATTGGAGTCAACACCACTACCTCTGAAACCACTCTCCTCCTAGGGTACTCATGTACCATCTGGTCCCCTGGACCACCGTGTATCTGGGGCCATTAGAGCCCACTATAAAAGCAATCCCACTTCCACTTGGAAGGGGGTTGGAAAAATGACTGTAGCACTACACCATAAGAAATAAAATTTCAGTTCATCGTTTTTCTTCTACAAGTGTTCTTTAAGTTTCCAATTTGATCTTCAAAAATTTTCTTTTGATAATCTCTACAATTCTGTTTTTCTAACTTAACTTGGTTGACGAGTTCTCACCGTCAACAGGATTTAAAACCTGGCCTAAAGAGTTTGCTGGTTGGACAGTTTGGCTTGATAACAGAAAACCAGGAATCCTTTTTTCTATCACTAATATGATATTGGCTGCTGTTATCTATAGCATTTGGAGGAACTGAAATAGGTGTATATTTGATGGAGTTACTTGGACCGCAGATTGTATTGCCACTGAGATTATGACTATAATACAATACAGATTATTCATTGTAAAAAAATAGAAAATTATCTTTACAAGAGTTGAGATTTATAGACAAGATTACAATGTAATTAGTTGGGTGGGTTGTTTTTAGTGCCTCTATTTGCACAGTTTTGGTGGGGTTTTTTCTTGTTTAGGTGTATTGGTTGGTTGATTAATGAAGCTCAATTCCTTCTTGATCAAAAAAAAAAGATAAAAACTTAGTAAGTCTTGAAAACATATTTTGACCTAAAATACCACTTTGAGATTAATGAGAATTATTTTTATTAAAGAATTTTTATTCTTTCTAAAAATAAAAGATTTAATTTATTAATAAGTTAATAAATTAAAATAGGGTTTAAAACCCTATATTTTGGTAAAATAATTAAGTAAATTAATTTTCTAGTAAGTAAACTTGATTAATTGACTTCGAAAAATTAACTAGTCAAGATAAGAAATTTTTAACGGTTTTCCTAATTATGTTAAAATTAGGTCATTTCCTTTAACCGATTTTAGAGATTAAAACCTTAAGAAAAATAAAAGGAAAATTAAGAGATTATATTCTTGAAAAATAATTAAGGAATTTATTTAGTATTTTCTGGATGTAATACCAGCTAAAATATTCTATATATTTAACCGACTTGTTGAAAGTACGGGTTAATAGCGATACTTTTAAAGAATAAGATTTTTAGCGCATTTTGGGAAAATATTATTGTGATACCCGAGCCTAGGTATCGAGACCATAGGATAAGTCTCCCCAAGACTTAGGGTTTAGTCTCAAATATTTTTGTATGAATTTCCTTAATGGATTTAAAACCAAATAAGGATCTTTAATCCTTACTAATAATGATTTTGAAAATGACCAAACTGCCCAAAATAATAATAATGAATTATGAAGTGCCATAATTAATCCGAGTATATTGTATGGATAATTACAGTATTGGCTAAGCATAACTGGATTATACATTGGAGGGTGAAATCTTGCTGAGGGCAAAGGACTCCAAGTAAGTCAACTTCTATTGTGTGGCTGCAACATGAAACGACTATTGTATTGTATGTTAGTATAGAGACATATGCACATATATACACTGTCATAAAAAGTTTGCTTAGAGACGTTAGTCTAGTTGGTGCTAATTCAGAAAATATGACCGGTAGATATTCGTCATATTCTAGACGACTGATCCCTGTCACACTGCTTGATTTTATTATGTTCGGTTCAGTACCGCGATGAGTGGCCAAGAGGTGAGGATTGCTGGTTTAAACCTAGGGGCACCAAAATGAATGGGACCTAGGGGCCCTCATGCTTACTTAATCTGCGAACGATTAGAACCCGAGCAAGTGCTCTGATAAGTTATTCCTGAATAGTATCCGTGAATACTGGCCATTCAGTGAGAGTGCCTAGAGATACTAGGGGTTGCCAAGTTTGAGTGAGGTCGAACACCCTAGGGGCAACTGCTCACCAGCACCATTGATTAACATAGAAGTCTCTGTAAACCCATGTAACTTCGATTACACTCTTGGATAAGTAGTGATGCCCTAAGTAACTTAATGGTTACCCTTGTGAGGGATTTACTCTTTAAATAAGTAGCGATGCCCTAGGTAACGTGATAGTTACCCTTGCTGGGGATATTTATTGGCTAGATCTTACTGTTGAGACTCAGTTCTCTCTTACAGATTAGCATTTATGCTGGAGGGCGTGTTACGCCTGAATTGTTGGAAATTGTCGAGCGTTGGTCTCGAATTATATTGTTATATGTTATATCTTCTTGCTCTGGGATTTTCTGAGTGTAGGGATTTATAGGTTTATATGAAATAGTTGTGATATATTATATTTTCTTGCTCTGGGATTTTTCTGAGTGCAGGGATTTATCTGTTTATAGGAAATAGTTTTCCATTGGTTATCAGGTATGACCATAAGTTTGCCAATATGCTTTTGCATTCTTGAAATTGATTGCGTAGGGTTCGGATGGATCCGGAATCATAATTTTTGTGAGCTATTGTTATCCGAAAACCTAATTTTTTTGAGCTATTGTTATTTTTTTTTAAAGTTGAACTGGGTAAGCGTTTTCGCTTACCTAGTTTTTTTTTTGTTGTAGGTAAGAACAAGGACTAGGCAGAGCAGTGAGTGCTAGAGTCTACCTTGCGAATGTACATGTGGATCGACCTTTTTGGGAAGCCGTTTTGTTTTGGAAATGTTGTATTATTTTCATAAACTAGGCTCATTTTACTATTCATAAAATATGTTGGTATTAATTGTTAAGTATGGCCATACGACTTTTATAAAGTTTTCTTTATACGGGTTTTTAAGACATTTTCTTAAATGAAAACGTTTACATTTCCGCATTATCAAGTCTTGAAAATCCGGGTCGTTACACAGAGTACTTGTGGGAGCTGCTCGAGTGATAAACGAGTTTTAGGCTCGTTTATGGTCTAGTTTTTAGGAAGGTTTTCATTAGTTTAGGGCTATGTTATTGCAGAATTAGGCTCGTTTGTTCATGTTTCAGGTTTTTCACGCTAAGATGGTGAAAAGAGTGGAATGAAGTGAAAGTGAAAGAAAATGGAGTTATTTTGGAGAAAATCGTGTCTTTCAGGAGCAAGATGTTCGAGAAATGATTCTGTAAGTAGCGCTACAACGCTATCAAGAACTGAAGAGTAGCGCTACAGCACTAGTGCACTAAATTTTGAGGCATTTTGGCACTATTAATAGCGCTACAACGCCTAAAAGCTAGCGCTACAGCGCTATCGACGCAGTTTTCAAATTTTTAGCCACTTTTTGAAGGACAAAACGGTCTTTTCACTTTGGAGTCTTGGAAAACTATTTAAGGGACATTATTCTGCTATTTTGATAAGCAGTTTAGTTTTCATAAACCCTAGATTAGAAGAGGTTGTTGTAGTTAGTTTTTCTTTTTCATCTGAATTCTTTAGGTTAATTTTTATGAACAATTATTTGAAGTTTATTTTCATCATGTTATCTATGAGCTAATTTCTTTTATCTAGAGATTAATGTAGTCACTGGGATTTCTATTTAATTTTATTATGATATTCTATTGATACTTCTTCTCTATTCTAATCTATATGATGTTTGTTTAATGCTAGTAAATACTTGATCACTATTTACTTGATTTAATGGTTTTGATTCAAAATTCGAAAGATGAGAATTGAATATGCTATCATTGTATATACATAGGTTGCATATTGGACGAAAGTACCTATATGACTTGGGTAGTAATTAGGTTTCCATGTTTAATGCCTTCTATATCTTCAAGTTTATCATAGAAATGTAGAAAATCTGCATATAGATTGAGATCTTATATCTTAAAAAAGAATAGGAATCGATTATATTAACTTGCTATTAGAATAGAAAGAAGATATTTAGAATTTATTATTAAAATTAATAAAATGAACAGCTAATGAAATTAATTCCTAGCCTTTTTATTATTGATTTTTTATTAGTTGATTCATTGTTTTGTTTCCAGTTATTTAAATTCTGTTCATAAGTTAGAGTATTCACTTTAATTTTATTCTGTTCATCATAATTTTAATTCACCAAATAGAAAGTTAAAGAACAATTAATCGTATTTGGAAATCAGTCTTCGTGGGTTCGACACTCTACTTATACTTATGTGTTAAGTTTTCACAGATCAAGTTTTTGGCACCGTTGTCGGGGACTAGAATTCCAATATCACAGTTAATTTTTATTTTTTCTAATTTTGTTATTTTTTTTTTTTCATTTATTTGGATCCAGATTCTATTGTGTTTCAGGAATTGTTGGTATATGCGAAGCAATAGACAAAAAGAGATTATACCAATTGAAAGAACATTCAGACAGAACCGAAAAACAAAGAGGATATTGGAGTTTACTATGGCTGACGATTTGGGAAACAGTGCTAATAATGGTCAAGGGGCTGCAGAGGTTCCAAGGGAGCAAGGACCAAGAACATTGAGAGATTATGTTCTTACTACTTTTACAGGAGTGCATTCATGCATTAGACCTCCAACCATTGCTGCAAAAAATTTTGAGATTAAGCCAGAAATCCTTCAAATGGTCCAATCAACTATCCAGTTTGGAGGTATGTCAACGGAGGACCCCAATTTACACATAGCTAATTTTCTGGAGTTATGTGCTACGTTCAAGATGAATGGGATGATCGATGATGTTATAAGATTAAGGCTATTCCCATTTTCAGTAAGGGATAGGGTGAAGAGTTGGTTGATATCCTTACAGGTGAATTCTATTACTACATGGGAGGATTTAGCTTAGAAGTTCCTTGCCAAGTTCTTTCCTCCAGTGAAGGCTGCAAAGCTAAGGGGGGAGATCAATAATTTTTATCAGATGGAGGGAGAGTCACTGTATGATTCTTGGGAGCGATTTAAGGAGTTGTTAAGGAAGTGTCCACACCATGGTATAGAAAAGTGGAGGTTGGTGCATAATTTTTACAATGGATTGAATGGAACAACTAGAACAATTATAGATGCTGCAGCGGGAGGTGCTTTTATGAGTAAGAGTGCTAATGAGGCGTATGAGCTATTAGAAGAGATGGCGATGAATAATTATCAATGGCCAACTGAAAGGGGACAACCAAAGAAGGTGGCTAGAATGATGGAATTGGATGCTATATCCATGCTTACAACTCAAGTAGCAGCCTTGACAAAGCAACTACAAAAGACTACACTCCCATCTCAAGTTATGCAAGTTCAAAACCTGTGTGAATTGTGTGGTACAATCCATCCACCCAACCAATGCCCCACTCTAGATATGAATAATGTGCCCATGGAAGAAGTACAAGCTATAGGGAATTACCAGAGACAACCCAATAATCCAAATTCCATGTCCTACAACCCAGGTTGGAAGAAGCATCCTAATTTTTCCTGGTCCAATACTCAAAACACTCAACAACCTTACCCTCCACCTCAGCCACAATATCAACCTTCCCAAAATAAACCACCATATCAACAGCAACATTCATACCAATAACCTCCACCTAGATATTATCAACCACAAAATAGACCACCACACCCAATGCCAATGAAACTAGTTGAACCCCAACCTGATGTACTTAACCAATTTATGACTGAAACTAGAGCGTCTATAAGGAGTTCGGAGACTCAAATAGGGCAGTTGGCTACTTTAATGTCGAATAGAGCTCAAGGAAATCTTCCTAGCACTACAGAAGTTAATCCTAAAGAGCAGTGTAATGCAATATCCTTGAGGAATGGGACTGAGTAAGAGGGGCCTACAGTAGAAAACAAGGGCAAGAAGATAGAGGATCAACATGTCACTAGTCCAGCACAAGAGGAGTTGACTGAAGACCTTCCAAAGAAAGAGAAGTCTAATGAAGAAAAGGTTACTAAAGACCTTAACAAGAAAGAAGTGGTACCACCAGTGAGCATTGACCATCATGTCAAAATTCCATATCCACAAAGGCTTCACAAGCATAATCTAGATAAGCAATTTGCAAAGTTTTTAGAGGTGTTCAAGAAGCTACATATTAATATACCATTCACAGAAGCATTAGAACAGATGCCCAGCTATGTGAAGTTTATGAAAGAATTTCTTTCAAGGAAGAGGAAATTAGAGGATTATGAGACAGTTGCATTAACTGAAGAGTGCAGTACAATACTTCAGAAGAAACTACCTTCAAAGCTTAAAGATCCTGGTAGTTTCAATATCCCATGTTCTATAGGGGGCTTAGCATAAATAAAGGCTTTATGTGATTTAGGGGCTAGTGTGAATTTAATGCCTCTATCAATCTTTCAAAAGCTGAATTTGGGAGAAGCACGGCCAACTATGGTATCTTTGCAGATGGCAGATAGTGTTATATTATTTCATATAATATAATATTATATTAAATATTGTGACAAAATGTGATTTGTCACACCTTGTAACATATTATTGAGAGTCACAAAATTGGACACATGTGTGTGTCCAAATGTGACATATTTTGGAGTTACAAAATCAGTTACAAATTTGTAACTCCCAAATATTACCCAATAATGTGTAGATTTGATATTACACATTTTGATTTGAATTTCTTAAAGCCATATGTGAAATATGTCTATTATAGATGTGATTTTAACTCCCATAATGTGTATGGAAGTTACAAAATCAAGTGGGAATGAATTTGGAACGTTTTGGCAAAATTGGAAAATTGGTTGCTGAAAAAACGTCTTAGGCCACGGCCTGAGTTTTTCAAGCCGCGGCCCAAGAGGCAAAAATAGGCAAAAACACACCGTGGTCCGCAGCTCGTGTTTTTCAAGCCGCGGCCTGAGCGGCTGACAGCATTTTCCAACTTCGGTTTTTATCCAATTTTGAACGTTTCCAACAGCCAAGTAACTCCCAAATCTCTATTTTAATTCCATAAAACATCCAATTAATCATTGGTAACAGCCATGGGGGTTGGAGGAATTTGAAATTCAAAAGGTGTCTCAAAACTCTATAAATAGGAGCCTAATGCTCACTTGTAATACACACAATTTTTCATCCACAAAGCACTTGGCTGAAAAATACACCTTGAGGCTTGATTATTCCAGAGAGTTATTTCCTAGAGAGATCCCTTAGTGCTTAGAGAATAGGGGGAAATAAGCTTTTGGACAAAGGTCTTGAACCTTGTTCAAGTTGGTGATCCCCACTACTCTACACTTTGGTTGTGTGAGAGTTTGTTTGTGTTTTCATTCTTTTGTTCCTCTTGTTCTTCTTATTTACTTGTATTATTATAGTATTGAGTTTGTAATCTTCTTCCTCCACATCTTTTTTATTTACTTGTATTTTGAGCAATTGAGTTGTAATACTTATTTAATCAATATTATCTTGTCCATTGTATTTTTGCATAGAGTTGTATTTGGTTTTTCCATAATTCCATTGAGCAATAATATATATTCTCTAACAGATAGATCAGTTAATCACCCTCATGGAGTGATTGAGGATGTATTGGTAAAATTGGGTAAATTCATCTTTCCTGCGGACTTTATTGTATTAGATATGGAGGAAGAAGAAAATATTCCAATAATACTTGGAAGACCATTCTTGGCGACTAGTAGGGCTTTAATTGATGTACAAAAGGGTGAGTTAATGTTGCGAGTGCAAAAAGAGAAAGTTATATTTAAAGTTTTTCCAGCAATAGAAATTCCAACTTGTTGTAAAGTTGAAGTGGTAAACCAAGAAGGGAACAAGTTGGAAGGCTCTACGAAAAGCTCCATAGTTAAAACTGGAATGAGAAAGGGGCGTAACTGGTTAAAAATATATTTTAATGAAAGGATTCTAATGTTATATGAGCGAGGGAAAGTTCCGATAATTACTAATCACAAGAAATGAGGGCCAACTCATGACACTATGGCTCTCAAGGATGTAAGGGGTGGACTTGATCCAAGTTGAATATGAAAGAAAACAAGAGTCCGACTAAATGGCGTTAAAGACAACGCTCGTAGGAGGCATACCTATGTTTATTTTATTAAATTTTTTCTATGTTATTTGTTTTTATTGGACCAATGTTTTTTTAGAAATTTTGTTTTATTTGTTTTTACTTTTAATTGTGAATTTTTGCTTTGTAAATAGTAAACTGTGAAAAACGTGAAGAAAAAAAATTGAAGTTTAGGTGATTGTAGCGCTACATCGCTATGCATATGGCGCTATAGCGCTAGTTTCCAGCTGCAACAACCGCCATACTGATGTGGCAGTTCAGGTAAGTCTCTTTTCTCATTCTTTACGCACTTTAAACATTGGGGACAATGTTAGGTTTTTAGTTTGGGGGAGTTAGAGACTTAATTTTATTGTTATTTGATGTGTTTTTCCGTTTGTTTTAATTTTCGTTAGTTGTTTGTTTTTAGTCATGTTTTAGAGTGTAAATTAGTTGATAATTATTGCCATTTGAATATGATTTACTATTTTGTAGTATAATCCAAAGGAAAAATTGATGTGCTTCTAAAAATAATTTGTGTGCTTGGTTAGATTACTTTGTTTTTCACTGTGATTTGTTGACATTAGAGATCTATTGCTCATAAATTGTAAATGTTATAATTAAGTTATTTTATGCATGTCAAATTTGGATTATGGATTGAAAAGTTTGAAAAAATTCTAGAACCCGTTTGCTTACTATTTGAGATGAAATTTGAAACAATGCACATTTGGAAAAATGATATAGGCAATTTTTTTGGACTGGTTGTGCCTTTCAAGCTAACCCTATTAAATTTTATCCTTAGTCAACCCTTTTAAGCCTTACAACCATTTTCTCGATTAACACATTCTTTTGAGCTTAACTGTGAAATAAAATACCATTTACTCTTTTTGACCCATACCATGAGCATGAAAATTATTATATAAGGGGAGTGAATATGTAATGGGATGTTTGTATTATGTGTTAGTCAGAAAATTACTTATGATTGAGAAGAGAAAAAAAAAAGTGACAAATGATTATGCTCCCAATTAGTTATCTATTGAAAAATAAAAGTTTGGGGGAGTTTATTGAAAATATATATATATATTCTCAATCATTGCACAGAAAAATGGGTAACAAGGAATGAGTGGTGTGAAATTGTTGGAAAGATTGTTTAGTGGGAATGCTTGTGGTATGATTAAGCCTAAAAATATCTCTTTATCTACATGTACCTAAGCTTGCTATTACAACCTTTGAAAAGCCCTATTGATTCTTATTTGTGCATTTGTTTATATTAATGGAGAATAGTAAGTAATGCACGCATATGGAAATATTTGGTTATGTGGTTAGTTGGTGAGAATTTGATGTGCATAAAGTGGTTCAATTATTTTATTTGTGAGTTATGAGTAAATGAGCTTTGGTGTTGATAAATTGCAGTGAAAGAGTGAAGTAATTGAGACTGAAAATCTAGATTAATATTTTAAATAGCATGATTATTTTTCCTGAGAATTATATATGCATAGCAGTTTTGAGTGTTTGAATTGGTTAGTTATGTCAACTTGGTTTGTTTAGTTTTAAGTCTAGTTAGATTCTTTACTCGAGGGCGAGTAAAGGTTTAGTTTGGGGGAGTTTGATAAACGAATTTTAGGCTCATTTATGGTCTAGTTTTTAGGAAGGTTTTCATTAGTTTAGGGCTATGTTATTGCATAATTATGCTCGTTTGTTCATGTTTCAGGTTTTTCACACTAAGATGGTGAAAAGAGTGGAATGAAGTGAAAGTGGAAGAAAATGGAGTTATTTTGGAGAAAATCGTGTCTTTCGGGAGCAAGATGTTCGAGAAATGATTCTGTAAGTAGCGCTACAGCACTAGAAAAGGGAAAATTTGAAGTGTTGAATCTGTCAATAGCGTTATAGCGCTACAAAACGAGCGCTATCAAGAACTGAAGAGTAGCGCTACAGCACTAGTGCACTAAATTTTGAGGCATTTTGGCACTGTTAATAGCACTACAGTGCCCAAAAGCTAGCGCTATCGACGCGATTTGCAGATTTTTAGCCACTTTTTGAACGAAAAAACGGTCTTTTCACTTTGGAGTCTTGGAAAACTATTTAAGGGACATTATTCTGCGATTTTGATAAGCAGTTTAGTTTTTATAAACCCTAGATTAAAAGAGGTTGTTGTAGTTAGTTTTTCTTTTTCATCTGAATTCTTTAAGTTAATTTTTATGAACAATTATTTGAAGTTTATTTTCATCATGTTATCTATAAGCTAATTTCTTTTATCTAGGGATTAATGTAGTCACTGGGATTTCTATTTAATTTTATTATGATATTCTATTATACTTCTTCTCTATTCTAATCTATATGATGTTTGTTAATTGCTAGTAAATATTTTATCACTATAACTTGATTTAATGGTTTTGATTCAAAATTCGAAATATGAGAATTGAATATGCTATCATTGTATAGACATAGGTTGCATATTGGACGAAAGTACCTATATGACTTGTGTAGTAATTAGGTTTCCATGTTTAATGCCTTCTATATGTTCAAGTTTATCACAGAAATGTAGAAAACCTGCATATAGATTGAGATCTTATATCTTGAAAAAGAATAGGAATCGATTATATTAACCTGCTATTAGAATAGAAAGAAGAGATTTAGAATTGATTATTAGAATTAATAGAATGAACAATTGATGAAATTAATTCCTAGGCTTTTTATTATTGATTTTTGATTAGTTGATTCATTGTTTTGTTTCCAGTTATTTAAATTATGTTCATAAGTTAGAGTATTCACTTTAATTTTATTCTGTTCATCATAACTTTAATTCACCAATTAGAAAGTTAAAGAACAATTAGTGGTATTTGGAAATCAGTCTTCGTGGGATCGACACTCTACTTATCATATATTACTTTATTCGACCACATATACTTGCGTGTTAAATTTTCACAGATCATCGAGCCATAATCCATTGGCTTCATCTAACCGCTTCTTTAAGCTTGCGTTTAGGGTTTTGTTTACAGCCTCGACCTACCCATTAGCCTGCGGGTATGCCACCAACAAGAAACTCCTGGTTATGCCATATTTTTCACAAAAGTTTGTGACGAGATCACTATCGAACTGAATTATGTTGTCAAACACAATCTTCTTTGGGAGCCCAAATTGACATATGATATTCTTTATAATGAAATCCAGGACTCTCTTTGAGGTTATGGTTGCCAGAGGCTCGACCTCAACCCACTTCGTGAAGTAGTCGATGGTGACAACAGCATAACGAACTCCTCCTTTTCCTGTTGGTAAAGGACCAATTAAGTCGATCCCCCATACTGCAAATTGCCAAGGGGAAGAGATCATGGTTAACTGAATGGGCGCTGCTCAAAAAGTTGTGGCAAAGCATTGGCACTTGTCACATTTTTGTATATATAGGACTGAGTCCTTTGTCAGCGTAGGCCAAAAATAGCCCTGTCTAAATACCTTTAGGGCCAAGTTTTTCCCCCCAGCATGGTCTCTGCAGAAGCCTTCGTGTATTTCTTGCAATATAGTATGTACGAAAAAAGGTTGTGACAAGAAACACTCAATTTTTTGTGCTCTTGCTACAGTTAAGCGATCGTCTTCAGATAATTCATCCACACACCGCATGAGAGGTAGCGAATGCCCTCGTCGATATAGAGTCCCTTCAACCATAACATAACGCGGAGCTTGATATAGCAATTTTCTTGCGTCCTTTCGATCACCCGGTAACTTACCGATTGTGAGGTACTCCATTATGGGGGTCATACAAGTCGGTTTTATGTCAATCATTCTGACCTCAACCGATTCTGCTTCTATGCTCATTATTTCCATGAACTCCACCAGAACTACGTTCAGGGTATCTTCCTCTTTGGTGGTGGCAAGTCGAGCCAAAGCATCAACATTGGAATTCTGTTCATGGGGTACTTGTTCAACGGAGCTAAACTCGAATTCAGACAACTCTCCCTTAACCTTAGCTAAGTAAGTCACCATCTTGATACAGCGAGCTTGATACTCCCCCAATATTTGATTAACCACGAGCTGGGAATCACTATAACATTGGATCAGCTTTGCTTTTAGTTCTTTTGCCCCCTTTACTCCTGCCAATAGGTCTTCGTACTCAGCCTCGTTGTTGGATTCTTCGAATACGAACCTCAGAACAGTATGGAATCGATGCCTCTCAGGTGAGATCGAAATTATTCTAGCTCTTGACCCGTTCTCGTTAGAGGATCCATCAACAAATATTTTCCACAACTCTTGCACTGATTCTCTTATCGGCTTATCCAGAAAACCTATGCACTCGGCCACAAAGTCGGCGAGGGCTTGACTTTAGATCATTGTGCGTGGCATATACAGTATCTCGAACTGGCTGAGTTCGATGGCCCACTTTAGTAGACGTCCTGATGTTCCAGGATTTTGCAAGACCTGCCTTAAAGGTTGATCGGTTAAGACGTGGATGGTGTGGGACTGAAAGTATAGTCTGAGCTTTCTTGATGCCAAAATAAGACAAAACGCGAGATTTTCTATTAATGGATATTGGCACTTAGCTCCAAGAAGTCTTTTACTTACGTAGTACACTAGTTTATGCGCCCGATTCTCCTCTCGAACTAACACAGCGCTGACCGCATTTTCCATCACAGCCAGGTATAGGAGCAAACATTCTCCAAATGTCGGTTTCGATAGTACGGGGGGTTCAGCCACGTGAGCTTTCAAGTCATGAAATGCCTGTTCGCATACTTTGGTCCACTCGAACTTTTTGTTTCCTCTGAGCAAGTTGTAAAATGGGAGACACTTCTCAGTGGATTTTGAAACGAAGCGGTTTAGGGCTGCCACTTTTCCCGTTAAACTATGTACCTCCTTACGCAACCTAGGCGAAGGCATTTCCAATAACCATCTGATTTTCTTTGGATTCACCTCTATCTCCTTTGTGTTGACTATAAACCCCGGAAACTTTCTCGACGAGACTCCAAAAGTGCACTTCGAAGGATTTAACTTCATGTCGTACCTCCTTAGTACGCCAAAACACTCTTCCTGGTCGGACACATGGTTACTAGAAGTCTTCAATTTAATGACCATATCATCAACATACACCTCCATGTGTTTTCCCGATCTGGTTAACAAATATTTTGTTGACTAATCGTTGGTATGTTGCACCGGCATTCTTTAGCCTGAATGGCATAACTTTGTAGCAATATATGCTATGCTCAGTCACGAAGTTGGTATGCTCTTTGTCTATAGGTTTCATCACGATCTAGTTATATCCAGAATATGCGTCCATGAAAGACATGAGCTCGTGACCGGCTGTTGCATCAATCAACTGATCAATTATAGGTAATGGGTAACAATCCTTAGGGTAAGCCTTGTTGAGATCAGAGAATTCAATACAAGTTCTCCACTTCCCATTTGGTTTTGGGACCAAAACGGGGTTAGAAACCTAGGTCGGATATTTTGCTTCCCCAATAAATCCACATTCTAAGGCTTCCGACTGTTCTTTCCTCAAGAGCCTTCATTTTTGGGACTTTGCAAGCACATTCTTGTCCAAATTCAAAGTATGCATTATTACATTTAGACTGATCTCCACCATATCTTCGTGCGACCAGGCGAAGACGTCTAGGTTCTTTCTCAAGAATTCGACCAGCTCCTTCTTCCTTTCAGCTCCAAGATTTTTCCCAACTTTTACAACTCTTGAAGGTGTCTCTGGGTTGATATTGACTTCCTCGAGCTCCTCCATAGCTTGGACCTCAGAGCTATCCTTGCCTAATTATAGATCAATTTCAACCTATTAGGTGACCTTGTTATCTCCTTCTAGAGATTCTTCCACCCCATGGGTAACTTCCATTACCCGTGACTCCTCTCCTCCCTCGACTATGACCATTGCATGTTGCTCAGGTTATGATTTTCCCTTCATGGCATTGTTGTAGCATTCTCTGGTAGCGAGTTGATCTCCTCTCACAGTACATATACCTGAAGTTAAGGGAAGCTTCATTGACTGGTGTCGGATCAAGGTGATGGCCTCAAAAATCATCAGCACAGGTTGTCCCAAAATTGAGTTATATGCAGCCGGACAATCGATTACGAAGAACTCTAGTATTTTGGAAATAGCTCGCATATCATCCCCTAGCATAACCACTAGTCTGATTGTCCCTATGGTTGTTGTTCCTTCATCTAAGAATCTGTATAGTGTCATTGAGGTCGCCTTAAGATCGGTTACGGATCCCATCTTTTCTAGGGTGGATCTGAATAGCACATTTACTAAGCTCCCATTATCAACCAATATCCTTTGTACCCTTCGGTTGGCGAGCTGAACAGTTACCATGATTGGGTCATTATGTGGGAACTGAACGTGGCTAGCGTCCTCTTCCGTTAAAATGATTGGTTGTTCTTCCAACCGTTGTTGCTTTGATAATCGTTGCTCCAGAATAAATTCAATGTCGTTGTGAGTTTTCAGCTCTGTATATACCTATTTTGGCCCCACTACTCATGTCCGCCAAATGAGGTCCTCTAGCAATAGTGGTTATATCTCCTCCTACTATTGGAGGAGGGTCAACTTGGTTCCCCTGATCTGTCTAAGCTCTAGGCTGACCTATCAGAGTTTCCAGAGTTGGACAAGAATTCTGCCTGGTTGATTGATTAGGAGTGACTCGGTTTCGGGCATACTGGGCTAACGGTCCAACCCAAATGAGAGTTTTGATCCCGTCCTTCAATTGTTGGCAATCATTAGTGTTATGTCCGATGACATTGTGGTATCAAAAAAACTTAGAGGGATCTCTCTTCGCCCTTTGGTGCCTTAATGGCTCTAGTTTCTTCCACGGAGGGCGATTAGAGTTCGCTAGGAAAATATGCTCTCGTGTATCTGTCAAGTCAGTGTAGGTGGCATAGATTGGCTTGAATTTTTCCCTGGGCTTGTTCTTCTTTGTGTCTCCCTGGTCGCCCTCACCATTCCCTTTCCTCTTATTGTTTCCCACCTAGTTATTCTGGGTAACAGGAACAGGTTGAGCCATAGCTGCAGCATCTTTTATCACTCCAGCGGGCTGAATGGGGATTTGGCTAGTTCCTACAATAGCAGATCACGCCTCTTCTAAGTTTATCCATTCCTGAGCCCGAGCCGAGAACTCATCTACACTTTTAACTCCTTGCTAGAGCTCCTGCCATAAATCACCACCTACCAGAATTCTCATTCTCATTGCCATGAGCTTGGAGCTATCATCAGCATCTCTAGCTCGTGCTGCAATGTTGGTGAACCTGCTCAGATATGCTTTCAAGGACTCACCAGGTTGTTGTTTTATGTTGGCCAATGAGTCGGCCTCTACACGAGTTTCCTTTGAAGCTCGGAACACTCTCTTAAACTCGGAAGATAACTTCTTCCACAAGTTGATCGAATATCTTTTGTATTTTTTTGAACCACTGTCAGGCAGGTCCGATCAGAGTTATGGGGAACAAAATACATCTTAGGTCAAATCCAACATTGTGGGCCATCATCAGCGTATTGAACATCCTGAGGTGGTCGGATGGATCTGAGTTTCCATCAAATTCAGGCATGGTAGCCAACGGGATATGGAGCTGCTGCAATGTTTGGGGCGAAAGGCTCAAGCTCCTCATCAAAATCACAATCATCAATTTTTTTTCCAAATAAAAGCTTATTCATTTTCTCCTCCATCAAGGCTAGTCGCTCGAGGGTTGGATCTTTGGTCTCTAGGTTAGCTGGGGGTTGTTCGCCATCCCCCATCCTATTGTACGCGTTTGATGGGTTTTTTTCCCTCCAAGTTCGAGCTTGGTTAGGTGGGACATCCCCATTGTTGCACACGATAGACAGACCTCCTCCATGCTGAGTATAACTCATATCATCATTGCGAGCTGGATACCTCCTTTGTGAATTAATATGGTCACGCAGGTCAGAATGTGTATCGGAACGAGGACTTTTGTACGAAACTCAGATGATTCCTTGGGTCGCTTTCAGACCTCCCTCAATGCTAGCTCCCTATCTAGTAACTTCCATTAGCTAAACGTACGACCCGCGGCTAAGATCGAGGACCTGGATTATCAACGCGAGGTCGTAGGACGTATATGTCCACTAACGGAGGAGGATTTCTCCTGCTATCCCCATGAACTGGAGTTTCTCTCTGTGGGCGCAGTGGTGTTGGATATCTAACTGGTGATGGCGGGTTTCTCATCAGAAAGGCTATCCTTGTCCCATCAGGTCAGACTAAATTAGCTTGTCTCTAATCTACCCCGATCCCCCGAGTCCTTTGTGCATGTGGTTCTGATCGTGACGCAGGTGGATTCACTAGGGCGTTTTGTCTCTATGAACTTGTCCCAGCTCGCCCTGTTGGGTTGTTGTGAAAATCCCTTGGAATCTATGCGGAAGGCATGAAGCTGGGGATCGCAGCTCTGACCGATCGAATAACATAAGGATGATGGTTCCTATGATGATTAGCAGGCTGAGCACTTCGCTAATTTTGCTCTAAAGGTACAGAGCTCAGAGTTGCGGTTTTTACAGAACGACTGGGATTGGGTCGACTATTCCTATGGGACCTATGGGATCCACTTTGCCTCTTTCTGACGTTAGCATCAGTTGCAAGAGGCTCAGAGTTGCGGTTCTTACAGAACGACTGGGATTGGGTCGATTATTCCTATGGGACCTATGGGATCCACTTTGCGTCTTTCCGATGTTAGCATCGGTTGCAAGAGGGGGTAACCAAGCCAAGACTTCCTCGATCTATCTGTTAGCCTGAGTGATATGGCTCTTTAATTGGGCATTCTCCATCTCAATGGTTGTTAGATATCTTGGATTAGGATTTGGTGGGAGTGACGCTGAACTCCCAGCATCGTCTTGGCCCACTTGTTGCTGAACTTAGGGTTGTGCAAAAAAATTTGCAACCCGCCCTAACCAAGCCGAAAAAACTGACAAAAAATGCAACCCGAAAAACCCAACCTTCATTTCAAACCGCCTAATTATTATATTGGGCAGGTTGAAATTTTGGCAACCCGCCCAATTAAGGATTTGCCTATTTTTTAATTTAATATTTATTTAATTATTAATTATACATATATAAAACTAAATTCAAATTAATTTTTTTATAAGAAAAAAACCCTATATTTTAAAGTAACAATTATTTTAGTTACAAATACAAACTAAAAATTAAAAAAATTAGTGAAAAATGATTCTTTTAGAAAAAAAAGTTTCGGCAGTTTTGGCGCGTTAACCCGCCCAAACCGATGGTCAGGTTGAACTTCAATTTTTTTTTAATTGGGTGGCTTACAGGTTGAAAAGTACCAACCCGATTATAAGTTTGGGTTTGTCAAAAATCCACCCAACCCGCCCAAACTGACCAATGAACACCCCTAGCTGAACATCTAGGTCTTTATCACTGGGAACGACCGTATGATGCGCCACTTGCCCACCAGGCTGCTCCATTTCGTTATCGTTCATTGATTGAGTGACCGCCATGATGAATGTTGGATGAAACTTGTAAAGGATTAAGCACTAAATAACTCTCAATGAAAGCACCAAATTGTTGACGTGGTTTTTCGCCAACAGTAGATTAAGAAATCCAATAATAAAGATATTAGTGTTCTTTTCTAAACCATGGTGAATTATATGAACAAATTCTCACAATTTTATGTGGTTCAGTGGTTAAAATCCACCTAGTCCACGAGACAATATTATAACTCTCTCACAATTTCTGCAGAGTTTCTGTATTACAAAAGGCAATCCATTTTCCTGTCCATTATCCCTGATATATTCCTGGACAGGTTTGGGTAACCGTGTGCATAAATATGGTAAACAATTAATGAAGATAATTTCTATTTACATAGGGACATGATTGCTTATGGAAATTACTCCTGTTATCTCGGGCAATAAATGTGTAATACAGCCTGGGCATTAATGAGCGTATAAAGAGCCTCCAAGTCTTTCGGGATCCTTCATTATGCGTCATGACCAGGTTTCCACGAGCTGAACATCTTCATCGAGCTGGTGATCAAAGATTGTACGAACTTTAGTTCGGATTAAGTTTAGAGTATCCTAAAGGCAATCTGGCCATTACATGTCTCGAACTGGATTTTTTTCCTGCGAGGTGATCTAGAGATTATCTGCATGTCGTACTGCCAAGTTCTAACTCGAGCTGCTCACATCAACATTAGCTATATGTTCCACTCGTCTGATTTTTCCATGTGTTTATATGCCAGCTGTACCCCTAGCTGAGTGATTGAATCCATGTTTATTTTTAAGGTACAACAATGTAAATGGCAATAGGCTTAATTAGGATGTTTAAATGTCCACTAATTTGGGAAGTTACCCAATATTGTACATTACCATTTATAGTACGTTTACCAAATATTGTCCATCATAATTCCCTACAAATACAAGGGGAATTGACAATAAAAGGGAGAGACATTCTATATGCCAAAACTCTACTGATATTGTCATATACAACTTCGTCTAGGGTTCCTAAACAGATCAATAATATTGACTTGTAGACTAGGTGGATTTTAACCACTGAACCACGTAAATTATGTATTTATATTTCTTTACATTCAATTTAATGTAAGCTTAATCTTCCTATTTCGGATTTCTAAATCCCCTATTGACGAAAAACTGCATCAACATTAGTGTTCAAACTATTCACTTAATGACTTGTTCTTACCCATTGAACTCTTGTCCTTGATGTATACAAGTCTGGAGTTGGGTTGCCATCATTGATGAATAATTTATTCTAGGAGTTTCAGTCCCATCCCTTTTGAAGTGGAACATACTAAACTCTTCGCAAGAGGTTTTGTAAATGGATTCGCCAAGTTCTCACTAATCTTAACATATAAGATCGATATGATTCCATCTTGAATCAATTGTCTTACATACTCATATGTTAGACTTATATGTCTAGACTTCCCATTATATATGCCATTATAGGCTCTAGCTAATGTGGCTTGACTATCACAATGTATCGAAAATGTCGATACCTCATCCGTGGATATTGGGATGTCAAACATGATATCCCTTAGTCACTTGGCCTCTTTGTCGGTTGTCGCTAGAGCTATAAATTTGGCCTCCATGGTTGAGTGTGAAATACATGTTTGTTTCTTTGAATCCCAAGAAATTGGTCCTCCTCTGAGCGTAAACACCCAACCAGTTGTGGAAATATTATCTCCCACACTTGATATCCAACTTGCATCGAAATTTCCTTCAAGTATCTTAGGAAACTTTGAATATTGGAGACTTAGCTTCTTGGTCCTTTCAAGTACCCTAGAACTCTCCCAGTTGCCTTCCAATGTTCGATACTTGGATTGCTAGTAAACCTACTTATTTTACTAACCAAATATGCAATATCCGCTCTTGTACAATGAGTGGCGTACATTAGACTCCCTAATGCACTTGTATATTCAAGTTGAGACACCGCTCTACCGCTGTTCTTTTCAAGCTTTATGCTTGAATCAAATGGTGTATTTTCCTCTTTAATTTTGAGATGATTAAACTTGTCAAGCACTTTATCAACATAGTGAGTTTGAATCAAGGCATAACCCCCACTATTTCTTCTCACTTTTGTACTCAAGATGGTAGCAACCTCTCCAAGGTCCTTCATCTTGAAAAGTGGTAGATAGAAACCTCTTCGTTTCTAGTATGCCTTTCATCTCATTACTCAAAATCAACATATAGACACACCAAGATGACATAGCCATCACAAGTCTTAGATTATAAGCATGTGTCCGCATTATTGTGTCTAAACCCATCCGAAACTATGGCTTTATCAAACTTCTCATGCCATTTTTATGTGCTTGTTTTAAATCATATAATGATTTAACAAGCCTACAAACTTTATGTTCATTTTCCCTTAGAACAAAACCTTCTAGTTGTTCCATATAGATCTCCTTATCGAGATCTCCATTTAAGAATGTCATTTTGACATCCATTTGATGAACATAAAGGTTATATGTTGATGATATGGAAAATAATACTCTTATTGTATTTGTCCTAGGAACCGGTGTGTAAGTGTAAAATTAATCTATTCATTACTTTTGTTTAAACTCTTTGGCTACTAATCTAGCCTTGAAGGTATGTAATGTGCCATTGGTTTGATATTTTCTCCGAAATACCCACTTTTACATTTTGAACCTTGTGGAAGGTCTACAAATTCCCATGTGTGGTTTGACATAATTGAATTTATCTTATCATTTATTGCCTCCTTCCAAAAAGTAGAGTCTCTCGAAGACATTACTTCTTGGTAGGTTTTGGAATCATCCTCAACTTGAAGAATCATAGGACATTTCCATGTGACTTCTATTAGGTAGAGAATTTCTACTTGAGAACATTTCTTAATTGATTTCAACTCTTTAAGCCTTTGGCTTCTCCGAGGCAATATAGATTGCTCATCAATCTTTGGATCTTTCTCCTCACGATATTCTCCAACACTAGTGGGTTCTTGAGAGTTGCTACCATAATATAACATGTTCTCAAAGAAATTTACTTCTCTTGATTCAATTATCACATTAGACTCCAAGTCTAATAGCCTATAGGCTTTGCTATTTGAGGCATAGTCAACAAATGCATACTTAACAGCCCTTGGACCCAACTTGATCCTTTTAGGCTCTGTGCTCTAGCAATAAGCAAGGCACCCCCACACTTTAAGAAATCCTAAGTTCTACTTCTTTCCTCTCCATAACTCATATGGAGGTACATTTTTCTTTTTCATGGGAATTTGATTCAATATATGACACATAGCAAGCAAAGATTCACCCCACAAATTATAACACAATTTAGCATGTAAAAACATAGAGTTAATCATCTCAAGATAAGTCCTACTCTTTCTTTCATCCATTCCATTTTGTTGTGGAGTGTATGGTGCAGTACATTCATGTATAATGCAATGTTGTTCACAAAACTCATTAAAATCATTTGAAAAGTATTCACCACCTCTATCACTTCTACATGTCTTAATTTTCCTTTCCAATTGATTTTCTACTCCAGCTTTATAGATTTTAAATGCATTAAAGGCATCATATTTACTCTTAAGAAAATACATACAAGTATACCTAGAGCAATCATCTATAAAAGTCATGAAGTGTTTATTTCCTCCTCTAGTCAACATGCCATTTAATTCACATAAATCATTATGTATTAAATCTAGTAAATTTGAACATCTATCAACACTTGGAAAAAATTTCTTAACCATTTTAGATTTAACACATAATTCACATTTATCATGCTCGTTCACATCAGAATTAATTAATCCACATTTAACAACTCTTTTAATTGTGTTATAACCTATATGAGCAAGTCTATTATGCCACAAAGTAATAGAACTAAAGTTAATCACATTAAAAGAATTAGATGGCATATTATTATTGTCATTATCAATAGTACATAGTTTGATCATCACATCACATGAATAACTCTTTCCAACAAAAGTGTCAAAATAAGTTTACCATATTTACTCAATAGACTTCCACTTATAATGTTTCTAGTCATATTAGGAACATAGAAAACATTAGTTAAGGTTACTTTCTTTCCATTAGTGAAGAACACATCAATGCAACCTCTTCCATGTACATTGGATCTCTTTTCATTTCCCATCTGAACTTCAAGTCCCACCTTTCACTACTACAAAAATGGGTTTTCCCGACAGTTTTTAACTATCTCTATTGAGCAACAACGACAGTCGACTAACTGTCGTATTTTTCTATGCCGGCGTAAGGGTAGCTACGCCGAAAGTTAAGAACTATCGTTGTTGCGGGCAACGTCGACAGTTATTAGGTGTCATTGTTGCTGGCAACGCTGACAGTTAAAAATTATCGTTGTTGCGAGGCAATGCCGACAGTTATTAGGTGTCGCTGTTGCGGGGCAACGCCGACAGTTATTTGGTATTGTTATTGCTAGCAACATCGATAGTTAAAAAGCAATGCTGACAGTTATTAGGTGTTGTTGTTGCTGGCAACGCTGACAGTTATTAGGTGTCACTATTGCTTGCAACGCCAACAATTATTAGGTGTCTTGATTGGCTCTCTATGTTGACAGTTTTTAACTGTTGCAAAGTTTCCACACCAGAGGGCATTGCAGATATGTTGTCAATGCTCCCTGGTTTCAAAATCAACGCAGAAATTGCAGTAAAAGAATGCACATCAAAAGTTAAATTAAATCAACATTGGTAACATTAATTTTGTATTTGATTAGTTCTAACACTTTCTAATAAAAGAAATACATAATTCCAAAAAAAGTTGTCATAAAATGGATATCTAGCAAAGTTCCAAAAAAAACTATTTGTCGTAAAATGGATATTTAGCAAAGTATGCACATTAAAAATCTAAATTAACTCAACCTATAATTTGTTAGATTGATTCTATACTTGATTAGTTCTAACCAAATATAAAAATGACATCGCCTATAAATAAATATTCCCGTAAAAAAATTATCCGTAAAGCTAGACAAAGTAACATAAATAAACTTTTATTAATTATTCAAATATAATTACAACTATTTAGTATACCATTGTAGGCTTACAATATCATATTACAAGATAATTTATACTCAATTCAAAATCCATCATGACCAAATACAAAACAAGAATGTATACAAAGTTAGTGAACTACATTATTTGATTCTAAAGAACTCAATGATCATTTTTAGATAGTTGGATCATATAGTCAAAAGCCATCATAATACTATATTTCATCTCACCAACTCCTTTTTAGTTTTGACCCATGATGCAGCCAGCTCCACAAACACTTTCTCAGATGCCTAGTCCATGTTCATATCTTCATGCTACACACACATAGGCAGACAAACACAACTTATTGTAAGTTTATTGTAAGTTAAACTTACAAGATACATTTGGCAAGCTGAAAGTTCTCCCCTAATCCATTCAATAACAATGAATAAATAAAACCCCTTAATATTTATTATAGTATTGCTCAATTACTAGTCCCTAGTTCTAATCCATTCTAAAGTACCTAGTAACTTTTTCAAACATCAAACAATAAGGATTTCTGATTTTTTGGACAGCTCTGATTACTCTCATTCTATACTATACTATACTCTGCTAGACATAATATACTATGTGAAAAGGCATTTTGAGGTTTTCCAATGCACAAACACAAATGGGTCTTAATCCTTTTCTTGTAATACTCAACGAGCTATCAATGCAAAATAAGTTAACATACAGCTCTTTATACATCTACAGAGTACAGAGAGAGACAGGAAAATAACATATCTATAATAGTAAGTAGAATTTGGACTAAACTACTCAAGCTAAGCAACACACTGTACTTAAATTAATATATATTTATGTGTATATATATATATATATACAAACTTACAAAACAACCAATTGTCCCAAGAATTTTCTTAAGAAACAAAGGGAACAAAAAATACAGAGATGCATATATATACACAATGTCTTAATTAGTTGTAGTAGGAAGATGGTGTAAACTCAAAATGGCTGCATATAATTATACTATTCTTTTGAAAATGCATAAAGACATTTTACCAAGCACTATGCATGCCAAGATTTTTTTCAAAATTTATAAAGCCATGATTTATTTTGAAGAAAAAAACTTAATGGAGAAATCGATATGTGATATTCAATTTCAATATGCGGCTAAGATAAAGAGACAAAAACAAAAATGTATATAAATATAGATAAGAATAGGGAGCACTAAATCGACTAAACAAACAAAAAAAAAATAATTAACTAATAAAAGACTTGAGAAGCCTTGCTGCCACTTGAGAAGCATTGATGTCAATGAAAATAGATGCCATATCATGATTATATGGAGACTAATATTTTACAAGATGTCAACACAATTGGTGAAAGCTTCTGCATGTATCAATTGCCAAATCAGCTCTTCAAGAAACAGAGACAAATATAGTATGGAGCCAGGCATACAAATCGGTCTCAATCTCACAAACTCTCTCAACTCTCAAGTGGTTTTCCATACAAATTGTTCTCCAAGAAAATAAAGGCTAAAATATATCTCCTTAACTCTAGGAATAATTTGAGTTTATAAACACTCGGTTAAAAGAAGTAACAAAAAATTAATGCAATATGTCCACACACAAGAATAAGAAAAATAGAACTCGATCTGAGAAATACTACTCAAGTTGATTAATGATTATGTTTACTAGCTAATGTGTGTGAATGTGTGTATATATATTAATATAAATATTCGTTACCCAAGAACATGACACCCACCATTAAAATTTGAACCACTTCCAAAAATGAGGAATATATATATATATATATGAGAAATACAAGATATGTGAATAACAAGTTCCGAAAAAAAAAATCAAAAAAAGAGCAAGATCTTCTGTGAGCAAATTCTTACCATATGACACTGCTTGCAGGCTAATTTGACGCTATCAAATACATCTGAACACTATGAGTCCATCACTGAGATTCTTCATACAAGTCACCATAGCACTGAGATTCTTCCTGTGGAGAAAATAAATAAATAGTTATATATCACAAATCCCTTACAAATCTAAAAAAAATGAAATGATTAAGATTAAAAAAATAGAGATTATAGTTTAAAAAAATATTGAAACTTGAAAGCATAGCTATAAATAGATCAGCAATATATAATAAGTTGACATATAAAATACATGGTATTTTATATTAAGACTAATGATGTAGCCCCATTACCTTGATCTTGAACGGTACTTGGCATAATTAACATAAGCAGATTAATTAAATAAATTCATTATGTAACCCATCTTGAAATTAAGCCTTATGTTCAAAGGAAACGGCCACAAAGTAATACCATTAAATACAAAGCAGCAGCTGAAGTTGTATTCCATCTTAACATTCGTGCTATGAAGCTTGTTGTATTCCATAATAGTGCTGTGAAATGTCCATCAGATTTTCAAGCAAGGACTCACATCAGAATCTACACAATAAATTTCAAGCAAATTTCAATAATAATATTTTCTAAAAATAGAGGAGTAAATTTGTTATTATAATCTTACTATTGTATACTTAAGTGTAAAAACATACATTTTGAAACCTTTTACATTATGTTGAGATGAGACATCCAAGATATATGAAGAACAGGTTGAGCATAATATTCCATACGAATTCTAGGCAAAGTCTTCAGCGACACTATATGAGAAATTTAGCATTACATTCATTGTTCCATTTTCCAAAATCAAAAGGAAATTTAACAAAGCCATGAAAGAAACCAGCTTTGAATCAACCATCCCTCTGTACAACTATAAGCGCCCTCATCACCACGACCTTATAAAATACGAGACCTTAGATTAATAATATTGAGATGGAAGACCAAGTATTAATATATATATATATATATAATGTATACACTAATCGATTATAAAACAACAAATGATTTTTATAAAAATTAACTAGACAAGAGTCCGTAAATTTCTAGAAAAATGGGATTTTAAAAACCTGCAAACAAGGCATATGACAGTCCAGAGCAGTCCGATGAAACCACAGCTCAACTCATTATACTAATTAACTCTTAATGCACTATGAACATACACAATTGCATTTTAGTTTCCTAACTCACAAATAATTTCAAAACTCAAAATAATTAAAATCTGAGATAGGAATTTATACCATAATGCTCAGGATAGTGCAACGGGCTTGAAAGTGACATTGGGAGCTCGAGACGAACGTCGGAACTACCAAAAGTGGAGGCTAGCCGAGACCCTCACCGGAGCTCCGGCGAAGGTGGCGACGCCACCACCCCACGGTGGTGGTTCGGGAAAGCAGTGGCCGGGCTTCAAAGCCCAAAGCTCGGGGAGTCTCGTGGTGGTGATGGTTTAGCTTGGAACGGCCTAGAATGGTCGGATTTTCTCTTGGAAGCTTTGGACCTCCATGGATTTCGATGAATACCCTTTCTTTTTCCGACCACTAGTGAGGTCGATCCTTGGGTTGGCTTTGAAGCTTAGACCACGAGGAGTATGGTGGTGATGGTGGTTAAGCTTGGGGTAGTCGGAATCTTGCCAAAAAGTGCAGGAGGCAGACAGCTTCGGACCGTTGGTTGACAGCCCTAGGCGGCGCGTACCGTGGTGAGCTTGCGGGGGTCGACATTTCGAGGGCCGACGGTTAGACTAGGCTGGCGCATGTACGGCTCCGGCGATGGGACGACAACTGTTCGGGCATGGCAGAGGCAACGCAGTAGTGAGAGAAAGAGCGAGAGAGCTTCAGGGAAGAGAGGGAAAAGAGGGAAAGAGAAAGCTTTTTATTATTTATCTTTTTATTTTAAACTTTTCTTATTTATTTAATTACAAAAGAAATTTGATTTTTAATATATAAATTCATTTTTAATTAACACAATTTCTTTTTTATTTAAATTAAAAGCATCTTGATATTTATTTCCAATAATAATATACCAATGGGTGATCAAAATTTCTTTTATTTTCATTCTCATAATTTAAAATATAAATCTTTAATTTTTGATAAATCTCATTTATCAAATTTAAAAATTTCTTATTATTTATTTCTCAATAAATAATAATACAATTTAACAAAAGTAAAACTTTTTAAATTCAATCTATTCTCCATTTCTAAATGTTAATGTCACTTATTAATTATTCCAAGGAATAATACATAATTTGGGACACAAATTCACCTATTATCCCATTATATAATTAAATTTAAATTTTAATATAAAAATTATTATAAATACAAAAGTTAATAATATGAAAAATTTAGAAACAAAAAAAAATTATTTTAAAAGTTTTTAATAAATATATATTTAAAAGATTTAGTTTATTTTTAAAATTAAATTATTTATTAATAATATTTTTAGATTTTTTTTATTTGAATTTTGATGACATTTTATAACTGCCGGTATTGCGCTTTTATTAATAGTCGATGCTGAGGTCAATAACAATAATTTTTAACTGTCAGCATTGGTCTCGAATTAACTGTCGACGTTGGGGTCAATAGCGACAGTCAAAAGCAACGGTGACAGTTATTAATTGTCGGCATTGGTTTCTATACCTACAGTTTTTAACTGTCGGCATAGAGTCGCGCTAAGCAATTACGACAATCAACAGAGTTGACTGTTGTAGTTGGGTGTCGGGAAAGCCCAATTTTATAGTAGTGTTTGCATTTTCAAAGATTTTGAAAAGAGTTTTATCATAGGTTGCATGAATGGTGACACAAGTATCATACCACCATTCTTGCACCTTTCATTGGGTTGCATTAACTTCACTGAAGGCTGCAATGATCTCAGCATCAATTGCATTAACATGTTTACATTCTCTTAAGGTTGCATTAGTCTCATCACTATATGCATAAACTATGGCAATCTCATTTAGAGTTATCATACATTCACCATTGAATGCATTATTCTCAATTATGGATACAATGCATTCCTCATTAAATACATTAGATTTAATTAGGGTCACAAAGATCTCATCATCAATTAAAGTAACCCAATTAAATTCATTTAGAAGAGCAATGGATCTCATCATCAATTGTCTTAACTCTTAATCTTATTATGGTTAATTTTACAATTACCATATATTATATGATGATCAATAATTTTACAAACAAAACAAGTATAACAATAGCTCTTGAATTGTTCATTAAACAATAAACTCAAAGTGACAAAAATATGGTAGCAAACACATGTCATTCAAATTCTTGAAATCTACACATTTAGAAATAAGGAATTTAATGATACCAAGTATGTAATCCTATTGAGTTGTCTCATCCTTTGTCGATGAAGACTTTGAAACCATATCCACATTCATGTAGAACATATCCAAATAGAATTTTCTTTGTTCTTCCATGGTTGTGTGTTCAACACAAACCAAATCTTTGAGCAAGGATTTGAAGGTTGGAGAAGATGAACAAATTTTCCTCATTTTTTATTATCCAAAACACAAAATAAATTAATTAGATATAGAGATTTTGATTGTTGGTAATTTATGGCTTTACACTATCTAAATCAACAATGAATAATAGGAATAGTTCAATATTACAAACCCTAGATGCTAATCAAGAACCTTATTCATATCATGAATGCAAATCTTGATAATCAAATAATCATATTCATGGTATGAATGCAAATCGCGATAATAAAGGAATAAGTGATTAAATGATTATAAGATGAACTTAGAAACATTTGATTATCAATACTAACAATTTAAGCACAATAGAATAACACAAATACAATGTTAGGGTTTAGAGAGATACAACCTTTGAATTTGAGCAACTTGAGTCTTCAAACTTGGGGAACATCTAAACCTTATACACAATAAGAATTTGCAGTCCAAAATCTCTATTCCTAGCCCTCCCTTAGTTGCTTGAAGTTTCACCAAAGTTGAATGAGAAGTGGGATTGAACAAGCATTTTAAACTCAAACAAGTCAAGTTGTAACACCCTCACTTATTTTAGTTAAAACCATATTTGAGGTATTACGTTTTAAAACTATATCATAATTACTTACAGCGGAAGTCTGGATTTTATTTTTTATTTTTTTTGAAAACTTATTTCACATTATTTACATTAAACATAAAGTATGTCTCAAACATATTATACATAGGTATTAAATAACCCAATTTGTTTTCAAAACATAACTTCACACTTATTACAAACATACACACTGATAAACTAAAATAACCAACAAAAAGGTCGATATGTTCATATGTACAAATCAAGACCATGACCATGCTTCAGTTCTCCTTTATCATTCATTCATTTCTTTCTCTACCTGCAACACAAGACAACTGTGAGCCTAAAGCTCAGTAAGCAAAGTAATGCTTGCAATGCTAATGTTTACCCAATGTCAATGGACATACACAGTTTCTTTTTAAATTTTGGGCCCCTTAATATTGTGCACACTGTTTGATTAGGCCAATGCCTGCAGGGCTTGTTACACATATAATATAAAATCTCATGGGTTCTCCTTCGGCTAGCCATCACCACAGTAGGGCGCATTAAAAACCTTATTCCATCGTTGCCCCGTCGGGCTCAAGAGTTAAGGCGGCCACACACTGTGGTGTCAATACATATAACAATAACTCATATGGAGGAGAAATAAAAATGGGAACATGGCAAACAATATAATTGGTTTACTAAAACCAAGCCCAAATTATTGGGCTGCCAGTATGAGCCTAACTATAGGCCTCCGTTTACACTTACTTACATTCTCAATTTCCTTTTCAAAACAGTGGCACTGAACTTAAACTTCTTATTACAACTTACTTTTATGTTGCATAAAACTTGCCAAGACATCACATAATTAATCATCATAATATCATGCATGGTCTTATATCATACAAAAATTCACCATATCATTATTATGTCATGCATACAAATTTATGATGAAGTGTCAATGTATGTTAATACCACTTACTCACAACATATTCATATAATGCATACTTTCACATAACATGTAATTCTTGTATTGCAGTTGAGTACTTTACTTACCTTCTTTCCAAAATATATTTCATCGTGTAACAAGTGATGTCTTAGGTGTTGATGTACTTATCCTGACAATAACATGAATTTCACATCATAATGATGGCAGTAAGGCATTGAACTATCATTTAAAAATATCCATAAAACACCATATCCAAATCATGCCTAAATTGCCTTAAACCACTTAGATCGAGCGTTAGATTTATCTTAGACACTTGGATAAATTTTGACAGAGCTTTCCCTTAATTTTAACTATCCCCAAATATCAAAATCAATCAGTAATCATCATCAATTAACCTGCCATAACCACATATCCCTAATACCAACATAATTCATCACAAAGTAATCATATACCGATTTTGATAAAATTCTAATTTCCAAGATCATCACCCAAATTAAATGAGTCTCCACGTCTATTCAAACATTTATAAATATATCTAACCTCTTATAAACTAAATCAAATAACCAAAAATCAGTTTTTACTCCAAGAACCACAAAAACCTCATAAAACACAAAATTTCACTTACCGAGCAACTTTTCGGCAAAAACAATCTCTTCTAGCTTTTCCAAAACTCAAACCACTTGGAAACCACCAAGAAATATCTTAAAAAGGATAAAACACCATAGTTAAGCTCTCAGAAAAATTTAAAAATATTGTTTAACTTCCAAGTACAAGAACTTACCATAAAAAGGCCAGAACTAAGCTTAATCCACTTCTTTGGCTTTGATTTCATTTGGATCTCCTTAGAATCTCTTCAATCCAGCCAAGAAATAGTTTTTGGTTTTATTTTCTCTCTATTTTTCAGAGTCTTGGTCGTGGAAAGTGAAAAGGTTGATGGCAATCCTTTATTTTCAATGATTTGGCCTTATTGTATCAAAATTTGACACATTTCACCTTATCATTACACTTTTTGACTTATGAAAATCTTATCACTTCAATAATTTCAACTTAATCATCTGCTAGGCATATTATACTAATGTGTGAAATACTCATACCAAACCTTAGGTCCATATGAGTTCATACCCAATAGTTATGCTTACCCGATTGAGCGTAGCGCACTTATGCTAAGCTCGTTTTGACTTTGCATCAACAATAATGATTATGTATACCTCCTATCAAGACTTGATATAATGGTTCTAAAACCATTTTTACCTCATCAATGATACCTTACTCATACCTCAATTATATTTGGTAAATCCACAAATACTTAATTTTACGCCGAAATACTAGTAATCGACATTGTACTATTTTTCACCGCTTAACATCTTTTGCCTTCTATATCTCACTTGATTTCATGCCTTGTCCATATAGTTCATCCTTTCTTATATCTTGAGCACATCAAACACCCATAAAAGACAACTCAAACGCCACAAGGTTAATAATGTTGAACATACATGTAAACATCATATACGCAACTTTTATACTTATACATGAAAACACTTATAAGAATATGCATATGCTCAAATTATACATACTGTATGATATGTAATGCAATGCAATCATGTGATTATTTGCTATATTATATCAAAATAATGTGGGTACTGCACAAGCAATACTTGATGAGTTTCTTGAAGAAAACTTATGATCTTTGAGAACTTGAGAGAGAGAGATAGAGAGTTGAAAAGTGTTATCAGGGTTTGACAATTCTAGTAACCCTTATATATAGTATATGCATCATCATCAAGTCTAACCAATAGGATTAGAGCTTTATAACACATCATTTGAAGCTTAATTACGTAATTATACAGTCCTGTACGAACCGCCCAAACGATGCCTCGCATGCTAGGGTTTTCAAACCCCTTTCACGTATAAGCGATGAAACGCCTCCAAGAGGGACTCTAAAATTGCTCCAAATTCCCCAGAACTTTTTGGGAATGTTTAGATACCTTATTGTATCACTTTAGACCCATAAAAGTCAATTATAGATGCCTACTACACAATCTCATATTTTCACTTCAACTTAAGTAAAAATTGTTAAGTGTTTTGCATCTCATTGTGCAAACAACTTAACCATTATATTTAACCAATCTCAATATACTCGATGCGCCTTGGTATGGGAGGATGCTCAGGTGGCTAGGGCCACCGGTGAGCGGCGAGTGTCCTGGACTACCGGCGAGGGCCTCTGGCGACCAGCTACGACTCTTGGCGACTAGTTGGGGTTTGTGGTGTGTACTTGTTTGGCTAGGGCAATCAGCTAGGACTTCTCCCTTCTGCGGTTGGAAATTGGCTAGGGAAATCGGCTAGGACTTCTCCCTCCTGCGGTTGGCGAATGTCTAAGGCCATTGGCTACCACTTGACTTCGCTTGATGGGAGGAGTATACTTGTGTTGGCGAGATTTGTTTCTGCCTAAGTGCTCAGAGAATGACAAAGGTCATCCTTCCTTGGTGAGGGACGGTGACTGTGGTGTCTTGCAACTTCATCACTTGTTTTGAGACATCATTGTTTCACGGGCCGCCACGTGGCAATGCCAAAATTTAAGTATAACATTTTCCCCCCAAGTCAGGCTCCATGCTGGCGTGAGGCTGTTATATTATTTTATAATATAATGTAATATTATATTATATTATAATATAATGTTTTAGATTAAATAAATGTGACAAAGAGTGTCACACATTGTAACATATAATAGAGAGTTACAATATTTAGATATATGAGATATATCCAAATAATGTAACATATTTGGTGTTACAAATTTGTAACTTCCAAATATTACCCTTTATTGTGTAAATTTGTTGTTACACAATATTGAGATGAATTTCATAAAGCCAAGTGTGATATGGCTGTTAGAGATATGATTTTAACCCCAATAATGTGTTTTGGGAGTTACAAAATCATTTGGGAGGGTTTGGAACCGTTTGGAAAAACAGCACATTTTTTAGTGCTGAAAATGGTTGGTGGCCACAGCCACTGAATGTTGGTCGCCGTGGCCTATGGGACAGAGGCTAGTGGTCGCGGCCACAGGCTAAAAACTGACCATTTTTTTAGTTTTTTCAATCTTTGTTGAACGGCTCAAATAACTCACAAATATCATTTTTAATTCCATATTAATCCAATTAAACATTGGTAACAGCCATGGGGGTTGGTGGAATTTGAAATTTAAAAGGTGTCTCTAAACTCTATAAATAGGAGCCTATAGCTCACTTGTAAGACACAACATTTCTATCCATTAGAGCACTTGGCTAGAAACACCTCGAGGCTTGATAATTCCATAAAGCATTTCCTATAATCTGTGATGTTATCCAGATTTCCGGATAGCGTTTAGGTGGATAGCCTTCGGGAAGCAGAATTATCGCAGTCCTTCACGGAGGGTGACCAGGGGTTGCGGATGGACAGGGAGGCTTCGCCTCTCCCGTTCAGTGTCTAGCACACGCTTTCAAGCAGCCGTAACCCGGAAGTTCGTCGATTCTCCCGGACTCCCGAAGGGATATCCTTCGGGGAAGGTCCTTCCAGGAGAAGCTCTTTAGGTTATCTTCGCGGATACGGTTCCGTGCTTCGCACGGAGGGAGACCAAGTGGTCGAGTCACGGAGGAGGCATAGTTGGGATGATATTCACCTGACACAGGATCCCGCCTGACACGCCTGACAGGTCAAGGCCGTACACATCCCAGCACGCCTAAGGGTACCTTTTCGCCTACTGTTCCGCTGACTGCCTGGAAGCGACGGCTGCCTTTTGCTATTTCCCATACTTTCATGTAATTATACCTGCGTAGAGTCTTGTAGCCATGCTACTACAGTAATTGTATCCCCTATTTATGGCTGGTGTAATTAAGACTAAGGGGACAGAGTAAAACCCTAATAAAAAAAGACCTAGCTATAAAAACCCCCTCATCTTACGATAGAGAGGAGGGCCAAAAAATTACATAGCAAGAACTCTGCTAAAATCTCTCTAGCTTCATCTTCTTCAAGAGAACCAGAGAGAAACACTATGAGTTTGTGAGTTTCTTGTACACCAGCTGTTTAACTGTAATTCTCTACAAGTATAATAACATCGACTCGTGGACTAGGGCTCGTTAACGCCTGAACCACGTAAAAACACTGTTTGTTTATTTACATTCCTGCACTTCTACAGTTCTTATCTTTTCATTATTCCATTCGTATTCGTTTTCCGAAAAACTCGGTAAACATGTAAGAGATCCCTTAGTGCTTGAGTTAGGGGGAAATAAGCTTTTGGACAAAGGTTTCAAACCTTGTTCAAGTTGGTGATCCCCAACACTCTTCACTTTGGTAGTGTGAGTGAGAGTTGTTTATCTTTTGTTTCTTGTTCCTTTCTTTCATTCTATTGATTTTCATCTTTATATTGTTCTTCTCTATTTCCTTGTATTTCTTGTTCAAGAGTTGTAATATTTTCTTTTCTTTTGTTTCAAACACTTTACTTTATTTGTAACTTTTTGCTTAGAGTTGTATTTTACTATTCTCTTCTTCTACATCATCTTCTTCATTTTCTTTGATTATTTGTAATTTCAGTTATAGAGTTGTAATTCTTTTTAATCAATCATTATTTATTTGTAATATATTGCATAGAGTTGTAATTTATTATTATTTCCATTGAGGCAAATTACATATTTTCCTAACAGAGGCTGACTTGAACTAGCGAGGGGTAGTCTGCTCATTCTTGCCCGTTACTTTGTCATTTCTAGGTTCTTTCCAACTTTAACTCTTAAGGCAGGGGCACTATTGGTATGACATAGTGCTTGAAGCGGAGTAGGTGAGTTGAGTCACTCCCTACTTTATGAAGCCTTGTTTTAAAGTTCTGGGGCGCCACTTTTGATGATGGGTGTGGGAGCCTTCACCAATGGCGATCAGAGAGGTCCATATGTATGCGACGAGGGTCGTCTGACTAGTCCTTCTCATCTGCATTTGTTGTTTTTGTCAGATGCCCTTACTCGTCCGATGGCGTGGCCTCGCTACAGGGAGCGTCTAGAGTATCTTTAGAGCCAGGTCCCGGCAAATTACAAGACTTCACACTACATCCTTACTGACGACAACTTGCGGGTCTATGGATTTCTAGGTGCGAACGTGTAAGTCCCTGGTTAACAAAGAACGTTACATTGTGTGTTTAAAATAGTTCTTAACTCGCTAAGTGAGTCATTTAGACTTAAATGTGTAATTAAAGACCAAGTCAATGCTATGTATTAAAAAGTTTGGTTAACAAAATGATTATTTTTCATTAAAATATTAAGTTTATACACGGGATCCCAAAAATCAGTTACAGACTTATGAAAGAAATAAAATACAAATTAGTCATTCTAAGCGGCAAAACAGGGTTCAACCCTAGTTCCTCCCAGGCTATCCCGATCGTGGCTATCGAGTAGGCTGCATATGTACACACCGCCCTTGAAGCTCTCCAACTCATGGCTGCTTTGGCTATACCTTTCCCTTACCTGAACCACATAGCATCCATGAGCCAAGGCTCAGCAAGAAAACCTAAATCAACATGCATAATTGAGTAACAGTATATATACAATAAACTCAAATCAATAAATTCAATCAAAAACAAGATATGCACAACAAACTCAACAATAATATTCAGCTCAATCAAATGCATAAATCAATCTCATCAATCAGTACAAGTAGTTAAGTGCAAAGCACACTCCTATTTGTTGTATAATGTTCAGGCCTAGCGCCCTTAGGCCGAGTTCTCTGGTCTTATAGCCGACCCTGGCATCCTTAGGCCAGGCTACGTTCTGCACGCTTTCTATCGGCCCTCGGCACCCTTAGGCCAGCCTTTAAACAGATATAATCACAAATGCACATTGCACAACAAGAAGTCAAAGGCAGTGTATACAAGCATGCCTATCCAGATATTCTCAGATACAGATATATATTCACAATCATAACATATTCATTAACAGGGGTCTAAACCCCATTCACAATCTGGGTGCAGTTTTCTTACCTCAAGTCCCGAGCAGCTAACATATGGCAACCTCGAGCACGATCCCTATCCATGAGCCCTAGCGGTATAACCTAGTGACAATGTAATAATAAATAACGATTAAAACTTAAATCAATTACATACTTCAAAATAACATACTAGCCTCCAGGACCTCGAATTCTACTAAACCGGGTAGTAGAATCCTTCTCGAGCACTTAGGTTTGAGTTCCTGAGCTTAAAAATTTGTTTTGGCTATTTTCTTCAATTAGAGTCGTGGCATCTGGGCAACATCAGGGACCCCCTAGGCCTTCTCACGCACACGGGCCGCGACGCCTGAAGAATAGGGCCGTAACCCAAGCTCTGAAATCCGAAATTCCCAGCATTTCCCCTGCATTTCCTCCGAGCTAAACCCACCAAAATTCATCACGGTCTCAAACCAAAACCAAAATTATACCTCACAAACATTTCCAAACATCATAAGCTACATATAAACCCCCAAAATCAAGTTAAAATATTACCAAAGTCTAAAATCCAAATCTTGAGTTTAAAACTCAAGAACACCAAAAACAATTCAATAAAAACATAGGAATTCACTTACCCCTACTGCAAATTACAACCCTGAGTTTATCCTCCATTGATCCTAGCTCCAATTCCAGCTTGCACCCACAAATTCCCAAGCTCTTCCCTTCCCAAATGATCAAACCCACCAAGGCACCAAGAAGAGGAGAGAAAACCGACTAAGGAGGGAGAGAGAGAGTTTGATATTTTTTTCTTGTGGATTCCTGAGGTTTTCCTAAGCTTATCCCTCACACTAAAGATTAAAGTACCCTCTAACCTATCCTTGGCCTCCTATTGCCCTTAAGGGCAAACCCGTCATTTACCGTAATTCCTACTAATCCTTAAGTGGTCCTATAAGTTCCCAATTAATCCCAATGTGCCTCACTAATCACTGAATAATTGTTCATTAACCAATATCCCAATTATATGTTAAATATCCCAAAATACCCTTAGACTCACCCTGAGCCAGGTATTAGACTCCGTTATGACTATTATCCTAATCCGCCCACTAAGATTACCTCGAGTCGAATACTACGAAAATATCCACATAATAATGTGGTCTTAATCATTTATGCACATATAATCATATTTGTACCCTTAACGGGCCAAAATTACAAATATATTTATATTAATAAGAACGGACTCACATGCACATCTAATACACTTAAAAATAACATATAAATCACCTATGTCACACATAGATACACATTTATTCAATTAATTCTATATATAAATCCAACTATACGCCCAGTAATCAAGGCACTCTGCCTTAATAACTAAGTCGGGACGTTATTCAACCAGTCACCGGACCTAGCTAGGCCCTCTCCTCTCCACCTGTTCAGCGCGTTATCCCGTGGAATTTCCCCACCGTTCACATTGGTGGCATTAATACCGGGGAGCCTGGAGCTCCGACCCACCGTTCTCTTGTTCTTGAAGTGGATTGACAAGCTTTCTACATAAAATATCTGAAGCCCATTGCGCTGATGAAAATGGTCATAAAGATCGAACCAAATAGAAGCAGCAAGGTCATTGTAGACTATACTAGCTGAAATTTCAAGTGAAACTGAGTTGAGAAGACAAGAAATCACAATATTGCTATTGCGATTCCATACATTAAGGAGAGAGGATTATAATGAGAAGGTTTTGGAATGGAACCATCGAGAAAAACTGTTTTATTTTTTACTAAAAGAGCAAGAAAGATAGATATGTGCCAAGAATTGAAATTGTCACCAGTGAGAAGTTTAGAAATAAGAACTTGACCTGGATTATCAGAATGATGTATGAAATAGGGATTGTGAGAATCATCAATGGATGATCGAGAAATAGAAGAAGAAGAAGAATAAGTGGTGACAGAAGCTGGATTAGGGTTGGGTGTGATAACAGAAGCATCAAGTTGATTAGAAGCATCGATTTGGAGATCTGCCATTGGAGAACAAGGACGAACGAAGAACAGTAAAAAATGAAGAAAAGGGGAAAGGAAGAACGAAGAAGAGAGGGATTAGGAGGATCTTTTTGATACCCTGTTGTAATTGAAAAGGCATTTATTGTATTAAATGAATTATACAAAGGAAGCAAGACAGACTGTATGACCTAAAATAACTAAATGGTACATGAAATATACTAAGTTATATAAAAACAATATATCCAATATAGATTGTTTTCATTTCAAAATCATGTGTCTAAAAAATTTAACTTTGCTTTTGCAATAGCAACTTTAGTTTTTATGAGACTAGTATTCTTTTTTAGACATTTCAACAAATACTTAAAAGGCATTTCAATTTAACGACACATACAATTCACGCAACAACAATAACAATATATAGTCTGTCATATCACACAACTTCTTTAAATCAAAGAGAGAACACTAAATTCAGCACACTATGATGTTGATTGCGTACAACGCAGAACTAATGGACAATGGTACTTGCACCTTGATCTAGAATGTGGGTTGCAAATACTCCATGTGTAACATGGTAGACCATTAATTGAGCTATGATGCAAACCAAATGGTGAAAATACCATGCTCATTTCCTCGCTAGTAATTAGATACTCAGCACTCAAAATAACAACATATTTAAGTGTGACTCCACACCAGAAAAAGTTTTTGGATAAACTGTTTGGGGGAGAGAGGATTCATAATGTCCCTAGAAGTTGGCAGTTATTTAACTTGTCCCGATAATATATCTTTTCTTCCAATTGTTAATTTATTGAGGTTGTAGTATATCAAAATTAAAGATTGGGAGAGCAAATTCAAATTTGGAGTTCACTCATAAACACCATTATTTAAAAATTATAGACTATTATTAGTTGGGAAAGTAAATGAGCAAACTAGACTTCTTTCCCAATATCCCCAGATTCAGTGCCAAAGTTATGCATAAATCTTATGTAAGAAAAAAATAAAAAAAAACAAATCAGGTTACTATTGAATATAAGAAACATTTCCCTATTGCTCATTTCTGATCACCGACTTTAACTGGCTCGACCACCTCAGCTTCCAAAGTTTCTGGCTCGCTGGGGTTGAGTATGGGATGTTGAACATTTGCAGGTGTTGACCATTTTCCAGAAAGGGCCATTCCCATCATCTCATATATCTTACCACCCAATTGCGCTGGATTGTCAGGCTGCATCACCACCAACAAATTTACCAATAAGAAAACCATAGTTATAACTGTGCGCAACTTATTCCAATTAGCTGCGCTTTCAATTATAATTTCTCATCCTCAACAGAAAGATAAAGATGGATTATAATTTCATCATCCATGAATAGGCTTCCTATGACTCCGGATACAAGAGAACTGCTGAGATCTAATCTGAAAGCTCGAATGCATATCTATAAATGCAAGAGGCACATAGAAATAGTGTAACCACTTACAGTGTAACCGCTAGAAACCAAAGCTGTATCATACAAAAGATCAATAGCTCTAAGAGCCTCTTCATCATTTGGATTACTCCTGCTTGCAGCCTGCAATCCAGAGTTAAATTGTCAGCATAACATATAAAAGGTGCCACTAAAAATATTATATAACAAAGGCATTCCCCGTACACCCTACATTCAAGCTTTTAATAATTGGGTGTTCAGGATTTATCTCAAACACCCTTCTGCCTCTCATGTATTCCAAGCTAGAGTTATCACCCATAGTTTGTGACTTCATCAACCTGCAAGAAGATCAAGTTTTTTAATAATAAAAATAATAATAATAAAAGCATCTGAAAGGTCATTATCATCAGCAACAGGTGAGCCCCTACCTTTCCATGTTTGCTGACCAACCAAACTTCCCAGATACAAGAACACAAGGTGATGAGCTCAGACGATTAGAGATTTGAACACTAGCAACTTTATCCCCCAAATGTTTTTTAATCCAATCACATGTTTGGCCAAATTCCTGTTTGATTTCCTTTTCTTTCTCTTCATTCTTTTCACCTGGAGTGATTTTGATTGTTCCAGTCAGATTTCTCTTGCCAAATGCCAAGGATAAATGAAAGAAGCACATCGTAAACAGCTAATATTAACCCTTGCAAAAGAATTAGAAGTACATAAAAAAAATAAAAGGATTAAATAACTAACCTAAGTCTAGGTCTTCCTTGCTAATATCAACAAAATTTTTGTCCTTGTATGATTTCAGGTTCTGGACTGCAACCTCATCAATAGGATCAACCAAGAACAGCACCTACAAACAATTGAATCACAACATAAGCATGAGCCGACATGAAAACAACAGAACTACCAACATCACAAAATTTCAAGGGCCAAAGACATACTTCAAGATCCTTCTCAAGAAGTTTTTCTAGGAAAGGCGTATTTTTAGCGCTTGTCAAACTGTCAGAAGCAATGTAATAGATGTTCTTCTGCTCAGACTTCATGTTTTCAACATACTCATCCAAACTGATCAACTCTTCCTCACTTTGGGAAGAAAAAAATCTGAGCAAGGGAGCAATACGCTTGTGGTTTTCTCGATCTTCAATACAACCCAGCTTCAAAAACTTGCCAAAGTTTTCCCAAAACTTCTCATAGTCCTGTGGCAACCATAAAGAATTCAAACGACACAATATAAAAAAGAAAGATGTCAAAGCTTAAGAAACAAAAGGACAGAAAAAATCACAAATATTCCATATGTAATCAAGTGTGAGTGAATTGGAATATGTCTTTCACAAGAAATTGGAATGTGTGACAGCAGGAACTAGATTCTAAGGGGAAAAAGAAAACGAAAAGACATACTTCTCTATTCTCACTCAATGATATTCCCAAAATCATGTCAAAGGCCTTCCTCACTAAACGCTTCCTCATAATCCGTACCTTCAAGCAGACAGTAGACATGAATTATAAAAATATATAAATATATAAAAAGCTACTTAAAAACAATATTTAAATTTTTAAACAGCCTTATAAATCTGTAGAATGTATCAATGTACTTACAATGCGACTTTCTTGAAGAATTTCACGGGATACATTGAGTGGGAGGTCATTTGAGTCCACAACACCCTTTACAAAGCTTAAATATCGTGGGAACTATATAATGGAAATTGTAGACTATTAGTACCATTTAGCTTGATTCCTCTTTTAAAATATAGAAATAAATAAAATAAAAACATTAATCAACTAAAAATTCTTGCATTTTCCTACCAGTTCTCCATCAAAGTCATCTGAAATAAACACCCTTTTCACATGAAGCCTAATATTTTTTGTCTTTGGATTGACTAGGTCATCTTTCCCTGTGGGAGAAATGGCTGGTACAAAGAGTATAGATCGGAACTCTACTTCGCCCTGTAATAACAACTCAACAGATAAGAGGCCAGAACAAAATGACACAAGTCACACAACTCGTAAGAAGGTTGTGCAACATATCACACTTACACCCTGTCCTGCAGAACAAATGTAGTTTCTTTCTTTATAAATAAATTTGGATAACAGATTGAGTCATTTTTCAGTGAATATAAGTTTTTGATATAAAAAATACATATATTTGGCCAATCATAACACCCCACCCCGGCTGCTTGGCACTACTTTTAATCTTTTTTTCCCGTCTTGAATGCGAAAGGAAACCATGAAAGGCAAAGATCTTTTCAAGATGTCATCTATAACATCTCTATAACACATTATACTTTTAAAAACAGTAATACTAAGCCAGACATTACTGCAATAACTTGCATAAGCACAGATGATAGGTTATTTAAGATAAGACAAAATAAGAACTACACGGGGTAATGGTATTGTGTTCTTGCGTAGGAGAGCAAAGTTATACTTTCATGGAGAGGAGCATTGCTATACTAGGATCAGTAAAAAAAGAAACAAAAAAAAAAAGATCTGTACCTCTGTTGTAAAGTGTGATGAAGCAAGGGGATCCAGATATTCATTAAAAGTTTTCTTGTAAAATTCTTTGTATTCCTCTGTGGTCACATCCTTAGGATTGCGGAGCTGCACATATAAACAACCTGATGAGTAAGTATTTCTCACACCACCAGTGGCAACCATCACACACCACATGTGCCAGGGACAAATAAAAGCTAAGGCTTACCCACAGCGGTTGGGTCTCATTAGTAAGCTCCCAGTCCCAGTACTTTTCAACAACAGTCTTAGTTTTCTTTTTCTTCTGTTACAATATAATAATAATCAGGTCCATGGAAAAAAAAAATACATATACGTGTATGTATATATAAATGGTAAAGTGAAGTTTATAACAAATGTCAGGCAACTGAAAAAAAAAAAAAAGCAAGAAACAGAAAGAAGTACCTCTGTCTTATCATCTTCTTTGGCTTCAGCTGGATCATCGTCGACCTCAACCTGGAAGACCCAAAATACATGAAACATTTACAAGGCGGTGCAATTTTAAAAGCAACACATCATGTGGTACAGGGTAGCTTTACCTCCTTAGTATATCCCTTTTCCTGCCAAGTGTAAATTGGGAAAGAAACAAACTGCGAATAGTTCTTTACAAGCTTCTGAATCCGTTCTGGATGTGCAAAACCTTTGTCATCACGCTGAAAATAGATTGGAAGCACACAACTCAGTTTGAAGGATCAAAACTCAAAAGGTGTTAGACAGCAATTTTTTCTGCTAACCTTTAGGTACAAAGTAAGACGTGTTCCTCTAGGTATTAGATTCTCAGGGTCTGTCTCTTCTCGAATTGTATAAGCACTAGCATTAGCCTCTCCTTCCCACACATATTGTTTATTAGATTTTGGGCTCTTAGTTGAGACAACAACCTACAAGCAAGAAGGTTTTAAAGAAATTACACAAATTTATAAATGAGGGGGTAAGAATTACAAGTAAAAAAATTAATAATAACAGACTAAGTGTTTGCAATGTCCCACTAAAGGACTTACTCGATCCGCAACTAGGAATGCTGAATAGAAACCAACACCAAATTGACCAATCAAATTATTGTCACCACCGGCATCCTTGCTATCCTGTAAAATAATATACTATTATCAGCACAAGCAGCAACTCTAACAAAAGTTGTTCAACTAAAATAGTTCAAGTATTAGACCTTCAATGCTTTCAAGAACTTTGCAGTTCCACTTTGTGCAATAGTTCCAAGACAGTCAATAAGATCTTGTCGAGTCATACCAATACCAGTATCACTGCAAAGAAAAGAAAGAATTGAAGGGTTTCTTTCCAAAAAAAAACATTGAGCAAGCTGGTAACAGAAGCTGATTAGGCTTACATGATTGTTATAATCCCATTGTCTTTATCAGTTTGGATGCGTATATCAAGATCAGCTGCATCCTTCAAAAGTTGAGGCTCTGTTACACTAAGAAAACGCAGCTTGTCCAGAGCATCACTTGCATTACTATACAAAGATTCATACATTAAGAAGGTCAGATACTTTACATAATCTAACACTGTTCAATTTGAATATTAAAAAAAATGTCTATGAATATAACAAACACCCAAAAATACTTCTTACTTCAGAATCAATTGTATATACATAATAAAATCAAAACTAGAGAAAACTATTTCAACTATCCCCAGCACTTCTATCTCATTCAAAAACCATGCTCCTGACAGAACAATGAATTCATATACGAGGGGAAAATAAATTACTATTCTATAATTCAAGATCTAAGAATTTGAGAATTGGAGCTGATATGAGGTTCAAAATCTAGGACAAATGATTATCTTTTACGTAATATATATATATATAAACACCAAAACCCAAGTTCAGCAAAAATGCGACAATATCTAATTAGTGAAATTCCACATGTCTAGCAGTGGCATGTCAACAAGCCCCCAACATAGTCCACCCAAAAAACATGCCAGACCAGGTCCGGGACTATGGCAAGCCCCTTGAGCCTGCCAACCTGGACCATAGGAGTCTTCTAATGCTAGCTGAAGTTACCAAGTGAAAATTCATACAACAAAGGAAAGCATAGTGAGTAGAAAGAGGAAACACGAAAATACCTGATAAGTTCCCTAAGAAACACCTCTTTGTTACTATATAAGCTGTTCACAATGAGGTCCATAAGGCGACTGACCTGTGAAAAAGAGGGCAAATGTTTTACAATTTTGATGAAGTTGAAACTTGCAATGAAGTACTAAACAACATTTAAATTGACATACCTCTGCCTGATATTCATATCTCTCAGTTGGTGGTGTGGCTGATGAGTCAGAGGCTGCTGCAGTCGACTCATGTCGGCTTCCCAAAAAAAAGTCATTTTTCAAGTTTATCTGAGTTAATGAATTGATGGTAGTATGCTTCCCGGTGGTTAATACCGAGTACCATCTTTGTTTGACATCTCTTTCTCCCACCTACGCATAGCCAAACATATTGAAACATATCAGAAAATACATATAATAAAATATATCTACTAAGAAGAATCCAAACCCAATTTATACAAATCACTATAGTTGGCCATACGAAAAAATAATAACACAATAAATACCGTAGGCATAAAATCAATCCACGGCAAAATGGCTACCAAAAAGATAAATATATCTTCTAGTGCAGAAGAGAGATTAGTCCAAAGCAATTACAATTGGGCATTTCTACCTGGGATTATCTAGATAATACTAGAAATGAAAACGGAGACAAATTAATTTTACAAAAAAAAAATACTCGAGCACGAAATGAAATTCGTAATCGATTGAAATACAAGAACCAAATAATTGAATGCACCAGCGAAAATGGAAAGAGCGAGCAATTGAGCGAGTACGCAAACGAGAGCATAACAATGGGGACACGTACTGTATCATAGAATAGAGAGGTAGAAGAGATTGGAGCAGCGGCGTTGCGATAACGTGTGCCGCCGTGGCGCAAGACGGAGGAGACCGAGCGCCTGGAAAGCCTGTGCATGGTCACTGGGAAGAGTAAGATGAATGAAGCAAAAGGTTTGGAGTTGAGTTGGGTTAAGACAATAGATTGGGGTTTAGGGTTTTAGTATGTGTCTGAGAAGTGTAGGGGTTTAGGAAGCTTCTGGAGATCGCTGGAGAAATTATTGTTGGGGTTTTGGGTATTTCCGTCATTGGGCAATACTTTACCTCAGTAGTTTCCGTTGCGAGTATTGCCATACCACGTCAGCATTTTTTTTTAATATATCTTTATGTATTATAAAATAAATGTGAGTCGGAAATAATTGGTTTCTTACTTTATTATTTTTTTTTTCTAACACCCTTGTTTGTTTAAAAAAAAAAATAGATTAAAAAAATAATAAATAAAATTATCTAACTAAAGTAAATAAATTAAAAATAATAAATAAATCATAATAATTTCTCATTACATATTTTAAAATTTTATATTAAAGTATTTAAATTACTCTATCAATTAAGTTTAACAACTATAACCAAAAAAATATTTGTGTTTAAATTTATTTTTTTCATTTATTAATTATTTATTTTGTCACTTAATATATTTTGTTTATTCAAACATATATGTAATAGTGATATAAGCTATAAATATGCATATTTCTTATTTTGTCTTTTAGTATTTTAATGAGAAATTACTAATTTTAATTGTTTTAACCAATAATTGAATAATATATATTTATATATAAATTTTTGTTAGCTTTAAATTTTTTTAATTAAATAATTAAAATTTGATCAAATAAATTTTTTAAATTCATACTTTTAATTTAGAATTTCTTAATATTTTATTATATTAAATATTTTTTCTAAAAGAAAATTAGAAAAAAATATTTAAATTTAAAATTAAAATTATCATATATAATATATAAATCAAAACATAAAAAATACCAAAATTTAAATTATTATGAATACTAAATTTAAAACTAATAAACAACATCAAATAATTTACTTTAAAACTAGAATGCATCATATATTTTTATATGTGAAAAGTTTGTGTCTAACGGATTCTTAGTTTAACGATATTTTTAAATAAAAATTATGATATTATTTATTTCTTTTAAGACTATAGACAATATTTTAATTTTTTTTATATTGTTTGTGACATTCTTTTATAATATATGACATTGTTTATTTATTTATAGTTTAAATGATAATTAAAAAATATAATAAATTTTAAACAAAACTAAGCAAACGTGCATTACACATTGCTTGTACCTAGTATTATAAAAAAAATGAAAAAATGAAAGGTTTTTATAAATACGCTTGTCTTTTTTTACTTTTTTACATTCTCTAATTTTTTTTTCCAAAAAAGACCTTAAATTTTAAAAAATATGATTTTTAATTATTTTTAATTACAAAAATATGATGTTAAAAAAGTAACAAAAAAGTAATCCACAACATATTAAAAAATGAGAAAGAAAAAACCACAAACTCTAAATATACGCTAAAACAATTAAACATATACCCAAAATTAATTTAAAAATAAATTTTAAAAAATACCATTTAACTCAAAGATTATTTTCATAAAAAAAAAGTATATCTACCCAAAATAAACTAAAAATAAATGCAACATGTATCAAAATTAAACAATGAATAAACTTAATAATACAATCCTTATAGGCTAATCAAGAATCACATTCATAGTATGAAAGTAATTCTTAAAAATTTGAAGATTAAAGCAAAATATAGATAATGACATAAAATGGACAGTGAAGTCACGCCACATAGATAAATAGAATCACCATAGAAAATATAAAACTATCAATAAAGAAATGACAAAAGATAATGAGATACACAAAAACGAAATCAAAATAGTCTATCTTACAGAGTTAGGGTCTTCAAACTTTGGGGGCATCAAAAAGCTTATACGCGAGGAGTATAGCTATCCAAAATCTCTATTCTGAGCATTCACAAAGTTATTTGAAGCTTTGCCAAGATAGAATGTGTAGAGTCCGAGAACTTTACTTAGCTAAGATAGATAGTAGTATTATAGTATTTATAACATTATCTTTGTAACTGTGGATTTTTGGTTCAGACCGGGAATTATTTGGACACTCATAGTAGTACTTGTAGATTTTCTAAGTTTAACCTATAGTTTAAGAATATTAATGTTAACCTAAGGTTTGATTATATGACTGATATTAAGGATAATATTTATTATACTATAATGTTTAGATAAGAACCAATAGGATTTTAAGCACATGTTATGTATGGATGATTAAGGATTAAGTATTTTGAGGATTAAATTTAATAAGGGTAAAAGTTTGAATGCTATAAGGTCAGTCAGCAGCTTTGAATACGTTGAGGGCTTAGTCAAGGCTGTTTACTCCATTCAAACTTAGCTAAAAATGTGTATTTTCGTGTTTGATTAATCAGCGTGTGCCGATATATAGCAGCTACAGGGGGCGATATATCGCAGCACGTAGATACAGAAAACACGAGACGATGCACGACAGCCTCGGGCATACTGGCCCAGGCGATATATCGCCTACAGGGGGCGATATATCGCCTCCTTCAGCATATTTTGAAACATTTTGAATTTGTTTTCCATTCAGCCATTCAACCTCTTGATAAGTCCAGCACCTTTTTGAACGAGTCTTCAGCCTCTGCTGAACGATTATTCAAATTGTTTTCACCTAAAAAGCTATTATTTTATTCAAGTAAAATTAAGATCATTTCATTCCTAAACTCTATAAATAGGACCTAGTACCCAGCCATTATTCACCTTTTACTCTAAGTTTAGAGGCTGCAAGTGCTAGGAGAGTGTGAGAGTTAAACACTTGGGTGGGGAAATCATAAGCTTGATCATCATAAGCTTATCAAACACTTGGGGAAGTAAGGTTTCATAGTATTTCGGTTCGAGGTTTAGATTGGTCTACAAGTCTTCAAGGTATTTCTATACCCTAGTTCATTGGTATTATGTTATTTTCTTTCTCATAGTCTTCTACTCAGTCTTCTAACCTTATTCTTATTTTGGTTAGGAAATCTAAGAACTTGCACATAAGTTTTTAGTAAGTATGTTTCTCCAAGGTTTAGTCCTTCCATTCCTTTCATTTATCTTTTTCTTCTATAGACTCACCTTTTCTTAATGGTTATTAGGAGTGTTCCAAAAGTCCCAACGCTGTCCTCTTATCCCGGTAACTTTGGTAAGGAAAATAGGATAGAATCTATATGTTTTATGCTTATGTTATCTTATGTTTTATGTTATGAAATATGTTATAAAATATGTTATGAATATGTATGTTTGTAGGCTTGGGCATATGACCCATATGACTAACAAGACCCCAAATAGATTATGGGCATATGACCTACTTAGCTAGTAGGACCCCACTAATCTCATGGGCATATGACTTGTTTAGTCTATGGGACCCCAAGTAATAATGGCCATTATAGTATGTGTATGATAAAGTGTTATGTTAAGTTTTTATGTTTCTTATGAAATTATGTATATGAACTATGTGTTAGATTTTTCTTTGCTGGGCATTAAGCTCATTCCTTTTTGTTTATATGTGCAGGAAAATAGCTATAGTGGCGGTAAGATTCATGGATGCTTGGGAGAATGTGTATCGGTGGTGAATGGAGTCAAGGAGTCGAGAGTTCGATTTTCGAGGATGTAGTCTTGTTTTACCTTTTTTTATGGTTTTACATGTATTTTTCCGCACTTTCTATATAACTCCTTTTCACTTTAAATTATGTTTTGTTTTAAAGACAATGGGATCCCATATCCTACTTGATATTTTATGAGAGTAATTTTTATTTCTACAAGTTTCTAATAAATTTATGGTATTTTCGCAAATGTAAGTTTTATTAAGGATTTGTATGTATAGTTTCGTTAATGGTCCAAAAGTCTAGAGTAGTGGGTCATTACAGAATGAGAAGTGAGATTAAACAAGCATTTAAAACTCACACAAGTCGAGTAATTCTTAGTAAGATTCTTACAAAAATGAGTATTCTTATAAAGCTAGAGAGGAAGAGGGGTTAGAGAGAGAGAGTTAAAAAGTCTAATCAAGGCTTTACAACTCTAAAGGATCTCTTTTATAGTGTAGGCACCGTTATTAGGACTAACTAATATAATAGCACCATTTAAACAAATTTTTTTGGCAAAAACATACATGAATCTCATAGTGTCAAGGGGCATGTCACTTGTTATAGCCATTAATGGATTAACAGCTACAGGCGACATGTCATCATATAGGTTGTGACATGTCGTCATATAGGCTGCGATATGTCGTCATCCCACTGCCTAAGGTGTCCAAAAATGCTCTTAAACACCTCCAAATCCCTCCAAACTTTTAGGGGATGCTTGAATACTTCATTGTATCATTCTAGACCCAAAAAAAGTCAATTATAGATGTCTACAACAAAAACTCATATTTTCACTTCAACTTTACTGTACCTTGTGTAAACTATTCAACCATTATATTTAACCAATCTCAATGATACATGTCGTATGCCGTATCAAATTTAAATATATATTTTTATTTATTCACTTACACCAGCTACTTCAGTATAGCAGTAAATAAGGGTCGAACCCACGAGGACTATGATCAAATTATTATTCAAAATAATATTAGACTAAAATTAAAAAAGAGTTTTAGTTTTAATAGCTGAAAACATAAAATAAAATAAATATCAATGATTGAATAACTAAGGATATAACGATATTAAAGAAATAGTCAAGAATTACTCTCCACCTTCAACAATCAATCTATCAACAATGATGAATAATATTCTCTATTCCCAATTAAACTATTAACCCCGCAGATAATACTTAAGCAGTCAATTATCTCAATTTCCCTAATATAATTAATTAAAGCTAAGCGCTCTTAATTAACCCTTTTTACCCAGTAATAAACCCATTAAGCATACAATCTATTTAACCTAGTAAAAGCATTACACTTTGTGGAAACAGGTTAACCTAGGCAACAAATTCATTAAGCATGCAATTCATTTAACCTAGGTTCTATTGCTCATCACAATTAAAATACCCGGCACAATACCTTAATTGCAATTTATCACTTTACTTAGAATCCTAAACTATTAGGTGAATAGAAATCTTAAGATGATAGTAGAACAATGCAAGACTTTAATTAGTGGTCATCTAAACAAGATTTTACAAGATCCATGCCATTCAAATAGAAAAATAGAAGCAATTTAATATAAGGGAATAAAAGGAATAAAATTCATCAATGCATTCAAGATCTCATGTCTAGGGTTTTGAAATAACCCTTAACTATAAAGAAAACTACTCCCTAATCATATTCATATTCATAAACATAAATATTCAATGAAAATAAAAGAGTTTTGAGAAGAAAGAAAAACTTGATTGAAGAATATAGATGATGATATTTTTTTCATTCTCCTCTGCTGCTCTAGCCTCTAAAAATTGCAATCCAAAGTTATCATAAAAGTTAACCCTAATCCCTTTTATAGCCCCTTAAAAATTACATTTTAAAGAAAAATTTGTTGCACGGCTGCGACCAGTGATTCTTGATGGCCGCAGCCACGGGTCATATTCTGGGCCATGTTCACGCAGAGGCCGCGGCCAGGAGATCATGATGGTCGCGGCCAATACTCCCTGTCTCCCAGGCCGCGGCCACTGGTCATTTTTTGCTCATATATTTTTTTCTTCATAATCTCCAACTTAGGCTCAATCCTCGGGTTTAGGGACTTCGAAAACACTTAAATCTCGTTCAAAACTTCATTTTCTCGAGTCCTATCATTGCACCTTCATTTTTAACCACAAAATTGTATCAAATTCATCAATAATACCTTATAAAATATTTTATGACTTAAAAATAAAATAAAAACTCGTAAAACAAAGCTAAGAACACCTAAAAACACTTTAAAGGAACATTATCTAAATGTGAAAGGATAAAATATATAATATCCAAAATATCCTTATCACTCAACAATGGCTGGTGTCCCAAAGAGAGAAAAAGAGTATCGGGAGGGAAAACGGGGAGTGAATGGGTTTTTGTTTTTATTTAATTTATTTTTATAATATACTTTTCAAAATTATGGTTTGACCTTACTCAAAAAAAAATTATGGTTTGAACCCCAAATTCAACAACCTCAACACAGAAGCCCATTTTTTCTATTTAAAAAATTTTCCATTTTGAAAATAATTAACATTTTGGTCCAATACACCCAATCCAAATCTTAACAAAGTTTATGAATTTTTTTGATTGATATTAACAAAGTTTTTGAATTAAAAAAATAAAATACGCAAGTTATTACTAAATAATAATTTATAAGCCTGGATTGAGCACTCGACTCATCTTCCTGTTGGCAAGTAGTACTAATATATAATAATATAAGGGTAATTCTTTAGTCCCTCAATTGACATTTTTAGGACTTAGTCCCTTAATAGTTGTGAGTCGTATGATATGTTAATTTTTAGGTTAGATGGTTGGATTTGAATCTTTTGATTGAGTGATACAAAAATACATATATACCCTTGGGACCCATTTTAACCTTTTATTTGTTTTTAATTTGTTTAATCCAAAAAAGATTTAAAAAAAAACGTTTCTTCCTCTCCGACTCCGAGTTGGACTGAGAAATAACGTTTTAGATTTTTTTTTAATTGAGATATCGTTGGAGTGGCTTCATGGGTTGTGGGTGGAACTTGGTTACACTTTGTTTAAAGTCTTCGGCTTCGTGGGTTTCGTCTTTTGTAGTGTCCGAGTTGGAGAAAAGAGTTGTTCTCTTACTGGTATGTTGTTATCTCTCTCGTTGTTGGTTTTTTTTTGGCAAAAATCCTCATTTTGTAATTACTAGTTAAGATATTTGCATGAATCTTGACTTTGGATATTTATGAAACTTGTGATGTTTGGAATTTATTCGGACGATTTTTTTTCTTGAACATTAGTGAAATTTGCACTGGGCATTGCTTTAATTTATGAAATTTTGTAAGTTGTGAAGTTTAAGATGCATTTTCCGAGTTCGATAAGGCTAAGATATTGGGAATTAGTTTATGTGATTATTATTAAGCAATTAATATAGATTTAAATATCGAATATTATAATAATTTATGTATGTATAACTGTGAATTGTTGATTAAACTATCTTAGAGTTTTGTATCATTTGATTTATTATGCAACGCAGATTAGGATGGTTGCTATTGCTTGAGGGCAACAATATGTTGACATAGACATAGATTTATAGAAATGATTAGTTTAGCCAATGCATTATTGACCTACCACAACAAATCATAGATGTCTACATCATCAGCCTCAACAAATATTCAGTCCTTCTCGGCGTACAGACTCCGTCTATGTCAAAATATTATCATCGCCAAGACAAGGTAGTCGACATAGATATCAGGGGAGGTAGTTCAATGACAACCTACATACTTCCAGGATCCCCACAAGATTTACAATTAGATACAAGAATCAGGCAAGTATGGTCAAATGGAGAAAGAGTATTAGCGCTAAACCAGAGAGGTGTCTTCGTTTTCGATCACTACAACTTAGATTACACAAGCGTAATTGGGGACGTTCTACTGCCACCTATACGACACATCCGTACAATCAACACATCTCAGTTGGTTGACCCCATCTTCCCTGCAAACAATGACGAAATAATAATTTCCTCCTCAACTAAGGGGCCAATGTGGTCTATACTTTAAACCTGTGTATTTTACACTAAATTCCAAGTAAAGTTACAAAAGTATAATATGAATAATTCATCAATTAAGCATCTTCTAAATAAGGTGACATTAATTTTTTTTAATCATTAACTTACACAAAGAATATTAGTTGCAACTAATGACGCGTAAACAAACAGTCTAAAAGTTTGCATAATAATTTCGATACGCTGCTTTGATAGAAAAAAATATATTAGTGAAACTCATAGTGCATTTTTTGTTTGTTTTATGTCATATCAGTTGTCTACAGCTTTGCCTCTTAATTGATTAATCAATTTCAAATAGAAAAAAGATAAGTTCTTTTTATATTGTTATTTGTGTACAACAATATAGACAGTAGGATTAAGATTTGATCATGAGCGCATTCCAAGGGATCAAATGTTGATAAGGTTTGTCCTTCTCTAACTCATAGTCTCATCTTTTTACTGTGTCTATACAATGTATAGATGTGTTTCATTTGTAATAATTAGCAGTTTCATAAATATATAGTCACATACTCTTTGTCATGTTAAGTTTCATCTTTTATTGATCATTTTTTTCTTTCATTTTTATCATTACTCTCATCGAGTTTTATATTGTTTAACTAACTTGACTTAAAATTATGTACATTGTGAAATCATCTTTTGGCTCTTTCCAGAGTGTGCACTAATGAAAAGTTTTGATGTACAAAAAATACAAATAAGATGCAGTCTGCATTCCTCTAAATCAACTAATTTGACTAAAACTCTCATCATTGTATCATGTAAGGTTAAAATCTCTTAACCTACTATTTGCTCCCAAACTTTCTCAAATTGGACATAGTTCAACTGTCACAATAGAAAGCAGTAATAACTGCAGTTTGGGTATTTGGCAGTTTTAGTGGTTCAAAATGATCTTTAGACTCAAGCTAGTAAACAGACTATATTAATAGCTTTATAGAGAGAATATGTAACTTAGATCTCATCTTGTATTCAACATTGACAAATGTTGTTATGGGTTCTTGTATTATGTTGGTGAGAGTTTGAAAAATAAAAACAAACTTCTTATTATGATTATATAACTTTGTAGTGATCTCGATTTGTGCTTACTAAAGAGTGTTAGCTCCATCCACTTGATTTAGGTCATACTTGTTTCAACCAAGTAAATTTCTTATGTTGTTAACATGAGTACCATTTATGATTCTCATTTGGTCTAAAATGTATTACTAGTGCAATGCTGTCAACATGAGTAATGCAGGCCATAAAACTCTCTATGATGATCATGAGACAACTAAGGCTCATGAGGTGTGCTCATTGGATTCCAGTCATTATTGGCTTTTATTATTATTATTATTATAAAACCATATTTACTTCAGACTTTTTTACTTTTAGCTATAACATTATTACTCACCACTCAATTAAATATTACTTACTAGCATAAAAATGTTACTTATACACAAAAAAACAAATAAAAATTACTTCAAGGTTTTTTACTTTCCGATACAATGCTATTACTGACCATTTCATTAAAAATTACTTAGCCGCATCAAAAAATTACTTACCCAATATCGTAAATAAGTTCAAACATAATACATATTTTATCTTATTGCCCTCGACTGTACACTTTTTGGATTGCAAATTACTTTATTATCCTTACTTTTCGCAGCCAAGCCAACACAACTTATTAGATCCAATTTACATAACCGGTTCATTAAGTATAAAGTTTAAAAAAGAAAAACACCAAAATTATTCAAAGCTTGACACTTGGCAAATAATTTGGGTCCCACTTGTTGGACTAAGTCCCGTGAACGACTAACGAATTTTGTTAAGATTTTTTTTCAAAATTAAAGTTTTAAATATTTAAATATATATATATAATTTAGTCATAATAAAGTGGCATCCTAACCTTTTTTTTTCCAGGTCTATAACACTTGTATACTATTGCCCTAATTATTTTTACTTGTCAAAAATACCCCCAACAATATAAGCTGCCAAAAACATTCCTTCCCTCCAATGCTATCCAAAATTATAAGAGATTGCTAATGTGGCAAATAAAAATATTTTTTTATTAATTTAAAAATACCTAAAAATATATTTTATTAAAAAAATATAAATTAAATTAATAAAAATATAAATATAAATTTTGATTAAACTCAAAAGCTTAGAACTAAAACTAAACAAATCTAAAAAATTTTAAAATTGTCATCAATCTTCATGTGCCAAGAAAAGCGAGGGGCTATTGAGCTAAATGACCCTCTGCCAGAAAAATACCAAAATTTTCAAATTAAAGAAAACAAACCCACATACAATCTAACATCAAACACATATTTACTAATATCTATCACTAGTCTAAAATCTAAACAAATACAAAATCCAAAACCAAGCCTCATTGTCATCTTTGCATCTCCTCATCACTGTCATCGCATCCTTTTCATGTGCAACCCACATATCCAAAATCACAAGCAAACTCAACAAAAAATTACAGCTAAAATCAATTTAAAATCATATCCAAATTCACATATCCAACCAAGATGTGCACCAAAGTTCCTTTGTTCTACCCAACTACCTGTAGAGAAGAAGGAGAGCTTCCAAGTTTCAGTTTGATATTTGAAATGGACCTCACATGCAGAGCTTGAGATTGCGAACGACAAAATAGGTTTTTGGTCGGCGAAGAAGACGAAGCTCAGAAAACGGAGGGGAGGAGGCTGAAGAACACGATGGAGATAGTTTTTTCTTAAAGGTTTTAAATATTATGTAAATATAATATAATTTATATTAGGTTTTAAACATGATCATAAATTGATGTAAATGTTGTTTTTAATAATAGAGTAGTTTTTGGGGTTTTCTTAATAAGGTACTAGATTATATAATGGAATACATAAATAATAACATATATTCTGATTATTAATAATAAGAGCAATTGGTGAAAATGACTTATTTTTTGAAGTCATTTTGCATTCTGGCCTAGTTTTGATAATTTTTTGCAAAATGTCATTTACCTAAAATTTTCGACCAGTTGTCTGAATTTTTTAACCGGCTGTCTGAAATTTTTTGACCAGTTGTCTATAGTGTCGGATGTCATTTTGTAAAAAATTATTAAAACTAGACCAGAATGCAAAATGACTTCAAAAAATAGGTCATTTTGTCAAAGGGCCCTAATAATAATACAAAACATACCTCAAAATAAAAAATATTTGTATTATATTAATTGCATAACAACAAATTGTTAGAGATATTTGAACTGTCTCAATGGAAAATAAGAAGTACTATTACAACTCTAAGCAAAATAATACAAAGACACAATGAATGATTAAATAAGATTACAACTCAATACTAAAAATACAAATAGATGTAAAAAAGAAATAGATGAAGAGAATGATAAGAACTACAACTCTAAAACAAAAGATACAAATAAATATGTAAAAATAAAATAGAAGAATAGAAGATAAAAGCAATGGTAGAAGAAATAACAAGAACAAAAAGTAAAACACTCTCACTCACACAACCAAAGTGAAAAGCATTGGGGATCACCAACTTGAACAAGGTTTACAACCTTTACCGAAAATCTTATTCCCCCTATCTCAAGCACTAAGGGGTTCTCTCAATATTGGAAATAGCTCTCTGGAATAATCTAGCATTTTGGTGTATTTCTAGCCAAGTGCTCTAGTGGATAGAAATAGAGTTGTCTTACAAGTGAGCATCATGATCCTATTTATAGAGTTTTGAGACATCCTTTGAATTTTAAATTCCACCAACCCCATGGTTGTTACCAATGTTTAATTAAATGTTTATGGAATTAAAAAAGAGTCTTGGGAGTTACTTGATGTGTTAGAAACGTTCAAAGTGGAAAAGATGATTGAAAATTGGTTGCACACATCTTTGGCCACAGCCACTAGCATGCCTGGCCGCGGCCGTGGCTCACTGTCCACCAGGCCGTGGCCACCAATGCTCCTCGCCGTAGCCACAAGCCATTTTCAGCACCAAAATATCAGTTTTCCAAAAACATCCTAAATTCTTTCCCACATGATTTTGTAACCTCCATACACCTAATGGGAGTTAAAAACATGTCTCCAACAACCATTAGGTCCATATTACCTAATGGCTCTTATGAAATTCAAATCAAATGTGTAACATAAAATCTACACATTATTGGGTGATATTTGAGAGTTACAAATTTGTAACTGATTTTGTAACTCCAAAATATGTTACATTTGGGCACACATATGTGTCTAATTTTTGTAACTCTCAATAATATGTTATAAAGTGTGACAAATCACATTTGTGTGACAAATCACATAATGTCACATTATTTAATCTAATGTTATATTATATAAAATAATATAACATTCTCCCACTAGATTAAATAATCACTTTTTGTAACACTTATTTAATCAATCAATAAACATTATATTAAAATATAATATTCTTCAACTTGATTAAATAATTACTCTCTATAGAAACATTTGCATTGGTGCATAAAGTAAAATTTCTTTCGACTTGAATTTTACCAAGTTTGTTGAAATTTCGGTTGCCGAAGCATTTAACCATTATCCCTTGATAACAAAACCGGTGATAACACACATACCTTTGCTATGTTCACTTGAGACCTCAATGTCTTGCTTTTGCACCGTTAATGGTCATGTGCACATTCCATTCATAGATTTTTCTTGAGAATGACTCCCAATTCGTATGAGGGGCGGCACCACCCCTAGGTCTATATAGGTAGAACTCGTACAATATTTTATTACCCTAAAATACTTTATTTTAAGACTGAGTTCTATTAAAAAACCTTTCAGTTTTAACCTTCATTTTGGTAACACACTAGTACTCATATCTCATATGGGACAAAATTTGAGTACTACTACTATTCACTTGATTGACCTGTTATTACCTATTGAACCTAATACTAGTTTGGCTACTAGTATTACGATAGGTTACCATCAACCATGAATCTCTTTAGGGAGTCTAAGTCCCATCTCTTGAGATGTAGAAATGATTTCATTTGAATCATTTCTTTTCTCATGTATGCATACTTAAACACTCTCATTATTTTATTCAAATTTTGTTGCTAGCTATAGTTTGATTAAAATAGTTACCTCTTTAAAATAGTGAGTTTGACCATAGTTAGCACCCCCACTATTTTATTATTCAATATCCAAAATAAATATTTTCCTTGAATATTAATTCTAGAAACCTCTTTGTTTCTAAAATTCTCCTTTATGTTTTAAATTGATTCCTTCTTGAATCAAAATATTACAAACAATAACTTTAGACATCGAACATGTCTAGATTTATCCATTCTATACACATATAGCCAAAGTGATTTAGAATGTGGAATTCTAAATCACCTATTTGATAGGATGATCAAATTAATAAATAATTATCAACAAAATAAATTGATTAATTTTGGATCATCACTCCCACATTTCTCACATAGTGATAATAAAATATCACTTTAAAATAGAAATCTCTTCATTTCTATTAAGTCTTTTATCCTCAAAGATAAATCTAGAATTATAATTCACAAATTTTATCATGAGTCCTTTAAGCCACATGATAAACTCTCAATAAATCAAGATGAAAAACCTCAATGTTTATCTTGATTTATTTACTTGCTAATGCAAGACATACTTCTTTGAAAGTAACTCTCACTTAGTTTCTTTTATATATTTCACAAAATAAAATATGTGAACGCAAATGTCATATGAAAATTTCTCAAACAAAAAATCAATAACTTTTACTTTTAGTTTTCTAAATAATCTCAAAATCACTTAAACAAGTTTTGTGTATTTTTTAAGAGTCTCTTTGAGATTCTTTTGAAAATACAAATTTTACATCTATTGATTTTCTCATCAAAATCAATTTCAAGATGTCAATTTTTTTTAAACACTTTAAATCAAATAAAATAAACCCTCGTTGATTTATTTAAACACTTTAACTTCTTATGTTTTAGTTTAAAATTATCTCCTCATTGAGATTAATTTAAACATATCACCATCTTTAACCAAAATGAATAAACTCTTTTATTCACCATTGGTGTAAAGATTCAAAATTGCTTCTCAAATTTTGTAATGTCTTCTCATTGAGACATTATTTAAGATTTATTGTCACTAAATAATTCTCAAATATTTTTTATTTGCCCACACTTTAGACTCCAAGTCTATTGGACAATATTTCATCTCAAAATTTTGATCCAATATTTCCTAGCAAGAGCAAGATATTTCCACCAAAAAATGTAACCCCCTTAGGTTCATCTTTTCTTATCTCATAAAATGCGATGCTCATCTCTTTAAATGAGAAAATAAAAAATTATCAAATAATTATTTTATTTACCAAATAAATGGTTACTAATCACATTAATAATCATATTATATGGAACACTATAAAATCATGATAATTCACATGTATATATCAATATATTTTTATATATTAACATAATTATGTCTCAATGTAAATTCACATAATTTGTCAACATATGTCTATTATATTAACATGCCTTTTGAATCACATAATTAATTGTAAGTATATCACGTACAATAATTCTCATATCCACATGTTGATATATTCTATTGATTCACAAAATCAATATATAGGCATGTCAAAACTACCAAATTATCATGCTTCATAAAATCTCAAAACATAATTTTCATATTAATGTTATACTATCTCACCTATAGCATATACATATAAGTTTTACAATCTCTAGATAATGAAAATCATGTCAAAATTTCACTTATAAGGATTACACATTAACTTTCATAAAACAATGTGTTAACTATGTCACAATGTATTTCATATTATGTTAGCATGTTAACAACTACACACTTATTCATATAAATTTTATTCTTTTCATTTCTATCACCACATGAGAGTCACTAGATCTTCTAAGAGAAGAAGAACATTACCTTATCTTACCATCTTTTCACAAAATCTCTATGATTTCTCCTTCCATTAAAACAAACAAGGGTGATAAGCTTACTATTACAACTCTAAGAAAAATAATACAAAGACACAATGATTGATTAAATAAGATTACAACTCAATGCTCAAAATACAAATAGATGTAGAAAAGAAATAGATGAAGAGAATGATAAGAACTACAACTCTAAAACAAAATATACAAATAAATATGTAAAGATAAAATAGAAGATAAAAAGCAATGGTAGAATAAATAACAAGAACAAAAAGTAAAACACTCTCACTCACACAACCAAAGTGAAGAGTATTGGGGATCACCAACTTGAAATGGTTTACAACATTTGCCCAAAAGCTTATTTCCCCATATCTCAAGCACTAAGGGATTATCTCAATATTAGAAATAACTCTCTGGAATAATAAAGTCTTTTGGTGTATTTTTAGCCAAGTGCTCTAGTGGATATAAATATAATTGTCTTACAAGTGAGCATTAGACTCCTATTTATAGAGTTTTGAGACATCATTTGAATTTCAAATTCCACCAACCCCTATGGCTGTTATCAATGTTGAATTGAATGTTTATAGAATTAAAAGGGAGTTTTGGGAGTTACTTGAGGTGTTAGAACCGTTCAAAGTGGAAAAAAAGGTTGAAAATTGACTACACACATCTCTAGCCACGGCCACTAGCATGCCTGGCCACGGTCGTGGCTCGCTGTCCACCAGGCTGTGACCACCAATGTTCCTGGCCGCGGCCATAGGCCATTTTCAGCACCAAAATATCAATTTTCAAAAAACGTCCCAAATCCTTTCCCACATGATTTTGTAACCTTCATACACCTAATGAGAGTTAAAAACATGTCTCCAACATCCATATTACCTAATAGCTCTTATGAAATTCATATCAAATGTGTAACATAAAATCTACACATTATTGGGTGATATTTGGGAGTTACAAATTTGTAACTCCAAAATATGTTACATTTGGGCACACATATGTGTCCAATTTTTGTAACTCTCAATAATATGTTACAAGGTGTGACAAATCACATTTGTGTGACAAATCACATAATGTCACATTATTTAATATAATATTATATTATATAAAATAATACAACACAAATACTTTCCTTTTAAAAGTTTATGATGTATATAATAAATTACCTTATATAATTATATATCATGCAACAATGTTCAAACAAAAAAGAAAATAAACAAATACAACTAATATTACATAATTAAAAATTCCGTACGTCCCATGGCGAACAAAAATTGTCCGCCCATTTCAAATTAATTTTTTTTTTCTAGAAAAGTTAACATAAATAGAAATTTGGATTTTAATGTTTATAAACAAAAACATTCAACGTATGTTTATTGAGAACTAAACAAAAATGTTTATTAAGAAACACCTGTATGTTTGTAAACCTTTTTTTATATATAGTTTTGGAATGCAACATGGCAACCAAACTTGTTGAAAAATGTTTATGAACGATTTCTAAAAACAAACATTATGAAATAAACGAAGTGGTAGGTTATATATAATGAACACAAAGAAAATTATGGCTGTTAAAAAAACAAAATAAAACATGAACACATCTTACATAAATATAAAAGTTTATTTTAGTGAACATTCAACTTAAATTAAACCATATTATTCATTTACTTGTTTAATGGAACAATAAAATCATATAATAAATGTAAATGCCTTATCTTGTCTATCTTTGCAAAAATATCATTTTTGATACTTGTTTAGAAAAATGTCAATAATAGTCCAAAAGTTCTGTGGGGCCTTATTAAAATAATGTCATATGGGTCCATTTGTTTGAAAACAAAACCAAATATCTTTATGTAGTTTGTAGAAAATAAATACAATCCCACTGAATTTAAAATAAAACAACTAGACAAATCATTATTCTATAGCGTTTCTAGATCGTCCCCCTTCACTGGCTTCCCGCGACATACATACTTATGAATATGGAAACTCCAAGCTCACCACATGCGTGCCAAATAAGAACCTAACACCTACCTAAAAGGGGGTGAGCTAAAAGTCCAATAAGTAAGTACAACCATATACAATCAATAGGAAAATACAACATTTCTATACTTGTCATCTTATCTTTAAATGAAATATAACACACAGTCATTCAATTTCTAGATCAATACTTTATCTGAAAATAAATACACAAACAAATAAAGTAACTACTATGTGAGGAAACCAGGAAACATAATCATGGGAAGTGATCCTCCTGTGCCCACTTGGGGCCTATGGCGGGTCCGCCCTGTGAGTTATGTAATACTTTAGTAACTCCTATGTTGTGTCGCGTACGTGACGCTAACTGTGCACGCCAAAATTCCACACCAAGTAAAGACCAAAACTCATGTCCAAATCTCCTAGATAATCAAGTGTGAATATGAGAAATTATCCCATATAACACCTATAGACGAAGGCGCAAGGCCATAGATGAAAAGGGTCTCGCATAGCGGGGCTCGCATGTCCGAACCCTCAAAATAGCCAAGTGCGCAAGGTCTGTATGGGTAAGAACCTCAATAGCGAGGCCTAACTCGCCTTAGGCATAAGGCCTCAACATAAGGTTCGCGTATGGAGAAGAAGGCCTTGCATAGTGAGGCTCTATATGCCCAAGTGTCCCATACGCCCAACTAGCATTAGGCATAAGTCCTCCGCACAAAGTTCGCATTTGAGGCCCTATATGCCCAAGTATCTCGTACACCCAACTAGCCTTAGACATAAGGCCTCCGCACAAGGTTCGCGCCTAGAGAAGAGGGCCTCGCATAGTGAGGCCCTATGTGCCCAAATGTTCTGTACGTGAAGCCACAAACCATGAGCACCTCACATAGCTAGGTCTTGCACTGAAGGGACTACGCAAGACTAAACTCGCCAAACTCACATGACTCGCGAGGCTGAACTCGTTATGCGAGGCGCCTCACCTTACACTCGGGGCTTCATGCAAGATGCCGCCTCTCGCCATCCGTGCGCGTGAGAATGCCTAGCGACAAGGACCTTGCTATGTGAGGTCTTCACTATGCGAAGCGCCTTGTCTTGCGTCTGAGGCTTCACGCGAGGTCCCATGTCTCTCCAGCCCGAGGTCCACGAGAGGCACCTTGTGTCATCACGAGCAACCCACGCCCCCTGAAGTAAGTGCCACTAGCGAGGCATATCTTCACTGTGACTTCTCATAAATTGTAAAGTCTAAAGCTTCTCGAGTATACGTATGAGGAGAACTAGTAAGGGCCCAACCATCATTATATATCAAGCTAGAATTGGTGAAGACAACTAAGTATGCTACTCATGATGACTTTCAAGCTTTCCCACACTTAGCAAAATGAAAGGAAGCTTGGAGAAAAGATGTATCTTGGAAATGTAAGGAACATCAGGTATGAGGCACGCATACGGGTACGAGATGTACGACCATGAGGAAGACAAAGGCGTGTCCTTGACATCCGTATCCGACAAGTGGTGGTGACACGAATTAGTACGAGACATGGTGGCATGACTTGCATGCCTCTGACCATGTACCAACATTGACACCACAACTCTCTGCTCCACCACGACCTGTGCCACTACTATGACAATGTACCCGTGTACTATTTTGTCCTTAGGGATCACCATGTATTAGGGGCCATTAGAGCCCAACTATAAATAGACCTTCACTCCTCAGACTAAGGGGTTGGAAAATTAATTATAACTGAGGCTATTGAGCAATATACGAGCATTTTCTCCATTGTTGTTCAAGACTCTTCCTCTTCAAGTTTTTTATATATTCTTTCTAAGTTCATCATTTTCTTATCGACCTTTGAGTTTTCTGACCTTACATCATTGGCGAGTTCTCATCGTCAACACTAACAATGTTGTTTCTATGTTGTGCTGCGTACATAATGCTAACAACGCTGTTTTCTATTTGGTGCAATCATACAACAGATCAACATAATACTCATAATAGCTTACCACATAAGGTACCTATTTTACTTTCAAACATTAAGAACAATACTCATAGAAATATAACTAACTTCCTTACCTCAAGTCTAAGCAACAACAAGAGCAGGAAAACTTCACAACGAGCCTAGAATGGTAATTAAAACACTTGTCTTAATACCATGTAAAACACACATGAACGCATCAAACATATCCCACATGTGCATGGGTCATGCACATGTGGCACCTATCTTAAAACAAGTTCCACCACTCCCTAAATTCTATCAGAACTCATGTAATGACCCAACTACTTCTAAGACCTTCGACCATTAAAACTACTAGACATAATCACTATTTTTGAGAAAACATACATAAGGAATATTCATAACTTTATTAAAAACTCCAAAGTAAATATTTGAAATACATAAATGAGCAGTATGGGATCCCATTGTCTTAAAAATAAAACAATACTTTAAAGTAAATGAAGTTGTTTACAAAGCTAAATGCGGAAAATACATAAAAACATAAAACTAAAATAAACGTCATCCTTGATCGTCTCGCAGCACATTTGTAGTGCACCATAATTTTTTTTTTAGTTATTAAAGTTTTTGTGTTTTATTTTATTTAAGTGTGTTACACCCAGATTTCGAGACAAGAGGTTATGACCCAAAAAACTGGGCTCGTCAGGTGTGAGCTCGAAATGTATGAAAACATCATACGATCCAGTTGTAAAATCTCTGAAGTAAAACAACGACCTCGAAGATGTGTAACCTCGGGATATTTTCTGAGTTCGAAATGGCACGACATTGGGATATATCTTTTACTGATTGTCTTTAGATAAGACAGTCCGAACTTGGGAAGTGCAAGCTCGGGTGTGACAGCTTCAATAGTACCTACCTATCCTGAGCATGGCCTGAAGTTGGGTGGCAAGTTCGTAACAGTTCCATAAGTCTTGATAGTCATAATGCCGATTGCTGATCTCAAAGACCTGATGAGTCACCTGGGATAACCCATTATGTGTGAACATATTTATTGTTGTGAAATCCCAATGTTTAAGGGATACCATTTAGTCTGTTATCTGTTCCCGATTTTTATGGGACGTTTCCATGTATATAGGAGATATTGCATTAAATGTCATTATTTGAATTGATGTATAGAATATCTTCCCGAAATATGTGGGAATGAACTCTGTAACCTTCCCTATAAATAGAGGAGGAATGACCACTTGTAAAGGATCGATTTCTGATTTCTAGAGAGAAAGTTCTGGGTAATTCATCTCTGAAGAATTTCTTGGAAACTCTAAGTCTTAATAACATAGACTCGTGGACTAGGCAGAATTAACCACTGAACCACGTAAAAATCTTCTTATTTCTCTTCATCATCCATTCGCTTCATAGTTTACATTGTTTAATTACTCTACGATTTAAGTTGACGAAAAACGGTGTCAACAGTTTGGTGCTTTCATTGAGAGCATTAGGCATTACATGTGTGAATCTAGTAAAAAAAGCCTCCCTGAATCAGCTATGGCCGCGAATGATCCCAATGTTCCTGAGGAGGAAATTTTAGATGAAGTTGACTACCCCCGATGTGCTGGAAAGCAGCCCATGACGAATTCGGACCCTCATGAGAGGAGTGGGTCCTCTGACTCTCAAGGACCATCCGCACCACCGACCCCCAGCGACGATGAGGACATGTACTATAATCCAGAACGATATGTCCCAATAGTGGAGCTCGAAAATCGTCAATTGTGAAAGCAGTTGGCAGAAGCCAAGAAACATAATGAGGAGCTGGCCAGACTGGCTGCTGAGGCCCAGGCGGCTCAGCCCCCGCCTCCGCCAGAGGCCCAAGCTCCGCCTCCACGAGACGTTCACCACGTAGGCCTAGTGGGCGACCTCGCAAAAACGCTGCCACCCGAAGAACGGAGCAACCTCCGCTACCTGCAGGACAGCTTGCTCCCTCAAGGCCCTGGAGAAGTACCAGGGCTGGAGCTCCTGCCAACTCAACTATAGAGGTATCGACTGAGATAGGGAATAACCGAGCCCCCACGGAGGCTCGGACCCAAAATCCTGGTAACACGCAGAACATTCCTGAACCAGCTCAGGAAAACTCGAGACCTTCTAGGCCCCGTAATGGATGGAAGCCACCATCACCCATAAGGCACCCACCATCGCCGATAAGGTATCCCTCACCAACTCGGAGAAACACTCAACCGATTCGGGGTGATAGGGAAAGGCAAGCTGGGCAAAAACATGGGAATGGGGAGATTGCTAGGGAGCATAGAGGTACCCAACCCACGAGAAGCCAAATGTCTCGGTTTCATACTATTGAGACGAGGCAACCAGAAAGGAACCCATCTCGAAACAATCGCGCGACGAGCCATGTCAGTGAAGGCTCGGGAGACACTAGATCGGTCAGTATGTATGACCAGGGATGCAGAAATACTGGGAATCGAAAGGATCACCCAGATTTATGAGAACACTTGAACCATAATCAGGGTAATGATAACCCCTCGAACCCAGACCTGAGGGATCACCTCAATGGATGCAAGAATCCTATGCGGAGGCGCGAAGCTGGGATTGTGATCAACGATAACCAGTTTCCAGTCAGACCCCCTGTGGATCCAGTCCAAGAAAGGATTGAACAACTAGAAAGAGCGTTCATGCTCTTACAAAATGAATGGGGTCAGGATCGGGACGAAGAGTTCAACGAAGAACTTGAGCCCTTCGCCCCCCATATTTCCAACACCCCGTTTCCTCAAGGATTCTGAAATCCTCATGTCCCACCATTTGATGGGAATTTCGATCCACACAGACATTTGAGTACGTTCAATACAATTAGAGAGTGAGTAATGTGGGCTACGAGCTCAGATGCAAGCTGTTTACAGCCTCGCTCACAGGACCAGCAAAAAACTGGTTTGAAAAATATAAAAGGCATTCGATTGCTTCTTGGGATCAATTGTCTAGAGATTTCAAGAAGCAATTCAGAGCCATGATTGGAATAAGGCCCGAGGCGTCTGCCTTTACCAATGTCCGACAGTAGCTGAATGAAACATTGAAAAGTTACCTTACAAGGTTTAATTTGGAAGTCGCCCGAGCTCGTGACGTAGACGACACCGGCCATTTAATGGCTGTCCAAGCCAAAGTGATGCCTGGAAGCCCTCTCTGGGAAGATATGCAAAGGAAACCCGTGAGGTCCTTAACCGAGTTCAATTAACGAGCTCAGAGGTTTGTTAATGTAGAAGAGGTGAGGTCAGCATTGAATATGGCCTCTCAGCCCATAACTAAAACAACAAATGTAAACTCTGCCTCGACCTCGACGGATCCTACGGCCTCAAAACCCCTTGTGGACAACCCTTCCAAAAGAAAGAAGAATGAAGGGACTAATCCCGAGGCGGAAGGGGGAAAGAAGAAGAAATGGGAAAGATATTTCTCCGTGTACAAAGTGTATACCGAGCTCAATGAGTCTCAGAAGAATATCTACATGGCTAATGAAAACCAGGTCCCTTTCAGGTGTTCGGACCCCATGAGGAACCAGAAAGCGAAGATAGACTCCAGCAAATACTGCAGATTCCATAGAGATATCGGACATACAACCGATGAATGTAGGCAACTAAAGGACGAGATTGAAGGCCTGATCTCGAGAGGGTATTTCAACCAATATGTAAGGAACCAAAATCCCAATTTGGCTTCTACCAGCCAAAGGGTAGCTGCAGCACCGCCTGCCCAAAACAGTAACTCCTGAACAAGGGAGGATGAGCGACCCCTTCCGATTGATGGAGAAGATGTCGTAACCATCTCGGGGGGGGACCTCATATTGCAGGATTGGACAGGAACGCCCAAAAAACGATACGTGAATGAGCTGAAAACTGGTGACGGGTCCCCTTACGAACCCGAACCTAGAGCTCCAAAACACCAGAAGGTTGAATCTCAACTTATAAATTTTACTGAGGATGATGCGTCTCACGTGTAGTTTCCTCACAATGACCTGCTGGTCATCACCTTTTAGCTCGTGAACAAGAGGGTTCACTGAGTCCTGGTTGATAACGGGAGCTCAGTGAATATCCTTATAAGGCCACCTTAGAAAAGATGGGACTCATGCTTCGTGACCTAAAGGCCTATGCAACGACATTGTATGACTTTTCAGGAGAAGGGATTGCCTGTATGGGATCCATCGAACTCCCTGTAACCTTGGGAGACTTCCCGGTCTCGACAACCAAGATGATGGAATTCATAGTAGTGGATCTACCATCGGCCTACAATGTACTGCTTGGGAGACCCACCCTAGTAGGGTTGGGGGCAGTTTTGTTTGTGAGGCACTTGGCCATCAAGTTCCTGACTTCTAGTGGCATCGGGACACTAAAAGGAGACCAGCTCGCAGGAAGGGAATGCTATAGCATTTCCATTAGAGGAAAGAAACAGACAAGTGCACAAAACTTGTCATAATTCATAATAAGGATGGGACAATCTTCGAGATAGACGAAGAAATTGATCCGAGAATAGAGGAAAGAGCTGACCTCGAGCCATTAGAAGAGCTCAAAGAGGTCAATCTCGAAGAAGTAGACCCCCCAAAGATAGTGAAGGTAGGGAAAAACCTTCCAGAAGAAACGAAATAAAAATGAATTTGCTTTATGAAAAAGAACCAGGATGTTTTCGCATGGTCACATTTGGACATGGTAGGGATAAATCCGAATGTGGTAAGCCACGCTCTAAATATTGACAAGAGCTTCCCCCTGAAGCAGCAAAAGCGAAGACTCCTAGACGACGACAGGAAGAAGGCCCTAAAGGAAGAGGTCGACCGGTTAAAGGAAAACCGATTCATACGAGATGCCTTCTACCCCGATTGGGTCGCCAACCCGGTGCTAGTTCCGAAACCTAACGGGACATGGCGAACCTATATTGATTATTCAAACCTCAATAAAGCTTGTCCTAAGGACTACTTCCCCTACCTCGGATCGACCAGCTCGTAGATGCCACAGCTGGGCATGGACTTATGTCGTTTATGGACGCCTATTCTGGATATAACCAGATTTCCATGCATGCCCCAGACCAAGAGCATACGAGTTTTGTGACAGAAAAAGGACTATATTGCTACAATGTCATGCTGTTCAGACTCAAGAATGCTGGAGCCACACACCAACGGCTCGTAAACATGATGTTCTCCGAACATATAGGTAATAACATGGAAGTTTATGTTGATGATATGTTAGTTAAACATAACAATAACCATGTGGATGACCTTGAAGAGTGCTTTGACGTGTTACGGAAGTACGATATGAAGCTCAACCCCCAGAAGTGCTCTTTTGGAGTGTCATCAGGAAAGTTCCTAGGTTTCATTGTGAATGCCCGGGGAATAGAAGCTAATCCTGACAAGATCCAGGCCCTAATTGGCATGCCCTCACCTCGAAAGCATAAGGATGTCCAAAGTTTGACTGGACGGATGGTGGCACTGAGTAGGTTTATCTCAAAATCTATAGACCACTGTCTTCCATTTTTCAACCTTTTGAGGGGAGGCAAAAAATTTGAGTGGACAGAAGAATGTGAGCTAGCTTTTCAGGAACTCAAGAAGCACCTCACGGAGCCTCCTATCTTGTCGAAACATATCACCGGAGAAGTTTTGTAACGAACCAAAATCGCTAATTTGGCTTAGGGGCCCTGATTAGCGTTCCGAGAGGGCATAATTGACTTATGAATGAATTTATTGATTTAAATGCGTAACTATGTGATAAAAATGCTCGTATGATTATATGAATGTAAATGTGATATATATATAGTATTTGTGAGAACCACATTATTATGTGGGCAAGTTAGTAGAGAACAACTTGAGACGATCCTAGGGAGCTAGATAGCGGGAAAAGTCACAACGGGGCTTAATATTTGACTTTGGATAAGTCAGGGGTATTTTAGGTATCAGGTAGTTATTTAGACTATCGGGTTACAGAAATAAATATATGGAGATATATTTAAGGTTAGGAAGTCTAGGCGGGAATGTTGGGGAATTTTACCGTTTTACCCTCGGGGACGTTTCCGGCACCCCGAGCCTCGGGATTGACTTAATTAGCTAATGTTAGACTTAGCCAAATCAGAAGCAAGTGGAACAAAAATAGACCGACCCTTTATTGTTCAGCCCTCTCCTCTCTCTTCTCTCTCAAGAAAACTAGTGAAAACCAAGGTGAATTCAGCTAGGAATTCAGTGATTTGAGGATAGAGCTTTGAGGAAATAGCTCAGTTTCAACCAGGGAATTCAACCATAAACTAAGGTAAGCACTGAGGATTCATAGGTTCTTAATCTTAAGGTTGAACTAAGGTGGAAAGCTTGGGAGTTGGCTTGGATTTTGCTTAGAGAAGTGATTCCGTTGTGGAGGTAAGCTTGAATCCATAAGTTAATGACTGAATTCTGGTGTTCCATTACTAGTTTTTGTGTTCTTAAGTTCTTGAGTTTCAGAAATTAAAAATGGGATTTTAATGAGTTTTAACCTAGGTTTTCTGTTTGATTATGTTGTTAGAGTCATGTTAAAAGTTTTGTGAATGATGGGTTTTGAACTAGGGAGCTTTGGAATGGTTTTGGATGAGGTTTAGATGTCAGAAATGGTGATTTTTCTGGGCACGAAGGGAAGGGTTGCGGTTCTGTTCTAGAGCACTGCGGCCCTAGGATGCAAAGGAGCCAGGGAGGCTCGACCAAAGGGAAGCGTTGCGGAGCCCAAGGGTAGGGTCGCAACGCGTGTCTGCTCTCTTGGAGGGGGCTTGGCTCTGCTTTAGGGGCGGGCCGCGGCTAGGCTTCAAGGGCCACAACCCTTAGGTGCACACTTGAACATTTGGGGATTTTAGGCACGGAAAGTTAGTCTAGGGTGCTCGGGATAGATTTTGCCACCGTGCTTGGTGGAATTCGATGTCCCGAAATCTAGTTTTGTATCCGGAAACCTTTGTTTGAATATTAATGGAATCCATTACGTTGGTTGTGACTAGGTGATTAAGCTAGGGCTCGGGAACGGATCGTGCTCGAGGAACGTCGCTTGTAATCAGAGAACGTAAAAACTAAAGGTAAAAAAACTGCACCTAGTTGTGTATTTGTAATGGGACTAAGGGCTCCCTAATATGTATAATTGAAAGGATGGTATTATGCCATGTAATCAGTGAACCAACGACCTAAGAGTGCCAAGGGTTACACAAGTGCACAGGGCGCGGATTGGCCACTGGTAGCCGAGGACAGCTTATTATGCACTTAGCTCGGTTTAAGCGGGCCGGAGTCAGTGGGGTAAACAGAGGGTGCGGCCTAAGTTGTCGGCCCTGAATATTATGTGACCTGATTATTATGAGACCTGAATGTTATCTGTGATTAGTTGCATCTTTGATTTTGAGTATATGCTGAATGGTTAATGTGGATTATTTGATGATTGATCATGCTTAAAGAATTGACTATTTGTTATTAATGTTCGTGTTGCGCATTATGTTTTCTTGCTGAGCCTTGGCTCACAGGTGCTACGTGGTGCAGGTAAAGGCAAAAGCAAGATTGATCAACCCTGACTTGGAGAGCTCTGTGAGCCGAATGTACATGACCAGGTGCTCAGCCGCCACGGTTGGGGTTTAGGCAGGGACGTGAGAACCAGAAATATATATTTTTCCTTAGTATGGCTAATGGTTGTCTGTATTTTGGGAATTCTGTAAACTAACTTTTAAACTCTATTTCTTTTTGGGATCCCATGTATAAAACTGTTTAATTATATAAAGTGAAACTTTTGAGACCAAAACCTTTTTAACCCTAGCTCATACATGTTTAGTGACACGTTTTTAAATTAATGACTTGCTTAGCAAGTCCTGCACCTTTATAAGTACACAGTGTAGCAGTTTTGGCTATCCAGGGTGTTACAAGTTTTGTACCTATATCTCGTTACGACCGAGCACGCCATTAGCACCGTGCTTGTCCGAGAGGAGCAGAAGGTGCAAAAGCCAGTATACTATGTCAAAAAAAGGTTACTGGGGGCAGAATCAAGATACCCCTTAATGGAGAAGTTGGCTCTCAGCCTAATCCACTCATCTTGAAAGCTCTGACCTTACTTCCAGGCGCACCCCATCCATGTGCTGACCGATCAACCACTAAGACAAGTCTTATCCAAGCCAGAAGCCTCAGGCCGATTACTAAAATGGGCCATTGAACTCGGACAATTCAAGATCACCTACCATCCGAGGACAACCATAAGAGGACAAGCCCTAGTAGACTTCATAGTGGAATGCACTGGAATGGCTAACGATGAAGTTATAACCCCAGCCTGTGAGCTGTGGAAACTTTATGTTGATGAGTCTTCCAATGAAAATGGGTCGGGGGCAGGAATAATACTGATCACCCAAACAGGAAGTTGATTTCACTCCACTTTGAGATTTGACTTCGAAGCGTCAAATAACGAGGCTGAATACGAAGCTCTATTGGCAGGACTTCGAATAGCCAAGGAACTCAAGGCTAAGGCGATACATTGCTATAGTGACTCCCAGTTGGTGGTCAACCGAATCTTAGAGGAATACCAGGCTCGTGGGACGAGAATGGATGCATATTGGGAAAAAGCAAAGGCAGCACTCGAGCATTTCAAATTTTACACAATAGAACAGGTTCCCCGAGAGCAAAATTCGAATGTAGACGCCTTAGCCAGGCTCGCCACATCCACCGAGGTCGACGAGCTGAATGTCGTGCCAATCAAACATCTATCGACACCCAGTATAAGCAAGCCTGAACAAGAAGATGTCTGCATGATTAACTCTGAGCCAACCTAGATGACCCCGATAATTGAGTACCTTGAAACCGGCATTCTCCCAGAAGAACGAACCAAGGCTTGAAAACTGATGTATCAGATTCCTAGGCACACCACTGTGGATGGAAGACTATATAGAAGAGGATACTCTATGCCATTACTCCGATGTGTGACTCCACTCGAGGCTAAGAAGATCATAGAAGAGATTCATGAAGGATTATGTGGAGACCACACTGGGGGGCATAGCTTATCCAAGAAAATCATACGCCAAGGGTACTTCTGGCCTACCATCAAAGCAGATTCGTTTGATTACGTCAAGAAATGCGATAAGTGTCAACGGTTCGCCACAATCCCTCGAGCTCCACCTTCTGAGCTAACTATGATGACCTCCCCATGGCCATTTGTGGTCTGGGGAATCGACCTCATAGGCTCGTTACCAACTGGCAAAGGCGGAGTCAAGTACGCAGTAGTCACAGTAGATTACTTTACGAAGTGGACCGAGGCTGAACCTCTAGCGACAATTACCTCGAAAAAAGTCTTGGACTTCGTGGTAAAGAACATCATCTGCCAATATGGGAGGCCAAGGAAGATAGTGTCCGATAACGGTTCTCAATTCGATAGAGAATTGTTTACTAGCTTTTGCGAGAAAAATGGGATAATAAAAAGCTTCTCCTTCATGTCCCATCCCCAAGCGAATGGCCAAGTTGAGGCTGTAAATAAAACCCTGAAGAATTCTCTGAAGAAAAAGTTGGAAGAAGCTAAAGGGAAATGGCCCGAAGAGTTGCCCCAAGTTTTGTGGGCATATCGAACCACAACCCGTACTTCAACGGGACATACCCCTTTTTCTCTGGCATATGGATGCGAGGCTATGCTGCCAATCGAGGTCGAAATACCTACCATCTGTACCAACGCTTATGACCAAGCCTCGAACCAATACCAGCTCGAAGTAAGTCTGGACCTGATTGAAGAAAGAAGGGATGAGGCTCAGCTAAAAAATGCTGCATACCAGTAGCGAGCTACCAGGTATTTCAATAAGAGGGTTCGACATAGAAAATTCGGTGTGGGCGATTTGGTGCTGAGGCGTGTGTTCTTGGCTAAATGAGACTCAGCTGCCGGTGTGCTCGGGCCTAATTGGGAAGGACCTTATTAGATCGAATCAGTTATCCAACCTTGCGTCTACAAATTGGCAAGATTGAATGGGGATCTGGTACCACGAGCATGGAATGGCGAACATCTGCGACCTTACTATCAATAGTGTAGGAACAATCACACCTGTAACCATGCTTGTTTATCTTTGCTATGTTTTCGTTAATAAATTGCTCAATTCTGAATAAGCTTTGTTTTCATTTCATATGCTGTATTTTTTGCAAAATCTCTTGATTTAATAACCTATGGTCACACTCATTGGATATTAAGGGGGCATTAGTTGTATATATACCGTCAGCTTGAAAAAACAAAATAGCATATACGAAAAACAAAGTGTTTGGATATAACCAGATGTGCAAGCTAAGATAGTTTGGAGATAACCAAATTATTAAAAATAAAAGTGTTTGGATATAACCAGATGCGCGAGCTAAGATAGTTTGGACATAACCAAATTATTAAAAATAAAAGTATTTGGATATAACTAGATGCGCGAGCTAAGATAGTTTGGACATAACCAAATTATTAAAAATAAAAGTATTTGGATATAACCAAATGTGCGAGGCAAAGTAATTTGGATAAAACCAAATGCGTGATCTAAGACATAACTAGATCAAAAATAAAAGTGTATGGACTACGAACCAAAAACACGACCTAAATAGGTTTGGAACAAACCAACTAAAACTAATCGACAATAAGTTGGAACATAAATAAACCTACTGCAAATTGAGTCGAGATCGAGGCTGGAATATCTTGCAAAAAGATAGCTTCAAACTCATAACCTTGAGGAGCTACCCGAGGACGAGGAAAAGTAACGAAAAAAGCAAGATATAACTAAACCACCTACGTTACACGCCATATAAATACTTTCGGGTGCATGGTAAAAGTAAGTTTCGACCTTGACGAATAACGAGATCGAATACGGATATATCGAGCAAACTGTGCGTGAATGCATTGACGCTCGAGCTTAAATCCACCATGTGTTTGTATGAATAAACAGACATAAGGACACTTAATATGAATTGCTTGAAATATTTCGACTTAAGAAATGAAAAGAAAAAATATTAAAGTCAAATACGAATATCATAAATAAAAGAAAAAATAGCTTTTACACGAGCTATAAATTGTTTCGACCCCAGGGGCATAAAAATAGAGGATAAAAGCTATTACAAAAGGTTCAAAGGGACGCAACCCCGGGTCGAGATTTAGGAGGGAGGAGCATCCTCCTTAGCCTTCTCAGCATCCTCCTTGGCTCTCTCTACCTTGTCCTGAGCAGCGTCCTTCGCGTCGAGCCGAGCCCGCCATTTGGCCACGAGTTCTGCCTCGAAAGAGCCTAGGAAGCTGGTATCGAGATCGACATTACTTGCCCAGATCCTATACATGGCCAGGTCGACCGCCCGATCCTTCTTCTCCTTAAACTCTGCAAGGAGACGAGCCTTTTCGCCCTCCATTATCTCAAAAGTGGCCGCTCTTTCCTCCTTAAGCTTGGCATTGATCTCCTCAAGCTCGACTATCCTGACCTTCATTTGCTCGGTTTTAGCTTCCATCTTCGCCTTTGCGGCCTTATACTCGTTAATAAGCTTAAGCTGAAGATTCTTAGCCTCTTGGGCATAGGACATGCTTGAGTGGACCTCATTGCTCATCTTATAGTTAAGCTGAGCAACAACAGCAAGAGACTGAAACACAAACAAAACCCTATACGAATTGGTGTTGAGCTGGAAAGGGGCGAGCCCAACGAAGTCTAAGAAGTTCTTGAAAAAGGACTTTAAGGGCAGTAAAGCCCCTGCCTTCATGTGCTCTTGGCTCCAGGCCGCGTACTTCAACTTGTTGTTGGGGTTCCCATCTCCCGGGGCACGGCAACTTCACTCGTGGGAGGTCGGAGCTCGACACCTCAGCGAGCCCAATAGTCCAATATTGTGAAGGGCCAAGATGTCGGAGATCTTCCCTAATGAAGAAATCGAGCTCCAGTAGTGCTCGGCCTCGAAGAATTCTCTCTTTGAGGTGGGGATGGAGGTTGACTGCGAGGTAGAAAGGGGGTTTGATGGTTCTCCCATCAGTGAAAATTGAAGGTCCCTTGGCTTGAAGGCGATTGTTACTCTAAGAGTGGGATCGTTGGGGATTGGTTTTGGCTCGGGGTCTGGATCTGGGTGGATGGCGACCCTAAGTCTCTTCCTTTTCCTCTCCTCGACCTCGTCGATTTGACGTCGAAAGTGATCTCGGGTATCTTCTTGCTCACGCCTTAGTTGGTACTCTCGAATCAAGCGCTGATTCTGGGTGAAAGGTGACTCTGGGCTCGAAGTTTTCGGCGAGTAAGGAATTGCGAGCTTTGACCCCCACCGCTTTCCCGAGTTCTGCGCTATCTAGCAAAAGAGCAAAAGGGTGAGGGTCAGTCGAACAAGAAATCAAGAATGAATATTAGGATGACTTAAGCTTGAATGATCGAGGCTACGGGGCAAACTCAATCCAAAGGACGAGGCCAGTCTTGGAGCGTGTATTCCACGGAAAGGAAGGAAGGTGGATTTATTTTTGAAGATCCCGATATTTCAGGGAAAAAAGTTAGCGGTTACTCAAAAAGTGATATTTTTGGGAAATGTGCAATTTAAAAACCCTAATTTTGTACCCAATATCTTGGTGTACAAGATATGTCATCCGAAATTCAAAAACTCAGTAAAAGAACCATATTTGGGTCTTTTACATAAAATCTGGGTTTGGAACCCATGATATTAGAACTTAAGACTAATATTTATCAGCTGAAACACTCTAGTGTGCAAAACTAGTGAGTGAACCAACAGTGCAACAATATAAACGTGCATGAAAACAATGTATATACACAGGCATACGAAGCTATGAACAGAGACTTACACAATGCAGTCGGAGAAAACATAGAGATTGATGACCAAATAAGCGGTTGCAAAAACGATCTCACGTAGTCGAAGAGGCCAACGTTGCTTTGTCTTCTCGGCTTGGAGAACATGCAAGAGCTGGGCAAAGAAATTTCTGGTTTTTTCTTCTTTTCTCTCCCTGAAAGCTTGAACATGAAAGTAAAGTGGGGAAGATGAATGGGGATATATTTATAGACTTCTGGGAATGTTAAAAGCCGGACTAATCTGGACCATTGGCTAGATTTCATATCTGATCCGACGGTCAGGGACCAATGAAATGATAGTACCATAAAGTTGGTAGGCGAACGAACGTGGGCAGGGTTCCAAGGCACTCAAGTACTTTGATTGGTCAATGCCCGGCTGACGCGTGTCCACACTCGAGTGTATTTGATGGTATTCCTTCTCATAGGATTCAAACTGATACTTTTGAGGGGGAAAAATGTTACACCCAGATTTCGAGACAAGAGGTTATGACCCCGAAAATTGGGTTCGTCGAGTGTGAGCTCAAAATGTATGAAAACATCATATGGTCCAGCTGTAAAATCTTTGAAGTAAAACAACGACCTCGAAGATGTGTAACCTCGGGATATTTTCTGAGTTCGAAATGGCACGACACTGGGATATATCTTTTACCGATTGTCTTCAGATAAGACAGTCCGAACTTGTGAAGTGCAAGCTCGGGTGTGACAACTTCAACAGTACCTACCTATCCCGAGCATGGCCTAAAGTTGGGTGACAAGTTCGTAACAGTTCCATAAGTCTTGGTAGTCACAATGCCGATTGCTGATCTCGAAGACCTGATGAGTCACCTGGGATAGCCCATTACGTGTGAACATATTTATTGTACAAATACCAATATTTAAGGGATACCATTTAGTTTGTTATCTGTTCCCGATTTTTATGGGATGTTTCCATGTATATAGGAGATATTGCATTTCATGTCATTATTTGAATTGATGTACAGAATATCTTCCCGAAATATGTGGGAATGAACTCTGTAACCTTCCTTATAAATAGAGGAGGAATGACCACTTGTAAAGGATCGATTTCTGATTTCTGGAGAGAAAGTTCTGGGTAATTCATCTCTGAAGAATTTCTTGAAAACTCTAAGTCTTAATAACATAGACTCGTGGACTGGGTAGAATTAACTGCTGAACCACGTAAAAATCTTCTTGTTTCTCTTCATCATCCATTTGCTTCATAGTTTACATTGTTTAATTGCTCTACGATTTAAGTTGACGAAAAACGGCGTCAACAAAGTGTTAAGTGTGGTGAATTTTTATTTAAATGTTTGTTTATTTTATTTAATTGTTTGTTTGCTTTATTTAATTGTTTGTTATTTTATTTAATTGATAGAAATGTTGGTAGAATTTTTATGAAATTATTTGTTAAATGATATTTAATTATTTTTATTTTAAAATGTGATTATGTGAGATTTGGTTGAATGCACTAAGGTGCATGATAGGTATTGATGCACCCTAGCCATTTAGTGTGTGCAAGTGCATGGTAGTATGGTACACATGTGTAGAATTTTCTACACACTTTGAAGTTGCCTTTTATTGAGTTTATTAGAATTATTATTAAAAAATAAATAAATAAAAAGGACGGAGAAACCATGAGTTGGACGTGTGTGTAGTGGGAAATGATATTGGATTTTTCTATATTTTTCTTTAAGAAAATAAATTAAATTTGAGGATAATAGCTATTTTGGGAAAGGAAGCGATCGTCTTTTATTTTCCACCTATTGTGATAAAAATAAATAAATATGAATTAAGACAAAATATGGAGAGAATAGGAAACTTACCATTTCTCTTAAGTGGACCGTTATGGAGAGAATTAGGTTAAAGGGGGAATGAATTGGAGGAGAGAGCCATTTGCTTGTGGCTGCCAAAATTAGAGAGAGAAGGAGAGAGAGAGAGATGCGAGCTAGAGAGAGAAATAGGAGAGGAAGGAAGAAGAAGGAGAAGAGAAACCAAGTCTAGAGTATGTTTTCTTTGTGATATTGTTTGTCTATTTCCCTTCTTTTGATTCTAGTGATATTGACTTTGTTTTCATTGTTGTGTGTTGTTGAATCTTTCTTCTTCTCATGGTTGATTTTGAAAAACCCTAGGTTTGAACAAGGGGTGATAAAAATTGGTATTGGTCACCTTGTGTTCTTGATTCTATCAATCAAGAAAGGTAATGAACCCTTGACCTTTTTGGTTTTATGTATTGATAGTTTATATGAATGGGAATATTGATTTTTGAATCTTTTGATGTTGGGATTGAAAGGTTGTGTTGGGTGCATGTATGGGAGGTTTGATCTAGGCATGGTTATGATTTGTGTGAGATGTTGGAATGATAATGTTCTTATGTTCATGGTAATGAGTTTGAAAGGGAAGGTTGTTTCTGAGGGTTTCGACCTATGGGGTTTGGGCATATTGGGTTGTTTGATTTTCTTGTGTTTCATACATGTTAGAAACATGCTAGGTTTCATGTGTAAATAGATGAGAATTTTGTGTCAATTCTTGTTGGGTATCCTAGGTGTTTCAGCCTAGGGGTGATGTTCAAGCATGATTGTTGTTTATCCAAAAAAATAGCTGTGGATGACGTGGCAAGAATTTTAGACACGTGGCCGACACGTGGCAGAGATGCTGCTCGCCTATCGACCAAAGATACTTCCATATGCAAGATTCAAGTTTTATATACGACCAGCCTGGTCGTATACTCCGTTCATTTATGAGTAAATTTGTATAGTTGTAATGATATCCGAGAATATCTCTTCATTATAACCTGAATATCCGTTTATTAAGGAAAGATATGATTAGTTGACTCATGTAACCCTCCTTGAGCCTATAAATATACAAGAAATAGCTCAAGGGGGGATCTTTTTGATCTTTTTCTGAATTGTATTGCTATTATCCATCGTTTGTATTGTTTTTCTTTCTAAGGTCTGTGAAACTCAGGAACCCTAGTTCTTTGATCACACCTTTGAAGCGCAATATTAATAATAGTATCAAGTGGACGTAGGTCATTACCAATCACTGGGGCCGAACCACTATAATTCTTTGTGTTCTTTACTTTCCATTAGATTGTTTTCTCAAGCATCGTACTATTTTCCTGTCGTATACTTGACTTCGTGTCATTGAACAAAATGAGGGTCAACATTCTGGTGCTTTCATTGAGAGCTTGTGAAAGAATTTGATGGAAAAAACTTCCAAGAAGACTGGACAGGCTGCTGCCGCTGCATCATCCCAGCCACCTCCCCCAAATGTGGCTGAGGACGAACCCCATTTGGAGTTTGATGAGGAGGAGTTAGATTCTGAGACCCTGAAGGCAACACTGGGGGTGTTGCAGGATGAGTTGGCCAATCTGAGGGCCAATCAAGAGAATGCTGCCGAGATAATGGCGTCGCAGCAAAGGGAGATAGAGCGCCAACGTCAGGAACTGAGCGAGCGGCAGGCTGAGATGGACCGTCGGCAGAGGGATGCCATGGCCGCCCTTGAAGCAGCCCTCTAGCTGGCTAGGAATCAGGCTGTGCCAGCCTCCCAGCCTGATCAGCCACCAAATGGGCCACCTCAAAGGGGTCCCAATCCTAGTCCTCCGCTCTAGCCAGTAAGCCCTCAGAGGTCGGAGCAGCCACCTATGGCATAGGATGATGTCCCACCTAGGGATCCTGAGCAGCAGTCTCTGTCTCAGGCTGGTCGAGGCAATCCCTCGCGCCTGAGGCAGAATAGGGCTGGGCAACCGCCCTGCAGCCCTAGACGCCCAGGGGATGAAGAGCCGCATCCACCGAGCAGGGGGCAACGTCCTTTTGCCAACAGGAGGAACTCAGAGACAGGTTCTGCGGTCAGGGGCCCCCCATGGCATAACAATGCATGAGGACCCACCGACCAACGCAGGCCTCCCTCTAACGCTCGGGAGATGCCAGCCCAAGGAGGCAACATAGGGAATACTCGGTCGCACCATAGCCAGCCACGATTCAGAGATGGCCATTGCTACAATGAAGCCAACTCTGGTAGAGGAAATGCGGGTCGGAGGAACGAAGAGAGAGGTGGAGGCAGGAGCCCCCCACCCAGAGAAGACTGACCTGCAAGTCATAACAGTAGGGGGCAGCCCAGGTAGAATAACGTCTTTAGTCAGCTCGGAGCCAGCGAGCAGCGGCGAAGAGACGATGATTTGAGGGATGTACTTAACAACCGCCGAGAAAGGCACGATGAGTACATTCCCCCGGCACCAAAGGCCCCAGCAATCCCAGAAGCTTTTCAGGCTCAAATTGATGCCTTGAACCAAGCTGTACAGCAGCTGGTTGGGGGGCGAACATCCCACATTGAGTACGATCGAAGGAGAGGCACCCCTTTCGTACAGAGGATTGCTGTGGCTGAAACCCCCAGTAAGTTCAAAATGCCAACACTGCCAAATTTCGACGGGTATGGAGACCCGGTATCTCACGTTAATAAGTTTGAGATACAAATGGACATTCAGAAAGTCTCTAAAGACACTCGCTGCAGGATCTTCCCAGCAACACTTTCTAATGTCGCCCAGGAGTGGTTCTTTAAGTTCCCTCCTACGAGTATAGTATCCTGGGAAATGTTCGTGAAGGAGTTTTACAGATAGTTCTATGCGGGTTGTGTGCACCCCACTGAGGCGAACCAACTGAGCGAGATACGCCAGAAAGAGGGGGAGCCCTTGAAGGAATACGTTCAATGATTCATGCGAGCTACTGCTGGAGCCAAGACTGTGGGCGGTGAAGGTAAGATGATGGCCCTAACTGCTGGGGTTAGGCGCCATTCACCCCTCTAGAGTAGCCTCAGAAAGCATGAGGTTAAAAGTGCCCAGGGGTTCTTAGATTGAGCTGATCGGTACATCAAGCTCGAGGACGCGATTGCCAACGAAGGGAAATCGCCAGCAAAAGACAAGGGGCCCAAGGAAGAACCCACCAAAGCCGCCAACAGGTCGAAGCCCAATGGCAACGACAAAGGCAATGGGAATGGAAATGGTAAGAATGGTGGAAAACAGGCGAGCAACGAACCCTCGACCTCCGAGAGTAAGAGCCCCAAAGGTAATCGGTATGAACCAAGATTCACCAACTACACTGCTCTTGTTGAAAGCCAAGCTGAAGTCTACCAGGCGACCAGCTTAAGCGTTCCCTACAAATGACCCGCACCTATAAGGAAAGATATCTCCAAGAGAGATGCAACAAAGTTCTGTCGTTTTCACAACGACTACGGGCACGACACTAATGAAAGCAACCAGCTGAAGGAAAAAATTGAGTTCCTGATAAGGCAGGGACATTTAAGAAGATATGTACGAGCTGCAGGAGGTTCTCAATGAGAGGCTCAAGTTGGCAATGAGTCGGCGCCTGCATGCCAACGCTTGCCACCTTTACAGCCAGCTTTCATGGTAGGTACCCTACTCACCATCTACGGAGGCCCACATCTTGTAGGAGATAGTGGAAAAGCTAAGGAACGATATGCTCGAACCCTGCGCCATGACCAGTACATCGAGATGATGAGTGTTGAGGATCGAACACCAAAAAAGGCTCGAACAGAGGAGGAACTGATCACCTTCTCTGATGACAACGCCCAACACGTGCGATTCCCACACTCTGATCCGCTGGTCATGGACGTACAGATCGCAAACATGATGGTGAAAAGGGTGTTGGTCGATACAGGAAGTTTGGTCAACATCCTATATAAGTCTTCGCTGGAAAGGATGAAGTCATCCGTAAAAGACCTGGAGCCATGCAACCAAACCATTTATGGTTTTTCCGGAGAAGGGCTCGCCCCAACAGGGTCGATTAGACTCCCAGTCACAGCAGGCACTGCACCTGCTAACAGGACATTACTCATTACTTTTATAGTAGTTGATTGTCCTTCGGTGTACAACGCTGTGATAGGGAGGCCAATTTTGGTCGACCTACGAGCCGTTACCTCTATATGGCACCTCGCTATGAAATTCCTAATGGACGTAGGGGTAGGATGCGTGTTGGGAAACCAGAGGGAATCGAGGGAGTGCTACAATGCCTCGATCACCAAGGAAAAGAAGGGTGTATCGAGAGATGCCACCAAAAAGGAGTTGTAAATGGCAACTGATGTTCAGGCCCGTTCGGGTGATAATCTCACCAAATAGGGTGTTGCCCAAAGTGAGGATAGAGACTTAGATCCTCGCTTTGGGGATTTTGAAGAAGAAGTGGGGCCCATCGAGGACCTTGAAGAGGTCCAACTCGATGAGGAAAATCCGACTAGAGTTGTGAAAGTCGGTAAAAACTTAGAGACAACAACAAAACAAGCATTGGTGGAGTTCTTAAGGAGGAACCAGGAGGTATTCGCTTAGTCGCATAAAGACATGGTCGGGATAGATCCTGCAGTCATCAGCCATGTCTTGAACATCGACAAAAGCTTTCCACCAGTGCAACAAAAAAGAAGGCTGCTTGACAAAGATAGATCAAAGGCCTTGAAAGAGAAAGTCGAGAAGCTGAAGGAGAATGGGTTCATCAGGGTGGCGTTTTATCCATCGTGGGTCTCTAATCCCGTACTAGTACCCAAGCCGAATGGCAAGTGGCGTACGTGCGTGGATTTTACAGACCTAAATAAAGCCTGCCCCAAAGACTGTTTCCCACTCCCGAGGATCGACCAGCTGGTCGATGCCACTGCAGGGCATGAGATCCTCTCATTCATGGATGCATACTCCGGGTATAATCAAATTAGTATGCATCCCCCTGATGAGGATCACACTAGCTTTCAGACTGATACATGGCTCTACTGTTACAAGGTGATGCCATTTGGTTTGAAAAACGCAGGTGTGACTTACCAGAGACTTGTCAACCACATGTTCAAGGAGTTGATCGGCATGAACATGGAGGTCTATGTCGACGACATGCTGGTCAAGTAAAATAAAGTAGAAGGACATATAAGGGATTTGCAGGAATGCTTCAACTTCCTGAATAAATATCGGATGAAGTTAAATCCCCTTAAATGCTCCTTCGGAGTAGGATCAAGGAAGTTCTTGGGATTTATAGTTAACTCAAGAGGAATTGAAGCCAATCTTGAGGAAATAAAAGCCCTGATCGAGATGAAATCACCAGTAAAGATTAAAGATGTCCAAAGCCTGACCGGGAGGATTGCTGCCCTCAGTAGATTCATTTCGAAATCGACAGACAAGTGTGTCTCATTTTTCAATCTACTAAGAGGCAATAAGAAATTTGAATGGACAGATGAGTGTGAATAGGCCTTTCAAGCACTAAAAACACATATGGCGCAACCACCCATCCTGTCAAAGCCGGTCGATAAAGAAACTTTGTTCATCTACCTGGCAATCACGGAATACGCTGCTAGTGCTGTTCTAGTAAGAGAAGAAGAAAGCGTGCAAAAGACTGTCTACTACGTGAGCAAAAGGCTGATTGGAGCAGAACAGCGGTACCCGCCCATCGAGAAGCTAGCCTACTACCTACTTTTGGCCTCTAGGAAGCTGCGGCCTTACTTCCAAGCTCATCCAATTACGGTCTTGACTGACCAGCCTCTTCGACAAGTCTTGCAAAATCCAGAGGCTGCAGGTAGATTGCTAAAGTGGGCAGTTGAACTTGGGAAGTTCGACATATCTTACTTGCTGCGAGCAGTGATAAAAGGACAAGCCTTGGCTGACTTCATCGCCGAATTCACAGAGCTCGCGGGCGGCGAGCAGACTGAAGAGCCCAGCGAGCCTGAGTGTCAAATACGAGCACCCTCGTGGAAGTTGTTCACAGACGGTTCATCCAACGAATCCCACGTAGGAGCAAGAGTGATATTGATAACGCCGGAAGGGCATCGATTTCACTGTGCAATCAGATTTGACTTCACTGCTTCTAACAATGAGGTCGAATATGAAGCATTACTCACTGGATTGCGGTTAGCCAAGGATATGAACATAAAAGTGCTAGACATCTATAGTGATTCTCAGCTGGTGGTGAATCAGGTCCTGGGAGAGTACCAAGTGCGAGGCATAAAGATGGTTGCCTATCTGAAAAAAATGAAGGATCTGTTAGCCCAGTTCGATAAATACAGTCTCCAGCAGGTACCTCGCGATCAGAATTCCAACGCGGATGTTTTGGTAAAATTGGCAAGTGCGAAGGATGCTGATACTCTGAACATAGTGCCAGTCGAGCGACTATTAGTACCGAGCATTGAAGCTGCAGAAACCACTCTGGTAATCCAGATGGCAGATATGTGGATGGCACCATATGTAGAGTATTTGTCAAGCGGCGTGCTACCAGCGGACAGAAACAAAGTCAGGACCCTTCAGCGACAAGCTGCTAGGTATATCCTGGTCGATGGAATCCTGTACCAAAGGGGATACTCACTGCCACTCCTCAGATGTATTACAAAGGAGAAAGCCAAAGAGTTGATGAAAGAGGTGCACGAAGGTTTTTGCGGGGACCACGCTGGTGGGAAAAGTTTGTCAAAAAAGATCCTAAGGCAAGGGTATTTCTGGCCAACCATGAATGAAGACTCAATGGAGTTCATGCGGAGATGTGACAGGTGTGAGAGATTTTCCAAAATCTCGCGAGCAGCCCCCAACAAGTTAAAGCAAGTGCAGAGTCCATGGCCCTTCGCAGTTTGGGGAATAGATCTAATCGGATCCTTGCCTACAGGGAAAGGTGGTGTAAAGTATGCAGTGGTTGCCGTCGATTACTTCACCAAGTGTGCCGAGGCTGAGCCACTCGCAACCATAACGACCAAGAAAGTGCTTGACTTCGTAGTCAAGAACATCATTTGTCGCTATGGATTACCAAGAAAGATAGTCTCGGATAACGACACCCAATTTGACAGTGATCTATTCACAGACTTCTACAAACGACATGGTATTATCAAAAGCTTTTCTTCAGTCGCTCATCCCCAATCGAATGGGCAGGTGGAAGCAGTTAACAAAACTCTAAAGGATACTCTGAAGAAAAGACTTGAAGAAGCTAAGGGGGCGTGGCTGGAATAATTGCCTGAAGTGCTCTGGTCATACAGAACTTCCCACCGAACAGCAATAGGTCATACCCCATTTTCCTTGGCATACGGGTATGAAGCTATGTTGCCTATCGAGTTGGATCCACCCTCGCACCGCAGATTAACATACGACCAAGACTCTAATAGCCAGCTATTGATGGAATCCTTGGACTCAATTGATGAGAAGCGTGAACAAGCCCAGCTCCGAGTAGCTGCGTACTATCAGAAGGTCGCCCAGTATTTCAACTCTAAAGTGTGAGAAAGAAAATTCAATGTTGGAGACCTTGTACTCCGAAGAGTTTTTCTAAACACCCGCGACCAAGCTGCTGGAGTACTCAGGCCTAATTGGGAAGGGCCATACCAGATTGATGAGGTCCTTCACCCAGGCACTTATAAACTTGCACGCTTAAACGGAGATCTCGTTCCTCGCTATTGGAATGGAAACACCTGCGCAAGTATTACCAATGAACAATTCTTCTTAAAGAATTGGCTTGTATTAATTTTAATTTTTACAAGTTTTGAAAAGGGGTTGGTCATTTTATGTGACTGATCGCTTATAAGTGTAAGATCTTATTAATCACTTGTACATACATTTTTAGTCCATTTATTACGAGAAATAAAAGGGACTGTGCGCAGCCAGTCATTTCTTGCCAATTATTGTATTTATTACAAGTATTTGCTCACTACGTGTGTTGTTTTGCTGTATTATAATGCTAATCATATTGCTACGAGCAGTAATGTTCGAACAGGTTCTGGTCAAGGCAAGTGACCAAGGACCTAAAGCTCCTCGATCACTTGGGGGGCATATAAGGTACAAGTAAGCAAAGCATATCGTTAAAAGGTATGTAAACACATGAGCAAAATAAGTGAAAGCATGCTAAGGCACTTAGAGTATTTTTCAAAATTTTGTTATTTTGTTAAATCAAACCAAAGTGATATGCTAAGTTCGGTCATGTGAACAGATGTTATAATAAAATGCAAATATATTATAATATCAAAATGTATCCTTTTACACCGCGAGCAGTCGCTGCTTGGATGTAATTGTTCAAATAAAAGTAAAAGATGCCCATGCAACAATAAAAAATATATTGTCTTTACATCACGACCCGTAGGTCGTGCAGTTAAGAAGATAAAAATAGGAATGACTAAGGAGCTAAAAGATCAAGGAGCCAGAGGATCTTGAGGAGCCGGAGGATCTTGAGGAGGGCCCTAATCGACGACGTTTGCAACCTCATTGTCTGCCCCATCTATCCCAGTGGCCAGCGAGATCTCAGGGGAAGCAGGAATCCTTGCTCTTTCTTCCTCTGCCAGTCGGTAGCACAGCGAGCGAGCTCGGCGTTTCTTGCATTCTCAGGAAGGTAATCAAAGTTGGCACCTTGGTTGTGCTTCCAGAAATCGTAGAAGCATCGAAGAGTGGCATTCTTGTACCTTTCGAAGTTGATGGCATTGGCTTTATTAAGCTCCTCGATCCGGCCCTCCAAGGTTGTATTCTCCTTTCTGCTCGCAGCCAGGTCCTCCTCGAGCTGTTTAGCCGCGCGGTAATTAACGCAGTTAGACTCCTTGAACTGGTCCCTCTGATCAATGGCTTTGTCCAGAGACTTTTGCTTCTCCTTCAACTCCTCAGCCAATTTATTCTTCTACTCGAGCACCACTGCAAGCTATTCGACATATTTCTTTGCAGCAGCTTTGAGTTCATCAGCGTGCCGTTGCTCCAAAGATTTGGCCTGCTCGGTAACAGCATCCGAGCGGAGGCGTTCGACAGTAAGGGTCAGCATTGCCTGCGGTCATAGCAGAAGTTAGACTAACTATAGAGTGTAGAAGGGCTGTCTCCACAGAAAAAGATGACTTACACTGGTAAACTCATTCAAGGCGCGGTTTAAGACCTGGTCGACGTCCATCGCCTCTGTTGCGGCCATTGCCTCTCGGCAGCGATCGTGCTTTACAATTTTCGCGACCCTGTTCTTGACCGATTTGAAGGCGCGACTAGTTATGTCGCCCCCAGTCGAGGCAGGACCAGCCTGCTGAGTCTGGTCGGTTGGGGCCGTTGGAGGTGGAGTCGACCCGGCTGGAGCAGGGGGAGTCTGCTGCTCACGAGGAGAAGGTGGAGTTGCATTGGTTGAGGGCCCGTCCTCCGTGGGGCCTGCATGGCAAGGTTTCTTAGCCTGAGGTGCTTTGCTGCTTTCCCCAGGATGCCTCTTGCTTGCCTTCTTTTTGCTCGGGGGAGCCGCGAGAGTCTCGAGAGTGCTGTAAATGTCAAACACGTTCATGGAGTCCATGTCTGGAAAAGAAGCAAACAGTCGAACAGTGAGATAGCATAAATGACTAAGTATAGTACATCAAGAAAGGAAATAAAGAAAGATTGCAAAGTCAAATACCTGAGCTATTATTATTGGTCGCTATACTATAGACTCTACTAGTCTTATACTCACTCTCCGACATGAAGAAGTCTGGAACTATATTTGGAGCATATTTAAAATTTCTGTCCCCGTCGAATAAGTGACAGGGAATTGGCAAGCTATCTAAAAGTGAAATAACTGTACCATTCTCATCTAAAGACTCGTCCAAGTGTTCGACAGGCTCGGTGGCCTTCTTTTTCCCCTTCCCTAAGGGGGTAGGGGGCCTCTTTGCTGGAGGTGTGCCAACAGGTTCCCTGATCGTGACCCCGGTTGGTCTCCTTCATGGAGGTGACATTGGTTGTAGTTGCTCGGGTTCCTCCTCGACTGTGGCACTCCCTGCTGTTGACTCCCTCATGTCCTGATGAGGGGCCAAGAGGCCAACCAGCCTAAGGTTAGCCTCCGTGACCAGATGTTTGACGCTTTTTTCTACGTCAGTCATGCTGGCCAAGAGGGCTGATCTCAACTCCATGTCTGGAGTTGGGTCTGGTCGCAGCCATGGGCCTGAAGGCATTAAAAGTTTAAGAGATTGTGGAGTAGAACACTAAATAAAGAGTAACATCCAGTGATATAAAGGTTTTACCTCCTTGAGCAAAGGCCAGGTTGTCCACGATCATGTCGGTTGTGAGGAAGTACTCCTGGTAGTACCTCCCCACATTTGATATATGGGTGGTGTCAGTCAGGAAGGTGCGCCCAGTTTCCTGATGACAGAAATGAAAAAACCCCGTGCCTTCTTGGTTGGGGTTCAACTTGAGGTCAAATAAGTAGTTTACCTCGTGAGGAGTTGGCACGGGCCATTTTTTGTGGCTGTACAGGATATAGAGTGCTGCGAGCATTCTATATCCATTTGGAGTTATTTGAAAAGGGGAAACTCTGAAATAGTTTGCCACCCCTTGGAAAAATGAATGAAGAGGCAAGGAAGCCCCTGCCTCAATGTGGAACCTCGACCAGGCACTGAAGGTGCCTCCGGGCAGGTTCGCCCATTGATCTTGGTTGGGTCAGACTAAGGTCACCCCCATGAGACCATACTTCCTAATGTAGTTGGCAATCATCCTGATCGTCACTCGGCTCTCAGGTACTAAATGCCACTCAAAATCTGGTTGAATGGCATGTCGGGGCTGAGCGTGTGTTTGGATATTAGGGTCAGGAACATTTTATCCTCGACCACTGGTCGAGGGAGTTTCAGCCCGAGGAGCAGGCGGATGTGAAGGATTGGGGGCTTTCTTTTTCTGGGTTTTAGTTTTAGTTCGAGCCATATTTTGAGTAAAGACAGGTGGAGTGCTTAGAGTGACACGTGAAAATAGGATGTCAGGTATCAGTGATGATGGTTGCTCCTCGTCCTCAAGCAGTTGAGCCAATAGGTCATCGTCGATAGGTCTTTCTCCCTTCCATGGATCTTGCATGTAAGCTGCGAACAGAGAAAGGAGGAGATAAGACGCACAACCTGAGAGCTTATGTTGAAAGTTGGATTAACGTTGCTTGCGTCTACGACCAGCAACATTCTAATAGAAACACTAAGTTCTACGCAAGCAGTTTGAAAAATGGATCAAAAAGCGGAAATAAAAAGTTTTTCTGGAAAAAGCTTTTTCAACTTCGAAGGGGCGGGAAAAACCCAGTTTTTCAACTAGCCTAAAAATCGAATTTTTACTTCGATTTTACGCCCTAAACTTACGATCTTGACTATCAAACTGGCTCCTAACTCCCACAGAGCAAAACTACACTACCCTATCAAGCATCAATCAGTATACACACAATCCTCATGCATTTCTACCCAAGAACACAGAAAATTCCAGAACTCAAAACAGGCATGTGATAGTATGCATGGCATGTTAGAGAGCATGAAAGTTGAAGAAATTTACCTAGATGAAGATCGGAGGTTCTGAAATGAAGCAACTTTGGACGTGCGAACAGAGGATCTTTAGAATAGCGATAGAGGATCTTCGAAGTTTCTGAGCTCTGAGATGAAGTACTTGAGGGTTCTTGGCAAGAAAATGGCAAGTAAAAAGTGAAAAAGTAAATTTGGGGATTATTTATAATAGTTGAGATATGATAAAAAGGGGTAATCATGGGTTACCTTTTTTAAGGCATGGGGGAGTGTAATAGCCGTCAGAAGGATTACTTGGAAACCGAAAAGGCGTGATTGGACGTGATTAGGTCACCTTTTTCGAGGATGCACGAGTGGCTCTGACAGATTTCGTGGGGTATACGAAAGGTTAGTTTCCTAAGTTTACTTATTGCTGGTCGCAATAAATAAACTTGGGGGGCAAATGTTTATCCAAAAAATAGTTGTGGATGATGTGGCAAGAATTTTCGACACGTGGCAGAGATGTTGCTCGCCTATCAACCAGAGATACTTCCATATGCGAGATTCAAGTTTTATATACGACCAGCCTGGTCGTATACTCCGTTCATTTATGAGTAAATTTGTATAGTTGTAATGATATCCGAGAATATCTCTTCATTATAACCTGAATATCCGTTTATTAAGGAAAGATATGACTAGTTGACTCATGTAACCCTCCTTGAGCCTATAAATATACAAGAAATAGCTCAAGGGGGGATCTTTTTGATCTTTTTCTGAATTGTATTGCTATTATCCATCGTCTGTATTGTTTTTCCTTCTAAGGTCTGTGAAACTCAGGAACCTTAGTTCTTTGATCACACCTTTGAAGCGCAATATTAATAATAGTATCAAGTGGACATAGGTCATTACCAATCACTGGGGCCGAACCACTATAATTCTTTGTGTTCTTTACTTTCCATTAGATTGTTTTCTCAAGCATCGTACTATTTTCCTGTCGTATACTTGACTTCGTGTCGTTGACCAAAACGAGGGTCAACAATTGTTTTCCTTGTATGTTTTAAAATCAATTGTGATTCTAGAAACATGATAGGGTGTATATGAGATTATGTATCAATAAATTATGGTATGCATGAAAAATGATAAGAACATGTTAGGTTTAATATAAAGGCATATATGAATATTGGTGTTTATGTTATTCATGCATGTTATTATTATTATTTTGTTGGGTTGCATGTATGAACTCATTAGAAATAGAATAAGGTTTTGTAAGGTTGTAATTGAATATGAGTTAGTTATTTTTCTTTGAATTATTTGTATAATAAGAGCATGTTAGGATTTGTGAATTATTTGTGTTAATTAGACATGTATGACTTTGTATGAATTTTGTGCGGCATGAGGTAAAAGATAAAATTCATGATGATTTATGCTTCCTGATTTTGTGATCAATTGGTGAAAAGAATGATGAAATAATGATATGCATGCATACGAAATGTCTCTAATGATATGTGGTATTTGTGAGAATAAAATAGTGTTTTAATTCACACTTAAAATGATATTTTTGCACAATTAATTACCTTCAGTTTTTTTTTTATATATTTTGATGAAAATATGAGTTTTAAAAAAAATGGTGATTTTATGATAAATTTGTCTGTTGGAATTTTTGTTTAAAAATGTAAAGTGTGCTTCAATAAAAGGAATTTGATTAGTATTTTGAAATAAATTAATATCCTAAACCATGGTAAGATTAAAAGTGGTATTTTTTTAATATAATATGAGTGGTTATTTTACTAGTTATGATTTTTCTTTAATTTGATTAAGAAAAATGTTGAATTTAATTCACTTGTGATTTTTTTAAATAAATTAAATGATGGCTGAAAGTTCAGTTTAATAAGTTAAAATAATTATTTGATTTTCACATATGAATTTATGTTACACAAAATTAAGTCTTAAAATAATTCAAGCAAAATATATTTTTCCCACACCTAAAACTTATATTTTTCTCACACCAATTATGTAATTCTATTAACTTAAATTAAATTGTTATTTTCTAAGGAAACATGATAATTTTAAGTATTTTAAATAATTTAAAGCCTTTTTTATTTCTTTGTAATTTTAAAACAATAAATGAGTTTATTATATATTTTTAATGGCTAAATAAAATTATTTTTAAGAAATAAAAATAATGTCTTGGGAGATTTAATCAACCTAGTAATTTTAAGAAGATAAATAATGGTAAACAAAACATGCTACAATTTTATTATTTTGAAAATAATAGAAGTAAGACGCGAAGAATAATCATTTTAAACACCACATTTACGCAACGTTCCCACGTATGCATGTTGCGTGCAAATTCACTTTTACGTCCAAAATTATGTCTATTATGCAACAATGTAGTTTTTATAGAAAAATCATGCATGCAATATAAGTAGAATGTGCATTATTCTTTTATGACCTTATGTGTAACTATGCATATTTGTATGTTGTGAGTAACTCTCACCATGTGTGCATGGCCCATGCACACATGAGTTATATGAGTGGGGAAATAGTGTTTATGTGAAGCTAAGGAATGTTATTTTGGTTATGGTATAGGCTTGTTAAGAAGTTTTCGTTTTACTTAGCTTGGACCCGAGGTAAGGAAGTTAGATATAATTTTGCTTGTTAATGCTATGAATGGTAAGATTGTTTGTATGAAAGTGTTATGATGATTTGCGCTATGAATTATGAAATGCTTTATTATGATGATGTGATTGGAATGTATGGTTGTTGTATGCTATGAATGGATGTTAGCGTGATGAACGTGACATATCAAAAAGGGGTTGCTAAGGATATGAAGACGTAACCCGAGTTACTAAGGGTATAAAGACGTAGCTCAAAGGGTGGACGCACCGAGGTTATTCAAGGACCAGAGATCCAGTTTACCTCAAAGGGTGACATGGACAAGTTAGCGGGCCATGTTCACAAAAAAAATGTTTATGATGATGTTATGATGTGTTGTTATGATGATGTTATGATGTTTATGATATGATGATGATGTTATGTTGATGTGAATATGTTTATCTTTATAATATTTATGCCATTATGACAATGATGCTATGATGTACAAAGATGGATGAATATGTTTGTGTTTTGTTGTGTTTTGCTTGTTTGTTGTTTGTACTTCCTTACAGGGCTTTTAGCTCACCCCCTTACTTTCCCTTCCAGGTAGCAAATAGGTTTCTCTATGGCACGCGTGGTGATGTGGGGAGTTCTATCGTCATTGTGTGTATGGCATTGGGGCATCCTATGGACGAGAAACGATCAATTAAAACACCATTTATCTTTCAATAATGTTATGTTTAATGGGACTTTTCAAATTTATCAGTGGGACTTGAACTTTTGGTTGTTTTAGAACTTCGCATGAAAACTGATATTTTCTTTTTAAACTATTGGGCCCAACTTGCATGTTTTTAGCAAGACCCCACTGGGATTTTATATTAAGTGGCTTTTCTCTCATAAACCTATGAATATGTGAATGTTTTATAAAGCACTAGTTTAGGGCGTTTTTACACCATTCCTTCCATTCATCCTCAATACACAAGTCAAGCCACCAAGAATCCTTCTGCCTCCGTATCTAGTTTCCCGCATCACACTAAAAAAAATAAAGGAGTGAGCCTAATGCCCAGCAAGGAAAATCTACTAACAACATATAACATAAATCATATACATAAAGCTATATCATAAACATATACTATAAAACATATATCATATAAGACTACAATGGCCATCATACTTCTTGGGGCTTGTAAACTAAGAAAGTCATATGCCCATATAGATTTGTGGGGCTTGCTAGCCAAGCAAGTCATATGCCCACAAATTATTGAGGCTTGCTAGCTAGACAAGTCATGTGCCCAAGGACTATAAACATACTATACATAACATAAACGCAACATAACATAACATAACATAACATAACATAACATAACATAAGATAACATATCATAAGCATAACATAACATAAGCATAACATATCATATAAACATATAAAAGATATCCTATTTTCCTTACCAAAACTGGGATATTTGAGAACAAGAGCGGGATTAGAACACTCCTAAAACCAAAAGTAAGAATGGTGATTTTCTAAAAAAAAAAGAGATGAAAAGGAAACTAAATAATCAAAGAGGAAACTTACCGAGAAGATCCTTAGATCAAAGAACTTAAACACCTAACCACAAAACCATAAACAGAAGTTAGGATCTGAAAAAGACTTAAGGAAAACTAAGGAATCATAAAGAATAGAACTTATGAATAATATTACCTTGGATGAACTAGAACTGATCTACACTTCAATATCGAAAACACACTTTTATCTCACTACCCAAGTGTTTATAAAGCTTAAGATGATAAAGCTTTTTACCCCCAAAACCCAAGTGTATCGCTCTATAGAAATCCTAGCAGCTTGAAGGCTCTGAACACAGCTTGAAGAATGAGAGAAATGGCTAGGAACTAGGTCCTATTTATAGAGTTCAAGGGATGAAAATATCTCATTTTTGGCTTGAATAAAATAATGAATATTAAATGAAAAATACTTGAATATTCGGTCAACAGATGCTTAAGACTTGGTCAAAAACGTTCAGAGGCAAGTCAAGAGGTTAAGGGTTGAATCAAGCTCGGATTTATTGGAGTTCGAAAAACTGCACCTAGGGCTGATATATCACCCACCTTAGGTGATATATCGCCTGAACCTATATCCCGAGTGTTCGTCATTTCGTTCGTGCGAAGTCAATGTGTTTTCCGTATCTCCCGTGCTGCGATATATCGACATACGTAGACAATTTAAACGTATTTTTGCACGAATTTAGGATAATTAGAGTTGATTAAACATGTTTGATTGAGTAATACGTGATTCCAGCAAGTTCTGGAATGGTCTACAACTTCTAGAAACTTCTAATATTGAATTATCCGTTTAAAATGCTTAAATCCTCAAATAAACAAGATTGTGACAAGTGTCATGTTATTAATGGTTCTGGAAGATTGTAGAATTTCTAGAGCTTTCTTATAATTAAATCCTTAAATAAATATAATTATGACAAGTGTCATGCTCTTAATGGTTCTATTTAAACCTTAGGTTATAATTAAAATATTTCTATGACCAAAAATATTAATAAAATCTTATGTTATATTTAATATTTCTAAACTATAGGTTAAACTTATAAAATCCATAACTATTGCTACGAGTGTCCTACTAAGTCCCTGTTTGAACTAAAATCCACGAAATCTAAAATACTACAAACTACTACTAACTATCTAGCTAGCTAAGCAAACATTCTGGGACTCTACAATTCTCCTCTACTACAAAGAATTTTGTCCCCGAAATTTACTTACCAAACAATTCTGGATACCGAGCTACTCCCACGTTGCCTCCCGTTTAGAACTATTACTCCATAGGACTTTGACTATCAGAATACTCTTAGACCGTAATACCTTCATCCCTCTATCTAGGATTCTAACTGGCCGTTCCTTGTAACTCAAGTCTTGCTGGAGTGCTATCATATCATATTTGAGGACGTGAGATGGGTCTGACACATATCTATGCAGCATCGAGATGTGGAACACATTATGGCTATCTGCTAGGGCTGGCGGTAGGGCTAATCTATATGCAACTGCTCCCACTCTGTCCAATATCTCAAAATGACCTATAAACCTGGGACTAAGCTTGCCTTTCTTCCTGAACCGCTTCACACCTTTCATAGGAGATATCTTTAAGAAGACTTGATCTCTGACCTTGAATTCCACATCACGTTGCTTGGCATCCGCATAACATTTCTGACGGCTCTAAGCAGCGAGCATACGCTGCCTAATCAGCGCTACTGCATCCTGAGCTTCTCTAACAGCTTCGGGTCCAAGTAGTTGCCTTTCTCCTACCTCGTCTCAATGCAACAGTGATCGACACCTTCTTCCATAAAGAAACTAGTAGGGTGCCATCCCGATTGTTGACTGGTAGCTATTGTTGTAGGAAAATTCTATTAGCGGCAAATACTTACTCCATGATTCTCCGAAATCAAGTACACAAGCGCGCAGCATATCTTCTAAAATCTGTATGGTACGCTCGGACTGATCGTCTGTCTAAGGATGAAATGTCATACTAAGACTTAACTTGGAACCCATGGCTTGCTGCAAGCTTCTCCAAAATCTCGATGTAAACACCGATCCTCTATCAGATACTATTGTCTTAGGAATTCCATGCAGTCTTACTATCTCTTGAACATAAATGTCTGCATATTGATCTGTTGTATATGAAGTCTTGACAAGAAGGAAATTAGCTGACTTGGTTAATCTATCTATTACTACCCAAGCTGAGTCGTGCTACTTATTCGTTCGTGGAAAACCAGTCACGAAATCCATGGCTATATCGTCCCATTTCCATTCTGGAATGCTAAGTGGTTGCAATAAACCTGCAGGCTGCTGATATTCTGCTTTCACTTGCTGGCATACTAAACATTTAGACACATATTCCGCTATATCTTTCTTCATTCCTGGCCACCAATACATTGCCTTAATGTCGTGAGTCATCTTGGTCGACCCTGGGTGAACTGAGTATGGGGTATTGTGTGCTTCTTCTAAAATCTTCATCTTAATCCCTTGATCATTCGACACGCATAACCGATCCTTATATCTTAATAACCCCTATCCTGATATTGAGAAATTTGTGGCCTTGCCTTCTTTAACTGCATCCATATCTACTACTAATGTGTCATCATGCCCTTGCCCAATCCATATTTCTTCTAACAGACTTGACTGGATAGACAAGTTAGCCAGCTTATCGATGACTACTTCTATTCTGGCACTAATCAGCTCCTGCTGTAGTGGCTTTTCTAACCCAGCTAATGCTGCTAGACTTCCATAGCTCTTCCTACTTAGCGCATCTGCAACTACGTTTGCCTTTCCCGGGTGGTATAGGATTTCACAGTCATAATCCTTTACTAATTCTAACCACTTGCGCTGTCTCATGTTGAGCTCCTTTTGCGTGAAGAAATACTTTAAGCTTTTGTGGTCTGTATAAATCTCACACCGTTCTCCATAAAGATAATGGCGCCAAATTTTCAATGCAAAGACCACTGCTGCCAACTCCATATTGTGTGTTGGGTAGCGTTGCTCGTACTCCTTCAGCTGCCTTGAGGCGCAGGCTATCACCTTGTCATTCTGTATCAGCACATAACCCAACCCTTACTTCGACACATTGCAATAGACTACAAACTTATCGTAGGGTGTCGGTACTCAAAGTACTGGTGCTGAGCATAGCTTATCCTTAAGCAACTGGAAGCTCTCTTCACACTTATCAGTCTAGTTGAACCTCTATTGTTTCTGGGTTAAGCTGGTAAGTGGAGTGGCTATCTTAGAAAAACCCTCTACAAACCTCCGATAATAGCCTGCTAGTCCCAGAAAACTTCTTACCTCGGACGCGTTCTTTGGTCTTGGCCAATCCTTCACAACCTCTACTTTACTTGGGTCTACAACAACTCCTTCCTTGGATACTATGTGGCCGAGCAATGCTACTTGTGAAAGCCAAAATTTGCACTTCTTGAATTTGGCGTATAGTTGATGGTCCTTTAGTCGCAACAAGATCAATCTTAAACGTTCCTTGTGCTCGTCTTCGTCCTTTGAATACACCAAAATATCGTTGATGAACACTACGACGAATTTTTCCAAGTAATCCTTGAAGACCCTATTCATTAAATCCATGAATGCGGCTGGAGCATTGGTAAGACCGAAAGACATAACTAGAAACTCATAATGCCCATAACGAGTTCTAAAAGCTGTCTTAAGAACATCCTCTTCCCGTACCTTGAGCTGATGATACCTAGACCGTAGATCGATCTTTGAAAACACGGTTGCTCCTCGAAGTTGATCAAACAAGTTGTCAATCCAGGGTAGCAGGTACTTATTCTTAATCGTCACTTTATTCAGCTTGTGGTAATCTATGCACATCTGCATACTTCCGTCCTTCTTCTTCACAAATAGAACCGATGCTCCCCATGGCGAATGGCTCGGTCTAATGAATCCTAAGTCTAAGAGTTCTTCTAACTGTGTCTTTAAATCCTTGAGTTCAGTAGGTGCCATCCAGTATGGTGCCTTGGAGATAGGCTCGGTGCCTGGTACTAGTTCGATTGTGAAGTTAATTTCCCGAGTCGGCGGTAATTCAGGTAAGTCGTCAGGAAATACTTCTGGAAATTCCTTTACTATGCAGACGTCTCCAACCTTTAGTGGTGTTTCTTTTACCACATCCATGACACTGGCTAAAAATGCGTGACATCCTTTTTCTATCACCCTCTGAGCTTTGAGAGATGAAATAAGCGGTGTGCGTAGCCCTGAAACCTTTCCCATAAAGCATAGTCTCTGACCGTCAAGAGTCTCGAACATTACTTGCTTACGTCTGCAGTCGATGGTTGCGCCATGCCTTGCTAGCCAGTCCATTCCCAATATCACGTCGAAGTCTTTGATCTCCAATTCTATCAGGTATCCTTCTATTTCTATGTCCTCAATTTTGATTGGTACGCCTCGTACTATCCGTGATGATAAGACTATTTCACCCGAAGGCAATTCTATTACAAACCTAGTTCTAAATCTTTCACAAGGTTTGTCTAATTTTTCTATCATTCCTAATGAGATATACGAGTGAGTGGCTCCCAAATCAAATAATATAGAACATACATTATTGAGGATAGGAATCTGACCTGTGACCACTTTATTGCTAGCGTCAGCTTCTCCTTGGGTTAAGGCAAAGACCCTGGCAGGAGCCATCTTGTTGTCCCTTTTCTCCTCTGTCTTGAGCTGGGCACATTATCTCTTCCAGTGTCCTTCCTGACCACAATTATAGCACCCCTTGGTATTTTCGCGACACTCACCAGGATGTTTCTTGTGACACTTAGCACATTGTGGGTATTCTACATAACCCGACTTATTACCTCCATTGTTTGTCCGTGCCCTTTTATCGTTATCGTACTACTTATTGTCAGGATGCCGTCTCTTCTGACCATTATTGTTGCTGGATTGATGGTTGTTATGGTTGTTGTTCCGATCATTATGAGGTTGACCTTGCTGTTTAGGCTCAGGCTTACTGGCCTCCTCTTTACTAACATTCGCCTGAAGTCTTTCTACTTCTATAGCCGTTTCTAGAACATCGGCATAAGTACTATTTCCCGGGTTTGCTAGCTTAACCCCTAACTCAATCTTTGGTCTAAGTCCTCTAACAAACTTGGTAACCCTCAGAAAGTCAGTTGGAACCATCTCTGGTGCAAATTTGGCTAGTCGGTCGAATTACAGAGCATACTCTGCTACTGATAAGTTCCATTGCTTCAGACCAGTGAACTCCTCGACTTTTGTAGCGATGACAGCTGAGTTGTAGTACTTTTTGTGGAACAGCTCCACAAATCTGGTCCAAGTCATGGTGGCAACATCGTGAGTCTGCTAAACTAAGTCCCACCATATTCTAGCATCCTTCTTGAGCAGAGACGAAACACAGGATATGCGGTCCGCATTGCCGAGATTCATGTGCACTAGGATTGGCTCCACATTTATGAGCCATTCTTCTGCCTCGAAGGGGTCTGTTGTCCCTTCAAAGTTCGAAGCGTGTTGCTTACAGAACCGCTCGTAGATTGGCTCCATGTGCTGAGCTGGGTATGGCGCATAGTTTTCCATTGGCCATCCCCTATAAGGGCCTACTTGATGGGGTGCTAGAGCCATTTGCTGCAGTTGCGGCTGAGATGGAGGCTGAGTCTGAGTCTAAGCATGTAGTCGTTGTTGTTGCAGTAATTCCTCAACTTGCTATCGTAGCCAGGAAATTTTTGCAGTGTTGTCAACTGGTGGGGGCGGCGGCGCACTTCGGTTAGTAGCAGTAGTGGTAGCACGCACTCCTCTTCTGCGAATTGGAGGGGCTTCATTGCTTTCAGGAGCGGCGTTGGAGGCATTGGCATTGGTGCGAGAAAACCTTCTGAGCGACATCTTCAGTAGAGTTCTAACAGTCGAGAAAACATGTTAGAACTTACCCTAATAGGCTCTAAGGCAAAAACTTAATCTAAGCAAACATAACTCAGATCTATTAATTATGACTTCTTATGAAAAAGTTATATAAGCCTTCTTTATAATTAGGGTGTGTTTCTAAACTTAGAAAAATAAGCGATCTTTATTATTTTCTAAGTGTGTTTCTAATTATCCTATATGACTTAATTCTCAGGCTTGAAACTCGTCATTATTCCAAAGTTAACCATATTGAGGGAGGGTTGGGATCAGTAAAATCGTTCCCACTACTATGGCCCCCTAACTCTCAATATAGAACCCGGTCCATTGATTTGTATCCACCCTCACCGAACTAGGTCATTATTTATTAAATTTATTATTTATTATGATTGCAAAAGAAAATCAAACTCATACATGTCATCAAAATAACAATGATATTTATTTGGAAAAACAGTTTTCACTAAGTACAATCATAAAAGCAAAAAATAATAAATAAAATAAATAAATAAACTAATCTATTCTAAAAATCGGGATCTTCTACATTTGATCCTTCATCTAACATATCATTATCTATCATCATTTTGTGAGCCTCAAAATTTCCTCTAGGAAGATTTGTAAAAATTCTATTTTTTTTTTGTGAATTGGAATTCCATCTTAGAGGTAAACTTAAGTATGAGAAAATAATATCTCATAGCTACTGGTAATTTATCTTCATCATCTATTGTCTCCCATATTTCTTCTAAAGTTGCAATTACAATAGGAAAATCTTTAAAAAGTCTAATCACTAAAACATATTTCTCCGTTGCTCTCATCATGATTTGTTTAGTTGCTTGGAGGTGACCTATGTCGTTGTGGAATAAAAGTAATCTCCGAGTGATTCTTTCTAATACTCCTACTGTATTCCTTGGCTCTCTAATCCTTTTTAAGGCCTTAATGGCTTGGATATTGTCATAGGTTAAGGCTCCATCCATTCTTAACTGAAAACATAAGGCTTAAAACGTTAGCTAAACACATAAACATAATAACTAAAACATAAACACTTACATTGGCGGTTAGATTCAGAGCTTGAGCGTGTGTATCAAGGAGAATTTCATGTAAATGGACCATTGCTTTGATACCAACTGTAATGACCCAACTACTTCTAAGACCTTGGACCATTAAAACTACTAGAAATAATCACTATTTTTGAGAAAATATACATAAGGAATATTCATAACTTTATTAAAAATTCCAAAGTAAATATTGAAATACATAGATGAGCGGTATGGGATCCCATTGTTTTAAAATAAAACAATACTTTAAAGTAAATGAAGTTGTTTACAAAGCTAAATGCGGAAAATACATAAAAAACATAAAACTAAAATAAACGTCATCCTCGATTGACTCACTGCCCATTCCTTCCATTCATCCTCAATACACAAGTCAAGCCACCAAGAATCCTTTCGCCTCCGTATCTAGTTTCCTGCATCACACTAAAAAAAATAAAGGAGTGAGCCTAATGCCTAGCAAGGAAAATCTACTAACAACATATAACATAAATAATATACATAAAACTATATCATAAACATATACTATAAAACATATATCATATAAGACTACAATGACCATCATACTTCTTGGGGCTTGATTACTAAGCAAGTCATATGCCCATATAGATTTGTGGGGCTTGCTAGCCAAGCAATTCATATGCCCATAAATTATTGGGGCTTGCTAGCTAGAAAAGTCATGTGCCCAAGGACTATAAACATACTATACATAACATAAACATAACATAACATAACATAACATAAGATAACATATCATAAGCATAACATATCATATAAACATATAAAAGCTATCCTATTTTCCTTACCAAAACCGGGATATTTGAGAACAAGAGCGGGATTAGAACACTCCTAAAACCAAAAGTAAGAATGGTGAGTTTCTAAAGAAAAGAGATGAAAAGGAAACTAAACCATCAAAGAGGAAACTTACTGAGAAGATCCTTAGATCAAAGAACTTAAACACCTAACCACAAAACCATAAACAAAAGTTGGGATCTGAAAGAGACTTAAGGAAAACTAAGGAATCATAAATAATAGAACTTATGAATAATATTACCTTGGATGAACTAGAACCGATCTACACTTCAATATCGAAAACACACTTTTATCTCACTACCCAAGTGTTTATAAAGCTTAAGATGATAAAGCTTTTTACCCCCAAAACCCAAGTGTATCACTCTATAGAAATCCTAGCAGCTTGAAGGTTCTGAACACAGCTTGAAGAATGAGAGAAATGACTGGGGTACTAGGTCCTATTTATAGAGTTCAAGGGATGAAAATATCTCCTTTTTGAATTGAATAAAATAATGAATATTAAATAAAAAAATACTTGAATATTCGGTCAACAGATGCTTAAGACTCAGTCAAAAACGTTCAGAGGCAAGTCAAGAGGTTAAGGGATGAATCAAGCTCGAATTTATCGGAGTTCAAAAAAACTGCACCTAGGGCCGATATATCGCCCACCTTAGGCGATATATAGCCTGACCCTATATCCTGAGTGTTCGTCATTTCGTTCGTGCGAAGTCAATGTGTTTTTCATATCTCCCGTGCAGCGATATATTGCCTCTAAGGCTGCGGTATATCGGCATACATAGATAATTTAAATGCGTTTTGCACGAATTTAGGATAATTAGAGTTGATTAAACAGGTTTGACTAAGTAATACGTGATTCCAACAAGTTCTGGAAGGGTCTAGAACTTCTAGAAACTTCTAATATTGAATTATCCATTTAAAATGCTTAAATCCTCAAATAAACAAGATTGTGACAAGTGTCATGTTCTTAATGGTTATGGAAGATTCTAGAGTTTCTAGAACTTTCTTATAATTAAATCCTTAAATAAATATAATTATGATAAGTGTCATGCTCTTAATGGTTCTATCTAAACCTTAGGTTATAATTAAAATATTTCTATGACCAAAAACATTAATCAAACCTTATGTTATAATTAATATTTCTAAACTATAGATTAAACTTATAAAATCCATAACTATTGCTACGAGTGTCCTACTAAGTCCCGGTTTGAACCAAAATCCACGAAATCTAAAATACTACAAACTACTACTAACTATCTAGCTAGCTAAGCAAACATTTTGAGACTCTACAACTCATACATAAAATCATGCTTGCATGTCCCACATAAAATCATGGAAAATAATGTCATTACACATAACAATCTTAAAGGTCTTCAAACAAGGACCTTAGACTTACTCAATTAACATATAATTACGTGTAAAAATGCATTTGCATGTAACATGCATACGTAGGACCATTCTTGAAAACTATGCCAAAATTGATAATATCATACACTTTATTTCTTGACAATTTCACAAAAATTCAGCAAGCATTATGTAACTTAAATTAATTACTCATTAATTTCCTAGCATGCTTGCTACCATTTTGTCATCTTAAAACCATTCAAAATCATGCATTAAGACTTAATCCCAAAAATCCAATATAAACTCACAAACTAATCATGGCCTAAATTAATAATAGGCAAAAATACCAACTTTAATCCAACATATACATAAACTTGTTTAATACTCATAATTCAATTTAGAAACCATATTCTAAAATAATTAATTAACTTTTTAATCATGCTTTCAATTTAAACCATAAAATAAGAAACTACACTTTTCTAAATTAAAAGTAAAATGTGAAATATTTTTAATTCTCTTTCTTAAACACCTAATCACATAAAATCATACCATTCATAATAACTCAAAACTTGTTTAATATTTCATAGATTATAAATACACGATCATCATGGCACAAAATCACCTTTAGACACACATGATTTCTAATCTCACAACTTAAAAATAAAATTCAGCATGTTATTCACTTATTTACTTTTATACTTATAATTTCACATAAAATCATAGGTTTTTCTTAGTGAAATGGGAGAATAAAAATATGTAAAACTAATCTTTTTCATTTTTAGCATACATCATGAAACCATGGCATACAACTCATTCTTATTCTACTCATGCTTGCTAAATAAACATAATAACTATAAAATTTAGCAAGTAACATGAAATCATAAAAATAACAAATAACACTTAATATATTTCAATATTACATGGATAGGTCTAACATGCTTCCTAGCATCTTATGCAAGCCCCTAATACTCTTCAATCTCATTTACACATTTAGAACAATATCACACCATACACAATAGTCTAGGCCGAAATGTGCACATAGCAAAATAATAAAATTAATCACAAAACTTATCATGTTTTTTTTTATTCAACACATCAAGAGAGAATTAATAAAAACAAAATACGCAACTAGAAACCATTTCTTTCCCTTGGCCAATTACTCATGCAATATTACACAACAAAAATTGCAACAAATAGCTAAACTAAAACCTAGTGTATTTTCTAGTACTCTAACTTTCCATCTTTATATTCATTAATCATAAAATCAAGAAATCAAAATTAACTCAAACCAATCACACAATATCAATATACCCAAAATAAAATTATAACATTTAAAAGGAATGTTATCAAACCATACATAAAATCATAGCATAAAATAAGAGATGAATAAACATTAAACTATTACATGCTCCCTATAAATCACCTACCATCATTGAGGTTTCAAAACACTAATATTTACACAATATCACTATTAACATATATTCATTGTAACGTCCCAGATAGCCAAGACTGTTACACTGTGTATTTTAAATAGTGCTAGACTCTCTAATCAAGTCATTTGGCCATAAACGTATAACTAAAAGTGATTAACAAATTAGGGTTAAATTTTTTGGTCAAAAGGAATGATAATTTCATTAAAATGTTTAAGTTTGTACATGGGATACCAAAATAAACATTTAAATGGTCATTTACAGTTCAAAAGGGCATTTACAACACAAGTTGGCCTAAGCGGCAAAATTAGGGTTCGACCCTAGTTCCTCTGTGAATCCCTGACTGTGGTGGTCGAGCAAGTTGCATATGTACACACCGTCACTAAAGCTCTCCAACTCATGGTTGATCCAACTTCCCTTTCCCCTTACCTGCACCACATAGTACCCGTGAGCCAAGGCTCAACAAGAAAACTTAAACATGTTCATAAGCAGTTAATAACATATTACATAATCATAATCAGCATTCCTAGTAGTAATAACCATACTCATGCATGCATTCAATCTAGATAAGTGACTATGGAGTCGCACTGGGGCTTGCTGTCCTATATAAGTGATCGTAGAGTCACCTCAGGCCCATTGTCCTAGGATAAGTGACAGTAGAGTCACCCTGGGGCCCATTTCCCTATCCTCTATGTAACCAGCCTTAGGGCTGGCCAAGCGTACCTAGCGCTTTATTTTCCAAGTGACCATAGGGTTGGTCAAGCGTATACCATGCTCTGGATATGCCTAACCATACCAGCCTACGCTCAGTGCGCTATTGGCGCCCTTGACTTATAAGTCAAGCCTTTCGGCCCATGCTCAGTGCGCTACTGCCGCCCTTAACTTATAAGTCAAGTCTTTCAGTTAGTGCTTAGCACGCTACTGCTGCCCTTGACTTATAAGTCAAGCCTTTCAATAAGATAATATAGATAAGCATACATCATATATCACAAGTATGCACAACACGATTAACATGTCTAATAAAACAATCCAAGCATGGTCATAACCATGTTCAATAACCAGGCGAGGTTTTCAAATTCCACAACGCACTATCTTATTGAAAGCTTTTCTCCAAGAACAGCGCCGTGGCGCAACTCCGCGAACCCAGATTTTCAAAGCTTTTCTCTGAGCCAAATTCCATAGAATTCACCCCAACTAACAAACAAACCCATAATTGAGTTATAAACTCAAAGCAATTCATTTGGAACGGCAATATAACACCACAATATAACCAAAATCTCCATAGAAACCCATAAATCCCATCTTGAGCTTTGAAGCTCAAGAACACCAAAAAAGAAAATGGAACTCAGAGATTACAGGACCAAAAACGTTTCCTTAGCTGGGATTCGACCTCCTAGTTGCACCTTAAATAGTTTCCCAGTTCTAAGATCACTTCTAAGCCTTTAAATTCAAGAATCCTTCTTCAAAAATCTCAAAACCCCAACACCCACTAAGAGAGAGAGAGAAAGAGAGAGCTGAGTGAAATATCTTTCCTTTAGTTTATGAAGGCTTCTCCTTAGCTTACTAGACTTATCCTAAGGCTTATAAAAGACCAAAACTCCCCTAACCTTCACTTAATACCCATAGGCTCACCCCGAGTTGGATATTTGACCTCGTTGTGACTAAACCGCTAACTTGCTCACTAGGATCGTCTCGTGCCGAGTAACCCAAATATATCCACATAATAATGTGGTCTAAATCACAAAAACACATATATATTTACAATTATACCATCAACGAGTCAAAATTATGAAAATGCTCTTCTAATAAGAAACAGGCCCACATGCATATTTAATACACTTAAACATGCAAACATAGTCATATCATAATATAACTAACCTAACTCACATAATCATGTATATAATCACATAAACACATAATTAGTTCAATTATTGCCCTCCTAGCCCCCTAATGAAGAAGCCTTATCAGAGAATTTGGGACGTTACAACTATCCCCTCCTTATGTAACATCCTGTGTTTTGAACACCCGCTAGTAACCGATTGAAGCCGATGAAGAATTATGTGGAATATTATTTTGATAAATGATATTATATGAATTGGTGACGATTAGTGAATTTTATAGCCGTTGTAATGATCCGATAAAGGATCAGGCTTTATGCAAAGAAAGATTGGTCTTAGACTAAGGAATAAACCCTAATGGGAGAAAAATCTTGAATTAAATAAAATAGGAAATACTATGGCATAAAAAATATTAATTTTGTCTGGCAACTAGAACTTTATAGTCGAGCCAATAAGTTTAAGAAAAATTTATTGAGGTTTGAATTCCAATCAACCGGGCTTAAGAATGAGAATTTCTATTTTGGGCCTCTAAGGGCATTTTGGTCAATTTGATAAAATTACCAAAATTATATGATATGTGACAAATCTTATTTTTGGGGTCACAGTTAATTTAATTAACTAAGCTTGGAGATATTTAAAAACTATAGGGTAAAATTTAGGGAATTTTAGATAAGTAAAATTACAAAAGGGCCCTTGAGTGTCTAAGGAGAGAGGTAAAGAGGAGCAAGGGCATAAAGGTCTTTTCCAAGGGAGGAGAGAGAGAGAGGGGTGGGCGGCAAGGCTATGCCTAGGGCTCCCAAGAGCCTAGGACACCTACCCTAGGGGAAGAGTAAGAGCCTTACCCCACTCACAAGTTAAACCCTAATCATTGCTCTCTTACACTTCTAATCATTTTCTCAAAAAAATTCTTTTCCCTCAAGAAAAACACTCTCTTCCATTCTCTCTCCCCAAAACCAAAACCTAGTATCTCTCTAATCTCCATTGCTGCAATTTTTTTTCTCTCCAAGAGCCAAGATCACTCATTCCCCCATTGAAGGAGGGAGAAGCTCAAGAGCATACTATGGAAGAGTAAGTTTCGAACCCTACTCTATTTTTTCTCTCTCTTCCTTTTCAAACCTGAAAACCTAAGGGTTTATGTTGCATGCATGTGATATAATAGCCATACATGGCTTTGATCTTGTGTTCTATGGTTTAAGAGAGGCTTGTATGGGTAGTACCTCAAGGAGTTAGCACTTTGGTGATCTAGTGGAAGCAAGGTAAGAAATCTTGATAGTTTGCATGTTTTCTTCCTCATCTAAGTTTTCTACCCTAATCCTTTTCTTAAAAATCTGCATGTGGAACTTGGGGCTCTGTTTTGAGAGTTTAGAGCACTAACGGAAGGTGTTGAAGAGCTAAGAAACACATCTCCAAGCTAGGGCTTCGAAAGGTAGAATCTATGGCTGAGTTCTTTATATTTTGTGGTGATTCTTGTAGATCTGGTTGTATAGGGTATTTCAATAGTTTTTGAGCTTATTTTATGCGTAAGGTTGATATTTATGTGTGGTATGATGACTTGCATGCATGAATGTGGCTAGGGTTATGCTAGAAATACTTATTGATGTTAGGTTGTGTAAAACAAAAAATGCTGCCAAAATTTCGTGGTCTGGCTTCCAACGGGCCAGATCACACTCTACTACTTTTGTCTATAAAAAAATATTTGTGTAGTTGCGTATTTCTTTGTAATTAATTGATGATAGGCTTTGGAAAATCGTAAAAAGGTTTTTTTAAATCCAAGATATGAACGTTTTGGCATGTTGATGTAAATCCCAGATTGTTTTGACTTTTGAATGAGTTTTACTAATAAAAAAGCTATGAACTTTGGTAGGGTGTTAGTTTAAACATTTATAAGGGTCACTTTAAATTTTTAGAGGAAAATTTGTTAAGGTATAAGAGATATGATTTTTCAAATTTTGCCCTAGAATCTGGAAACAAAACTTCTTGGCAGCAAGTACTGTCCAGATTGCTTTAAACATTTTGATGAGTTCTATTATTAAAAAAAAATTTAAATTTTTAAGGAAGCTAATTTAGACAAGTATAAATATTCCTGTAAAATTTTAGAAAGAACTAGGCTACGGTGTAAGAGAAGTAAATTTTCAAAGTTACCTTAAAATATGGGAAAAACTTCTGGGCAGCATGCACTGCCTAGGTTGCTTAAAAAATTTGAATGGGTTTTACCATCCAAAAGATTATGAAATTTTGAGAGAAATTATTTAAGATGTGTATAAGGACTCCAGTAAAATTTTAGAGAAAAATGTGTCACGATTTAAGAGAAATAAATTTTCTAATTTTTCCCTAAAATCTGAAAAGTAGTAATTTCGAACCTTAACAAAAAATGATTTTTGGGAGGTTAGTTCTCTTAACCTAAAATAAGTTTTTGACATGAGGCTTTCGCCTAGTTCCCATCCTTATGACACAGAATACGTGAACGATAGTTTAAGAGTTTTTGCCCAAATCTCAACTTGGGGCAAAAGTTTAAAAATGAGACTTTACCACCTTAAGTTAAATAGTGGAAGTAAAGTCTTGGAAATGCAAAGAAATAGTTCCTTGCAAAGATAACTAAGGATTTGGAGACTCAACCAATCCCAAATCAGCTTGAGTTAATTTAAATGTTGATTTTTACCATTTTTAAGTTACAGGTCCAATTGCCATTCTTTAAAAAAAAATAATGTAAAAAGAGATCCTAGGTTATGGATAAAAATGGTAAGAATGGGAGTTGGGTTTTGTAGAATCATTAAGAGAACGAGATAACATTGTCATATATTATTTGTAAAGGGTCAAAAAGCGGTATGTTGGTAAATGATAGAAAACAATAAACTTTTGTAACATGATGACAAGTTGGTGTTTTTCTAAAGATAGGAGTTGAGTAAAACTCTTTTTTCCTAAAACCAAAATATGAGTTATCCGATAAGAGAGTTCTTTAGTTAAAGAATATTAAAATGCACAGCACAGAGAGCGTGTTGTGGTGAGCCCAATTTTCTCATGATACCGTAAAGACTAAAATGAAATCTGACCTTATACACTATAAGGTGTATAAGAGGCTATAGTATAGTCTCTAAGAGAACTTTATTGCATGTAGCTATCGTAGAATATTAGCTATAAGGGTATGCCATAGTTTAATCCGAGTACACTGTATTAATTACAGTAACTGTGAAAGGGCAAACATGAGTATACTAGTGTGTGCTTGTAGTAGTAGAATGCACTAGTTTTGTTTGGGTCATTAAGACGAGGGTATGCTTAATACCTACTCTTGCAATGCTTTTGCATTTTGCTGCTAAATGGTAAGTAGGTTTGGTTTGAAGCCAGAACCTTAACATAATATAGTCTGGGTTGGAGCTAGGACACGGTAAGAATATTTAGTCCGGGTTAGAGCACGTTAAGAATATATAGTCCGGGTTAGAGCCAGGACACAGTAAGAATATATGGTCCGGGTAGAGGCCAATATATGGTGAATATATAGTCAGGGTTGGAGCCAGGACATGGTGAATATATATTCTGGGTTGGAGCCAGGTAAATGGTAATAAAGTCCGGGTTGGAGCCAGGACATTAACAGTGGAACCGGGTTGAGGCCCATATCCATTGTTGATGATTTAATTGCTTAGTCATGATGTGTGTTAAATATATTTGAATATTCTAAGAATCTTCTGAGTGCAGGATATTACGATATGAGTGATATATTGTGTAACGCCCTACTTCCTTAGAGTCATTACTATGTGAGTTAAAAATGTGTCATTAGCTCGCTAATCGAGGTTTTAGGTTAAAAGTGTGACCAAACTGAAATAAAACTTGTTTAAAGACATAAAGTATAAAAATTTGGTCATTCATTGAAATCTTGGAAAAATTATACAGACGGGATCCAAAGATATTGTTTAGAAAGTACTTTACAACTCAAAAATACAATTAAGGTCGACCTAGGCGACAAAACAACCATTGCAGTACATTTTCCCAAAATATCCATGGCCGTGGCAGCCAGGTAGGCCAAACATGTACCCGTCACTCCATGCTCTTTGTACTCATGGTTGTTCGACCCTTCTTTTACCCTTACATGCACCATAGAGCACCCATGATCCGAAGTCCAGGAAGAAAACTCAACACAAAACATATGACATATACATAATAATCCACAATATACAACAACACACCCGATGGGCTAAACACATAGCGGCCAATGCCATCCCAGGCGCTTTACCAGGCCCTGGGTTCACGGTCTTCACCGAGAGGGTGGCTCCAGCACCCTAGGAGGGTCTCGCCCTAATAGCCTACACTCAGCGTGCTCAACGCCGATCCCGACCCCTTATCGTTCCCGGCTTCTTGACGTTCTCGGCCTTTGTCGTTCCTGGCCTCCATCGTTCACTCATAAACATTCATCATATTGCATAATATTCACAAATATTTATTCACGTATTAAACGTAAACATTAGGGCCACGCCCTGCAATACAAACAATAGGGCCACGCCCTGCTTTACGGGTACAACCGTTTTCTTACCTTTTATACAAGCACCAGATTACAAGAGACGGCCCCCGAGTACGATCCTGTCCCAAAGCCCAAGAGGTCACATAGTAATAAACCATAAATAACATCCTCATTACAATTTGATTCCATAAATGTAACATCCCAAATTCCCTAATATGACTTAGTGCCTGGATTAGGGGGCCAGGATGCAATAATTGCGCTAATTATGTGTTAATATGTATGAGCATGTTATTATGTGAATTATATTATAATATAATTATGCTTGCATGCAAGATATGTTAAATATGTGTATGTGGGTCCGTTTCTTATAAGAAGGGAATTTTAGTAATTTGACCCGCTGAGGGTATAATAGTAAATTTGAGTCTGTGTGATTGAGACCACATTATTATGTGGATATGTAACGACCCAAATTTACTAATAAGGCTTAAGGGCCTTGATTAGTGTGTCAGGAGGGCATAATTGGATTATATGTGATTTAATAATTAAAAGCATGTTATATGATTATTTGGATATCTGTGATGCATGACTATGTGTATTAGTATGCATGTAGGCCTTGATTATGTTAGAAGGGCATATTCGTAATTTTGTCCCATTGAGGGCATAAATGTAAATATCTGTGATAAATTGATGAGACCACATTATTATGTGGATATATTTGTAGCTTGTGACTCGAGGTGATCCTAGTGAGTGGTTTAGCGAAAAAGTCACGGCGGGGATTTATACCCAGCTCAGGGCGATCCTGGGGTATTTCTGGGAATTTAGGAAATATATTGGAGTCTATTTTGATATTGAGGAATATAATTGGTGATTAGTTAGGTGTCGGGAGGTAAGCGATAAATATTAGAGACATTCGAGGAATTAGCAGGAATTGGGTGTAATGACTAAAATGCCCTTAGGAGGTTTAAAAGCTTAGTTTTAATTGGGAGGGCAGTTTGGTCTTTTGGGGTTTAAAATCAGAGATAAGGGTCATGCTGCTTTATGCCTTAGTGGAATATGTAGAAAGTATTAGAAGTCTGAAGGAAAAGGAAAGAAGGAAAAGTGGGAGTCTCTTCTCTCTCTCTCTATCTCTCGGTTTGAAAAGTGGGAGTCTCTTCTCTCTCTCTCTCTTGGTTTGGGCTTTTCTTCACCAATTTTTCTAGAATTTGGAGCTAAACTTCAGAGAAGGCTTAGGCTAAGGCTCACCACTAGGGTTCTTGACTTGGCTTGAGGGATTGGCAGAGATTACTCATCCAATTAAGGTAAGATTTTGAGGCTGCTATTCAGTTTCTGGTTCTTGGTGTTAAAATGGATTTTGAGCTGAGTTTTGATGGAAATTCTAGGGAGTTAAGGCTGAAGTTTTTAGGCGTGAAAGCTAAGGAAGTGTGGAGGATAGCCTAAGGTCGAATTTCTCTGTTGAAGGTAAGAAGTTCTGAACTTGGTCACTTGAATTCAGAGGTTTCTGTTGTTTTCTGTTGAGTTTTTGAGCTTCAAACTTAGCCATGGTGATTTCCTTGTTTTGGGGTGCATGTGCTTAAGTTTCATATTGTTGGGTCATATGGGGTGAGTTATAGATGATGGTGGGCTTGTTTTGGTGTTTTGGTTGAGCTTTGGAAGGGTGTTAGAGGGTTTTGGCTCGAGGAAGTTCGAAGGGGAAAAACCTGAGTGTTGTCTAGCTGTGACTAGCGCTGTAGCGCTAGCCTTAGGGCGCTACAGCGCTAGGCTTGGGTGTCTGGGAGCCTGTTGGCTCTGTTTTTAGCGCTATAGCGCCCTCTTTATGGCGTTGTATCGCTACCCTATTTCTAGAAGGGGGTTCTTGGGTTATTTCTTAGGGTTTGTGCCCGAGGGCTCGGGGTTTGATTCCACCACCCCATTTGGTGGAATTAGGGCTTCCCGAGGGCTGGGGATTGGTCCCAAGGCTAGGTTTTGGAATTGAAGTTTGGTATGGTTCTGACTTAAGACCGTGACTAGGTGTACGCTAAGGCTCAGGCGGGATCGTGCTTGAGGGTTGAATTGAACAAAGCTATTAGAATCTAAAGGTAAGAAAACTGCACCCGGTTATGTGATTGTGTTGGGACTAAGAGCTCCCTATATCTGTATGATGTCATAGATGATATTATGCCACGGGACATGTGATAAACGACCTAAGAGTGCCGTAAATAATATTTGCGCAAAGGGCGCGGGTCGGCCATTGGTAGCTGAGGACATCTTGATATTCATTGAGCTCGGTTTAAGCGGGCTGGAGTTAGTGGGGTAAATAGAGGGTGCGATGTAAGGGCGTTGACCCTGGTTATCATTTGTGAATGGTTGTTAATATGAATGTTGAACTTGGTATGCTGAATACTTGATTAACGTGAATATTTGGAATATTGAGTATATGATTATACTGTATGAGTTATCTAGTTGTTTGTTTGATGATTATGTTCTGTTAATGTGTTTTCTTGCTAGGCCTTGGCTCACAGGTGCTACATGGTGCAGGTAAAGGCAAGGGCAGAGTGGACCAGTCCTGAGATGGAGGGCTTTGAGGCTGAATGTACATAGTCAGCTGATCGGCCGCCACGACCGAGGGGCAGTACATGATGGGAAAAGCCAAATGTCTGTTTTGCCCTTAGAGTGGCTAGTAACTGTACTTTTATCCTGAAATTTTGTAAAGTGTCTTTTAACGCTACTACTTTTGGGATCCCATGTAAAAATGTTTGATTATAAGAAATGAAACTTTTATGACCAAAATCTTTTAACCCTAGTTCAACTGTAGATTCAGTAACACGTTTCTAACTAAATGACTTGATTAACAAGTTTTGCACATTTGTAAACATGCAGTGTAACGGTCTTGGCTATCCAGGGTGTTACAAATATATTTGGGTTACTCGACAAGAGGCGATCCCAGTGAGCAAGTTAGCGGAAAAGTCACAATGGGGTACAATACCAGGCTCGGGGCGAGCTTAGGGGTACTTTAGTAATTTAGTACATTACCGGGGTTTATCGGGTAATGGGAGATTAAATGATTATTATTTTGGAATAGTTGGGGATATAGAGGAGCACTTGGGGATTCACGGGAAGTGGCGATTGACGGAATCGCCCTTGGAGGGTTATGGAGAGTTTGGATTGGCCTAGGGGCATTTGAGTCATTTATGCCTAAACTAGAGACTTAAGTTAACTGTTTCTTCAACTGAGGGTAAGCTAGAAGCAGAGTAAATAAACAAAATTTCTTCTCTCTCATGTAACTCTCTTTATTTCTCTTTGTGGTTTGAGAAACTTTGAGGAATTGAAGAACTAAGCTTGAAAAATTGGAGGATTGAGCTTGGGAAACTTGGGGATTAATTCAAGGGTGTTTTCATCTTTAAGGTAAGAGTTTAATTCAACTTCTTCTTGATGTTTCTGTGGCTTTAGTTGAAGGCTTAAGTGTTTGCATGTTTGTTGGTTTAGAGAATGAATTTTGGGTGTGTTGATGAGTTTTAAGCTAGTAATTAGCTAGGTTTTATTGCTGGAAAGAAGTTATATTGATTATGGGGATTTAATTGAAAGATTTGAGTATAATTGGATTGTGTTTAGTTGAGTTCGGCTGGGGGAAAAGCCCAGAAATTCTGGGTTCGAAAGGCTAGGTCGTGACTTTGTTCTTGGTGTGCTACAACCCTATGGAGCAAAGGGGAGCTAAGGTGGGCTCTGTGGCAAGGGTGGGCCGCGGCGCCACAAGGGTTGGGTCGTGGCGCGTGTCTGAAGTTTGGGGAGGTTGAGCCTCTAGATGGAGGCGGGTCGCGACATAGGAGTATGGGGCCGCGACTTTTAACTGGATTTTTGGCCCTGAGGAGGTTTTGAGTTCGAGAACTTAACCTTTTGTGCTCGGGATCGATTCCACTTCCGTGTTGGGTGGAATTCGATGTCCCGGAAGCTATGATTTAGTCCAGAAGCCTTTTTTTACTTATTGTTGATATAATTCCTTATTATGGTTGTGACTAGGTCAACGCTAAGAGCTCGGATCAGGGATCGTACTCAAGGGTTGTCATTAGTAATTTGAATTTGGACTGAAGGTAAGAAAACTGCACCCAGTATGTGAATGTGTGATTAGGGCTTGGCTCGATGGTTAAATATAGACATGATTAAGGCTTTGGCCCTATTAATGAGCATGATTATAATTATATTTATGTAGAGTCCCATAATATTTACTTAGTTGGCTAGGTAGTAGTAGTAGTAGTTAGTATTAGTTAGTAGTATGTTAGATTCTGTGGATTTTGGTTCAAACCGGGACTTAGAAGGACACTTGTAGCAATAGTTAGGGATTTTATAAGTTTAACCTATAGTTTAGAAAAATTAATTATAACATAAGGTTTGATTAATAATTTTGGTCATAGAAATATTTTAATTATAACTTAAGGTTTAGATAGAACCATTAAGAGCATGACACTTGTCATAATTATGCTTATTTGAGGATTTAAGCATTTTAAATGGATAATCCAATAATGGAAGAATCTAGAAGCTCTAGAACCTTCCAGAAACTGTTAGGATCGAATTATGACTCAGTCAAAGCTGTTATCCAATTCAATTTATGCTAAAAAAAGTGCAATTACGTGTTTAATATATTCATGTATGCCGATATATCGCAGCATAGGGGTCGATATATCGCCTAACGGAAGATACGGAAAACACGTCGATTTTGCACGAACGAAACCACAATCACTCAGGACATAGGGCCAGGCAATATATCGCCTAGGGTGGGCGATATATCGGCCCTGGGACCATATTTTCAAACTTCGTAGAATCCGAGCTTGATTCATCCCTTAACCTCTTGACTTGCCTCTGAAATTTTTTGACCGAGTCTTAAGCATCTGATTGACTGAATATTCAAATATTTTTCATTTAATATTCATTATTTTATTCAAGCTAAAAGGAAATATTTTCATCCCTTGAACTCTATAAATAGGACCTAGTACCCAGCCATTTCTCTCATTCTTCAAGTTGTGTTCAGAGCCTTCAAGCTGTTAGGGTTACTATAGAGTGATACACTTGGGTTTGGGATAAACGCTTTATCATCTTTAGCTTTATAAACACTTGGGAAGTGAGATATAGTGTGTTTTCAATATCGAGGTGTAGATCGGTTCTAGTACATCCAAAGGTATTCCTATTCTTAAGTTAATTTCTGTAACGCCCTGGATAGCCAAGACCGCTACACTGTGTGTTTATAAAGTGCCGGACTTGCTAATCAAGTCGTAAAAGTAAAAACGTGTTCTAAAACAGTAGAGGTACTAGGGTTAAAAGCGTTTTGGCCTCAAAAGTTATGTTCTCATTACTAAACATTGTTTATGTACATGGGATCCCAAAAATGACAGTTTAAAAGCCATTTACAAAAGTTACAATGTTTAAGTACATTAACAGCCATACTAAGACAAAATGAGCAGTTAGGTAATCTCTGTCCTGACACACTCCTCGACCATGGTGATCGAACAGCTGGCTATGTACATTTCACCTCGGAGCTCTCCACCTCAGGCCTGGTCCAGCTTGCCCTTGCCCTTACCTGCACCACGAGGCACCCGTGAGCCAAGGCCCAGCAAGAAAACACAGCAATAACAGAGCATGAAAAACTAGCAATCAAGTCAATTACTCATATAGCATCTCATAAATTCAAGTATATCATCATTCAAGTATACCACATACTAAGCATCTCAGCTCAAAATACATAAAACACAGATGTTAACCAGGGCTAGCGCTCACAGGCTGCTCCCTCTGTTAACCTATTGTTTCTGGCTTCCAATGGCCAATTCACGCCCCGTGCGCTAAAATCATGAACGGTACTCTTAGACCGCTTATACGTGTCCCTTGGCATAATACCAACGATGACACAATACAACTCTCGGGAGCACTTAGTCCCATCACAATCATACATTTGGGTGCAGTTTTCTTACCTTTCAATTCACTGGTTTCCGATGCCACGTAGCCACAAGCACGGTCCTCTACTCCGAGCCTCTCCAAAGTCCTAATCACAACACAAATATAATATTCTTTGTCATTAACCAATCCAAGACTACCTTCCCGGAACCTAACCCACACTCTCGGAACCCCCAAAACCTTAGAACAATACCCCGGAGACATCCCCCGAACCCCCGGAGCAAAGGCCAAAAATTTCCAAAAGTGACACTCTGAAATTGGCCTTGTGCCGCGGCACCCATCAGTCAGGGACTCCACGCCGCGGCACACAAAACCCGTGCCGCGGCACGCCTTCGCAGTCCAGAATTCTGGGTTTTTCCTTCGCGTTTTCCCGAGCTTCAACCTCTCCAAATCACCCCAAACTCCATCCTAAGTCCCAAAACCAACTCTAAACCCTTAATAAACCTCACAACAACCCAAAAACATCATGCCCAAGCTCACTCACACCTTCAATCCTAAAATTCACTCTTGAATTTCATACTTAACAACTCAAACCAGAAAGTTAAGAACAACTTGAACTCAAACACAAACCACACCCCAAACTCCCTATACCTTAACAGAAACAAGCCTAATAATCACACAGAGACCTTACCTTGAGTGGTGAGTCCAACCTCCAGCTCTAAACCTCCTTCCCCCCTTGATTTCCCAATTCTGAATTCACACAAAACCAGCCACCAACTTGCCTCAATTCACATTCATTATCTAAAATTTCAGACTTAAAACTTGGATATATCATAATCAAAATCTTACCTCTGAGTATTCTTGATCTATGCTTGCTTGACAACTTCAATCACCCTTAAATTCTTCTTCCAAAAGCTAAATTCAGTTTCTCCCTTCTTCTTCTTAGGTTTGCTCTTTCTCTAGGTCCCCAATTTCAGCATAAACCCACTTCTCCAAGTGTTATACGTATATGATATTTTCCCTTCAGCTAATGATCATTTATCCTACCAAATGACTATTCTACCCTTCCACTAATACCCCTTCCTAACTAAACCTCAAGGCCATACCTGTCTTTTCACCAGCTTTGCAATTCTACCACTTTCCCCATAAAACCTGTTACTCTCTATGGTTACTAACAGTTACGCAGGTTACCAAATCACCAGTTACCATTATCTAGTTTTCTAGGACCGTCTCGGCACGTGCATCACGTTGGTATCACAGCACCCATGCGGTACGATTCACACATCATAATTATCACATAAGATAATTCACATAATCATATAACATGCTTAAATCATAATCATGCATCTTAATCATAAAAAATCACACATAATTCCCATCATGCCCTCCCGGCACACTAATCAAGGCCCTTAAGCCTTATTAGTGAATTTGGGTCGTTACAATTTCTATATGGTTCTTTAGTTTTCTTTACTCAAATCCTAACTTATTGTTTTCGATTCTTGGTTAGGTATTTAAGTTCTTTGAACTTAAGGTTTTTTTCGATAAACTTCTTCTTGGTGGTATAGTTCTCTTCTTTATCATCTATTTTCTTTAGAAATACTCACCATTCTTGTTGTTGGTTTTAGGAGTATTCCAAATCTCGTCCTTGTTCTCAAATATCCCAGTGTTGGTAAGGAAAATAGGATAGATTTGATATGTTTATATGATATGTTATGCTTATGTTATGTTATCTTATGTTATGCAAATATCCCAGTGTGGTTAGGTGTTTAAGTTCTTCGATCTAAGGATCTTCTCGGTAAGTTTCCTCTTTGATGGTTTAGTTTCCTTTTCATCTCTTTTCTTTAGAAACTCACCATTCTTACTTTTGGTTTTAGGAGTGTTCTAATCCCGCTCTTGTTCTCAAATATCCCGATTTTGGTGAGGAAAATAGGATAGCTTTTATATGTTTATATGATATGTTATGCTTATGTTATGTTATGCTTATGATATGTTATCTTATGTTATGTTATGTTACGTTTATGTTATGTATAGTATGTTTATAGTCCTTGGGCACATGACTTGTCTAGCTATCAAGCCCCAAAATTTTATGGGCATATGACTTGCTTGGCTTGTGTGAATGCCAAAAAATGGACCAAAGCCATAGTCAACAGTTTCCCTCAATTAGCCTCGAGCAAGCAAAGCAGCCTAATATCTTGTCCGACACGAGACCCATGTCTCACATGAGCCCTTAGCAAAAGTGCCCGGAAGGACCTAAGGGGCCTCGCTATGCAAGGCTGCCCTTCCCCCACGGCCTCGGCCCCATGGCTCCACGCACATGGCCTTGACCCCATGGCCTTGCGCCCATGGCCTCAGCCCCATGGCCCCGTGCCCATGGCCTCGCGCCCCATGGCCTCGCCCCCATGGTCGCGGCCCCATGGCCTTGTGCCCATGCCTTCGGCCCCATGGCCTTGGCCCCGTGGCTCCGCGCAGATGGCCTCGGCCCCATGGCCCCGTGCCCATGGCCTCACGCCCCATGGCCTCGCCCCCATGGTCTCGGCCCCATGGCCTTACGCCCATGCCTTCGGCCCCATGGCCTCGCCCCCATGGTCTCGGCCCCATGGCCTCGCGCCCATGGCATCGCGCCCATGGCCTCGCGCCCCATGGCCTCTCCCCCATGGTCTCGGCCCCATAGCCTTGCGCCCATGCCTTCGGCCTCATGGCCTTGCCCCCATGGTCTCGGCCCCATGGCCTCGCACCCCATGGCCTCATGCCCATGGACTTGCGCCCATGGCCTCGGCCCCGTGGCCTCGCCCCCATGGTCTCGACCCCATGGCCTCGCGCCCCATGGCCTCATCCCCATGGCCTTGCGCCCATGCCTTCGGCCCCATGGCCTCGCCCCCATGGTCTCAGCCCCATGGCCTCGCCCCCATGGCATCGGCCCCGTGGCCTCGCCCCCATGGTCTCGGCCCCATGGCCTCGCGCCCCATGGCCTCATCCCCTTGGCCTTGCGCCCATGCCTTCGGCCCCATGGCCTCGCCCCCATGGTCTTGGCCCCATGGCCTCGCCCCGTGGCCTCGCCCCCATGGTCTCGGCCCCATGGCCTCGTGCCCCATGGCTCATGCCCATGGCCTTGCGCCCATGCCCTCAGCCCTGTGGCCTCGCCCCCATGGTCTCGGCCCCATGGCCTCATGCCCATGGCCTTGCGCCCATGGCCTCACGCTCCATGGCCTCGTGCCCATGGCCTCGGCCCCATGGTCCCGCGTCCATGGCCTTGGAGGTGAGAATACTCACAAGTGGCAAGGTACACGCATGAATATGGAATGCACCTACAAACCTAAAGAAGTTAGAGTACGGATATGGTACCCCTACCAGACAAGTAGTGGGAACGTCAGGCGTGGGATTGCAAGGATAAGAGTTAGAGCCCGTACGTCTATGGCCAGGAGTCAGAGTCGACACCACTACCACCTGCACCACTACGTCTGCCACCACTCCTCTGGCATGGGTACGGACAAGTAGTGGAGACATCCTCCTGACACCTGCTCCTGTACTAGATGTACGACCACAACCTCTGAAGCCACTCCCCTGACATAATACTTATGTACCCCTTGGTCTCCTGGACCACCATGTACCAAGGGCCATTAGAGCCTACTATAAAAGGAACTCTAACACCACCTGAAAGGGGGTTGGAAGTTCTACTGTAGCAAAGGCTTGAGAGTTAATGAAAGATTGATTGACTTCTCCATTGTTATTCTGTCATAATTCTTGAGTTATTGCTTTGATTTCTATAGCTTTTTTATTGACGATCCTAACTTGATAATTTATTCCAACTCAACTTAGTTGACGAGTTCTCACCGTCAACAGTTTGGCGCCGTCTGTGGGAAGAACAACTATCAAGCCAGCGTTCTTCCATCATTCCCAGCAAAGAAAGATGCTAAGACGTTCAAAACGCCTATGGAAAATACAAGATGATGAGGTTCTCCGGGATGAAGTAGAGCGGAGGGCTACCCAGAAAGACCCCCCTTCGCCTAAGCATGGAGGCAGACCGGAGGAGTCTCTTCCCCCAAGGGAGGAGAAGGAAGCCTCATCTCCGACCATCCGGCCCGACGGAGGTCATTTGGAGCCGCCAGTGCATTCACTCCACCGGCCTCCGGCAGCGCCACGCTCAGGCCACCAAGGCCCAGGTCCATCAACGCACGGGCCAAGCAAGAGTCCCGGGGTACGCTCGGTAAGTTCAGGCTCAAGGACTCGCCTCTACAGGGATGAGATTCAAGAGTTACATAAAAAGACTCGAAAGCTGGAAACCCAGATAGAGAACATGCAAGAGGTTTTAAATGACCTACTGCGAGGAAAGTCAAGCACACCCCCTCCTATGCGTAAAGGGAAGGAGCATTAAAAATGGGAAAGCATTGTCCCCGTAGATGGTGGGGGAACCCAATTTTCCACCAGTAAAACCCCCCAGGCAAGGTATCAGGGGGGACCTAGGCCAACAAAAGGTCCCCAGGGGCAAAGGCGGAGGGAAGCTGATGGTCGTAAGAGCGAGGCCGAAGTCCCCTCAGAAGAGGCACCCCCTGGCCTAAGAAAAGAGCTCCATGGGGAGAGGTTAGAAGTAAGAGATGTACCCCCCACGGTTCCACCGAGGGACACAACCAAGGCAAGGGATCAGCCCGAGACCCCGCAAAACTCCTTATGCAAAAAGAGGAGGGGGCTAGACACCAAAATGCAAAGCCCTTGGGACAAGATCACCACAACACTTGGGGGGCGCATGGATGGCGGAGAATTCGACCGTGATTCACCCTTCACAAGGGAGATTCAGGCTGAACAAATGCCCAGTGGCTTCAGAGAGCCTCGCATGACTCCGTACGAGGGTACTACAGACCCAAAATATCACTTAGACTCCTTCAATAACTTGATGAGGTTAAGAGGGGTCAACAGCAGAGCAAAGTGTCATTGCTTCGTCGTTACGCTTAAAGGAGTGGCGTACAAGTGGTTCAGGAGGTTAGGGCCAGGAACAATCAAGTCATGGCAACAATTCTCTGGTGAATTTCTTCAGCAACACCACGCAGCGTATGACTACATCATGCCAACTACCAGCCTCGCTAACATCAAACAAGGCGAGAATGAAAGTTTGAAGGACTACATCCATAGGTTCGGTATAGAAGCAACAAAGATGGGAGATTTAACCGAAGCGGAGCTCAAGATGGCTATTACAGTCGGAGTTCGTCCAGGAAGCAGGTTATGGAGTAACATGCTCAAAAGAGAAGTTTCGAGTTTGGACGACTTCTTCGAGAGAGCACAGAAGTACACACGTGTGGAAGAGGGCCATAAGAACCTCCATGTCGAAGAAAGCGAACCTTCCTCCAGTGGCCATACTACCAATACGTCTGGGGATTCCATATAAAAGGGGGGCATCGTGCTAGAGGGGTCACTGACCAAGTCTGTGATCGAACGAAGACCATCTAGCCATGAAAGTCCCCACCCGAGGGGAGATCACCTCAAAAGAAGATGCCTCCAAAAAGGGTCTCATAAGCAGACACTTGTAAAAAGGGTCTCTAAAGCAGACGCCTCCAAAAAGGGTCTCATAAGCAGACGCTTGCAAAAAGGGTCTCTAAAGTAGATGCTTCCAAAAAGGGTCTCATAAGTAGACGCCCGCAAAAATGGTCTCCAAAGTAAACGCATGCAAAAAGGGTCTCAAAGTAGACGCTTCCAAAAAGGGTCTCAAAGAAGACGCTTCCAAAAAGGGTCTCAAAGAAGACGCTTGCAAAAATAGTACTATGCCTAATGACGAGAAGGACGCTTCTCGTAACAAATAATAAGCGCGCGTAAAAACACATAAAAGGATAGCAAAGACCCAAGGGGTCAATATATCCTTACAAGTAATCAAAGTGCACCAACGGACACGGATCACCCAGCAATACCACCAGAGCATAGGGAGTGTAGCATTAATATGAGTCTACCAGGAAGCCTAAAGACTTCCTCATAGACTCGGGGGGCAAGAGTGAATGCCAAAAAATGGACCAAAGCCATAGTCAACAGTTTCCCTCAATTAGCCTCGAACAAGAAAAGCAGCCTAATATCTTGTCCGACACGAGACCCATGTCTCACAGGAGCCCTTAGCGAAAGTGCCTGGAAGGACCTAAGGGGCCTCGCTACGCAAGGCTGCCCTTCCCCCATGGCCTCGGCCCCATGGCTCCGCGCACATGGCCTCGGCCCCGTGGCTCCGCGCACATGGCCTCGGCCCTATGGCCCCGCGCCCATGGCCTCGCGCCCCATGGCCTCACCCCCATGGTCTCGGCCCCATGGCCTTGCGCCCATGCCTTCGGCCCCATGGCCTCGGCCCCGTGGCTCTGCGCACATGGCCTCGGCTCCATGGCCTTGCGCCCATGGCCTCGGCCCCATGGCCCCGTGCCCATGGCCTCGCGCCCCATGGCCTCGCCCCCATGGTCTCGGCCCCATGGCCTTGCGCCCATGCCTTCGGCCCCATGGCCTCGCCCCCATGGTCTCGGCCCCATGGCCTCGCGCCCATGGCATCGCGCCCATGGCCTTGGCCCCATGGCCTCGTGCCCCATGGCCTTGCGCCCATGCCTTCGGCCCCATGGCCTCAAGCCCATGGCCTTGCGCCCATGCCCTCGGCCCCGTGGCCTCGCCCCCATGGTCTCGGCCCCATGGCCTCGCGCCCCATGGCCTCATCCCCATGGCCTTGCGCCCATGCCTTCGGCCGCATGGCCTCGCCCCCATGGTCTCGGCCCCATGGCCTCGCGCCCATGGCATCGGCCCCGTGGCCTCGCCCCCATGGTCTCGGCCCCATGGCCTCGCGCCCCATGGCCTCATCCCCATGGCCTTGCGCCCATGCCTTCGGCCCCATGGCCTCGCCCCCATGGTCTTGGCCCCATGGCCTCGCCCCCATGGTCTCGGCCCCATGGCCTTGCGCCCATGCCCTCGGCCCTGTGGCCTCGCCCCCATGGTCTCGCGCCCCATGGCCTCATCCCCATGGACTTGCGCCCATGCCTTCGGCCGCATGGCCTCGCCCCCATGGTCTCGGCCCCATGGCCTCGCCCCCATGGCATCGGCCCCGTGGCCTCGCCCCCATGGTCTCGGCCCCATGGCCTCGCGCCCCATGGCCTCATCCCCATGGCCTTGCGCCCATGCCTTCGGCCCCATGGCCTTGCCCCCATGGTCTTGGCCCCATGGCCTCGCCCCCATGGTCTCGGCCCCATGGCCTCGCGCTCCATGGCTCATGCCCATGGCCTTGCGCCAATGCCCTCGGCCCTGTGGCCTCGCCCCCATGGTCTCGGCCCCATGGCCTCGCGCCCCATGGCCTCACGCTCCATGGCCTCGCGCCTATGGCCTCACGCTCCATGGCCTCGCGCCCATGGCCTCAGCCCCATGATCCCGCGTCCATGGCCTTGGAGGTGAGAATACTCACAAGTGGCAAGGTACACGCATGAATATGGAATGTACCTACAAACCTAATGAAGTCAGAGTACGGATATGGTACCCTTACCAGACAAGTAGTGGGAATGTCAGGAGTGGGATTGCAAGGATAGGAGTTAGAGCCCGTACGTCTATGGCCAGGAGTCAGAGTCGACACCACTACCACCTGCACCACTACGTCTGCCACCACTCCTCTGGCATGGGTACGGACAAGTAGTGGAGACATCCTCCTGATACCTGCTTCTGTACTGGATGTACGACCACAACCTCTGAAGCCACTCCCCTGACATAGTACTTATGTACCCCTTGGTCTCCTGGACCACCATGTACCAAGGGCCATTAGAGCCTACTATAAAAGGAACTCTAACACCACCTGAAAGGGGGTTGGAAGTTCTACTGTAGCAAAGGCTTGAGAGTTAATGAAAGATTGATTGACTTCTCATTGTTATTCTGTCATAATTCTTGAGTTATTGCTTTGATTTCTATAGCTTTTTTATTGACGATCCTAACTTGATAATTTCTTCCAACTCAACTTAGTTGACGAGTTCTCACCGTCAACAGCTTGCAAGCCCCACAAATCTATGGGCATATGACTTGCTTAGTTCACAATCCCCAAGAAGTATGATGGCCATTGTAGTCTTATATGATATATGTTTTATAGTATATGTTTATGATATAGTCTTATGTATATGATTTATGTTATATGTAGTTGGTAGATTTTCCTTGCTGGGCATTAGGCTCACTCCTTTATTTTTAATGTGATGCAGGAAACTAGATACGGAGGTGGAAAGATTCTTTATGGCTTGACTTGTGTGTTGAGGATGAATGGAATGAATGGGCTGCGAGTCGATCGAGGATGACGTTTATTTTAGTTTTTGAATTATGTTTTTCTTTTGTAATTCTGCATTTAGTTTTGAACAAATGATTTAAGTTTATGTTTTGTTCTATGTTTTCTAAACAATGGGATCCCATACCATCCCACATTTTATCTTGTATTTGATACAATATTTTTGGGTTTTAATAAAGTTATGTTATTTTTTATGAATGTTTCCCAAAATAGTAGTTATGTCGAGTAGTTTTTAATGGCCCAAGGTCTTAGAAATAGTTGGGTCATTACAGTTTGTGAGTGTCTGATTAAGCACACTGAAATGCGCATGATTATGATTATGCCTATGTATGTTATTTGAGTGTATTATAATACATTGTAAATGTATGTATGACAAATGAAATATGTGATTGTCTGTTGTGACTAGAGAGCTCGGTTTATAAATCAGGGGATTATTAGGATGTTAGAGCGAGATTGACTTATTAGTCGAGGGTACATCGGATTTTGAGAGACTCGTCCTATAAGCCGAGGGTCTAAAAGCTTGGACTTATAAGTCAAGGGCTTGTGAGGCTCGACTTATGAGTCGAGGATCAGTAGGACTCAGCTTATAAGCTGAGATTGGCATTATGCATGTGGAGTGCGGGCCACCATGGCTGGGCCACCCTAGGAGTGAAACATGCACTTAACTGGCTCGGATGCTAAACATATTGAAAGAAAGTGTGACACGCACTTGTGCGACTCTATGGTTGTTGATTTGTATAAGAAGGACACCAGATTCAGTTATTACTATTTGGCAGATATATTACTCTGTGAATTATTTAACATGTTTTCTTGCTGAGTCTTTTGGCTCACGGGTGCTTTGTGGTGCAGGTAAAGGTAAGGAGAAGCTCAACCAGCCATGAGTCGGAGGGCGATAGCAGTGACATGTACATATGCAGTCCGCTCGACCACCACGACCGAGATTCTTAAGGAAGCTAGGGTTGAGCCCACCTTTTGCCGCCTAGGTCGGCTTATTATGTAATTTGGATGTTGTAACTAGTTTTTAAACTAATGTTTTTTGGGATCCTGTGTAAAGAACATGTTTTGGGTTTAATGAAATGGTTATGACTTGACCAAAATTTTAAATACCTAAACTTGTAGTGGCTTAATCACATGTTTAGTCCAAATGACTTGTTGTAACGACCCAAATTTGCTAATAAGGCTTAGGGCCTTGATTAGTATGCCTGGAGGGAAATAAGTGAATTATTGTTATAATATGTGAATTTATGTGAATATGTGATAAAGATGCATGTTTAGTTGAATTAAATATGCATGTGGGCCCCGTTTGGATATTAGGGGCATGTTTGTGATTTTACCCCGTTGAGGGCATAAATGTGATAAACGTGATATGTTTGTGATATATCTATGTAGCATGATTCGAGACAGTCCTAGGGAGCCGTTAGTCAAAAAGTCACAACGGGGTTGAGAATCCGACCCGGGGCGGGTCAAGGGGTATTATAGGTATCAGATGTTTTATGGGGTTATCGGGTTATGGAAATAAATATTTAGAGATATATTTGAGGTTAGAACGTTTAGGAGTGAATATGGGGGAAATTTACCATTTTTCCCTCGGGGATGTTTTTGGTACCCCGAGCCTTGAGGTAACCTTAAAGCTTAAGTTAAATAAAACAAAGCCTATGAAGTCTTTAGAAAATCAGAAATTGACTCTTTCTTTCCCTCTCTCTTGAAGTTGTCTTCTCTTCTCTCTCTCCATTTTTCTCTAAGGCATATCAAAGGAAATCTTGGTGAAACTAACTAGAAGCTAAGGAATTGGGCTGGTAGTCTTGAGGAATTAAAGCTTGAAACCTAGAGGATCAACAACAGAAACATAATTCAGCAAGGGTAAGCTTCAAATTATAAGTATTTTGCTTGAATTCCTGCTGGTTTTCTTAGGATGTGCATGGTTTGGATTCAAAGATTGGTTTTGATTTCTAGATGGGTGTAGGAATTGGTTCTTGAGTTTGTTGGTATGTTTAGGTTGCTTAAGTGTGAATTTTGGGTTTAAGTGTTGGGTTGAGGTGATTTTGGAAGTGTTGGCTCGAAGGAAATGCAGGGAAAAATGATGTTTTTCTGGGTTTGGAGGCGAGGGCCGCAACCCTAGGAGGGGCATGCCGCGGCCCGTGTGAACGCAAGGCCTGGGGAGGCCACTGACCTTGGGGCGTGCCGTGGCGCTTGGCCAAGCATGCCGCGGCCCATGTGTGTTTTCAGGGAGGTGTTTAGCCTCTGTTTTGAGGCTAGCCGCGACCCTAGCCCAAGGTGTAGGATGACTAGTGGGTTTTGACTTGGGAACTTAATTGTTAAGGCTCGGGATGGATTTTATCACCTGGATTGTTAGAATTCAAGGTCCCGGAGATTAGAATTATGGCTCGAAGCTATTTAGTGGATTAGAACTTGGTGGATGAAATTGTTAATGCATTGTGACTAGGGTTTCGGCGAGGCTCGGACTAGGGAACTGTGCTCGGGACATTGGTGCCTAGAAAGCTCGGGACACAGGTAAGAAAACTACTGTTCCCATAGAGCTTGTATTGCAGGGCTCGACCTATATGACTGTGTTGCTGAACATGGCCCTTTGACTGAATTTATGTGTGTTTTAATATCTATTTAGTATATTATGTGTATATATTAATGATGGAACGACGATGGCCGGGAACGGTGAAGGCCGAGAACGGCAAGGGGCCGGGAGCAGCGTTTAGCACGCGGAGTGCGAGTTGCCAGGGTGAGACCCCAAGGGATACCTGGGATATCCAGTTTAGATCGCGAACCCAGGGCCTGGTAAAGCGCCTGGGACGACATGGCCGTACATGTATGACCTGGTGTTGGCTTGATTTTATATTAAGTGTTTGATATACGTTTATTATCTACTTGTGAGGGTTTTCTTGCTGGGCTTCGGCTCACGGGTGCTCTATGGTGCAGGTAAAGGAAAAGGGAGAGACAATCAACCTTGAGGTTGGCGAGCGGGACGAATGGCACGTACATGTCCGGTCTGTCTGGCTGTCACGACCAGGAGTATTTTGAGAGATGTTTGTACAAAACTCGAATTTTGTCATTTAGTCGACTCTAACTAAGTTTTGAGTTGTAAATATTTCTAAACAATGTTTTTGGGATCCCAAATGTTATATATCTTATAATTTTCAATGAAAGGTTTATTCTCAAGTTTATGACTCTGATTATGATTTAATTACACGTTTGTCTTAAAACCTCGATTAGCAAGTTAATTGCACGTTTAAACTCACTTAGTAACGGCTTTAAGGCAGTAGGGCATTACAACTTGGTATCAAAGTGAGCTAAGGTTTATGGTTTCTGGAGAATGACCGAACATGTATGCTCGCCGTCAGTTGTAAGCTCGACTCAAGGTTGGTTGGTATGATTGACCATTATGTTGAAATATGTGCTTAAATGCCCTGTTTGCCTGCTTATTTGATATAGAGCATGATGAATGATTTAACGTATGCATGATGTCAGGGCATGGCCCGTTGTGTTATATATGTTATTTGAGAGTTATGTGGATTGTTGCTTATGGTTGACTGATGTGATTATGAGGTGGTTTTGGATGTTGTTATCATGCCTGATGAGCGGCATCATTGGTTGCAGGCATATTTGTTGAGATACCTTGTCAATCATCTAGACTCCGCGGAAGTCGGGCCGAGGATGATAACCAGGGTCAAGACCCTCCACCTGCCCCACAGAATTGCCAGCAGATGTTTGCTGGAATGGAATGAAGGCTACAACGAACAGAGGAAGAACTTCGCCAGCTGAGGCAGCAGGCCCCTCCATAGGTTACAGGGTTGCCGATTCAGCAGGTTATGGCGCCAGCGCCAGTTCAACCTGTTGTGGAGAATAAGTGGGAACCCTTATATGAGCGGTTCAGAATACAACATCCTCCTACCTTTGAGGGTGGACCAGACCCACTGCGGGCAGAGCAGTGGATGAATATGATCTCCTCCATTCTTGATTTCATGAGGGTTGAGGGGAACGAGAGGGTAGCTTATGCAAGCTACATGTTCAGAGAAGACGCCCGCATCTGGTGGGATGTAGTGGTTCAGAGGAGGAATGTGGCAGTTATGACCTGGGACGAATTTAGAAGTATCTTTAATGAGAAATATTACAGTGTGGCAGTCTGAGCTGCGAAGGTTGATGAGTTTATCAACCTGACTCAGAACCGGATGACCGTGACGGAGTATGCTTTGAAGTTTGACCATTTGGCGAAGTTTGCGCCAGATCTAGTGCCGACAGATGCAGCAAGAAGGGACAGGTTAGTACGGGGATTGAACATTATGATCGCCCGTGATGTGAAGATCACTTTGGATCCAGAGACTACTACCTACACTCAGGTGGTAGACAAGGCCCTTACAGCTGAGGGGGCCGAGGACCAGATTTGGAGAGAGAGCACTGTTAGGCGCGATGCAAGGAGGACAGTGCCTCCTCTTATTGGATCCAACCGGGGTGGTGGCTCCGGTGAGCAGAAGAGAAAGGCCCCAGATTCCTTTGTTCCTCCCAGTTCTGATAGGAGGGCACGGGGTGGTCTTAGTGGTCGTCAGGGCGGAAGTGACAACTAAAGGAGTTTCCCAGTGTGTCCTCGGTGTAGACGACAACATCAGGGTGAGTGCAGGATTAGGGCCTGCTTTGTCCGTGGGAGTGCAATAATTTGAAGAAGGACTGCCCACAAGCCAGGAAGGAGGAGCCGAAGCAAGGCGACAGTCTCGCTCCAACAGGGTGTTCACTTTGACTCATATTGAGGCAGAGGCTAGCCCCTCAGTTGTGACAGGTCAGATCTCTAGTGTTGGTTCTTCTTATATTGCATTGTTTGATTCGGGGGCTACCCACTCGTTTGTGTCTGCTAGAGTGATAGATCAACTGTGTTGTAAAGCCCTGGATAGCCAAGATTGTTATGTGTTTATAAAGGTGCAAGACTTGCTAATCAAGTCATTTAATCAAAACGTGTTACCAGACTATAGTTGAACTAGGGTTAAAAGATTTTGGTCTCAAAAGCTGCATTTCTTATAAATAAACATTTTCTATTTACATGGAATCCCAAAAGTAATAAGTTTAAGACTGTCTACAAAAGATTCAAGATTTAAATACAGTGACTAGCCATACTATGGCAAAACAGGCAGTTAAGCATATCCCGTCCTGTTCCACTCCTCGGCCGTGGCAGCTGAATAGCTGACCATGTACATTCAACCCCGTAGCCCTCCATCTCAGGATTGGTCCAACTTGCCTTTGCCTTTACCTGCACCACGAAGCACCCGTGAGCCAAGGCCCAGCAAGAAAACACAATAACAGAGCACAATCATTCAACAGGCAATTAGATAACTCATATCGCATAAGCATGTACTCAACAGTTTAAGCATTCCTGATGATCAAGTATTCATCATACCAATTATATAAATTCATATCAACAATCAATCCACATATAATAACTAGGGTTAATGCCCTTAGGCCGCACCCTCTATTTATCCCACTGACTTCGGCCCACTTAAACCGAGCTCAGTGAATGTTAAGCTATCCTCGGCTACCAGTGGCCAAGCCGCGCCCTGTGCGCAAGTATAATTTACGGCACCCTTAGGTCATTTTCCACATGTCCCATGACAGAATACCATCTATGACATTATACAGGTATAGGGAGCCCTTAGTCCCATCACAAACACATAACCGGGTGCAGTTTTCTTACCTTTAGATTTGCTAGCTTTGTTCGATTTGATTCTCAAGCACGATCCCTCTCGAGCCCTAGCGCACACCTAGTCACAACCATAGATTAGAATCATCACCAAACCTCAAGTTCAAAACCTAACCTCAGGACAAATCCCGAGCCTTCGGGAAGCCCTAATTCCACCAAATGGGGTGGTGGAATCAAACCCTGAATCCCCGGGCAAAAATCCTTGAAAATAATCCAAAAACACTTTTCTGGAAATAGGGTAGCACTACAGTGCTCTTTGGAGGGTGCTACAGTGCTACAAGCAGGGCCAAAAATGCCCCAGACAACATGGCCTAGCGCTACAACGCCCAATAGCTAGTGCTGTAGCGCTAATCACAGTACAACAAACCCTGTATTTTTCTCCTTCAATTTTTCATGAGCCCAACCTTACCAAAACTCTTCCAAACTTCAACCAAACACAAAAAAAAGCTTATCAACATCCTCCACTCATCCAAAACATCCCAACCACACAAAACTTAAGCACATGCACTCCAAATCACAAAATTCACCATGGCTGGACCTAAAGCTCAGAAACTCAATTAAATAACAACTGAAACCAGAGGACTTAAACTTGAATTCCTTACCTTTGCTGGATGAGTTTAGCCTAGGTTGTCTCCCACTATTCCTTAGCCTTCTCCTCCTCAAATATTCAGCCTCAACTTCCTTGAATTGCCACAGAACTTTGCTTAGAAAAACAAACTCAACACCAATACAAAAAACTGAATATTAACCTCAAAGTCTTACCTCAGGTGGATGGATTGCTCTGCCAATTCCTCAAACCAGAACAGGGATCCTAGCCTCAAGGTCCTGTCTAGACTCACTCTGAGTTTTAGCTCCAAACTCCTTAAAGAAATGGAGAGAAGTCCTTCAACCGAGAGAGAGAGAGAGAAAGGTAGACTCCTAATTCCCTTTTTCCTTCTCTTCTTTCTTTTCTTTCCTTTCTTTCCTTCAGAATTCCAGCCCTTTCTACACCATCCACTAAGTATAAATCCTAATAACATTTATCCTTTACAAGCCAAATGACCACAATACCCTCCCATAATTCCTAAGCCTTTTAATCCACCTAGGGGCATTTTGGTCATTTCACCCAATTCCTGCTAATTCCTCGAGTGTCTCAAATATCTACCACTTACTTCCCAACACCTAACTAATCACCAATTATATTCCTCAATGTCAAAATTGACCCAATATATTCTCTAAATTCCCAGAAATACCCCCAGGCTCGCCCCGAGCCGGGTATAAATCCCCCGCCATGACTTTTTCGCTAAGCCGGCACTACAAGAAAAAATACTTTTAATAACACCGAAAATGTGTTATCAAAACATACGATAACACTTTCTGATGTGTTAAGACAGACTATGTTATCGTAGGTCAGGGTACTTTACATAACACTTTATCAGTGTTATACAGATGTGTTATTGTACTGTCAACGATAACACAATTTCTGTGTTATTTTAATATATAGATAAGTGTTGAATTATGTTATTTATAGTCGATTATATAACACTTTTTTTGTGTTATACTACACTTTGGTATAACACTTTTTTTGTGTTATACTACACTTTAGTATAACACATTTTTTGTGTTATACTATACTTTAGTATAACAAATTTTTTGTGTTATATAATGAAGTTTGCATAACATAATTCTTTGCATAAAAAGTGTTATTGTAATATATATTATAACTCAATTTTCGTATTATTGTTATATTTAGATATATTTAAATTCTCATTATATATTTTATTTATATAACACTAATTTATTCTATTATATTTTAATTTTTTTTATATAATTAAAATTAGCTTTCTAATATATACTAGCATCATCAAATGAACTTGATTTTCAAATAACAAAAAGTAAGAACATTCTACATTGAATTAACAATCCATAATTTAGTTTAAAACATTCAACACTGTCATCAATAACAAAATATTCTTTAAGTATTCAAGGAGTCTAAAAGTTACTACTTTCAACACAAAGAAATAAACAAAGTTACTACTTTCAAGGAGTCTTAAGTATCCTTTTATACTTCGCTTGTCATATCTGCAAAATAAACAAAGAAATATTTTATTGTTATTATCTAGCATCACAAATTACTTCAAGAAAAATGCTATGGAAATTATATCCAAGAAAGGACACCACATACAAAATAATAGATTCACAACTACACCAAAGCAAACAAAGAAACCAAACACAAAATTATAAGACATTAGTTATTTTTTGAGTATGAAAATGTACCTCTTGGAATAACTTTTTTAGAAGGCCATGCAACTGTGGAACCAACTGCTTCTTGTATTGTAAGCATCGCATGATTAGGATGAAATAAGTAAGATTCTGGTACAATAGCAACATCAACCCATACTCGCATAAAGTCTGGTCAAAGAGGCTTTCCATGTACAGTTATCTTTGGATCACTAGAATCCCAACGACCTTCAGCAACAATTGCATCTGCCCAGTCAAGCAAGTAGCAAGCATTCTTCCCTTCTGTAAAGTTATGTCTTTTTTCTAGTGCAATACTCTACCAAATTTATTTTAAAGACAATATATTAGTTTCTGTAATTGTTCTTCTAAAATGAAATTTTAAAACAATAACAACTTTTATAATTTACCTTAGGGGGCTGAATATTGTTTGACTACGGTACATTGCGAGACTGTCCTTCGCTTGGTGTCACTTTACCACCAACCTAAATATAAAACCAAGATAAGTTTCATTGGAAGAAAAGAAAACTAGATTTATAAGTGCAAGATAGAAATACCACCAAGTGTTCTTTAAGTAGATTCATCATTTTAGTCATTTTGAGCTTTATATTATGTTGCTCTTCTTCTAACTTGGAGATCTTGCTATTACACATATTAACAACAGTTAGCTTTGACCTTGTTACGCCTCTTCCTTGTCCGATTAAACGACCAGATTTTGGGTTACCAAACAATTTTGTCAAGGCATCCTCATCAGCGTTGTCAGTAGTTCCAGATTTTGGGTCTTCAAGGAGAATCTCATTCAATGAACCCTGCATATAAATTAGTATAACTAATGTATGCATTATGGAAAATAAGTAAAAATTCACAAAAATTAAATGACTAATACTCACAAAAATATCAGATGCCGTTGGGTTTACAGGTTCACCATTCTTCTTGGTATGGGCTCTCTGAAAAGCATCGATTCTAGATATTTTACCATCCTCATTTTCTTTCTTCTAAACAATACATCAATAGAGATTATAAAATAGAGACTACAATAATGGAAGCAAAAATACAAACAGTATAAAACTTAATTATTACCATATCATCAATTGTTCGAGCATATCCTCTTCGACTTAAGGTGTGTGCAACAACTTTCTTTCTTCTTTCTTGGTATTTGGCCCTTATATCCTATTTAATAAATAAGTAAAAGAGGCATAACTATATTTAATTTAACACCAACAGAGATAAAAGAGGCAACAACATCACTTCTTACATCATATTTCTTACCAAATGTTCTTTACTAATTTTTTTGGCAACAAATGCTCTCCATTCTACATCACTTTTTATGCAATCCGGCTTTAAGGCTAGTCGTTCACTCTCATTTTTTGCATTGATAATATCCTTTACAAGTCTAGATTTCCCAGCTCTCCATAGTTCTGCCATCATTTCAAAGCACATCTTTTTTTGTCAATCATCATGTAAGTCATATTGTGCCTACAATAGAATATAGAATAACATATTATATGTTTAAGTGTAGAGCTGAATATATATAAAAAAATACACTCATAAAACTTGTAATTCTACCTGAATAGATGCCCAAAGAACATCTCTCGTTATTGGTGAAACTTTCCTCCAATCTGAAATAGTGTAAGGAACAACCTCTCGCACAAGAGCGCCCACAAAAGAAGAAAATTGCACTGAGTTAGTACCAACTGGTTGCCCTTTTTCATTCCAATTTATTATCCTTAAGTCATTGTTCCTCTTGGTAAGATTTGCCAATAGATTTTTTCCCCTTGTCTTCTTGGCTAAGTTCATTACATTCGCATCTACATCTTGAGGTATTTCTTCAATCTCAGTTTGATTTGCCTCAACAGTTGTTTTTTGTAATCTAACAGATTTTCTAAGAGGTTGTTCAAGTTCTATCTCAGCCACTTCTTCACATTCTGCATCAGGCACTTCTTCACATTGTGCAATAGCCCCTTCAAATTCTACACCAACCCTTTCCTCATCAGCTATCTCTTCATGTTCCTCCCTTACTCCCTTTTCACAAACACTATCAACTACCTTATCAACTTCATAATTAAGAGATCGTTTAGTTTTTGAACTTCCAAGTGACATCTCCATGTCTTCCACATCATCATTTGGATCTAGCTCTGTATCATAGACCATACGACGAGTTGCTGCTCTAGTACTAAGAGCAAGTGGTGAATCAATTACAACTCTAACAGGTGCAGAAAACCTACAAAGAGCACTCTTTTTCTTTAAAACAGGGCTTCCAAGCAACATATCGTCACAATCAGCTTGAGTCTTCAATGATGCTTTTCGCTTTTTGGCCACAAGATTGCATAAAGCACCTGGACCAAGGTGTTTTTTTGGAGATCTTCGTAATGTACTCATTTTTCAAGTTGAAATTGCTGCAATATAAAAAGAAAGATAACATAGTATATAAATTAGAAATGCGGATCACCAAAGAGTAATAAACATACACCAAAACCATAAAACCAGAATTATTTCATTCAAATTAAAATAAAATCATAAAGTTCACCGTAGAGAGTAATAAAACCACATTTGTTTCATTCAACAAAAGAGTAATAATACACCAAAATTACATACAAAAAGTGTAAGCAGATTTGTTTCATTCAAAGTACATAAGAGACAACAGGAAACTCAATTTTCTTCATTGGATTCAAGTCCAAAACACCCTCTATTTGAATCCTTTAAAGCTATATACCAATTACTTGACTCATTCACCCTTGCATAAAAAGCTTTTTTCACTTGTGAAGCTAATACAAATGGATCCCTAATGGATTGAGCTTGTCCTATATTAAAATTTACAAACGTATAGAACTCCGACTTCTTAACACCCATTCGAATATTCGCCCAATCGCACCAAAACAATGGCACCTTAAAAGTACGATAATCAAGCATAATTATATCCTTGATAACACCAAAATACTCTTCTTTATCATTCAATTGCTCACTGTCATGTGCATCCAAGTATACACCGCTATTTTGAGTTGTTTTTTCAGCTCCTTTTTTATGGAATCGAATTCCATTAATCATGTACCCTTTGTAGGAAGTGACACCGCGACTTGGACCTTCAGCCAATTGAGCTAACATGTCATCTACTTTGTTAGACATCTGAAAATAAAAATATACTTGTAAGAAATTTGTACACTAAAACAAAACGTAAACTTTTATCCTGGCAATAGAATACAACCTTTTCATAAAACCATAACGGGAACCCTTCAGAATGTCGATTCCACAACAAAGTTTGATTGTTATTCAGATTTGAGTGTCTTTCTTTCAGCTCATCCATATGGACATTGAGAAGTGGTTCTACAATATCCGAGTTAAACAACACATATCGATGCGCTACTGCCAAGTTCAATCGGTCAAGCTCAAAGCACTCTGCTGCTGATGGTGGATTTTCTTCTAGTAATGTACTATCTTGATTATCATTTTGCTTTAAAAATGTTTCACAGAAGCGTACACATTCAACAGCAAGATAGCGATTTGCAATACATCCTTCTGGCCGTGCATAGTTTGCTACAAATCCTTTCAATACTTTCATATATCTCTCAAAATGGTACATCCATCAAAATTGCACCGGACCACAAAGTCTAACTTCTTGTGCTAAATGAACAACCAAGTGAATCATTGGATCAAAGAAAGAAGGAGGGAAATATTCTTCTAGTTGACAAAGAATTTCAAAGGCTTCTAGTTCCAATTTCATAATTTCCTCCTTATCAACCACACGTTGACACAATCCATGGAAAAACTTAGAGAGCCGAAGAATTGTCTCTCTACAACCTTCTTCCATTAAACCCCTTATAGCAATAGGCAATAGTTGTTGCATAATCACATGACAATCATGAGACTTAAGTCCTGTCAGCTTCTGTTTCTCCACATCTACGCAGTTTCTAATGTTAGAGCTATATCCATAAGGCAATTTCAAGTCAAATAGCCTCTCACAAAGCAACTTCTTATCAGATTTTGATAGAGTATAAGCTGCAGCAGGAAGACGAGTAACACCATTTTCTTCATACGGATGGAGATGAGGCATAATGCCCATCTCTGTCAAATCTAATCTCGAGTTGTAGTGATCTTTAGATTTTCCTTTGCAATCGAGCAATGTGTTAAGTATGCTTTCACAAACATTCTTTTCAACATGCATAACATCAAGGTTATGACGAACAACTAATATTTCCCAATAAGGCAGCCTAAAAAAAATAGAATGCTTCTTCCAGATTTGTTCTGTGTCTATACCACGACTCCTCTTTTTTCCCTTTCCAAAGTCATTAGTCACTTTGCTTAACTGCTCAGCTACTTCAACACCTGTCAATATAATTGGACATTATGGTTCTCTTTCCCTTGCCCTAGCTGTTGTATATTTCTTCTTTCTGTAACGGTGTTCTTGTGGTAGAAATCGAATATGATTGCAAAATGACATCTTTTTGCTATGCTTCAACCAAACAACATTTGAGTGCTTGCCACAAACAGGACATCCATACTTTCCTTTAGTCGCACATCCAGCTAAGTTTCCATAAGCTGGAAAATCATTTATGGTCCATAGCAACATGGCCCTTAAATTAAAAAACTTCTTTGTAGAAATATCATATGTATAAACACCATTCCATAATTCAAGTAACTCATCAATTAAGGGCTCTAAGTAAACATCTATGTCATTCCTGGGTTGTTTAGGTCCAGGAATCAACATAGATAGAAAAGTAAATTCATCCTTCATGCACAACGCAGGTGGCAGATTATATACAATGAGTATTATAGGCCAACAACTATACGTAGAACTCATATTTTTGTAAGGATTGATCCCATCAGCAGCAAGTTCTAATCGAAGGTTGTTAGGTTCAAGTTGAAAATCTAGCCATCTCTCATAAACTGCATCCCAAGCCTCTGAATCTACCGGGTGCCGCATTTTCTCGTTTGTTCTTTTATTGGTTGAATGCCATTTTAAGCTTAAAGCCGTCTCTTCTTTTCTAAACATCCTTTGAAACCTTGGTATAATAGGAATATATCTCAACAATTTTGCAGGCTGCCCTTGTAGAATCTCTTTTGTCTGTTTGTTTTGCTTCCATCTTGGATATTGACAAGTGGGACATACTTGGGCATCAGCATTCTCTTTTGTATACAAACAACAATCGTTGACACAAGCATGGATATGCTTATAGCTCAGATCAAACATCTTTAGAAACTTTTTAACTGCATACATTGATGTCAGTAGGAAATTATCTTTCGGCAACATTTCTTTGATCATCTCCAACATCTCACTAAAGCCAACATCTAAGATTCCATGCTTTGTTTTTAGATTATATAGCCCAATGATAGATGGAATTTTTGTATACTTTGAACAACCTTCATACAATGGAGATTCAGCATCCGTTAATAGACTCTGAAAATCAGCATCATTGTTATCGTCACCAAAATCATTGGCGTTACTTGAAAATACTCCCACTGCCCGAAATAAATCATATTCAAAACTTGTGTTTGTCGTGCTGCGTTGGACTGGATCTTCCCCATGATGAAACCATATTTTGTAAGATTGGTCCATGCCCCACAAAACTAAGTGTTCGACAACTTCGTGTGAAAGTTGATGTCTTAGATTGTGACATTTGTTGCATGGACAAAGAATCTTGGCTGGAAATCCAAGATTCGTCATGGCTGTCTTAACAAACTCTCTAGCTTTTTGCTCATATTCCACCGTTGCTCTACAATTTTAGAGCATACGTCAATAATTAAGCACTAACACTTAAACTTATATCCAAAATAAACTATATGATTTTGGTTACTAACCTGTTAAGATGGATCCCACTTTTATCCATCTTCAATGAATTTGTATTTGATGTTGTTCTCTTTCTAAAATCTTGTTTTTTGTCTGGGTTTAACAATTGTTAGACAAGACAATCACATTATTTGCGGTTGTAATATCAGGTTCATGACAAGGTTATTCACACACATGCTTTTAAAAGAAAACATGCCTTGGTTGAATTTCAGTATATTTGGGTTATTGAAGTTTAAAGCTTTATTTATTGGACTTGATTCACATTGTTAACCTTGTATTTTTTTTTTCAATGGTGCTTTTGTAAGAAATATTTTATGTCCCTACTTAAAGATTATTTGCCGCCTAATTGAGTTTTGGTGCATCTTTCTAGGTTTATTCGGGTGGAATTGTTGAAAGAGAAATTGTTAGAAAACAACAAGGAGATTTTTTTTTTAATCTCTTCAAATTAGATCATGCATATCAGTATATCACTACAGTTCCTTCCACTTTGAGTGAACTATCTTAAACTTGTCCATGATTATCACCCAAAAGTTTTCATCCCTCATTGGGTTGTTGGTATAATTAATTTTAAAGCTTATGCAAATGACAAATATCAACAAAGCATACAACAAAACTTTATGCTAGATAAAACTATAAACAAAGTGTCTTACATCAAATAAATGTTAGACTATATATTACTATGTTTATTGTGAATTAGTTTTGAGTTGAAACTCCTCTATAAATCTTAATCGAGTACATTTAACTTAGTCCTATATATAAAAATAAAAATGTATAATATATTCAAGAAAAATTATAGCAAATAAATAAAGTCAAGTTAGCTAGTACTGTATGCTAAATACAGATTGCTAAAAGAATCAGAAAAATCAGAAAACTCATCATGTCAGCACTGATTGCTAGCTATACGTGGCTCATTTAGTAGCTGGCTTCCATGCCATTATATGAGATTAAAATTATAATTTTTTTGGAGTTATCCTCTCTATTTTATTAGTTCTTTAAACAAGAACCACGAAAATACACCTGTTTGTTATGTGCCTTGTCTTAAATTTTTTACCAATCAATTTACAGTACTTCTCAATTGCAATTGAATTTTTTACCAATCAATTTACGAAAATACACCTGTTTGTTATGTGCTTTGTCTTGAAAATACACCTATTTGTTATGTGCCTGCAATTAACTATCATTTCTGGTTTGAACAAGTGCTATCATCATTACTGATATATATACTGGTTTCATATAAAGGAACGTTCTATTTTGGAATCATAGTTTCAACTAATCTATTTCCACACTTTTTTGTGTCTTTTTTCATGATCTTTCTCCTTTGGTGATTGTTATGTGCATTCTGTTCTTGTGTTTTTGCTAATGGCAGAGGAAAAGTTGGACCTAAATTTCCCATCTGAACAAAATGGGACTTTAGAGGCTGCTAATACCAGTGTTTTAGCATGCTGATCAGACTCCAACACCCCAAAACGATAACAAAGGTTAGTTATCTGTTGCTGTTGTGCACTGTTTTCACCCAATACTTAATGTTGCTGTTGTGCATTATGGTCTAATCATTGCCACGGTGTTAAATGCATTTTATGATTGTTATTTTTAGTATTGTTTTTCAACTTCTTCTTTAGCAAATGTTACAAAGTAGAAAAATGAAAAAAAAAAAGGAAAAAAAAGTGAGGACTCTTTTGTTAATTAGAGGAGGTTTAATGATTGTATTTGATCTAATTTTTTCATTTTATTTTCATCTCATACATACAGGAATAAGAAAGCTCCATCAGTGCAGAGTAATGAATTGACTTTTTTCCATTGGGAGAGTTTCCTGAGGGGGAGATCCAAAACTATAAAAAAGAGTAAGTATGCACTATTTCTATACTGTATCAGTTTTACAAAACATGCTATATTATATATAGTGTAGCTTTCTTTGGGAGGGTTTAATTGCATCAATAAAATTAGCCATCTAATTTAGAGTGGAAAAAACCTTAGTATTTTTCATGGTTGATGACATTTTCTTCGTTCTTGCTACTTTTTATTTGGGATGATTCATTGAGAATGTTATCTGCATCCCTCTCCCACCTATTTTTCCTTCTTTTTTCCTCATTAAAGTTGGTAATGTTTTCAGTAACTTATGGATTTTAGCTTGGGTTTTGTTTACTGTTAACTAGGTTAGGAAACAGATTAGAAGCATTTTGAAGCTTGGAATGTTGATGAATAATATATGTGAGATGTCAGAAAACACAGTCTGCATTTTTATTATAATCAAATTGATAGTATTTTAAGTCTAAAAACAAAACAAAAAAGTTCTTCTCAACCTCTTTAGTAAGTGTTTTTTTTTTCTTTCCTTTGAAGGAAGCTTGTTGAAATCATTTTGTAATCAAAAGCAAGAAAACTTGGAGTGTGGTGTGTGAAGACAAGAGAGATTAGATTGTTGTGAGTTCTGGGATTTCTTTGTACAGGGAAGTGAGAATATTATAGAAGAGGGTGACCCCATTGTTTTGTACTACCATTACAGATTAGTGCAGAGGAGAAGAACCAGCTCTATATATATCTTGGTGTTCACATTCTATTATTGTTCTAATATTCTCTAGTTCAATTAATATTTGTTACTTACTGTTCGAATTAAATCTAATCTATACATATGGAAATAATGAAAACAATATGACTAAATGAAAAATTTAATCTATACATATAATGAAAAATCTAATCTATACATATAAAAGCTTACCTAACCATCTATCAATACCAAGTCAAAAAATTCAAACAACACACAATAAGTTTTCTTCCTTATATCACCGCAGCACACAAACAAATTTTCCAGAACCTACTTCTCTAATACACACAAGTTTTCAACCTTCCGTTATCACCGCAGCACACAATTTTAATCTCAGAACCTACTTCTCTATGGATGAATATTTAAGATATTCAAACTCCTCTAACATTTTTAAGATATTAATAATAAGAGTTAAAAGAACAAATTACGTACCTCTTGCAAATTACCTTTGCAATGCTCCTTGCCAATTCGATCCCCAACCTAAAGAATATAATCAATACTTAAAAGATTAATACAAAATTAAAATTTGTCAATAGATATTAAACAAGCATGTATGATAAATTAACAGAGATTACAGAAAAGACATGTATGATACCAATAAATCAGTCTCTTACATGAAACTAGTTAGAGTAGAAGCTGAAAACGAGTTATTAGTTCAGGTCATAATAAATACAACACAAAGGGTCACCTTAGTTTGATTCCTTTAGGCGTGTATTATTTGGCTCTAAAGAGAGGAGAAGAGGCAGCTGAGGAAGAAGAAGTTAATGTCAGACTACAGATTTCTTACACTTTGAGTGTGCATGTGCGGTCCAAGAACTAAAGCAATAGAGAGTCACATATATACATAAGTTGATTGGTGGAGAGTACTAAAAAACAAAACGTTCATGCAGCATACACTTAAAATAATCGCATTAAGATAGTAGTAGTAGTAAAAGTAATAATAATAATAAATTTAACGAAAAAATACAAAAAAAGAAAAAAGTTAATACGTGCATAAAGAAGTTTTCATGGAGTTGGTACATGCCTATGATAAGCCTCCAATCCAGGTCGTGTACACTAGGAGGCCCAGAAATAATTAGGTTTTTATGGTGATTAATTGTACCCTGTTTTATTTAGTTTTATTCTGTTTTATTAGTTAATCTAGTTGGCTGTTTTAGGGCTGAGTTGTAATTGTTGTATTTGGTCTTTCTTTTTCCTAGCTGGCATTAGATTGTTATATTGTAAAAGGACCAAAGCCTATAAATAAGGCAGGGGTCTCATTTAGAAGGCATCTTGTGATAGAGAGATCTAGACTTACGAGAGAGCAGCCCTCTCAAAAGGTTGTAATTGGAGATACTAGCAAACATGACCAAGTTCGTTATTTTAAACTAAGTTCAACAAATACAAAGTACAAATATATTATACAATATGCATTTATATGTATGTATATGTATATATATACACTGTACACATGACATATCTACTACTTGATTCTATGTGCATAGTAAGAGAAGAGAAAAATAGGAAAACAAAAGGAACTAGATTCCATTTTCCCATTATTTCACTTTGTACTTGAACAACAAAAAGCTAAGGAAAAAATATTCAGCTTTTGACAGCATATATCTACTAGCCTAGTTCTTTTTATGAGGTTATGTAATAATTGCTGAGTAAGATATTTAATATTCATTTCCATAGTGGGTAACTTGAGATATCATTCTCTTAATCAAAATGCTTAAGTGAGTTTATTAAAAAATAATTAAAAGTTTGGTCAAAATGTAACCCAATAATTCAGCATAGATCAGATTGTGTTGCATAAATATTTGTTGAGTTGTCACTTTCTTATCTTATGCTAAATAGTCTCATTTACTAACAATGAAAATTCTCTTTTCTTGTCCTAAATACACCATAAATCATACATAGAGTGAAATGAGAAAGTTTACTAATGATTTGGTAAATAATATATTTTTATGTATATAACATATATATATTTAGGTGACATGGGCTCTGATGAAAGCAAGAAAATAATATTGTAATTGGTTGATTTTCACAAGGGGTTGGCTCCGGATTACTTAATAGAGCCTCCACTTTAGTTTGATTGGACACAATGTTGGTTTTGGTGAAAAGAGAAACGTATGTTATCTTCAGCCATAGAAATTGACAGAAAGGTGTCACAAACTGATCTAAAAATAGGTATATAGCTATCACTAGGAAGCAAATTTATCAGGCAAAGAACTTCAACCATTACACATAAGCCCCCTTTATGAAATATATAAATAAAACATTATTCTTTGGCCTCCAATAACAGGCCGACCCTGTGCAATATATGTAGGCATGAAAATATGATTCTCCCATAAAATAATAAAAAGATACCCATAACTAAAAATAGCATTAATTGAAAGTTGAAACATACAAGTCCATTAAAATCAAAAGAGTACACCACAAAGAAAACAGAGTACTCAACTCAGCAGTAAAAACAGTACTCAACTCAGCAGTAAAAACAGTACTCAACTCAGCAATAAAAACAAAGAAAAATTACCATCATAGTAAGCCAAAAGGCTACATAATATTTATTATTTGAAGAACTACATAATATATATGCAATACATATATATATATATATATAAAAGCCAGACTCTACTCTACCCTACTATTCTCAAGTCATTAACATGTTTTTGAAATCCAAACTTTATTTCTTCTCTGTCTTTCTGAAACATAGAGCATAAATCCTACTTGATTACAAGGTTTCTATTTATTCCTTGTTTGGTAGTATTTGTCCCAACTCCCAAAAGCATTATGCTTCCCCAGAAATATCACAGGCTTTTTTCTTAACTTAAATAGAAAGTCATTAAAACCTTCTTTATAAACCCAGCAGCATTTCAATTTAATCTTTCACTTTTCTAAGTTAGCACGAAAAAAAAACTATATAGTTTCACCATTGTACCGATAAATATATATATGTAGACATATGCCTATCTACAACATAAACGGGGCATCATATGGCTTGTATTGGAGTAACTAATAACAAAAGACTAACAGAGCAACAATCTACACAAAACCCACACTGCAGACAACACAATAACACTAAATAGCAAACCAGATGGGTCTCAAATCAAGCTATCTATGCATAACATAAAAACTAAAACAAGAACACAAGAAGAAACACCTCAACGAATTATCACAAACACAGAGAAGGGTCAATAGTTTCAGCTGAACATAAATATTACGATTTAGTACAATTGAATAAAAATAATTCATCATTGAAAGATTCCATGAATATGTCAATGGTATTTGTATAAGTTGTCTTTATGCACACTTTTCTCTTTAATGTAACTTTGACCATGTTTGTTCATCTTTGAATTTTCATAATTGAGATTAATTCACCATTTTGACCCTTAAAAATTTCTAACTGTGATTTTTACAGAGGTTTTCCTGTTTGGCTAAAGTATGTTCCTGGTATGAGCCTTTTAAGGTTTCCTTCACTCATTTTATTTGTATGTTCCAGTGAGAAAGACTTGCAAGAGATTTTATATATTGGCAGTTAAATAAGCACACAAATGGCAGCATTACATTCACGTTTTTACTCATATCCAGTTTTACGGAGTTCTTAAGGAAATTCTGCTATAATGCATGAAAGAAAACCTACACACATCTACTTAATTTATCTTGACAAGTATAAACATTACCAAGCCTATTCAAGAAGTAGCAACCTCAAGATATCAACCATTGAAATTGCAACTCCTGGAAAAACAGAAAAGGTACTTACCTCAATGTATAGAACACTAGACTTATCCTGCGGTTTTCTCCTTGATCGAAGATCTTTAAGACTGTGTTCCACTGTTTAAGCAGAATCATATCGAATTCCTTCTGCTCTCCTGTTGTGCCAGTGCTTCCAATGAAAAGGAGTCCCTCGGGTATTTAACACTGCAAGTAAGTACTGGGCAATACGCTCTTCTCCAACCACTGAATCTTTCACAGACCCTACATCCAAAATTAATAAACTTTAATCAGGTAAAGTGAAGAAGCAATACCATATCCCAACTCTAAAAGAAATATCCATAGTTGAACAAGTAATTATGTAAAATGTAAATAAAAGAAAAAAAATTATAACTTTCTATCTCTGTAAACAAGTCAGGTTTCCACTAGAATCTTTAGTGAACTAGAATGGTGTTATCCTATCTCATTGTAATCTACATATCTAAATTTAACATAACATATACTCTTTTCAGAATCTACATGTAATTTTTAACTATTCTATTTTCAGCTACAATAATAATTCAACCATCTTGACTACTATAATATTATACCCAGAAAATTACATTACATGGACTCATACCAATTTTAATGAAAGTTATATTATTTAGAGCACGTACTAAGTTTCCTATATTTTTGTTGGTGACGCATCTGCAGCATGAGATGAGTTTACAGGGTCTTCCCCAAAGGCAATAAAACCAGAATTGAATGATAGCATGTTCATTTCATATTCCCTTGGCCAACAAAATCAACAGCCAAATATTTGCAACTAAAGCATATGGTTTTTGTCGAGTAGTCAAAAAGCCTGACGTTAACCAATTCTAGTTTTTGTACTTGTTACAGTTTCAACATACAATAAATACATCATCAAATGTTCACATTTAATTTAACAGATTAAAGAAAAACAATAACAAAAACTAAACAAAAAGAACTAATCAAAGAGGGCTGACCTGCAGGAGCAAGCTTTAGTCCTGTCTCTATATCTGGGATACTTGGAACCAATACACCTGGAGTGTCCAGTACATATATGCTCGGCTGATGAGCAATCTGTACCCAAAAAACAAAATAGTTTTGAATAAAATTCAAGGAACTAGAATCTAAAACTTGTCATTAGGAGATATAAATATCTTAAAATGCATATAACAAAAACATGAATCCTAAGAGTAAAGAATGTTTATGCACCCTCAATTTTGCTTGACAGTAGAAAGGAAATCAAACACAAAAACTACTTCACCTTGAAACCAGCAATACGTTGAAGAGTGAATTTCTTATGGTGTTTTCATAATGCAATGCAAGGGTTCACTGAAAAGATTGTGAGGATGATGAAGAGTGAACATTTATTTGAGTCTCAGGGAGGTCCCTTCATACTGTCTTAGGTATGAGGATTTGAGTCTTGTAAAGCTTTTGAACTTCAAAAACATTCCCAGAAATTATGTGTGCACCTAATGAGAGTCATAAAGACAGTGAGCCACAAACGTAAGAGATAACCCACCTATATCTGCAAGTTACTTCGTAAAACCACAAGAGATAGAATCAACCAATTTCTGTCTTATGCGAATGCTTGAACCAGTCAATCTCATTTCACAAAAATGGAGAAACGAGAATGAAGAAGAGAGAGAAGAAAGGGAGCTAGAGAGAGAGAGCAAGGGAAAAGCATTTGGTGATGGTGACGAGAACATTACCTGATTTCAAACCAAAGCCTTCGTATAGGAGACACGAGAAATGGGTATATCGCCTTCGAATGTGGTGTAGCCCTTCTCAGGATTTGTCTTTCGTGAAGGGGAGTGAGAGACCGAGAGAGATAGGTCTACGGGAAAGACCGAGAGAGATAGGTCTACGAGAGAGATAGACCGAGAGAGACCAGGAAGAGAAAGATTGAAGAAAGGTTGAAGAAATGGGTATAGGGGAAATGGGTACACGGGAAAGGTAGAAAAAACTTAGTGATTTGGCGGTATTTTATTTTACCTTGCCGCCTGAAACTTTTCTCATATACAATAACTCTTTTTAAATACTATTATAATGATGTGTTATGGTAATGGGTGTTTGGTGTAGTGACCGCTCACTGGGATCGCCTCGAATCATAGATTAGAAATATATCCACATAATAATGTGGTCTCATCAATTTATCACAAATATATACAGTTATGCCCTCAACGGGCCAAAATTACGATTATGCCCTTCTAACCTAATCAGGGCCTACATGCATACTAATACACATAGTCATGCATCACAGTTATTCAAATAATCATATATCATGCGTTTAATTGTTAAATCACATATAATCCAGTTATGCCCTCCCGACACACTAATCAAGGCCCTTAAGCCTTATTAGCAAATTTGGGTCGTTACATGTGTAGACCCAGTGTTTTGTATGCTAGGGGTTTTCATACCTTGTTTCCGACTGGGGAATTGGTAGTCTCTAGGAGGTGGATTAGAGCTTTTCCAGTAGAGATAAATGGTAGGGAATTGTTTGCTGATTTGATTGAGCTTGCGATGGATGACTTCGATATGATCCTAGGGATGAATTGGCTATCAAAGTATGGGGCGACAATTGACTACAAGCGTAGGATGGTGACTTTTGAACCAGAAGGGGAGGTACCCTTTGTATTTGTGGGAACAGCTGGTGGACCGCGGGCACCTCTAATTTCAACATTAAAGGCTAGGGACCTGATACAGGGAGGTTGCATAGGATTCCTAGCGAGTGTTGTGGATACCTCTAAGGTTGTATCGGTAGGACCGGGGGAGACCAGATTGGTATATGAGTTCCCAGATTTATTTCCAGCAGATCTGCCAGGGCTGCCTCTGCAGCGGGAAATTGATTTTGTTATAAAGTTGGTACCAGGAGCGGAGCCAGTAACTAGGACACCTTACAGAATGGCTCCGACTGAATTGAAGGAGTTGAAGATTCAGTTGCAGGAGTTACTGGATTTGGGGTTCATTAGACCGAGTTTCTCGCCGTGGGGTGCTCTGGTGTTGTTTGGTAAGAAGAAGGGTGGATCTCTCAGGATGTGTATTGATTATAGGGAGCTGAACAAGTTGACCATCAAGAATAAGTACCCATTTCCTAGGATTGATGATTTGTTTGACCAGTTGCAGGGAAAGACAGTGTTTTCTAAGATAGATCTCCAGTCGGGTTACCATCAGTTAAGGATCAAAGAGGAGGACATACCAAAGACCGCTTTCCGCACGAGGTATGGACACTATGAATTCCTGGTTATGTCCTTTGGATTAACTAATGCCCTAGCATCTTTTATGCACATGATAAATAGGGTTTTCAAGGATTACTTAGACAAGTTCGTGATTGTATTCATCGGTGATATCCTGGTGTACTCACAGTCAGAGACAGAGCACGAGCAGCATCTACGTTTGGTATTGCAGCGGTTAAGAGAGCATAAGTTATACGCTAAGTTCAGCAAGTGCGAGTTCTGGTTACCACAAGTTACATTTCTGGGCCATATCATCAGTAAGGAGGGGATTCTGGTTGACCCAAATAAGATTGAGGCAGTGAGAGACTGGCCTAGACCGAATAGTGTTTCTGAAGTGAGGAGTTTTTTAGGGTTGGCAGGGTATTACCGCTGGTTTGTTGAGGGGTTCTCCAGAATAGCTACGCCGTTGACAAAATTGACAAAGAAGAAGACAAAGTATGTTTGGACATATCGATGTGAGAACAGTTTCAAAGGGTTGAAGCGGCGATTGATCACAGCGCCAGTGTTGAGTTTGCCGACAGATAATGAGAAGTTTGTGGTTTATTGTGATGCTTCCAGACAGGGTTTGGGGTGTGTGTTGATGCAAGCTGGGAAGGTGATAGCCTACGGATCGAGACAGTTAAAGGAGTATGAGCAGAGATATCCCACGCATGATCTAGAATTGGCAGCAGTGGTGTTCGCACTTAAGATTTGGAGACATTATTTATATAGTGAGAACTGCGAGATATACACTGATCATAAGAGTTTGAAGTATTTCTTCACTCAGAAGGATCTTAATATGCACTAGAGAAGGTGGTTGGAGTTGGTTAAGGATTACGATTATGATATCCTATACCATTCTGGAAAGGCTAATGTAGTTGTTGATGCATTGAGCTAGAAGGGTCCGGGACAGCTGTTCAGTTCGAGACAGATATCCGATAAGCTAGCGGAGGAGATGACTAGAGCGGGTATAGAGTTGGTGGTTGGTCGGTTAGCCAACATAACTCTTCAGTCTACCCTCCTTGAGAGGATCAAGGAGGCACAGGGGAATGATTCCCAGTTGAGGGGTTATAGGGAGAACATCTTGGTTAGAGCGACTAAGGACTTTTCTATTTCAGAGATGGGGTTACTGAAGTATAAGGGTCGGATCTGTGTTTCGATGGATGAAGATATCCGGCGAGAGATTCTAGATGAACTGCATACCACTCCCTATTCCTTGCATCCGGGTACGATGAAAATGTACCAAGATTTGAGAGCTTTGTATTGGTGATCGGGCATGAAAAGGAATGTGGTGGATTATGTGGCCAAGTGCTTAACCTGTCAGCAGGTCAAGGCTGAACATCAGAGGCCAGCAGGGTTGCTGCAGCCTCTAGGGATTCCCGAGTGGAAGTGGGAAGATGTCACTATGGACTTTGTGGTTGGGTTGCCAAAGACCGTAGGACAACATGATTCAGTGTGGATGATTGTGGATAAGTATACCAAGTCCACCCACTTTTACCAGTCAGGACGACTTATACTATGGAGCAGTATGCTGAGCTATATGTGAAGGAGATTGTTCGACTGCATGGGGCACCAAGGTTGATAGTATCCGACAGGGACCCCACCTTCACTTCCAAGTTCTGGGAAAGTCTGCAGAAGGCTATGGGCACACAGTTACGGTTTAGTACCGCTTATCATCCTCAGACAGATGGACAGACTGAGAGGACGATTCAGATACTAGAAGACATGTTTCGAGCCTGTGTGCTAGATTTTGGGGGATCCTGGAGCAAGTATCTTCCTTTGATTGAGTTCTCGTACAACAGCAGCTATCAGGCGACTATCGGAGTGGCTCCGTATGAGATGCTTTATGGGAGGAAGTGCAGATCACCTATCCATTGGGATGAGGTAGGTGAGAGGAGGTATTTAGGCCCTGAGATGGTTCAGAGGACCAATGAGACAGTTGAGAAAATTAGAGCTTGAATGCTCGCCTCCCAGAGTCGCCAGAAGAGTTATTCAGATCTGAAACGCAGGAGTGTGGAGTTCCAGGTTGGTGACCATGTGTTTCTTAGGGTTTCGCCCTTGAAGGGAGTGAGACGGTTTGGTGTTCGAGGCAAGCTGAGCCCTAGGTTTGTTGGCCCCTTTGAGATTCTGGAATGGGTTGGAGAGGTAGCTTACAGATTGGCAATGCCCCGAGCCTTATCAGGGGTCCATGACGTGTTTCACGTGTCCATGCTCCGAAAGTATGTGTCTGATTCGACACATGTTCTAAGTTATGAGAATTTGGAGCTGGATCAAGATTTATCATATGAGGAGAAACCAGTTCAAATTCTTGACAGGAAGGACAAAGTCTTGTGGAGCAAGACCATAGCCTTGGTGAAAGTGTTGTGGAGGAACATCAAGGTTGAGGAAGCGACATGGGAATTGGAATCTGAGATGCGGGAGCGGTATCCCGAGTTATTTAGGTAATTTCGAGGACGAAATTTCTATGAGGAGGGGATAGTTGTAACGACCCAAATTTGCTAATAAGGCTTAGGGCCTTGATTAGTATGCCTAGAGGGCAATAAGTGAATTATTGTTATAATATGTGAATTTATGTGAATATGTGATAGAGATGCATGTTTAGTTGAATTAAATATGCATGTGGGCCCCATTTGGATATCATGGGCATGTTTGTGATTTTACCCCGTTAAGGGCATAAATGTGATAAACGTGATTTGTTTGTGATATATCTGTGTAGCACGATCCGAGACAGTCCTAGGGAGCCGTTAGTCAAAAAGTCACAACGGGGTTGAGAATCCGACCCGGGGCGGGTAGAGGGGTATTACGGGTGTCATATGTTTTATGGGGTTATCGGGTTATGGAAATAAATATTTGGAGATATATTTGAGGTTAGAACGTTTAGGAGTGAATATGGGGGAAATTTACCATTTTTCCCTCGGGGATGTTTTTGGTACCCCGAGCCTTGAGGTAACCTTAAAGCTTAACTTAAATAAAACAAAGCCTATGAAGTCTTTAGAAAATCAAAAACCGACTCTTTCTTTCCCTCTCTCTTGAAGTTGTCTTCTCTTCTCTCTCTCCATTTTTCTCTAAGGCATATCAAAGGAAATCTTGGTGAAACTAACTAGAAGCTAAGGAATTGGGCTGGTAGTCTTGAGGAATTAAAGGTTGGAACCTAGAGGATCAACACAGAAACATAGTTCAGCAAGGGTAAGCTTCAAATTATAAGTATTTTACTTGAATTCCTGCTGGTTTTCTTAAGATGTGCATGGTTTGGATTCAAAGATTGTTTTTGATTTCTTGATGGGTGTAGGAATTGGTTCTTGAGTTTGTTGGTATGTTTAGGTTGCTTAAGTGTGAATTTTGGGTTTAAGTGTTGGGTTGAGGTGATTTTGGAAGTGTTGGCTCGAAGGAAATGCAAGGAAAAATGGTGTTTTTCTGGGTTTGGAGGCGAGGGCCACGACCCTAGGAGGGGCATGCCGCAGCCCGTGTGCACACAAGGCCTGGGGAGGCCACTGACCTTGGGGCGCGCCGCGGCGCTTGGCCAAGCATGCCGCAGCCCATGTGTGTTTTCAGGGAGGTGTTTAGCCTCTGTTTTGAGGTTAGCCGCGACCCTTGAAGGGTTGGGCCGCGGCCCTAGCCCAAGGTGCAGGGTGACTTGTGGGTTTTGACTTGGGAACTTAATTGCTAAGGCTCGGGATGGATTTTATCATCCGGATTGTTAGAATTCAAGGTCTCGGAGATTATAATTATGGCTCGAAGCTATTTAGTGGATTAGAACTTGATAGATGAAATTGTTAATGCGTTGTGACTAGGGTTTTGGCGAGGCTTGGACTAGGGAACTGTGCTCGGGACATTGGTGCCTAGAAAGCTCAGGACGCAGGTAAGAAAACTACTGTTCCCATAGAGCTTGTGTTGTAGGGCTCGGCCTATATGATTGTGTTGTGGGACATGGCCCTTTGACTGAATTTATGTGTGTTTTAATATTTGTTTAGTATATTATGTGTATATATTAATGATGGAACGGCGATGGCCGGGAATGGCAAAGGCTGGGAATGGCGAAGGCTAGGAACGGCGAAGGCCGAGAATGGCAAGGAGCCGGGAGCAGCATTTAGCACGCAGAGTGCGAGTTGCCAGGGTGAGACCCCAAGGGATACCTGGGATATCCTTACGGTTTAGACCGCGAACCCAGGGCCTGGTAAAGCGCCTTGGACGTCATGGCCGTATATGTATGACCTAGTGTTGGCTTGATTTTATATTAAGTGTTTGATATACGTTTATTATCTGCTTGTGAGGGTTTTCTTGCTGGGCTTCGGCTCAAGGGTGCTCTATGGTGCAGGTAAAGGCATAGGGAGAGACAATCAACCTTGAGTTTGGTGAGCGGGACGAGCAGCACATACATGTTCGGTATGTCTGGCTGTCACGGCCAGGAGTATTTTGAGAGATGTTTGTACAAAACCCGAATTTTGTCGTTTAGTCGACTCTAACTAAGTTTTGAGTTGTAAATATTTCTAAACAATGTTTTTGGGATCCCGAATGTTATATGTCTTATAATTTTCAATGAAAGGTTTATTCTCAAGTTTATGACTCTGATTATGATTTAATTACACTTTTGTCTTAAAACCTCGATTAGCGAGTTAATTACACGTTTAAACTCACTTAGTAACGGCTCTAAGGCAGTAGGACGTTACACTTGTTTAGCAAGTCCAGCACTGGTTTTAAACACACTTGGTAACAGACCCTAATTAGCAGGGCGTTACAATAAACCAATCCCAGGACCAATCCCATGCTCTCAGAAACTCCAATTCCGCCAAACGGGGTGGTGGAATCGACCCCCGAGCCCTCGGAACAAATTCTCAAAAATTGAAAATTTTGCCTTCCTAAATTTTTTCCTAGCGCTGTAGCGCTACTTATAGAATCGAAAAGGACCCCTAGCACTATAGCACCCAAAGAGCAGAGTTGTAGCGCTCCCTATAGAACCCAGAAACGAACACTGGTTTTTCCACCATTTCTCCGAACCCAAACTTACCCAAATCATTCCCCAACCCAAGTCTTAATTGGACCCAAAACTCCTAATAAACAACATAACAACACATATGCATAAAAAACAAACCCAAACTCACATCCACACTCCAAATCACACAATGATCTAAAATTGCACAAAGCTTAACCCTAACCATAAACTTTTCAAAAAAATAAAGGAATCCTTACCTTTAGAGCAGAATTTCGACCCTAGGCTGCCTCCAATGCCACTCCAAGCTTCAATCATCAAATTCCCAAGCATAAGTTCCTCAAAACTTCATCCCAAAACCCAAATTCAAAAATCAAATTCACATTCCTCAAGACAACATAAAAGACCTAAAACCACATGAAAAACTCTTACCTCTTCTTAGATTTCGAGATTCCTAGGTGTGGATGGCTACTAATCTCTTCCTCAATTTGAATTAACTTCCAATTTCCTTCAAAAACCAGCTGCCTAGTCTTGTGCTCTCCTCTTTCTTCTTGAAAACTTGAACCAAATGACCAAGAGACTCTTGAGAAGCCTAGAACGTGAAAGTTAACCTTCAGTTGTGGGTTTGTTTAATTTAGAGCCTAAATAACCATTCTACTCCTCCCTCTAACTCACGTCTATACTAAACCCCAAGGGTAACCTAATCATTTTACTCTTTTGCAAAAATATCACTTATTCCCACTAATTTCACAAAAGTTACTAACACTAAGAGTTACCACTTGTTACCACTTACAACTAAACACCAATAACCATATTTGTGACTTTCCGCTAATACTGCAGGACAGGATCCCCAAATGCTGAAATACAAAGCACATAGCATAAATCCACACGCATACCCTCAACAGGTTCAATTTACAGAATTGCCCATGTTTACCAAGCATGTGACTTTAAACACAATTAAATTCACATAATCACATATATATTCATAATTACACACACTTAATTGCACAAATATTAAATTACGCCCTCTGGCACGCTAACCAAAGCTTGAATTTTCTTTCTAAATTTTCGAGACGTTATAATTATCCCCTCCTTACAAAAATTTCGTTCTCGAAATTTTACCTAAACAACTCGGCATACCGAGCCCGCATATCCGACTCGAGCTCCCAAGTAGCCTCTTCCACCTTGCTATTCCTCCATAGCACTTTCACTAAAGCAATGGTCTTGTTCCACAAGACTTTACATTTTCTATCCAAGATTTGAACCGATTTCTCTTCATAAGACAATTCTTGATCCAACTCCAGATTCTCATAGCTCAGCACGTGCGTAGAATCTGATACATACTTTCGGAGCATGGATACGTGAAACACATTGTGAACCCCTGATAGAGCTGGAGGCATCACCAATCTGTAAGCTACCTCTCCAACTCATTCCAGAATCTCAAAGGGGCCAATAAACCTAGGGCTCAACTTGCCCCTTACTCCAAACTGTTTCACCTTTCTTAAGGGAGAAACTCTGAGGAACAGATGGTCCCCGACTTGAAACTCTATGCTCCTGCGTCTCAAGTCTGAGTAACTCTTCTGCCGACTCTGGGAGGTGAGCATTCGAGCTCTAATCTTCTCAATCGCCTCATTGGTCCTTTGAACAACCTCATGACCTAGATACCTCCTCTCACCTGTCTCATCCCAATGGATGGGTGATCTACACTTCCTCCAATATAACATCTCATACGGAGCCACTCTAATAGTCACCTGATAACTGTTATTGTACGAAAACTCAATCAAAGGGAGATACTTACTCCAAGATCCCCTAAAATCCAGCATGCAAGCTCGCAACATATCCTTCAGTATCTCAATCGTCCTCTCAGACTATGCATCTGTCTAAGGATGATAAGTGGTACTAAACCGCAACTGTGTGCCCATAGCCTTCTACAGGCTCTCCCAAAACTTGGAAGTGAAAATGGGGTCCCTGTCGAATACTATCGACCTCGGAGCCCCATATAGTCGTACAATTTCCTTCACATACAGTTCAGCATACTGCTCCACAATATAAGTTGTCTTAACAGGCAAGAAGTGGGCTAACTTGGTATACCTGTCCACAATCACCCACACCGAATCATGTTGTCCCACAGTCTTCAGTAATCCAACCACGAAGTCCATGGTGATATCCTCCCATTTCCACTTCGGAATCCCTAGAGGCTACAACAACTCTGTTGGCCTCTGATGTTCAGCCTTTACCTGGTGACAAGTCACACACTTGGCCACATAATCCACTACATCCCTCTTCATTCCCGGCCACCAATACAGAGTTCTCAAATCTTGGTACATCTTTGTCGTACCCGGATGTAAAGAATAGGGAGTGGTATGAGACTCATCTAAGATCTCCCGCCAGATACCAAAATCCATCAGAATGCAAATTCGACCTTTGTACCTCAATAAACCCATTTCCAAAATAGAAAAGTCTTTAGCCGCGCCGGCTAAGATGCCTTCTTTGCGTTCTTTCAACTATGGATCCTTCCCTTGTGCCTCCTTGATCCTCTCAAGGAGCGTAGACTAAAGAGTGATGTTGGCTAACTAACCAGCCACCAACTCTATACCTGCTCTAGTCATCTCTTTAGCTAACTTGTCTGATATATGCCTTGAACTGAACAACTGTCCTAGGCCCTTCCGACTCATCGCGTCGGCCAGCACATTGGCCTTCCCAGGATGATATAAAATATCATAATTATAATCATTTACCAATTCCAGCTAATGTCTCTGGTGCATATTCAGATCCTTCTGAGTAAAGAAGTACTTTAAACTCTTATGGTCGGTGTATATTTCGCACTTCTCGCCACACAAATAATGTCTCCAAACCTTCAGTGCAAATACCACCGCTGCCAATTCCAGATCATGTGTGAGATACCTCTGCTCATACTCTTTCATGCTCATACTCCTTCAATTGTCTTGACGCATAGGCTATCACATTTCCAGCTTGCATCAATACACACCCTAAACCCTGTCTAGAAGCATCGCAGTAGACTACAAACTTCTCATTGTATGACTGCAGACTCAATACTGAAGCGGTGATCAGTCGTCGCTTCAACTCCTTGAAACTGTTCTCACACCTGTCTGTCCAGACATACTTGGTCTTCTTACATGTCAGTTTAGTCAATGGTGTAGCTATTCTGGAGAATCTCTCAACGAACCGCCAATAGTACCCTACCAATCCCAAAAATCTCCTAACTTCTGGTACACTGCTCGGCCTGGGCCAATCTCTCACTACCTCAATCTTACTTGGGTCCACCAGAATCCCCTCTTTACTGACAATGTGACCCAGAAATGTTACTTGAGGTAGCCAAAACTCACACTTGCTAAACTTAGCATATAACCTATGCTCTCTCAACTGCTGTAATACCAGGCATAGATGCTGCTCATGCTCTGTCTCTAACTGAGAGTACACCAGTATGTTGTCAATGAATACGATCCTAAATTTGTCCAGATAATCCTTGAAGACTCTATTCATCAAGTCCATAAAGGCTGCTGGGGCGTTGGTTTATCCAAAGGACATGAACAGGAATTCATAGTGTCCATACCTCATACAAAAAGCAGTCTTTGGTATGTCCTCCTCTTTAATCCTTAACTTGTGGTAGCCTGACCGAAGGTCAATCTTATAGAACACTATCTTCCCTTGTAGCTGATCAAACAAATCATCGATCCTAGGCAGTGGGTACTTGTTCTTAATGGTCAACTTATTCAACTCTCTGTAGTCAATACACATCCTTAAAGATCCATCCTTCTTCTTGACGAACAACACTAAAGCACCCCACGGCGAAAAACTCAGTCCCAAATCCAGTAACTCTTGCAACTGAATCTTCATTTCCTTCAACTCTGCTAGAACCATTCTATAAGGTGTCCTAGATACTGGCTCTGCTCTTGGCACAAATTCAATGATGAAATTGATCTCTCGGTGTGGCAGTAACCCTGACTAATTCGCGAGTAATAAATCAGGAAACTCACATACCGGTTTGGTCTCATCCAGTCCAATCGAAACAACTCTGGAAGTATCCACAATGTTTGTTAGGAATCATATGCAACCCTCTTGCATTAGGTCTCTAGCCTTTAGTGCCAAAATCATAGGTACTCGCAGTCCACTCACTGTCCCCATGAATACAAAGGGTACCTCCCCTTCCGGTTCGAAGGTCACCATCCTGCGCTTGCAGTCAATCGTCGCCTCGCACTTCAATAACCAATCCATCCCTAGGATCATATCAAAGTCATCCATTGCTAACTCATCAGATCCACAGACAACTCCCTACTATCTATCTCAACTGGCAATGCTCTAACCCATCTCTTAAAGACTACCAGTTCCCCAGTTGGCAACAAAGTCTGAAATCCCCTAGCATACAAATTACTAGGTCTACAAAGTTGATCTATCACTCTAGCAGATACAAAACAATGAGTAGCCCCTAAGTCAATCATTGCAATAAAAGAAGAACCAACACTAGAAATCTGACATGTCACGACCGAGGGGCTAGCCTCAGACTCAGTTTGGATCAAGGTAAATACCCTTGTAAGAGTGAGACTGTCGCTCTATTTTGGCTCTTCCTTTCTCGCTCGTGGGCAGTCCTTCCTGAAATGACTGATGCTCCCACAAGTAAAGCAGGCTCTGATCTTGCACTCTCCTTGAAACTGGGAAACTTCTCTAGTTGTCTTCCCCGTCCTGATGGCCACTGAAAGCACCCCGTGCCCTCCTATCTGAGCTAGGAGGAACAAAAGAGTTTGGGGCTTTTCTCTTCTGCTCACTGGGGCTACTACCCTAGCTAGATCTAGTAAAAGGAGGCACCATCCTCCGAGCATCGCGCCTGGTTGAGCCCTCTCTCCATATCTGATCCTCGGCCCCCTCAGCTCTAAGGGCCTTATCCACTACCTAAGCATAGGTGGTATTTCCTGGATCCAAAGTTATCTTGACATCACGAGCGATCATAACATTCAATCCCTGCACAAACCGATCTCTTCATGCCATGTCAGTCGACACGAACTTTGCTAACTGGCCAAACTTCAAAGCATACTCAGTAACCATCATCCGGTTCTGAGTCAGGTTCGTAAATTCATCCACCTTCGCAACTCGAACTGCGACACTGTAATACTTCTCATTGTATATATTTCTGAACTCTTCCTAGGCCATGAATGCAATATTCCTTCTCTAGGACACAACATCCCACCAGATGCGGGCATCTTCCCTCAACATGTAGCTGGCGCAGGCTACTCTCTCATTCCCTTCCACCTTCATGAAGTCTAGGATGGAAGAAATCATGTTCATCCACTCCTCTGCCCGCAGTGGGTCTGGACCACCCTCGAAGGTGAGAGGATGCTACTTCCTGAACCTCTCATACAAAGGTTCCCACCTATTTTCCACAGCAAGTTGGGCTGGCACTAGTGCCACAGCCTATGGAACCTATAACCCAATGCCCTGAGGAGGGGATTGCTACCTCAACTAGCTCTTCTTCTATTCGGTGAAGTCTAGCTTCCATCTCAACAAATAGTTGTTGCCAATTTGGTGGGGTAGGTGGAGGTTCCTGACCTTGGTTGTCATCCTTGACCCTATTGCCGCGGAGTCTGATTGATCGCTGAGGCATTACTGCAATATGCCTGCAATCAATGACGCCGCACATCAGGCATGATAACAACATCCAAAACCACCTCCCAATCTCATCAACCAACCACAACCAGCAAGTCCACATATCACAGATACATACGAAAATTAAGGGGGCCATGCCCTAGCATCATGCATATATCAACACATTCATAATGCTCTATTTATATATTCAGGCAAACAGGGCACTTAATCAAGCAATCAAACATATAATTCATGAAATACCATCCAACCCTGAGTCAAGCTTTTCATTGGCAGCGAGTGTACATGTTCGGTCAATCTCCAAGAACCATAAACATTGGCATGCTCTGATACCAAGTTGTAACGCCATACTTCTGTAGATTCGTTACTATGTGAGTTAAAAATGTGCCATTAGCTCGCTAATCGAGGTTTTAGGTTAAAAGTGTGACCAAATTGAAATAAAAATCGTTTAAACACATAAAGTATAAAAATTTGGTCATTCATTAAAATCTTTAAAAAGTTATACAGACGGGATCCCAAATACTTTTTAGAAAATACTTTACAACTCAAAAATACAATTAAGGTCGACCTAGGTGACAAAACAACCATTACAGTACATTTTCCCAAAATACCCTGGTCATGGCAGCTAGGTAGGCCAAACATGTACCCTTCGCTCCACACTCTTCGTACTCATGGTTGGTCGACCCTTATTTTGCCCTTACCTGCACCATAGAGCACCCATGAGCTGAATCCAAGCAAGAAAACTCAACACAAAACATATGACATATACATAACAATCCATAATATACAACAACACAGCCAACGGGCTAAACACATAGCGGCCAACACCGTCCCATGCGCTTTACTAGGCCCTGGGTTCGTGGTCTTCACCGAGAGGGTGGCTCTAGCACCCTAGGAGGGTCTCGCCCTAACGGCATGCACTCATTATGCTCAACGTTGATCCCAGCTTCTTTCCGTTCTCGACCTCCGTCGTTCACTCATAAACATGCATCACATAGCATTATATTCATAGATATTTAACCACATATTAAACATAAACATTAAGGCCATGCCCTGCTCTACGGGTACACCAATTTTCTTACCTTTTATACAAGCACCATATTACAAGAGACGGCCCCTGAGTACGATCTTGTCCCAAAGCCCTAGCAGTCACCTAGTCATAAACCATAAATAGCATCCTCATTACAATTCAATTCCATAAACCAATCTCAGGACCAATCACATGCTCTCAGAAACTCCAATTCCACCAAACGAGGTGGTGGAATCGACCCTCGAGCCCCCGGAACAAATTCTCAAATACTGAAAAATTTGCCTTCCTGAATTTTTGCCTAGCGCTGTAGCACCCAAGAAGTAGCGCTATAGCACTACTTATAGAACCCAGAAGGACCCCTAGCGCTATAGCGCCCAAAGAGTAGCGTTGTAGCGCTCCCTATAGAACCCAGAAACGAACATTGGTTTTTCCACCATTTTTCCGAACCCAAGCTTACCCAAATCATTCCCCAAGTGTACCTAAGTCCCAATTGGACCCAAAACTCCTAATAAACAACATAAACAACACATATGCATCAAAAACAAACCCAAACTCACATCCAAACTCTAAATCACTCAATGATCTAAAATTGCACAAAGTTTAACCCTAACTAGAAACTTTTCAAAAACTTAAAGGAAACCTTACATTTAGAGCAGAATTTTGACCCTAGGCTGCCTCCAATGCCACTCCAAGCTTCAATCCTCAAATTTCCAAGCTTAAGTTCCTCAAAACTTCATCCCAAAACCCAAATTCAAAAATCAAATTCACATTCCTCAAGAACAACATAAAAGACCTTAAACCACATGAAAATCTCTGACATCTTCTTAGATTTCGAGATACCTAGGTATGGATGGATACTAATCTCTTCCTCAATTTGAATTCACTTCCAATTTCCTTCAAAAGCCAGTTGTCTAGTCTTGTGCTCTCCTCTTTCTTCTTGAAAACTTGAACCAAATGACCAATAGACTCTTGAGAAGCCTAGAACGTGAAAGTTAACCTTCAGCTGCGGGTTTGTCTAATTTAGAGCCTAAATGACCATTCTACTCCTCCCTCTAACTCACTTCTATACTAAACCTCAAGGGTAACCTAGTCATTTCACTCTTTTGCAAGAAGATCACTTATTCCCACTAATTTCACAAAAGTTACTGACACCAAGAGTTACCACTTGTTACCACTCACAACTAAACACTAATAACCATATTTGTGACTTTTTGCTAATACCGCGGGACAGAATCCCCAAATGCTGAAACACAAAGCACATAGCATAAATCCACACGCATACCCTCAGCGGGTTCAATTTACAGAAATGCCCAAGTTTACCAGGCATGTGACTTTAAACATAATTAAATTCACATAATCACATTTATACTCATAATTACACACACTTAATTGCACAAATATTAAATTACACTCTCCAGCACGCTAATCAAAGCTTGAATTATCTTTCTAAATTTCTGGGACGTTACATATTGTATGTTCTGGGAATTTTCTAAGTGCATGTTATCATGCTATGTGTGAAATTGGTTGTTAGAAACAACCAAAGTTATTGTGTGGATATGGTTATCCATATTGTATGTTCTGAGAATTTTCTGAGTGCAGGTTATTGTGTTATGTGTGAACTTGGTAGTTAGAAACAACCAAAGTTATTGTTCAGATATGGTTATCCATATTGTATGTTCTGGGGATTTTTCTGAATGCAGGTTGATATGATATGTATGAAAATGGGTTGTTGGGCACAACCAATGTACTTGATTTTCTGTATGGCTATTATTAAGAATTGTATGATAGGGTTGGAATTTATCCAATACCCTAGTGATCGGTAGTGATATCTACCTTAGGTCAACCCGTTACTAAGTTTAGTATATTTGTGTGCAAGGCTATTCTTACTAAGCGTTTTCGCTTACCTAGTTGTTTCATGTTGTAGGTAAGTGCAAAAGCAAAGTGGAGTAATGAGCACTAGAGTATGCTTGTGGATACGTACATGTGGCCTGACCTGGGAGGGTTTTGATGGATCACCATTTTGAAAAGAAAAAGCTGGAAGTTTGTTATTCTTTTGGGATAATTGTTTTGTTATAACTATGTGGAAGAGAAGTTGCTTTCTGTTTGCTAAACTAAAAGTGTGCACACGCAACCTTTTTTAAAAGTTTTTTATATGGATTTTTGGTACAATGATTTAAAGTAAAAGTGTAGATTTCCGCATGTTTGGGTCTTGTATATTTTGATGGTCGTTACACCTTACAGGAATTTCGTACTTGAAATTTTACCTAAACAGCTCGGGATACTGATCCCACATGTTTGATTCCAATTCTCAGGTTGCCTCCTCGACCTTGTTTTTACTCTATTATACATTAACCAAAAGTATGGTTTTTTTTTCCTTAGGACCTTGTCCTTCCTGTCTAATATTTGAACTAACTGTTCTTCATAGGATAGATCGGTTTGTAGTTCCAAATCTTTGTAACTCAATACATGAGCCTCATCTGATACATACTTCTGAAGCATCGAAATATGAAACACATTGTGCATTGCTGACAATGTCAGAGATAAGGCCAATCCATAGGCCACCTGACCAATCCACTCTAGGATCTCAAAAGTTCCTACAAATCTAGGGCTCAACTTGCCTTTCTTCTCAAACCTTTTCACCCATTTCAATGGTGAAACTCTAAGGAAGACATAGTCTCCCACTTGGAACTCCACGTTCTTGCACTTCGGATCTGAATAACTTTTATGTCCACTCTGTGATGTGAGCATCTGAGCTCTAATCCTTTCGATAGCCTCATTGGTCCTCTGAACTACTTCAGGACCTAAGTATTTCCTTTCACCCATCTTATCCCAGTGAATGGGCGATCTACACTTACTACCATAAAACATCTCATAAGAGGCCACTATAATGGTTGACTTATAGTTGTTATTGTAGGAAAACTCTATCAAAGGAAAATACTTATTCCAGGACCCTTCAAAGTCCAAAACGCATGCCTGAAGCATGTCTTCCAGTATCTAAATCGTCCTCTTAGACTGACTATCTATTTGAGGATGCTAAGTTGTACAAAATTTCAACTGTGTGCCCATAACTTCTTGCAAACTTCCCCAAAACTTGGAAGTAAATGTGGGGTCTCGATCTGACACAATTGATTTTAGAGCTTCATGAAGACGTACTATCTCTCTCACATAGAGATCTGCATATTGGTCAACTATATAAGTCATCCTCACTAGTAGAAAGTGAGCTGATTTGGTGTATAGATCCACGATAACCCACACCGAATCATGTTGATCCACTATCCTGGGCAACCCAAACATGAAATCCATAGTGATGCCCTTCCATTTAAATTTTGGGATATCCAAAGGCTGTAATAGCCCTGTTGGCCTCTGATGTTCAGCCTTGATCTGCTGACACGATAGGCACTTAGCCACATATTTGGTTACATCACTCTTCATAACAAGCCACCAATATAAAGTCTTCAGATGCTAATACATCTTTGTGGTGCCTGGATGCAAAGAGTAAGGGGTGGTATGAGATTCATCAATCTCCCGTCTAATAACAGTATTCATCGGAACACAGATCCAACCCTTGTATCTCACTAAGCCCATCTCTGACACTGTATAGGCCCTAGCCACTCCAGCTAAGACATCCCCTCTAATCTTCATCAGTTATGGATCATTCAACTGACTTTCCTTTATCCTCTCTAGAGGAGTAGACTATAGGGTGATGTTGGCTAACTGGCCCACTACTAACTTATCCCTGCTTTAGTCATATACTCTACCGATTCCTTGGATATCTGTCTCAAACTGTATAATTGTCCCGGACCTTTCCGACTTAAGGCATATTCCACCACGTTGGCTTTCCCTGGGTGATATAGGATTTCACAATCATAATTCTTCACCAACGCTAACCAACGCCTCTGTCTCATGTTCATCACACTTCTCCCCATACAGGTAATGCCTCCATACTTTTAGTGCAATGACCACCGCTACTAACTCCAGATCATGCATAGAGTATCTCTGTTCATATTCTTTCAACTGACGTGATGTATAAGCAATCACCTTCCCTGCCTGCATAAGAACACAGCCCAAACCCTGTCTCAAGGCATCATAATAAATCACAAACTTCCCCTCATCTGTTGGAAGACTTAGTACTGGATTTGTAATCAAACACTGTTCAACTCCTAGAAGTTGTTCTCACACCTATCTGACCACGCAAACTTCTGGTTCTTGCGTGTCAACTCTGTCAATGGGGGTAGCTATCCTTGAGAACCCATCCACAAAGAGCCCTTAAGCTATCTCCCACTAGGAACCGTGGTGCCAAGGCGATTCAGAGAACTGCCCTAGCCTATGAGTTTATGCGGACCGCGACACTCAAAGAACAGCTCCGCGGCGCAACTCCGCGAACCTATATTTTCAAAGCTTTTCTCTGAGCCAAATCCCATAGAATTCACCACAACTAACAACCAAACCTAGAATTGAGTTATAAACTCAAAGTAATTAATCCAAAATGACAATATAACACCACAATATAACCAAAATCTCCATAGAAACACATAAATCCCATCTTGAGCTTTGAAGCTCAAGAACACCAAAAATGAAAATGGAACTGAGAGATTACTGGATCAAAAACGTTTCCTTAGTTGGGATTCGAACTCCTAGTTGCAACTTAAATAGTTTCCCGGTTCTAAGATCACGTTCAAGCCTTTAAATTCAAGAATCCTTCTTCAAAAATCTCAAAACCCCAACACCCACTAAGAGAGAAAGAGAGAACCGAGAGAGAGAGAGAGAGAGAGCTGAGTGAAATGTCTTTCCTTTAATTTCTGAAGGCTTCTCCTTACCTTACTAGACTTATCCTAAGGCTTGTAAAAGACCAAAACGCCCCTAACCTTTACTTAGTTCTTTAATGCCCTCAAGGGCAACATGGTATTTTGCCACCATTTCCCGCCAATCTCAATTAATACCTCATAATTTCCTAAGTAATCGCCAAATAACTTCCCATTACCCGATAAATTCTGGTAATGTACTAAATTGTCAAATTACCCCTAAGTTCACCCTGACCCGGGTATTTGACCTTGTTGTGACTAAACCGCTAAATTGCTCACTAGGATCATCTCGTGCTGAGTAACCCAAATATATCCACATAATAATGTGGTCTAAATCACAAACACACATATATTTACAATTATACTCCGAGTCAAAATTACAAAAATGGCCTTCTATCAAGAAACGGGTCCACGTGCATATTTAATACAATTAAACATGCAAACATAGTCATATCATAATATAACTCACCTAACTCACATAATCATGTATATAATCACATAAACACATAATTAATTCAATTATTGCCCTCCTAGCCCCTAATCAAGACATTAAGCCTTGTTAGGGAATTTGGGACGTTACATTTATCAAACTCACATTTCTTTTCCAAAAAAAATCATGGATTCATTTATTTCAAGAACCAAGAGTATCAAGACAAAACATACCCTTCATGCAAAACAACCACCACAATTCTAACATACCCTTTCTAATGAAAAATCAATCAACCAAGAAAAAAAAATAAACCACAAATTTCCATTACCTCTTGATAGTGTAGAACAACACTTAGCTATAGGTTAAGCCCTTTGAAACTGATCGTGAAAATATGATATGCAAGTATACGTAATCAATTCAAGTAATATAGATACTAAATAAAGTATCATTCCCACAAGGACTACCAACCAATTACCAATAAATGCTTTTAAATTTCTATTTGGCTGTCGACAATAGAGTGATTTTTAAACTAAGACTTAAAATTAAAATAAACTTTGCAAGAATAAAGATTGATTCAATAATTAAAAACCTAGGGTGTTAACTTCATCAACTTTTCAACTTATTAATTTTATTAATCAGTTCTTAATTTCTTTCTTCCTATTCTAATACCAGGTTAACAAAAATCCATTCCTATTCTTTTTCAAGATATAAGATCTCAACCTATATGCATGTTTTCTACATCTCTATGATAAACTTAAGCATATAGTAGGCATTAAGCACAGAAACCTAATTACTACACAAGCCATACAAGTACTTTCGTCCAATATGTAACCTATGTCTATATAAAGATAGCATATTCAATTCTCACCTTTCGAATTTTGAATCAAAATCATAAATCAAGCAAATATTGATCAGGTATTTACTAGCATTAAGCAAACATTATATAGATTAGAATAAAGAAGAAGAATCAATAGAACATCATAATAAGATTAAATAGAAATCCAAGAGACTACATTAAACCCTAGATAGAAGTGTTTAGTTCATATCAGACATGACTAAAACAACAAAATAATTATTCAAAACATAAAATTCAAAGACTTGAAGAAGAAATAAAAAAAATATCAAAGTGCAGAAAAACTAATCTTAGAATCAAATTTTATCTCTAAACTCGTAATTAAAATCGGACCTTACCCTAATTAAAACATAAAGTCTGAATTTATACTAAAGAAAACACGAATTCCTCTTTCTTTTTTATAGGCGAGCCGCGACTTGGCCTTTCCTAGGTCGCGGCCCGTGTCATTTTTAAGGCCCTTCAAAGTCTGAGTAGGTCTTCAGGCACCGTGGCTCTCTAAACCCCAGTCGCGGCCCATGTGTTAATGCCCTCCTGGGTTAGCCTCAGACTTCCACTAGTGCCGTGACTTATAAGAACAAGTAGTGGCTCTAATTCCCTTCAGCAACCTTGAGCTTCTGACTTGACTAGAGTCGCGACCCTTAAACCCATGCCGCGACTCTAATTCCATTATTTTTAAATTTAAGCCTTTCAACATCCTTTCTTCATCAAAAACATATTATAACTCGTCCTTAGCACCATTTTGATTAAAGAGACCATTGAAAGCTCCTGTTTTTCACCATTTCCTCTTCTTTCCACATTTATCTCATGATTCAACGCACCAACCTACAAAGACAAAAACAAGCGTAATCTTGCACAAAACAAACATAAAGACTCAAGATTACCACAAAAACACATCCTAAAACAACACTAAAATGGAGTTATCAAACTATCCCAAACTTACTCTTTGTTCGCCCTCGAGCACTCAAAACAAACATAGACTCTAACAACAAAGACAACGTCCACAACATGAATTATACAAACAACAACACTTATGCCTCAAAATCATGAATGCTAAACATATAATTCTCATAAAAATACTCAACAGTTTATGCAATCCAGAATTCTAATCAAAACACTCCATCAACACACTTTAGTCTACTAACATTTTGGATTACCAAGTCATGATCATTAAATAAACGTATTTGAAATAAATTATGCTAACCAAATTCTTTCCAATCAATCCATTCAAACAAAATAATTCCATAAGCTCACTTACTTGCTATTCTCCACTAATATAAATCATGATATGCATAAGAATCGATAAGACTTGTATAAGCTTGTAATGATGGCTTAGGTAAAGGTAGATGAGAAAGTAATTTTTAAGCTCACTCTACTATAAGCACATAACCAAAAATCACCGACTTTACTCCCGTAGTAAATATAATCCCATAATCCCCTTTCTTGATTTTATTTAGAGAGATATACTTTTTTTTTCTCAGATGATAACTACACTCCCCCAAACTTGATTCTTTTATATATTCATATTGGGAGTGTAGTTTTTATTGAACTTTTTTTTCAATATATATACTCTCTCTAATCTTTTTCACTTTTCATTTTCTAATCCCATTATATTCACAAATAAACCCAATTACACATCAATCCCCATAACTTTTTTCAATCATGTGCTCATAGTATATTAGGGACGAATATCTAACCAAATTTCAAGTATTAGGTTAAAATAATGGCTTAAAACAAAAGATACAATGTTAGGCTCAAAAGGGGTAAACAAAGGATCATATTCCTAAGCATACATGATATATTCCTAAATAATTTCATGTCGGCAAGAAAAGCTCAAACGATCCAAATGATAGCCTAAATCATATTCCTAAGCATACATGATATATTATTTCGCCTCAAATAACTAGTAAGCAAGTTCTAGAATTGTAGAAAATAATTTCCACTTTCCATTCATTAATCCACTAACCAATTTTAACAAGCATAATCAATATCAAAAACATCAATTTAAACATCATGACAAGATATTCAACAAATGTTGTCTTAACTAAAATGAACTAACAGAGTTTTCAATCAAGCATCTAGATTTTTTTCTTTAGATTTCATTTTCTTTGGATTATACGCATAACATTCAATTTGTTCTCATTAGCACTTGTTGTCAACCATCATTCATGTTGGTACTAAACACACACTAAAACAAAACTCTACACCAAACAATAACACAATCTAAACAAACAAAACAAACACAAACAAAATGAAAGGAAAAATAAGCTCCCTCCCCTTAACTTAAGATAAACATGGTCCCTAATGTTTAAAAATAAGTAAAGAAAGAAAACTTACCTAGTACGAATCATGTCAAAAGGGTGGTGGATAAGGAAAATAATGCTTGTCCTCCTCCTGATTTGACCACCGATAAACCAACTCATTTTTCCTGTCTGCCTGAGCTCGATGATAATCATGAAGCTCCCCCAAATAATTATGAGTGTGTTGGTTTTGCCGGATGATATAATCCAATCTGGCCAACTGCGGATTCGGTGGAGCCTCAAGTGCCAAAAATTGAGGATAAGCTCCTCTCCTTTCCTCCTCAGCTGCCCTTGATTCTTCTAGTTGAGCATTGGCACGGATGGGTTCATCGGCTGCATCTCCTTCTTCTTCAACTCTCACAGGCCGGGGCTGTGGTGCAGGTGGCTCCAAAGATGGGGCATTGAATTTAAACATAGAAGCGCGAGAAATGGGCCCCATTTCCTTCCTAAAAATATAACTAGGATACTTAGGTACCTCTCAAACATCAAATAAATCGGTAATCATTGATCCATGCCCCAAACCAGCAGTAGTAGTCATTCAGCATAAATCTCGGATACTAGTTCAGATAACTTGTCCAATATCTACATAGAGTCCCGTCATGATAGCATAGACAAGAAGACACCAATCAGTTCCCACTTCAGATAAGTGAGTGTTGGGCATAAGCCTCGCACTCACAAAGAGAGTCCAGGCCCGCGCCACCTAATTCATTTGAAAGTGTCTGAAATGCTTTGGCTCTCCATTTTGCATTACAAAAGTAGCACCGGGAATGCCTAACGTTTCTGCCACTTCAACCCAATCAATCTCACTATGATAAGCTAGTTGATAATATTCATCGTCCTCTTGTGACAACATCGATAGTCGATATAATGCATCAATATTATCAATATTACATTCCACCAAACCCCTCGCACAAAAACCTTCCTATTAATTGCTCCTGGAAAATTTGCATAAAATTCATAAACCATAGAACAGTTGGTCTTTGGCATTTTATGATCCACAAAAAGTTTCCTATGGCGACGTTGAATTTCAGCCCGAATTAGGTCATAAGTTTCCTAGAGATAAGGTTCATCTTGATATTCCATGCCTCTTTCTTGAATTACTTAACGCTGAGATAACCTTTGATAATGATCAAAGGCATCCTTACTAATAAAACGAGTAGGATCAAATTCCTGAGGAGATGGTGGTGGGGCTGGCTGTGGTTGGGGCGGTTGGGTGCGGGGAGTGGAAGTGGAAGGGCGATTAGTAATTTTAGTAGAAGCAGCCCTATCAGGTTGTTTTCGTGGTCCCATAATCACATAATGCACCAAATATTACAACAAAAATTCAGCGACACTTCCGCTAATTTATCTTATTTCCGCAATTGAATAATACCCCAATAATCCCAACTCAAAGAACACAAAATATACTATCAATGGAGTCCAAAATTCCAATTCAATCTATTGTCACAAAAATACTTCAATAAAAAAATTCAAGATCATTAAAAAGGAAAAACTTACCTGCCTTTGAGTCTTGGAGATTGCTCACTCTTCAATTGCTCCTCCAATCTTCAATGTCACAAATTGAACAATTTAGGTTTTGATTAAAAGAAAGAAAGAAGGAAAATATATATGTAGGAAGTAGTGGGTGTGGCTTTATGATTATTTTAAGAAGAAGGGAAATGTAAAAAGGAGAGAGATTTTGCAAAACAAGTTGTGTTGGAAGAAGGAAATTGTGAAATGAGGGTTGTAGGCTGAGAAAAAAATGAATTTAAACAAATTTTCCCCTTCTGACAGAGGCATGCCGCGACCCAGCCATAGCAAGTCGCGGCCCAACTCAATTTTTTTTTTTAAATTTCTAGTTCACAGGTCCCGCGACCCTCGAAACCCAAGTCGCGACCCGCCTCTACTACAAGACCCCATATGCTCTCTAACATGTCTTGGGGCTGCGACTTATAAGCTCAAGTCGTGGCCCACCTCCTCCTTCATTTAACATGCTCTCTGACTTAGTTTAAAGCTGCGACTTACAAGCTCAAATCGCGACTTGACCTTCAGACTAATTTCAAAACAGTCTTTTCACGAATTGAACGATTTTTACATACATTTTACTAAAAATAATAAATAAATATTTGCAAATACAAAACTAAATTAAATAAAATTGTTCAACTAATTAAGAATTAAAACAAAAAAAAAACACAAAAACTAAAATAAAGTATAAGAATGCCTCCTATAGCACTGTCTTTAACATCATTTAGCCAGACGCTAAAAACCCAATTCAAAGGGGTTCCAAAATCAACACAGACTTGCATTTTTCCATCGGTCCTTCCAAATAGTGTTTTAATCTCTGACCATTCACTTTAAAGTGTCCCATCTTCTCATGATGAATCTGTAACGACCCAAAATTGCTAATAGGGCTTAGTGCCTTGATTAGCGTGCCGGGAAGGCATAATTTGATATATGTATGTTTAATTGGTTAAATACGTGACTATGTGGCATGCATGATTAATATGATTATGAGTATGTTGTATGCATGTTTATGAGTATTAAATATGCACGTGGGCCTTTTATTGTTCATAAGGGCATATTTGTAATTTTGGCCTGTTGATGGCACAAATGAGATTTTATGTGATAAATGGTTGAGACCACATTATTATGTGGATATATTTACAGTATATGGCTCGAGACGATCCTAGTGAGCGGATTAGCAAATTGGTTACAACGGGGTTTAAATACCCAGCTCGGGGGGAGCCTGGGGGTATTTTGGGAACTTAGAGAATATTTTGGGATTTATTAGTTAATGAATAAGTATTTGGTAATTAATTGGACATGACGGGATTAATTGGTAAACGTTAGGAACACTTGAAGAATTAGCGGGAATTGGGAAAAGACTATTTTACACTTAGAACAAATTCAAGGACTAAGTAATTCAAGGGGGTAGTTTGGTCATTTTGAGTTAAGAGATTAACTCAGGGCTAAATCTAGACTCAGCCAGAAACCACCCAAGGATTCTGAACTCTCAGCCTTTTCTCTCTCCCTCTTACATGTAACGACCCAAATTCGCTAATAAGGCTTAAGGGCCTTGATTAGCGTGCCAGGAGGGCACGATGGGATTTATGTGTGATTTTATGAGTTAAATGCATGGTTATGATTTAAAGCATGTTATTTGACTATTTGTTTATCTGAGATGCATGACTATGTGTATTAGTATGCATGTAGGCCCTGATTGTGTTTGAAGGGCATAATTGTAATTTTAGCCCGCTGAGGGCATATATGTGATAATTGTATTCCGTGATTTGTACCACGTGAGTGTGGTGTTATTATTGTGATGCACGTGCCGAGACGGTCCTAGAGAGCAAATTAACTTAAGAGTCACAACGGGATTTCTATACCCGGCTCGGGAGGAGCCTAGGGGTACTTTGGGAATTTTATGGTTAAGATTGAGATTTAGCGGGTAATGGTTATTGGTGATTGAGTAACCTGGGTAACCATTAGTTACTACTGAGAGTAACAAGTTCTAGATAGAAAATGGTAGAAATGAAATAGAAGTAAAGGACTTAAGTGCCCTTGAGGTGTAGTTAGCAAAGGGTTTTGAGGAAGGGGTAAAATGGTCATTTGGCTGGGCAATTGACATATTGCAGCTGGGTATTAAGGGGTACACGGTTTGGGGACTTAGTCATTTGATGCTTTGATATTTGAAGAGAAGAAAAAGGAGAGGGAAAAAGCTAGGGCATGAAGAAGAAAAAGGGAGCTGAAAACTTGAGGACTTAGGGGATGAACCAAGGAAGCTTAAGGTTGGATTCTTCATTCAAGGTGAGGTTCTATGCAATTTTAAGATTTATTTTTGTTGTGGTTTAGGAATTTGATGCATGGTTTAAGCTTTTCAAGCTTTGGTTTATGTTTTTGGTTTATGGGTTTAGATTTCTTAAGTTGAGATTAAATGGGTGGATTTTTGAGTATGATTGTGTTATTGAGTTGGGTTATGATGTTTATGGGTTGATGTATGGTCTATTTGAAGTTTGGAATTGGTTTTGGGGCTTAGGTAATTGTTGGGATGATTTGGGAAGGTTTTAGCTCGGAGAAAACGCAAGAGAAAACCCAGAATTCTGGGTCTGCGAAGGCGTGCCGCGGCACAGTTTTTGCGTGCCGCGGCGAGGAGCCCCTGACTTGCTGGGTGCCGCGGCACAAGGCCAATTTCAGGATGTCATTTTTGGCAATTTTTAGGCCTTTGCTCCGGGGGTTCGGGGGATGTCTCCGGGGTGTTGTTTTAAGGTTTTAGAGGTGCCGAGAGTGCGGGATTGGTCCCGGGAAGTGGTTTTGGGTTGGTTAGTATTAAAAACTGTTTTATGTGTGTTGTGACTAGGCTATTGGAGAGGCTCATACTAGAGGACCGTGCTCGTGACTTTGGTGCATTGTGAAGCTCGGGATACAGGTAAGAAAACTATAACACTCGTAGGATAGGGCATGGGCCCATAGTGTGATTGCGGGGCACGGCCCTATATTGCATGTTGCATGTTGCATGATGAGATGATTTCCGGGCATGGCCCTATATTGCATTACATGTTAGGGTGCAGATTTAATTGAATTGGCATTTGTTTGAATGTTGCTTGATTTATGCTATATATGGTTATAATGAAATGAACGGCAAGGGCCGAGTGCGGCGTAGGCCGGGTATGGCAGCGGAGCCGGAAGTAACACTTAGCACATGGGATGCTTATAGTCAGGGCAGGGCCCGGTGGATACATGTGTTATCCTTACGGTGAGAACCGATACCCCAGGCTTCGGTAAGGCTTCTGGGACGGCATGGCCGTGTTTGTTTAGTCTAATGGTTGACTTGTTTATCTGTGGATTATCTGATATGATAAATTGTATAAATTGCATATGTTATGTTCTGCATGAGTTTTCTTGCTGGGCTTCGGCTCACGGGTGCTCCGTGTTGTAGGTAAGGGCAAAGACTGAGACAACCAACCATGAGTACGGAGAGCGTGAAGCGACGCGTACATGTTTGGCCTGCCCGACTGCTTTGGTTGGGGGTTTATTTGAAAATGGCTGTAATAATCTATGGTTTTTAGAACTGATCAACTGTAAACTTATTTCAAGATGTAAATAGTTTTCAAACCTTATTTTGGGATCCCAAATGTTTAATACTGGAAGTTTTTTTATTGAATCAACGCATTTTCAAAGCTTACAGCCTTAACTTTTAATTAGTCACACTTTCGTTTCAAAACCTCGGTTAGCGAGTTCATTGCACTGTTTTGTCTTAAAACTCACTTAGTAACGGCTCTAAGGAAGTAAGGCGTTACATTACACGTACTCTCTCTTCATCTCTCTCCCATTGTGCTTTGAAGCTAGAAGAAGGGAAAAACTCAGGAAGTGGGGCTGGGAATTCAGTTGTGGAAACCCAGGGGATCAAGTTAGGATCATCCAAAGATATTGCTGAGTAATTAGGCTGCAATTTGAGGTAAGAATTCAAGTTAGTTTCTCTAATTCTGTTGAAACTATGTTTAAGGTTTGAGTTTGCATGAGTTTTAGTTTGTTAGTTGGTTTTGGGTATGAAATGGTGAAAGAAAAAGGTTATAGGTTAGTTAAGATGGCTGGGATATAAGGATGGGAATTCTGGGCTTGAATTTGAGTTTGGCTACTAGTTTGGGATGGAAATTTGAGGTTAGGCTCATGGAGAAACGCTAAGAAAAGTTGGTTTTTCTGGGTTTAGGGGCTCGGGTCACAGCCCTGTTCTTCAGGCGCAGCAACCCGCGCGAGTTTTGGAGGCTGGAAGCCTCTGTTCGCTAGGCGCGCCACGACTTGGAGTTGTGCAAGTCACGACCCGTGTCCCCCATCAGGGAGGATTGAGCCTTTGTCTAAGGGGCATGTCGCGACCCTAAATGGGGAATTAAGGGAACATAAGGTTGAAGGCTCGGGGAAGCTCGAGGATTCGAACCTGGGCGCTCGAGATGAATTCTACTACCTGGTTTAGTAGAATTCGAGGTCCTAAAGACTAATATTTGTTCCCTAAGTATTTATTTGGATTTGAAATTGATGGTTACCCATTGACACTGTGACTAGGTTTATCGCCAAGGCTTAGGACTGAGGATCGTGCTTGGGACCGTTCTGTATTCTTCGCTCGGGATTCGAGGTAAGAAAACTACACCCTTGTGGTTGTGAATGAGACTGAGGTTCCCAATATTTGAATATGTGTACTATGTGATTGTACGATTGTTATGATATATGAGAATGAATGGCTTAAGGGTGCCGGGGCTGATGATATGCATACTGAATGTAGCTCGGCCTAAGCTAGCCAGGGTCAGCTAGATAAATAGAAGGCTCGGTCTAAGCGTACCAACCCTGAACATTTGCATAAATAGCTAAGATATGAACTTGAAATTATATGTTTACACTTGGTTAGTTTAATGCTCGTACTTTGTTATAAATTGAACTGGCTGAGTTAAGGCTAATTGAATTCCATTGTTGCTACATGTGTTTGTTGTTTATGGTTTTCTTGTTGGGCCTTGGCTCACGGGTGCTACGTGGTGCAGGTAAAGGCAAAGGGAAGCTGGACCAACCATGAGTTGGAGAGCTCTAGGGGCGAAGTGTATATAGTCAGCTGCTTATCCGCCACAGCTGAGGGAAAGTGCAGGGATAGAGCCCTAAAACTTGTGTTTTGCCATTAGAGTGCCTTTTGGTTGTATTATCTTTTGGAGATTGTAAATTATCACTTATACCCTTTTTTTGGGATCCTGTGTAATAAACATTCGTTTGAATGAAAATTAACTGTTTATGATCAAAATATTTGAACCCAAATCTGATGATTGACCTTAGGATCACATTTTTTGTTCAAATGACTTGATTAGCAAGTCTTGCACTATTTTAAATACACAGTGTAACAGTCTTGGTTATCCAGGGCGTTACAGAATGTGCACCGCTCCATAAGGCAATGAAACAACAGCTATGGATGGACCCTACCATCTTAACTTTAATTTTCCTGGAAAAAGCTTCATCCGAGAATTAAATAATAGCACCTTGTCTCCCAGTTGGAAATCCTTTCTAATTATCCGTTTTTGATGAAAAGCCTTAGACTTTTCTTTATAAATCTTCGCATTCTCTTAGGCTTCATTTCGAAATTCATCGAGCTCATTCAACTCCAGAAGCCTATTATGTCCTGCCATAAATAGATCAACGTTCAACTTTTTTCCGCCCAATAAGCTCGGTGCTCAAGCTCCATTGGTAAATGGCATGCCTTTTCAAACACCAATCAATATGGTGACATACCAATCAGAGTCTTGAAGGCTGTACGATATGCCCACAGTGAATCATCAAGCTTTTTCGACCAATCTTTCCTTGATGTGTTTACAGTCTTCTCTAAAATACTTTTAATCTCCCAGTTTGACACTTCTGCTTGACCATTAGCAAGTGGATGATAGAATAAGGCCTTTCTATGATGAACTCCATAACGAGCGTATAGAGCTGTAAATGACTTATTACATAAATGACTTCCTCTGTCACTAATGATTGCTCTTGGAGTACCAAACCGGGTAAAAATATTTTTATGAAGGAATTTAAGTACCTCCTTACCATCACAAGTAGGAGTTGTTGCAGCTTCCACCCATTTAGAAACATAATCTATTGCCAGCAATATGTACTTATTATTATAAGATGATGGGAAAGGTCCCATAAAATCTATTCCCCACACATCAAACAACTCAACTTTCAGAATTCCAGTCATCGGCCTTTGATCTCTTCTTAATATATTACCTGTATGTTGGCAATGATCACAACTCTTAATAAAGGCACTAGCATCTTTAAATAACGTAGGCCAATAAAACCCACATTGTAAAACTTTTGCTGTTGCCCTCATTCCTCCAAAGTGACCACCACAATGTAAAATATGACAATGAGTAAGTATGGAAATAATCTCCTCTTCTGGGACACATATTCTAATTACTTGATCAACACAATGACGAAAGAGAATGGGCTCATCCCAATAATAATGCTTGACTTCCGAATAGAAATTTTTGAGTTGTTGCCTTGACATGTCTAGAGGCACAACTTTAGCTACCAAATAATTGACATAATCTGTAAACCAAGGTAGATTTTCTTCACATTCAATCGAAAATAATTGTTCATCCGAAAAGTTTTCATCAATTTGTTCCTCTTTCTCATTATGCTCTTCTCCTTTTTCCAATCTAAATAAATGATCTGCAACTAGATTTTCTGTCCCCTTTTTATCACGAATTTCCATATCAAACTCTTGCAATAATAGGACCCATCGAATCAAGCGAGGTTTAGCATCTTTCTTGGTCATAAGGTATTTAATAGCGGAATGATCTGTGTAAAAAATCACCTTATTACCAATTAAATATGGCCTGAACTTGTCAAATGCAAAGACCATTACAAGTAATTCCTTCTCAGTAGTTGCAAAATTTAATTGAGAATCATTCAAGCTTTGACTAGCATAATAACTCGTTTGGAATACCTTGTCAACTAGTTGTCCCAGAACCGCTCCAATTGCATAATCACTAGCATCGCACATTAATTCAAAAGGAAGTTCCCAATTCGGTGATACCACAATCAGAGCAGACACCAATTTCTCCTTCAGCATTTTAAACGCCCTTAAACAGTCAACATCAAAGTCAAACACCACACCATTCATAAGTAGAGTAGATAAGGGATTTGAAATTTTCGAAAAGTCCTTTATAAACCTCCTGTAAAATCCAACAAGGCCCAAAAAAATATGAACCCCCTTAACAGACACCGGTGGAGGTAAGTTTTCTATTATTGATATCTTGGCCCTATCTACCTCAATACCATGGTGTGAAATCTTATGGCCTAAGACTATGCCTTCTGTCACCATAAAGTGACATTTCTCTAGTTTAATATTAAATTTGACTCACATCTTTTCAAAATCTTTTCCAAATTAGACAAGCAACCATCAAAAGAGGGCCCAAAGACTGAAAAGTCATCCATAAAGATCTCTATACCTTTCTCCACCATTTCTGAGAAGATAGACATCATACATCTATGAAAGGTTGCTGGAGCATAACATAACCCAAATGGCATTCTCCGAAATGCAAATGTTCCATAAGGGCACGTGAAGGTAGTCTTTTCTTAATCCTCTGGTGCTATGGGAATCTGATGGTATCCCGAATACCCATCCAAGAAAAAGTAATAAGGATGGCCTGCCAATCTGTCTAACATCTAATCTACAAAAGGCAAAGGGAAATAGTCTTTCTTGGTGGCCTTATTCAGTTTATGATAGTCTATACAAATTCTCCACCCTGTCATCGTGCGAGTTGGGATTAGTTCATTATTATCTTTTTTAACCACCGTCATGCCACCCTTCTTCGAAACTACCTGAACAGGACTAACCCAAGCACTGTCAGATATTGGGTAAATTACCCTTGCATCCAACCATTTAAGAATTTCCTTCCTTACCACCTCTTTCATTGAAGGATTGAGCCTCCTTTGAGCATCGATACTAGGCTTACTATCCTCCTCCATTAATATACGGTGCATCACCGTTGAAGGGTTTATACCCTTTATGTCTGCCAAGGTCCACCCAATTGCTAGCTTATGAGCCCTCAGCACCCTAAGTAGCTTCTCTTCTTCAATTAGAGATAATGAAGCTAAAATAATAACTGAGAGAGTGTCATTCTTACCCAAATAAGCATACTTAAGATGATCCGGTAAAAATTTTAGCCCAAGAACTGGTGACTTCTCTATAGATGGGAGAGGTCTCTTAGGCACTTGCCCCAATTCCTCATATTTCTTTTTATAAATTTGCCCTGATGAGTTCAGCCAACATATTCACTGGCTTCAGTACCATCACACTCTTCAGGACTTGCAACCAAACTTAACTCAAGTGGATCCTCAATAGACTTAACCCATTTACCTTGTTCCTTTAATACACTAACACTAAAACAACTGTCACTAGCTAAAGGATATTTCAAGGCTTTAAAAACATTGAAAACGACCTCATCACCTTATACTCTCAGCCTTAACTCACCCTTTTGGACATCTATCAATGCTTGCCCCATGGCTAAAAATGGTCGTCTCAATATAATAGGCACGTCCTCATCTTCCTCTATATCTAATACAATGAAATTCGCTAGGAAAATGAACTTATATACCTTTACTAGAATGTCCTCTATAATAACTCGGGGTGTATTAATGAACGGTAAGCCAGTTGAAGAGTAACCGTAGTGGGTCTAGGTTCCCCCAAACCAAGTCTTTTAAATATGGACAGGGACATTAAATTAATGCTTGCACCCAGATCACATAAAGCCCTCTCACAATGAAAGTTCCCAATGGTGCAAGGTATAGTGACACTGCCGGGATCTCTTAACTTTTGAGGAAGTTTCTTTTGATAATTTCACTACACTCTTTAGTTAATGCCACGGTTTCATAATCCTCCATTTTTCTCTTATTAGTCAATATATCTTTCATAAACTTCACATAACTAGGCATATGTTCTAGAGCCTCTGCAAAATGAATGTTAATGTGAAGTTTCTTAAATACCTCAAGAAATTTGGAGAATTTTTTGTCAAAATTGGCCTTTTGGAACTGTTGAGGATAACGAATCTTTGGTGTAGGCTCGCTGTATTTCGGCTTCTCTGTCTTTGGAAGTTCTTCAGTAACCTCCTCTTGTGCTGGACTAGTAACATGTTGATCCTATGTCTTTTTTCCCTTGTCATCCATTGTAGGTCCATCATACTTAGTCCCACTCCTCAAAGTGACAGCCTGACATTGCTCTTTAAGATTTACCTCTATGGAACTAGGAAAATGTTCTTGCTATCTATTAGAAAGTAGTTTAGCCAACTGACCCATTTGTGTCTCCAAATTCCTGATTGAAGACCTTGTCTCTATCATGAATTGATTTAATTGGTCTGGCTGAGTTGTTGGTGAGTTCATTGGAGGATGTGGTGGTGGATGAGATGGGTGTGGGTTTGGATCATAATAAGGCCTAGAATGTAGTCCATAAGTCGGTTGGTGAGATGGATATTGTGGTTGTAAACCTTGATTATTTTTCCAAGACAGGTTAGGGTAATTTTTCCATGCAAGAGTATATGAATTTGAGTAAATGTTGGGTGCAGGTCTTGAAAAGTTACCAATAACCTATGCATGTTCCAAGGCATACTATTTACGTCTTTTGAGCAACTAGCTGTGCTCGGGCATTGTTCATAAGAATGCAGTCCCCCATAAATCTCACAACTCATGACATTATGTACTTCCATTGCTTGTGCGGCGAGGTTATTCTGCTCCAATTGCTTAGTTAGAGATGCCACTTGAGCGATCAATAAAGCAATAGGATCGACCTCTAAGACTCCTGCCACCTTCTTATTCTCACCCTCAGTAGGCCAATTATAGTTATTCATGGCCATCTCTTCTAGTAATTCATAAGCTTCATTAGTGTATTTTCTCATAAACACTCCTCCCGATGTTGCATCAATTATTGTCCTTGTATTTCCCCCCAAACCATTGTAAAATGTATGCACCAACAGCCACTTCTTTATTCCATGATGTGGGAACTTCCTTTGCAACTCTTTAAAACGTTCCCACACATCATATTAAGACTCCCCATCCAGCTGATGAAAGTTATTAATCTCTCCTTTGTATCGGGCTGACTTCGCAGGAGGAAAATATTTCCCAAGGAATTTCTGAGCCAGGTCTTCCCCAAGTAATTATAGAGTTGGCTTGTAATGAATTCAACCAACTCTTAGCTCTGTCTCTTAACGAAAATGGGAATAATCTTAATCTGACAGCATCGTTACTCACCCCGATCATTTTGAATGTCGAACACAGCTCTAAAAAATTTGTGATATGGAGATTTGGTTGCTCGTTTGGTAATCCCCAAAATTGTACACAATTCTGTACCATTTGAATAATCGAGGGGTTTATCTCAAAATTATTCGCCTCAACAGTAGGAGGACGAATACTTGAATGTATCCCTGTAACAGTATGGAGTACATAGTTTCTCAATGGCAGATCAGCTTCAGCTGCATTACCTAGATTTGCGTTGTTGTTCACACCGTCATTAGTGTTCTTAGCCATGATAAAATCCAACATTTTCTTTATCTTTCAGTTTTATCTATACGTTCTCTCAATTTCAAGATCTATCGGTATGAGTTCCATTTGTCTACTTCCCCGCATATACCAAAAATTCCTGAAACACAATACAACCTTGACCCGAATGAGTGTAAAATATAAAAACCAAATTAGAACAAAAAATAATTAATTTTGACATTGGAAATTAAGTCCCCAACAACGGCGCCATTGACCAACTCTCAAGATTTGCTCCGGATCTGGTACACACTGAAGCCAACCAGGTACGCAAATTCATGAAGGGGTTTAAAAGAGAGATAGCTCAGTTCGTGGATACCGAGAAGACCTGTCCGGATACTTATGATGAAGTCATAGAGTGAGCAATTCGCCAAGAGTCATGGCTGGTACAAGAGAAGAAAGAGCCCTACAGGGCTGAAGAACGAGCATATGTCTCCAATGACCAGGGAAGGTACTCTAGTAACCAGTGTGGCCCTTCTGGAAGGTTTGCATATCGGGGCAACAGAAGTGTGGGGAATGTCAATACCCTAGGAAAATCTCGGTTTCCCATTGGTTGAAACAATAAACGAAGAATGGGGCCACCAAGCCGAAGTTCAAACTACAACAAGCAGCCATGGAGAGAAAACAACCATTGGCTGCAATGCAACAAATACAATCGGCACCACCCAGGCGAGTGCAACAACAACAACTGCTTCACCTGTGGAACGTCGGTCATTTCTCCAGGCACTGCCCGACTCATGGTCAGAAGGGAGAAAATGACCAACCAAAGCCAATAGGAACTACACCGTGAGTTTATGCACTCACCTAGGGTGATAAAAGAGCTGGGACTTCCAACATGGTGTCAGGTCAGCTTCCTGTGGCTAATAACTCAGCATATGCATTAATTGACACTGGTGCATCCCATTCTTTTATTGCTACATCTTATGTCGATAAGATAAATAGGAAGCCTGAGCCTATGGAAAACGTATGTGGTGTATCCTTACCTTCGGGGGAGGATATGATGGTACGGTCTTGGGTTAGAGTCATACCAGTCTGGGTAGCAGGTCGGGAGTTGACCGTGGATTTTCTAGTTTCAGATTTACATGAGTACAATGTTATTTTTGGTATGGATTGGCTAACCAAATACAGGGCAGTGGTGAATTACAAACGAAGAAAGGTGATTTTTAACCCACCTGGGGAAGAACCGTTCGTGTTCCAAGGCATAGCCCGCGAGAAGAATTTCGCTATAATCTCCACCTTGAAGGATAAGAAATTACTGGACGATGGATATATCGGCTACCTAGCGAACGTAATTGTAATGCCCTAGATAGCCAAGATCGCTACACTGTGTATTTATAAAGGTGCAGGGCTTGCTAATCGAGCCAACCAGTTAAAAACATGATTGTTAAAGTCATTAAGGTGCTAGGGTTAAAAGGTTCTGGTCTCAAAAGATACTTTCCATATAATTAAACATTTTACACATGGGATCCCAAAAGAAATAGCGTTTAAAAGTTTGTTTACAAAATTTCCAGTGTACAGACAACCACCAGCCTTTCTAAAGGCAAAACAAATGTTTATGGTTCCCCTGTCCCTGTCTCCCCTCAACCGTGGTGGCTGAGCAGCTATTCATGTACATTCTACTCTCAAAGCCCTCTGAGTCAGGGCTGGTCAATCTTGTCCTTGCCTTTACCTGCATCACGAAGCACCTATGAGCCAAGGCCCAGCAAGAAAACATAACATCATATAACGAGCAGTGATAACAGTTGAATAACCCTTTAAGCATGATCATATATCACATTAATCACATAGCACGTAGATACAAACAAAGATTCAACCAATCAACACTCAACTATACAATACGACTAATTCACCAACCAATAACAACAATCAAATCACATATTAGTCAGGGTCGACACTTTAGGTTGCACCCTCGATTTACCCCACTGACTCCGGCCCGCTTAAACCAAGCTCAGTGCATAATAAGCTGTCCTCAGCTACCAGTGGCCAAGCCGCGCCCTGTGTGCTAGTGTAAACCTCGGCACTCTTAGGCCATTTGTTTACTATTTGCATGGCATAATACCATCCTCTAAAGAGCATATAGATCAGGGAACCCTTAGTCCCATAATAAATCCACAACCGGAAGCACTTCCTTCCATATAACAACTCATAAGGAGCCATTCCAATTGTGGACTGATAACTATTGTTATATGAGAATTCAATCAATGAGAGATACTTACTCCAAGACCCCTCGAAATCAATCACACACGCCCTAAGCATATCCTCCAACACTTGAATCGTCCTTTCAGACTGTCCATCATTCTGAGGATGAAAAGCTGTGCTAAACTTCAGCTGAGTCCCCATAGCTTTCTGCAGAGCTCCCCAGAACTTGGAGGTAAAGATAGGGTCTCGATCAGATCCAATGGACTTAGGAACCCCATGGAGACGAACTATCTCCCTCACATACAACTTTTCATACTGTTCCACTGTGTAAGTTGACTTCACTGGTAGAAAATGAGCTGACTTGGTGTATCTTTCCACTATTACCCACATCGAGTCACAAAGTCCCACCGCCCTGGGTAGACCTCCCACAAAATCCATCGTAATGTCTTCCCACTTCCACTCAGGAATACCCAAAGGCTGAAGCAACCCTGCTGGCCGCTGATGCTCATCCTTCACCTGCTGACATGTCAAACATCTAGCCACATACTCTACCACATCCTTCTTCATTCCTGGCCACCAATATAATGTCCGTAGATCCTGATACATCTTTGTGGTACCCGGATGAAGCGAGTATGGCGTAGTGTGAGACTCATCTAGTATCTCTCGTCTGATTCCCTCATTTGCCGAAACACAAATCCGCCCCTGATATCAAAGCATACCAACCTCAGAGATAGAATAATCCTTAGCTACCCCCACTAAGACATTTTGCCGAACTTCCTGTAGTTGTGCATCTACCAATTGACCCTCCTTGATCCACTCTAACAGGGTCGACTGCAAGGTAATATTGGCTAACTGGCCTACCACTAACTCTATCCTCGCCTTGTTCATCTCATTAGCTAACTCTCTGGAGATCTGAACAGCTTCGGCTCAATGCATCTGCCACAATATTGGCTTTCCCTGGGTGAGAAAGAATGTCACAATCATAATCCTTAACCAACTCTAACTAACGCCTTTGCCTTATGTTCAGATCCTTCTGGGTGAAGAAATACTTCAAACTCTTATGGTCAGTGTATATTTCGCACTTCTCCCCATATAGATAATGCTGCCAAACCTTCAGTGCAAATACCACTGCTACCAGCTCCAAATCATGGGTAGGATACTATTGTTCATACTCCTTCAGCTGCCGCGATGCATAAGCTATAACCTTCTCATTCTGCATCAGCACACAGCCCAAACCCATCCTCGATGTGTCATAGTATACTACAAACTTTCCTTCTTTCGAAGGAAGACTCAGTACAGGTGCAGTAATAAGCCGTCGCTTCAACTCTTGGAAACTGTCCTCACACTTCTCTGACCAAACGAACTTCTGGTTCTTTCTTGTCAACTCTGTCATTGGTAAAGAAATCTTTGAAAATCCCTCTACAAACCGCATGTAATTGTTATATTATTTTATAATATAATGTAAAATTATATTATATTATAATATAATGTTTTAGATTAAATAAATGTGACAAAGTGTGTCACATATTGTAACATATAATAGAGAGTTACAATATTTAGATATATGAGATATATCCAAATAATGTAACATATTTGGTGTTACAAATTAGTAACCTCCAAATATTACCCTTTATTGTGTAAATTGTTGTTACACAATATTGAGATGAATTTCATAAAAGCCATATGTGATATGGCTGTTAGAGATATGATTTTAACCCCAATAATGTGTTTTGGGAGTTACAAAATCATTTAGGAGGGTTTGGAACCGTTTGGAAAAACAGCACAATTTTTGTGCTGAATTTGGTCAGTGGCCGCGGTCACCAACATTCAGTGGCCGCGGCCTGTGGGTCAGAGACCAGTGGCCGCGGCCACTAATGTCTCTAGCCGCGGCCATAGGCCAAAAACTGACCAAATTTTTAGTTTTTTCAATATTTGTTGAACGGCTCAAAAAACCCAAATAACTCCCAAATCTCTTTTTTAATTCCATATTAATCCAATTAAACATTGGTAACAGCCATGGGGGTTGGTGGAATTTGAAATTCAAAGGGTGTCTCTAAACTCTATAAATAGGAGCCTATAGCTCACTTGTAAGACACAACTTTTCTATCCACTAGAGCACTTGGCTAGAAACACCTTGAGGCTTGATAATTCCAGGAAGCTTTTCCAATATCTGAGAGAGATCCCTTAGTGCTTGAGTTAGGGGGAAATAAGCTTTTGGACAAAGGTTTTATACCTTGTTCAAGTTGGTGATCCCCAATCCTCTTCACTTAGGTTGTGTAAGTGAGAGTTTGCTTTTGTTTCTGTTCTTCTTTCTATTGCATTGTTTTCTACTTATTCTCTTGTTCCTATTACTTGTATTTCTTGTTCAAAGGTTGTAATCTTCTTTTCATTATTTCAAACATTTTAGTTTACTTGTAACATTTTGCTTTGAGTTGTATTTCCACCATTCTCTTCTTCATCATCATCTTCTCCCTTTCTTTGGTTTATTTGTATTTTCAGTTATAGAGTTGTAACCTTATTTAATCAATCTATATTTACTTGTAATATTATTGCATAGAGTTGTAATATTATAATCATTTCCATTGAGGCAAAACAATATTTTCCTAATAGTAATAGCCTGCCAACCCAAGAAAACTTTGCACCTCTAAGGCGTTCCTTGGCCTCAGCCAATCTCTCACTGCTTCCACCTTGGACGGATCCACCTTAATCCCTTCTGTGCCAACTATATGCCCAAGAAAAGTCACCTCAGGCAACCAAAACTCACATTTATTAAATTTTGCATACAACCGATGCTCCCTTAATCTCTGTAAGACCTGTCGAAGATGCGCCCGTGCTCTGCCTCTGAACTAGAGTACACCAAGATGTCGTCGATGAAGACAATGACGAACTGATCCAAGAAGTCCTTGAACACCCTGTTCATTAGATCCATGAAAGCTGCTGGGGCGTTGGTCAAATCAAAAGACATAACCAAGAACTTGTAGTGCCCATACCGCATTTGGAAGGTCGTCTTCGGTATGTCCTCGTCCTTGATCCTCACCCGGTGATAACCAGATCGAAAATCAATCTTTGAGAACACCGTCTTTCCCTGCAGCTGATCGAACAAGTCATCAATCCTTGGTAGAGGATACTTATTCTTAATGGTCAACTTGTTCAATTCCATATAATCTATACACATCCTCAAAGTCCCGTCCTTCTTCTTAACAAACAAAACTGGAGCGCCCCATGGAGAGTAACTAGGTCTGATGAATCCCAAATCAAGAAGTTCTTGTAACTGTATCTTCAACTCTTTCAACTCTACTGGTACCATCTTGTATGGCGCTCTTGATACTGGTTCTGTCCCCGATGCTAGCTCAATAAAAAAATTAATCTCCCTGCGTGGCGGTAACCCCGTTACTCCTCAGGAAAAACATCCAAAAACTCACAAACCACCCTAGTCCCACTCGGCCCTGCTGGCAACATCTTGGTAGTGTCCACTACACTAGCCAGAAAACTTATACATCCACCCTGTAACAAGTCTCTGGCTCTCAATGCAGATTTCATGGGTACGCGGGGTCCACATACTGCACCCACAAAGACAAAAGGATCCTCGCCCTTAGGCTCAAAAGTTACCATCTTCTTCTTGCAGTCAATAATAGCCCATATCTGATCAACCAATCCATCCCTAAGATCATGTCAAAATCCTCCATATCTAGCTCAATCAAGTCAACTGAAAGCTCCCTACTATCAACCATCACTGGCAATGTCCTAATCCATCTCCTAGAAACTACCAGTTCCCCAATAGACAATAAAGTCCCAAACCCTGCAATCTGATACTCACTAGGTCTACACAGTCTATCAATCACTTTACTATAAACAAAGGAATGTGTAGCACCAGAATCAATCAATACATAAAAAGGAGAGCCAGTGTTAGAAAGCTGACCTATCACTATCGAGGGACTAGCCTCGGCCTCTGCTTGCATCAAGGTGAACACTCGAGCTGGAGTCAAGCTGTCCACCTTTCCTGCTTCCGCTTTCTTCATTGTTGGGCAATCCTTCTTGAGGTGCCCCACCGTGCCACACACATAACAAGCCTTGGCCCGACATTCGCCCTGATGGTGTCTTCTACACCTTGGGCACTCCGGATAACTCCTCCATGGTTCACCACTGCCCTGACGGCCGCCCTGACCACCCCGACCCCTCCTATCAGGACCAGCAGCGGTCGAAGTGTCAGGGGTCTTTCTCTTGAAATCATTTGGGCCTCCGCCCCTACCTGACCCAGAATAAGGAGGCACCACCCTGCGACCCTTGCGCCTCACTGCTCTTTCCTTCCAAATTTTGTTCTCCGCTTCCTCGGCAGTAAGAGCCTTCTCAACGGCCTGGGCATAAGTTGTTCCTCCAGGTACCATTGTAATCCTAACATCCCGGGCTATCATATCATTAAGCCCCTGAATAAACATGTCTTGCCTGGCTGCATCTGTAGGCACAAGGTCTGGTGCAAACTTCGCGAGTCTGTAAAACTTCAGGGCATATTCTGTAACTGTCATGCTGCCCTAAACCAACCCTACGAACAAATTAACCTTTGTTGCCCTGATGGCAACATTATAATACTTATGACTGAACAAATCTTTAAACCCTTCCCAACTCAATGTAGTGACATCCCTGGTCTGTGAGGCCACTTCCCACCAGATGCGGGCATCCTCTCTCAACATATACATGGCACAGGCCACTCTATCATGTCCCTCTATCCTCATGAAATCCAGGATAGTAGTAATCATAGTCAGCCATTGCTCGGCCTTCAATGGATCAGATCCTCCCTCAAAGATTGGGGGCTGCTGCTTCCTGAACAGCTCATATAACGGCTCCCACCTGTTCCCAATCTCTCCTGGCTATACAACTGGTACCACTGCAGGTGGTATAATAGGGGCGGCACTCCCCGATGGAGCCTGTTGTCGCAACAAGCGAATCTGTTCATGTTGACTCTGCAATCGTGCTTGCATATCTGCCATAAGTTGTTGCCAGTTCTCATGGACTGGCGGAGGAATTTGGCCCTGATCATCACCTCCGGTCCCAGACCTAGTGCCGGCTAGTCGCGTAGATTTTCTTGGACGCATAGCTATCTAAGTCAATCTGCAATCAACGACTCGGCAATCAGACCATGATGACAGGGTAAAAGCTTCTCCAAAATCCACCAAAGGAATATAACCAATCACAAACAATCGAGATATAAGCATTTATTCACATGCACCGGCACTGCTAATATGCATCCCCCAACATTTCCATACAACAGCTAAGATATAAACATCCATCCATACACAATATGCAATCCATCATTCAGATGTTCATTTACATGCACAGCAATGCTAATAAGCATTCCTCAATATTTTCACACAACAGTCAAGGGCCAGGCCCTATCAGTATCTCATGCTTCCTATCAATTCAATAAATCTCAACATTCATAATTCATTCCAAGCATACAACCATATAAGCATATACATACACATTACCAAGCCCTGAACCGAGCTTGTCTCTGGCAGCGAATGTACATGTCCAGCCGGTCTTCAGGAACCCTTAAACCTAGGACGCTTTGATACCAAGTTGTAACGCCCTGGATAGCCAAGACCACTGCACTGTGTATTTATAAAGGTGCAGGGCTTGCTAATCAAGCCAACCAGTTAAAATCGTGATTGCTAAAGTCATTAATGTGCTAGGGTTAAAAGGTTTTGGTCTCAAAAGATACTTTCCATATAATTAAACATTTTACACATGGGATCCCAAAAGAAATAGCGTTTAAAAGTTTGTTTACAAAATTTCCAGTGTACAGACAACCACCAGTCTTTCTAAAGGCAAAACAGATGTTCATGGTTCTCCTGTCCCTGTCTCCCCTCAACCGTGGTGGCTGAGCAGCTATTCATGTACATTATGCTCTCAGAGCCCTTTAAGTTAGGGCTGGTCAATCTTGCCCTTGCCTTTACCTGCACCACGAAGCACCTGTGAGCCAATGCTCAGCAAGAAAACATAACAGCATATAACGAGCAGCGATAACAGTTGAATAACCCTTTAAGCATGATCATATATCACATTAATCACATAGCACGTTGATACAATCAAAGATTCAGCCAATCAACACTCAACTATATAATACGACTAATTCACCAACCAATAACAACAATCAAATCACATATTAGTCAGGGTCGACACCTTAGGTTGCACCCTCGATTTACCCTATTGACTCTGGCCCGCTTAAACTGAGCTCAGTGCATAATAAGCTGTCCTCAGCTACCATTGGCTATGCCCCGCCCTGTGCGCTAGTGTAAACCTCGGCACTCTTAGGTCGTTTGTTTACTATTTGCATGGCATAATACCATCTTGTAAAGAGCATATAGATTAGGGAACCCTTAGTCCCATAATAAATCCACAACCAGGTGCAGTTTTCTTACCTTTGATTTCCAAGTTTACTGATTACGAGCGACGCCTCTCGAGCACGATCCGCTTCCCGAGCCCTAACTTAATACCTAGTCACAACCAAGACAGGGAGTACCATTAATAATCGCGTTAATATTTCTGGATGGAGTTCTAGCTTCTGGGACATCGAATTCCCCCAAACACGGTGGTGGAATCGATCCTGAGCATCCTAGGTTAGGTTCCCGCGCTTAAAACCTCCAAAAGACCAAGAATACCCTTAAGGGCTGCGGCCCTTGAAACCCATGTCGTGGCCCGCCCCTGAAATAGAGGCTAGGCCTCTCTGAAGACAGACACACGCCGCGGCCCAGCCCTGTGGCGCCGCGGCGCTTCCCCACTGCAGAGCCTCCTTGGCTCTTCCTTGCTTCTCATGGCCGCAGCACTCTAGAACAGAGCCGCGACCCAGCCTTTCGTGCCCAGAAAATCCACCATTCCTAACATTCTAACCTTGCTCAAAACCACTCCAAAGCACCCTAATTCGAAACCCCATTGATCACAAGACTTTTAACATGATTATAGCAACATAATCCAACAAAAACCTAGCTTAAAAACTCATTAAAATCCCATTTTGATTTCTGAAACCCAACAGCTCAAGAACTCTAAAACCAGTCATGCAAACTCATAATTTAAACTCTAGACTACGAATTGAAGCTTACCTTCTTTGATGAACCACTTCCTTAACAATTTCTGTGCTAAAACCCAAGCTTTCCAGCTTCAATTCAGTCCTTAAATTTCGAAACCACAAACACTTTTAAAACCCAGCCAAAACACAGAATTCTAACGATCTAGAGTGTAATTCAGTTCTTACCTTAGTCCTGATTAAGTTCCCTTAGCTAGAGCTAAGCTAATCCCTCAAAACTTCAGCTTAAATCACAGAGTTCCAACTGAATCTCCTTAGGTTTCAATAGCTCCCTTGAGAAAGAGAAGAGAAGAAAGAAAGGAACATTAAAGGGTGGGTTTGGGTTTTTGTTCTACTAGTTTCTATTTTACTTAGTCTAACCTTGGTTAATTAAGTCAATCCCGAGGCTCAAGGTACTGAAAACATCCCCGAGGGCAAAATGGTAAAATTCCCCAATATTCCCGCCTAAGCTTCCTAGCCTCAAATATATCTCCAATTATTTATTTCCATAACCCGATAACCCAAATAATCATCTAATACCTGAAATACCCCTTGACTTGCTCCAAGTCAAGAATTAAGCCCCGTTGTGACTTTCCCGCTAACTAGCTCCCTAGGATCGCCTCGAGTCGCATGCTGCAGATTTACCCACATAATAATGTGGTTCTCACAAATATAACATATAATCACATTTACATTCATATAACCATACAAGCATGCTTGTAATATAATCACATGTTAACTTAATAAATTCACACATAAACCAATTATGTCCTCCTGGCACACTAATCAAGGCCCTTAAGCCATATTAGTGATTTTGCGTCGTTACAGTAATAGACAAGGATAGGGAGTCTATGCTACAACCAACTGAGGTAGCAGTGGTGTGAAAATTTCTGAAAGTGTTTCTTGAGGATCATCCACGGATACCCCCGGACCGAGAAGTCAAGTTCGAGATCGAGTTGATTCCAGGCACCGCACCTATTGCAAAGGCACCATACCAGATGGCACTGGTAGAGCTTAAAGAACTGCAAGTGCAATTACAATACTACCTGGATAAAATATTTATACGACCAGGTCATTCTCCTTGGGGAGCCCCGATACTATTCGTGAAAAAGAAAGACGACTCCATGAGAATGTGTATAGACTACTGCAAGCTCAACAAATTGACGATCAAGAACCAATACCCATGACCCAAAATTGATGATCTATTTGATCAACTGCAGGGAGCATCGGTATTCTCGAAGATCGACTTGAGATCCGAGTACCACCAGTTGAAGGTCAAGGAATTGGATATTCCCAATACCGCATTCCGAACTCGGTATGGCCACTACGAGTTCATGGTGATGTCTTTTGGACTCACCAATGCGCCCACGACATTCATTGATATTATGCATAGGGTACTGGGTGAGTCTTCAAACAAATTCGTGATCATGTTTATAGACGATATACTCACGATACCAGGAAGAACACACCAAGCACCTGGAGTTGATCTTACAATGATTATGCGAGAAAAAGTTGTATGGAAAATTCTCCAAGTGCGAATTTTGGCTGACTCAAGTAATTTTCCTAGGGCACATGGTGTCAAGAGATGGAATTGTAGTTGATCCAACAAAAATCGAAGCAATGGAAGGCCCCAAAGAACGCACAAGAAGTTTGTAGTTTCTTGGGCCTGGCAGGGTATTATAGGCGCTTTATGGAGGGTTTCTCCAAAAAAGCGATGCCTATTACCACACTGACCCGGAAGAACATCAAGTTTGAGTGATGGGTAAGTGTGAACAGATTCAAGAGCTAAGACCAGATTAACGACAGCTCCCGTACTCACTATTCCAAAGGGTACCGAGGGATATGCTATTTATAGCGATGCATCAGGTCAATGACTCAGAGTCGTACTAATGCAACATGGGGAATTGATCGCGTACGCCTCCAGACAACTAAAAAACTATGAGAGAAACTATCCAACACACGACTTGGAGCTAGCAACGTACTGTTCACATCAAAGATTTGGAGACACTGTCTTTATGGGACCCACTGCGACATATACACAGATCACAAGAGTCTAAAATATTTCTTCACCTAGAAATAGTTAAACATGAGACAACAGAGGTGGTTAGAATTGTTCAATGATTATGATTGTGATATGTTGTACCACCAAGGCAAGGCTAATAAAGTAGTTGACACATTGAGTCAGCAGCCAATGACTTATGTAATTTCGGTGAGGGAAATACCCCAAGAACTACAAACCAATATATCCAAATTAGATTTGGAGACAGTAGTGGAAATATTGGCAATGTTATATGTGCAACCCACGATCATGGAAGCAATCCAAGGGGGACAGCTCGAAGATCTGTGGATCCAATGACTGGTGCATTAGACTATGAAAGACATGTGACTAGGGTTTCACATCTCGGAGGATGGAGTATTGGGTTTCAAGGGTAGATTATGCATGCCTGATGATAAGGAGATCAAGAAAAAAAAAATCTTTTATGAGGCTTGTTGACGGTGAAATCTCGTCAATGAAATTAGGTCGAAAAACTCAAAGGTAAATGCGGCGATCTCTAGATAAGGACATAGAATTAACTTATGAAAGGATAAACACAGATGAACAATGGAGTGAAAAAATGTATATTTCTTAATGGCCTCTGCATACAATGAATTTTCCAACCCCCATTCAGGTGGTTTTAGAGTTCATTTTATAGTAGGCTCTAATGGCCTTAGGTACATAGTGGTCCAGGGGACCAAGTGGTACATACGTACTATGTCAGGGGAGTGGCTCCAGAGGTTGTGGTCGTACACCCCGTACAGGAGCAGGTGTCAAGAGGATGTCTCCACTACTTGTCTGTATCCATGTCTGATGCGTGGTGGCAGGCGTAGTGGCACAGGAGGTAGTGGTGTCGGCTTTGACCTATGGCCGTAGACGTACGGACCATAACTCCTATCCTTGCATACCCACTCCTGGCATTCCCACTACTTGTCTGGTAGGGGTACTATATCCGTACTCTGACTTCTTTAGGTTCGTAGGTACATTCCATACTCATGCGTGTACCTTGCCCCTTGTGAGTATTCTCACCTCCAAGGCCATGGGCAAGGCCATGGAGGAGGCCATGGAGGAGGCCATGGGGCCGAGGCCATGGAGGAGGCCATGGGCGAGAGGGGCCTCGCGAGGCTACTGAGCCTTGGCACCTATGCCTTTCCAACGTGGGCCACTTGGCATCGACTCCACGAGAAACGAACCCAAACTCGTGTTGTGATGGCGCAATGGCTTCCCGAGACGATGGTGGCCTTAGGGCCTTGTCTCGGCCTCATACTTTCTCTTGATGGGATTATGAGCATCAACATTTCTCATGAGATGATCTCCTGTATTCAACAAGGCCTACAGGCTCGAGCCCAATAGCATGAATAAGCGACCCTTATCCCTATGTTTCAACCAGGGACTAAAGAGTTTCTTTTTGGTGGATTTTTGGCATCCACACTTGCCCCCCAGTCTATAGGGAGGCCTTTAGGCGTTCTTGTAGACTCTTCTCTTTCTTTTGATTTTCTATTCTGTGTATATATATATATATATTTTCTTCTTTTTCTTTTTTTTTTCTTTTTTTTTTTTTATGCTCGAAGTCCTTTGGAACCCACGCGAAAGGGGGTTCGATAGGTCTCTCTTTGGTGCACCTTGGTTGAACCTATAAGGATATATTGACCCCTTGGGTTCTAGTTATCCTTTTATATATTTTCGCGTGCGCTTATTATATCTTGCGAGAAGCGTCCTTCTCGTCATTAGGCATAGTACTATTTTTGCAAGCGTCTTCTTTGAGACCCTTTTTGCAAGCGTCTTCATTGAGACCCTTTTCGGAAGCGTCTACTTTGAGACCTTTTTCGATAGCGTCTACTTTGGAGGCCCTTTTTGCAGGCGCCTACTTTGGAGGCCCTTTTTGCAGGCACCTACTTTGGAGGCCCTTTTTGCAGGCGTCTACTTTGGAGGCCCTTTTTGCAGGCGCCTACTTTGGAGGCCCTTTTTGCAACTTTTGAGTTGATCTCCCCTCGGGTCGGGGCTTTCATGGCTAGATGGTCTTCGTTCAATCTCGAGCTTGGTTAGCGACCCCTCTAGCACGACGCCCCATTCTATATGGAATCTTCATACATATTGGTAGTAGGGCAACTGAAGGAAGGTTTGATTTCTTCCACATAGAAGTTCTTATGGCCCTCTTCCACACGTATGTACTTCTGTGCTCTCTCTCGAAGTCGTCCAAATTCGAAATTTCTCTTTTGAGCATGCTCCCCCACAACTTGCTTCCTGGACGAACTCCGGCTGTAATAGCCATCTTGTGCTCCGCTTTGGTTAAACCTTTCACCTTTGTTGCTTCTATACTGAACCTATGGATGTAGTCCTTCAGACTTTCATTCTTGCCTTGTTTTATGTTAGCGAGGCTGGTGGTTGGCATGACGTAATCACAGGCTGTATGGTGTTGCTGAAGAAAATCATCAGAGAATTGTTGCCATCACTCAATTGTCCCTGGCCTCAACCTCTTGAACCACTTGTACGCCACTCCTTTAAGTGTAACGACGAAGCAATGACACTTTGCCCTGTTGTTGACCCCTCTTAACCTCATCAAGTTATTGAAGGTGTCTAAATGATATTTTGGGTCAGTAGTACCCTCGTACGAAGTCATACGAGGCTCTTTGAAGCCAGAGGGCATCCGCTCAGCCTGAATCTCCCTTGTGAAGGGTGAATCACGATCAAATTCTTCGTCATCCATGTGCCCCCAAGTGCAGTGGTGATCTTGCCTCGAGGGCTTCGTATTTTGGTGTCTCGTCCCCTCCTCTTTTTGCATAAGGAGTTTTGCAGGTTCTCGGACTGATCCCTTGCCTTGGTTATGTCCCTCGGGGGAACCGCGGGGGGTACGTCTCTTACTTCTGACCTTTCTCCATGGGGCTCTTTTCTTAGGCCAGGGGGTGCTTCTTTTGAAGGGACTTTGGCCTCGTTCTTACGACCATCACCTTCCCTCCGCCTTTGCTTCTGGGGACATTTCGTTGGCCTAGGTCCCCCCTGATACCTTGTCTGGGGGGTTTTACTGGCGGAAAGTTGGGTTCCCCCATCATCTACGGGGACAGTGCTTTCCCATTTTTCATGCTCCTTCCCTTTACGCGCAGGAGGGGGTGCGCTTGACTTTCCTCGCAATAGGTCATTTAAAACCTCTTGCATGTTCTCTATCTGGGTTTCCAGCTTTCGAGTCTTTTTATGTAACTCTTGAATCTCATCCCTATAGGGGAGAGTCCTTGAGCCTGAACTTACCAAGCGTACCCCGGGACTCTTGCTTGGCCCGTGCGTTGATGGACCTGGGTCTTGGTGGCCTGAGCGTGGTGCTACCAGGGGCCGGTGAAGTGAATGCACTGGCGACTCCAAATGACCTCCGTCGGGCCAGATGGTCGGAGATGAGGCTTCCTTCTCCTCCCTTGGGGGAAGAGACTCCTCCGGTCTGCCTCCATGTTTAGGCGGAGGGGGGTCTTTCTAGGTAGCCCTCCGCTCTACTTCATCCCAGAGAACCTCATCATCTTGTATTTGCCATAGGCGTTTTGAACGTCTTAGCATCTTTCTTTGCTGGGAATGATGAAAGAACACTGGCTTGATGCTTGTTCTTCCCACAGACGGCACCAAACTGTTGACGGTGAAATCTCGTCAACAAAATTAGGTCAAAAAACTCAAAGGTAAATGCGGCGATCTCTAGATAAGGACTTAGAATTAACTTATGAAAGGATAAACACAGATGAACAATGGAGTGAAAAAATGTATATTTCTTAATGGCCTCTGCATACAATGAATTTTCCAACCCCCATTCAGGTGGTTTTAGAGTTCATTTTATAGTAGGCTCTAATGGCCTTAGGTACATAGTGGTCCAGGGGACCAAGTGGTACATACGTACTGTGTCAGGGGAGTGGCTCCAGAGGCTGTGGTCGTACAACCCGTACAGGAGCAGGTGTCAGGAGGATGTCTCCACTACTTGTCTGTATCCATGTCTGATGCGTGGTGGCAGGCGTAGTGGCACAGGAGGTAGTGGTGTCGGCTCTGACCTATGGCCGTAGACGTACGGACCATAACTCCTATCCTTGCATACCCACTCCTGGCATTCCCACTACTTGTCTGGTAGGGGTACTATATCCGTACTCTGACTTCTTTAGGTTCGTAGGTACATTCCATACTCATGCGTGTACCTTGCCCCTTGTGAGTATTCTCACCTCCAAGGCCATGGGCAAGGCCATGGAGGAGGCCATGGGCGAGGCCAGGAGGCCATGGGCGAGGCCATGGAGGAGGCCATGGAGGAGGCCATGGAGGAGGCCATGGAGTGAGGCCATGGGCGAGGCCATGGAGTGAGGCCATGGGCGAGGCCATGGAGGAGGCCATGGGCGAGGCCATGGGGCCGAGGCCATGGAGGAGGCCATGGGGCGAGGCCGTGGGGCTGAGTGCATGGGCGAGAGGGGCCTCGCGAGGCTACTGAGCCTTGGCACCTATGCCTTGCCAACGTGGGCCACTTGGCATCGACTCCACGAGAAACGAACCCAGACTCGTGTTGTGATGGCGCGATGGCTTCCCCAGACGACGGTGGCCTTAGGGCCTTGCCTCGGCCTCATACTTTCTCTTGATGGGATTATGGGCATCAACATTTCTCATGAGATGATCTCCTGTATTCAACAAGGCCTACAGGCTCGAGCCCAATAGCATGAATAAGCGACCCTTATCCCTATGTTTCAACAAGGGACTAAAGAGTTTCTTTTTGGTGGATTTTTGGCATCCACACTTTCGACTCTATGGTGCTTTTTGCTCCCTGACCTTCTTTGGATCCCGCCTTCGCTTTCTTAATCGCTTGAGGTATATTTTCTTTCCTTCTCCCTTTTATTTATTTATTTTTTATTTTATCGGGTCCAAACTAGCAGTACTCGGGATGGGGTACAATAGTCTGAGCTTGTAGTGAGTTTGACCATATGCACGCCCCTCCTCCTTGTTGTTTTTTTTTTATATATACCCTATAGTAGGCCATTTAGGGCGTTTGCATCTAGAGGTATTAAGCCTATTCCTTTGTGTTTTGTAGCCTTCCCCTCGTTTATACGTGAACCCCCTTTTGCTGTTGGGACGTGGTTTCATGGCCAGTGACGACCCGTCCAACATACCCCCAAAGGCTGAGTTTATTGACCTGTCCTCAGACTCAGAGTCCCCTGAGGGCAACCCTCACCACGACTATGACTCTTTAAGGCAAGCCCGCATCCACCACCTCAAGTGCATGGCCGATCTTAGGCGTAAAATTTGGGTGGTGGAGAGCGAAATTGACTCGGTGTCGAGAGGAGACGGAGGACCTTCACCCCTGGGCCTTAGTGACCATATAGCGCGTCTTAGGATGACCCTTTTTGAATTGCGGTGGGAGTTAGAATTTATGGAGGGACACATTCCGCCAGAACCTCCCACTCCCTCCTCACCTAATGACGGTCATGGGGCTGCTAGCTCCTCTCCCCAGCCCCTAGTCTCAGTTTATCCTAGCTTAGTGCTTCCGCCATCGCTCCCTCAATGGAAAACTCTTGCTAGGAAGAAGAAATGGAGGGTTAAGTGTTCTGTCTCTTCCTCACATATTTCTTTTGATTTTGCAGATATGCCGAAAGCACGCAGGCAGGTGTCCGTCCAGGAAGAGGACGAGGCCCCTCTACTAGCATCCAGCCTAGTGTCCCATGTGTCTCTGAACAAATTGAAGGGGATCGTGAAGCACTACCGCATTGCACCAGAATACGCCCTATATGCTCCTAAGGAGGCATGCCGGGCTAACTGCCCTGCGAAGGGTTTTGTGGCTTTGAGTGAGCAGATTCTGAAGGCGGGTGGCACCATTCCTTTGCACCCGTTTTTCGTGGCAGTTCTTAATTACTTCGACTTGGCCCCTCTTCAACTGTCACCCAATAGTTGGTTGACTTTAAGTTGCCTCTTCATTTGGTTTAAGGAAAACGCCCAACGGGCCCCGACGACGCAGGAGGTGCATTCCCTGTATAACCTCATGGGAGTGCACAAGTCCAAGGGATTTTACTACCTGTAGAAGGCCAATGAGCTCCCCTTGATAGAGGGCTCAGTGTCCAACACAGGGCCTTGGAAACAAGACTTTTTCTGGGTAGAGGGCCCTCTTTCGGTTCGTGAAGACTTTCGCGCCGGCCCTAGTAAGTATCCTGGTTTTTCTCTTTTTCTTAATAGAACTTACTGTTTCGTACTCTTGCTTGTACTGACATTGGCGTGGATTATGTAGAGCAATTTGCTGTTCCTTCGGTCATTGGGCCGGAGGCGGAGGCCATCAACAAGCTCATTAGTGCGAACTCCGCCCTGAAGAAGGCGACGGTCCTATTTACTATGGCGAACCTCAACCGCTACCAGCTGTCCCCGGTCTCTGACCCCAAGTTCCTGTGGTCAGTTACTGGGTCTAAGAAGGCTATGGCTATGCCGGCTGGGCCGTCCCTACACGATGGTGAGGCTGAGGAGGAGATGGAGGATGTTCCCCTCGAATGTGGGGGGTCTCATCAGCGCCCCCTGTCCCCCGGAGGATGCCTTCCTTACGGTTCCCATGACCAGGACATGGCCTGTCAATCTCCGGACCCGCAGGCCGCAGCGGGATGTTACGCTCCTCCTGGCCTTGATGGCAATGACGCCTTCCCTCAGGTCCCTCATGATATTGGCTTACCGGATGCTGATTATGTCGACCTCGCGGAGCCCCCTTCTAATGCACCAGGGTTCCAGTTTTTCCCCTTCCCTGCGCCTCCTCCTGCTTCGGCGAGTGGGTCATCCGTTCCTGTCCAACCAGATGTTCCTAGCGTGGAGGCGGAGCCTTGGGTGACTAGGATGGCCTCATCCTATGCCCAGCGTTTCATTCAGATTGCCTCGGACCTCCCTATCTCCGACTGAAGAGGTCTAGGGAATGTGACCCAACCAGACCTTGGGGAAACCCTAAGGCGTGCCGCGGCCTGGGTGAGGTCTTGCACCTTACGTTGATTAATATTATGTATAGGTGTACATGTGTTTTTCTTTTTGTTACTTATTGCTGACGCCATTGACTTTCTTGTGCAATCTACATCGTGTCCCTTCGGCATGCTGACACGTCTGGCGTCCTCTCCGCATCTACTGCCGAGAGGGACGGCCTCATGGCCCAGGTCCAGGAGCTTGAAAATGAGCTTAGCGCAACCAAGGTCCAATTGTCAAAGGCCCGGACTAAGTATGCCAACTTGGACTCCAAGAGGGAGAAGCTGAAGGCCAAGATCAAGGAGCTAAAGGGCAAGGCTAGATGCTTGGAGCGCGAGCTCCGGGGGGCCAAGGCCGCTGCGACCGCGTCGCAGGAGAGGGTTACTCAACTGGAGACTGAAGTTGAGGCCCTTAGGGCTGAACTACAGTCGACTCAGGAGAAGAACGCTTCCTTGGAGGCGGAGAGGGCAACCTGGGAGGCGGCAAGGGCTTCCTGGGAGGCGGCGAGGGCTTCTTTGGAGGCGGAGAGGATCATAACCGAGCGCAAGTCTATAGATCGTGCTCTTTACAATGTGTGGAGGTAGGATCCCAACTTCGACTTCTCCTCTTTTGGCGAACAGGCCGTTGCTCGAGCAGCTTGGTGGAGTGCTCACTATGGGAGGCCTTGAAGTAGTCTTGCTCTTTTTTTTTTTTTTTCTTTTTTTTTTTGTAACATCATTATCAGTGCTACTTTTCTATTGGTAACTCTTGTACTATCCCGAGAACTCTTTTTTTTTCTAATGTATAAATACATATGTTGCTGTTTATTTCTTGTTCTATTGCATTCGAGGCCCTTTTAAGCCCGTGTGACGGGGTTTAGTTGGTTCCCCTCTTTTATCTATCAGGCTGGAGGTCCTTTGGAGCCCATGTGAAAGGGTTCGCTGGGACCTCTTTTGGTGCCTCTTGGTTGCTTTTATAAGGATATTTTGACCCCTTGGGTCTTAGTTATCATTTTATGTTTTTCTTGCGCGCGCTTATTATTTCTTTGCGAGAAGCGTCCTTCTCTTCGTTATTCATAGTACTATTTTTGCAAGGGTCTCCTTTGGGACCCTTTTTGGCTAGGCGGCTTGGTGGACGCTCTAGACTTATTATTATTATCGTCACCATGCATTTTTTGTAAGTCCCTATGGCCTCCCTTGGTGTTCATAAGGGTAGCTAATCCTTGGGCGAGGCCATGGAGGAGGCCATGGGGCCGAGGCCATGGAGTGAGGCCATGGAGGAGGCCATGGAGGAGGCCATGGGGCCGAGGCCATGGAGGAGGCCATGGGCGAGGCCGTGGGGCCGAGTGCATGGGCGAGAGGGGCCTCGTGAGGCTACTGAGCCTTGGCACCTATGTCTTGCCAACGTGGGCCACTTGGCATCGACTCCACGAGAAACGAACCCAGACTCGTGTTGTGATGGCGCGATGGCTTCCCGAGACGACGGTGGCCTTAGGGCCTTGCCTCGGCCTCATACTTTCTCTTGATGGGATTATGAGCATCAACATTTCTCATGAGATGATCTCCTGTATTCAACAATGCCTACAGGCTCGAGCCCAATAGCATGAATAAGCGACCATTATCCCTATGTTTCAACCAAGGACTAAAGAGTTTCTTTTCGGTGGATTTTTGGCATCCACACTTGCCCCCCAGTCTATAGGGAGGCCTTTAGGCGTTCTTGTAGACTCTTCTCTTTCTTTTGATTTTCTATTCTGTGTATATATATATATTTTTTTTTTCTTCTTTTTTTTTTTTTTTTTTTATGCTCGAGGTCCTTTGGAACCCACGCGAAAGGGGGTTCGATAGGTCTCCCCGTAGATGATGGGGGAACCCAACTTTCCGCCAGTAAAACCCCCCAGACAAGGTATCAAGGGGGACCTAGGCCAACGAAATGTCCCCAGAAGCAAAGGCAGAGGGAAGGTGATGGTCGTAAGAACGAGGCCAAAGTCCCTTCAAAAGAAGCACCCCCTGGCCTAAGAAAAGAGCCCCATGGAGAGAGGTCAGAAGTAAGAGACGTACCCCCCGCTGTTCCCCCGAGGGACACAACCAAGGCAAGGGATCAGCCCGAGAACCTGCAAAACTCCTTATGCAAAAAGAGGAGGGGACGAGACACCAAAATACGAAGCCCTCGAGGCAAGATCACCACTGCACTTGGGGGGCACATGGATGACGAAGAATTTGACCGTGATTCACCCTTCACAAGGGAGATTCAGGCTGAGTGGATGCCCTCTGGCTTCAGAGAGCCTCGCATGACTTCGTACGAGGGTACTACTGACCCAAAATATCATTTAGACACCTTCAATAACTTGATGAGGTTAAGAGGGGTCAACAACAGGGCAAAGTGTCATTGCTTCGTCGTTACACTTAAAGGAGTGGCGTACAAGTGGTTCAAGAGGTTGAGGCCAGGGACAATTGAGTGATGGCAACAATTCTCTGATGAATTTCTTCAGCAACACCATACAGCCTGTGATTACGTCATGCCAACCACCAGCCTCGCTAACATAAAACAAGGCGAGAATGAAAGTCTGAAGGACTACATCCATAGGTTCAGTATAGAAGCAACAAAGGTGAAAGGTTTAACCAAAGCGGAGCACAAGATGGCTATTACAGCCGGAGTTCGTCCAGGAAGCAAGTTGTGGGGGAGCATGCTCAAAAGAGAAATTTCGAATTTGGACGACTTCGAGAGAGAGCACAGAAGTACATACGTGTGGAAGAGGGCCATAAGAACTTCTATGTGGAAGAAATCGAACCTTCGTTCAGTTGCCCTACTACCAATACGTATGAAGATTCCATATAGAATGGGGCGTCGTGCTAGAGGGGTCGCTGACCAAGCTCGAGATTGAACGAAGACCATCTAGCCATGAAAGCCCCGACCCGAGGGGAGATCAACTCAAAAGTTGCAAAAAGGGCCTCCAAAGTAGGCGCCTGCAAAAAGGGCCTCCAAAGTAGGCGCCTGCAAAAAGGGCCTCCAAAGTAGGCGCCTGCAAAAAGGGCCTCCAAAGTAGGCGCTTGCAAAAAGGGCCTCCAAAGTTGACGCTATCGAAAAAGGTCTCGAAGTAGACGCTTCCGAAAAGGATCTCAAAGAAGACGCTTGCAAAAAGGGTCTCAAAGAAGACGCTTGCAAAAATAGTACTATGCCTAATGACGAGAAGGACGCTTCTCGCAAGATATAATAAGCGCGCGCGAAAATATATAAAAGGATAACTAGAACCCATGGGGTCAATATATCCTTATAGGTGCAACCAAGGTGCACCAAAGAGAGACCTATCGAACCCCCTTTCGCGTGGGTTCCAAAGGACCTCGAGCATAAAAAAAAAATAAAAAATAAAAAATAAAAAAAAATAAAAAGAAAAAGAAGAAAAAAAATATATATATATACACAGAATAGAAAATCAAAAGAAAGAGAAGAATCTACAAGAACGCCTAAAGGCCTCCCTATAGACTAGGGGGCAAGTGTGGATGCCAAAAATCCACCAAAAAGAAACTCTTTAGTCCCTGGTTGAAACATAGGGATAAGGGTCGCTTATTCATGCTATTGGGCTCGAGCATGTAGGCTTTGTTGAATACAGGAGATCATCTCATGAGAAATGTTGATGCTCATAATCCCATCAAGAGAAAGTATGAGGCCGAGGCAAGGCCCTAAGGCCACCGTCGTCTCGGGAAGCCATCGCGCCATCACAACACGAGTCTGGGTTCGTTTCTCATGGAGTCGATGCCAAGTGGCCCACGTTGGCAAGGCATAGGTGCCAAGGCTCAGTAGCCTCGCGAGGCCCCTCTCGCCCATGCACTCGGCCCCACGGCCTCGCCCCATGGCCTCGCCTATGGCCTCGGCCCCATGGCCTCGCCCATGGCCTCCTCCATGGCCTCCTCCATGGCCTCGCCCTTGGCCTCCTCCATGGCCTCGCCCATGGCCTCACTCCATGGCCTCCTCCATGGCCTCGGCCCCATGGCCTCCTCCATGGCCTCGCTCATGGCCTCCTCCATGGCCTCCTCCATGGCCTCGGCCCCATGGCCTCCTCCATGGCCTTGCCCATGGCCTCCTCCATGGCCTCCTCCATGGCCTCTCCCATGGCCTCCTCCATGGCCTCGGCCCCATGGCCTCACTCCATGGCCTCCTCCATGGCCTCGGCCCCATGGCCTCGGCCCCATGGCCTCCTCCATGGCCTCGCCCATGGCCTTGGAGGTGAGAATACTCACAAGGGGCAAGGTACACGCATGAGTATGGAATGTACCTACGAACCTAAAGAAGTCAGAGTACGGATATAGTACCCCTACTAGACAAGTAGTGGGAATGCCAGGAGTGGGTATGCAAGGATAGAAGTTATGGTTCGTACGTCTACGGCCATAGGTCAGAGCCGACACCACTACCTCCTGTGCCACTACGCCTGCCACCACGCATCAGACATGGATACAGACAAGTAGTGGAGACATCCTCCTGACACCTGCTCCTGTACGGGGTGTACGACCACAGCCTCTGGAGCCACTCCCCTGACACAATACGTATGTACCACTTGGTCCCCTGGACCACTATGTACCTAAGGCCATTAGAGCCTACTATAAAATGAACTCTAAAACCACCTGAATGGGGGTTGGAAAATTCATTGTATGCAGAGGCCATTAAGAAATATACATTTTTTCACTCCATTGTTCATTTGTGTTTATCCTTTCATAAGTTAATTCTAAGTCCTTATCTAGAGATCGCCGCATTTACCTTTGAGTTTTCCGACCTAATTTCGTTGACGAGATTTCACCCCCAACAAGGCTCATAATACTCATTACGCTATGCACCCGGGAACCACTAAGATGTATCAGGATCTCAAAAGATACTTTTGGTGAGTAGGAATGAAGAGAGATGTAGTGGAATATGTGGCACACTATTTGACATGTCAGCAAACCAAGGTGGAGCATTAGTGACCCGCAGGATTACTGCAGCCGCTAGAGATCCCTGATTGGAAATGGGAAATGGTCACCATTGACTTTGTTACTAGATTTTCACACACTTTGGAGGGCATGATGTAATCTGAGTTATCGTGGATAAACTGACAAAATCCACTCATTTCTTACCCATTAAGACAGCAGACGATGCAGATAAGTTGGCAGACTTGTACATTGCTGAGATAGTGCGATTACATGGGGTTCCCATCTCTAAAGTGTCCGATCGAGATGGGCGATTTACCTCCGTGTTCTAGAAGAGAATGCAAATGGGATTGGGAACTAAACTCAAGTTTAGTACTACTTTCCACCCACAGATAGATGGCCAAATACGAACAATTCATACCTTGGAAGATATGTTGCAAGCTTGCTTGCTAGATTTTCAAGGTTCATGGAGTGTAAAACTTCCATTAATTGAGTTCGCATACAACAATAGCTATCATGACTCGATAAAAATGGCTTCGTATGAGGCACTATAAGGAAGAAAGTGCCAATCTCCAATCCATTGGCATGAGACTGGTGAGAGGAAATTCTTAGGATTAGAAGAGGTGGATCAAGCTACGGAGGACATCAGGTTGATTCGTCAGAGGCTACAAACCTCTATAGATCGCAAACGCAAGTATGCCGATTGTCGATGGAGACCTTTAGAATTTGAAGTTGGGGAAAAGGTATTGTTAAAGATAGCTCCAGTGAGAGGAGCTATGAGGTTCAGGAAAAAGGGCAAGTTGCGCCCTAGGTACATAGGACAATTTGAGGTTTTGGAACACATTGGAAATGCTGCTTACCGACTAGCCCTTTCGCCCGCGTTCTCTAGAATTCACGATGTATTCCATGTGTCAACCTTAAGGAAGTGCGTGAATGACCCCACTCATGTGCTAAGTTACGATGAACTTAGCATAGATCCTCAGCTAAGTTATGAGGAAAAACCGGTCGCGATTCTAGATCAGAAAGACAAGGTGTTATGAAACAAAACAATATATTTGGTAAAGGTGAAGTGTTGTAATCACGACATTGAAGAGGTGACCTGGGAGACGCAAGCTGAGATGCGGGAGTGGTATCCCTTTCTATTTTGAGTTTCGGGGACGAAACTTTTATAAATTTTAGGTATTGTAACATCACGTGTTTTGAATACCCGTTAGTAGCCAGTTGGAGCTGGTGAAGAATTATGTGAAATATTATTTTGATAAAGGATATTATATGAATTTGCGATGGTTAGTGAATTTTATAGCCATTGTAATGATCCAGTAATGGATCTAGCTTTATGCAAAGAAAGATTGGTCTCGGACCAAGGAATAAACCCTAATGGGAGAAAAATCTCAGATAAATAAAATAGGAAATACTATGGCATAAAAATATTAATTTGACTGGCAACTGGGACTTTATAGTCGAGCCAATAAGTTTAAGAAAAATTGATTGTGGTTTGAATTCTAATCAACCGGGCTTAAGAATGAAAATTTCTTGCTCGGGCCACTAACACTACAACAATATAAGGGTTTTATAACTTTATTTGGGAGACATTAAAAGTCTACAATGTCTCCCGCTGGGGGAGACATCTTAGGTGGAGACATTGTAAGTGCACATCTCACGTCTCCCAATGGAGAGGTTGGAAGGTGTCCAAAAACAAGGACTTTCAACCTCTCCCACTGGGAGACTCCGTGGGACATTGAAAGTTTCTTTCGATGTTGTTATCGTGCCTGATGTGCGGCGTCATTGAGTGCAGGCATATTGAAGTTATGACTCAGCTATCAAACCAACTCCACGGCAATATGGCCAAAGATAACAACCAGGGTCACGACCCTCCACCTACCCCACAGTGCTGGCAACATGAAGATGATCTCCGAGAGCTGAGATAGCAAGCTCCCCCTTGGGATGTTGGAATACAAGCTCCACAGGCTATGGTGTCAGTGCTGGCCCAACCTGTAGTGGATAATAGATGGGAGCCTCTGTATAAGAGGTTCAAAAAGCAGCATCCTCCCACCTTTGAGGGCGGTCCGGACCCACTGCGTTCAAAGCAGTGAATGAACATGATTACTTTTATTCTAGATTTTATGAGGGTGGAAGGAAATGAAAGGATGGCCTATGCTAGTTATATGTTAAAAGATGATGCCTGCATCTGGTGGGAAGTTGTGTCTTAGAGGAGAGATGTGGTCATTATGACTTGGGATGAGTTTAGGGACATTTTCAATAAGAAGTATTATAGTATGGCAATTCAAGCTGCAAAGGCAGATGAATGCACTAATTTAACATATAATAGAATTGTAATGCCCTACTACCCTAGAGTCGTTACCATGTGATTTTAAAATGTGTCGTTAGCTCGCTAATCGAGGTTTTAGATCGAAAAGTGTGATTAAATAAAGTAAAGACTCATTTAAATAAGAATTTAGTATAAAAGTTTGGACATTCATTTAAGACATAAATGTAACGCCCTACTACTTAGAGCCATTACTAAATAAGTTAAAAATGTGCCATTAGCTCGCTAATCAATGTTTTAGGTTAAAAGTGTGACTAAACTGAGATAAAACCCGTTTAAAGACATTAAATATAAAACATTTGGTTATTCATAGAAATCATAAAGTTTTACAGTTAGGATCCCAAAATACTGTTTAGAAAATATATTACAGATCAAAATATACACATGGTCGACTTATGCGACAAAACAACTATTACAGTACATTTTCCCAAAAATAACCCTAGCTGCGGCGGCCAGGCAGGCCGAACATGTACCCGACGCTCAACGCTCTCCGTACTCATGGTTGGTCGACCTTTCCCTTGCCCTTACATGCACCATAGAGCACCCGTGAGCCGAAGCCTAGCAAGAAAACTCAACCCAAATCAACTAACATATTCATAACTATCATCAGCATATAACAAAGCAACCAACAGGTTAAACACATAGTGGCCATGCCGTCCCAGGCGCTTTACTAGTCCCTGGGTTTGCGGTCTTCACCGAGAAGATGTCTCCAGCATTTTAGGAGGGTCTTGCCCTAAGGGCCTGCACTCGGCGTGCTCAACGCCAATCCCAGCCCCTTGCCGCACTTGACTTCCTGCCATTCTCAGCCTTCGCCATTCCCGGCCTTTGCTGTTTCCGGCCTTCGTCGTTCACTTACAAATATGCATCAGATGACATAATAACAATAAATATTCAACATAAACTAAACTTAAACGCTAAGGATATGCCCTAAAATTCAATCAATGGGGCCACGCCTCGCAATACAAACAATAGGGCCACACCCTGCTCTACGGGTACAACAGTTTCTTACCTGTGTCCCGAGCTATCCGAGCACAATCCTCTAACCTGGGACTCATTGAAAACCTAGTCACAACATATTCATAATAACCATCCACCAAGTTCTAATCCATTAAATAACTTTAGAATATAAATCTAGCCTCCGGGACCTTGATTTCTACCAAACTGGGTAGTAGAAACCTTCCTGAGCCTTAACATTCGAGTTCCCGAGCTAAAAACCTTCAAACAGCCAATATTCCACATTTGAGCAGTGGACCAGCCCCCCTTAAGGGCCGCGACGCACTCAATTCAGAGGCAAATACACCTCTCAGTTGGGGGATACGGGTCGCGACGCGCCTAGGCAGACAGAGGCTTCCAGCCTCCTCGACACACACGGGTCGCGGCACCTGAAGAACAGGGCCGCAGCTCGAGCCCGAAACCCAGAAATTTTCCCTTGTTTTCTTTGACCCAAAACTAAGAAAGTTGATCCCAAATCTCAACCAAGTCCAGAACTAATCCCTAAACCATCTTCACAGTAGTACAAACAACAATTATAACTCAGAAACTAACCCAAAACTACTTCAAAACCTCAAACTCCATCCTTGAGCTTAAAGCTCAAGAACACTAACTATGATCACCAAAAACTCAAAGATTAGCAAATCAAAATCTTACCTCAAACGTGTAGAACGACCTCTAGCTCCCTTGGCTTCAATCCTTGGCTTGATTTCCTACTTTGATCCTACAAATTCAGCAATCCTTCTTTTGGTTTCTGGTTTCCTCTAGAATACCCAAGAGACTAAGTGTAATGCTAAAGAGAGGGAGAAACGTGTGAGACTTTCTCTCAGCCAAAGTCTATCTATTATTAAAGCCAAATGACACATTTGCCTTCCGTCTAACTTAGACTCTACATAACCTCAAGGGCAGCCTAGACTTTTCCTTATCCTCTTGCAAGAATGCCACATTCCCACTTAATTTCCCACCTATATCAACTATCCTCAAGAGTTACTTATAGTTACCCAAGTTACCAAAGTACCACTAACTACCAATTATTTCCACTTATGACTATCTAGCTAAACTGCTTCCTAGGACCATCTCGGTTCGTGCATCACAAATATATCACCACTCACTCGTGGTACCAATCGCAATATACACAAATATTGCATTTATGGCCTCAATGGGCTAAAATTACAAATATGCCCCTAATAATTAAATGGGGCCCACATGCATATTTAATTCACCTAAACATGCATTTCTAATCGCATAATCATCAAATTCACATATTAACATAATTAAATCAATTATTGCCCTCCTGACACGCTAAGCAAGGCCCTAAGCCTTAGCAGCAAATTTGGGACGCTACAATAAAAGTGTTACATTAGGATCCCATATTTAGAAGTGTTACAAAAGTTAGGGCACAGTCGACCTATGTGAAAAAATCAAACGTTTACATAGTTTTCCTCAAAACTACCCCAGCTGTGGCGGCCATGTAGGCCAAACATGTACTCGCCACTCCATGCCCTCCAACTCGTGCTTGGTCAGCCTTTCCCTTGCCCTTACCTGCACCATAGAGTACCCGTGAGTCGAGGCCCAGCAAGAAAACTCCACACACATAGCATATAACAATTCATTATAGTAAATGCATAACTTTAAACAGATACAACTGACTATTCACATAGTGGCCTATGTCGACCAAGGTTCATTACCAGGCACCAGGTTCACGGTCTTCACCGAACAGGTGAGTACAACACCCTAGATGGCCATGCCATGGTGGCCTGCATTCAGCATGCTTGTTGTTGTTCCTAGCCTTCATCGATCCTGGCCTTCGCTGATCAGTCATAATCACTCAAATATGGCATAATAATTATAAACATTCATACATAACATTAAACACAGATAATCGGGCCATGCCCTGCTCTATGGGCACAAACAGCTTTATTACTTGTGTCCCGAGCTGATCGTATAGGGCGATCCCAAGCATGATCCCCTAAACCCGAGCCTTAGCGGTAAAACCTAGTCACAATGCAATAATAATAAATATCCATCAAACCCTAAACCAATTAAGAACTTTGAAATAATATTCTAGCCTGAGGGACCTCGAATCTACTAAAATGGGTAGTAGAATCCTTCCCGAGCCCTTAAATTTGAGTTCCCGAGCTTAAAACTCTGTTTTGGCCATTCCCCTAACTTGAGTCGCGACCCAGCCCCCTAGGGTCATGGTGCACTACAAGTCAGAGTGTCTCGAGGCTCTCTTCTGGGGGCCGCGGCACACCTCAACCTGCACCGTGGCACCTAGACGGTTTCAGAGACTTCCTAAACCTTCTAGGTTCATGTGGGCCGCGGCGCCTGAAGAACAGGGTCGTGGCTCGAGCTCCGGAACCAAGAATTTCCTGTGTTTTTCCTTGAGCCAAAAGCACCGAAATCCACCCAAATCAAAATTTAAACCCAGAATTATGCCTAGACTCCATATCAATACAACATGATCAGCTTAGCTACCCCAAAAACTACCCCATAGCCTTACCAAAATCCAAGGATCAACCTAAGGTTTGAACCCCATGAAAACCCTCAAATCATAGCAGAAAACTCAACAAGAAATCAGAATGAAACCCCTTACCTCAACTGAGAATTTGACCTTGAGCTAAACCCAAACACTTCAAGCTTCAATTCCCTTCAATTCAAAGCTTTCATCCTTGAATTTCAGCAAAAACCCCCCAAGCTAAAGAGAGAACGAGAAAGAGTAAGTATAGAGAGAGAGAATAAGGGATGAGAATGTTGTGTGTTTTTTTGTGTTCTGGCCACTTCCTGATGGTCTATCCAAGTCTATCACTTGCCTCAAAATGACCAAAATTTCCCTAGGACCAATTCTAGCCCCTTTAATACCACCAAGGGTAAATCCATCATTTACCACATTCCTGCTAATTCCTCGAGTATTCCTATAAATCCCCAATTAATCCTGGCATACCCAAATCATCGCTAAATAGTTACCCGGCAACCCCAAAAACATACTACATTCCCAAAATACCCCTAGGCTCACCCCGAGTCGGGTATTCGACCCCGATGTGACTATTCCACTAATCCGCTCCCTAGGACCGCCTCAAATCACACATCTCAAATATATTTCCACAATATTGTTGTCTTACACATATCACAATATAACACACACATATATATATACACTCAATGGGTCAAAAATTACAAATATGCCCTTAACAACACAAACGGGCCCACATGCATATTTAATTCATCTAAGCATACATATCTAGTCATTTAATAATATAATTTGAGTAATCACGTAATGATGCACATATATCACAATTAATCACATATTAATATAATTAAATCAATTACTGCCCTCCCGGCACGCCAATCAAGGCACTAAGCCTTATTATCAAATTCAGGACGTTACAACTATCCCCTCCTTACATAAATTTTGTCCTCAAAATTTACCTAAATAACTCGGGATATCGGTTTCGCATATCAGACTCAAGCTCCCAAGTTTCCTCTTCCACTTTGTTGTTTCCCCACATCACTTTCACTAAGGCAATGGTCTTGTTCCACAAGACTTTATCCTTTTGGTCTAGGATCTGAACCGATTTCTCCTCATAAGAAAAATCTTGGTCCAACTCCAGGTTTTCATAATTCAGCACATGTGTAGAATCTGATACGTACTTCTGGAGCATAGATACATGAAATACGTTATGGACCCCTGATAAGGCTGGAGGCATGGCTAATATGTATGCCACCTCTTTAACTCGTTCCAGGATCTCAAAGGGGCTAACAAACCTAGAACTTAACTTGCCTTTCACTCCTCTCAAAGGAGAAACTCTAAGAAACACATGATCACTGACTTGAAACTCTACACTTCTATGTTTCAAGTATAAGTAACTTTTCTGTCAACGCTGAGAGGCGAGCATCCGTGCTCTAATCTTCTGAATTGCCTCGTTAGCCCTCTGAACGGCCTCAGGACCTAAATATTTCCTCTCACCCATCTCATCCCAATGAATGGGCGATTTGCACTTCCTCCCATATAACATTTCATACGGAGCCACTCCGATAGTTGCCTGATAGCTGTTATTATAAGAAAACCAAATCAAAGGGAGATACTTACTCCAAGATCCCCCAAAGTCCAGCACACAGTCCTGCAACATATCCTCCAGTATCTGAATCGTCCTCTCAGACTACCCATCTGTTTGAGGATGATAAGATGTATTGAACCTCAACCGTGTGCCCACAGACTTGTCCAGGCTCTCCCAAAACTTAGAAGTGAAGGTGGGGTCCTTGTCTGACATTATCGATCTCGGAGCCCCATGGAGTCGCACAATCTCCTTTACATACAACTCAGCATACTGCTCCACTGTATAAGTTGTTCTAACAGGAAAAAAGTGGGCTAATTTGGTGCACCTATCCATAATCACCCACACAGAATCATGTTGCCCCACTATCCTCAACAATCCAACCACGAAGTCCATGGTGATATCTTCCACTTTCACTTTGGAATTAATCCCTAAAGGATGCAGCAACCCTACTGGCCTTTGATGTTCAACCTTCACCTGCTAACAGGTTAAACACTTGGCCACATAGTCCACCATGTCCTTCTTCATCCCTGGCCACGAATACAGAGTCCTTAAATCTTGGTACATCTTCATCGTACCCGGATTTAGAGAATAGGGAGTGGTATGAGACTCATCTAGAATCTCTCGCCTGATACCCGAATCCATTGGAACGCAAATCCAACCTTTATACCTCAGCAATCAATCTCAGAAATAGAAAAGTCTCTAGCTAATCTGGCTAAGACATCCTCCCTGTGTTTCCTCAACTGTGGATCCTCCTTCTGCGCTTCTCTGATTCTCTCAAGGAGTGTAGACTGAAGAGCAATGTTGGCTAGCTAACCAACTACCAGTTCAATTCTTGCTCTTGTCATCTCTTCAGCGAGTTGAATAACTGCCTCGGGCCCCTCCGACTCAATGTGTCGACCACCACATTGACCTTTCCTGGATGGTACAAGATCTAACAATCATAGTCCTTCACCAATTCCAGCCAACACCTTTGGCGCATATTTAGATCCTTCTAAGTAAAGAAACTTCAAACTTTTATGGTCAGTGTATATTTCGCACTTCTATCCATACAGGTAGTGCCTCCATACCTTCAGTGCGAATACCACCGCTGCCAGTTCCAGATCATGGGTGGGATACCTTTGTTCATACTCCTTCAGTTGTCTAGACATGTAGGCTATCACCTTCCCAGATTGCATCAATACACACCACAAACCCTGCCTCGAAGCATCGCAATAGACCACAAACTTTTCCTTGTCTAATGGAAGACTCAGTACCGGAGCGGTGATCAGTCGCCGCTTCAACTCCTTGAAACTGTTCTCACATCTATTTGTCCAAATTTACTTGGTCTTCTCACGCGTGAGCTCAGTCAACGGTGTGGCTATTCTAGAGAATCCATCAATGAAACACCGATAGTACCCTACTAATCCTAAGAAGACTCTAACCTCTGGTACACTGCTCGGTCTCGGCCAATCTCTCACTACCTCAATCTTTGTTGGGTCCACCAAAATCCCCTCCTTACTCACGATGTGGCCCAAAAATGTTACTTGGGGTAACCAGAACTCACATTTACTGAACTTAGCATATAGCTTATGCTCCCTCAATCGCTGTAGTACCAAACGAAGATGATGCTCGTGCTCTGCTTCTGATTGGGAGTACACCAGTATACCATCGATGAATAAGATCACAAACTTATCAAAGTAATCCCTAAAGACCCTATTCATCAAGTCCATGAAGGAAGCTGGGGCATTAGTTAATCTAAAAGACATGACCAAGAATTCATAATGTCCATACCTCGTACGGAACGCAATCTTTGGTATGTCCTCCTCCTCAATCCATAACTGATGGTAACGAGACTAAAGGTCAATCTTAGAGAACACTATCTTCCTTTGTAACTGATCAAACAAGTCGTCGTTCCTGGGCAGTGGATACTTATTCTTAATAGTCAACTTATTCAGTTCTCTGTAATCGATGCACATTCTTAAGGATCCATCCTTTTTCTTAACAAACAGCACTGGAGCATCCCACAGTGAAAAGTTGGGTCTAATGAATCTTAGATCTAGTAATTCCTACAACTAAATCTTCAGTTCCTTTAACTTTGTTGGCTCCATTCTAAAAGGTGTCCTCCATACTGGTTCTACTCCCGGTGCCAACTCTATGACAAACTCTATCTCTTGGTGAGGTGGCAATTCTAGCAGATCTGCTGGAAATACATCAGGAACCTCACACACCAACCTAGTCTCTCCCTGTCCAACTGAAACATCCTTAGAGGTATCAACTATGTTCGCGAGGAATCCTACGCAACCTTCTTGCAATAGGTCTCTAGCTTTCAATGCCGAGATCATAGGTACTTGAGGTCCACTCACCGTTCCCACAAATACAAAAGGTTCCTCTCCTTCAGGATCGAAAGTTACCATCCTACGCTTGCAGTCTATCGTCACCCCATACTTTGACAACCAGTCCATCCCCAAAATCATATCAAAGTCATCCATCACCAATTTAATCAGATCCACATATAACTCCTTACTGTCTATCTCCACTAGTAATGCTCTAACCCACTTCCTAGAGACTACCAGTTCCCTGGTTAGCAACAAAGTCCTAAATTCTCTAGCATACAAATTACAAGGTCTACACAAACGGTCTATCGCCCTAGCATATACAAATGAATGAGTAGCTCCTGAATCAATCAATGCAGTAAATGAAGAACTGCACTAGAAATCTAATCTGTCACGATTGAGGGACTAGCCTCAGCCTCAGTTTGGGTCAAGGTGAACACTCTGGCTGGAGTGAGGTTGTCACTCCTCTTTGGTTCTTCTTTCTTGGCTTATGGGCAGTCCTTCCTCAAGTGACTAACACTCCCACAGATGAAGCATGCTCTGAATCTACACTCCCCCAGATGCCATCACCTGCACCGTGGACACTCTGTAAAACTTCTCTAGTTCGATCCTCTGCCTTGACGGCCATCATAAGAACCCCGTGCCCTCCTATCTGGACCAGGAGGAACAAAATCATCTAGGGCTTTTCTCTTCTGCTCACTGGGTTCACTACCTTGGCTAAAACCAGTGAAGGGAGGCACTGTCCTCCGCGCATCATGCCTTGCGATGCCTTCCTTCCATATCTATTCTTTGGCACCCTCAGCAGTAAGGGCTTTTTCTACTACCTGGGCATAAGTGGTAGTCCCCAGATCCTATGTTATCTTGACATCCCGGGCTATCATTACATTCAGCCCCCATACAAAGTGATCCCTCCATGCCATATCAGTAGGCACCAAATCTGATGCGAACTTCGCTAACCGATTGAACTTCGGCATACTCTATGACTATCATTCTGTTCTGAGTCTGATTTATGAATTCATCCACTTTTGCAGCTCTAACTAGAACACTATAATACTTCTCATTAAAGACGTCCTTGAATTCATCCCAAGTCATAGTGGTCACATCTCTCCTCTGAGACACAATTTCCCACCAGATGCAGGCATCTTCCCTCAACATGTAGCTGGCACAAACTATCCTCTCATTCCCTTCCACCCTCATGAAATCCAAGATAGAAGAAGTCGTGTTCATCCATCGCTCTGCCTATAGTGGGTTTGGACCGCCCTCAAAGGTGGGAAGGTGCTGCATTCTGAACCTTTCATACAAAGGCACCCACCTATTTTCCATCACAGGTTGGGCTAGCGCTGGTGCCACAGCTTATGGGACCTATAGTCCAACATCCCAAGGAGGATTCTACTATCTCATCTCTCAGAGTTCATCTTCAGTTCTCTGAAGTCTAGCTTGCATTTCTGCAAACATTTGTTGCCAGTTCTGTGGGGCAGGTGGAGGGTCCTGACCTTGGTTGTTATCTTCGGCCATATTGCTGCGGAATCTAGTTGATCATCAAGGCATAACTTCAATATGCCTGCAATCAATGATGCCGCACATCAGGCACAATAACAACATCCAAAGAAACCACCTCCCAGTTCAATCAGTCAAACACAAATATCCAATCAATATAATGCACACATAACATAATCGTCTAGCAGTCAAAGGGGTCATGCCCTAGAATTATATACATTCATCATGCTATATTTGTATTAATCAGGCAAACAGGGCAATTCAGAGAAGCAATTAAATAGGTAATTCACTTAATACCGACCAATCTTGAGTCGAGCTTGTCTCTAGCAACGAGCTACATGTTCGGTCAATCTCCATGAATAATAAACATTGACATGCTCTGATACCAAGTTATAACGCCCTAATACCATAGAATTGTTACCATGTGATTTTAAAATGTGTCGTTAGCTCGCTAATCGAGGTTTTAGATTGAAACGTGTGATTAACTAAAGTAAAGATTCATTTAAATAAGAATTTAGTATAAAAGTTTGGACATTCATTTAAGTCGTAAAAATGTTACATTGGGATCCCAAAATATTATTTTAAAATATATTTACAACTCAAAAGTTAGGGTACAGTCTGTTATATTATTTTATAATATAATGTAATATTATATTATTTTATAATATAATGTTTTAGATTAAATAAATGTGACATAGAGTGTCACATATTGTAACATATAATAAAGAGTTACATTATTTGGATATATGTGAAATATCCAAACATGTAACATATTTGGTGTTACAAATTCATCACAAATTTGTAACTCCTAAATATCACCCATTATTGTGTAGATTTGTTGCTACACAATATTGAGATGAATTTCTTAAAGCCATATGAGAAATGGCTGATAGAGATGTGATTTTAACTCCCATATTGTGTATGGAAGTTACTAAATCAAGTGGGATTAAATTGGAACGTTTTGGAAAAAACTGAAAAAATGTGTTGCTGAAATTGACTGAGGGCCGCAGCGCCTGGAACAAGCGCCGCGGCCCTAATGGCTGACAGCTTCATATAATTTCAGTTTTTATCCAATTTTGAACGATTCCAACAGCCAAGTAACTCCCAAGTCTCTATTTTAATTCCATAAAACACCCAATTAATCATTGGTAACTGCCATGGGGTTGGTGGAATTTGAAATTCAAAGGGTGTCTCTAAACTCTATAAATAGGAGCCTAATGCTCACTTGTAAGACACACCATTTTTCTATCCACTAGAGCACTTGGCTAGAAACACCTTGAGGCTTGATTATTCCAGAAAGCATTTCCAAAAATCTGAGAGAGATCCCTTAGTGCTTGAGTTAGGGGGAAATAAGCTCTTGGACAAAGGTTTTAAACCTTGTTCAAGTTGGTGATCCCCAATCCTCTTCACTTAGGTTGTGTAAGTGAGAGTTTGTTTGTGGTTTATGTTCTTCCTTTTATTCTATTGTTCTTCTTCTTATTCTCTTGTTTTATTTACTTGTATATTTTGTTTAAGAGTTGTAATCTCTTCATTTGGTCCAAACACTTTATTTTATTTGTAACTTTTGTTTTGAGTTGTATTTTACTATTCTCTTCTTCTTCATCATCTTCTTCATTTCCTTTGTTTTATTTGTATTTTCAGTTATAGAGTTGTAACACTTTATTTAATCAATCTTGTCCATTGTAATATTTTGCATAGAGTTGTAACGTTATCTTACCATTTCCATTGAGGCAATATTATTTTTCCTAACACAGTCGACCTAAGGGAAAAAATCAAACATTTACACAGTGTTCCTCAAAACTACCCCAGTCATGGTGCCCATGTAGGCCAAACATGTACACGCCGCTCCATGCCATCCAACTCATGCTTGGCTGGCCTTTCCCTTGCCCTTACCTGCACCATAGAGCACCCGTGAGCCGAGGCCCAACAAGAAAACTCCACACACATAGCATATAACAATTCATTACAGTAAATTCATAAGTTTAAACATATACAACAGACTATTCACATAGCAGCCTATGCCGACCAAGGTGCTTTACCAGGCACCGGGTTCACGGTCTTCACCAAACAGGTGAGTACAACACCCTAGATGGCCATGCCATGGCGGCCTGCATTCAGCATGCTTATTGTCGTTCCCGGCCTTCACTGATCAGTCATAATCACACAAACATGGCATAACAATTATAAACATTATACATAACATTAAACACAAATAATCGGGCCATACCTTGCTCTAAGTGCATAAACAGATTTCTTACCTGTGTTCCGAGGTGACCATATAGGGCAATCTCAAGCACAATCCCCTAAACCCGAGCCTTAGCGGTAGAACCTAGTCACAACGCAATAATAATAAATATTCATCAAACCCTAAACCAATTAAGAACTTTAAAGTAATATTCTAGCCTCGAGGACCTCGAATTCTACTAAACCGGGTAGTATAATCCTTCCCGAGCCCTTAAATTTGAGTTCCCAAGCTTAAAACCCTGTTTTGGTCATTTCCCATAATTTGAGTTGCGACCCAGCCCCCTAGGGTCGCGACGCGCTACAAGTCAGAAAGCCCCAAGGCTCTCTTCTGGGGGACACGGGCCGCAGCATGCCTCAACCTACACTGCAGTGCCTGGACAGTTTCAGAGACTTCCTAAGCCTTCTGGGTTTATGCGGGCCGCGGCGCCTGAAGAACAGGGTCATGGCTCGAGCTCCCAAACCCAAAATTTACTGCATTTTTCCTCAAGCCAAAAACACTAAAATCCACCCAAATCAAAACTTAAACCTAGAATTGTGTCCAGAATCCATATCAATACAACATGATCAGCTTAACTACCCCAAAAACTACCCCATAGCCTTACCAAAATCCAAAGATCAACCTAAGGTTCAAACCCCATGAAAACCCTTAAGTCACAGCAGAAAACTTAACAAGAAATTAGAATGAAACCCTTTACCTCAACTAAGAATCCAACCTTGAGCAAAACCCAAACACTTTAAGCCTCAATTCCCTTCAATTCAAAGCTTTCCTCCTTGAATTTCAGCAAAAAAAAAAACCCCAAGCTAAAGAGAGAGCGAGAAAGAGTAAGTATCGAGAGAGAGAGAATAAGGGCTGAGAGTGTTGTGTGTTTTTTTGTGTTCTGGCCACTTCCTGATGGTCTATCCAAGTCTATCACTTGCCTCAAAATGACCGAAATTTCCCTAAGACCAATTCTAGCCCCTTTAATACAACCAAGGGTAAATCCGTTATTTGCCACATTCCCACTAATTCCTCAAGTATTCCTATAAATCCCCAATTAATCCCGGCATACTCAAATAATCGATAAATAGTTACCCGTTACTCGGTAACCTCGAACACGTACTACATTCCCAAAATACCCCTAGGCTCACCTCGAGATGAGTATTCGACCATGTTGTGACTATTCCACTAATTCGCTCCCTAGGACTGCCTTAGATCACACATCTCAAATATGTCTCCACAATACTTTGGTCTCAGACATATCACAATATAACACACACATATATATATACCATCAATGGGTCAAAATTTACAAATATGCCCTTAACAACATGAACGGGCCCACATGTATATTTAATTCTCCTAAACATGCATATCTAGTCATTTAATAATATAATTTGAGTAATCACGTAATGATGCACATATATCACAATTAGTCACATAGTAATATAATTAACTCAATCATTGCCCTCCAGACACGCTAATCAAGGCACTAAGCCTTATTAGCAAATTCAAGACGTTACAAGAATGACCATAACAGAGTATGCTCTAAAGTTTGACTGGTTAGCTAAATTTGCACTAGATTTGGTTCCTACTGATATGGAAATGAGATATCATTTTATTCAGGGGTTGAACATTATGATAGCCCGGGATGTCAAGATAACAATGGATCCAAGTACTACTACTTATGCTCAAGTAGTGGAAAAAGCCCTTACTGCTGAGGATGCTGAAGACCAAATATGGAAGGAAGGCGCCACAAGGCGTGATGCGCGGAGGATGGTGCCTCCCTTCACTGGTTCTGGTCGAGGTAGTGGCCCCAGTGAGCAGAAGAGAAAGGCCTCAAATTCTTTTGTCCCGCCTAGTCTAGATAGGAGGGCACGGGGTGCCTTTGCTGGTTGTCAAGGCGGGGGAGAGAACTTGAGAAGCTTCCCAGAGTGTGCACGGTGCAGGCGACGCCATCTGGGAGAGTGCAGAGTCAGAGCATGTTTTGTTTGTGGAAGTGTCAGTCAGTTAAGGAAAGACTATCCACAAGTTAAGAAAGAGGAACCAAGGAAGAGCGACAGCCTCACTCAAGCCAGAGTGTATGCCTTGGCCCAGACCGAAGCTAAGGCTAGTCCTTTGGTTGTGACAAGTCAAATTTCTAGTGCTGGTTCTTCATTTAGTGCACTAATTGATTCAGGAGCTAATCATTTGTTTGTATCTGCCAGAGTGATAGACCATCTGTGTAGACCTTGTGATCTGTATGCTAGAGGATTTAGAACTTTGTTGCCAACTTGGGAACTGGTAGTCTATAGGAGGTGGGTTAGAGTGTTACCAGTTGAGATAGAAAATAAGGAGTTTTCTATGGATCTAATTGAACTAATGATGGATGATTTTGATATGATTTTGGGAAATGATTGGTTGTCAAAGTATGGGGCGACGATAGACTACAGACGAAGGATGGTAACTTTTGAGCCTGAAGGAGAAGAACCCTTTGTGTTTGTGGGGACGGTGGGTGGACCACGAGTACCTATGATTTTTGCATTGAGAGCTAGGACCTGTTGCAAGAAGGTTGCATATCATTCCTAGCAAACATAGTAGACACCTCTAAGGTTGTTTCAGTTGGACCAGGTGAGACCATGTTGGTGTGTGAGTTTCCTAATGTGTTTCTAGAAGACCTGCCAGGGTTTCCACCACACCGAGAGATTGAATTTTTCATAGAATTGGCACCAGGAGTAGAACCAGTATCGAGGGCACCTTATAGAATGGATCCAGCAGAGTTAAATGAACTTATGATTCAGTTGCAGGAATGACTAGATCTAGGATTCATTAGACCCATCTTTTCACCATGGGGTGCTCCAGTGTTGTTTGTGAAGAATAATGATGGGTCATTAAGAAGGTGCATTGATTATCGAGAGCTAAATAAGTTGACTATTAAGAATAAGTACCCACTACCCAGGATTGACAATTTGTTTGATCAGTTACAAGGAAAGACAATATTTTCTAAGATTGACCTTTGGTCTGACTACCATCAGATGAAGATTAAGGAAGAGGATATACCAAATACCGTGTTCCGTATGAGGTATAGACATTATGAATTCTTGGTCATGTCTTTTGGATTAACCAATGCCTTAGAAACATTCATGGATTTGATGAATAGGGTATTCAGGGATTATTTAGATAAGTTTGTAATTGTGTTCATTGATGATATACTAGTGTACTCCCAATCAAAAATAGAACACAAGAAACATCTTCGTTTGGTACTACAGAGGCTGAGAGAGCATAAGTTGTATGCTAAGTTTAGTAAGTGTGAATTTTGGTTACCCCATGTGACATTTCTGGGCCATATTGTGAGTAAGGAGGGGATTCTGGTGGATCCAACCAAGATAGGGGCAATGAGAGATTGGTCGAGACCAAGCAGTGTACCAGAGGTTAGAAGCTTCTTGGGGTTAGCAGGGTACTATCGACGAGTCGATGATGGATTCTCCATAATAGCAACACCATTGATTGTGTTGACGCGTAATAAGACAAATTTTTTCAACCTACACCCAATCGATGGTGTACAATTTCATTTGTAGGGTGAGTTATGACTTTGGTGCAAATATCATAAATAATAATTGATAACATCACACCTACAAGAAAATTAGAAATATGCAATTTTAATGGAATATCAATAAAATACGAAAATTGTATATCTATATTAGGCTCATTTTCATTTTGAGTAAATATACAAATTTGTTCAATTATGGGCTCTTGAGTTATAATTATATCTTTTTCATTTTCTTCATGAGCCTCGAGAATTATTTCATCCAACTCTTTTGTTTCATTAGGGGGTTGGATGCATATTACAAGTTCTTCAACAACTTCATTCACTTTTTCACTTTTAATTTGACTATTTGGATTGGGAATGGGTTGGTTGGGATAAACTTATTTTTCTGAATCTATAACAGTTGCAAGTTGTCTTACTATTGTCTCAATTTTTTAGATTGACTGAGACTGGGCTTGTAAGATTTGGTAAGTTAATTGCATGAACTGTTGTAGGGCATCCTCTAAAGATGGACTCATTTCTTATTGAATGGGATATGATAGGTCAGATTGGGCATGACTTTGATTATGCATGTTGAATTCATGCCCTTGATTTATTGGAGACTGGGTATGACTCCATGAAAAAGTTGGATTATAGGTGGGGGTAAAAGGGATATCAAGGGATTCATGCATATCATACATATCATTAGTTTCTCCATAATTTAAATTTGATTGTGCATAATAGTTGTACTCAGAATTCCAACTATAATTAAAATGATTCATATGGTAAAAACTAAATGACAAACTAAAGAAAGTTTTTTTTTAATGACAATTAAGGTAAAAAGAAAAAGGAAATAAAATTAAGAGAACAAAAACAATGTTAAGATATTAAACAAAATTTAGGAGGCATAAGTGCCATCAACTAATAACAATATAATAAAATAAAAAGTTAGGAGGCACAAATGCCATTAACTATCACAAAATAACAATAATAAGAACATAAAAGCTAGGAGGCACAAGTACCATCAACTAACAAAGTTATAAACGAAATAAAATTACAATAAAAGTATAAGGTACAAGTGCCATCAACTATAAAAAATTAAAAGGATCAATAGGAGGCACAAGTGATGTCAACTATAAAAATTTTAAAGATAGATATGAGGCACAAGTGTCATCAACTAAAAAAAACAATAAATATAAAAATATAAGTATTTTTTTATGGGTGGTAGAACCATCCCAAATTTTCTTTTTTATCTTTTTTCTTTTTAGTTTTTATATAAATATATATATTTTTTATATTTTTGTATATATAGTTTTTTTTCTTTTTTTTAAGTGAAAAAAATTAAAATAAATAGTAGAAGAATTTACTAACCTTGAGATAAATTTCGTTTCTTTTCTTGCAACTCCCCCGCAACAGCGCCAAAAACTTGATGGACCCAAAACGGGTATGTTTTAAATATTTATAACTCGCAAGCGCACGAATCGTATATGAAGTATAATGCTCGTATAAGCACGAGATCGAACCCAAAGGAGTTGTCTAAAATCAATAAGAAAACTATTTTAAATCAAAATTAATAAATTATAACCTAGCTCCAAAGATTGATGAGATTTTTGTATAATGAAAATAAAATAAAAGATAATAATAAAAAAATTAAAGACAATATATAAAAATAAATTATTAGTAGAAATCAAGATGGTAAAAGAAGATTATTAAGGTATTAGAATCCACAAAATATAAGTTCAATAATATTTATAAGAACATTGATTCCCAAGTGTTATCCCCATTTCCTGCATGGGCTCGGGGCCTTCGTCCAAGCCCATTGTCAGGGGCCATGTAAGCATGCGGGCCCGGCCCAAGACCTCTTGGTACGGAAAGTGTCTGAGAGGGGTATGGACCGGGGGTGCGTGTCTGGGCCCGTTTGAGGGGTCTGGCATGGCCCTCCGGGTCCCGTCCTCCGGGACGGTCGTCCGGGTGATGTACAGATCATTCGGATCCCCCCCACAACCTACGCGTCCAGGTCCCAGACCCTGGTACGGTCCGGGCCTGTGGTAAATGAAGAGGGACAAAGGTAAATGGACCCGGATCACCTCATCCCCGGTTGGGGGGTCAAGCGTCCTGGAACCTGAAGCCGCCCCCCTCCGCGTGGGCGTTGTCCCCACTTTTCACCTGCAGAAAAGGCCACCTCGGGATTGCACGCCGTTGTTTCGGATCTGCGCTGCCAAGTACTCTGACTGGTCTTGTCTCCTGAATCTGCCTCGTAACTCGAAGTGTCCAGACCAAAAGCACCGTTTTTTCGGGCGAGATATAGCTCTTGAGTCAACTTATTGGGCCTTAGCTGGTCAGGAATTCATGTATTTTATATCTTTTGTATTGGGCCTCCACTAGAAAGGCCAAGAATACCCATATCTCCGATGGGCCCGGGTCATACCCGACCCAGACCCAGTGTTCCCATAAGCCTATAAATATAAGCTACAGAACACTGTAAAAGGGATCTCCTCTCATCTGAGATACAATAACCCTGTCAGAATACAGAGAGAAACTCTGTTGTAAAAGGTTTTTCAATCTCTAATACTATAGACTCGTGGACTAAGGCTAGTTAACGCCCCAACCACGTAAAAAGCCCGCGTTAATCTTCAGCTTTCATTACAATTATCCTTAAGTAACATTTATTAATATAGTTACCGAAAATCTCGGTTAACAGTTTGGTGCTTTCATTGAGAGCTGAAGGAAGCTAGTGTTAACGTCAAGCCTTTACTACAATGGTGAACACACGACACACAACCTTCGACCCTAGCAATCCAGAGCAGGGCAACAGAGACCTGCTGCCTTCAAAGCATATCCCACAGGATCTACCCGAGAACGCGCCTCCTCAAACATCTCACCACGGCGAGTCACAGGACTACGAGGGTGGGACAGAATACAAAGAGGAGAACGAGGAGGAATATTAAGAAGAGGAAAATGAGGGGGAATACCACGACGAAGCAGCAGATCCCGAGACCCCCGAAAGAGAGCCCGACCAGCAAGACTTGGAGGTGACCAGACTAAGGCAGCAAGTCTTGGATCAGGAAGCCAGGATCGCTGAGCAAGCGGAGGCGCATCGACGGATGCAGGAGTCTCTCCAAGCCCTGCAGGCGCTCATAGCCGCGCAGGGTCTGGCAACCAATCCCGCAACTGGCCCACTTCCAGAAGCGCAGCATCCTGCTCCACAAGAGCGAGCCGGGGTCCCCGAAGGAGCCGGCCCGACCCCTCCCCCGGAGACTTTTCCTGAGCCAGCCCCAGGAAACCCGGGCAGGGAGAGAGAGAAGGCCGGTGGAAAGATCCGAGAAAAGACCACCCCCGTCGCAAAAGCTGCGACCCGTTCCCGGCCGCTCCCTAGGAAAGAGAAGGTGTGCCTCGTCCCAGGACGAGGCCACCCGATCGATCTGTAGGGGACGTGGCCGCAGAATGTACAGCCCCGGCACGCCCCAGGGCGAGACGGGCGGGAAAGATCTTTGCACCCAAGTGCCTCGGTTAACAAGAACCATCGGGAACGGCCCCACCGCGAGGAACGTCATGCCCTCAGTTCAGGGGACGACACTTCTCGGATAGACTTGCGCAATGGACTGAACGCTAGGAAGGAGCGGGCCCGCAAGGAAAAGATCCTCCCCCGAGATGGCGACCTCAGGAACAACATCAATGACAGGAGGAACAAGAGAATCCCCCTGGAGGATGGCATGGCCAGACAGCTCATGGAGCAGATGGCCACATTGAAAAAGGTCACAGATCGCCTGGTCCACAAGCAAGAAGGCGCAGACACCGACTCCGACGAAGAGGATAAAGAGCCCTGCGCAAGGCACATCCTGGACGCCGTACTACCCAAGGAGTTGAAGATGCCAAGCCTCACTGCCTATACTGGAAATACCGACCCCAGGGACCATCTGTCCCGATACAACCGACTCATGACAGTGGCCTATGTCAGCGACGATGACAAGTGCCTCTGCTTCTTGATCACTTTGGGCGGTCCCGCCGAAGAGTGGTGGAAGAGACTTAAGTCGGGGTCCACCCAATCTTGGCCCGGGCTGTAGTCAGCGTTTCGAAAGCAGTTCGTGGCTGCCATGAGGATGGATATGCACATCAGCGCTCTCGCAAATATTAAGCAACTCCCCGCGGAGACACTGAGGGCCTACATCCAGCGCTTTACTGAAGAAGCCTCCAAGACGAAAGTAGACGACGGACAGCGCCTGGTGGCACTGCAGTCCGGAATCCGGGCCGGATCCCCCCTTTGGGATGACATGCAGCGTAGCAAAGCCGCCACCTTGGAAGAGTTCATCAGAAGGGCCCAAGGATTCATCAACTGGGAGGAAGCCCAGATCCAGGCCTTCGGGTGGCCCCCGGCTCCGCATCTCGTCCCCCAGACGTTCCCGGGATATGCGGAATAGCACCCGGCGCAGTCCTATGCCGCACCCCCCGTTGCCCTGGGACCGGCCGTCGCGCCCGGAGTTAGTTACACCCCTACGGTGTACAGCCCTGCCACTTCGGGATACGCCCCAGCCCAATCCACCCACTTCTCCAGTTATGGCGTCGCACTGGTAGGACATAGCATGGCCCCTGTCGGGGCCCAGCAATCACAAACGGGAGTAACTGAGGCAAGCGTGAATCCCTCCCGGGGGAAGCGGTCGGGCAAAGGTCAGAACCGACCCGAGCCGGTCAAGAAGGGGAAAAGGGGCTACGAGCCCCAATATTCAGAATACACCAACCTGGTGGACACCAGGGAAAACATCTATCTGGCAACAGAAAGGGCGGTTCACTACCGGAAGCCTAGCCCCATGTTTAAAGGAGGGAGGAATCCACGAGACGCCAGCAAAAGGTGCGCCTATCACAAGGATGTGGGCCACACCACCGATGAATGCCAGCAGCTCAAGGATGAGATTGAAAATCTCATCAAGCTAGGGCACCTCCACCAGTGAGTAAGGATGCCCGTGGGAGTCCCGGGCCTGTCAGCAAGCCCCGGACAACCCGCGGCCCCGGGAACGACTCGGGCATACCCCTCCCAGGGGGGGTACGCACAAGGACCCCCGGCGCAGGCCCCTCAGGGGGCCCCCGCCGCACAGGTTCCCGGCCCCGGAATGCCTTACCCCTCCGGGGCAGCACCCCCTCGAGTTGACGGACATGTGGCCACCATCTCGGGTGGACCTCACCTGGGAGGGCCATCCAGAAATGACCAAAAGCGCTACCTAAGCGAGCTGGACCACGACCAGGAAGTTTGCGCCCTTGTCCAGGCTCCGGCTTAGCGCCCTAAGTTGATAAACCTCCCCATCACCTTCACGGAGGACGACGCCCGCAACGTCCACTTTCCGCACCACAACCTGCTGGTCATAGATGCTCAGATCGCCAACAAGTTGGTATCCCGCATGTTGGTGGACGACGGAAGCTCCGTCAACCTGTTGTTCAAGCCCGCTTTCGCCGCCATTGGCTTGACAGAAGCAGATCTGGCATCGTGCCCAACCCAGATTTACGGCTTCAATAGAGACGCACTTCTCCCCATGGGAAAGATCCAGCTGCCTGTTACGCTGGGGAGTGAATTGCAACACTCGTTCAAGTTCTGCACCTTTGTAGTGGTGGACTGCCCCACTGCTTACAACGTCATATTTGGTCGGCCCGCACTGGTCGAGTTCAAGGCCATCACCTCCATCCGCCATCTTTGCATGAAGTTCCCATGCGACAACGGAGGGGTAGGGACCGTCCAGGGAGACCAAAAGAGCACCCGGAAATGCTACCATGTGTCAGCCCAGCCCATATACATGCTCCGGGAAGAGCCCGTCGAACCAAATCCCCTCCCGCCTGCTGAGAGGGTGGTCCAGGAAGAGGATGACCTGGACCCATGGATAGGAGATGACCGCATCCTGGAACCAATGGACGAGGTAGAAGAGGTGTGCATCAGCGAAACCGATCCGACCCGGATCATCCAAGTCGGAAAAAGCCTGCCGGCAGACATTCGGGCCGCCATCATCGCCCAAGTCAAGGGAAACCAGGACCTTCTGGCCTGGTCCCACTCCGACATGACCGAGATCGACCGCAATATCATTTGCCACGCATTAAGTATTGACCCAAACGCGACCCCGGTCCGCCAGAAACGCAGGCCTTTGGGGACAGAGAGGGTCGAGGCCCTTAAACTGGAGGTTGAGAAGCTGTCTTCCATCAACTTCATACGTGAGGCGGTGTAGCCCGTGTGGCTGGCTAATCCCGTCTTGGTACTAAAACCAAACAGGACCTGGAGAACGTGCATTGACTTCACGAACCTCAACAAAGCCTGTCCGAAGGACTGTTTCCCGCTCCCTCGGATCGACCAAATGGTGGATGCTACATCTGGATACGAGATCTTGAGCTTCATGGATGCCTACTCCGGCTACAATCAGATCTCCATGCACGTGGCAGATCAGGAGCACACCAGTTTCCAAACCGACAAGGGAATCTACTACTACATAGTCATGCCTTTCGGACTGAAGAATGCCAGAGCAACTTACCAAAGGCTCGTCAATCGGATGTTTCGGGCCCAGTTAGGTTGAAACATGGAGGTATACATCGATGATATGCTGGTCAAGTCCAAGACATCCCGGAACCATTCGGCCGACCTGGCAGAGGCTTTCGCAGTCATCCGGAAGTACGGGATGAAGCTGAATCCCAAAAAGTGCACTTTCGGCGTGGCCTCCGGGAAGTTCCTAGGCTTCATAGTGAGTTTCCGGGGAATAGAAGCCAATCCAGATAAGATCAAGGCACTGATCAACATGGCCTCTCCCCGGAAGCACAAGGACGTGCAAAGTCTGACGAGGCGAGTGGCCGCTTTGAGCCGTTTCGTTTCTAAAGCCACAGACAAGTGCGTCCCGTTCTTCAACGTCCTTCGGGGAAGCCAGCGTTTCGAGTGGTCGCCCGAATGTGAAGAGGCCTTTCGAAAGCTAAAAGAACACTTGGCCAAAGCCCCAATCCTGGTGAAACCGGTAGAGGGCGAGCCCCTGTACCTATACCTGGCTATGACCGAGCACGCGGTTAGTGCCGCGTTGGTGCGGGAGGAAGAAAGGACACAGCTCCTGGTATACTATGTAAGCAAGCGATTGTTGGATACTGAGTCTCGATACCCATTGATCGAAAAGCTGACTTTCTGCCTGCTGATGGCATCCCGGAAGCTTCGACCTTACTTTCAGGCCCACGCCATAAAGGTCCTAACCAACCATCCCCTGCGGCAGGTGTTACAGAAGCCCGAGTCATCGGGAAGACTCCTGAAGTGGGCCATGGAGCTGAGCTAGTTCGATATATCCTACGTCCCCAGGGTGTCCATCAAGGGACAGGCCCTGGCTGATTTCATCATTGAATGTTCTGGGATTTCTCCGGAAGACAATATTCCCGAAGCCCCCGCGGCGCCCGTATGGAAAGTCTTCGTGGACGGAGCCTCAAACGAGAATGGGGCCGGGGCCGGGATCATCTTGGTGTCACCTCAGGGGCACCAGTTACAAAATGCCCTCCGTTTCCAGTTCAAAGCGTCGAACAACGAAGTGGAGCATGAAGCTGTCCTAGCCGGCTTGCGCTTGGCCCAGGAGGTAGGGGCAGCAAACCTGGAAATTTACAGCGGCTCCCAGCTAGTTGTCAGACAAATCTCGGGAGAATACCAGACTAAGGGCGAGAGAATGGCGGCCTACGTGACTCAAACGAGGGAAATGCTACAGGCACTCGCAGCACATTCCATCCGCCAAATCCCCCGGGAGCAGAATGTCTTCGCGGATACACTAGCAAAGCTGGCCACCGACGCCGAGGCCGAGCTGGCCGGACTGGTCCCCGTCAACCATCTCCCCGTCCCGAGCATCAGGGCCCCCGCCGTCCACACTGTCGACCACTCCCTTTCCTGGATGGGACCGCTCGTCCGCTACCTGTCTACCAGGGAAGTTCCAAACGACCAGGCCGCAGCTAGGAAATTCCAGTACCAAGTCCACCGATATGTCATGATGGACGGAAAGCTATATCGCTGGGGTCTGTCCATGCCTTACCTCAAGTGCGTGTCCGGGACTGAGCTGAGCGCCATCATGTATGAGTTGCATGAAGGTTTTTGTGGAGATCACACTGCCGGGCCCAGCCTATCCAAGAAGATCCTGCGCCCAGGATACTTCTGGCCAACCATGAAAAAAGACTGTATTGATTACGTCCGCAAGTGCGAATAGTGCCAGAGGTACGCGAAGGTCCCACGGGCCCCCCCGACAGAGATAACCTTGATGAATAACCCCTGGCCCTTCGCAGTGTGGGGGATCGATCTCGTCGGATCTCTCCCGACCGGAAAGGGAGGGGTAAAGTATGCCATCGTGGCTGTGGACTATTACACAAAGTGGGTTGAGGCGGAGCCCATGAACACAATCACTTCCAAAAAGGCCTTAGATTTCGTCATCAATAACATAGTGTGTCAGTATGGCCTCCCCTACAAAATCGTGTCCGACAACGGGAAGCAATTCGATAGCGCCCACTTCACGGATTTTTGCGAAAGACATGGTATAGTGAAGAGCTTCTCCGCGGTTGCCAGGCCCCAGGCAAACGGGCAGGCAGAAGTTGTGAAAAAAATCCTAAAGGGAACACTGAAGAAAAAGCTCCAGGCTTGTAAGAGCAAATGGCCCGAGGATCTGCCCCGCATACTATGGGCTTACCGGACTACCGAGCGGACGTCAACCGGACACACCCCCTACTCTATGGTCTATGGATGCGAAGCCATCATCCCAATCGAGACGACTGTCCCGTCCCACCGACGTGACACGTATGATCCCACCCAGAACCACGCCTTACTCAAAGAATCACTAGATCTCATCGAAGAGATCTGGGAAGAGTCGCAGCTGCAGCTGAAGATGTACCAAGGCAAGATCGCGCGGCACTTTAACTCCAAAGTCAAGAGCCGTAAGTTTGGAACTAGCGACTTGGTCTTGCGGAGAGTCTTCCCTACTACTCAAGATCCGGGAGTGGGGGTTCTGGGCCCAAATTGGGAGGGGCCATATGAGATCCAACACGAGGTGTGCCCCGGAACGTACAGCTTAAAGCAGCTCGATGGCTCGGAAGTCCCGTGAGCCTGGAATGTGGAGCATCTCCGTAAATACTATCAATAGTCAGGGAGCCTTTCCCAGTTTAACGTTTTCGTTGTAAACAATGTACGCCTCAGGGCGAACCTTTTTCAAACAATGAAAATGACGTGTGCAAAACGTCATAAAGAAATATTGTGAAAATCCATGCTAATATTTCTCAAGTGACCCCAGACCCGTCTCCGCTCACTTGCGGGGGGTATCCCGGGTGTAAGCAAACACCTGGCGGGGTGCAAGCTTAGGCTAGTCCCGACTCGGACCGCCAAGGTCCGGGCGACGCAAACCCCACGGTCCTACCCCGGACAAACAACGTCTGGGGGTATAAAATAAAGAGGATCAGCCCAAGGCTGGTCCCACCCCGGACGAACGATGTCCGGGGAAATAAAACGGAGGACCGAGCCCAAGGCCGGTCCCACCCTGGACGAACGATGTCCGGGGGTATAAAAACGAAGGACCGAGCCCGAGGCCGGTCCCACCCCAGACGAACGACGTCCGGGGGTATAAGACAGGACCGAGCCCAAAGCCGGTCCCACCCCGGACGAACGACGTCCGGGGGTATAAAATAAAGAGGACCGAGCCCAAAGCCGGTCCCACCCCGGACGAACGACGTCCGGGGGTATAAAAACGAAGGACCGAGCCCGAGGCCGGTCCCACCCCGGACGAACGACATCCAGGGGTATAAGACAGGACCGAGCCCGAGGCCGGTCCCACCCCAGACAAATGACGTCCGGGGATATAAAACAGAGGACCGAGTCCAAAGTCGGTCCCACCCCGGACGAACGACGTCCGGGGATATAAAACAGAGGACCGAGCCCAAATCCGGTCCCACCCCGGACGAACGACGTCCGGGGGTATAAAATAAAGAGGACCGAGCCCAAGGCCGGTCCCACCCCGGACGAACGATGTCCGGGGGTATAAAAACGAAGTACCGAGCCTGAGGCCGGTCCCACCCCGGACGAACGACGTCCGGGGATATAAAACGAAGGACCAAGCCCAAGGCTCGTCCAGTTAGGACAATTGATGTCTGGAAGATAGAAGCATCTGGTTTGCCCCAGGGCAAAGCCATGGCCTAAAACTGATAAAAGGAGAATCAAAGCTCCAAATTAAACCAAGCCCGAGGGCCCTGGACTTAGTGCCAGGATTAAAAACTTGGAGGGTTAAGTCGTTGGGTCCAGTCCAGGCCGTTGGAACCGGAACTGAACCCTCACAATCAATTAATCGCGGCAACAGAATGAAATTTCTACTTGGAATAACGAAAGGAAGCCTACATAAAAACCAAAGAAGGTAGCAGTGTTCTAAATTTAATTACAAGCCAAAAACACTAATAGAATTACAAGGCCGGGGTTCGGGCCTACAGCTCATCCGCCCGGAGGTCCGCATCCTCCCTCTCCTTGGCCTCGAACTCGGCCCGCTTTGACTCCGGATCAGGGAAGACAAGGAGGTTCATACTCTTGTCCTTGCACCAGGCCATGTAGATGGCCTCGTCAAAGGTGACATCCAGCAGGCCCTCGGCCTCCTCCTTTTCGCGACGGGTTGTTTCGTGCGCCGCCTTCTCCTGAAGTAGAGAATCGCCCAGTTCGCAGACGCAGGCCTTCAAGGCCTGGATCTCCTCCTTATCCAAGACGGACTGAGCCGCGGCCGTCTCCAAAAGCGTCGCCCGTTCGTCGGCCTCCTTTGATTTCCAAGACAACTCCTCCTCCAACCCGGCCTTGGTGCGGTCGAGCTCCTTGCGCTCTGTCTTTGCGCGGGCCAACTCTGCCTGGACACTAGCCACCTCCCGGCCAAGAGCCTCCTTGGCGGCCTCCCTCTGGTTCACGGCCGCCTCCAACTCCAGCTTGGGCATCTCCATCTTTATGGCCAGCTCGGCCACCAGATCGGCACTCCTTTGGGACAACAGGTCAACCTGGAGCAAAGAAGAGTTAGAAAATAAAACCCTCATCGACAAGTAAGGGAAGGAATGTAAGAGAAGTGAAAGTTACCGCGGTGGCCTGGTGGCGGAGAGCTTGGGAGATGAATAGTACGTCCAGGTTGGCTATCGTGGCGTACCTCTTGAGCTGGAGGTTGGACATGGTTTTCCCAACCTGGTCTAGCAGGTCAGTCGCCAGAGGGGCCGTGCCCTGGCCGAGTTTAGGGCGGAAGCCCGCTTCGGCGGCTGGCCGATCCACGATCGGCTGAGGAGCGCTGAACTCGGCAGGACACTCCGCGAATTCAACCTGACGACGGATCGTCAGGGCCTTGTAAGTTTCGTCCCTCCAGCACCGGCCGTTTTCCCAGGTCCGGTTGATCAGCCGGGACTGCTCATCCCGCAGGGCTGACTCCCCCTCCTCGAGAAGAGTCGGGCGTAGGGGGAGAACAGGCGGTGTAGGGATTTCCTTCGCGGCCAGTCGGCTCTCACCATGTAACTCTTCAGCCGAGCCAGCTCGCCTCGTCTGGGGCCTCTTCCCGGTGTTTCCCTCTATGGCGCCAGCATCCGGGCCCCTCTTCCCCGAGCTCCGGCTGACCGCTGCGCCCGTCTCCAAGTCAATCACCGGGGGCTGGGCGGAGACGGAGATTGCTTCAGGCTCCACAGCCTGGAGGGGGACCGCGGCCAGAACTCCTTCGCCGGGACGGAGCTCTGTCCCGGACAGTTCCTTGGTAAGGTGGGCCTCTGGGCCCGTCACCTCGCTGTTCTTCCTGGCCGCCTTCTTGGCCGCCCTGTCCTTGATGAGCCGCCTCATTTCGCTGGCAAGGGTTGACATATCGGAGTCCCCTGCAAAAGTACAGAAAAAGGAGTTAGGACGATAAACCGAACAGATGAAAACACGCAAATCAAAGTTAGAAATGACCCGGGACGAACCCTCATCTAGGCCCCGGGCGTGACTCAATTCCTCTAAAGCAAATGAATGGACCCGATCCCTTATCTCGTCCAGGTTCAGGAAGCCCCCGTACTGGAGGAACCCGGATAAGAACATGAGGACCTCCGAGCCTACGGGGACGGGAATTGCAGGTCTCATCTCCCCATCAGCCCCAAACGTGGGGCCCGGGGGTACTAGCCTATCCCTAGCTAAGTCCCCACTCGGGGAGCATAAGTTAAGATTAACGGGGAGTTACCTCGCCCCGATACGCTAGCCCCGGGAGTCCTGGCGTTTGGTAGGGCATCTTCGAAGAGCTCCTCCAGCTCCTCTGAGGTGGCCGCTTCTGCCGGGGCCTGGTCCTTCTTGCGCCAGGCCGCGTTGGCTCGCACCACTCTTTCCACACTGGCAATGTGATCCAGGGCCATCTGCTCCCGGACGACAACGTTCTTCTCACAGGGGATGCCCCGAAGGTTCGGGATAACAATGCTCTGGGTGGCCGCGAGCATCTCGACCAGTCGGAGATTGTCGTCCGTGACGTAGCCCCCCACGTCCAGATCCTCCGCGCTCAACTCGGAATAAAACCTCCTCATTTCCAGAATGAACTCGGTAAGGGGAGTTTAAGCGAAAGGCCCTGCCACCCAGAAGATATGATAAGGGACGACTAAAAAGGATAAGGAATAAAAGAGAGGACCAGGAAAATACTTACCCACTCGCTGGAAGTCCAGCAGTAGGGTGGGGTTCTTGTCCACGAGGAACCCGGACGTCAGGAACCAGTAATGCCTGACGTCCGGGGGATGCCTCCAGGAGCTGGTAGGAGCGGGATAGCTACTCCGTGGCTTCAGTCTATAGAAGTCGTCCAGGGTCTTGTCCTTGACGTTAACCTGCGGCTCCAGCTTGTAGAAGTACAGGATCTCCGCAGGGGTGGGCTCCGCGACCTCCTTCGTGATGCAAATCACCCGCCATCCAGCGAGTAGCCGGTACGCTTGGGGCAGAAGCTAGAACGGTGCGATTCCCACGAACGTCAAGAACCATACGAAATAGTCGTGAAGCGGGAGCGTAGCTCCCGTGCTGATGTGACCGGCGCTCCAGGCCCCGAATCCTTCCGTGGACGTATGCGCCCGCTCCTCGACCCTGGCCAGGCGGTTGTGAAAAAGTCCAGGAGTTGATTCGATGCCCAGACGCTGCTCCAGGAGCAGCATCATCCGGTAATTCTGGAACAAGTTAGGCGTCACGTCCATTTCCCACTTATTGCCCTTAGGCGTCTGGGATCCAGGAACGACAACAGGGGCCCTATTGACCTCTTCTTCTGAATAGAGCGTAATGCCCGTTGCCATAGCTGACGATATGGGACCAAAGAAAGAAAGCCAATCAGTCAGTACCTAAACCCAAGAAAGTCGGTCAAGGTACGGGGGGTCTCCTAAGGACTGCTTGGAGCCCCATCGGATCAGGTCCGGGACTCCAAAGAGCCACGGGACCCTGATCGGGAAAGAAGGAGACTACTAAGACCCGGCCTCTATCCGGGAAGCATCTGGATACAGAGCAACCCGAACTAGGCGGCCTTCCTAACAACTCCTAAACGTAAAGCCTAAACGCACGCATTAAAAGAGCATAGGTTCATAAAGTCGTCAAGAGAATCAGGAGGACTTACTATGAGTTGTCGGCCGTAGAAGAAGATGACTGCCCGACTGTAAGAACGGCAGGACCTCGTTCTTGAAGTGGTGTAGCCGGTGTAGCAGTTCGTCGACAGGAAAAACCCGAGATGCGTCTTCAGGAAGAAGGGCAGAAGTTGGGGTTCTGGGGAACAGGCGGCGGTGCAGAGTTAACAGATGGCGATATATGCCGTCGGCGATGTCGGACATGCAAGGCTCGAGTAGTGTTTATCGGTTCTTAAGCTGGTTCGAAGGTGTAAAAGTGCCAAATTTGGTTTTCGTGTGGTATTTATAATGGCCCTAAGTCCTGGCCCACGATCCAACGGATAGGTGTCTCTTCATCGGACGGTCAGGAATCACGCAGGGACATTTATGAGTCCTTTCAGGGTGGATCCTTGCCATCTTAGATCTGACGGCCCAGAAATGGCGGATGCCAAAGGTCACCCCATCCTACGGTCTACCTCATCCCATGGACATTAATGATGGACCCCCGTGCGGATGGGATGCCTCGTGATGTGCGCTGACACATTAGCCTAGGCCTAGCGACCCTTGGGAGTGCTAGGCGACCTTTCAAGACCCGTGTAGCAATCGCCTGGTGACACGTGTATCCTTGCCGTAAAGCGGGACAAAGGTAAACGTCCCCAGATCGTGGTAAACGATCCGGGCCAAACATCCAACCAGTGCCATGGCCCGCTGTCACGGACTCGCGATCTTGGGTAGGAACTGGGGAGGCAACCGTGCGAGCGTCCTGGGAACGATGCAACCCTCCTCCTGGCAGACCTAGGCGAAGGCTTGGGGGGTAAATGCTATCCCCATTTCCTGCATGGGCTCGGGGCCTTCGTCCAGGCCCATTGTCAGGGGCCATGTAAGCATGCGAGCCCGGCCCAAGACCTCTTGGTACGGAAAGTGTCCGAGAGGGGTATGGACCGGGGGTGCATGTCTGGGCCCATTTGAGGGGTCCGGCATGGCCCTCCGGGTCCCGTCCTCCGGGACGGTCGTCCAGGTGATGTACAGATCATTCGGATCCCCCCCACGACCTACGCGTCCAGGTCCTGGACCCTGGTACGGTCCGGGCCTGTGGTAAATGAAGAGGGACAAAGGTAAATGGACCCGGATCACCTCATCCCCGGTTGGAGGGGTCAAGCGTCCTGGAACCTGAAGCCGCCCCCCTCCGCGTGGGCGTTGTCCCCACTTTTCACCTACAGAAAAGGCCACCTCGGGATTGCACGCCGTTGTTTCAGATCTGCGCTGCCAAGTACTCTGACTGGTCTTGTCTCCTGAATCTGCCTCGTAACTCGAAGTGTCCAGACCAAAAGCACCGTTTTGTCGGGCGAGATATAGCTCTTGAGTCAACTTATTGAGCCTTAGCTGGTCTGGAATTCATGTATTTTATATCTTTTGTATTGGGCCTCCACTAGAAAGGCCAAGAATACCCATATCTCTGATGGGCCCGGGTCATACCCGGCCCAGACCCAGTGTTCCCATAAGCCTATAAATATAAGCTACAGAACACTGTAAAAGGGATCTCCTCTCATCTGAGATACAATAACCCTATCAGAATACAGAGAGAAACTCCATTGTAAAAGGTTTTTCAAGCTCTAATACTATAGACTCGTGGACTAAGGCTAGTTAACGCCCCAACCACGTAAAAACCCCGCGTTAATATTCAGCTTTCATTACAATTATCCTTAAGTAACATTTATTAATATAGTTACCGAAAATCTCGGTTAACACCAAGTTTTAGTGATAGTTAAAATAAATCAAACTATCATTTTCTAAATAGATTTATAATTTTAAGCACAAATTACTTCTAAGAAGATATGATTTTCTTCACTTTTCAAAAAGTATAATTTCAAAGTATTTAATGTGAATCAACCTAATGAAAAAAAAAAAATCAAATAACATTATTTATAAGGCAAAACATAATATTTTTGTTCTAAGCATTGGATGTGTACAATTTAATGACACATCTTACAAAAAGAATATTATGTTTTTGCACTAATGAAGAACAAAGTGTAAATTGTTCTAACAATAAAAAATACGAGATATTTAAGATGAAAGAAAATATTTGAAGAAGAAAATCCATAAACTTTATTGCACAAAATGAGAAATCAACACACAACATAAATGCTATCTAGTTACATATTGTTTCATCATCACCTTAATAATCATAAAAAGGTTAGAAACTCATAACTAGAATAGAAATTACAAACATAAATAGGAAATTTTGGAGGAGGAATCCCCAAAAATTTTCTCTAAAAAATCATAGAAAAAATGACCAAAAAGAAGAAAAAGATGAAGAGAATGGAGTGATCTTGAAAGTATAGAAATTTGTGTAGTGTAACCTCTCCTCCAAGCATACCCAAAATGGTCTTGAAAATTTCCTATTTATAGCCAAAATGAGAGTATTAAAATAATCAATTTAAATTAATTAAATTAATAATAATATGGAAAATAGGGGTAAATTATAGGGTGTAATGGTGATGTTTTGGGGTAAAATGTGTAGAAAAGTTTGGGGAAAAATTTGTATTTTTGGACTTAAGGGGACAAAAGGATTTGTTGGGCTCAAAAAGGGGAAAAAGCAGCTAAGGAAGGTGGCTGGACCAAGGGCCAGGCATGGGCTGACTGAGAGGCTGAGGCGTGATGGGCGTGGGGCTCGATTGGGCCTGGATGGTTCGTAGGCCCAATTGGGCTAGTGGAGGCATTTGGTTGAAGGGGCCAGGCGGGCTAGGTTGGGGTTTTCGTTGGGCTTGTGAGTGGCAGGTGGACTGGGGTATGCATGGGCTAGGCCTAGCGTGGAGAGAAGTGCTAAAGGCAGGCGGGCCTGGCTGGGAGCAACTGGAGGGGTGTTGGCGTGGGCTTGGAGCTTGGGCCGAAGGGAGTGGCAGGGGCCCAGGGTGGCGCTGGGCTGCTGGGCATTCGCCTGGGCTTGGGCTGCTGAAGGTAAATACCATTTTGCCTTTCTTTTCTCTCAAAAATGCCATTGTTCCTTCATTTTTCTTGCTTTTTAAGAGCCCAAAAATAACATTGTTTCCTACAAAATAATCATAAACTAAATTAAAATTAAATATTTTCACTAATAAAATATACCATATAACTTCTATGAAAATATGAATTAAAATTTAATTTACATAACATTTAATTCTAATAAAATCATATTTTTAGCATTCAGACTAACAATACTAATTTTAAATAATTAAATTACAACATAAAACAATAAAATATATATAAAAACATAAAAAATATATAAAATCATGATAAGACTAATAAATTTAAAATTACTTAAAAACTTAATAAATTAATTAAAAACTCAAGAACTAAGCAACAATTAGCATATAAAATATGGTAAAATAACTATATTTTGTATAGTTATCAGTCTGCTGAGACACAAGGGTCGGATCTGTGTTCTGATGGATGCTTCATCAAACTGGAGATTTTGGATGAATCTCACACTGTCCCTCTCTTTGCATCTAGGCACCATGAAGATGTATCAGAATTTGAAGACTTTATATTGGTGGCTTGGGATGAAGAGGGTTGTAACCGAGTATGTGGCTAAATGCCTAATGTGTCAGCAGGTCAAGGCTGAACATCAGAAACCAGCAGGGCTATTACAGCCTTTGGACATCCCAGAGTGGAAATGGGAGGATATCACAATGGATTTTATGGTTGGGTTGCCTAGGACTGTGGGTCAACGTGATTCGGTGTGGGTTATTGTAGATTGATACACCAAATTAGCTCACTTTATACCAGTGAGGACAACTTATATAGTTGACTAGTATGCATATCTCTATGTGAAAGAGATAGTGCATCTTCATGGGGCTCCAAAGTCGATTGTGTCAGATCAAGACCCCACATTTACTTCCAAGTTTTGGGGAAGTTTACAGAAAGCTATGGGTACCCAGTTGAAATTTAGGACAGTTTATCATCCCCAGACAGATGGTCAGTTTAAGAGGACGATTCAGATATTGGAAAACATGCTCCAGGCATGTGTTTTGGACTTTGAAGGTTCCTAGAGTAAATAATTGCCTCTAATAGAGTTTTCCTACAACAACAACTATCAAGCGACCATTGGAGTGGCTCCTTATGAGATGTTGTATGGTAGGAAGTGTCGATCGCCCATTCACTGGGATGGGATGGGTGAACAGAAATACTTAGGTCCTGAAGCAGTTCAAAGGACCAATGAAGCTATTGAAAATATTATAGCTCAGATGCTCGAATCACAGAGTAGACAGAAAAGTTATTCGGATCCGAAGCGCAGGAACGTGGAGTTCCAAGTGGGAGACTATGTCTTCCTTAGAGTTTCACCATTGAAAGGGGTATAAAGATTTGGGAAGAAGGGAAAGTTGAGCCCTAGATTTGTAGGACCTTTTGAGACCTTGGAGAGGATTGGTCAGGTGGCCTATAGATTGGCCTTACCTCTGGCATTGTCAGTCGTGCATAATGTATTTCATATTTCGATGTTACGAGAGTATGTGTCGGATGAGACTCATGTACTGAGTTATGAAGATCTAGAGTTGCAGGCAAATCTATCCTATGAGGAGCAGCCAGTCCAGATATTAGACAGGAAGGATAAGGTCCTGAGAAATAAAGCCATACCTTTGGTTAAGGTATTATGGAGAACAACAAGGTTGAGAAAGCAACCTAGGAATTGGAGTCAAATATGCGGGATTAGTATCCCGAGCTGTTCAGGTAAAATTTCGAGGATGAAATTTCTGTAAGGAGGGGATAATTCTAACGTCCAAATTTCCCTAATAAAGCTTAGTTCCTTGATTAGAGGGTCATGAGGGAAATAATTGAATATTATATGCATTGTTATGTGAATGATATGATGATATGACTAAGCTTGCATGTTTAAGTGTATTAAATATGCATGTGGGTCCGTTTTTAATTAGAATGACATTTTCATAATTTTGACTCATTGAGGGTATAAGTGTAAATATATATGATTTATGATTGTGACCGCATTATTATGTGGATATATTTAAGCTACCCGGCACAAGGCGATTCTAGTGAGCAAGTTAGCAGAAAAGTCACAACGGGGTAAAATGCCCGGCTCGGGGTGAACTGAGGGGTATTTTGGTAATTTGGTAAATTACCAGAATTTATTGAGTAACAAGAATTAATTGGTGAATATTTGGTTTGATAGATTTGTTTGGGAATATATGGGGTAATTTGAGATTAATGGGAATTATGCCAAATGACAATTTCATCCTTGGAATTTTCTTGAAGATAAACAATAGGGCAAGGGTATAGTGGTCTTTTGACCATGTGGCTAGTGGGATTTGGCTAAGGGTCGAGAGCTGATGTAATTCACGTTTTCCCTCTCTTTTCTCACTTGTTAGAGCATTTTGGAAGAACACTCAAGGGTAACCAAAAGGGTTAGGCTAGGCTTGGATTTTTGAGGAGATTGAAGGGGAGTTAAGCTCGTGGCAAGGGACTTGAGGCTGCTAGGAGTGTCTCCACCTAAGGAGTTCGAATTTTCCTAGAGAAATTCAGAGGTAAGACCCCTGATTTTGGTGTTTCAATGATGTTCTTGAGTTTCTTTTAATTTTCATTCCTATTGGTTAGCTTATAGGTGTGTTGTGGTGAGATGAGTGTTGGGTTTTGGTTGCCTAAGCTTTGTGGTGTGTTTTGTTGTTGAAATTCTGCTGGAATACCTGTTCTTAGGTCGAAATCTGGTCTAGTTGGGTAGAGAAATCGCGAGTTTGGAAATTGGGGAAGAACACTTATGTTATGGCCCATTTTTGGGCTTTGGCGACCTAGCGCAACCACACTAGGTTGTAACGCGGTCGCGCTAGTGTCCCAGAAATAGTGGAATTGAAATTCGATTTGGGTCTCGAGTTGAGGGGTGTGACTGCGCCAAGGGTTGGCGCGACCGCGCCAATGCCCTAAAAAGCCCAATTTTTTTGTGGGCGCGACTGCGCCAGGTGCCCCAAATGTTGTTTTGCTGAATTTTGAGAGTAAAGCCCAAGGGCTCGGGAATCCGATTTAGCAGCCCACTTGGGGGCTCGGGAATCCGATTTGGCAGCCCACTTGGGGGCTCGGGGGACGTTTTTAGCACCTCGTTAACTGGGAACAGTAGTTCTGAGAGTTAAAGTCCTCATTGTAGCTCGGGATCTGGGATTGATTCCTGATGAACATATACTTGTATTGCGACTAGGGTTTCCGCAAGGCTCAGGTCAAGGATATCACTTAGGGTCGTTTCTTCACTCACGCGAAGCTTGAGGTAAGAAAACTGCACATGATATGTGAGATATGTGATTAGGGCTTGGCCCAATCATTAAATGTAGATATGATTAGGGCTTGGGCCCCTGTGTTAATGAACATAATTATAATTATGACTGTGAATATCTGATTAAGCATACTGGAATGTGCTGCATTTGTTTATGTGATGAATACACTATATGTATGATTATTCCTGATTGGAAGCTCGGCTTATAAGCTGTGGTCGACACTATGCGTGTAGAACGCAGGCCGCTATGGCTAGGCCACCCTAGGAGTGCATTATGCACTTGTGTGGCTCGGATGCCACTTGAATAAATACAAGTGCGATACGCACTTGTGTGACTTTGTGGTCGCATACTTGTACAATGTGTCTGCTTGGTTACAGTTATTACTGCTAAGTGTAACGCCCTGGTTACCCCAGGACAGTTACTGTGAACGTTGAACCGTGAATTTAACTCGCTACCCGAGTTCTTTGGTTAAAAACGTGCTTCTAGGTGTTATTAATAGGGTAAGGTGGAAAACCAATCAAAAGGAAATGATATATTCTATTTAAAACATAAAACTGTTCATGGGTCCATCAAAGCATTTACAAGTTATTTACAACTCAAAATGGTCACTATAGTTTTGTTGACGCGGTTCTTCGCCAACAGGTAATTAAGAAAATAAGAGAAAGAGATTAGTGCTTAATCATGAACCGAAATAGATGGATGATCTTTTAATGGAATGATGACACAACTACGTTTTCAGGTGGTTCAAAGGTTAAAATCCTTCTACTCCACCAGCCAATATTATTGCTATATTTATGGTATTCTTTACAGGATACTTTGTTACATAATCGAATCCAACCTCTTGCAACTCCCAGGGTCTCCATATTTATAGGAGAGGGCACCTAGAAGTTGGTAAGGGGGGTCATCCCGTGACCTTCTTACCCATCATGTCACTTCTATGACATTCATGATTAATTCCTAAACCCTGACAAATGAAGTGTGGTCTAATCAACAGGTAAGGGGGATAATGGGCCGCACGGCCCAACCCAGTCGTGGGTGTCTGAATACGCACGTTCATGCTGCGTGTTCGAGAATTCAGGGATATATCAGACACGTGATGTCTGATATATGCACGTTTACATTGCGTGGTTGACTTTATAAAAGGTCATAGCTTCCAACTCCAGTTCATACCCCGAGCTGGATGCCTTCTCGACCTGCGGCCTTCATAGTCCTGACTCGGCCCTTGAGTAATCTTGACGAACCTTTTGATTACCTCGAGCTAAAGAGTTAGGACCTGACGACGGAAGCTCCGGTCATGGGGTATCCACGTGGCTGATATAATTAGGCCATATCTCATCTCGCTAATAGCCCGTTGGAAAATCAAGGCGTACAAGTTTAAATTTACAACCTGCCGACCTAAGCGGCAAAAATAGGGTAAACCCCCTAGTTCCTCTGAGAACTCCTTGGCCGTGGTGGTCAAGTGGCCGCATATGTACACATCACCACCTAAGCTCTCCACTCAAGGCCAGGTGAACTTTTCTTTCCCTTTACTTGCACCACATAGCAGCCATGAGGCAAAGCCCAACAAGAAAATACAATATTGCATGAATATAATATCAACAATGATCGTAATAATCATTCAGGACTTTCAATCCAAAATAGAGGAGTGACAGTTGCAAAAGTCACTAAGGTGGGTTCCGTTCCCATTAGCCATGTGACGATAGGGTCACCTGGGCTTTACAGATAAGTGATCCTTTCACTAGCTTATCAAGATAAGTGTTTGATGAACTTGTCACCAATATAACCTACCGCATGACCTTAGAGTCACAACCATGGGATTCCGCTCCCAAGCCATGTGACAAATAGTCACCTAGGCTGGCTCTGAGTAACTAGTCCTAGACTAGTCAAGCGCTTATAATTTTCATCAACCTTAGGGTCGGTCCAACATTAATGCTCCTAGAGTCATTCAACGCTGATATCGATTAGATTTAATCTTTAATCGGCTCTGTGTTCATGACGCTTATGTCGTTCCTGACTCCCAGGTCAGTAATACGCGACCAGTGCCGATTCTGAATAGTCAATGCCATACACAAGTAAGCAAGATTCGCTAAGCATTTGATATACACTCAATGTCCACATTTAATAACCAACATGCCTCAACAACAACCACGCATGTCATATACACAGGGTGCATTTTTCTTACCTCTGGTTCGAGCGAGAAATAGAACAAGAACGACCCCTGAGAATGATCGACCTTTTGATTCCTTAGCGGTTACCTAATCATAACAAATTATAACCTCAATTAATGAAAATTAACAATAATAGGATCTTAACCCAAACCCCACTCTCGGGATGCCGAAACGTACCCACACGGTGAGTATATTCGATCCCGGGCCTTAAGGATTGAAACCCCGAGCCAAAACCCCTTAAAAACACTCAAAAGGAGATTCTGAAGGAACAGAGTAGCACTGGGCGCTACTCACTAGGACCCCAGCGCTCATCTCAGAACCAAAAAATGCCCAAACCAACCCTGGGTAGCGCTGTTGCACTCCCTTGTGGGCGCTATAGTGCTACACCCAGCCAGTTTTGCCCCTGAACCTTCTCCCTTCGACTTCTCCATTCCCAACCTGATTCCAATGCTTCCAAACATCAAATTAAGTGCCAAATGAACCCAAAAACCATCCCCACAAGTCCTAAGCATCACAACCACAAGAACCCTAGCCAAAAACTCCCAATAAAACCAATCAACCAACCTAGAAATCTTAACTGAATTCCATAACTAAAACAGAGCAAACCAGGAATTTAATGGCTAGAATCTCCTCAAGCTCAGATTATGATACTCTTCAATGGTGGAACACACTCCCAAGCTCTCAAGACTTATTTCCCAAGCTTGATTCCTCAACTTAAGCTCAAAAATCCAAGAAGAAAAATGAGAGAAAATAAGTACGGGAGAATGTGCTTTCTATGCTCTGTTTTCCCCTTCCTTCTACAGCCTTCAATGGCTTAATTCTATCCTTGGGGTGAAAAGACCAAAATACCCCCTAGGTCAAATATAGTTTCTAAAGGCTCCCACGGGTAAAATCGACATTTTCCACCTATTTCGTTAATTATAATTAACGCTCTCCAATTCCCGTTAATCTCAATATTCTCAAACACTAATAATTAATATGTCGTTACCCCTTAATTCCCGACAATGCTCTAATCATTAAAATCACCCCGACACTCGCCTCGAGCCTCGAACTTAATCACGTTATGACTAAACTGCTAATTTTCACTCAAAGATCGTCTCATGCCGAATAGCTCGAACAAATCCACATTATAATGTGGCCCCAACAAAAGATCACCGACATGCATACAAATATACAATTACGCCCTCAACAGGCCAAATTACCAAAACACCTTTGTAATGAAATGTGGACCCACATGCATGCATTTAACATCATATTATAATATAATTCACATAAACATGCATATAATCATTTAGTGGCATAATAAAGTAATTATGGCCCTCTCGGCCTACTAATCCAGCCATTAAACCACATTAAGGATTTCGGGGCATTACACTAAGCATGTTGTTTTTATTCTGTTGAATATCTGAATCTGTTTAATTAAGTTTTCTTGTTGAGTCATGGCTCACGGATGCTATGTGGTGCAGGTTTAGGTAAGGAGAAGCTTGGCCAGCCATGAGTTGGAGAGCATCAGGGGCGGTGTGTATATATGCAGTCTGCTTTACCGCCACTGCTGAGATATTGCAGAGGAACTAGGGTTGGACCCTGTTTTGTTGCTTAGGTCGACTTATTTTGTATTCCTTGAGTTCTAAACGACTTTTAAACTTCTATTTTGGGATCCCATGTAAAGACCAAAGCTTTTAATGAAAATGTTTATTCCTTTGACTAAAATTTTTAATACTTGAGCTATTAGGCACTTAATCACATATTTTAGTCCAAATGACTCGTTTAGCAAGTCCAACACTATTTTAAACGCACGTCGTAATGGTCTCTGATTAGTAGGGTGTTACAAGCTTAGTCTTGGAAGATTAAATCCTTAAGCAATCAGTGACTTATAAATTGAATTTAGGGTTTCAGAGTATTAGAGAGAATCAAAGGTAGTGAGAGCTTTGGACGAATGTTAGTTTCTAGAGAAAAGTGACATAGAACTAGGTGAAGACAAGAAAGGTGATAGAAGGGTAAAAACAAAATTTAGTATGGAAAATACAATTGTGGATGTCAAAATTCCACATCAAGTAAAGCACCCAAGAGGAGTCCCAAGTGATAGGAAAAGCCTTGGGGATCAAACTCGCACCTTCCTGGAGCTTGGGGGCGAGCGCAAGCCTCCCTAGGGCTTGGGCACGAGCTCAAGCCTCCCTAGGGCTTAGGGGGTGAGCTCAAGCCTCCATGGACTTTATTATTTACTAAGAAACTAATGTGAGCATGGAGAAATTACAAGAGAAGCCAAACAAGACGCCAACACCCAAGAGTTGTTTTGAAGAGATGGAGGAGACACGAGGACCAAGCTCACACCCCTAGGACCCCAAGGGTGAGCTCACCTAGGGGTAATCTGGGGGTGAGCTCACCTAGGGGTGACCTAGGGGGGCGAGCTTAGGGCCCCCCTGAAGCCCAAGCATAGGTTCAACCCCTCCCCAGACCAGGAAATGTGCGCAAGACTCCCTAGAAGCCAAGGAGATGATTTAGAGGGCCTTAACTATTGGGAAACGTATACAGAAACTTAATTATTTTCATGTAAAACATATATTAAACACATTAATATAAGACAATTGAATTTAAACAGAGATAATGATAAGAACACTTACATTATACGCAGCAGAATGTATTAGTCATTCCTTCAGTTTCTCTAACCCTTGTATCCTTTCTGTCGCAGGGTATCACCAAGAAACTGAACCGATCTTCAATTTTCTCACAACCTTCCAAAGTATCCTTAGAATCACCTAGACTAGAGTGGGCAATTCTCAACACATGAGATAGATACAAAGAGAAGAAGAATAGAAGAGAATATTGAGGCTTAGAAAATGACTTTTGCTGTAGAGAGAATCTAAAACCTAGAGTATCAAGAATAGATCTTTTGATCTTTCTAAAACATGTCATTTCAACTCTCACTTAGCATTCCTTTTATAGGCTCAATTATGTTATTTATTTTAATTAAAAAATCAATAAAGTAATAGATAATATCAGCCTAATGGTCGAAATTATCATGAGCTTTAGGCCCATGAAATTTCCCATTTAATTATAAGCCCATTGGACTTAAAATTAAGGCTTGCATTATTTTCTATTGATTTAATTAATTAAATAATTATTTAAATCATTTATCAAATTATTTATTTATAATTTGAACCTTGATTTAAACTTATTTATTAATTTAGACACTAATTTATCTTAATTAATAAATCTACCATAAAATCTCTTTTCTTCTCTAAATTGTATAACTCTGTGAAACTATCCAAGATTGACCTGGTCAACTTTGATAATTTTAATTGATAATTAAATCAATTAATTGAGAATATCTAGATGATTTTATCAAAGGTACAGTGGGGACCATGGGCATATGAAATCAAGCTCCAATAAGTTGTCATAAATTTAACAAATAAATTTACTAACTTATTAATTCATCATGACTCCACTAAAGACTCACAATTGCACTCTTGAATTCATAGAACACTCTACAAGAAATATAGATACATGATTAATTATCCATTGTTACAACCATAATTTTCACTCAATCCTCTATAAAACGGTCTATAACGAGATGGGACTAAAATACCGTTATACCCCTCATTGTATTTTATCCTTAAAACACCTAGTTCTTTGTAAATGATATTTCAATAAACTAATATTAATGACTGAAATGAGATCTCTATCATTTAGTACCTTGAACCAAACTAATAGGAAACCATCGTTTTACTTCCTCATCAGAAGTTATAGATGTTCATATCTATGATTAACACTCTCACTCAATTATACTACCGAGTTCCCAAGATGTAAGTATGAGCTAGTCCGTAGGGTAAGTTGGTAACGAACAAGTCAAAGAACTCAAATAATACAATCAGTTAAAATACTAACCACTCAGAATTGAGATTGAATTGACCTATGGTCAACTATATGATATGACTAGAATAGATAATAATGGTATGTTTACTTATCCTATTTACTGTCAATATCGGTCTAGTTCGATGTAACAAATACATCCGATCTTATCTACTTTGCTAATGTTCTGGAAAGAACACAACACTACAATGTGTAAGTAGATCATATCGTAGATTGGCAAGTTAGTGTAAATCCTCTGCACTGACTAATCTTAGGACTAACTTATGTTTGAACATATAATCATATTTATATTCCACTGTAATTACGTCACTATAGATACGATTAGCTATATGCTCCAGATTTAATAGAAGTTTATATTAAACAAATAATCATGAAAATAAAACATGTGAGCAAAGTGATTGAAATTGATTTCTATTCTTTTATTGATAATAAAATGAGATTACAAAGAAATTGAGTTTTAATTAGGGCATAAAACCTCAATATCAACAAGCTTGGAATACCAACTTAAGGCCATCACCAAGCTTGAAAGGAAATAAGCCCAGAGAGTCCCTATAGCCTGGAGGCAAAGTACCTCCTCGACCTTGAGCTATAAATGTCTTGCACTCAAGGACTTATTAAGGCATGGGTAAAGAGGATGTACGAAAAAGGCCCGGGTAGTACGGAGTACGAAAAAGGCCCGGGTAGTACGGAGTACGAATCAGACACGACCATCATAAGAGTAATGGTCATACATAAGTCAGGAGAGTAGCGGTCAGACATAAGTTAGGAGAGTAGTGGTCGTACAAAGTACTAAGAGGAGGCACACCTCCTCCCACGCCTCTGACAAATGTCAGGCCTGGAGCCTGACACCACTAACGCTTGCTCCATGACCCTCTAAGGTGCCTTGTCATTCCACCACCTCTTTGTCCCCTTGGGACCGTTTTTGTACTAAGCGCCATTAGAACTCCTCTTCAAATATGACATTTCTTCAACTAAGAAAGGGGTCGGAAAATGATGCACTGTAACTAGAAATTCTTGAATAATATGAATATTCTCTCCATTTTTACTCTACAACTTGATTCTAAGTTCATATAGCTATCCTAAGTTCTTATAAGTTTCTTCACAACTCTTCATTTACTTTTAAGATCAGAAGTTTTCCAATATAACATGGTTGACGAGTTCTTACCTCAATAGTTTGGCGCCGTCTGTGGGAAGGACTAGTATCAAGCCGTTGTTCTTCCATCAATTCCGACAAGAAGAAATGCCAAGACATTCAAGACGCCTACGGGAACCTCAGGATGTTGAGACCCACCTTGACGGAGACCAACTAAGAGCCTCCAAAAGAGACTTTCCACCACCTGAGGATAGAGGTATACCAGAGGAACATCTAGCTCCTAGAGAGGAGAAAGAGGCATCATTCCCGGCTGTCCAACCTAGTGGAGGTCATCCTGAACCATTTGCCGCCTGTGTGGGTGGCCTGAGTATGCACCCTCCTCCTCGACCACCGACTGCACCGCGCTCTGGCCACCGGGATCCAGGCCTCTCTTCGCACAAGCTCAGAAATAGTTCACGGGTACACTCCATGGGCTCCAGCTCCAGAACTCGCTTTTACGAGGATTAAATACATGAGTTGCACATAAAAAATCAAAGGTTGGAAGCCACGATAGATAACATGCAAGAGGTGTTGAACGATATGCTGCAAGGGAAGTCAAGCATGCCCCTTCCCCAGCATATAGAGAAAGAGCATGTACGAAGAGAAACCACCATACCTGTGGATGGTGGTAAAATACAACTCTACACTAGTCATACCCCTGGGGCCGTTTTTGTACTAAGAGCCATTATAGCTCCCCTATATTACACGAGTTCTTCAAAGATATTTAAATTTTAAACAATTTCTTTATAGAACCCATCTTAATTTTTCTTCATCACAAAATTCTAGATGTAAAATTCGTCTCAGTAACTTTTTTAAATACTAAAAACTAAATCATAAAATTTAATTTTATTCTTTTGAACACAAAAAATAAAATAAAAAACTTATGTCATAAAAAACAAAATTATTAATACAATTACAATTTATATATATATTTTATATTTGTACATATCAAAGTATGTAATTTTTTTTTAATATTAATAATCTAATGAGTTAAAGTGGAATCACCTTAACATTCAGTCTTGATTCGAGTTAAGAGTTAAAATATGAACAATGAGAAAGAATATAAATGGATTCGAAATCATATTAATAAAGCCTCCACATTTTGGTATCTTAACTTTAAAGTTTATATTTTGGTTGTTGAAGTATAAAAATTATTCATTTTTAGTTTTCTTCCATAGTTAAAGATCAAAATGATAACATTGAAGTGTAGGGACTAAAATGAAAGCTTTTTAAGAGTTCAGGGACTTAATTCTCTGTGCCGAGGGGAGTTAGGACATAGAAAACGCAGGGGAAGAGGTACACTGAATTTTTCCAGACTGTATTGTTGGAGCTGGGCTTTCCGTTGCCCAGATCCAGTGTCCCTTGATCGCTATTCTACCCTCTCCATTTTTTCTTTCTTCACAGGTCTCTCTCTCTCTCTCCTTTGCATTTGGTTTTGATATATTTGATCTGAATTCGTAATCTGTGTTTGATTGCTTTCATTTTACTTTGATTAGGTTCAGCCCAATTTGGTGCTATTTTGTTTGATTTGGATTTTTCTGAGTCATTTGATTTGGTGACTTAGCTGTTTTCATTTGCTTCTGTGATTTTTCTCCTTTCTGGTTCTCTCAGTGTTGCTCGATTTGCATATCTATGTCATCGTTGTGGAATAACTGTGCATAAGATTGTTGTTAGTTACTGACACTGACTTGGGTTCTTATCAGTTTTGTCCAATTCAGAGAGTGAAGAAGGGTAACGTATAGAAGAAAACTAACCCCATTTTTTTTCCCTTGCACAGAATCATAATTACCAAGCTAAACAACCAAACCATTTGCAGACAACAATGGCGGTAATTCCTGGGATACACACCCCCCTTTTGCAGTTATTTTGCAGTGATTGAATTTTGATTTTGTTTCTATTGGTTTTGGTGGAGCAGGACTCTTCCGGCACCACCCTCATGGATCTAATTACGGCGGACCCCTCCCCTGCCTCCGCCCCTGCTACTTCATCCTCATCATCCTCTTCTTCTTCTTCAGCATCATCCATCCCGGCAGGGCCGCCAACTGCTTTGGGGAAGCCTTCCGGCGAGAAGCGTTCCAAGAGAGCAACCCTCCTACAGATCCAGAACGATACCATCTCTGCTGCCAAAGCTGCATTGCATCCTGTTCGCACTAACATAATGATGCCCCAGAAGCAGAAGAAGAAGAAGGTGCTTATTATCACTAAACCCATTTAAGCTTTCAGCTCTTTAAGATATTTTTCTACTTCATTTGCTTACTTTTCCTTTCTTGGTTGCAGCCTGTTTCGTATTCACAACTTGCCAGAAGCATTCACGAGCTTGCTGCCGCATCCGATCAGGTAACTGAGCATTGCTTTTTGTCAATTTTTATTGCTATATTTTCTCTTGGGTTTGGAAGTAACCATTTTTTTTATAACGGATAATTGTGTGAATAGAAAAGTTCCCAGAAGCAGTTACTGAACCATGTGTTTCCCAAGTTAGCTGTGTACAATTCAGTTGACCCTTCTTTGGCACCTTCCCTGCTTATGGTTTGTTTCTACAATTCCTTGTCTTTCTTTTGCAACCTTGTGTTTGTGTATTACTATATACTCCTAAAAGCGTTTTGCATGGTTGTGAGAATACTTTTTTTCTTTCTGCAGCTTAATCAGCAGTGTGAAGACAGGAGTGTTCTACGGTATGTCTATTATTACTTAGCCAGGATTTTGTCGGATAATGGGGCACAAGGTGTAAGTACTGGTGGTGGGATTCCAACTCCAAACTGGGATGCATTAGCTGACATAGATGCTGTTGGTGGGGTGACTAGAGCTGATGTTGTACCTAGAATTATAGCTCTGCTGACAACCGAGGCTTCAAATGTTGAAGTAGAATGTAAAGTGCTTCTTATTTATGGTTTTGACATGATTATTGCTTTCAATTTCTTCAAAATTTCAAATCTTTATAAATCTTGGGTTTGGTGATTGATTGCATGGTTATTGTAGATTGTTTACTTTTCATATAATTTTACCACCCTTCTTTACTTTTTTGTTAGAAAAATTCGTTCATTTTAGTTTATATTATAATATTTCCGACTCTTTTACAAGAGATCTTTCTGTAGAATAGAAAAATAAAGCGGTTTACTTTTTCCTTTCAAAGTGTGTGGAGTGTTATATTAGATTATGCTGTCTTCAATTACTGTTCTATGTAATGCTTGACTTTATTTATTTTTTATTTTTCAAATAGTTCATGCCAGAAGGCTGCAAGCATTGAAGGCTCTTACATATGCTCCCTCAAGCAACTCCGAGATATTATCAAAATTGTATGAAATTGTATTTGGGATTCTTGATAAGGTTCTTACTCTCTTCTCTTATATAAACCCACACACATCATTAATAGATAATGCACATTCCTACTCACACCGTATGCTTATTTAAATTGTATGATAATTGCCAGGAAATAAATATAGGTAATTTTGTAATATTGGTCATCCTGCCCAAAATTATGAAATATGTACAATTGATTATCATCTCAGTCTCTTTTGAAATTTCTTCTTTGTATAACATAAGAGGATCATCAATTTTACCCTCGCTCTTTATATTTATTCTATACAACAATCCATCAATTCTCAGGTAGCTGATGCCCCGCACAAACGCAAGAAAGGTGTGTTTGGGACTAAAGGTGGCGATAAGGAGGTAATTCATCCACGTACTTTCGTGAATTCTAGTGAAGTACTTTATAAGCTGATACACCTCTTAAATTAATTCCATTATAAATTCATATATTAGTTTATCATCCGGAGTAATTTGCAATACGGTGCCTTAAGTGCTTTGCGAAGGCTTCCTCTGGATCCAGGAAACCCAGCATTTCTGCATAGAGCGTCACAGGGGTAATTCTTTTCGTACAATTTTAATGTTAACTTTTTATTGCATGCATGTAGTTGTTGTATGGAAATCTCAAGTAATTAGTTGTACTTATATATCCATTTGTTAGCTTTCATTATAGTTCTCCCCCTTATTATGTGTTGCTAAAGTTTTCTGCCTCCCAAAGGTTAGGGAGGACAAGTACATACAAAAAAGAAGTGTTGACAAAAATGTTGAGTTATTCCTTTTGGTTTTCCGTTGTTACTCTTTATTATATACGACTTAAATAGAGAACATCAGATGGTCCAACCTCTTTTACCTGTTGCTTTATGGGAAATATTGGAAACCTATGGTGTCATTTGTGTTTTCTCAAAAGTTTTGCCAATGTGACGCTGATCCCTCTGTTGGAAAGAGTCATTTCTGAAGAGGTGGCTCTAAAAATCTACAATTGTTTTCTAGCATGATTGAAATTCATTGGTTTAATTACCCTATTACTCATGGTTTTGCTACACTTTTTGCTATATTGTTTTTCTAGCAATCTACATAAGTCCTAACTCCTATGTTTAGGCTAGTTCATAGCACATGCGGTACCTTTACCTCTTTGTGCTGCACATTTGGGTTTAATTTTGACTATCCGATGCATTATATTTGAGTATAGGGTTTCATTTGCTGACCCTGTTGCTGTGAGGCATTCTTTGGAAATTCTTTCTGAGCTAGCTACCAAAGATCCTTATGCAGTTGCAATGGCCATAGGTAATTTGCTTTGATTTAATATTTTTAATTTTTATTACATATCATGATATTTTGCTCAAGCAAATGAATCTGTTTTTTTATGTGTAATTGTTGTATTTCTTTTTGTTCCACCTATAGTATCTAAAGCCGCCTTTTTTATGCAGGGAAACTTGCACAGCCTGGAGGTATTCCTTTGTGGTCTCTATTGATGTACTTTGTTACCATACCGCCTAAATTTATTTTGTGGTAATAATATATATGTTCACGGGCAGGGGCTCTGCAGGATGTGCTGCATTTGCATGATGTTCTTGCAAGAGTTGCACTAGCTAGATTGTGTTATACTATATCTAGAGCTCGAGCACTAGATGGTTAGTATTTTTCCTTTTTCTTTTTCCCATGTGCCATCTGGTATTTTATTTCCTTGAATACTATGTGATTGACTTTCTAAACATATTGTTTGCTGTACAGAGAGGCCTGATATTAAATCTCAGTTCAACTCTGTGCTCTATCAACTGCTTCTGGATCCGAGTGAAAGAGTCTGCTTTGAGGCAATCTTATGTGTTTTGGGAAAACATGACAATGCAGAGAGGTTCCTTTCTGTGTCTTCTAATTGTTTGCACCTTTGTTTTGGTTATTCCTTGTATACTTTCTTTTAGGAGGTTTTGCTTAGTATTTTTGGTCTCACTGCGTCTAGTTGCTTTTACAATTTGACGAGATGTTATTTTGTTTCCTTTTCTATTTTGAATTTTTTTTCTGACCATTCCTTCATGTAGGACTGAAGAGCGAGCTGCTGGGTGGTATCGTTTGACTAGGGAGATTCTGAAATTGCCAGAAGCGCCTTCTCTGAAGGAAGCTGCTAAAGATAAATCCCAAAAGACAAGGCGTCCGCAACCTCTTATTAAGCTTGTAATGAGAAGGTTGACTATGCTTCTATCTCTGTCTCCCCCCCCTCCATCCCTCTATACCTAGGATTAAAAACATCTGAATTCTTGATGGATGTTAGGAATTTATGTTCTGTTTCATACTTTATATTCAGGCTGGAGAGTTCTTTTCGTAGTTTTTCTAGGCCAGTACTGCATGCTGCAGCAAGAGTTGTTCAGGAGATGGGGAGAAGCCGGGCTGCTGCATTTGCTTTAGGTGTACAAGACATTGATGAAGGGGCACATATTAATTCATTTTCGGAGACAATAGATTCACACGACTCAGATAGTACTGAAGCCCCACATTCTGAAAGTAAATTATTTTCTTTGAGTACCCATCTCTTGCATCATATCTTCTATTTAGTGTTTCACAGGATCCTTGATATTAAATTCTGATATTTAGTATTTATTTATTTCTTGTGATAGTTTATAGATTGCAATTTTCAAACTTAGACATTTAGTAGAATTTTTCTTTGCATGCAGTGCCAATTGGTTTTGGCTCTTTAACAAGGCTGGCAGGTGTTATATATTCGTTGAATGGAAAGATTGTTGCATAGTTGAAAACATAGGATCATAGTTCATAAGCAGTATGATTTAAATGATTTATATTGCATATGTTATTGCTATTGTTTACTGTGTTCTTCTAATGCTTTATCATCTGGTTGTAGTTCTTTATTCCTTTTGCCCGCTTCATGTAGGTTCCCGGAGAACCGCTTCCATATCTAATGGAACTGGTAGCAAGGACACAATTGCAAGTTTGTTAGCATCATTGATGGAAGTTGTGCGGACAACTGTTGCCTGTGAATGTGTTTATGTTAGAGCGATGGTTATTAAAGCTTTGATTTGGATGCAAAGTCCACATGATTCATTTGATGAGCTGAAATCCATTATTGCATCAGAACTTTCTGATCCAGCTTGGCCAGCCACGCTTCTGAACGATGTTTTACTTACTTTGCATGCTCGTTTTAAGGTATTAATGGACATGGAAATGTCTCTTACGATTCACTTCCGCTTTGATACCATGCACTGAATTGTATGTTTCATTTTCTATTCCTGTACTTGTGATTTTCACCGCCTGTTGTGTGTCTTTGTTTGTGATGACATTCAAATTATAACACTTGTCGTTTGGCTGGGATGGGGTTGGGGGATTTAAACATTTCTTTGAATGGCCTCTGTGGTTTACGTAATTAATGAGTTAGTTGGATGTTTGAGTATTCTCTTTTTGTTGCCAAAGCTTGGATTTTATTGATGTGATGTTTATGATTTCTATATATGTTTTTTCTTTCAAAATATATTCTGCCTTCTCTTCTATTCTAAGTACTATGTGTTCTTATTTTATTTATTCTTCATAGGCAACTCCAGATATGGCTGTCACGCTTCTTGAAATTGCAAGGATCTTTGCTACCAAAGTTCCAGGGAAGATCGATGCTGATGTGTTACAACTACTATGGAAAGTAGGTTTTATTCTGTTCTCATTTCAAACTACTTCCCATGACCCTGCCTTTGATTTTAATTCTATGTTAAAATTCTTTTTAATGTTTTAATTATAGTGTCATTGCTTATAATTTTATCATTGTTTCCTTGCTTCTACATGAAAAGTACTGTCATGTATTATTTTCTTGCTTACTGATGGGCTATATAGCAATCATGGGGTAATTGCTTACAAATTAATTGTTGTATCTGTGCTTCTTTCTGAAAAGTACTGTTTTCTGTATTATCTTCTTGCTTATTGATGGCTTTCACCCTATATTTTAACTGTTCTTTATCAATTGGATTGTAATCTTTCTTTTATGTTGTTCTTTTCATACCTTAATTATTTCCAGTTTAATACTGAAGAATTTTTATCCCACAAAATTATGTCATTTTATTTATTTGTGAAAATTGATAGTGGAAATTTTTATTCATAGTATTTTTAAAATGTCCATTTTCAGACATGCCTAGTTGGAGCTGGTCCTGATGGGAAACACACTGCTTTAGAGGCAGTTACCATAGTTCTTGATCTACCTCCACCACAACCTGGATCAATGATGGGGTTGACATCAGTGGATCGAGTGTCAGCATCAGATCCAAAATCAGCTTTGGCACTGCAGAGATTAGTTCAAGCAGCAGTAAGCGGATTAATGCTTTTTCTATTTTAGTTGCAGATCATCATTTAGATTTTTGTTTCTTGTTGAACATATAAATTCACAGGTATGGTTTCTTGGAGAAAATGCGAACTACGCTGCTTCTGAATATGCCTGGGAATCTGCAACACCTCCTGGCACTGCATTGATGATGCTAGATGCTGATAAAATGGTTGCTGCTGCCAGCTCTCGTAACCCAACTCTAGCTGGTGCATTGACTCGACTTCAAAGGTGTGCATTCAGTGGGAGCTGGGAGGTATAAGCTTTTTCCTTTGTGGTCAGTTATCTATGTGCTTACCATCTATATCTTGGGCGATGATAGGTTGAATTCAAAACTGTGTAAACCAACGTTTCCATCCTTTATGGGATCGCCTGCCTAGTTTAAGTGTTGTAATCATTTAGACCTTATGATTTAAATAAAATGGCGTTTGAGAATTGATCTGCTTTGAGTAATCTGTTTTGATTTTCCTTTCTTATATGTTCTTGGTTACATGATTCTCCAGGTTCGAATTGTTGCTGCCCAAGCTCTTACAACCATGGCGATTAGGTCTGGTGAGCCTTATAGGCTACAGATTTATGAATTCTTGCACACTTTAGCTCAGGGTGGTGTTCAGTCTCAACTGTCAGAGACGCATCTCAGTAATGGGGAAGATCAAGGAGCCAGTGGTACTGGCCTTGGAGTTTTGATCAGTCCCATGATAAAGGTTCTTGATGAAATGTATAGAGCACAAGATGAATTGATTAAGTAAGCTCTTAAATATTTTGCTTCTTTATTATTAATGTGTTATATATAAGAAATGATAACTATTGATATAATGCACGATAACTATTGTTTTAAAGTATGATAATTATCCAATGAAGACCAGCTTAGGAAAAAATTTGCATCTTTATCTGATAAAATATATTTTTTATTTGTGCTATATCTTACACTGACAAAAGTTTCCTTTGTGATGATCAGAGATATTCGTTACCATGACAATGCACAAAAAGAATGGGCAGATGAAGAACTGAAAAAACTGTATGAAACCCATGAAAGGTTGCTTGATCTGGTTTCACTGTTTTGTTATGTTCCAAGAGCAAAGTATCTACCATTGGGGCCAATAAGGTAGACATTATTATGCAGACCACTTTGTGTTTGTTTAATAGATGTCAAGTTCATATGATTATTTCCGTTTGAGAGGAAAGATCATAGTTAGATGTATGAAATTATGTTTCTATTATGTTGACTTGGTTAGAATGCATTATTTAAGATGATCTTTACCTCAGTATTCCATATTTCTCTTCATGTAGGAAATGTCGGTCCTTGTATGGGTTTGGATATATCTTATATCATTTTGTAGTATGCAGCACTCATTTTTGTACATCACCACACTACTATGACTTTTTATTTTAGGGACTGAGTTTTGTTTCTTGCAAAAGATTTACTGTACTTCTTTTGTTTTGGGTGTTGGTGGATTAGGAGTCCTTTGGAAAAATGATACTTTGATAACTGGGCCAATTTTCCTTTATTCCTTCTTGTTATAAGTATGTGTTCTTTTCCCCTTGAGAAACAAGAAATTTATTGACTGGGAGACAACTATCCTGCTGTGGTCTGCTTATACTGAGGAACGTGCTATATTGATGCAGTAGTAAACAACAAGCGAGACATTTGTACTCGTGCTTGTAGTTTAGAGGCCGAGAAAACAAAAAGCGAGAAATTTGCTCTCTTGCTTGTAGTGTAGAGATTGAGAAATCTAGCTCCATATAGCTTTAACCTGAGAAAGGTTGATCGAAATTAGAAACCTAAGGACTTACTTTTGGACTACTTAGTCCTCTAATTCAAAACTCTTTAGCAAGTAAGAATCCTTAATAAACTAGACTGAGATCTTACGTCATGCAGGGACTTACATAAAAACAATCTCCTCCTGCCATAGTAGTTAGTCCTTGGTAATGTTCATGGACTGAAAGTTTAACAAGTAGATTCCCTCACAGGCATAGTTTCTGTTGACTTGTTTATGTTGTGAATTGTGTTAATATATTGGCCATATAGTTTTCCTTGGCATTGCTGATTTTTTTCTCTTTTACCAGTGGAAAACTGATTGATAAATATCGCTCAAAGCACAATATCAGTGCATCAACTGGTTTGAGTGATCCAGCTGTTGCTACTGGAATTTCCGATCTTATTTATGACTCCAAACCAGCACCTGCTGACTCTGATGCACTTGATGATGACCTAGTCAATGCATGGGCAGCAAATCTCGGTGATGATGGATTGTTTGGAAAGAATGCGCCAGCTGTGAACAGGGTAAAATGATCAATAGTAAATAGTTATTGTCTTTGTTACTACTTAGATGTCTTTTAATATGAGCTTGGATTAGTCAGTATAATCTATGGACTTATTTTGTAGACTTATTTTCAACTTGATTTTGTCCTAGGTTAATGAATTTTTGGCTGGTGCTGGAACTGATGCTCCTGATGTTGACGATGAACATATCATCTCCAGACCTTCAGTTAGTTATGATGATATGTGGGCAAAGACACTTCTAGAGACTACAGAAATAGAAGTACGTATTTTTCAAGTTATCGTTTCTGGTTGACTTGGCACAAAAGAGAAATAGGTTTTAGTGTATATGAACAAAAACTTCTTGCTGTTCACTATTTATATTCTTCGGAGTTGCAGGAAGATGCAAGGTCATCTGGATCATCATCTCCAGATTCAACAGGATCAGTTGAAACTTCCATATCGTCTCACTTTGGTGGAATGAGCTACCCTTCATTGTTCAGTTCACGACCGGTATAGTGAAAATAATAATTGATTTGAGACCACTTTGTTTTGTAAATTTTTCAGGCTCATGTTTCTGGTTCAGCAAGCTTTTACTGATTATATGTTAAGAGTAACCATGATTTTATCTGAATTAAGCAGTACTTCATAGGTTTAATAAGGTTTAAGAGGATCCAATTATCATATAAGATTACAAAAAAATCTGGCATTCTTGTTCCTATATCAATCTTGAAGTGTGTTGTTACAGTGAAACATAATTGGTTCCCATGTTTTTATTCATTTGACTAATTAATAATCTTCAACAGGAGAGGTCAGGAGGAAGCAGATTCAGCACTGCCGCTACAAGTGGTCCTTCATTGTATGAGGGTGTTGGCTCCCCGGTGGGGCTCATTGCCACTTATCTTTCATGTTTGTATCTTTCGACCGAGTAAATATTCTAATGCTTCAACCCTTTCCAGATTCGAGAAGAGCCTCCGCCATACTCATCACCTGTTAGGCAAAGGTTTGAGTCCTTTGACAGTCCTCTGGCTGGCCGAGGATCCCAGAGTTTTGAATCTCAAGATGAGGAACGGGTTTCTTCCAGCAATCCGCAACATGGAACAGCACTTTATGACTTCACTGCTGGTGGTGATGATGAGGTAAATTTCTTGTTAGATGAGAAATTATGTTGTTTGATGTGAGGTGTGGCATCTCAACATGTTCAGCTAGTTATGTACTGGGGATGATGCTTGAATCGGGGATGATGCTTGAATCTTGGATGGGCTTATCACTATTTTTATGAGCTCAATTTTCGCTCTATCTCATCCTTTTACTCAAATATTAGCATCCACTTTTTCAAATGGGAAGACAGATAATTAATGATTAATTTACGTCAATGCAGCTTAACTTGACAGCAGGCGAGGAGGTTGACATACAGTACGAAGTGGATGGCTGGTTCTATGTAAGTGTATTGCAGACAAGGCAGGAACTTATCCTTCATTAATGACTAGCTAACACCTCTCATTTTGCACGCTTGTTGCAGGTGAAGAAGAAACGCCCTGGGAGAGATGGAAAAATGGCTGGGCTTGTCCCAGTTCTATACGTTAATCAGTCTTGAGTAGTTTGGTATAGGTTACCAGAAAAATTGATCATCCCATTGTTTTTCCTTGCTGTTTGGTATGGCTGGGCCTGGTCACTTCGATGTGCTTGTTCAAGTTTGGTATTTTTGCCTGCCAGCATGATTTTTACAGCTGACACATGCCCGAGCCTCAATAACCGTCCACATTTTTGGAACAGTGGACGTTACATGAAGAATCAGTCAATGTGTGAATACTTTTTGTTCATAATTCTTTCTTAACAACCATGTTATTTAATATCATTTTTGAGCGATTGGTTGTGATTATGATGTCATAACTTGTAGCCTAAAAATGTGTGAATGTCATTTTTCTTTCTATACTAAATTGTTTATTCTTGATAAGCAATCATCACACTATCGATCCAGCGAGTGTTGACCTAGCAATGTTAGAATTTACAGACCTCAATTAGGATTATAATTCATACGCGTTTATCTTATAATTATGTTTTCCACTGGAAAAGTTGAGGAAAGAGCTTTGTATAAGAATGTGTTTATGGTAGAGAAGAAATAAAACTATTTGATTTCAATGTGGAAAAAAGAAACTTTGTCTAATCTGGGGATAATGAATGAATTCAATCCCATGGACTTTGGATAGGCCCCTTAACATTCTTGAGAGCTTTCCAAATGACGCTGTTGCACTTGATACCGGAGCCAAAGGCAATTTGCCAAATGCGATCGCCACTTTTGATCTTTGCAGTTGACTCCAAGTAAGCCAGTTCATACCACACACTGCTACTTGAAGTATTGCCGAACCTCTCAAGCGTTTTCCGGGAGGCCTCCATGTGTTCCTCTACCAGCCCTAGCTTCCGCTGTGTTTCATCCAGCACTTTCTTGCTGGTTGCCACTATGCATATGTGCTCAAATACTGTCTTGGATTTAATTTGGTTGCTGAAAAAAGCATGGTGTTGTGAGACAGGGAGAAGCAGAGACTCAATGGCATCTTTGCTCACATACACACCTTGCATCCCTTTCTCATCTTCCTCTACGCGAATGCTTTTGAAGCTCTTGTCTTGCATGCCGTGGTGAGTTCGAAGCAGTTGGTGCAGCTCATACTTGGCCTGCCATCTGTGCCGGCGAGAGCTGGAGAGCAGCATTGCAGCGGCTCCCATTCGGCAGAAGCAGTTGGGAAGGAGCTTGTCAATATGGTTACCCTTGTACCAAGTAAAGCTCACAACTTCGGTGCTCACCACCAGTGCATATGACCCTGGATAGGCCTTCATAAGGTCTTTAGCCATGTCAATGGCTATGATACCAGCAGAGCAACCCATGCCTCCTATATTGAAGCTCTGCACGTTGTTCCTCAGCTTGAAATGGTTTATGACCATTGAAGAGAGCGATGGTGTCGTGTTCAATACTCCACAGTTGACCACCAAGATTCCAATGTCCTTAGGCCGGATTTTTGTTTTGGCAAACAGCTCATTAATGGCCCCAAACATCACCAGTGCAGCCTCTTCTCTGCCATCGTTCAACGTTATCTTGTAATCTGGCTGGAAAACTATTCTGGGCATGTAGGTTTCGTCGCCTATCCCGCATTTCTTGAGAACTCGCCATTGAGAGTCTATGGAAGCTTCAGTGAAGTTGCCTGATTTTCTTGCTAACTCGATGAATTCCACCCTCGAGATCTTCAGTTTTGAAACAGACCATAATAATCATTTAGTAGTAGTTGAAGGAACGTTGATTGAATCAAATTGAACAATAGAGACAAAACGAAAGAGGGTGCTAATGATATATACCTTGAGATCACTTGGTGGACGATAACAAGCATAGTCCAATAAATATGTAGGGCGAGGAGTCAAGTAGTGGAAATAGACATATACAATCAATACAAATAAACCAACTAAAAAGAAAGCATCCATAAGATCACATTTGGTAGACAGATCTTGGCGTATGTGCTTCAATATTTCAGCACCAAAGATCAATAAGACAATTGGCGCAGTCATCAAGATATAAAACCATCGGCAAATGAGGTAACCAAAACCAAGCTTCACATATTTGAGACTGATTGAAGCAAGGAAATCTGGCAAGGTTGGCGGAATCTTGATGGAGAAATGAACAGATCCATCCTTGGGACTAGAATTATTGTTCTTACTCTCTGCTTGTAATTGCTTCACCTCATGATGATGATCTATTGCCATTGATGCATAGGTTGATCAGTAGTTAAGTTTTTGATATAATGGTCTTTGTGTTTGAATATCATTTATGGACCAAGAGATATAGAAAATGAGAAGCGGGTTGGACTGAATGAAGAGCTATATAATTGTAACTTACTGGTGTTGCCTACTTGCCTTTTCGTATGGGATAATTATTATTAGTTTATAACAAAAATTGATTAGGCCTTTTGTGCATGAGGCACAACAGCAGCGGGTTTGTAGTACCATGAAACTTGTGTGTACCATGCTAGCCATACCCTATACCTAGTATAAGTAACTACTAATCAAATAGTTAACAATTATACTGATCTCATATAACGTATACTAGTGCAATTTTTTCATTCTTTAAATAAATTTGAATTTGGCGTTACATGCAATGCAAGCTCATAAAATTATAGTACGTAGCTGAGTGTTTGGTAATTAGGACTTAGGAGTATCAAACTTACGGAGTCGTATATGCTGCGGGGTTAGAGGCTATAGTTTAGGTAAACTCAAGGAGTTACAAATCACGTGAGCTTGGGAGCTAGCCATACAAATAAATCTGTCTTATTGGGAAATATACCGAACAACACTACATGCACTTAATTTATACAATAATAAACAATAACCTAACAATAATATAATATATATTTATATTTATATATAAGTGGAAGCCTTTTCACAATCATCAATGATCCAATTACACCATTTATATGAATATATATTCACATATTTATTTGAGCTTCTTTCCTTTCAAGAATCTGTCTCGGTTACTCATTACAATATTTTTATTTCCTAGATCATTGTCCTTTCTCTCAGCTTGGTTCCCAATCTTCCCCTCAATGAAAACCCGCCATGTATTAATAAATCAACCCCTTTCCAACTCTCAAAAAAATGAATTTATAGTGCAGTGTATTAGTTTTCATTCAAAACCTCCCACTCGATCATAATACAAAAGAGCATCATTAACAACCTTAATTGACTAAATAAAGCGGACTTATTAGAAACGCAGAGTCGCAGTACCATGACCCTGATTTCCTGACATAAGCATGTTTTTATTTCCATGACCAGACTAATCCAACGTACCCAGCGGTACTCTTGACTTGTGTAAGAATCAAAATTTGAGAGCCACTCTTTACAATTCTTCAACTTGTCTTCAAACTTAGTAGAAGTTTTGTGAGAATGATTACATGATTGTGTTATTTTCTCAGCTTTCGCTTCTCCTTTTGAAACTACACCCCTCAGATAATGTAACCTCACATATAATGTCGCTAGTGTAATATATGATATTGTAAATGATTGAAATTGATTCTATTACAAGAAATATTACTTAAGTATACATGTAAGAAATGTCTAGGAATATCAACAATCCTATATGTATGCAGAATAACTAGTACATATTCAAATTAAGGAACGAGATATACCTCCAACTATTTATGCAATTGCTCCGTGATCTATTAATCTTTAGATCTACAAAAATAAAAGGAAAAGAATTAGTGGGGTATACATCTTCCAAACTCTCACTAACTCTATAAAATAAAGTGTGAGAATAAGTAGTGTGCTTGAGGACCAATACCCTATATTTATATAGGTGAGACTCTGTCACAATTGATGCCAAAATATTAGATAATCAATAAGGATATACAAAATTGGGTAACTAAAAATATGTTGACCATATTAAGAATATTGAGTCAACTAATCATAATATTGATTTTAATCGGAATCAATTAAAATTGTTGTGTTTTGTAATTCAGATTAATTCATAATATTCTAACATTATCTCATTTGATTGGCATTCAAACTAAAGTACCACTTAAGCCCAATAATTATTCTTATTATGTAACAAACACACAAATCATGGGGATATTATTATATTCTATTTATTACAATGTATTTATTACTCAACAATATATATGTGACTATGCAACTTAATGAATAAATCTTATATTTATTCAGGTCCAATGAAGATAAATTTTCTCAAATGAAATTAAGGTTCACGTGAATATGAGAAAATATCTAAATAAGAGTTTCATTAATAACTTTAATGAAAAATTACATAAGGGAAACAAAATCTCATATTCACTTTATGATCATTGAATTTATGTAGTGACATGCCTTTAGTGAAGGGATATGCGATCATTCAATTCAGTGCTTGCATGCTTAATGACCATTTTAAATTTCTTGAACACGCTCCTTCATAGCTAAATACTTAATGTCGATATAGTAGCTTTGACTACAATTATTGTTGTTTTTAGCCATAAATACTGTAGCTAAATTTGTCGCAAGGTTTTCTTTATTGCCTAGAAATAGAATCTACAACTCTAGGGCCTAAAACTCTATAGTTATACACCATACGATGTATTATCAAAACAATAAATGAATTCGACTTCTAGGAATGACAATCAGTATTCTCCATGGCACAACCCTACCAATAAATACAAAAGTATAATTAAATGTTGATTTACTTGAATAATAAATATAACCAGAGAAATCTGATTCTGACTAGTTAACTATATTCCAGATTATTAGTGTAACGACCCAATTTTTCTACTTATCAACTCACTAGGGTTACTACTTGCGTACTCGAGTGGTCAACAACCTCTAAAAGTCAACTCTTTTGAAAATAGGTCGTTACGTTACTAAAAGTGCACTAACTGAGATAAAATGACTTAAAAAATCACAAATAGTCTTTAATGCACGTTGTTGGGATCATAAATCGATAAAAACATAAAAATAGTATGGTACTTGAAAATTCTTAAAATAAATGTCATTTTAAAACTTAGAATAGTATTCTTAAAACAACATGAAACTGATGCAGAAGTCTTGAGCCCCTCTCCAACCCTATAGGTTGGGTTTATCACAATATACATATTTCTGATGGAATCTGTAACGCCCCAACTCCAGGGACTATTACGGTGTACCTTGTAAACAGTGCTAAACTCGCTAATCGAGTCATTTGGCCAAATCGTGTAACTAAGTATGACTAGCGGTTTAGGGATTAAAATTTTTGGATAAGATAGAACGTTTCATTAGAACGTTTAACTATACATTGGGATCCCAAAAATATAATTTCAGAGTTTACTACAAGAAAATATTTACAACAGGCCGTTCTATGCGGAAAAACAGGGTTTAACCCTAGTTCCCCTTTAAACCTCGGCCGTGGCGGACGAGCAGCTGCATATGTACACGTCATCACCTAAGCTCTCCAACTCAAGGATGGTCCAGCTTTCTTTTGCCTTTACCTGCACCACATAGCACCCGTGAGCCGAAGCCCAGCAAGAAAACATAATATAACATGACATAATATCGACAGTGATTGTATTAATTATTCAGGACCAACAGTCCAAACAAATAGATGACTATCACAAAAGTCACAAATATGGGGACAACACCCTTTAGCCATGTGATGATAGGATCACCAGGGCTTAACAGATATCAAAAATCACCAATATAGGAACAACACCCTTTAGCCATGTGACGATATGATCACCAGGGCTTAGCAAATAAGTGAGCATCTTACTAGCTTTAACATGATAGGTGCATGATGATTAGTCACCAACATAAGCTTCCTCCTGACTCTAGAGTCATAACTATGGAACAACGTTCCCTAGCCATGTGACAAAAAGTCATCGGGGCCATATGCCCTGGCTCTGAATAACTAGTCTCAGACTAGCCAAGCGCTTATAAGTTCGTCGACCTTAGGGTCGGTCCAGCGTTAATACCCCATATGAGTCATTCTTGCCGATATCGATTAGATCTAATCTTCATTTGGCTCGGCGTTCATGATGCTATGCCATATCTGACTCTTAGGTCAGTAAAACACGACCAGTGTTCAACTCATTGTGAACTTGACTAATAAATCACAACTTCACAGATGGATCTAACACCGTTGCCGATTCTGACTAATAAGTCAGTGCCATTCACAAGTAAGCCATGCCACCAAACATATACCACATGACCAATATCCATTTACAAGGTATTCAACATGCTTACTTAACTAGTACAAGTACAATTAGGACCATGCACGAACACAGAGGCTCAAGCTCTGAACGATACCATATTCAGTATATAAAGCATGTCCTAATCACATGTTTCTTGTGCATCATATGCATTATATTTAACAATCCAACATGCACCAATAATAGCCATGCAAGTCACATTAACACAGGGTGCAGTTTTCTTACCTCAGATTCGAGCTAGAATGATTAAAAGAACGACCCTTGAGAACGATCAACTTTTAGTCCTTTAGCGGTCACCTAGTCATAACCAAATATGGGACACCATTAATAAAAATGATTAACATAGGTTCCTAAACCAATATCTAGCCTCCGGGACATCAATCCAAACTAAACCGAGTAGTAGGATCGACCTCGAGGCCTAAGGCTAGCATCCCCGAGTCAAAAACCCATTTCTGGCCAAAAATGCCACTATGGGCCGCGACTCACCACAGCCATGCCACGGCTCACCTCTCTGACAGAGGCATTTCCTCCCCAGAAACCAACATAGGCCGCGGCTCACCATAGCCATGTCGCGGCCCTTTACGCAAAACAGCTAACAACAACCTTTCTTCCCCTGCGTTTCTCCTCGAAAGCAAACTTTCAAACTAGTCCCAAACCTCATTCAAACACTCAATCCAACCCCCAAACATCATCTATATCAAACCCTCATCAAAATCCAAGTTAAACACTGTTATCCAAAAAACTGGTGTAGATGACGTGGCGAGTGATTCCCGGACGCGTGGCTGACACTTGGAGGAACTCTACTAGGGTATCGACCAGAAGACAAATTATAAGCAGTAAGCAGCCGAAGTTTACCTGCGACCAGATTGGTCGCAGGTTCCGCATGCTTCATGACGTTTCTATAAAGATCTTGGTTAATCCCGAAATTGACTCCCACAATCTCCTGAGTATCCGATTATTTAGGAGAGAATATCTGTAACAGATTCATGTAATCCCCCTTGAGCCTATAAATAGAGAAAGATAGCTCAAGGAAGGGACTTTTGGCTTTCGAATTATTTGAGACTAGAGTAATTCTATTTGAGATATTGTATTGTTGTTCAGAGGTTAGTGAAACTCATTGAACCCTAGTTCTTTGATCACTCCTTTGATTCTCATATCAATAACAATCTAAGTGGACGTAGGTTATTACCAAATCCTGGGGCCGAACCACTATAAAATATCGTGTTCTTATTATTTTCGTCATCACGTTCTTTTCAACGCATTCATCCACGTCAAGCGTATTTTGACTCCGTGTCAGTTGACCAAAATCAGGGTCAACATTCTGGTGCTTTCATTGAGAGCTTGGTATATCACTGTTGAGAAAACCAATGGCGAAAACTGCAAAGAAAACCGGACAGGCAGCCGCCGCTGCACCATCAAACTCGCCTCCTCCTCCTCCTCCTGCAAGCGTGGCTGAGGATGAGCCACATTTGGACTTTGAGGAAAAAGAAATGGATGACGCGACGCTGAAGAGTACTCTGGGGGCATTGCATGAAGAGCTGGCCAATCTGAGGGCCAGTCAGGAAAGTGTTGCCGAAATCATGGCGCGGCAGCAGCAAGAGATTGAACGGCAACGCGCGGAGTTAAGTGAGAGGCAGGCAGAGATGGACCGTCGCCAGAGCGAAGCCATGGCAGCCCTCGAGGCAGCCTTGCAATTGGCTAGGAATCAGGCTGCACTTGCCTCGCAGCCTGATCAACCTACGAATGGGCCACCCCACAGGGGTCCCAATCCTAGTCCGCCTATCCAACCCTCGATCCCACAAAGGCCCAAGCAGCCACCAGCGCCTCAGGACGATGTCCCATTAGGAGACCCTAAGGCACAGCCTCCTTCCCAAGCTGGCCGTGGCAATCCCCCGCAGCAGAGGCAGAATAGGACTGGGCAACAGCCTCGTAGTCCTAGACGCCATAGGGGTGACGAGCCGAACCTTCCGAACAGAGGACAGCATCCTCCTGGTAACAGGATGAACTCAGAGTTAGGCTCTGCGGTCCGAGGTCCCCCACAGCATGATAATGCACGGGGACCCAACGACCAACGCAGGCCACCCTCTAACGCTCGGGACGTTTCAGCCCGGGAAGGATATCGAGGGAACAGTCAATCCCATCACATCCAATCACGGTTCAGAGATGGAAATGGTTATGATGAAACCGATCCTGGCAGAGGAAATGCTGGTCGAAGGAATGAAGAAAGAGGTGGAAACAGGAGCCAGCCACCTCAAGATGACCAACCTGGCAGACGGGATGCTGGGGGGCAACCTAGGCAAAATAATTTCTCCAACCGGCTCGGAGCTTGCGAGCAGCGGAGAAGAGACGAGGACTTGAGAGATGTACTCAATGATCGTCGCGAGCGGCATGGCGAGAACATCCCCCCAGCAATAGAAGCCACAGCGATTCCCGTCGCTGTACAGGCCCAGATAGATGCCCTTAACTAGGCGGTGCAACAGCTGGTCGGGGGAAGAACATCTCACATCGGTCACGACAGGAGGAAAGGCACTCCTTTCGTCCAGAGGATAGCTATGGCAGAGACTCCTAGTAAGTTTAAAATGCCTACGCTTCCAAACTTTGATGGATACGGTGACCCGGTATCTCACGTCAATAAGTTCGAGATACAAATGGACATTCAGAAAGTGTCCGAAGATGCTCGGTGCAGGATCTTCCCTGCAACACTTTTTGATGTCGCGCAGGAATGGTTTTTTAAGTTCCCTCCTGGAAGCATAGTTTCCTGGGAGATGTTCGTAAAGGAGTTTTACGGATAGTTTTACGCAGGTCGTGTGCATCCGACCGAGGCAAACCAGCTGGTTGAAATACGCCAGCAGGATGGAGAATTGCTTAAGGACTACATCCAGCGCTTTATGAGGGTAGCAGCTGGAGCAAAAACAGTGGGGGACGAAGGCAAGATGATGGCCATAACCGCAGGGGTTAGACGTCACACCCCCCTCTGGAAAAGCCTCCGAAAGGATGGGGTTAGAACTACCCAGGAATTCTTGGACCGGGCTAATCGTTACATCAAGCTCGAAGATGCCATTGTCGACGATGGAAAGCCTCCAGGCAAGGATAAGAAGGCAGCCAAGCCCGCTAAAGCCGCCAATGGGTCTAAACCTAACGGCAACGGCAACGGCAACGGGAACGGTAACGCCAATGGCAAGAATGGTGGAAAACGGCCACACAATGAGCCTTCCACCTCCGACAATAAACGAGCCAAGGGTAACCGTTATGAACCTCGGTTCACTAACTACACTGCCCTAGTTGAGTCTCGGGGAGAGGTCTATCAGGCCACGAATTCCAGTGTGCCTTATAAGAAGCCTGCCCCCATTCGAAAGGATATTTCGAAAAGAGACACTACCAAGTTCTGTCGTTATCATAACGACTACGGACATGACACCAACGAATGCAACCAACTGAAGGATGAAATCGAGTTCCTTATTAGACAAGGACACTTGAGAAGATACGTACGGGCCTTGGGAAATTCCCAACGAGAAGCTCCAAGTGGCAACGAGAAAGCGCCCACACGCCAACGCTTGCCACCTTTGCAGCCTGCCCCCATGACTGGCACACTGTTAACCATTTGCGGAGGCCCGCACCTCGCTGGAAATAGCGGAAAGGCCAGGGAACGATACGCTCAGACTCTGCGCCACGACCGGGACATCGAGATGATGATTGTGGAGGACCGCGCGCCAAAAAAGGCTCGATCAGAAGAGGGTGAGATAACCTTCTCTGATAGCGATGCCCAACATGTCCGGTTCCCACATTCTGATCCGCTGGTCATGGATATCCAAATGGCCAACATGATGGTGAAAAGAGTGCTGGTCGATACAGGAAGTTCGGCCAATATCATGTATAAGTCTTCGCTGGAACGCATGAAATTGTCCGTTAAGGACCTGAAGCCCTGCAACCAGACAATATACGGCTTCTCTGGTGAGGGACTCACCCCCGCAAGATCAATCAGACTACCAGTGACGACGGGTACAGCGCCTGCTACCAGGACATTACTCGCTACTTTTATAGTAGTTGATTGTCCTTCGGTGTACAATGCCATCATTGGGAGACCTATACTGGTTGATCTACGGGCCGTCACCTCTATGTGGCACTTGGCCATGAAATTCCCGACAGACGCAGGGGTAGGACGCGTGTTGGGAAACCAAAGGGAGGCCAGAGATTGCTATAACGCCTCAGTCACGAAGGCAAAAAGGGGAACATCAAAGAGCACTACCTCAGATAGGTTGCAGATGGCAATTGATACACAAGCCCAATCCGGTGATGAAGTCACCAAATAGGGTGTTTCCCAAAGAGAGGATAGAGATCTAGATCCTCGCTTTGGGGATTTTGAAGAGAACGTTGGACCCGTCGAGGACCTGGAGGAGGTCCAACTCGACGAAAAAGACCCGACAAGAGTCGTGAAGGTCGGGAAAAACCTAGAATCAACCACGAAGCATGCACTGGTGGAATTTTTGCGAAAGAACTAGGAGGTCTTTGCCTGGTCGCACAAAGACATGGCTGGGATAGACCCTGCAGTTATCAGCCATGTCCTGAACATAGACAAGACTTTTCCACCCGTACAACAAAAAAGAAGGCTGCTCGATAAGGATCGATCGAGAGCCTTAAAAGAAGAAGTTGAAAGGTTAAAGGAGAATGGGTTCATCAGGGTGGCGTTTTATCCATCGTGGGTCTCCAATCCAGTACTGGTTCCCAAGCCTAATGGCAAATGGAGAACCTGTGTGGATTTTACAGACCTCAATAAAGCCTGCCCAAAAGACTGCTTCCCACTCCCCAGAATCAACCAGTTGGTCGATGCTACTGCAGGACATGAGATCCTCTCCTTCATGGATGCATATTCGGGCTACAACCAGATTAGCACGCATCCCCCTGACGAGGATCACACCAGCTTTCGGACCGATACGGGCTTATACTGCTATAAGGTAATGCCCTTCGGACTGAAAAATGCAGGTGCGACTTACCAGCGGTTAGTTAACCACATGTTTAAAGAATTGATCGGGATAAACATGGAGGTGTACGTGGATGACATGCTGGTAAAGTCTAAGAAGGAAAAAGGACATGTGAAGGATTTACAAGAATGTTTTGATGTATTGAACAAGTACCAGATGAAACTAAATCCTCTCAAATGTTCCTTCGGAGTTGGATCAGGGAAGTTTTTGGGGTTCATTGTAAATTCAAGAGGAATCGAGGCCAACCCCGACAAGATAAAAGCCCTGATCGACATGAAATCGCCAGAAAAGATCAAAGATGTACAAAGTTTAACCGGGAGGATTGCAGCCCTAAGTAGATTTATTTCAAAATCAACAGACAAATGCGTCCCTTTTTTCAATCTACTAAGGGGCAATAAGAAGTTTGAATGGACAGGAGACTGTGAGCAAGCTTTTCAGGCCTTGAAAGCACACATGGCACAGCCTCCCATTTTATCAAAGCCAATCGAAGGAGAAGCTTTGTTCATTTACCTGGCGATCACTGAAGTTGCTGCTAGTGCGGTACTAGTACGAGAGGAAGAAGGCGTACAGAAAGCAGTGTACTATGTAAGCAAGAGGCTGATCGGAGCAGAATTAAGGTATCCTCCCATCGAAAGGTTAGCATACTGTTTAATCTTGGCCTCAAGGAAGCTACGTCCTTACTTTCAAGTCCATCCTATCACAGTATTGACCGACCAGCCCCTTCGGCAAGTCCTCCAAAAACCAGAGGCAGCTGGGCGCTTATTAAAATGGGCAGTCGAACTAGGGCAGTTCGATATCACATATTCACCGCGAGCAGCAGTAAAAGGACAAGTCTTGGCTGATCTTATTGCAGAGTTCACCAAACTCCCAGACTGCGAGCAGTGCGAACAACCTAATGCGCCTGAGCCTCAAGATAAAGCTCCTTCGTGGAAGTTATTCACGGATGGGTCGTCCAACGAATCCCACGCAGGAGCGGGAGTGATATTGATAACGCCAGAAGGGCATCGATTTCACTGTGCCATCAGGTTCGACTTCATCGCATCAAATAATGAAGCCGAATACGAAGCACTCCTCGCTGGATTGAGAATGGCGAAAGACTTGAGCATAAAGACGCTTGATATTTACAGTGATTCACAGCTGGTAGTGAATCAATTTCTAGGGGAATATCAAGCATGGGGCCTAAAAATGGTGGCCTACTTAAATAAAACCAAAGACCTGCTAGCCCAGTTCACGAAGTATACCCTCCATCAAATACCGCGGGATCAGAATTCGAATGCAGATGCCTTAGCCAAACTCGCGAGCGCGAAAGGTGCTGACACTTTGAACATTGTACCTGTAGAAAGATTGAGTGAGCCAAGCATAAAAGCAATTGAAGCCAATATGGAAGTCCGAATGAAGGATACATGGATGGCACCTTACTTGGAGTATCTGACAAATGGTGTGCTACCAACAGATAGGAACAAAGCCAGAGCTCTACAAAGGCAGGCTGCTAGGTACATACTGGTTGATGGTGTTATGTACAGGAGAGGATATTCAATGCCACTACTCAGATGCGTTACACCAGAAAAAGCTAAGGAACTAATGAAAGAGGTGCATGAAGGCTTCTGTGGGGATCACGCTGGGGGGCAGAGTTTGGAAAAAAAGATTCTAAGGTAAGGCTACTTTTGGCCGAAAATGAATGAAGATTCAATGGTGTTTGTACGAAGATGCAATAAATGTCAAAGGTTCTCCAAAATTCCACGAGCAGCTCCAAACGAGTTGAAACAGATGCAGAGCCCGTGGCCTTTTGCAATATGGGGAATAGATTTGATTGGCTCCTTGCCAACCGGAAAGGGTGGAGTTAAATACGCCGTTGTGGCGGTCGACTACTTCACCAAATGGGTCGAAGCTGAACCACTCGCTACCATAACGACCAAGAAAGTTCTTGGCTTTGTCATCAAGAACATTGTTTGCCGGTATGGTTTGCCTCGAAAGATCGTTTCAGACAACGGAACCCAATTTGACAGCGACTTATTCACCGACGTCTGCGAAAGGCATGGGATTATTAAAAGCTTTTCTTCAGTTGCGCATCCACAAGCAAACAAGCAAGTAGAGGCCGTGAATAAAACTCTTAACGACACCTTGAAGAAGAGGCTTGAAGACGCTAAAGAAGCATGTCCAGAGCAGCTGCCTGAAGTCCTCTGGTCGTATAGAACGTCTCACCGAACAGCGACAGGTCATACCCCATTTTCCTTAGCCTACGGATATGAGGCTATGTTACTTGTCGAGTTAGATCCCCCCTCACATCGACGCATAACATACGACTAGGACCAGAACAACCAACTGATGATGGAGTCCCTAGACTCAATTGACGAGATACGAGAGAAAGCCCAACTCCGAGTTGATGCGTACCAGCAAAAGGTCGCCCGGTACTTTAACTCAAAAGTAAAAGAAAGAAAATTCAACGTCGGTGACTTGGTGCTACGACGAGTTTTCTTGAATACCCACGACCCCACTGCTGGAGTACTCGGACCTAATTGAGAAGGACCTTACCAGATTGAAGAAGTCCTTCACCCGGGCACCTACAAACTTGCACGGCTAAACGGAGATCTCGTTCCACGTTATTGGAATGGAGAACACCTGCGCAAGTATTATCAGTGAACAGTCCTTTTTAAAGGACTGGCTTGTATTAAAATTAACTTTTTACAAGTTTTGCAAAAAGGGTTAGCCACGTTGTATGGCTAATCGCTTATATATGTAAGATCCTTTTTTAGGATCACTCGTAAAGACATGTTTAATCCATTTTTAATACGAGATTATAAGGGACTGTGCGTAGCCAGTCATTCTTGCCAACCTTTGTAAATTTATGTTTACAAGTATTTGTTCATTACGTGTGTTGTTTTGCTGTAGTATAAGTATTACGTTTCCTACCGAGCAGAAATGTTCGAACAGGTCGTGGTCAAGGCAAGTGACCCAGGACCTTAAGCTCCTCGATCACTTGGGGGGCATATAAGGCACATAGATAGCAAAGCGTACCATGAGGTATGTAAACACATGAACAAAATGAGTGAAAGCATGCTAAGGTACTTAGAGTATTTTTCAAAATTTATATTTTGTTAAATCAAACCAAAATACTATGCTAAGTTCGGTCATACAGACATATGTTATCGTTAATGAAAAAATCATAACATTATAATGCAGTCTTTTACACCGCAAGCATCACTACTTGGATGTAATTGTTCAAATAAAAGGAAAGTTTGCTACCCATGCAGCAAATTCAATATATATATATATATAGTCTTTACATCACGACCCGTAGGTCGTGTAATTAAAGAAAGAAAAAAAAAATAATAAGTTCAAGAAGCATCAGGAGCAGGAGGGTCTTTGTAAACATTCTGGTTGGTCGTATCCTCAATGACTCCTCCTTCCTCTGCGCCAGCGATGCTTGGGGAGGTAGGGATCCTTGCTCTTTCCTCTTCTTCAGCCAATCGAGCAGTACAGCGGGCCAGCTCAGCATTCTTGACATCTTCTGAAAGGTAGTCAAAGTTGGCGTCCTGGTTGTGTTTCCAGAATTCATAAAAGCACCGAAGCGTCGCATTCTTGTACCTTTCCAGATCTTTGGCATTGGCAAGCTTCAGCTGCTCTATTTGGCTCTCAAGAGCAGCCATGGTCGTGTCCTTGGCAAGAAGCTCCTCTTTGAGTCTCTTGCATTCGTGATATTGGACTCGGCTGGCCTCCTAGTACTCCTCCCTCTGCTTCCTCAAAGCTGCCTTTGAAGCTTCGACCTCCGCCAGCTTTTCCACCGCATCATCCTTCTGCTGGGTGACCGCCTCCAACTCCCCAGCATGCCTGGCTTCTGCAGCCTGAAGCTCCTCAGCAACTTTCGCCTGGTACCTCTCGATGGCCTTTGCCCGAGCCTGGTCGATGGTAGCTTGGGCACAGGTACGAGCAGCAGTTGCAGTCAGCAAGGCCTGTGGATAAGAGATAAAGTTAGAGTCTGTTGCCAAGACAAAGAGATAAGAAATGCTTACGCTGGCCATTTCGTTTAGGGCCCTGTTCAGAATTTGGTCGATCCCTATTTTCTCTGCCTCAGCCATCGCATCCTTGCAACGGTCGTACCTCACAATGTGTGCAAGGCGGTCCTTGGCTACTCGCAAGGCGCGGTTCGAAAGTTTGGCCCCAAGAGCTTCATCCCGCTGGGTCTGTTCTTTGGTGGCTGCAGGTGGAGGGTTCGTCGTAGCAGGCGGGGTTTCCTTCTCGACAGGAACCGAAGGCTGGGCAGAAGTTTGCCCAGTTGGCGCGTCCTTGGGAGGATCTTCTGTTCGACTCTTCTTGGTAGGAGGTCCTTGGCTCGATTCGCCATTATGCCTCCTGGACGTCTTTCGCCAAACCAGAGGGACCCCTACCTCCTCCTCGGTCTGATATAAGTCGAAGACATTAGGAGTGGCCATATCTGCGTACAAATGAACATATGCAAATGGTAAGATAAACGCAGATAAAAACTCTTGATAAAATAGGAAAGAGGTCACAAAGTTTAATACCCGAGCTACAACTACTGGTCGCTATACTATTGACTCTATTAGTCACACACTCACTATCTGGCACGAAGAAGTCTGGCCCTAGATTTGGAGTGTACGTAAAGTTGCCCTCCCCGTCAAACAAGTGACAGGGAATTGGCAAGCTATTTAAAAGCGAAATAACTGTACCATTTTCATCGGAGGATTCCCCCAAGTCCACAACAGATTCTGTTGCCTTTTGTTTCCCCTTGCCTTGGGGGGCAGAAGGCCTTTCTGCGGAAGGATTGCCCGTGGGTTCCCTGATTGTAACCCCCGTCGGCCTCCTTCGTGGAGGGGACGCAGGGGGTTGCTGCTCGGGACCCCCCTCGGCAGTGGCATCTGCTACCACGGGTCCTCTTGTTTCATGGCGAGGAGCCAGGAGGCCGAATAGCCTCAGATTTTCATCAGTGACCAAGGACTTGACGCTTTTTTCTGCGTCTGTCATCCTGGGCAATGCGGTGGACCTCAACACCATGTCTGGTGTTGGGGTCGGACGTAACCATGGGCCTGAAAGACAAAGTGAACTTTAAGAAAAATGAAGGGAAATTCGCTGATGAAAAGTATCGACCAGTAAAAACAGCACTTACCTCCTCGAGCGAAGGCCAGGTTGTTGCTGGTCATGTCCGGAGTGAGGAAGTACTCCTTGCTGTACTGCCCCACGTTGGATATGTGTGTAGTGTCACTCAGGAATGTCCGGTTTGTCTCCTGGTGACAAAGATGGAAGAAGCCCGTCCCATACTGTTGAGGGTTGGACTTGAGGTCGAAGAGATAATTGACCTCATAGGGGGTAGGTTCTGGCCATTTTTTAAGTTTGTACAGGATATAGAGTGCGGCCAGCATTCTATATCCATTTGGAGTAATTTGGAAGGGGGCGACACCAAAATAGTTGGCCACCCCCTGATAAAAATGATGTAGAGGGTGGGTAGCCCCCGCCTCTATATGATACCTAGATCAAGCACTGTAAACACCTCCGGGAAGGTTAGCCCTTTGGTCTGCAGCATGAATTTTGAGATTGACCCCTGTGCGAGGATACTTCCTGAGGTAGTTGGCAAGCATCCGAGGAGTCACTTGGCTGGTCGGGGAGAGATACCACTCGACATCAGGAAGATTTTGATGACGAGGGCGGGCTCTGATTTGGATATTAAGGTCAGGAGCGGGATTTTCTCGACCACTGGTCGAAGGAACCCTAGCCTGTGAATCAGGCTGGGCAGGAGAGTTTGGGCTATCTTTGGAGTCGGGTCTTTTCTTTCCTAAAGATTTAGAACGGGCCATTTGAGGAGGTGATGGACGAGGTGTAGAAGAAGATCGATAAAATGGGATTTCGGAAACTCGGACGGACGATTGTTCTTCACCTTCGAGCAGCTGGGCAAGAATATCGTCGTCGATGGGCCGTGCACCTCCCCACAAATCTGGCATTAAAGTCTGCAAACAGAAGAATGGGGAGGTGAGGATAGAGAATTTTTAAGACTTTTTAGAATAACGCTGGTCGAGTGTAAAAGTTAAGCTTTTATACAGCAGCATTCTAACAAAAGCTAAAATTTTCCACGCGAACAGTTTGAGAAACAGATCAAAGGGTGAAAGCAAAAAGTTTTTCATAAAATCTTTTTCAACTCCCCTTAGGGCGGGAAAAACCTATTTTTTCGGCTGGCCTAAAAATCGAACTCTTACTTCGGTTTTACGTCCTAAAAAGTATGATCTCAACTATCAAACTAACTCGTAACTTTTTTCACCCACAAGACATTCTACTGACAAGCATCTCAACCCAGAAATAGATGAACTCAACAGTCAACATACAAAAAACATGCATTACAAAAATATGAAACATAAAGATTCCAAGACTTACCAGAAAGAAGGTTGTGGAGATTGGTAAGAGTTTTCGGAGATCAGGGAACTCTTGGGCTGAGTCTTGAAAACGCAGAAGGACGGTCTCCGAAAGAAAATGGAAGCTCTGGTTTTAGGGTTTCTTGAAAGAGTAATGGCGTGCGTAAAAAGAAAAAGAGAACTTTGGAGATGTTATATATAAGTTTTGTCTGTGGCATTAAAAGGGATTAATCATCAACTTCCCCTTTTTCGAAGTATGGGGAAACGAGATAGCTGTCAAATTATTACTAGGGAAGCGAAAAGGCATGATTAGACAAGAGTAGGTTGCTTTTTCCAAGAACACACGAAGGGTTCTGACACGTATGGCGGGGTCACCGAAGAGTCGTTTCCTCAAAAGTTTATTTATTGCTCGTAATAAATAAACTTGGGGGGCAAATGTTATCCAAAAAACTGGCGTAGATGACGTGGCGAGTGATTCCCGGACACGTAGCTGACACTTGGAGGAACTCTGCTAGGGTATCGACCAGAAGAAAAATTATAAGCAGTAAGCAGCCGAAGTTTACCTGTGACCAGATTGGTCGCAGGTTCCGCATGCTTCATGACGTTTCTATAAAGATCTTGGTTAATCCCGAAATTGACTCCCACAATCTCCTGAGTATCCGATTATTTAGGAGAGAATATCTGTAACAGATTCATGTAATCCCCCTTGAGCCTATAAATAGAGAAAGATAGCTCAAGGAAGGGACTTTTGGCTTTCGAATTATTTGAGACTAGAGTAATTCTATTTGAGATATTGTATTGTTCTTCAGAGGTTAGTGAAACTCATTGAACCTTAGTTCTTTGATCACTCCTTTGATTCTCATATCAATAACAATCTAAGTGGATGTAGGTTATTACCAAATCCTAGGGCCGAGCCACTATAAAATATCGTGTTCTTATTATTTTCGTCATCACGTTCTTTTCAACGCATTCATCCACATCAAGCGTATTTTGACTCCGTGTCAGTTGACCAAAATCAGGGTCAACAAACACCAACCTAACTTCCATTAATTCCAACTATCCATCAAGAAATCACAAGCTGAAAACTAAAGCCCAAAACAAAGTATACCATAAAATTAATGGCTGAAACTTACCTCAAGCTTGCTTTAGGCGCCCCTCACTGAATGAACCATAGTCCTAAGTCCTCAAGCCTTGCTCTCCTAGCTTGTTGCCTCGGTTTGGGTTCTCAAAATTCAAAGGAAAATGAAGGGAAGGACAAGTACGGGAGAGAAAGAAGGAGATAAGGATGATGCTCTGTTTTTGTTCTGTATTTTCTACAACCTTCCAAGTCAATATAAATCCAAACCAAATGACCTAAATGCCCCTAGGTCATTAAAAGTTTCTAAAGCCTTCCCAAGGGAAAAATTGTCCTTTTCAACCTATCTCGCTAATTATAATTAACACCCTCAAATTCCCGCTATTCGCAATAATCTCGAATACCAATAAATCATATCCCATTACCCTTTAATTCCCAGTAATGTTCTAATCATTAAACTCACCCCGAGACTCACCCCGAGCCTCGAACTTAAACCCGTTATGGCTAGACCGAACACTTACATTCCATGATCGTCTCATGCCGAATAGCTCGAACCAATCCACCTTATAATGTGGCTATATCACAAGCATGCACCCAAAATACACAATTACGCCCACAGCGGCCAAATTACCAAAATACCCTTATAATCATAAATACACCCATATGCACGCATTTACCATCATATAATAATATAATTCACATAACATGCATATGATCATTAAATAGCATCATAATTCAATTATGGCCCTCCCGGCCTCCTAATCAAGGTCCTAAACCCTATTAGGAAAATTCGAGGCATTATAGAATCCCTGTAGGAAAAACATTTAGAGTGCACAGGGAAATTGCATGGTGGGCCGTTGATTAACAACAACAAAAATTTCCCACCGCTCATATAAACAATTTATACGTTCAAGAATATATGCAGGAACCATTAATATACAATATTATTAATCATGCAACTTAAATATATACACGCCCATACATGTATATATAAACATAGATATACACGCATAGATATATATACATACTCACAACTATATTACATGCACACTTATGCAAATATTTCAGGACATAAATATTTACCTGTTGAAGTCTATCAAGTGTCATTGAGTCTTTTCGTATGAATAACGATCTTCCTATCCAATTCTTTGAGTACTCAGATCTTGCGGAGTGTTCTTAACATCTCAAGATGTGGGTGGGCACATAGAGAACAAATATTTGTAATTTAGAAATCACAAGTTTATCTTAACACATGAGAACTTGGATTATGGCTTGAGAAATGTTGGAATAATAAGAGAAGAAGATAAAGAATTTCTTGTCTGACAATTTTCTGAATCTCTTATGAATCACTATTTTTTTTCTCTTATTATCACATAATATATATATGTTGTATATTACACTATTATTCATAATAATAAAATAACAATGATGATATGAATAGATTTAGGTAATATCTAACTTACCAAATTTGAAAAATCTATTTTAAAATTATTAATTAGAAAAATAAAAATATGAAAAAACCAATACTGATATTTTATCAGTTCCACACGCACGCATGGCACAGTCCTTGGACTGTGTTATGCATGTAGCACTATTCTAATTCAGGGAATGTTGCATCTTTCCTATTTTCTTTTATTTATTTAAATAAATCCCTCCCATAAAATATGGTATCATCTTTTTAAGGAAAAGATCACAACCATAATTCAAATTTAACTTTTAAATTCAAAATTCAAATTAAAGATCATCATTAGCACCATCTTTTTAAAAATTAATAAATCAAAACTATTTTGACTTACTATTTTTATTTTCTCCCACTCAAATAAAATAATTAATTATTATATATATTTCGATTAATATTTAAATAAATAAATATATTTTCAAAATTTAATAATTAATTCTAAATTAATTATTCAATCTCAATTATCATATAGTTGTATATTTGACCTGAAGAATAAAATTCTTCTCAAATTTTCAAATTACAATTTTACCCTTATATCAACTCTTACCTTGATATAGTGTTGATAGAGCCACCCTGGGGACCTATGGACATATAATTTCAAGCTCCAATAAATATTAGATTATTGATCAAAGCTCTTTGATTAAATAATTATATTTATTAATCTCATGATTATTCCACTATAAATATGAGATTGAACTATTGATAATTATAGACATATATTTACATAGTACTTTATTAAAGAATAAAGTGTCTATTGATATAATTATTACATACAACGTTAATTCACTATTAATGGTTCATAATTAAAAATAAATAAAATTACCATTTACCCTTTTTACTATATCTAGTTTCTAGTGTACCATTGACTTTACTAGTAAAGGTTGTGTCACAACAAGTTTGCGACGTGAGCACTTATAACCTTTTCAGTCCCAAAAGTCAACCCAATAGGGAACCATTATTCAATATATAAGAAGATATAGATTCCACATCAGTTTATGTCCCTAGCCATATATATCATTGAGTCCCCAAAACAATTGTTCTCAACCTGATCATTCCGACAAACATTAACGCATGAGTCAACTGATCAAATGACATATATAGGAGTTCATAGTAACCTCACGATTAAGATCACTATGTATATGATCATCGTTTGATGTGCTTGATTAATACTACGAAACAGTGTTTAAACTAGTATTAACAAATCACATCTGGTCCAGTTCTATATATCACTATATATAAAGTACTTTCACTAAAGTGTCATACTACACTAGTGACCCAGATCTAGGTCACTTGTATTCATAATACTAGTGAATGGTATTAGCAGTAATTAATCTAAAGATTCCATAACTTTATTTTACTGCGAATTTTTTTAAGTTCATTATCTCAATCTCGATCCTCTCATACCAATAGGAGATTAAGACCACATAGATGAACTTTGGAATTTTCTGATATTTACTTAATATTATCAACATAATATCAAACATAGTCTATATATAGAATAATTCAATTCAATTATTTATTTCATTTAAAATATTTGTCAACTACAATTTCTTTAAGAGCACTATTCCAAAAAATCTCTCACTTGTCCTAAAGCAAATTGAGATATCTCTCTCAATGTGTCACTCACATTATCTTGAACGAATCTATCTAACAAAATCTTTGTAAACAATTTTGTAAGAAAATGTTTTGAAGCTATCTTCAAGATCGTTACATCAATTATGTAATATTGTCTTAAATTATATGATACTTCATTTCATGTGCTTCTCCCTTCTCATGGTTTCTCAGTTCTTCTAGAATAATTATATCTTCATTGCTTTCGCAATAAGGTACTAGTAGCTTATTCAAGTTTGAAACCCTTTCAGAATGGTAAAGAACTCATCTAAATCAAATAACTTATTTAACTGCTCAGTAGTTGTTACATTTCAGCTTCTATGGTGGAATTTACAATTCTGAAATGTCCAACACATTTCCAAATTAATGTGATTCCTCCACAGTTATAGAAACTAATTTTGATATCAATCTTTGAAGATTTATATCTGATTGATAATCAATTCATCTCCATAGTTATAGAAACTAATTTTGATATCAATCTTTGAAGATTTCTATTTGATTGATAATCATTTCATCCGTTGGGATTTTAAGTCACTGTCTAAATACACAAACATGTAATCTCTTTTATATTCAAGATACTCAGAAAATCAAGTCCTTATAATTATTCAATGACTTTATCCAACATTGAATTGACAATTGTTGACTACTCCCGCTGTTTAAAAAATGTCAATTTGAACACATAACATTCGATACATTAAATAGTCCATCACTGGGTTGTAGGAGTATTGTCTCATGTCCGTCTTTTCTTGTAAAAGAATAAATGGACATTATTCTTTAGATAATACATCATCCTGACCAGGAAGGCAAAACAAATTCTTGGATTTTCGCAAACTAAAGTGTTTAAGCTTCTTATCTATATAAGTTGCTTGAGGCAGTGCCAAAAGATTTTTCTTTCAATCTCTAACGATTTGAATGTATATAACATATTTGGTTTTTCCAAATCTAATATTTAGAAATGTTCAACTAACCCTTTCTTTACTTTTGATAATTTCTCTACATCACTCTCAATGATTAGAATGTTATCCACATGAAGAATAAAAATCACAACAGAATCTTTGATTAAATCAAAGATATTTAAGAACTGATGACTCGTTAAAATCCAAAGGTGGTTTTAAGAAGCTTTGTAAAAAACTTTGATTTTGATCTTTTATTTCGAACCTTTCTGGTTGAGATCTTCAAACGGTTTTGTCATGTTAGCCATTCAGAAAAGAATATTAAGACATCCATTTTAATAAATCTCATAATCCATGCAAAAAACAATGGATAAGAGTATGAAACTTATTTAAGTTTGGTTACAGTAGAAGGTATTTATTCGAGTAATAAATTTCTTCTTTCTGTTTATAGCCTTTGGCTAGTAACCTTACTTTGAACAGTCTATACTTTCCTCTGTTCTCCTCTTCATCTTGAATATCCTGTTGCAAACTGAAGTTTAATGAACTTTAGTTGGATGTTCAAGAATCCAGATGTTATAGGAATTCCTAATTCCATTTCTAGATTCATGGTGTTTCAACCATTGTTTTCAATTAAAAATTTTCATTACATACTAGTGTGTGAATGAAACATTATAGTTAGATTGTGTTAGACACAACCAACTGAATTTTATGTTTGTAACGGAGTAGTTACTAACTAATGCTCCCACTATAATAAAGTTTTACAAAATTTGCGATATTCTTTGGTTTTATCTGTTAATTATCAACAACTCGCTTACTTGACTTATAGTCATTATTTCTAGTACAAGTTAACTAGAAATGTAGTAATTATAATAATCATGCTTCATTAAAGTAGCATTTAAGAGATACAAACACTTTTGTAATCACTTTATGATTATTAAATTGTTTCACTAAATGACTTCATGGAAAACTTTCAATTATTCACATAACTACTTGTGAATCCCAACTTTTTAAGTCTTTGATGATGTACAGAGTATAATAAGTGTCAAAATTATAGAAATAATAAAGGTGATAATGATCACTCATCATTTATTTAATCTTATCTAATATGATTATATTCCATTTTTAAAATACTAATGTTGCTTAGCATTCCAGTTGTATGTGAGTTGGGTTTGAATTCCAAGTTCACATGAAAATTACTTTAATTCCAAATTTGAGTTTAGTCTTCCTTTTGATCACATCAAACATGTCTTAAGTGACTTTACATTTAATGTTTCATGAAAATTTCTAGAAATTTCTTTTGCGTTCAACAAAGGCAAACATATCTTAAATAAATGTCAATCGATATTGACTTAATATTCATTATCTCTTTTAGCTTTGAACATTAAAATGTTCAAATGCATCTCTATGTATTAGCTAAACGATTATATGATTTTTGAGCCTTTATTAGAGAAAGATCTTTTTGGTTATCTTTAATTAACAGATTATATAAACAGGGAGAGAACCAATGAACGATTCTAATAAAAGACTGTCTTTATTTGTTTTATGTGTCTATTTAATTATAAACCAATCTAAAAAATAATTCACATATATGTCTTACTTAATTTTTGTCTGAATAATGTCTTATTTATTAAATTTATGATTTGCACAATAATGAATAATTCATAATTATCAATAAAATCATTGATGAAGTAGATGGAACAAATACATTTAACAAAATAACAACTAAATTTATTATTTAAAATAAATATTAAAATTGTTCACTCATCAATAAAGGAATCTAAAATAAATTTTTTAGAAATAATTCTAGAACCAATTTAAAGAAACAGACTTAATAGAAAGTTGAAAATAAAAACTAAATTCCTTGCCAGTCATTCCTTGGTCTACCAATCTGCAATCCTCTTCTTGTTTCTTTTCCACATTTCTTTCTTTTCTTGAATAATGCATTCCTAAAAACAAGATAAAAAAATATGTTTTGTTGCATACAAATTTGAATAAACTATTCAAATATATTAAAAGAAGATGAGTAAATCATATTTACCCTTTCTTTTTGCAAACTTCTCAAGTGATCAATAGAGTCTTTTGATCTTTTCCCACATCTCACATGTGGAATCAAGGTTTACATATCTCGATTTAATATCATCAAGCATAGTCTTCAGTATGCAATGAAGAGCCATATAATCAGATCTCATCCAATTCACCTATTTTGGATGATCATTATAATAAGATAAAGTTGATGGCTCATCTGGAGGCACATCAATGATTACATCATACATTTTTAGTTTACTCGAAACTAACGTTTGCCTCTGTACCAATCATCAAGATTGTTGAAGTCTAAATGAAAAATACTTAGGTAGCCATCATAAGGATTCACTGGTTCTTTCACGTTTTGAGGTCCTTGATTAGGATTAAGCTAATTAACCATTGTTGCTAGAAATAAATAAATAAAATATAATGAATTAAAGCATATAATAATACCAAATATTATTTGGAAAAGTAAACATGATGCATAAATGCAACATATAAAAACACATAAACAAAAATAAATACTAATCCATGATAAATTAATTTGAAAATTAATGGACCAGCCTTGGGGTAGGTCAGACTAACTCCAAATTAATTTTGAGATGAATCTCAATTTCATAATTGAAAACTTAAAAATGCACTTTTCTCTTTTGACTTATGAACTACCGCTAGTTTGATCAAGATGTACTAGACGTGTTCGAAAGCCTAGATACACCTTCGGAGTGTAACCTGTTATTCTTTTATTAACGACTTAACTCAAGAGTGTGCCTTAGGGTCAGTCAAACTTGAAATACATCATTAATTTTATTCTCATATGAGAATTCAACCTTGAGATAAAATAAACATATTCAGAAGTCTTTCCTTAGGGAGGCCGCAAACGGAGGCGACACGAGGCATGTCCTATGCCTCTCGGTGTTCAACCAATAATGGAGACCATGAGAGTTATTGTCATAACTCCCTCTCTCACTCACTATTTTGGAAAAATGTGTTTTTCACAAAATCAATATTTTTTAATTTATTTGTAAAAATAAATTTAATTATTTTTACCAAATGATATTTTAATAATAACTATTCCAATTAAGCAAAAAATAAATGAATAATTTGTGCCCTTAATTCTAATTTTTATTTTGCTTTAATTAAAAGAATATTATTTTTAACTTAATAATAAAGTTTTCATTATAATAATTAATTAAACGACTTTAGTTTTAATCTACCATCTTAACTAATTAAGACTAAATTTATTATTATATGAGTTATCATATATAAACATATAATAAAACATAGGACGTTCCTAATAGCATGTTTCTACACGAATGTAATGCATGCTAATTGCCTACCATGTGGGTATATGAATGGCATGTTATAATGCATGAAAAAACATTAAACACTTTAATCATATTCTAACATCTATAATAAATGAATAAATGCGGGTTGGTAACTTTTGGGTATTTCTAGAAAAAATGACAACACTTGCAAAATATACATGAAAATGTAACTTAGACTAGCTAAGGCATGATGAAGAATGTCTTGATCTCGAGCCTTGAGATGTAGTCTTGTTGAGCTAATGCCACCATTTTCCATATCCATTTTGAACTATACAACTTTTAATTATTTTAAACAACCTTTTAAAATAATTAAACTTTGGGTATTAACACCCAAATAGTTTCTGTTTACCCAAAAAAGATTTGCCTGATGACGTGGCAAAATTAACATGCACGTGGGATACACGTGACCGTTTAAGTGAGTACGATCTGTTCGACCATCGACCAGAAGAGAATTCACTCAGCAGATGATATATTTTATGGGCGACCAGTCTGGTCGCAACATTTTAGATATTTTCTACAGATATGTAATTTCACATTTATGTAATAATTGTGATTTCCTTTATTATTTAGATACACTTGTATTAAATGTAATTAAGGCCCATCGGCCCATGGAGAACTCCTTGAGCCTATAAATAAAACTCAAAGGGCTCAAGAGAGGGGGACTTTTGGAAGATTTTGAGAGAGAAATATAGTGTTTTATCCGCCAAAATTGTATTCATCTCCAAGCTTGTGAAACTCGTGAACCCTAGTTCTTTGATCAAAATTTTTGGGATTATACATTAATAAGAACATTAAGTGGATGTAGGTTATTACCATTACTTGGGGCCGAAACACTCTAAAACTTTGGTGTCATTTATCTTTTTGTCTTGAATTCATCTTGTTTTTGTTGTTTTACTTGACTCCATGTCGTTGACTAAATCAAGGGTCAACATTTTGGTGCTTTCATTGAGACTTGAACTCAAGACCTCCAAGAAGATCAAATGGCGAAAATAACTAGGAGGACTGGGCAAACCTCGGGTACTGCGCCAACCCAAGCTCCTCCAAAAAATGTGGTTGAGGATGAGCCACAAGTGGAGTTGGAAGAGGAGGAGATGGATTATGAAACCTTGAGGATGACTCTGGTTGTGTTACAAGAGGAATTAGCCAATCTGAGGGCTAATCAAGAAAATGTGGCTAGAACAATGGCGCTGTAGTAAAGGGAGATTGATAGACAATGCCAAGAGTTTAATGAGTGGCAGGCCGACATGGACCGCTGGTAGAGGGATTCCACCGCCGCTCTAGAGGTAGCCATTCAGTTGGCCCGAGGACAGCCTGCACCTACCTCCCAGTCGGATCAGTCACCTAGTACGCACCCACAACAAGGTCCACAATCAGATCATCCCCAACATCACCACACTCTGCTCAACCAGCAAACCCTCAGAGGGCGGAGCAACCCACTGCTACTCAACAGGATATGCCATTCTAAGATCCTGAGCATCAACCACCCTCTCGCGCTGGTCGAGACAATCCCCAACAGCAAAGCCAGAGTAGGGCGGGCAACATCCCTGAAGCCCTAGATGCCAGACTGCCAAGGAACCAGACCCACTGAACAGGGGACAACATCCTTCTGCGAGCAGAAGGCGAGTTGAATAAGGATCTGCGGTCAGGGGTCCCCCACGACATAATAATGCCCAGGGACCTACCGACCAACGCAGGTCTCCACCTGTCAGTCGGGAATTGCCAGCAAGAGAAGGAGGAAATAGTACGAACATCAGGTTGCACCGTGATCGGTCACACTATAAAGATGGCCATGACTATAATGAGGCGGATTCGGGCAGAGTAAATGTTGGTCAGCGACAAGAGGAGAGGGGTGGAAAACAAAACCCTCCACCAAGAGAGAACCGACCAATGAGCTAGAATGCTGGGGGGCAGCCTAGACAGCCCAACGTCTTTGATCGACTGGGCACGAGCGAGCAAAGGCGTAGGGAGGAAGATTTGTGGGATGTTCTCAATGACAGAAGAGAAAGACACGACGAGTATGCACCTCCAGCACCAGTCGCTCCAATAGTGCCAAACCCTGTACAGGCCCAGCTTGATGCCTTAAATCAGGTCGTCCAGCAACTAGTGGGGAACCGGACATCCCACATTGAATTTGACCAAAGAAATGGCACTCTATTTGTGCAAAGAATCGCGATGGCTGAGACCCCAAGAAAATTTAAGATGTTGGTCTTGCCCAACTTCACTAGATTAGAAGATCCTATATCTCACATGAACAAATTCGAGATACAAATGGACATCCAAAAGGTGTCAGACGACGCTCGGTGCAGAAACTTTCCAGCCACCTTATCCGAGACTGCTCAGGTGTGGTTTTTCAAATTCCCTTCGGCCAACATAGTGTCTTGGGAAATGTTCGTGAAGGAGTTTTACGAACAGTTTTATGCAGGTCGAGTACATCCGATCGAGGCCAATCAGCTGGTCAAGATACGCCAGAAGGAGGGAGAAACCCTAAAAGGGTATGTTCAACGATTCATGCGAGCCGCTGCTGGGGCTAAGATGGTTGGCGATGAAGGAAAGATGATGGCTCTCACTGCAGGAGTACGGCGCCATTCATCCCTTTGGAATAGTTTGCGGAATAATGGGGTCAAGAACACCCAAGAATTTCTAGACCTAGCAGACAGGCACATCAAGCTCGAGGAGGCGATTGCTAACGAAGGGAAGTCACCCACAGATGAACAGGGTCCGAAAGAAGATCCCGCCAAAGCCTCCAATGGTTCTGCGAAACCCAATGGCAACGACAAAAATAATGGGGAAAATAGAGGAAAAAGGACGAACCATGAGCCATCAACGTCTGAGAACAAGTACTCTAAAAGTGACAGATACGAGCCGAGGTTCACCAATTACATGGCCATAGTCGATAGCAGAGTAGAAGTGTACCAGGCCACTAACACCACTGTTCCCTTCAGAAAACTAGACCTAATTAGGAAAGATATCTCCAAGAGAGATACTACTAAGTTTTGTCGTTTTCATAACGACTATGGCTATGACACCAACGAGTGCAACCAGCTCAAGGATGAGATTGAGTTCCTTATTAGACAAGGACACCTGAGGAGGTATGTGCGAGCAGCTGGAGGTTCTCAGCGAGAGGCTTAAGGAGGCAACGAGCAAGCACCTGTATGCCAACGCTTGCCCCCTTTACAGCCAGCTCCAGTTGCAATTACATTGCTGACCATCTTCGGTGGCCCACACCTGGCGGGTGATGGTGGGAAGGCAAGAGAAAGATATGCTCGAACCTTACGCCATGACCAAGATATCGAAATGTTGAACGTAGAGGAGTGAACTTCCAAAAAATCTCGAACAAAGGAAGAATCGATAACTTTCTTTGAGTTTGATGCTCAGCATGTTCGATTCCCCCATTCAGATCCATTGGTCATGGATGTCTAGATCACTAATATGATGGTCAAGTGAGTATTGGTGGATACAGGAAGCTCAATCAATATTCTGTACAAATCTTCGCTGGAGAGGATGAAGTTATTAGTGCAAGATTTGGAACCATGCAACCAAACCATTTATGGTTTTTCTGGCGAAGGGCTTGCACCAACTAAGTCGACCAGGCTTCCAATCATAGCAGGAGTGGCACCTAAGAACAGGACATTACTCGCTACTTTCATAGTAGTTGATTGTCCTTCTGCGTATAATGCTTTGATTGGAAGGCCTATTCTAGTCGACCTGCGAGCCGTAACCTCGGTCTGGCACTTGGCAATGAAATTTCCAACAGACGCAAGAGTGGGATGCGTGTTGGGGAACCAGCGTGAAGTGCAGGAATGTTATAATTCCTCGATTACCAAGGCAAAAAGAGGCAGATTAGGGGAAAAATCGAGAAAAGGTTGTTGTTGGCAAATGAAGTTTAAGCCCAATCAGGTGAACAAGTCACCAAATAGGGTGTTGCCCAAAGTGAGGATAGAGACTTAGATCCTCGCTTTGGGGGTTTTGAAGAAAATGTGGGACCCATGGAGGACTTCGAGGAGGTCTAACTAGAAGAGGCAGATCCGACCAGGGTTGTGAAAGTCGGTAAAAACTTAGAGACAACAACTAAGAAAAAACTGGTGGAATTTTTGAAGGAGAACCAGGAGGTTTTTTCCTGGTCGCATAAAGATATGGTTGGGATTGATCCAGCAGTTATCAACCATGTCTTAAATATATACAAAAAATTTCCACCAGTGCAACAAAAAAGGAGGTTGCTCGACAAAGACAGATCGAATGCGTTAAAAGATGAAGTCGAGAAGCTGAAGGAGAACAGATTCATTAGGGTAGCATTTTATCCATCTTGGGTCTCTAATATTGTATTGGTTCCTAAGCCGAATGGAAAGTGGAGGACATGCGTGGATTTCACAGACCTTACTAAAACCTGCCCAAAGGATTGTTTCCCACTCCCAAGGATCGACCAGCTGGTCGATGCTACATCAGGGCATGAGATTTTATCGTTCATGGACGCATACTCTAAGTACAATCAAATCAGTATGCATCCACCTGATGAGGACCACACTAGCTTTCGAACATATACATGGCTCTAATGTTATATAGTAATGCCCTTCGGTTTGAAAAAATGCTGGTGCGACTTACCAGCGACTGGTCAACCATATGTTCAAAGAGCTGATCGGCGTTAACATGGAAGTATATGTCGATGATATGCTGGTTAATTTGAATAAGGATGAAGAGCACATCGAGGACATGCAAGAATGCTTCAACATCCTGAACAAATATCAGATGAAGCTAAATCCCCTCGAGTGTTCCTTTGGTGTTGGATCAGGAAATATTTTGGGATTCATAGTAAACTTGTGAGGTATCGAAGCTAATCCCAAAAAGATCAAGGCCCTGATCGAGATGCAGTCCCCTACCAAAATTAAAGATGTTTAAAGCCTAACAGGGAGGATTGCCGCTTTAAGTAGATTCATTTCTAAGTCAACAGACAAGTGCGTTCCATTTTTTAATCTACTCAAGGGCAACAAAAAGTTCGAGTGGACGGAAGAGTGCGAGCATGATTTTCAGGAGCTAAAGTCCCATATGTCGCAACCACCAATCTTGTCCAAGCTGGTCGAAAATGAAACTTTGTTCATCTACTTGGCAGTCACAGAGTATGCTGCTAGCCCTATTTTGATCAGAGAGGAGGACCATGTTCAAAAAGTTGTGTACTATGTAAGCAAGAGGCTAGTAGGAGCAGAATTGCGGTATCCACCCATTGAGAAGTTAGCCTATTGCTTGATTTTGGCCTCCAGAAAGCTCCAACCATACTTTTAAGCTCACCCCATCGTGGTACTCACAGACCAGCCATTACGGCAAGTCTTGCAGAAACCAGAAGCCGCCGTTTGATTATTGAAATGGGCAGTCGAACTTGGGCAATTCGATATTTCTTATTCTCCACAAGCAGCTGTGAAAGGACAGGCTCTAGCAGAATTTTTCATAGAATTCATTGGAATCCAGAGTATCAAACCGATGGAGGAACCTGGACTCCAAAGTCAAACTCCTTCCTAGAAATTGTTCATAGATGGCTCTTCCAATGAGCGCAATGCTAGAGCGGGACTGATCTTAGTCACGCCCGAAGGACATCGATTCCATTGTGCAATTAGATTCGACTTTACGACATCCAATAATGAAGCCAAATACGAAGCTCTGCTCGCAGGATTAAGATTAGCCAAGGACATGGATATAAAGTCACTTGAGATTTACAATGACAACCAGCTAGTGGTTAATCAAATTATAGGAGAATATCAAGCTCGAGGTCTCAAGATGGTTGCTTATTTGAACAAAGCAAAGGACTTATTGGCACAGTTCGAAAAATATACCCTCCAGCAAGTACCTCGCGATCAGAACTCGAATGTTGATGCCTTGGCCAAGTTTGCAAGTGCGAAGGATGCTGACACCTTGAACATAGTACCAGTTGAGCATTTGTTAGCACCAAGCATTCGAGTAGAGGAGTCTCCATTGGTGATCCAAGCGACAGACACATGGATGACGCCCTTCATTATATACCTTGAGCAAGGAGTGCTGCCAACGGAAAGAAACAAAGCAAGGACCCTCTAGAGGCAGTCGGCTCGATTCATTTTGGTCGACAGAATTTTATATAGAAGAGGGTACTCGATGCCGCTGTTAAGGTGTGTTTCTAAGGAAAAGGCCAAGGAACTAATGCAAGAATTCCATGAAGGTTTTTGTGGAGATCATGCTGGGGGGCAGAGTTTGTCCAAAAAGATCCTAAAGCAAGGATACTTCTGCCCTACCATGAACGAGGACTCTATGGACTTCGTTAAAAAATGTGACAAGTGTCAAAGATTCTCTAAGATACCTCGAGCAGCCCCAAATGAGCTCAAACAGATGCAAAGCCTGTGGCCATTCGCAGTATGGGGGATTGATTTGATCGGGTCTTTACCCACAGGAAAAGGGAATGTCAGGTATGCAGTAGTTACTGTTGACTACTTTACAAAGTGGGCTGAGGCTGAGCCACTTGCAACAATAATGACCAAGAAAGTTTTGGATTTCGTGGTCAAGAATATCGTATGTCGATATGGATTGCCAAGGAAAATTGTCTATGATAATGGCACACAATTTGACAATGATCTTTACACTGATTTTTGCAAGAGGCATGGGATTATCAAGAGTTTTTCATCGGTAGCTCATCTGTAAGCAAACAGATAGGTTGAAGCTGTGAACAAAACCCTGAAGGACACCCTGAAGAAAAGGCTTGAAGAAGTAAAGGGGGCATGGCCAGAAAAACTACCAGAAGTCCTTTGGTCGTATATTACATCCCATCGAACAGCAACAGGCCATACTCCATTTTCTTTGGCCTATGGGTATGAGGCCATGTTGCCTGTTGAGCTAGACCCGCCATCACATAGAAGGTTGGCATACGATTAGAGTACTAACGATCAGTTATTGATGGAGGCATTGGACTTGGTCGATGAAAGGCGCGAGCAAGCTCAACTTCGAGTGGCAGCTTATCAGCAAATGGTGGCTCGATATTTTAACTCTAAAGTACGAGAAAGAAAATTTAACGTGGGAGATTTAGTATACAGAAGAGTTTTTCTCAACACTCGCGATCAAGCTGCCGGAGTGCTCGGACCTAGCTGGGAGGTTCCGTATTAGATTGAAGAAGTCCTCAACCAGGCACATATAAACTTGCTCGCTTAAATGGAGATCTCATTCCTCACTATTGGAATGGAGAACACCTGCGCAAGTATTATCAATAAACAATTCTTTTTAAGGATCTGGCTTGTATTAATTTCACTTTTTACAAGTTTATGAATAAGGGCTGGTCAATTATATGACTGGTCGCTTACAAGTGTAAGATCAATTTTTGGTCACTAGTACAGACACGATTTTGTCCATTTATTACAAGAAATAAAAGGAACTGTGCGCAACCAGTTATTCTTGCCAATTATTGTATTTATTACAGGTATTTGTTCATTACGTGTGTTGTTTTGCTATATTATCGTTTTAATTACTAGTGTGCGAGCAGTAATGTTCGAACAGGACTTGGTCATGGCCAGTGATCGAGGACCTTAAGCTCCTCAATTGCTTGGGGGGCATATAAGATACTAAGCAAGCAAAGCATATCAACTAGCATATGTAAACACACGAGCAAAATAAGAGAAAGCATACTATGACACTTAGAGTATTTTTCAAATTTTTTGGATTTTGTAAGAAGAAAACAAAGTTCTATGGTAAGTTCGGTCATACGAGCCGATGTTATAATAAGAGCAAATATTATAATATCAAATTGATTAAAAGGAAGCTGCCCTACGCAAAAAAAAAATTGTCTTGACATTACGAACCATAGTTCGTATGTCCCAGTTACAAAAAATAAATAATAATATAAATAAAAAACAAATAGATAAATCATTGAGCAGCATGAGGATCTGGTTGGGATTGTTGGTCGACTGTGGTCCCCGCCTCCTCTTCAACACCTTCGATGCCTGTTGCCAAGGAGATTTCAAGAGATTCTCGGGCTTTCTCCTCTTCTAGGCGAGCAGTGCATCTCGTCAGTTCGAGTTGCCTCGCATGCTCAGGAAGGTAGTCGAAGTTCACCTCTGGATTGCTCTTCCAGAAGAGGTAGAAGCAGTTGAAAGTTGCCCCTTTGAACTTCTCCAGGTTCTGAGCATTTGTTTCCTCGAGCTGCTTTACTCGCCCCTCTAGCTCGGTGACTTCTTTCCGGCTTGCCACCAACTCATTCTGAAGTTTGGTCACTTCTTGGAAGTTAATCTCTGAAGCTTCCTTGACCTGGTTTTTGGCAGTAGTAATTCTAGCCACTGATTCTTGGCTCTTTTTTAACTCTTCGCTTAGACAGACGGCCTGCTCCTCGCATGCTTTAGCCTTCTCTTCACATTCTTTAGCCCTCTCCTCGCATGCTTTGATATCCTCAGCATGCTTGCCATCAATCTCCTCAGAACGAAGCCAACCAGTACTCATGGTTAGAACACCTTGAGATCAGAGAAAAGGTAACACTATTAGTATCAGTAAAAGGGCGAGCTAGACAGCTAAAACATAGCAAGGGTTGTAACTTACACTGAGTAATTCATTCAGCGCGTGGCTAAGAATCTAGTTGGTCTTCATAGTGGGGATGTTACTGAAAGCTTCCTGGCTACGATGATGTCTTGACAGTTTCTTCAGCTTGTCGTTAGTCGAGCTATAGGCAGTGTTCAAGATAACCTCGGCCTGAGTTTTTCTTGACTGCTCAGGAGGAGTTGTGTCGCGAGGAGCTGGAGGAGTCGTCTTGCGAAGAGCTGGAGGAGGGTCATGTCCTTGGAGGGTGGTGGTGCTGGAGGATCCTTTGTTCGAGCCTTTTTCTTGGAGGGGTCACTACTGCTCTCCCCAGGGTGTCGTCTGCTTCCTCTCTTCCTGCTCGCAGGAGCTTCGGCATCGATGTTGGTGTAGATGTCGAAGGCTTCTTTAGAAGGCATGACTACAAAACAGAAACAAACGATCAAACAAAGAAATTAAAGAAGCAGTAAAATAATAGAAAAGGAAATTCTAAGTAGTATACTCGAGCAATTATTACTAGTCGCTATATTATCTATAGAACTACAACTACACTCACTCTTTGCCTCGAAGAAGTCTGAATTAAAATTTCTGGTTGTAAAATTAAAATTTTCATCCCTATCAAATAGATGATAGGGGATGGGCAAGCTATCTAAAAGTGAGAGATCTATACCCTTCTTGTTAGAGGATTCAGATATAGTGTCGATGTATTCCGACAATTTTTGTTTCCCCCTCCCATGTTGGGTAGGGGCAACAACAGCTCGAGTGTTGCTGGATGGTTCTCGGATGGTCACTCCTGTTGGTCATCGCCTTTGGGATTGTGACACATCTTGCTGCTGCTCGGAGATTTTTGGTCCGGTACCCTCTCAAGTGGCACTCCCTACGGTGGACTCCCTCACTTCCTGGTGAGGTGCTAGAAGGCCTACCAGCCTAAGGTTGCTTTTAGTGTCCAGCTCCTTGATGCTTTTTTTTTAAATTTTTGTCAGGCTGGTCAATGCTGCAGCCTTGATCTCCATCTTTGGAGTGGGGTTTGGTCGGTACCATGGGCCTAGATACAACACTAATGCTCTAAGGATAATGAAGGAAAAACCGATAAGAAAACACACAACTAGAAATTGAGAAATTTACCTCTTTACGTGAAGGCCAGGTTGTCAGCAACCAGGTTTGTCGTGAGGAGGTACTCTTGGAAGTACTTTCCCACATTGGATTTATGGCTAATGTCACTCAGGAATACTAGGCCAGTTTCCTAGTGGCAGAAATGGAAGAACCCCGTATTATTCTGGTTGGGGTTAGATTTGAGATCAAAGAGGGAGTTGATCTCGTGGGGTGTTGGCACAGGCCATTTTTTGTGGTTGTAGAGGATATAGAGTGCAGATAGCACCCTATATATGTTGGGTGTTATTTGGAAAGGGGCGACCTCGAAGTAGTTGGCCACCCCTCGGAAGCATTCGTGCAAGGGTAGGATTGCCCCTGCCTCGATATGAAACCTCGACCAAGCGTTGGAGGCGCCCCCAGGCAAGTTTTCCCTCTGGTCGGGTGTAGGCTTAATTAACGTAATCCTAGGAAGGCCATACTTCCTGAGATATTTTGTCACCATCCTAGTTGATATGACACTAGGGGGTGCAAGATACCACTCGACTTCGTCTTCTGCTCGAGGGCTGTCGCGAGGCCTGGCTTTGGGTTGAATGTCAGGCAGTGCAAAGTTTACAGGCTGAGGATTAGTTGAAGGGTCCTCGGCGCGAGGGGCAGGCTGGTTAGAAGGTGAGTTGGTTGTTTTCTTCTTTCTACGGGCAGTGTATTTCACGCAACCCATGTTAGGTTGACTGGTCGGAGGGCTGGTCGGAAGGTTTTGCTGTGAAGATGGGAATTCTGAGAATAAAAGTGACAGTTGTTCCTTGTCCTCGAATAGCAGCGCGAGAAGGTCGTCTTCTATTGGCTTCTCACCTCCCCAAGGATCGTGCATGAAGATCTGAGAAGAATAAAGGGGAGTGAGAATCTACGACCAATAGGTAGAAGAAGAAATGCGGGGATAACGTTGCTCGTGTATAAAAGTTAAGCTTTTATACGACCAGCAACATCCTAATATAAACAACCTAAACATGTGAGCAGTTTGGAAAAACAGATTAAAAAGTGGAAGTGAAAAGTTTTTTCAGAAAAAACTTTTTGACTCCGAAAACAGGCGGGAAAAATTCCGAAAGCATAAAATTCAAATTTTCACTTCGATTTTGGGCCCTAAAACAGTATTCCTACTTCCCACACCGATTTCTAAGCCTCACTTAATATTTTTATTACATAAAGTTCCTATCCTATCATGTTTCTGCATATGAGCCCGATTACCCCAAAAAAAATTCTCAAGAACATTCAAAACTCACACCTATTAACTCGTGAAATTCATTTTTGGTTGTATAACAAAGACAAGGAGTTCAAAAACTTACTTGGATTGCAGATTGTGAAGGAGTCACGGGTGTCTTTGCTCGAGGTTGGTCGAACACGTCTCAGATCACCGAAGTTTTCTGGGTTTCTCTTGAGAGTTCTTTTGAGTTCTTGAGAGAGAATGATTTGGTAAAAGGTAAAAAGTGGGAAAAGTGACTTATTTATATTGATCGTGGCGCATTTAAGGAGGTAATGATGGGGGTAATTTTTCAATGCATGGGGAATCGTGCTAGCCATCGAAATATTTTTGGGAAACTATAACAGTCATGATTATTTACTTTTTCAAAAAGGTGTTGACAGACGTGACAGGTTAGATGGAAAGTTGGTCGATCAATAAAATAAACGTGGGGGCAAATGTTTACCCAAAAAAGATTTGCCTTATGACGTGGAGAAATTAATATGCACGTGGGATACAAGTGACCATTTAAGTGAGTACGATTTGTTCGACCATCGACTAGAAGAGAATTCACTCAGCAGACGACATATTTTATGGGCGACCAGTCTGGTCGCAACATTTCAGATATTTTCTACAGATATGTAATTTCACATTTATGTAATAATTGTGATTTCCTTTATTATTTAGATACGCTTGTATTAAATGTAATTAAGGCCCATCGGCCCATGGAGAACTCCTTGAGCCTATAAATAAGACTCAAAGGGCTCAAGAGAGGGGGACTTTTGGAAGATTTTGAGAGAGAAATATAGTGTTTTATCCACCAAAATTGTATTCATCTCCAAGCTTGTAAAACTCATGAACCCTAGTTCATTGATCATAGTTTTTGGGATTCTACATTAATCAGAACACTAAGTGGACGTAGGTTATTACCATTACTTGGGGCCGAACCTGTAATGCCCCAAACTCCAGGGACCGTTACGGTGTGCCTTGTAAATAGTGCTAAACTCGCTAACCGAGTCATTTGGCCAAAAACGTGAACTAAGTATGATTAGCGGTTTAGGGATTAAAAACTTTGGTTAAGATGTAACGTTTCAGTAGAACGTTTAATACATACACTGGGATCCCGAAAATATAATTTCAGAGTTTATTACAGAAAATGTTTACAACAGGCCGTTCTAAGCGGCAAAACAGGGTTCAACCCTAGTTCCACTTTAAACCTCGGCTGTGGCGGACGAGCAGCTGCATATGTACACGTCATCACCTAAGCTCTCCAACTCAAGGATGGTGCAGCTTCCTCTTGCCTTTACCTGCACCACGTAGCACCCGTGAGCCAAAGCCCAGCAAGAAAACACAATAAAGCATGATATAATATCAACAACGATCATAATAACCATTCAGGACTATCAGTCCAAGCAAATAGGTGACAATAGCCAAAAGTCACAATAATGAGCATCGCTCCTTCTAGCCATGTGACGATAGGGTCACCAGGGCTTAACTAACAAGTGATTCCTTCTTAAGTTTGATTAGGACAGGTGCAAGGTGATTAGTCACCAACATAACCTTCCTCACGACTCTAGAGTCGAAACTATGGACAACGTCCCTTAGCCATGTGACAAACGGTCACTGGGGTCATATACCTTGGCTATAGTCATCTGGTCGTAGACCAGGCAAGCGCTTATAAGTTCTTCGACCCTAGGGTCGGTCTAGCATTAATGCCATAGAGCCATTCAATGCGTGATTCTCGACTTTAGAGTCGGTCCCTGACTAGTCAGTGTCTTTCACTAGTAAGACATGCCACCAATCACATATCACATGTTCCATATCCATAAGCGAGGCATTTAGCATGCTTACTAAACAGGTATTAGTGCTATTAGGGCCATGCACAAACACAGAGACTCAAGCTCTGAACGATATCATACCCAGTATATAAAGCATGTCCCAATCACATGTTTCTCATGCATCATATGCAATATATCCAGCAATCCAACATGCACCAATAACAGCCATGCATGTCACGTTTAATAGTCAACCAACATGCATCAAGTATAGCCATGCATGTCATACATAATAACCAACCGACATGCATCAATAATAACCACGCATGTCATACATAATAATCAACCGATATGCATCAATGATAACCACGCATGTCATACTCAGTAATCAACCAACTTGCATCATAATAGCCATGCATGTCATACTCAATAATCAACCAACATGCATCATAATAGCCATGCATGTCATACATAATAATCAACCGGCATGCACCAATAATAGCCATGCATGTCTCATATACACAGGGTGCAGTTTTCTTACCTCAAAGTCAAGCTAGAACGATTAAAAGAACGACCCTTGAGAACGATCAACTTTTAGTCCTTTCGCGGTCACCTAGTCATAACCAAATATAAGATATCATCAATAAAAATGATCAACATAAGTTCCCAAACCAATATCTAGCCTCCGGGACATCAATCCCCACTTAACCGGGTACTAGGTTCAACCCCGAGGCCTATGGTAAGCATCCCTAGGCCAAAAACCCATTTTTGGCCAAATTTGCCTTGATGGGCCGCGGCTCACCAGAGCCATTTTCACCTTTAAAGCCATCACAGGCCGCGGCACACCATAGACAGGCCGCGACTCATTTCGCAAACCAGCCAAGAAACCAGCACGCACCAGCCAACTCTCCCCTGCGTTTTCCTCTCAAGCCAGCCCTTCAAACTTGTCCCAAACCCCAACCTAACACCCAATTCAACCACCAAACATCCTCTACAACTCACCCTCATCAAAACCCAATTTCCCAAACTCAAGAACTTCCATTAATGCAAACTTTCCACAAGTGATTCACAAGTTAAAAACTAAAACTCAAAACAGAGTATGAACCAGAAACTAATGGTTGAAGCTTACCTCAAACACGATTTGAATCCTCTTTAATGGTTGAACTCAAGCTAAACCTCCCCAAGCTTGACTCCCTAGCTTGTTTCCTCAAGATAGGCCCTCAAAACCTAAAGAAGAGGGTGAAGGTGGACTTGTACGGGAAGGAAGGGAGAAAGAGAGGATAGGCTCTGTTTTAACTCTGTATTTTCTACAGCCTTCATGTCATATATATCCTTAGGGTCAAAAGACCATAATGCCCCTAAGCCAAATAAATCCCTCTAAAAGCTTCCAAGGGTAAAACCGTCCTTTCCCGCCTATCTCGTTAATTATAATTAACGCTCTCCAATTCCCGCTATTCTCAACATTCTCAAATGCCAATAAATCACACCCCGTTACCCTAAAATCCCCGGTAACGCTATAATCATTAATATCACCCCGAGACTCACCCCAAGCCCCGAACTTAAACCCGTTATGACTAGACCGAACACTTACATCTCATGATCGTCTCATGTCGACTAGCTCGAACCAATCCACCTTATAATGTGGCTATATTAATTAATCACAATCATGCATCCAAAATATACAATTACGCCCACAGTGGCCAAATTACCAAATTACCCTCATAATTAACATATGAGCCCATACACATGCATTCACCATCATATAATAATATAATTCACGTAAACATGCATATAATCATCAAATACTATAATAAATCAATTATGGCCCTCCCGGCCTCCTAATCAAGGTCCTAAACCTTATTAGGAAATTTGGGGCATTACAGAACCACTCTAAAAATTTGGTGTCATTTATCTTTTTGTCTTGAATTCATCTTGTTTTTGTCGTTTTACTTGACTCCGTGTCGTTAACCAAATCAAGGGTCAACAGTTTCTAAGGCCCAATTTGAATTTGGGTTATTGAATTCAAAAAAATAAAATTAAACAATTTAATTTTAATAAATTATTATTTAATTTTGAATATTTTAATTATGGAAGAGAATAATTAAAACATTTTTAATTAAGGAAAATAATCAAAACTATTTTAATTATAGAAATTACCAAATTAAAAACATTTTAATTCAATTTGTAATTTTAATTAAATAAATAATTAAAATATTTTAGGTAACAACACATTAGGGTTTGCATGACACAAACCTTAGGTGTGTCACCAAGAAGGGACAGTGACAAGGGGTCCAACGACAAGGAGGAGCTTGGCCGGCCAAGGTGGTGGAGAGCACACGAGCGACGATGGTGGCGGGGCGAAGCCGTACGGCCCGTACGGATGTACAGACGGGGGGAGGGCACCTCGGGGTGCATGCCACGGTGGTCAAGGGTGGTGGTGATGTCATCTGGTTTTTTCGTGCCAAACTCCATTGAATCCAATTACAATAATTTCATAATATACATTTCAAAAAATAAAATTACAAAATTCCTATGCCCCAAAAATGGCTTGCATTTTTCATCTAGAAATATTAAGAACAATTTCTAAACCCAAAAAAACCATTATAAACAACCCTTGAAAATCTATCATCATCAATAAAAGCATTCATTCATTCAAATATATATCACATATAATATAAAAAATGCACATAATCCCACACAGTTATTAACAATATGCAGAGATTAATGACTGCTCTTGATACCAATTGTTGGAAAAATATTCAGAGTGTGCAAGGAAATTGCACGGTGGGCTCGTTGATTAACAACAATTTTTTTTTCTCACCGCTCATATAAACAGTTTATACGTTTAAGAATATATGCAGGAACAATTAATATACAATATTATTAATCAAGCAACTTATATATAAATACACGCCTATACATGTATATATAAACATAGATATACATACTCACAACTATATATTACATGCACATGTATATAAATATTTAAGGACAAAAATATTTACCTTTTGAAGCTTATCAAGTGTCCTTGAGTCTTTTCGTATGAATAACGATCTTCCTATCCAATGCTTTGAGTACTTAGACCACGATCTTCTTGAGTGTTCTCTACACCTCAAGATGTGAGTGGGCACATAGAGAACAAATGTTTGTAATTTAGAAATCACAAGTTCATCTCAACACATGAGAACTTGGATTATGGCTTGAGAAATGTTGGAATAATAAGAGAAGAATATGAAGAATTTCTTGTCTTACAATTTTCTGAATCTCTTCTGAATCACCATTCTTTTTCTCTTATTATCACATAATATATATATAGGTTGTATATTACACCATTATTCATAATAATAATAATAATAATAATAATAATAATAATAATAATAATAATAGGAATAGATTTAGGTAATATCTAACTTACCAAATTTGAAAAATCTTTTTTCAAATTATTAATTAAATAAATAAAAATATGAAAAAATTAATACTAATACTTTATAAGTACCACACGCACGCATGGCACAGTCCTTGGACTGTGTTATGCGTGCAGCATTATTCCCATTAAGGGAATGTTGCATTTTTCCTATTTTCTTTTATTTATTTAAATAAATCTCTCCCATAAAATATGATATCATCTTTTTAAGGAAAAAATCACAACCATAATTCAAATTTAAATTTTAAATTCAAAATTCAAATTAATGATCATCATTATCATCATCTTTTTAAAAATTAATAAAAACAAAACTAGTTTGCCTTACCATTTTTATTTTCTCCCACTCAAATAAAATAATTAATTTTAAAAATTAATTTATTATATATATTTCAAAATTTTAATATTTAAATAAATAAATATATTTTCAAAATTTAATAATTAATTCCAAATTAATTATTCAACCTCAATTATCATATAGTTGTATATTTCACACGAAGAATAAAATTCTTCTCAAATTTTCAAATTATAGTTTTACCCTTGTATCAACTCTTACCTTGATATAGTGTTGATAGAGCCACCCTGGGGACCTATGGACATAAAATTTCAAGCTCCAATAAATATTAGATTATTGATCAAAGCTCTTTGATTAACTAATTATATTTATTAATCTCATGATTATTCCACTATAAATATGAGATTGAACTCTTGATAATTATAGAATAAAGTGTTCATTGATAAAATCATTACATACAACGATAATCCTCTATTAATGGTTCCTTTCGTTTTACCCTTTTAACTATATTAAGTTCCTAGTGTACCATTGACTTTACTAGTGAAGGATGTGTCACAACAAGTTTGTGACGTGAGCGCTCATTACCTTTTCAGTCCCAAAAGTCAACCCAATAGGGAACCATTATTCAATCTATAAGAAGGTATAGATTCCATATCTGTTAAACTATGTCCCCAACCATATATATCATTGAGTCCCCAAAATAATTGCTCTCAGCTTGATCATTCCCTCAAACCTTAACGCATGTATCAAAGGATCAGATGATATATATAGGAGTTCATAGTAACCTCAGGATTAAGATCATCGTGTATATGATCATCGTTTTATGTGTTTGATTGATACTACAAAACAGTGTTTAAACAAGTATTAACAAATCACATCTGGTCCAATTCTATATATCACTATATATAAAGTACCTTCACTAAAGTGTCCTACTACACTACTGACCCTGATCTAGGTCACTTGTATTCATAATACTAGTAAACTGTACTAGCAGTAATTAATCTAAAGATTCCATAACTTTATTTTACTGCGAATTGTTTCAAGTTCATTATCTCAATCTTAATCCTCTCATACCAATATGAGATTAAGACCACATAGATGAATTTTGAATTTTTTTGATATTTACTTAATATTATCAACATAATATCGTACATAGTCTATATATATATAATAATTCAATTCAATTATTTATTTTATTTAAAATATTTGTCAACTACAATTGCTTTAAGAGCACTATTCCCAACAATCTCCACCAGCTGCCAACACCAATCTCATGGTTTTCCCTTACCTGCACACACAGAGTAACTGATGAGCTATAAAACCCAGCAAGGAAGCTAAGAAAAACAAACAAGACTACCAAAAATATTTAACTAGTATATCAACTAATCATATAGCACTATGTAATGCCTTGTACCACCCTAATTTCTCAAAAATTATCGAGAACACAACGTTGGGTCATAATTATAAATATTGCTCTTTTATTGAATAAAAACTTCAAAATAAATATATGGATCCATGGTTTACAAAAAAAATAACTGCCTTTAAAATGAGCAACATTTAAATAAAACTTTAAAAGAAACCATTCTTTAATAAAAATAAATAAATAGGCCCGCTTGATCTTCCTCGACTATATGGTCCCCACGAGCACATCACGAAGCTCCTAGGTCCCACTTGCCACCGGCCTTTCTATCATCAATCTCCTAAAATAACAACATCATAAGGGGTGAGCTTCTAAGCCTAGTAAGGAAAGTACAAACAAGAGTTAGTCAGATAATCATTTAATCTACATATCCTAAATTACACAAGAGTCATAACAAAAACTTATTTATACTAATCATATCATATCACAAAACCATAGGTCATATCATAGCCTAAGTCATAATCATAAATCATAATCTAAGTCATAATCACAGTCATAAATCATAGGTCATAAGTCATAATTGTAACTATAGGTCATAAGTCATAATTGTAACTATAGGTCATAGATCATAATAACAAGTCATATATAATAAAAAGATAAGTGCTTATACAGGGGGAGGCAATTAAGCCCTGGACATCAACTTAGGTTCGTCATAAAATTGTGGCAACTGAGCCTACCGGGCATAAGTCCGTCATACATCATTGGACACCTTAGGTCCAGACACACTTACCCCTTTGATGTACCTGAAATGTTAGGTCATACAAAATACAAACTAAATCATAAACTAAACTACCTAATTTTCCTTACCAAAAACCGGAATATTGGAGACAAGAGCAGGATTGGAAACTCCTAAAACCAAACATAAGAAACCACAAGTCCTCTAAAGAAAAGAAGATGAATAGAAGATTTAAACCATCAAGATAGTACCTTACCGAAGACGCTTAAGTTTCAAAGAAACTCAAACACCTAACCAAAAGCCATTATAACAAGTTATGATTTGAAGAAAAGAATAAGAATAAAAAAAATGAAAATAGACTAAACCTGAAAATTACCGGTACCTTAGATAGCTTAGAACTACAATCTATACCTCAAACACCGAAATCAGACTAAATCTTACTTCCCAAGTGTTTATAAAAGCTTTAGATTTGAAAGTTTTAACCCCAAAAACCCTTGTGTTTCTCTCTAGAACGAACTTAGCAGCTTGGAGGCTCTGAACTGTGCTTGAATGATGAATAAAATGGTTGAGTGAAGGGTCCTATTTATAGAGTTCAAGGAGCAAAACTGTAGAGTCCTAGAATGTTTACTTAGTTAGCTAGTTAGTAGTAGTTATAGTATTTTAGATTTCGTAGATTTTGGTTCAAATCGGGACTTAGTTGGAAACTCCTAGCAATAGTTATGGATTTTATAAGTTTAACCTATAGTTTAAGAATATTAATTATAACATAAGGTTTGATTATTATTTCTGGTCATAAATATGATATTTATTATAACCTAAGGTTTAGATAGAGCCAATAGTAATATGATACTTGTCGTAAGCATGATTATTAAGGAATTAAGTATTTTAATGATTAAATAAAGAAATAGCAGCCTTAGCACCTACCAGAAACTGTTAGGGTCATATTTTGACTCAGTCAAAGCAGTTATCCAACCTTAATTATGCTGAAAAAGTGAAATTACGTGTTTAAAATATTCACGTATACCGATATATCGCAGCTGGGAGCCGATATATCGCCTGACGAAGAATACAGAAAACACGTTGACGTTGCACGAACTGAGGCTCGGGATTAGGGAAGAGCCGATATATCACCACATAGGATTGATATATTTCCCTAAGTTATATATATATATATTTTTAATTTTAAAAATCAAGCCTTCACTCCTTAGACCTACCTCTGAACGTTTTGACCGAGTCTTCATCCTCTGATTGACGAAAATTCAATTCTTTTTCATTTTAAAATCATTATTTTATTCAAATCAAAATGGGGTTAGTTTCACTCCTTACCTCTATAAATAGGACTTAGTACCCAGCCCTTCCACTCACTCTTCAAGCAGTGATCAGAGACTCCAAGGTGCTAGTGATTCCATAGAGTGATAAACACTTGGGTTGGGAAAAAGCTTTGCCATTCTTAAGCTTTATAAAGTACTTGGGAAGTGAGGATTAGTGTATTTCGGTATTGAACTTAGACCAATCCATAAAGTTAACTAAGGTATTTCTATTCTCTAAGTTCAGTTCTTTAATCTACTTTAGTTCCTTTTATTTAGATCTTAACTTTTGATATTGAATAACAATCATACCATCAACCATAAAAGGGCGTGTGATATCTCTCTCTCTCTTCCCATGGCTCGGAAGAAGAAAGGTATATCGAAGCCGACGAAAATTTCTGATGAGGTGGTGGACGACCTCCCTTCGATCCAAGTTGAGGTATCTGATCTGTTACCTGATGATGATTTTCATGATCCATGTGATGAACTGGAGCTGGAATGTGGTGTTGAGGTGCAGCGGGTTGGAAGTGCGAATCGTTCCCCTCCTACTCCAGTGAATTGGGCTGAGGATGCGGAGGGTTCTGAATTCCAGAGATCTGCTAAGGAAGTGTGGAGTAAATTTAAGTCGAACCAGGTACCCACGCCCTCTACTCGTCTGAATTATACTGAACCTATGAAATTGGGTGACCAAGTTGTGGCCCGATTAGATATGGAGGAGGTTGAGACTGAAGCTTCGTTCTGGAAGAATGCGATTGTTTGCATTGTCCTGGGAGCTAACCCACCTTTTAGAGTATTTGAAGGATTTGTCAAGAGAATTTGGGGCAGCTTGGGTGTTGAGAAGATAGTGAGAATGCATTCAGGTTTTACCCTTGTTAATTTCAGGGATGAAGCTACACGGGACCTGATTTTGGAAACAGGAGTTATACACTTTGATAAAAAAACCAGTGGTTCTTCGTCCTTGGACACCAGATATGGACTCTATGAGAATGGTCAAGTCGGTTCCGGTTTGGATTCGGCTGAATGGCTTGGGTTTGCAATACTGGGGAAAAAATAGTCTCAGTGCTATGGTGAGCCCAATTGGGAGGCCGGTTATGGTGGATAAAGTGACGCAAAGTAGATCGATGGTGAAATATGCGAGGATATTGGTGGATATGGAGATTACGGATCATCCTCCAAAATCTATTTCTTTTATTAATGAAAGGGATCAAATAACTGAACAAGTGGTGGAGTATGAATGGCTTCCCTCTAAGTGTGCTGCCTGCTCGAATTTAGGTCATATTTTGGCAAATTGTAACAAGAATACTGGTTTGAGTTGGAGGAAGAAATCTACTGATGAGAAAGGTACTAGTACAGACAAGAACATATCCAAAACAGAGGAGGTTCAACAACACTCTGAGTCTGTTAATCTTGATCCCAGAGCTTGCAATGCTTCTAATATTGGAGAGGAAGAGAGGGCTAGTAGTTCTCTAGAGCAAAATGTTTCCAAGGTTATTAGTGATGTTCAGGATAATTCAGAAGTTACTCAGCAAACTGGAAAAGGGAATGCTGAGGTTGCAGGAAGCTGGATTACTCCCAGAAGGAGAGGTGCTAGACAAGGGGTGGTAATTGCTCACAAGTCAGATTTCGTTCAAGGAAAGGTTAAATCGGGCAATGGATATGCTGTGCTGCAAGATACAGGGATTGGTCATTTGGTCACTAATTCTATCCCAATTCAGTGATGGAAGTTTGCAATATGATAGGGTGGAATGTGAGGGGTATGAATAAAAAAGATAAGCAAAATGCTATTCTTAGTATTTGTAGGGAGAATAAGGTTGGTTTTGGAGCTTTCTTTGAGACTAAGTTGAAACATGAGAAAATTAAAGAAGATTTTGAGAATAATTTTCACAATTGGGATTATTTTTCTAGTCCTATTGTTTCTGGTAGGATCTTAGTTGTTTGGCAAACTAAATTTGTGAAGGTTGATATATTGCTTGAAGATCCCCAACTTGTTCATTGTAGGATCAAAGTGAGTGGACGAACAAACAGGTGGCAGGAGATCATATTTTTTCTAAGTTAGATAGAGTGTTTATTAATGATCTGTGGCTGGATGTTTTTCCGAAAACTGAAGCTCGCTTCAAATGGGACTGCATTTCTGATCATAGTTTCTGTGTGATTCGTAATCAAGAAGTTACCAGTGTGGGATTTATCCCATTTCTTTTTGGTAACCACTGGATGCAGTATAGAGGCTACAGAGAAGCTGTTCTTCGCTGTTGGAATGTGCCAGTTGTTTCTGGTGGAGGTCTTTGCAAGATAGTTCAGAAATTATATCGGGTGAAGCATATTTTGAAAAGGTTTAACAGAGAGGAGGTTGGTGATATTGTTTTGAGCTATAAGAAGGCCAAGGAGGAGTATAGTAGAGTTCAGGAGGCTCTGGCTTCTAATCCTTCAGATCTGTCTCTGCTTCAATCGGTTACTCAAGCCCAGCTCAATGTTTCAGTTTTGCAGAGCTGTTATGCCAGTTTTCTCAAACAGCAGAGTAAACTTAATTGGATTAAGTTTAGTGATGATAATTCGAGATTTTTTCATGCATTTATGCGAAAAAGAAGAGTTGATAATAGAATTTCTTCCTTCACAATAGGAGGCAAAACAAAAGAGGATTATTCTAAAGTTGTTGAGCATTTCCTGTCTCATTTCAAGAAGTTTATGGGGAAAGGAAATTTGGCTTCAGTGGAGATTGATAAAAGCTGTTTCATGCAGGGAAACAGATTGTCTCTGGATCTCCAAGTCAAACTTCTGAGACCTTTTACCAAGAATGATGTGAAGAAGGCTTTATTTAGCATTCACTCCTATAAAAGTCCTGGTTTGGATGGTTTTGGCTCGGGATTCTTTAAGGGGTTATGGTCAGATATTGGTGCTGAGATTACTTCTGCTGTGTTGGATTTCTTTCAGGATGGTTACTTGCCGAAGGATCTGAATGAAACTGTGATTTCTCTTATTCCTAAGCTTGCTAATCTAAGTTCAGCTAGTGACTATCGTCCTATTGCGTGTTGTAACACTCTCTATAAGTGTATATAGAAGATGATTTGCTCTAGACTTTCGGAAGTGCTTCCCTTTCTTGTTCATAGTAATCAAGGGGCTTTTATTAAAAATAGAGTTCTAGCTCATAATATTATGATATTCCAAGATCTCCTCAAAGGGTATACTAGAAAGAATATTTCAGCTAGATGTTTAATGAAGATTGATCTGAGTAAGGCTTACGACACAGTTGATTGGCATTTTGTGGAGGAGTTGCTTAAACATCTTTGTTTTCCCTCTAGATTTATTGGCTGGATTCTAGTTTGCTTAAAAGGTACCAAGTACAATCTGTTAATGAATGGGAGAATTCAGGTCTCTTTCAAAGGGGAAAAAGGCCTAAGGCAAGGGGACCCCATGTCTCCTCTCTTGTTTGTGCTCATTATGGAGTACCTCACTCGTTTATTAGCTCATTACTCTGACAAGAAAGGCTTTGGTTATCATCCTTTGTGTAAATATCTTAGGTTGACTAACCTCTGTTTTGCAGATGATTTGATTATCTTTTGTAAAGGTAATGTCAGTTCAGTGAGTAAGATTCATGAAGCCTTCTCTGCGTTTTGTGATTCTACTGGGCTTTCTGCGAATAAATCTAAGTCCCATATCTATTTTGGAGGGGTGAAGGATTCTATCAAAGATCAGATTCTTGAGATGTTGCAAATGGAAGAAGGCTCCTTTCCTTTGAAGTACTTGGGAGTTCCTCTTCGGCCTACCAAGTGGAAAGCTTCAGACTGTGGGGTGATTCTGGATAAGTTGAACAAGAAGCTTAATTTTTGGGCGAGTAGGAACTTGTCTTTTGCTGGTCGTGCCCAACTCATACACTCAGTTTTGCTTGGTATTAGGAATTTTTGGATGAGTATATTCATTCTTCCTTCCAAGATTACTGCTGCCATTGATAAGAGCTGTCGGGATTTTCTTTGGGGAACTAATGGGAATAGAAGTAAGATGCATCTCCCTTCGTGGGAAAAAGTTTGTCTCCCTAAAAAGCTGGGTGGTATTGGCTTCCGTGAGGGTAAGAAATGGAACTTGGCATTGATGGCTAACTTTATGTGGGCGATTTCTTCCAAGCAAGACTGCCTGTGGGTCAAATGGATTAGTTCCATCTATTTGAAGGAGTTTAGCGTCTGGAATGTGCCTATTAGTCAGGCTATGAGCTGGTATATCAAGAAATTATTGAGGCTGAGACATTTTATGGATGAGGGTAGCTTGATGCTAGCTGTTAAGGGAAGTAAATTTCATAGTAAACACTTCTATTTCTCTCTTGTTACTGCGCATTCTGTGGGTTTTGCTGAGACAGTTTGGAACAAGCTTATTATGCCCAAGCACAGGTTCATTTACTGGCAGATTTTTAATAATCAGCTGCTTACTAGAGACCACTTGTGCCGGTTTATGCATATTACCTCTGTTCTCTGCCCTGTGTGTGATTCTGGCGTGGAAACCCATAGCCATTTGTTTATGGAGTGTATATATTCCAGGAGAGTGTTTGAGGAAATCGGTAGATGGCTGGGTGTTTTCCATTGGCCTAAATCTTATGAGGAGCTCACTCATTGGTGCTTATTGGCTAAACACAGCTTGAAGAACCAGATAATTAATGCTGTTATATCAGCTTCCTGGTACTTCATTTGGTGCAACAGAAACATTTGTATTTTCGAATCAATTTGTAAAATGGCCAACAGCCTTAGTTTGGAAATCAAAGATGTAGTTAAGTATAGAGTTTTGCGTTTGGGTTCTTTCTCTCATAGAAAAAGGGATGTATATTTACGTAAGATTGTAGAAAGCTGGTAGTTGGTTCTGTGTAGTTTTTTCTTGTTGTTTGTTTGAGTTTGCTGTCTGCTGGTCTGTAGCAGCTGCTCTTTTTGTCTTGTCATTTTGGTTGGTTTTTGAATAAAATTTTTCTTTTGTTCAAAAAAAAAAAAAAAAAACTTTTGATATTGGTTTTTTACTAGGTTTTTGAAACTTAAGGATCTTTCTTGGTAAGTTTCTTTTTTAAGGTTTAGTTCCCACATTTATTCTTTACTCTTTAGAAATTCTCACCATTCTTATTTTTGGTTTTAGGAGTGTTCCAAGTCCCGCATTTGTTCTAAAAAATCCCGGTTTTGGTAAGACAAATATGATAGATCTTGTATGATATGTTATGTTATATGTTATGTCATCTTATGTTGTATGTTAACATTATGTATAGTATGTTTATAGACCTTGGGCATATGACTTGTCTAGCTAGTAAGCCCCAATAATTTATAGGCATATGATTTGCTTAGCTAGCAAGCCCCAAAAATCTATTGGGCATATGAATTGCCTAGTTAACAAGCCCAAGTAGTATAATGGCCATTGTAGTATTATATGACATATGTTTATAGTATATGTGGTTATGATATAATTTATGTATATGTTTTACGTTGTTAGTAGTTTTTCCTTGCTGGGCATTAGGCTCACCCCTTTACTTTTAGTTTGATGCAGGAAAATAGATACAAAGGCGGAAGGATTCTTGGAGGCTTAGCATGTGTGTTGAGGTGAATGGAGTGGATGGGCTGCGTGTCGATTCGAGGACGACATTATTTTCTTTAGTCTCTTAAAATTACGTTTTTATGTATTTTCCGCATTTAGCTTTGTAAACAAATTCATTTAAAGTTATGTTTTATTTTAAAACAATGAGCTCATTTATCTATTACAAATATTATTTTAAAGTTTTCAATAAAGTTATGAATTTTTTTCTCATGTATGTTCTCTTCACAAGTAGTAGTAATGTCTAGTAGGTTTAATGATCTAAGTCTTAGAAATAGTTGGGTCATTATAGAAACTAACTCCTTTTAAAATGAATAAATAAATGATTAAAAATTGAATAAATTTGAACTATCTGTTCAACAGATGCCCAGAATTCGGTCAAAGACGTTCAGGAACGAGTCAAAGTTGTTGAGGGTTGTTTCTAGTTCAGGATTTTATGAAAATTCAAAAATGGCTACTGGAGCCAATATATCGCCTACCTTAGGTGATATATCGCCCCTACCTATGCCCCTAGGGTCTGTGGTTTTGTTCGTGCGAAGTCGACGTGTTTTCTGTATCAATCATAGGCGATATATCGGCCTCTATAGCTGTGATATATCAGCATACGCTGATATTTTAAACACGTTTTTGCACACTTTCAGCACACTTGAAGTTTGTTAAAACCACCTTGACTGAGTAAAACGTAATCCTAACAGACGAGGGAAGGTTCTAGACCTTCTAGATCTATCCTTTAATAAACTTATTCATCTAAAATGCTTAAATCCTTAATAATCATACATGTGACAAGTGTCACGCTCTTAATAATTCTATCTAAACCTTAAGTTATAATAAATAATATTTCTAGGACTATATTCATTAATCTAACCTTATGATAAAATTAATATTTCTAAACCATAGGTTTAACTTATAAAATCCATAACTATTTCTACGAGTTTCCAACTAAATCCCGGCTTGAACTAATAACCACGAATCGGGACGCTACACACTATAACTGAAAATTTAACTGGCAATACATCTCAGAAAAAATCACATAGTCATGAGTATTGCAAACATATTGCATCAAACCATCTTTTGTGTCATTGGGCTTTATTGTGAGGTGATCAGCCTCGAGACCTCCGCACTCAAGAGAATTCCACTTACCATACCCAAGTAGTAAACTCCACTTCCCACGATGATGAACCCTGTATAGTGGCTGTTCTAAAATACAACTATAATTGTTCACACATCTACATAGTGCCTTAGCAATCACAATACAAACACAAATTGCAGTCACATTCTTATCTTGGCTATTGCATTCAACCCCTACTGATGGGTAATATTATGTGTTCCATTTACCATATCATCCCATATATAGTCCTAATAACTTTCTAGAAACATACAAATCATACTAAAATGTACAATTTCACATAACTAAGTTACTCTTGGTGTATACTTTCTTACCTCAAGTCCTTAACTTTACTTGAAACTGCTTTTGTGAGTGTTTCTGATCGCTTCTATGTCCTATCAACAAATTAGGACATATAACTTAGTTTATAATATTACTAAGCCTTTAGATTTAGAATTTAATAAAACCTATCCCAAATTCCCATTCTCGACTTTCGGCCCAAACTCGAGCCCTCGGGGTAAAATTACCAAAATACCCATCTCGGAAACCTAATGTAGACATAAAAAATTATTATTCTAGATAATAATTTAATATTATTATATGTTTGAAATTTCATTGCCGAACTCCAATTATATCTCAAGTTATGAATTATCGATCCCCAAGCTCAAATCTTGAGCCGCGCGTCCCAATTCCCGAACTCTGTCATCATATCCGAGTCCCAAATGTGAAAATAATCACAACTTACTTATTAAAGTATTTTCTAGTCCTTGAAAATACTTCCTATATCCTTAAATTTATAATGAATCCTCAATATTATTTTATGAGCCCTGAGCCCAAAATCCTGAGCCGAGCCTTTAATATCGACCCCTAAGCTTTATTAGAACGTCAATGATAGCTTAAACATCTTTTATCTCTTGAAAATATTATTCCAAACTCTAAAATACTCAAACCCGAGCCTAAACTCTTGTACTAATCTTATGGCTCACGTTTGGCCTTATGCATGGCCCATGCAAGCCTTAGTCCTAAGGTGCCTGTAACGACCCCAAATTCGCTAATGAGGCTTAAGGGCCTTGATTAGTGTGCCGAGAGGGCATTATTGAGTTAAATGTGGTTCGCATGAATATATTGATTTAAATGCATGATTATATGGTTAATGATGCTTGTGTGATTATATTAGCTTTTATGTGATAATATGATATATATATATATATATATATGTGTGTGTGTGTGTGAGAACCACATTATTATGTGGGTGACCTGCAGAGCACGACTCGAGACGATCCTAGAGCTAGATAGTGGGGAAAAAGTCACAATAGGGCTTAGCAGCTGACTTTGGATAAGTCAGGGGTATTTTAGGTATCGGGTAGCTATTTAGACTATCGGGCTATGAAAATAAATATATGGAGATATATTTGAGGTTAGGAAGTCTAGGTGGGAATATTGGGGGATTTTACCATTTTTCCCTTGGGGACGGTTCCGGCACCCCGAGCCTTGGGATTAACTTAACAAGTAAGACAAATTCAGAGAAACCCTTAGAAGAAAATAAACCAACTTAAACTCTTTCCTTCAGCTTTTCTTTCCTCTCTCTCAAGGAAAACAAAGGAAAGAAATTTGGGAAAAAACCACAAAAGAAAACTGAGAAAAATCTGGGAAATCGCTGGGAGATTGAGCTGGATTTTTTAGGCTTAGTTCAAGACTTATTCAGGAGAATCAAATCAAGGTTAAGGTAAGGATTTAAACCATGTGCTTTCTAAAGTTTAACCTTGTGTTTTCAGCTAGTTGTTTAGGTTATTGTCCAATTGATGTTTAGGGTAGAACTTGAGCTGGATAAACAGTGGGAATCAGCTGGGTTTTGGTTTGAGAAAGGATTTCATTAACAAGGTAAGCTTAAATTTATGAATTGGTGGTTTGATTTTGGGTTTTCGACTGGTTAGTTTTAGTGGTTATGTTCTTAAAGTTTCAGTGATTGAGAGTGTGATTTTTATGAGTGTTAGGTTGAATTTTCTGTTGAATTGTGTGGCTTAGCTTGCTCTGAAAGTGTTGGGGTTGTTGGGTGTTGAAGTAGGGAGCTTAAGGGTGGTTTTGGCTAAGGTTTCAAGCCTATAAATGGTGGGAATTATGGGCTCGAAGGGAAGGGTCGTGGCTTTGTTCTAGAGCGCTGCGGCCCTAGAATGAAGATGAGCCAAGAGGGCTCGGCCAAAGGTGAGCGCTGCGGCGCCCAAGGCAAGGGCTGCGGCGTGTGTCCTCTTTCAGGGGTAACTTTAGTTCTGTTTTGAGGGCAAGGTCGCGGCTAAGCTTCAAGGGCCGCAGCCCTTGGTTGTGCACTTGAATTTTTGGGGATTTTAGGCATGGGTAGGTGGTCTAGAATGCTCGGGATCGATTTCGCCACCGTGCTTGGTGGAATTCGGATTCCCGGAAGTTAGTTTTGTAACCGGAAACCTACATTTGGATATTAATGAAACCTAATACTTTGGTTATGACTAGGTGATAAAAGCTTAGGCTCAGGAACGGATTGTGCTTGAGGAGTGTTGCTCATAACCTAAAACTGCAAAGATCAAAGGTAAGAAGAATGCACCTGGTTGGATATATGTGACGGAACTAAGGGTTCCCTATTGTGAATGCTTGAAAAGATGGTATTATGCCATGCAAGCCATTTAGTGAACCAACGGCCTAAGGGTGCCAAGGGTTACACTAGCGCACAGGGCGCGGCTCGGCCACTGGTAGCCGAGGATAGCTTAATATGCATTGAGCTCGGTTTAAGCGAGCCAGAGTCAGTGGGATAAATTGAGGGTGCGGCCTAAGTTGTCGGCCCTGATTATTATATGATATGAATGTTATAAGTGTTTGACTGCATCCATGACTCTAAATATTTTCTTAATGATATTATGTGGATTATTTGGTGAAAGTTTATGCTTGGTGAATTTTACTGTCTGATATTATCAATTGTGTTGCATTTTATGTTTTCTTGCTGGGCCTTGGCTCATGGGTGCTATGTGGTGCAGGTAAAGGAAAGGGCAAGTTGGATCAGCCTTGATTGGAGAGCTCAACGAGTGGAATGTACATGGCTAACTGCTCAGCCGCCACGGTTGAGGTTTAGGTAGGGGCGCGAGACCCAAAGACTGTTTATTTTGCCTTAGTATGGCTAATGATTATTTATGTACTTTTGGAAGTCTGTAAACCTACTTTTAACTCTATTCCTTTTGGGATCCCGTGTATATAACAGTTTAACTATATAAAGTGAAACTTTTGACACCAAAACCTTTTTAACCCTAGCTCACACATGTTTAGTGACACATTTTAAAACTAGTGACTTGATTAGCAAGTCTTGCACCTTTATAAGTACACGGTGTAGCGGTCTTGGCTATCCAGAGCGTTACAACTTGGTATCAGAGCGTCCTAGGTTTAAGGGTTCCTGAAGACAGGCTGGACATGTACATTCGCTGCTAGACACAAGCTCAAATCAGGGTTCGGTAATGTGTGTATGTGATTATGTGCTTATGTGTCTGGAATGAGCTATGAATGCTGTTATTTACTGGATTATTAGGAAGCATGAGATATTGATAGGGTCTGGCCCTTGACTGTTGTGTGAGAATATTGGGGCATGTTTATCAGCATTGCCGTGCATGTAAATGAATATATGGATGATTAATTGTATATAGTGTATGGGTGAATGCTTGTTTTATAGCTAAGGTGTAATGAGATTGGAGGCATGCTTATTAGCAGCCAGTGCATGAGAATGGATGCTTATATGTTGTGTGTGGTTGGTTATGCTCTATTGATGGATCTTGGAGAAGTTTTTACCCTGTCATCATGGTCTGACTACCGAGTCGTTATTTGCAGATTGACTTGGATAGCTATGCGTCCAAGAAAATCTACACGACTAGCCGACACTAGGTCCGAGACCGGGAGTGATGATCAGGGCCAGAATCCTTCGCCAGTCCCTGAGAACTGGCAGCAGTTAATGGCAGATATGCAGGCTCGATTACAGAGTCAAGATGAACAGATTCGCATCCTGCGACAGCAGGCTCCATCAGGGAGTGCTGCCCCTATTGTACCACCTGCAGTGGTACCAGTTGTGCAGTTTGGGGAGGTTGGTAACAGATGGGAGTCGTTGTATGAGCGGTTCAGGAAACAGCAACCCCCAATCTTTGAGGGTGGATCGGATCCGTTGAAAGCCGAGCAATGGCTAACTATGATCACTACAATTCTGGATTTCATGAGGATTGAGGGGCATGATAGAGTGGCCTGTGCCACTTATATGTTGAGGGAGGATGCCCGCATCTGGTGGGAAGTGGCATCGCAGACCAGGGATGTTACCACTTTGAGTTGGGAAGGTTTTAGAGATTTGTTTAGTCAGAAGTAATACAATGTTGCTGTCAGAGCAGCAAATGTTAATGAGTTCGTGAGTCTTGTGCAGGGCAATATGACTGTTACTGAATATGCTCTAAAGTTTGATAGGCTTGCGAAGTTTGCACCAGTTCTTCTGCCTACTGATGCTGCTAGGCAAGATCGTTTTATCCGGGCGGGCTTAATGCTATGATAGCCCGGGATGTCGGGATTACAACGGTACCTGGAGGAACAACTTATGCCCAGGCAGTTGAGAAGGCTCTTACCGCTGAGGAAGCGAAGAACAAGATATGGAGGGAGAGAGTAGTGAGGCGTGAGGGCCACAGAGCAGTGCCTCCTTATTCAGGGATAGGTAGGGGCGGAGGCCCAGTGACTTCAAGAGAAAGGCTCTTGACACTTCGACCGCTGCTGGTCCTGATAAGAGGGGTCGGGGTGGTCAGGGTGGCCGTCAAGGTGGCGGTGAGGCATGGCGGACCTATCTAGAGTGCTCGAGGTGTAGAAGATGCCATCTGGGCGAGTGTCGGGCCAAGGCATGTTTTGTGTGCGGGGCAGTAGGGCATCTCAGAAAAGACTGTCCAACGGTGAAGAAAGGTGAAGCAGGAAAGGTGGATAGCTTGACTCCATCTCGAGTATTTACCTTGACTCAGGCAGAGGCTGAGGCTAGTCCCTCAGTAGTGATAGATCAGCTTTCTAGCGCTGGCTTTCCTTTTACAATATTGATTGATTCTGGTGCTACACATTCTTTTGTTTCTAGTAGGGTGATTGATAGATTGTGTAGACCTAGTGAGTATCGGACTGCAGGGTTTGGGACTTTATTGCCTACAGGGGAACTGTTAGTTTCTAGGAGATGGATTAGGGCACTGCCAGTGATGGTTGATAGTAGGGAACTCTCGGTGGATCTGATTGAGTTAGATATGGAGGATTTCGATATGATTCTAGGGATGGACCGGTTGGCTAGATATGGGGCTACAATTAACTGTAGGAAGAAGATGGTTACTTTTGAGCCTGAGGGCGAGGACCCATTTGTCTTTGTGGGTGCGGTGTCTGGACCCGGCGTACCTATGATTTCGGCATTGAGAGCCAGGGACTTGTTGTAGGGGGGATGCATAGGTTTTTTGGCCAGCGTAGTGGATACTGCTAGAGTTATGCCGGCAGGGCTGGGAGAGAACAGATTGGTGTGTGAGTTTTTAGATATATTCCCTGAGGATCTGCCAGGGTTGCCGCCGCGTAGGGAGATTCAGTTTGGGATTGAGTTAGCATCGGGGACAGAACCAGTATCTAGAACACCGTACAGAATGGCGCCAGTAGAACGGAAAGAGTTGAAGATACAATTGCAAGAACTTCTGGATTTGGGATTCAATAGGCCTAGTTATTCTCCATGGGGTGCTCCAATGTTGTTTGTTAAGAAGAAGGATGGGACTCTGAGGATGTGCATAGATTACAGAGAACTGAACAAGTTAACTATCAAGAATAAGTACCCTTTACCAAGGATTGATGACTTGTTCGATCAACTGCAGGGAAAGACAGTGTTCTCAAAGATTGATCTTCGATCTGGTTATCACCAGCTGAGGATCAAGGATGAGGATATACCGAAGACGGCCTTCCGGACACGGTATGGACATTATGAGTTCTTGGTCATGTCTTTTGGTCTGACCAATGCCCCAGCAGCTTTCATGGATTTGATGAACAGGGTGTTCAAGGACTTCTTGGAGCAGTTCGTCATTGTCTTCATCGATGACATTTTGGTATACTCCAGTTCAGAGGCGGAGCATGAGCAACATCTTCGACAGGTTCTACAGAGGTTAAGGGAGCATCAATTGTACGCTAAGTTGAAGAAGTGTGAGTTTTGGTTACCAGAGGTGACTTTCCTTGGACACATAGTTGGGGTAGAAGGGATTAAGGTGGATCCATCCAAGGTAGAAGGAGTTAGGGATTGGCCGAGGCCGAGGAACGCCTCGAAGATGCGAAGTTTCCTTGGGTTGGCCAGTTACTACAGGCGGTTTGTAGAGGGGTTCTCAAAGATTTCTTCACTGATGACAATGTTGACAAGGAAGAATTATAAGTTTTTTTGGTCAGAGAAGTGTGAGAACAGTTTCCACGACTTATTTCTGCACTTGTGTTGAGTCTTCCTTCGGAGGAAGGAAAGTTTGTGGTCTATTGTGATGCATCCAGGATGGGTTTAGGCTGCGTGTTGTTGCAGAATGAAAAATTTATAGCCTATGCATCTCGCCAGCTGAAGGAGTATGAGCAGCGGTATCCGACTCATGATTTGGAATTAGCAGCAGTGGTTTTCGCACTGAAGGTATGGCGTCATTATCTGTATGGGGAGAAGTACGAGATATACACTGGCCATAAGAGTCTGAAGTATTTCTTTACCCAGAAGGATCTGAACATGAGGCAGAGACGTTGGTTGGAGTTGGTTAAGGATTATGATTGTGACATCCTTTACCACCCTGGGAAAGCCAATGTGGTGGCAGATGCGTTGAGCCGGAGGGGCCCAGGACAGTTGTATAGCTCCACCCAGATCTTGAGGGAATTAGCTGATGAGATGGCCAGGGCAAGTATAGAACTGGTGGTAGGCCGGTTAGCTAATATCACTTTACATTCGACCCTGTTAGAACGAGTCAAGGAAGGTCAGTTGGTAGATGCGCAGTTGCAGGAAGTTAGGCAGCAGGTCTTAGCGGGGATAGCTAAGGATTATTCAGTTTTTGAGACAGGTTTGCTTCGATACCAAGGACGGATTTGTGTTCCGGCAGATGAGGGGATCAGACGAGAGATACTGGATGAGTCTCACACTACGCCATACTCACTTCATCCGGGTACCACGAAGATGTATCAGGATCTACAGTCATTATATTGGTGGCCCGGGATGAAGAAGGATGTGGTAGAGTATGTGTCTAGATGTTTGACATGTCAGCAGGTTAAGGCTGAGCATCAGCGACTAGCGGGATTGCTTCAGCCCTTGGGTATCCCAGAGTGGAAGTGGGAGGATATTACGATGGATTTCGTGGGAGGATTACCCAGGACAGTTGGACTTCATGACTCGGTGTGGGTGATAGTGGACAGATACCCCAAGTCAGCTAATTTTCTACCAGTGAGGTCAACTTATACAGTGGAACAGTACGCGGAGCTGTATGTGAGGGAGATAGTTCGTCTCCGTGAGGTTCCAAAGTCTATTGTATCTGATCGAGACCCTATCTTCACCTCCAAGTTTTGGGGAGCTCTGCAGAGAGCCATGGGGACTCAATTGAAGTTTAGCATAGCTTTTCATCCTCAGATTGATGGACAGTCTGAGAGGACGATTCAGGTATTGGAGGACATGCTTAGGGCATGTGTGATTGACTTCGAAGGATCTTGGAGTAAGTATCTCCCGTTGATTGAATTTTCATATAACAATAGTTTCAGTCCACGATTGGAGTGGCTCCTTATGAGATGTTATATGGAAGAAAGTGCAGATCACCTATTCACTGGGATGAGATGGGTGAGAGAAGGTATTTGGGGCCAGACATGGTTCAGAAGACCAATGAGGCTGTTGAAAAGATTCGAGCAAGAATGCTTGCTTCGCAGAGTAGACAGAAAAGCTACGCTGATCCTAAGCGTAGGAACGTGGAGTTCCAGGTTGGAGACCACGTGTTTCTGCGAGTTTCACCACTGAGAGGTGTGAGGAGATTTGGATTGAAGGGCAAGCTGAGCCCTCGGTTTTTGGGACCTTTTGAGATCCTGGAGAGGATTGGACAGGTGGCTTATAGGCTAGCCTTGCCACTGTCGCTATCAGAAGTTCATAATGTGTTTCATGTCTCCATGTTGCGGAAGTATGTTTCTCATACAACACATGTATTGAAGTATGAGGACTTATAGTTGCAGACAGACTTGTCCTATGAGGAGCGACCCGTTCAGATTTTGGATCCGAAGGATAAAGTCTTACGGAATAAGACAATTCCGTTAGTGAAGGTATTGTGGAGAAACAGCAAGGTCGAGGAAGCGACTTGGGAGTTAGAGACAGCGATGCGGGATCAGTATCCCAAGCTATTCAGGTAAATTTCAAGGACAAAATTCTCATTAGGAGGGGATAGTTGTAACGACCCCAAATTCGCTAATGAGGCTTAAGGGCCTTGATTAGTGTGCCGGGAGGGCATTATTGGGTTAAATGTAGTTCGCATGAATATATTGATTTAAATGCATGATTATATGGTTAATGATGCTTGTGTGATTATATTGGCTTTTATGTGATAATATGATATATATATATGCGATATATGTGAGAACCATATTATTATGTGGGTGACTTGCAGATCACAACTCGAGGCGATCCTAGAGCTAGATAGCGGGGAAAAAGTCACAACATGGCTTAGCAGCTGACTTTGGATAAGTCAGGGGTATTTTAGGTATGTGGTAGCTATTTAGACTATCGGGCTATGAAAATAAATATATGGAGATATATTTGAGGTTAGGAAGTCTAGTTGGGAATATTGGGGGATTTTACCATTTTTCCCTTGGGGACGATTCTAGCACCCCGAGCCTTGGGATTAACTTAACAAGTAAGACAAATTCAGAGAAACCCTTAGAAGAAAATACACCGACTTAAATTCTCTCCTTCATATTTTCTTTCCTCTCTTTCAAGGAAAACAAAGGAAAGAAATTTGGGGAAAACCCACAAAAGAAAACTGAGAAAAATCTGGGAAATCGCTGGGAGATTGAGCTGGATTTTTGAGGCTTAGTTCAAGACTTATTCAGGGGAATCAAATCAAGGTTAAGGTAAGGATTTAAACCATGTGTTTTCTGAAGTTTAACCTTGAGTTTTCAGCTAGTTGTTGAGGTTATTGTCCAATTAATGTTTAGGGTGGAACTTGAGCTGGATAAACAATGGGAATCAGCTGGGATTTGGTTAGAGGAAGGATTTCATTAACAAGGTAAGCTTAAATTTATGAATTGGTGGTTTGAGTTTGGGTTTTTGACTGGTTAGTTTGAGTGGTTATGTTCTTAAAGTTTCAGTGATTGAGAGTGTGATTTTTGTGAGTATTAGGTTGAATTTTCTGTTGAATTGTGTGGCTTAGCTTGCTCTGAAAGTGTTGGGGTTGTTGGGTGTTGAAGTAGGGAGCTTAAGGGTGGTTTTGGCTAAGGTTTCAAGCCTATAAATGGTGGGAATTCTGGGCTCGAAGGGAAGGACCGCGGCTTTGTTCTAGAGCGCTGCGGCCCTAGAATGAAGATGAGCCAAGAGGGCTCGGCCAAAGGTGAGCGCTGCGGTGCCCAAGGCAAGGGCCGCGGTGTGTGTCCTCTTTCAGGAGTAGCTTTGGTTCTGTTTTGAGGGAAAGTTCGTGGCTAAGCTTCAAGGGTCGCAGCCCTTGGTTGTGCACTTGAATTTTTGGGGATTTTAGGCATGGGTAGGTGGTCTAGAATGCTCGGGATCGATTTCGCCACCGTGCTTGGTAGAATTCGGATTCCCGGAAGTTAGTTTTGTAACCGGAAACCTACATTTGGATATTAATGAAACTTAATACTTTGGTTGTGACTAGGTGATAAAAGCTTAGGCTCGGGAACGGATTGTGCTTGAGGAGCGTTGCTCATAACCTAAAACTGCAAAGATCAAAGGTAAGAAAAATGCACCTGGTTGAATATATGTGACGGGACTAAGGGTTCCCTATTGTGAATGCTTGAAAAGATGGTATTATGCCATGCAAGCCATTTAGTGAACCAACGGCCTAAGGGTGCCAAGGGTTTCACTAGCGCACAGGGCGCGGCTCGGCCACTGGTAGCCGAGAACAGCTTAATATGCACTGAGCTCAGTTTAAGCGGGCCGAAGTCAGTGGGATAAACAGAGGGTGCGGCCTAAGTTGTCGGCCCTGATTATTATGTGATATGAATGTTATAAGTTTTTGACTGCATCCATGACTCTGAATATTTGCTGAATGATATTATATGGATTATTTGGTGAAAGTTCATGCTTGGTGAATTTTACTGTCTGATATTATCGATTGTGTTGCATTTTATGTTTTCTTGCTGGGCCTTGGCTCACGGGTGTTACGTGGTGCAGGTAAAGGCAAGGGCAAGTTGGATCAGCCTTGATTAGAGAGCTCAGCGAGTGGAATGTACATGGCCAGCTGCTCAGCCGCCACGGTTGAGGTTTAGGTAGGGACGCGAGACCCAAAGACTGTTTATTTTGCCTTAGTATGGCTAATGATTATTTATGTACTTTTGGAAGTCTGTAAACCTACTTTTAACTCTGTTCCTTATGGGATCCCATGTATATAATAGTTTAACTATATAAAATGAAACTTTTGAGACCAAAACCTTTTTAACCCTAGCTCACACATGTTTAGTGACACGTTTTAAAACTAGTGACTTGATTAGCAAGTCTTGCACCTTTATAAGTACATGGCGTAGCGGTCTTGGCTATCCAGGACGTTACAGTGCCAACCATAACTACCTGAGCCCTTGGCTTGCTCCCATCATTTTCATCATCAACATATCCATCATCATCATCATCATCATCATCATCATTAACCTCATCTTCCTTAATATTATCTCAGAATTACCACCACCACTAACGTTGGTGGTGGTTGACACCATAACCGCCATCCATGTGGCCTAAACTCTTGGCCATGGCACCAAAGCTCAAGGGGCTGGTGCTACACTCTCACCTGAGCCTTGACACTTGCACACGAGCACCTTTGGGGTGTCTAACTCCTCATTTGTGGCCAACCTTGCACCTCACTGCTGGCCAAGCACCATAGATGTCGGCGGTGGTGTTGTAATTTTTGGTAATTGCCCATTGCTTGTTAACCACCCAAAGAGACCTCATCAAATCTTAGATCTAAACCTCAACACAATTTATAGATCAATTTCCTAACATTTTTATTACCAAAATTCATATTACAAACAACAAATATACCCATAATTTTAAAGTTCCAACATCAAATGAACCAAAAGAAATACAAGAGTTCCTTACCTCTTGTTGGCCGAACACCTTGGAGATCCTTCTCCTTTTTTCTCTTTTAATTTCTACACTCAAGAGCAAGAATATCTAAGATACCATCTATTGTTATGATCATCAAGAAACAAAGATCAAAACTCACCCTTGATTCCACAGTGCCTCGACTGAAACTTTGGTGGTTTTCTCCCTCTTCTTGCTTACAATACTTCTACAATAAACATAGACCTCTAAGATCACCATCATAATCCAAAATCATCAAAGAGAGGCAAGAAATTGGATCAAACAACTACCCTTGTGTTGATCTCTTCTTGGTCGAACCAATGGAGAGACAAAGTGCCTTCTTTTCTCTTTTCCTTTCTCTCAACTCTTCTTTCTTTCCTTCCTTAGTGTATTTTCGAAAATGGCTGATCCAAAATGAGTAGATAACTTCCCCATCAGCCACTTGCCTTAGGTAACCACCCACCATTTGAAACTCCATTTCCCCCTCCATTTCCCTAGTGGCTGAAATGCATGAGTAGCACGTAATGCATGTGCTGAAATTACAATCACCACTAATCTTCATTTATTTTTCCAAAAATAAATTATATCCAGCCTTCCTTATAATAAGCTCTCAATTATAGCTTAAATTATTGTTGCTCTAATAATATCTTGGCACACATACTAAAACTCATGGTCTAGAGTCTTTATATGATTTAATGTTCATCCCTAACACATAAAATCATAGTCCAAGGTACTTATATGATTTTAAATGTGTATCTTTAACACATAAAATCATAGTCCAAAGTATTTATATGATTTTGAATGTGTATCTCTAACACATAAAATCATAGGCCAAAGTCTTCACAAAATCATTCTAAGATAGCCAATAATTTTCTATAATTATTCTAAGGCTCTTAGTGAGTTTATACTACTCAAACTATGTAGTAAAATAAATATTTTCCACTTAATATTTTTTTTACACTAAAGATTCAAAAATTTAATCTAAGCGATTCACTCACGCTTCTTTATAATTAAAATAATATTTCCCAAATATTATTTTAAGTTTCTAGACACTAAAACACATATTTAATTTATTTCCACAAAACTAAATAAGAAAAGAAAAAAATTAATCCGGGTTATTATAGTCAGTTTGTCTCAATATATGCATATATTCCTTGGTATCATAAAGATAGCTTATTTCTATGGTCTAAACTTAAGTTATTCAAATATCATCTTGTGATTTTGAAGACAAATGCAATGCAAGGTTTTGTGGAGACCTAGGCATATGACATGCTTCTTACAACAAAAGCATCATAAATGTTCTTTATTTCTTCCATTTCTAGATCATTTTAGACATTGGGTTGAGTTAAATTTATCACCCTTAATGATAGAAACAACATGTAGTGAATGATAATATATAATTTTATTTAACTAAAGATGATGTGACTACTTTTTATTTAAATAAAATTATATGCATTATCTATATTCGTCATCTCAATTATTTTTTCAAGATGAATTGTTTCACCTTATGTAGCAAACTTCTATCATTACTTGCAAGTAACATATAATCCACATATAAAAACAAGGAAAGTAAATCTTACTCCCATTGACCTTTTGGTATACACATTAAAAGCAACGATCTTAAAAATGAGAATAAGCAACAGAATAAGATCTTTTAAAAGTTATTAATACCAATCAGGATCATACATATATAGATATATTAAATAACACATAAAATGAATAGAGATTACCTCTCGTATCCTATCAAGCGTCCTTTAATCTTTTCGTATAAATCAACGATCTTCCTATCCTTTCTGAAAGCTCACACCTTAGCCTTCCAAGCCAATCCTTAAGCACATAAGGACGTGTGTGGGCATGTAGGATTCAAAGGTTGATTTAGAATTCTCTAGATGTACTCAACACATGAGATCTAGAGAGGTTTCAGAAGAGAGAGGCTATATAAATTTTTAGAATTTCAGGTGAAGGAAATTCTATTGTTTCTTTTCTTGAGAGAGAGACTCACAGAAGCTGCATCATACAACTTTTTAAAAGTATCGCTTCTTTTCAGATTTATAAAGATAATTAACTAATTTAATTAATATTTATTTTTATTTAAAATAAAATCGAGCAGTTATCTATTTTAATTATTTAATTTAAATAATATTTAAAAAAGAATAATTAAATAAACAAATTAATTTGAAATTCAAAATTCAAATCTCAGGGATAGAAAAAATCCCTGGGTGGCGCCACTCATTGTACACTACAGTGAGTGGTGTGAGCCATTATATGGCTCCCCTGATTTTCTCATTTGTTTGTTTAATTAATTTTTAAGATAATATATATAGTTATCCCAAAATAAATATTAGTTCATTCAAAATTAACTTTATCTTAAAATATCAGTTTTAAATAAATATCTTTGTTGAACCATTTTTTTTCTTTATTAAAAAATAAAAGAAAAAGAAGATCAGAAAACGAAAAAAATAATAATAATATCTCCACTAACCAATAACCTCTCACCATTCACCACTCTTCTTCTCTACTCCACTTCCTTCATTCTCTGATCAATTTATCGTAAAATTGAGTCTATAAAAGGGCAAAAGAAATTCAGACAAGGGAAAAGAAAAATAGTGAGGAGAAAACTCTGTCAAAATTTTGAGAGAGATTACAATTTAAAAAAAGGAGAGAAACACTACGATAAAAATACAAATAAAGTTAGGTTTTCATCTTCAGGGATTTCTACAAAGTGAGTATTAGAGCTTGCTCCTATTTTCTTCTCTTTATTTTAAGCATCTTTATTCTCCAATGGATTCTTTTCTTTTGTCTTTGGTCCACTTTGACCTAGCGTTAGAAGCCACAAAAGGTCTGTTGGTAAAACTTATACAGGATCTTGTTTATTTTCATGTAAATCATATATTAAACATATTAATATAAGATAACCTATAAAATGTTTCTAAAATTGAATTCATACAGAGATAATGATAAGAACACTTACATTATTGTGCAGCGGAATGATTGAGTCATTCCTTCAATTTCTCTAACCCTTGTATCCTTTCTGTCGCAGAGTATCACCAAGAAACTAAACCGTTCTTCAATTTTCTTCACAGCCTTCCAAAGTATCCATAGAATCACTAAGAATAGAGTGGGAAATTCTCAACACATGAGATAGATACAGAGAGAAGAAGAGAAAAGAATATTGAGGCTTAGAAAATAACTTATGTTGTAGAGAGAATCTAAAACCTACTAGATCGTCTGATCTTCTCAGAAACAAGTGTTTTCAACTCTCACTTAGCACTATTTTTATAGACTCAATTAGGTCATTTATTTTAATTAAACAAATAATAAAATAATAGCCAATTATCAGCCCTAGGTGAAAATTCTCATGGGCTTTTGTAACGCCTTGATTACTCCAAGACTGTTACTGTGGACTTTTAAACAGTGCTTAACTCGCTAAACAAGTCATTTGGTTATAAACATGCATCTAGGTATTATTAATAGGCTAAGGTAAAAAATCTTGATCAAAGTGAATGGATATATTATATTCAAAGCATAAAACCGTACATGGGCCCATAAAAACGTTTATAAATTATTTACAATCCAAAATGGTCATTACAGTGTAAAAATTACAACCCGCCGACCTAAGCGGCAAAAATAGGATTAACCCCTAGTTCCTCTGAGAATCACCTTGGCCGTGGTGGTCAAGCGGCCGCATATGTACACATCGCCACCTAAGCTCTCCACTCAAGGTTGGGTGAGCTTTTCTTTCCCTTTACCTGCACCACATAACACCCGTGAGCCAAGGCTCAGCAAGAAAACTTATTACTGCATGTATAAAATATCAATAAATGATTGTGATAATCATACTGGGCTTGCAGCCCAATCAGATAAGTAAATATCAATAATGATTCTGGTAATCATGCTGGGGCTTGCCGCCCAATCAGATAAGTGACTAAGGAGTCACAAACTTGGGCTCCATACCCTAACCAGATAAGTGACTATGGAGTCACGAACTTGAACCGGATAAGTAACTAATAAGTCACAAACTTGAATCAGATAAGTAACTAATAAGTCATGAACTGTTTGAAAAACTTATAAATGATCTTTATTTATTTTCATGTAGATCTAATATTAAACAAATTAATATGAAACAACCTAGAACATATTTCTAAAATTGAATTCAAAGAGAAATAATGATTAGAATACTTACAGTATACGCAGCGGAATGAATAAGTCCTTCCTTCACTTTCTCTAACTTTTGTATCCTTTCTGTCGTAGAGTATTATCAAGAAACTGAACCGTTCTTCTAATTTCTTTACAGTCTTCCAATGTATCCTTAGAATCACCTAGACTAGTGTGGTCAATTCTCAACACATGAGATAGATATAGAGAGAAGAAGAGAAAATAACAAAGAGGCTTAGAAAATGACTTGTGTTTAGAGAGAATCTAAAACTATCAGAAAACCAGTGATTAAACTTATGTTTTGACTTCTCTCTAAGCATTCATTTTATAGACTCAATTAGGCCATTTAATTTAATTAAAAAATCAATAAAATAATAGCCATTTTAAAGCCCTAGGTTGAAATTATCATGGGCTTTAGGCCCGTGAAATTTCCCATTTGATTATAAGCCCATTGGACTTAAAAACAAGGCTTGTATTATTTTCTATTGATTTAATTAATTAAATAATTATTTAAATCTTTTATCAAATTAATTATTTATAATTTGAACCTTGATTTAAACTTATTTATTAATTTAGATACCAACTTATCTTAATTAATAAATCTACCATGATTTCTCTTTTCTTCTCTAAATTACATAACTATGTGAAACTATCCAAAATTGACTTGGTCAACTTTGATAATTCTAATTGATATATTTAAATCAATTAATTGAGACTATCTAGATGATTTTATCCAAGGTACAATGGGGACCATGGGTCTATGAAATCAAGCTCCAATAAGCTATCATAAATCTAACAAATAAATTTACTAACTTATTAATTCCTCATAACTCCACTATAGACTCGGAATTGCACTCTTGAATTCATAGAACACTCTATAACAAATATAGATACACTATTAAGTATGCATTGTTACAACCATAATTGTCACTCAATCCTCTATAGACGGTCTACAATGAGATAGGACTAAAATACCGTTTTACCCCTCATTGTATTTTATCCTTAAAACACTTAGTTCCTTGTATATGATATTTCAGTAAACTAATTTAATTACTGAAATGAGATTTCTATCATTTAACACATTGAACCAAACTAAAAGGAAACCATCATTTCACTTCTTCATCAGAAGCTATAGATGTTCATATCTATGATTAACAATCCCACTCAACTATACTACCAAGTTCCCAAGATGTAAGTATGGGCTAGTCCGTAGGGTAAGATGGTAACGAACAAGTCAAAGAACTCAAATAATACAATCAGTTAGAATACTAACCACTCAGAATTGAGATTGAATTGACCTATGGTCAACTATATGATATGACTAGAATAGATAATAACGGTATGTTTACTTATCTTATCAACTGTCAATATCGGTCTAGTCCGATGTAACAAATACATCTAATCTTATCTACTTTGCTAATGTTCTGGAAAGAACATAACATTGTAATGTGTAAGTAGATCATATCGTAGATTGGCAAGTTAGTGTAAATCCTGTGCACTGACTAATCTTAGGACTAACTTATTTTGAACATATAATCATATTTATATTCAACTGTGATTACGTCACTATAAATAAGATTAGCTATATGCTCGGGATTTAATAGAAGTTTATATTAAACAAATAATCATGAAAATAAAACATGTGAGCAAAGTGATTGACCAAGTCAAAAAATGATTTCTATTCTTTTATTGATAATAAAATGAGATTACAAATAATTTGGGTTTTAATTAGGGCATAAAAGCCCAACAAACTCCCACTTGCACTAATTGAAACTAATGCATTAATTCTACTAATCTCATTTCCTTTATATGCTTATCAAATGTAGCTTCTGGTAGTGTCTTTGTAAATGGATCTGCAAGATTGTCTTCAGTTGCAATCTTCATAACCTTCACATCTCCCCTGGCCACATATTCTCGAATAATGTGATACTTCCTTTCTATACGCTTACTTCTCTTGTGACTTCGAGGTTCTTTCGAGTTGGCTATCGCTCCTGTATTGTCACAAAACAACACAAGCGATTTATCCATTTCTGGAATAACACCAAGATCTGAATAGAACTTCTTTAGCCAGGTTATTTCCTTAGCTGATTCAGACGCAGCTATGTACTCAGCCTCCATGGTGGAATCTGAGATTGCAGACTGCTTTACGCTTCTCCATATCACAGCTCCATCCCTAAGTGTAAACACCATTCCAGAAGTAGACTTCCTGTCATCGACATCAGTTTGAAAATTTGAATTCGTGTAGCTTACAGGGTTCAGAACACCACCCTTGTAGACTAACATATAATCCCTAGTCCGTCTTAAATACTTCAGGATATGCTTAACTACTATCCAATGTTCCAGTCTTGGGTTTGACTGATACCTGCTCCTACTACCACTGCATAGCAGATGTCTGGTCTAGTACACAACATGGCATACATCAGACTTCCAATTGCAGATGCGTAAGGAACTTTTCTCATTGCATCTTCCTCTTCAGGAGTCTGGGGAGACTGCTTCTTTGAAATATGAATTCCATGGCGGGATGGTAGACGTCTTTTCTTGGAATTTGTCATTGAGAAACGTTCAAGCACTTTATCTATGTAAGCTGCTTGAGATAGAGCTAAGAGTCTGTTCTTTCTATCCCTGATGATCTGGATACCTAGAACATAACTCGCTTCACCCAAATCCTTCATCTGGAATTGAGTGCTTAGCCAATTCTTCACATCTGATAATTTCTTAACATTGTTTCCAATGAGTAAGATATCATCTACATAAAGAACCAGGAATACCACTATTTGATTTGCCTTCAGTTGGTAAACACAAGGCTCATCAATATTTTTTTCAAAGCCATAGGTTTTGATTATTTCATCAAACCTAAGATTCCAGGAACGAGAAGCTTGCTTAAGTCCATACGTGGACTTATTCAACTTGCAAACTTTTCCTTCTTGTTCAGCTACTTTAAATCCTTCTGCCTAATCCATATAAATGACTTCATCAAGCTTTCCATTAAGAAAAGCTATCTTGACATCCATTTTCCAGATCTCATAGTCGAGAGCGGTTGCTATGGATAGGAGGATGCGAATGGATTTGAGCATGGCTACCGGACTAAAAGTTTCCTCATAGTCCATGCCTTCTCTTTGGGTATAACCCTTTGCCACTAATCGAGCTTTATAAGTCTTGATATTTCCATCAACACCTCGTTTCTTCTTGTAGATCCACTTGCACCCAATGGCCCTAAAATCACTAGGTGCTTCCAAAATATCCCAAACGGAATTTGAGTACATGGACTCCATTTCATGTTTCATGGCTTCGAGCCATAGTTCCTTTTCAGGGCTAGCCATTGCCTATTTGAAAGACAATGGATCATCATCACTAGTGTCACCAACAACCATATTGGTTTCACCATCCAAACCATAGTGAACTGGGTTTCTAGAAACCCTCCCACTACGACGAGGCTCCATGACTGTTTGCTCAGGAATAATGGTAATTTCTTCATTTAAATCGACTTGCGTCGGTTGGACATGAAGAGTGGGAATTTCATCATCAACTCGCGTTGATGACGATGGAACATTGGTTGGAGTCAATTCTTTAACCATCTCCTCTAAAACTACATTGCTACGAGGTTTAAAGTTCTGGACATAGTCATTTTCTAGAAAAGTAGCATTTGTAGAAGTAAACACTTTTTTTCTGAATGACTATAGAAAAGTCCACCCCGAGTACCTTTAGGATAGCCAACAAACATGCAAACTACCGTTCGTGGTTCTAGCTTTACCTCCTTTTTCCTCAGGATGTGGGCAGGACACCCCCAGATTCTATAATGGCGTAAACTAGGTTCACAGCCATTCCAGCGTTCTAAAGGTCTTTTGGGGATTGATTTAGATGGCACGACATTGAGAATGTCATTCGCGGTTTCAATTTAATGTCCCCAGAACGAAGTTGGTAGAGTTGAGTAACTAAGCATGCATCTAACCATTTCCAATAAAGTTATGTTTCGGCGTTCCGCTACACCATTTTGTTGCGGAGTACCTGGGGCAGTAAGTTGTGATAAAATCCCAAGTTCAGTTAAATGATCTTGGAACTGCATATCCAAATATTCTCCACCCCTATCAGATTGCAAGATCGTTAACATTTTACCTAATTGGTTCTGAGCCATTGCTAGGAATTCCTGAAACTTTGAAAATGTTTCTGATTTCCTATGCATTAGGTAAAGACATGAGTACCTAGAGTAATCGTCAATGAAAGTGACGAAATACTCAAAACCACCCCTGGCTTGTACATTCAAAGGTCCACAAACATCTGAATGCACAAGACCAAGTGGTTCTTTGGCCCTATCACCCTTTGCAGAGAATGGACGCTTGGTCAGTTTTCCTTCTAGACAAGATTCACAGACAGGTAATTCACCTAAGGTGAGTTCCCTCAAAGGTCCGTCCTTTGTAAGTCTTTGAATCCTATCATAGCCAATGTGACCTAGTCTCAAGTGCCATAAATACGTCATATTATCGTTATCGGTCTTTTGACGTTTATTGGTCCTAGGTTTAGCTACTTTGAATAAATCATTATTAAGAGCGAAGGGTTCGTTAGGTCGCAGAATATAAAGCCTGTTTTCCAAACATGCAATACACAATTGTGATCCATTGAAAGAAATAGATATATTAAAACTTGTGAAAGTCATAACAAATCGTTCTAATTGCAACATGGAAACTGAAATTAAATTTCTACTAAAATCCGGAATAAAAAATACATCATTTAAAATTAAAAATTTATTTCCGAACTTCAGACAAACTCTTCCTCTAGCTACTGCAACGAACGCTCCGTTCCCAACTCTAAGCTTTAAGCCGCCTTCGTTCACTTCCTCCCATGATTCAAGAAGCTGTAAAGAGTTACAAACATGGTTAGTTGATCCAGAATCAATAATCCAGACGGGTTTATCATTCTCTAAAACACATGTTTCTAAGATAAATGAACTATAATCATTACCTTTATTTTTCACTGCTAGAAACTTGGGGCAATCTCGTTTCCAATGCCCCTTCTCTTTACAGTGAAAGCACTTATCTTTACCTTTCTTGTTTTTCTTGTTCTTCCCCTTAGGCGTCTGTGCACTTGGTTGTGTAACTCATCTTTGCAGCCTTTACAGGCTTGGGGTTGTTGTTTTGTCCATTCTTCCTCTTGTTTCCAGCTTTCGAAGATGAAGCTTGGTTAGCTTCAGCCTTAGCTGGATCAGCAGCAACAACAATTGTCTTATTTTCTCCTCCTTTACTAGGTCCACCCATGATAGGCTCAATAATCTGAAGCTCATTCATGAGCTGCGTCAGACCATAGTTGAGTTGATCACGAATGTGCAGACACGGTGTTATTCGAGCATTCACGGTGTCATCACGTATGTGCGGAGACGGTGTTGTCCAGGCATTTACAATACCGTCACAAGCATTGATGATGCCATCACTAACATGCGGACACGGTGCTCGTTCTGGGGATTCCTTAATCATGACTAATTCAGAGTTGTCATCAATCAACTCTATGTTGATATTCTCCTTCCAATTAAGGAAGTTTTCTCCAATGAGTTTCTCCTTCGAAAGTTGAGAAAGGATGGGAGTAGACACTACTTAACTTAAAACTACAAATTATCAATAAAATAGAAATCAATCACATTTTCTCAATAAAACTTCTATTCACACATATTTCAAGAAATAGCCCAACATATACCAAAAATATGTAAGATATGAGAAAAAATACCAAAAATAATCATATCTATATTTCTTTAGATTTTTAACTAATCTATGACATCCTTGTCCCGGTTGGTGAGAGTCAAAAATACCACTAGTTAAATAGAGTTGTAAACTCATTTAATAATGGACACCACTATTAACAACCTACTATTTGATCAAAATAAGAAAACAAAATCTCTTATTTTATGAGCTAGACCCACGATTTCAATAATCATAGATTTAGTCCAAGTAGTCACCGTAGGGGTGAGTCTAGTAGAATTTGACCTATAATTATCTATCTTTCGAAATCTAACCTTGTCAAAATAACTAATGAACACCTTCGTAGGGGGACGAATCAAAGTGCATCGAGGCCCCATTAAGCTATTGACTATGTTAAACCAACGATGGAGATCGAATAAAATTCTTAAAATAAGCTCATTATAAAATTAAAAATAGTATTTTTATTATTTACTTTTAGAAAATTAATGACTATGGTTTTCCAAAAAAAAATTAAACAGATTAAATTTTTTAAAACCAAAGTCCTATAATTTCCTATTAATTCTAAAGTGTCATATTGAAACAAATCCAATTAATTTAGAATTAATTTGTTGCTAATCAATATTTATGTTTAACTAATATAATGAACCTATAGAATTAAGTCCAACTCAAGTAAATGGGCCTTAACAATTGGGCTTGTATGGAGGAGGGCTAGGTCCAGTATATCGTTCCCACTACAAAGGCCCCCAATCTTCCATACAAGGTCCAAAAGACGGGAATTTAAACATTCGTTTTATTAATTGTTATTAATTGATTAGGCTCACTATAGTCATGCAAAGCAAATAGGCCTTCGCAAGTGGAATCACCCACAAGAGAGGAATTTAAACTTTACATTTTCTAATGGGCCCAAATAAAACCTATCATTTTATGAATAATATATTTGACAAAATCCATATATCTAACAAACATATGGGCCACTATATGCATCTAAGCCCAATTGCAAAAATACCACATATAGTGCAAATAGACATGTTATAATTGAATGGACCTAATCATATTACTATATGAGCAATTTTATGAATTTATGCAAAAATACCACAATTAATTATCTAGAATTTATCAAAAAATAAAATTAATAAAAATTTTACAAAAATAAGTCAATTTAAATTAAATTTATCAACAATTAACAATAGTTAATTTAAATTTCATTTATCAACAATCAACAATCAACTTAGTGTTAGGTTAGTTTGAAAAAAAATATTAATTTAATTTAAATAGGATTTATCAACAATTAACCAAAGTTAATTTAAATCCCATTAATTAAAAAAATATTTTATTAATTGGTTGAAAAAATTGATATTTTTCAAAATTTAACCAATATTAAATTTTAAAATCAATATCTTAACTATTTTCCAAAATATATTGTGTTGTTATAACTATTAGCTAATATTTTAGCCATTAAAAAATAAAATAAAATATAAATAGTTATAACAATCCTAAAATATCTCAATATAGTTAAACAAATTCAAATATCCATAAAAATATCTAACTAACAATATTTAAATTATTTGAAATTTGAATAAAAAGATATTTATATTTTCAAATAAAGATATTTATATTTTCAAATAAAGATTTAATAAAAATATCAAGAATTTAAAAGAAAATATCTTAAATATCTGATATCATAATTATAATATTTTAATATATTAAACGATTTAAAATTAAGTTGTTAGTCTATTTTTAAATTTAAATTTGAATCTTTGTAGAAAATATCTAATTATTTAAATCTCAACTAACAAAAATATCTTATTTTTTTAAAAAATAAATACAAAAACAAATTGATATTTTTGGCTTTGATTATAAATAATAAATTTCCACAATTTTAATTTTTTTTAAATTTTCAAATTGATTTAATTTTTGAAAAAAAAAAATTTGTGCAATTTTTTAAACCAAAACTATTTTCTAATTAATTTTTAACATGTTTTAAACAAAATAAAGCATATATAAAAATTAATAGCATAGAAAACACAACAAAATAACCTAAAAATTGATAATAATCACATAAAATCAACATGCTTCATAAAAACATGAAAATCATCCAATTATTCAAACATATCAAATAATTCAACTTTAAACATGTTCATGCATGAAAATGAATATTACCAAAGACTCTGAGGCCAGTTGTTTGAAAAACTTATACATGATCTTTATATATTTTCATGTAGATCTAATATTAAACAAATTAATATGAGATAACCTAGAACATGTTTCTAAAATTGAATTCAAAGAGAAATAATGATTAGAATACTTACAGTATACGCAGCGGAATGAATAAGTCATTCCTTCAGTTTCTCTAATTCTTGTATCCTTTCTGTAGCAGAGTATTATCAAAAAACTGAACTGTTCTTCTAATTTTTTCACAGTCTTCCAATGTATCCTTAGAATCACTAAGACTAGTGTGGGCAATTCTCAACACATGAGATAGATATAGAGAGAAGAAGAGAAAATAACAAAGAGGCTTAAAAACTGACTAGTGTTTAGAGAGAATCTAAAACTATCAAAAAACCAGTGATTAAACTTATGTTTTGACTTCTCTCTAAGCATTCATTTTATAGACTCAATTAGGCCATTTAATTTAATCAATAAAATAATAGTCATGTTAAAGCCCTAGGTTGAAATTATCATGGGCTTTAGGCCTGTGAAATTTCTTATTTGATTATAAGCTCATTGGACTTAAAAACAAGACCTATATTATTTTCTATTGATTTAATTAATTAAATAATTATTTAAATCATTTATCAAATTAATTATTTATAATCTGAACCTTGATTTAAACTTACTTATTAATTTAGATACCAATTTATTTTAATTAATAAATCTGCCATGATTTCTCTTTTCTTCTCTAAATTACATAACTCTGTGAAACTATCCAAAATTGACCTAGTCAACTTTGATAATTCTAATTGATAGTTAAATCAATTAATTGAGACTATCTAGATAATTTTATCCAAGGTACAATGGGGACCATGGGCCTATGAAATCAAGCTCCAATAAGTTATCATAAATCTAACAAATAAATTTACTAACATATTAATTCCTCGTGACTCCACTATAGACTCAGAATTGCACTCTTGAATTCATAGAACACGATATAACAAATATAGATACGCTATTAATTATCCATTGTTATAACCATAATTGTCACTTAATCCTCTATAGACGGTCTACAATGAGATAGGACTAAAATACCATTTTACCCCTCATTGTATTTTATCCTTAAAATACTTAGTTCCTTGTAAATGATATTTCAGTAAACTAATTTAATTACTAAAATGAGATTTCTATCATTTAACACCTTGAACCAAACTAAAAGGAAACCATCGTTTCACTTCTTCATTAGATGCTATAGATGTTCATATCTATGATTAACACGCCCACTCTATTATACTACCGAGTTCCCAAGATGTAAGTATGGGCTAGTCTGTAGGGTAAGCTGGTAACAAACAAGTCAAAGAACTCAAATAATACAATCAGTTAGAATACTAACCACTCAGAATTGATATTGAATTGACCTATGTTCAACTATATGATATGACTAGAATAGATAATAACGGTGTGTTTACTTATCTTATCAACTGTCTATATCGTTCCAGTCCGATGTAACAAATACACCTGATCTTATCTACTTTTCTAATGTTTTGGAAAGAACATAATACTGTAATGTGTAAGTAGATCATATCGTAGATTGGCAAGTCAGTGTAAATCCTGTGCACTGACTAATCTTAGGACTAACTTATTTTGAACATATAATCATATTTATATGCCACTGTGATTACGTCACTATAAATAAGATTAGCTATATGCTCAGGATTTAATAGAAGTTTATATTAAACAAATAATCATGAAAATAAAACATGTGAGCAAAGTGATTGACCATGTGAAGAAATGATTTCTATTCTTTTATTGATAATAAAATGAGATTACAAATAATAGGTTTTAATTAGGGCATAAAACCCCAACATGAACTTGGGCTCCACACCCTAAGCCATGTGACGTTACAGTCACCTTAGCCTTTTGGCTCTGGCTCTAAGTAACTAGCCTTTAGACTAGACAAGCGCTTTTGTTTTCATCAAACTTAAGGTCGGTCAAGCATTTCATACTTATGTTGATAATGCTTATGTCGGTTAGATCTAATCTTTTCGGCTTACCTTAAACACTCTAATACCGTTCTTGACTCATAGGTCAATTCCATGCGACTAGTGCTCAGTACCACTGCCAAACTTGACTAATAAGTCACAACTTCACAGTCAATACGAACACCATTGCTGATTCTGACTAATAAGTCAGTACCACTCACAAGTAAGAAAGACTGCTAAGCATTTAATATGCAATCAATGTCCACATATAGAGCACTCAACATGCCTCATCGATAAACATGCATGTCACATACTGGGTGCAAATTTCTTACCTTTGGTTCGAGCATGAAATAATAAAAGAACGACCCTTTCAGAACGATCAATCCTTTGGTCCCTTAGCGGTCACCTAGTCACAACCAAATATGTAATTCCATTAATAAATAAATCGTAAAAGGTTCATGGTCTAAACCTCTCACCTGGGACCTCGAATCCTATTAACACGGTTAGTAGATTCGATCCCAAGCCTTAGGAATTGAACCTCCAAGCCTGAGCCCTTGAAAACTCCTCCCTGGCACAAAAGGAAGGGGCAGGCCACGACACGCCCCCAAGTCAGAGAGCACTCTGGCTGGGTACCAGGGGCGGGTCGCGACTTGCCTGGGCTAAGTCGCGACTTGACCCCACGAACACAGCACCCCTGCCATTTTCTCCATTAAAACCAGCCAAAAATTTTCACCAAACAACTCAGAAATCACACCCAAGCATTACCACAACTTACCCATTAGTCAACCAACAAAATCTAAGCTTTAAACCATTTAAAACCACCTCAAATAACCACTTCTATTATCAAAAGTTCTAGCTCAAAAACTAACTTCAAAACAAAGCAAAACCAGAAAAATGATAGCTGAAACCTTACCTTAAACTCAGGTTTGAATCCCCTTCAATGGCTGACCACTAACCTAGAACCTCAAGCCTTAACTCCCAAGCTTGAACCCTCAAACTAAGCTTCAAAAATTCAAAGGAAAAGAGAGAAGGAGATGATCGGGGAAGAGGAAGAAGAACTCTATTTTTGCTGCCTTATTTCATCTACAGCCTTCTAACTTAAGCATATAACCCTTGGTCAAAAGACCAAAATACCCCCAAGCCTAATTATTTCCTTAACAGCCATCAAGGGCAAAAATGTCACTCCTCCTCTAATCCTATTAATCATAATTAACGTCCCCCAATTCATATTATTCCCAATATTCTCCAATAATTAATAAATCATTTCCCATTACCCTTTAATTCCCGGTAATGTACTAATCATCAAATTACCCGAGACTCACCCTGAGCCCAGAAATTAATCCCGTTATGACCAAACCGCTACTTTACATTCTAAGATCGACTCATGCCGAATAGCTTGAAAAAATCCACATTAAAATATGGTCTCGTCCACAAGTCATAAACATGCATGAAAATATACAAATATGCCCTCAACGGGCCAAATTACCAAAATACCCTTACAATGAAAAGTGGACCCACATGCATGCATATAATCATTTAATGGCATAATAAATCAATTATGGCCCTCCTGTCCCCCTAATCTAGGCATAAACCACATTAGGGATTTTGGGTCGTTACAACTTTAGGCCCATGAAATTTCCCATTTAATTATAAGCACATTGGACTTAAAATCAAGGTCTGCATTATTTTCTATTGATTAATTAATTAAATAATTATTCAAATCTTTTATCAAATTAATTATTTATAATTTGAACCTTGATTTAAACTTATTTATTAATTTAGATACCAATTTATTTTATTTAATAAATCTGCCCTAATTTCCATTTTCTTCTCTAAATTACATAGCTTTGTGAAACTATCCAAAATTGACCTAGTCAACGTTGATAATTCTAATTGAGATTTAAATCAATTAATTGAGACTATCTAGATGATTTTATCCAAGGTACAGTGGGGACCATAGGCCTATGAAATCAAGCTCTAATAAGTTATCATAAATCTAACAAATAAATTTACTAACTTATTAATTATTCATGACTCCACTAAAGACTCAGAATTCCACTCTTGAATTCATAGAACGCTCTATAAGCAATTGTACGTCCTGAAGTTCAACACAAGTCTTTTAGACAGCTCGGATACAGCTGGCTAGCCAAGAACTGTAATAGATGATCCACAAGTTCATATCCTATGTAAGACAGCGCGATTCCCCAGGTAAATAGCACGAGCTGATAAATACAAAGCAATAGGCACGAGCTGGAAACACTAATGAAGCATAGCATCTGAGACATGAGCTGGCGCTGCACTCAGCTCGGGGGACGCTAAAGATCGGCCATTTCCATGGATCTTTATAAACCTGGATACGTTATATAAACGTGAGTGGACAGACATTACATGTCCACAAATCCCTAAATTCCCGGACACATAAGATAATCGTGCATGATCAAACATCACATGTCTGCTCCTCCCTGACAACCCATGATCAGTTTTACCTAATGACTAGACCATACCTTAATATAAATTGTAATATTTATCATTAGTGTGAGACAAGTCGCACGAGGGATTTGAATTCACGTGATGACCCTAATGCCTATCCAAGGATTTTCTCTATAAATACTAAGACCTTGGATAGGGGGAGGGAGAGTTGTTTTTCCTGTAATGAAAAAACTCTGTCAAAATATAGAGAGATATACAGTAAAAATACAAACTCGTGGACTAGGGGGATTTTAACCTCCGAACCACGTAAAAAGGGACAAGTGTTCTTGATATTTCATTTATAGTATTTTTTAAGTATCATTTTCTTATTACGGTTTACCATTAAGCACTAATCCATCCCAGCTATTTTCATAATTCATTGTGGGCGAAAAACTGCGTTAACAATTCAGTGCTTTCATTGAGAGCTGCAGATTTGTGCTATTGTAAAATATTCAGATCAAAGTTCATCATGGTGGTTACTCGCTCGAGACATAGTGATGAAACGAATTAGCATGGTGGGTAGGAGGCTCACCATACCGCTGTTTTCGATGAACAAAACCCTGAGATTCAGCAACGGTCGGAAAAACAACCGATGGGGCACGACGACATTGGGAGTTCAGCGTCATTACCGCCAAATCCAACCCTGGATTACTTGATTGCGGTAGATTTGGAAAACATGCAGTTAAGGAGCCATTTGGCCAAAGAAAACAAACAAATCGATGAGGTTTTGGCTCGACTACCCCCTCTTGCAACTGGTATTAATGTCGGAAAGAGGCAAGGTGGGACTCATAAGTCCCGCCGGGATAGTCAATCCAGACCAAGTCGATCAGTTAGAACCTCAACCCCGAGTTCTATGCCCATGGCGCAAGATCACCAAGAAATTCTGTTTGATGGCCCTCCCAAGGGTCGTCGGCAAGTCAATCGGTCGGTTAGGACCTCGACTCCAAGTTCAGTACCACCGTCGAATACGCCTAGAAGCACCTATGGAAACCCACGTAGAAGGTCAAGGGAAAACTTGCAAAGACGTATTGTTCCAGCCAACTCCCATGTATCACGATTAGATCGCCAGACACAGAGATTTAAAAATGGTGAAGCAGAGCAACTGTGGGACCCCCATGTATCACGATTAGATCGCCAGACACAGAGATTTAAAAATGGTTAAGCAGAGCAACCGTGGGCTAACTCGGTACGTCCTGATGGGACAAGAATTACCTCGCCGATTAGGCATCCCCCGTCGCCTACAAGGCATCCAGATCCCAGATCCTCATTCTCAACCGCAAGCTCTAAGTTTCTCTAATGGAAGTTATTGAACTGAGGGTCGTCGAAGTGGTAGGACCGGTGTAGATTTGAGAAATCAGTTGAGTTCGGCTCAGAGCCCTCAAGTTGATCCGCAGACCGATATACGAGATTGCCTAAATTCACAAAGGAGAAATCTAGCCCATGATGGGGTCAGTAATACTCACCACGAGGGGGGCCCTTCCGAAGTACTTGACAACGGGAATGTCTCGCCAAACCAAGCTCAAGCTTGGAGGGACAATAACCCGCCGAATGCGTACGACTGGAGGGGAAATGTTGTTTAGCCCCATTACAACCAGGGAACCAAGGACCAAACCCTCGAGATGTTAGCCCAGATGGAAGAGCTGATGAAAAGACTCCTATCGGAGAAGGGATGAATATGACTCAGGGGATGAGATCAAACTTTTCGCCCCGAACATCGCAGCAACAACATACCCGCTGGGTTTCAGAATGCCCCATCTGTCAAAATTCGATGGAGATGGAGGTCCATCTGACCACTTGGGAATGTTCAACACCCTGATGATGGCCCACAATATGGGACCCAAGCTAAGGTGCCTGGTATTCCCCTCGACTCTGGTCAGGCCAGCTAGACAATGGTTCAAGCAATACAAGAAACATTCTATCAGCTCATGAAAAAGTTTCTCCGCTGATTTCAAGAGGGCATTCTGGGCTTCTCAAGCGGCTCGCATTAAGGCGGACTCCCTCGCAAATGTAAAGCAGCAGCTCGGAGAGCCTCTAAAAGCATATATGAGTAGGTTTGTCAATGTTGTTGCGCGAGCTAGATACACGGATGAAAGTTCTAGGCTCGTGGTGATGAGAACGGGAATTCTAGTTAGGGGCGACCTATGGCAAGAACTCAAAAGAAATGGAGTGAACACCGTGAATGAGCACCTGAACAAGGCTCAAAGGTGGATCAACTTGGAAGAAGCACGAGCTTCGGTCACAGGAACCAGCCAAGTCCCTACCCAGCCCAATGGAGCGGTAACGGATGTTGCAGCCACGGCCCAAACCATTACTCAGAATAACCAAGGGGGAAATAACAAGAGGAAGGGAAATGGTGAAGGCAGCCAAAGCGATTTAAAGAAAAACAAGCCCGTGGAGAAGTTTAAGCCGATCTATATGACTTATGCCGACCTCACGGATACTAGAGAGCGTATCTTCTTGGTGAATTATGCACGCCTTCCGTGGAAAAAGCCAGAGCCATAAATGAATCAAAGGGCGAAGAGAGATCCCTCGAATTTTTTTCGATTCCACAATGACATCGATCACAACACTGATGATTGCAGACACTTGAAGGATGAGATCGAAACACTCATTAGGTCCGGACCATTGGCTCATTATGCCCAGAATCGAGTAACTCCCAGTCAGCTCGCTGGACAAAATATTCCATCAGCTCCTGAGGCCCCAGCAAATCAGATCAGAGCTCAGGTGAATCAGGATACCCCTCCTCCGATAACGGGTGGAGAAATAACAACCATCTCCGGAGGCCCTCAACTGGGAGGCACGAGCAGAGGTTCTCAGAAGAGGTATATAAATGAGCTAAGATCTCACAACGGAGTTGAGTTTGTCCCAGAGCAACGTTTATCTAAGCAACAACGATTGGAGAAACAACCAATCAGCTTTACTGAAGAAGATGCTAGCCATGTCCAGTTCCTGCATAACGATCCTCTGGTCATAACCGTCCAGCTCGTCAACCGAAGGGTTAGAAGGACACTAGTGGATAATGGAAGTTTTTGTGAACCTACTATTCAGGTCCACACTAGAAAAGATGGGGTTGTCTATGACCGAGCTAAAGGCCTCCTCCATGATGCTGTATGGGTTTTTTGATGAGGGATCGGCAGCTATCGGAATAATCGAGTTAGTGATAACCTTGGGTGAAGGACCACGAACTGTTTCCAAGCTTCTCAAGTTTGTGGTTGTCGATTGTCTAACCGTGTACAATGCAATCTTGGGTCGACCTACGTTAATGGCGTTCGAAGCCATAACATCTGTTCGCCACCTTGTGATCAAGTTCTCCTCATCTACGGGAATATGTACTGTCCAAGGCGATCAGCTTGCTGCCAGGGAATGCTACAGCATTTCCATGAAGGGAAAATCACAACCCGGGAAACAAACGATGGCCATACAGGACGAAGGCGAGGAATCCCAGGAAGTAAGGACTGCTCCTGGAGTGGAAGAACCTCAGCAAGCCAGTGGCAGAGATACTGCCCCGAGTGATGATATCGATCCACGAGTAGGCGAAGATAGGTATGAGCTCTGAGCTATTGAAGAGCTTGAAGTAAACATCAATTCCAAAGATGCTTCAAGAGTCGTTAAGCTCGGGAAAAATCTTAGTGATGAGAGGAAGGCAATGCTGATAAATTTTTTACAAGGGAATCTAGATGTTTTCGCATGGTCTCATGAAGACATGGTAGGGATAAGCCCGAGTGTGATCATGCATACCTTGAACTTGGCTAAAAGCATGCCTACGAAATTCCAGAAACAGAGGCGTCTGGGTACAACCCGAGCTGAGGCCCTGGAAGAAGAAATAGCTCGGCTATTAAAATGCGGGTTTATTCGCAAGGCTAAATATTTGATCTAGGTCGCAAATCCTGTCCTGGTCCCAAAGCCAAATGGAAAATGGCAGACCTGCATCGATTTCTCTGACCTAAACAAAGCTTGTCACAAGGATTGCTTCCCATTGCCAAGGATTGATCAGTTGGTGGATTCCACTGCGGGGCATGAGCTCATGTCCTTCATGGATGCGTATTCTGGATATAACCAGATCGCAATGAACCCCGTGGACCAGGAGCATACTAGCTTCATGACTCCAACAAATGTTTACTGTTATAAAGGTATGCCCTTCAGGCTGAAGAACGTTGGGGCTACCTACCAGCGATTGGTCAACAGAATGTCCACTGATCAGATTGGGAAAAACATGGAAGTGTATGTTGATGATATGCTGGTCAAATCTAAGGCTGTCGATTACCATGTTCCCGATCTGAAGGAATGTTTTGAGATCGTAAGGAGATATAGCATGAGGTTAAATCCCCAGAAGTGTACTTTCGGAGTGGCATCAAGAAAATTTCTGGGATTCATAGTCAATACTAGAGGGATAGAAGCGAACCCTGACAAGATCAAATCGTTACTAGAAATTCCTTTGCCCAGGTCACGTAAAGATGTCCAGAGTCTGACTGGAAGAGTGGCAGCCCTTAATCGGTCCATTCCTAAATCCATGGACAAGTGTTTGCTATTCTATAACCTGCTTCGAGGAAATAAAAAGTTTGAATGGACTGAGGAGTGCGAGCAAGCATTTCTCGATCTAAAAACACATTTGGCCGAGCCACCAATATTGTCTAAACCAACGGTGGGGGAGCCTTTTTTTCTTTATTTGGCTGTTACGGAAAATGCAGCCAGTGCAGTGCTGGTCCGGGAAGAAGACCGGGTTCAAAGACCGGTATATTATATAAGCAAAAGACTTCTCGGAGCTGAATCGCGGTATCCCTTAATGGAAAAGATGGTGTTCTTCCTTATTATAGCCTCCAGGAAGCTTAGGCTGTATTTCCAATCCCATTCAATCCACGTCATGACCGACCAACCTTTAAGCCAGATATTGCAGAAACCTGAAGCATCGGGACATCTCTTAAAATGGGCAATTGAACTCAGCCAGTTCGAAATACTGTACATACCACGGACTACGATCAAAAGCCAAGCCTTGGCTGATTTCATGGCTGAATGCACCAGATTTCAGGAGGATCTTTTGAGAGAACCGGTACAGGCGTTGTGGAGAATCTTCATGGACGGTTCATCTAACGAAAACGGATCCGGAGCTGGGATCATTTTGATCTCTCCATAAGGGCATCGATTCCACTTCGTGCTATGGTTTGGGTTCGAGGCGTCCAAAAATGAAGCTGAATACGAAGCTCTGTTGGCTGGGCTTAGAGTGGAAAAGGAATTGAAGGCCAGGGTCGTCCAGTGCTATAGCGATTCCCAGCTCGTGGTAAACCAAGTGTCAGGGGAATACCAAGCGTGGGGGGCCAAGATGGCGGCTTACCTAGCCAAAGTGAAGAAAGAGCTATCAGAGTTTGAATATGGCCTCCTCGAGTAGATACCTCACAAGCAGAACACCAACATTGATGCTTTGGCGAAACTCGCTACCTCCAAAGAAGCCGAGACTTTGAGCATAGTATCGGTGGAATTCTTGGAAAGCCTAAGCGTGGCAGGAAACGCGATGGAGGTCGAGATGATCGACACCAGACTGACCTGGATGACTCCCATAATAGAGTATCTTACAACAGGGAAGTTGCATGATGAACGAAAAGATGCGAGGAGGATACTCTATCAGGTTCCAAGGTATACAGTCGTGGATGGGGCGTTGTACCGACGTGGCCATTCCTTGCCTCTTCTATGATATGTTCTGCCAAAGGAGGCCAAAACTATTTTGCAGGAGGTCCATGAAGGCTTCTGTGGGGATCATGCTGGGGGGCAAAACTTGGCCTTAAAAATATTAAGGCAGGGATATTATTGGCCCACTTTATCAAAGGATTCCATTTCCTATGTCCGAAAGCGCGACAAATGCCAACGGTTCACCACAGTCGCCCAAGTTTCACTAGTTGAGCTAAAATGATCTCATCCCCATGGCCATTCGTGGTATGGGTGATTGATTTAATAGGAGCTTTACCCACGGGAAAAGGAGGAGTTCATTATGTAGTGGTAGCCATTGATTATTTCACGAAGTGGGTAGAAGCTGAGCCCCTGGCAACAATCACCTCAAAAAGAGTCCTCGACTTTGTGGTTAAGAGTATTGTGTGCCGATTCAGACTACCCAAGAAGATTGTATCGGATAATGGAACTCAATTCGATAGTGATCTCTTCACCGAGTTCTGTGAGAGGCATGGCATAATTAAAAGTTTCTCTTCGGTGGCCTACCCACAAGCCAATGGGCAGGTCGAGGCCATGAATAAGACCCTCAAAGTGAGCCTTAATAAGAGATTAGACAAGGCCAAGGGAGTCTGGTCTGAGCAACTCCCGCAGGTGCTATGGGAGTACCGGACCTCCCACCGAACTTCTACGAGAGACACTCCTTTCTCCTTGACCTTCGGAAGTGAGGTTGTCTTTCCTGTCGAGACAAAGATAACCATGCACAAGATCCAAACATTCAACCAGGAGTGGAATGATGAGTTACTCAGTGCGTCTTTCGACCTAATTGATGAAAAACGAGAGGATTCGCAGCCACAGCTCGCACATTATTAGCAAAAAATCACTCATTATTTTAATTCTAAGGTCAGGAGGCGTGTCTTTGGTTTAGGCGACCTGGTACTCCGAAGGGTCTTTTTGGCAAGCAAGGACCCCAAAGACGGCACTTTAGGTCCGAGCTGGGAAGGACCCTATCAAATAGTGGAGGTATTACATGAGGGAACCTTCAAGTTAGCTCGACTTAATGGAGAAACAGTCCCATGGACCTGGAATGCTATGCACCTAAAGAAGTATTATTAATGATGATACCACCCGTCTATGTGAGGCTTAATTATAAAAGTCGTTTGATTAATAAATAAAGGAATCATTATGTACTTGTTGTCTTTCATATAATTCATTTATGTATTAGTTCGTGTGATAACATTTGTCCAAGAAATCAAGAAAGTTCACTTTTTGATTACTTGGGGGGCATACAACCCAAGAAGGATTAAAACTTGGAAGTTAGGAAAATTTACAAACTAATGTTTTCTTTTAAGAAAACCCGAGGTGTCAATAAGTCTAGCACGAACTAAGTTTTAATTAAAAATCCTAGACGTAACCAAGTCCAAAACTTGGAAGTTAGTAAAATTGATAAACCGGTGTTTTCTTTTAAGAAAACACGAGGTGTCAATAAGTCTAGCACAAACTAAGTTTTAATTAAAAATACTGGACATGACCAGGCCCACGACTTAGAAGTTAGCAAAATTGAAGATCTAATGGCTTCCTTAGAAGCTTGGGATAGCAATAAAACCTAACAAGAACTATGTTTGAAATATTCAAAATCCCGGATATAACCGGGTCCAAGGCCTGATACTTAACAGGTAGGATATAAATCAAACATTAATTTTGGTTGTAACCGAAATTAAAATATCTACCCTGATCTAAAAGTCATTTCCTAAGATTTTGAATGCACAAGTCATAAACATAAGAAAAATCAAGGAAAAGACAGGTGGATAAAAAAAGTAGGTATTCCAATTATAAATAAATTTTCTTGAGGAGAATAATCTCGTACCGAGCCAAAACGGCAAATGTTTACAAAAAAAAAAGAAAGACAAAAGAAAAATTAGGACCCTTGAGGGCGCTCTGAGGACGTCACCTCCTCGATCTCCTGCTCGCCAGCGGTGGAGGCCTCCCCAGTCTCGGACGGCTCTTGTTGAATCCGAGCCTTGAACTTCTCGAGGTAAGGATCCCACACTTCGGAGGCCAGGAAGGAGAAGTTTCCATCCTAGTTGAAGGCCCAACAGTGATATAGCATACTCTCCATGGAGGATATCGAGGTCGCCTTTTCCTCCTTAGTAGCAGTCTCGGCCTCCAACTGCTTGACCTTGGCCTCCGCGAGCTCGGCTTGAAGAGCAGCTAGGGAAGTCTTTGCAGCCTGCTCGCCCTCTTGAGCTACTGCTAGAGCAGCCTTGGCACCTAATTCATTTTGCTGAGCAGTTGTGAGGACGGCCTGGGCAGCGGTCAAGGCGGCTTGAGCATTCTGGAGCTCGGCCTTAAGCTCTTCGTTCCTGGCCTGGCCCGAGCTATACTGCGGTGCTGAGCCAGGACCGCTTGCAAAGAGTAAGAAAGCAAGTTAGACGGATACTGGAATAAAATCAAAAGAATATGTTTGACTAAGGAAAGTGGGCTTATTGTAAGGTTCATCCCCAGCGCGGATTCCATAACGTTCTCCAAGCTCCTCTCCTCGATCACCCTCAGATCCTTCAGATTGGCTTTGTATAAGTGCTCCACCATATGGTTCGTTGTCTCGTAGATAGTCCCTCGAAAGGTGTCTGGGATCTTCTCCAGGTCCTGGGCATTGACCGGGATGAGTACGATGGTGGTAGGGACAATCGGAGCTGGGGGATCGGCCGGTGCTGCCTAATCCCGAGCAGGGCCGGAAGGAAATCGGGGAGGAGGTGGAGGCGGAACCCTTTTCTCCTGAGCAGCAGCAGTTAGAGCTGTTGAGCTCTAGCCTTTCCCCTTATCTAGGGATTTGGAAGTCGTCCTCGCAACAGGAGGCACCCTCTTTGGTGCAGGCCGGGGCTTCTTTACGAGTGGCCCGGAGTTGGATTTTCCCTCCTGGAAAATCGCGCGGATATCAGGAACCTCGTGTTGTGCCATCTCCTCGCATGAAAAAGAGTGGGAAGGTGTTTAATATACATACAAAGTCATCAGTTTACATAAAATGTGTATACATGTATAGGATATAACAAAAAGTCCTACCCTCCGAGCTAGAGGAGGAGTCTATTGCCACGACCTCCGGCCTTGGAACCGCTATAGGAGAAGGGGAGCCTAAGTCTAGAACTTCTTGGATTATGGGAGGTTCAGGCTCAGGTTCTACCTCGGGGCTAGACTCCTCTACGTATTGCCTAAGTCCCGGGGCAAGGATACCCTGGAGCAGGGAGGGCCACGACCTAAGGTTAGTCCCATACTCTTCAAAAAGGGCCGACCTAAAGGATAGGGTATTGTCTACAACTACAGTGCCCCTAGGATGGCCCATGTCGTGGCGTAACACTAAGTGATCCACGCATTGAAGCAAGGTTATGTTATGGTCGGGATCATTGGGGTGGCGATGTATGAGCTGGTTTGGGTTAAACCTAACTAGCCTAAGGTCGATGACAACCCTATCTAAGTCCCTAAAGGGGTATCGGTTACCTTGGCCAGAGGGGCCAGCTGCTGCCCCCGATGAAGGTCGCTTTACATCAGGGTCTCGAGCAGCCTCGGGAGCTCGCCTCTTCCACACAAGGGGTACCCCGTCTTCTTCTTCCTCTTCGCCTTTGTCAGCTTTAGCACCCCCTTCGAGGATAGGCGCTAGCTCGCGGACTATCGGCAAGTTAGCCCGAGTTCTTCTCAAGGCCAGAGTCTGGCCTTCGGTAATTAGCTTACACGCCAACATCGTTTCATCGGACACAAGCTGGCGGTAATCCTTCTCGCTAGGCGGGAGCCTCGAGAGAGTATCGTATTAACCCCCGAGGGTCATAGATTTGGCCGTCCTTGCAAAAATGGTTGCACGAAGATAATACTCAGTTAATATACACACGAGAAGACTCTAGATACGATGAAAATAATTTCACGAGCTAAGAAAGGAAAGAAGACTTACGAGGACGGTTGAAGTATCGATGTTCGCAGTTGCGAAACCCATTCGACATAAAGAATTGATTTTTATAGTCATTGGGATGGCTAGGCAGCTCGATGACTGCGGGCGAGTTCAGGAATCGGGTCAAGTAGTAAAACCCATCACCTCACCCTCGTTGATCTGAGCTGGCCTTGAGGCAGAAAAAGTAGATGTCCACGGGGGTGGGTACCTCCCACTCGTGCATCAAGAAAAGGTATTTCAACCCCACCAGCAGTCAGTATGAGTTCGGGGGAAGCTAAAAGGGTGCCAACTTCACGTAATTGAGGAAGTCGGCAAAGTACTGATCAAGGGGAAGGAAGGCCCCAGCCTTTAGGTGCTCGTCACTCTAGGCCGCAAAGTCGTCCTGGAGTGGTGCGTAGCTCCGCTACCCTTCAAATGGAGGTCGAGCAATGAGGACGCCAGTCCCGACCTCAATGTTGTGGGACAACATAATCTTGTTGACCCTTCCTTGGGTCGTGATCTTGGAGACAATCGTCTCTGCCTCGAAGAATGTGTCAGGTCCGACCACGACCTCCTCCTCCACCACGGGGCCAAACTGGGGAATAAGGGATTTGGAGGCGACCTTTTTTCCCTTGTTGGCTCGTTGGGACGATGTGCCGGCTGCACTCTTCTTTGGTGCGTTCTTCTTGGGTGCCATTAGATCGCCTAACAAACAAGAACGATGAATCACTTAGTAGGCGATCTAGAATTTTTATAAAGGCAAGAAAGCACAAAGGAAGGCTAAGGCTTTTAATACACGAGCTGAGGTAATCTCAGCCCGCGGCGTGATGCCACGCGCTACCTATGCTACGCGCCTAGGTTTCCCAATAGACCCCTGATGTTTAGGGATCTGTGTGTTAGAAAATCAGGCCACTATTCTCCTTAGGGGACGATTTAGAGCAAAACCACCCAAGAAGCGTAACCCCTAAGCAACCTGGTTTCGAACCCTAAAAACTCTTTATCTTTTATATCTTGAATGGGTATTTCCTAAACTTTGCCATAAATTGCCTAGGTTTACCCAGAAATTACTCAGTTTTATGAATATCAGAGTTCTGGAGATATTTTAAGACCTACTCAGTAAACCTAAGTCGAAGCCTATGTGCCAAAAACATTTGGAGAACAACTTAATATTGACTACAGTGAAGTGCGGATGAGTATGATATATATATATAAAAAAACAACGCAGAAACCGGTAAAAGAAAAGCTTCTTCAAAACCAAGAGACTTACAGTATGTTCTTCAATAAAAGAAGTAGACTTTGCAGGGGAGAGTTCCTGGAAGACTCCTGAGTAGCTGAGTAACTAGGTTTCCGAGGATTTTTGCAACAGATGGTTTTTGGATTCTTCTGAGAAAGAAGAAGGGTTTGGAAATTCAGAAGAGAGAAAATGTAGAAAGATTTTGAATGAAAGGTGGTGAATCCTGGAAATTTCCAACCTTATTTATACGTAAAAGGCATAAAATGATGTGGACCGTCTGATCAAGCTGGTGCAAGATCCGAGGACAGTGTTTCGAAAGACGAAACGGCGACAAAAAGTTGGCCAGGCCATTAATGCAATCCTCGAAACTCAAACAGATGCCAATAGCGGCATTCCACGTGTCCAGTACTCAAGTAATGGCCAAACCTAGATAATCGCGACAGAAGTTTAAAATTCCCTGCTGTGTAAGTCAAAAAATGACGTCGTAGAACACGAGCAGGGACTTGGGGGGCAAATGTACGTCCTGAAGTTCAGCACAAGTCTTTTAGACAGCTCAGATACAGCTGGCTAGCCAAGAACTGTAATAGATGATCCACAAGTTCATATTTTCTCTATAAAGACAGCGCGATTCCTCAGGTAAGCAGCACGAGTTGATGAATACAAAGCAATAGGCACGAGCTGGAAACACTTATGAAGCATAGCATCCGAGGGACGAGCTGACGTTGCACTCAGCTCGGGGGACGCTAAAGATCCACCATTTCCCTGGATCCTTATAAACATGGATACGTTATATAAACGTGCGTGAACAGACATTACATGTCCACAAATCCCTGAATTCCCGGACACATAAGATAATCGTGCATGATCAAACATCACATGTCTGCTCCTCCCTGACGACCCATGATCAGTTTTACCTAATGACTAGACCATACCTTAATATAAATTGTAATATTCATCATTAGTGTGAGACAAGTCGCACGAGGGATTTGGATTCACGTGATGACCCCAATGCTTATCCAAGGATTTTCTTTATAAATACTAAGACCTTGGATAGAGGGGGGGGGGGGGGGGGGGGGGGGGGGGGGGGAGTTGTTTTTCCTGTAATGAAAAAACTCTATCAAAATATAGAGAGATATACAGTAATAATACAGACTCGTGGACTAGGGGGATTTTAACCTCCGAACCACGTAAAAAGGGACAAGTGTTCTTGATATTTCATTTCTAGCATTTTTTAAGTATCATTTTCTTATTACGGTTTACCATTAAGCACTAATCCATCCCAGCTATTCTCATAATTCACTGTTGGCGAAAAACCGCGTCAACAACAATATATATACGTTATTAATTATCCATTGTTACAACCATAATTGTCACTCAACCCTCTATAGACGGTCTACAATAAGATGGGACTAAAATACCATTTTACCCATCATTGTATTATATCCTTAAAACATTTAATTCCTTGTAAATGATATTTTAGTAAACTAATATTAATTACTAAAATGAAATCTTTATCATTTAGCACATTGAACCAAACTAAAAGGAAATCATCGTTTCACTTCTTCATCAAAAGCTATAGATGTTCATATCTATGATTAACACTCCCACTCAATTATACTACCAAGTTCCCAAGATGTAAGTATGGCTAGTCCATAGGGTAAGCTGGTAACGAACAAGTCAAATAACTCAAATAATACAATCAGTTAGAATACTAACCACTCAGAATTGAGATTGAATTGACCTATGGTCAACTATATGATATGACTATAATAGATAATAACGGTATGTTTACTTATCCTGGCAACTGTCAATATCGGTCAAGTCCGATGTAACAAATACATCCGATCTTATCTACTTTGCTAATGTTCTGGAAAGAACCTAATACTACGATATGTAAGTGTTAGACGTTTGTGTTGAATTGAAAAACAAATAGGATTTTTGTCCCACATTTTTTATAAGAGAATTTTCTCTTTTCACTTAGACTATATAAAGGGTTCATGGCTGAGTAGTTAAGGATAGGAAAAATCCTTGCTTAAGGAATATAAATATATTATTATATTTATATTATGGTTTTAGTTAAAAGTTTTATATTCTTAGTGTGGTAGAGTTCGGGCATATTTTGGTTCGGCGAAGTAATTGAGTTACTTGTCGTTCTCCGCTCTATCTTGGGAGATAGACGTCGAAACTTCTTAGAGGCAGCGAATCTGTTTTAAGGAAACTATGTGCTATACAGGGCTCGATTTTTATTTTGTTGTTATTATTTTTCATTATAATTATTGTCTAGATTAATTATAATTGCTATTTATATTATAGTTATTTATAATTATAATATTTATGTATCTTTAATTTAGTAGATATAAATAGTGTTTTTATCATATTGTGTTTATTCAAGTATTATATCTAATTACGTTATATTTTTTCCACAGTAAGTAGATCATATCGTAGATTAGCAAGTTAGTGTAAATCCTATGCACTGAATAGTCTTAGGACTAATTTATTTTGAACATGTTATCATATTTATATTCCACTGTGATTACGTCACTATGAATATGATTAGTTATATGCTTGAGATTTAATAGAAGTTTATATTAAACAAATAATCTTGAAAATAAAACATGTGAGCAAAGTAATTGACCAAGTCAAAAAATGATTTCTATTTTTTTATTAATAATAAAATAAGATTACAAAGAAATTGAGTTTTAATTAAGGCATAAAACCCCAACAAGACCTTCAAAAGTGAGATATAGTCAAAGGAGGAAATATGATTTCTCCGTGCTATTATGCTGCTCAAATTCTCCTGATTTTTTTTATATTTTTCATGGTCCACTTTGACCTAGGGCTTTATTAGCCACAAAATGTCTCCAAAAGTGATATATAACCATGAAGAATATGATAAATCTTAAACAAATTCATACAAGGTGATGCTCTCAAATTAAAATGAAACTGTGAATCTTCTTCATTTTCATAAAATTCAAAATCGGTATATATGTTAATGTGCGACAAAAGTGAACTGTTATATGATAAAAAAGAATATATGACTCATCAATTTCTAGTTGACTTTTTCTAGAGTCACATGTATTTACTTGGTCACATGTATTTACATATGTGTTCAACTAAAAAAAAATATGTATATGCATATATTGATGATACATATTTAATCGTGGCAGTGGCACCCAAGTCTAAAATATTCAAATATATAAAAGTTATCATCATTTTTACATAATGTGCCACTTAAGGTGCACATCTAAATCGGGAAATGAGACTCCAAAGTTGCTAGCCTAAATGGCCAAAACGAATTGTTAAATTGGAGATGATTTAAACAAAAAAAAAAATTGTTAAAGGGTATTATTAGTGCCCAACACTCCAAGTAGGTGGCATACTGTTATTGGTGCAATCAAATATCGGGTCTTACTTATTTTAATTTAATAAGGATTATAGGGTATCGCTAACTAATCATGAGGCGACACCTCATGTGGTGTTAGATATCATAAGGGACCAAATAGCAACACTCAAACAAAAATGGTGCATACAAAATCGAAAGATAAAATTATTCATAACTGTTTAGTTAATTACTCTACCTATTTGATACTAGCTATATAAAGGGTTGCAGAGTCGTTCGGACAAGTATCAGAAATTTTGTTCCAAGAATCTTGTCAGAGGCGTTGCAAAGAGTTTAGAGTGATTTGTTGTTCACTCAGCTTTTGTTACTAAAGAAACAAGTTCCTCTGTTGCAAAGACTTGTATTTTGCTGCCATTGTAATCTTTTTCAACAATAAAGATAGTAAAAAGTCTCGAAGGTTGTTCCCATGGATGTAGGCTCTAACTAGAGCTAAACCACGTATCTCTGTGTTCAATTTCGTTTCATTTCTTGAGGTTATCTTATTTAGTGGTTGTTGTTGGTGATAGTTTGATCACCACAATAATAAATAACGATAAAATAAATTTAAAATTATACAAATAACAAAATAAGAAAAACTAATATTAAAAATTCAAATATAAATACATTATAATATTTAGTTATTATTTAATTGAAAAATTTATTTAAAATTTGCACAAAAATCTCAGTTTTTTTTCCGACTAAAAGTGAGTCAAAAGTTATCTTTAGTACCTGCAAAGAAACAGCTAATAAGTAATATTTTAATTTGAAAGAAAAATAGTTCAAACAAACCCTAAACCGGTAATACATAGAGATCCCAAGTGATGTTGTGTTGGATTTAGAAGTTACAAACAATTGCATCATTTAAATTAAATAGGTTGAAGAACGTATTTTTCCAGTAATTCTAAATAAATAATTAGGGGAAGAAATAAGAACAAGGTTAACCGAAAATTTAGTCATAACTCACAACATTGGTACACTTTTACAAGAAAAATTGTATAGCCAATGGACTTAAAAGGGGCATCACAACATGCCTTCTTTCAATCTGTTTTCACTAGGGAAGAAATCATATGTACTGAGGATGAGTGAACATCTTCGACTATAAGAGCTAGTGTTAGAAGCAAAAAAGTAATTCACACGAAAAGTTCAAAATGTTACCATTATGATCACTAATTGAGTTGATGTAATATTGTAAAGTCACTCCATTGGAGAAGGACCATCACCACCTTCTTCGGTATAAGCTTGTACACTCCCCATCATGATCACAGTCAGCATCAGCTTGCCGGCCTCAGGGTAGTCCTTGTGCTGCATCAGAATTGCTTCTACTGAAGAACTTAAATCTTTCTTGGCTGAAGATTCAAAGGTTTCCTGCCTCAGCGGCAAGACTTGATCAAACCCTTCCCCAAAAGTTTCAGCTATGGGTCCGTAACACCTGCTTGAAGCCTTGAAAAGCACGGTGTGTTTCAAGTTCTGCATGGTCGCCTCATCAGTCCACCCCTCAACGATTGAAGCCTGATAGAGTTCACTCCAATCATCCTGATCAGCAGCATTCCTCCAGCACTCCTCCAAAAGAGTTTTGTTGGCCTTCCGGAAAGAAGAGCTTGTCCATGCAAACACATCAAAAGCACACAATGATAGCTCCGGGCTTCTCATTTCAAGACACAGTTTAATGAGTTCTTCAGGATTGAGGAGCCTTTCTCCAACAGCTTGTTTTGTACCATCACCAGGAAGGAACTCTATTATTTCTTCCTGAAATCAGGTATTTATAGACATTAAAGTATCTTCCAAGCACAAAAAGAAAGAAATGTCATAATGATTTAGTACAAGAGGTAATGATCAAAAGTGGAAGGAACTGTGAAGAGATTAGTGGATGGATTTATAGGTGGTTGTAAATGGAATTAATCTTAAGTGCCATTTGGTTTTGATGGAATGACCATTCCTAAGAATTCTTATTCTGATGTTTGGATTGACAAAACAACAGAAACAATCACTTTTATGGAATAGCTATTCCACCTAAATGGGTGAATCCTAATTCCAAATGACCGCTTCTGAAATAGTCATTTTATTCAAATTTTGAAATATTCAAAATAGTATTTTCCAAAATAATCCTTTAAATATTCACCGTATTATTTTTAAATACCATTCCTAAAACTTTAGATGACTACAAAGTTATTACTACCTACTACCATCATTATTGTGTGAGGGAGAGTAAATAAGGTTTAATAGAATTCCTGTTAAGATATATATGATAAACAAGATGCTGCATGAACTACCACTATTTAAAAGAAATTAACCTACAATAGCAGTTTTTTTGGGCGCCTAGTAAATATATTGCACATGCAAGAACACAAGAAAGAGGGGCCTACGAGACTATAAAGGGGAGGCTCCTATGAGTGACCGATATATGAAGGTGCTGCAATTTAAGAAAAATTACCAGAACTCAAGATCACATTCATTGATTCTCAAACAAATCATAGGATAGAAAAATGAAGAACAATCAATGACATGCTTCAAGTAGATGTCAAAACGGGTGAAGTTTTCTGATTTTTGTGATAAACTTCTCTCTACCTTTCAATCCTACAAGATACAAACATATATAGAAAAGTCTAATACAAGGTCTCCTAGAAAATCTCCTAAAAAATAGGGCCTAAATGATACACACAACTGTCAGATATACAATATCACAATTTAAGGAAACTAATCCCTAAGAATCAGATGTAGAGCTAGATTACACGCCTAGGTTGATATTCTACACTCCCCCTCAGGCTGGGCGATATATATTTTCCAATCCAAGTATAGTACTCAGCTTAGTGAGATTGGGGCGAATCAGAGGTTTAGCTAGAATGTCTGCTGCTTGTTGTCCAAAAGGAACATAGTTGAGTGTGATAGTCTTGCTTTCAATTTTCTCATTTATGAAATGTCTATCAATCTCTACATGCTTAGTTCGATCATGATGTACCGGATTTTTGGCAATTGCAATTGCTGACTGATTGTCACACATGATCTTGATAGAATCTGATGTTTCAATCCTTAGTTCGTTCATCAGCCATTGTAACCAAATTCCTTCACAAATTCCTAAGGCTAAAGCGCAGAACTATGCCTCGACACGACTACGTGCCACCACTTCTTGTTTCTTGTTACGCCATGTCACTAGATTCCCCCAAACAAATGAGCAGTATCCTGATGTGGATTTTCAGTCATAAGGAGATCCAGCCCAATCAACGTCTGTATAAACCTCCAAGGCTCGATTAATTGTTTTCTTGAACATAAGTCCTTTTCTAGGATCCTTCTTTAAATATCTTAGAATGCGGTAAACTGCCTCCAAGTGATCCACTGATGGGTTGCTTAGGAACTGACTCACGATGCTAACAGCAAAACTTATATCTGGTCGTGTATGAGTTAAATATATTAGCTTACCCACCATGCATTGGTACTGTCCCTTATCAGCTGCCAACTTGTCTGTTCAGGTCATCATTTTAGTATTAGGATCCATAGGAGTTTCAACAGGTTTGCACCCAATCATACCAGTTTCATGCAAGAGATCTAGAGCATATTTGCATTGAGAAACTGAGATTCCTTGACTGCTTCGTGCAACTTCCATTCCTAGGAAATATTTCAGAAATCCCAAGTCTTTGATCTCGAATTTCTTAGACAATTGCCTCTTGAGCCTTATCATTTCTTCTTCATAATTTCCTGTAGACTATTAAGACTGTGATTTCTCCCATTTGGGAAGTGTTTCACAAATAGGGTATGATCTACATGTGTTTGGAAGTATCCATCATGTTTAAGAACCTTAGTGAATGTGTCAAACCAAGCTCTAGGAGATTGTTTAAGTCCATATAATGCCTTAACTTGCAGACCTTTCCCTGTGTCTCCTTTGTCTCAAAGCCAGAAGGTACATCCATATAGACTTCCTCAATTAGCTCTACATTCAAGAAAGCATTCTTGACATCAAGTTGGAACAATGGCCAATCATTATTAACTGCAATAGCCAACAAGACACGAACTGTATTAAGCTTTGCCACAGGAGTAAAAGTTTCTTGATAATCAATCCCATATGATTGAGTGAACCCCTTCGCCACTAGTCGGCCTTTATATCTTTCTACACCTCCATCTGCTTTCTGTTTGACTGAGAATATCCATTTACAAACTACTGTTTTCTTCCCAAGAGGAAGTTTTGTTAATATCCAAGTACCATTCTTTTCAAGTGGCGTATACTCTTCAAATGTAGCAATGCACCATTTTGGAACCTGTAGAGCCTCATACACCGAGTTGGGAATTGTGATTCTGTCTAGGGATGTCACAAATGCCTGAAACTTTGGAGACAAGTTTATGTAAGAGATGTGGTTGCGAAGGGGATTCTGGGTACATGATCGAACACCTTTTCTTTGTGCAATAGGAAGGTCCAACTTCAGGTCATAATCTGAATCTATCTGGGAACCAGAATCCAACTCTTCTTGTAATGCTTCAAGTTCAACTTGGCTTAGGAGAGGCTCTTGACCTTGCTGATTTGGTACAGGTAGATTAGAATTGTTCCTTCTATCATAAACTTTTAAGGCATCATCAGGAAGATGAAGATGTTTGGGATAGAGTATGGGAGATTGGTCAAGCATGGATTTTTCTGGAGAAGTAGGGTATGCGTGTTGGAGGAAATCTGATGTTGAACTTGAAACTGGAATAAGAATTGGAGTATTAAGCGGAGAAGATAGAGTGGAGGAAAGCTATGATGGTTGTTCAAGAAGTGAAGACCGATCCCAAATCTGTGATTCATTTGTGTTCTCCCCCTGAATTGCAGAATTGGAGTAGAAAGGGCTTTGTTCAAAGAAGGTAACATCCATGGTGCTATAAAACTTTCGGGTAATGGGAGAGAAACATTTATAGCCTTTCTGATTAGCCGAATACCCAAGAAAGATGCATTTTAGTGCACGGGCATCAAATTTACCACAGAATTGCCAATGAATATGAACAAAGGCAGTGCATCAGAAAAGTTTGAAAGGGATCCAGGACACAAGACGTGAGGTAGGGTAGACTTGGAAATATCTGCAACAGTGAGTGAAATTTGAGAACGCGAGAAGGCATACGATTGATGAGGTATGTGGTAGTTAGAATAGCCTCACCCCAAAAATTTTAAGGAACATTGGTTTGAAATAGCAGAGATCGAGCAACCTCAAGTATATGTCGATTTTTGCGTTCAGCTACACTGTTTTGTTGTGGTGTGTCAACCCATAAACTTTGTTGAACAACACCGTGAGATTTGAGATATGGACCAAGACTTGAATTAAAGAAGTCTTTGGCATTATCAATTTTGAGAATTTGAATATTGATAGGCCACCGTTAACCTTTGTGTACGCGCGTAGAGGCAAGGGCAGTAACAGTGAGGGTACTGAGCTGGCATAGTTTGTTATATGAGAGATGCTAGTGTATTGGAGGGTACAGGGTACTTGGCTAGGGAAGGTATATGTGTATATGGGAGGGTACAGGGTACTTAGTTAGTTATGGACTGATTGAGTGTGTAATCAAAGGGAGAGAACTAGGCTCTCGAACATCCTAGCTATTCAATACAGACAGTTATTCATTTTTCTGGCCATTTGCATTCTTTCTGGGTTCTGTTTCTAATTTTCTGTGCAGGAAACTCTACCAAAGTGGTATCAGAGCCACCGAGACCATGGGACCGAAGAAGGATTCACAACTTGAGCTGGTGGAGGATCGCTTGGAGGCCGTTCAATTGGAATTTACCCGGAGTTTGGAGGAGGTCCGATCTGAATTCCAGCAGCTTCCGAAGGAGATTGACTTGCTGAAACTAGAGGTTCAGCGATTACCGGAGATCGAGAAGAAAATGGAATTCATACTTCTGAAATTGGCACAGTGGTTACCTCAGTCGGAGAAGATGACTTCGCATTCGACCGCAGCAAGCATCGATCGTGGTCGACAAGCACTAGAGGGCGACGTTACATCGACCAAGCATCCGAGCTCACCTTCGTCGACTGTTTCACCGATCGCACACCCGGGAGCTCCACCGTCCACGGCCGTTCCGGACACATTGCTTCCGACCCAGATTTTCGGAACCGACTACAGACCTCCACGAATGGAGCTTCCACTTTTTTCGGGGGATAATCCAGAAGGCTGGATCTGCAGAGCGGAGAGATATTTTTTGTTAACGAGGTTAGCGGAACCTCAGATGCTAGAAGCTGCCATTGTTGGGCTGGAAGGTGATGCCCTAACCTGGTTTCAGTGGGAAAACCAGCGGAGACCCATTCGTTCATAGGCAAGTTTGAAGCAACAATTATTGCTTCGGTTCCGCGCAGTTCCCATCGGAACGGTGTCGGAGGAGTTCATGTCAGTTACCCAGACGTCCACAGTTCGTGATTATCGCCTCCGTTGGGAAGCTTTGGCCTCACGAGTTCCCAACGTGCCGGAGCATATCCTCGAAGGCAGCTTCGTCAAAGGTCTGAAGGAAGAAATTAAGGGGGCTCTGCATATTTTGCAACCAGTTGGGCTGGCCCAGATCATGGACACGGCCCAGAGAGTGGAGGAGGGCCACCAACTGTTCACAACGGGCCAAACACCGAGAGCTTCAACACCCAGGCCCAATCTAAGTCCGATTGTTCCCTCTCGGCCACCCATGCACTACGCATTCCCGAAACCAGCACCCACTACCGTTCAACAACCTTCATCATCTTCGTTTGGCGCGACTCAAGCTTCTGTAAAAACTGCAAGAAACCCACCAGTCCGCCGGTTGACAGAAGCTGAATACCAAGAAAAAAAGGCACGGGGAATATGTTTCAGATGCGACAAAAAATATCACCGCAGGCACGAATGCGACCAGAAGCTTCTTCAAGTGATGTTGATTATGGATGAAGAGGAAGCCAGTTCACCATCCGACTCTCCTCCCCCAACACCTGATTCTGAAGAAATCTTAGTTTCTGAGGAAACTTTAGCCACCCTTTCATTAAATTCTTTGGTGGGAATAACATCAGCCCATACCATGAAATTGGCGGGACACATTGGGCAGCAGGCAATGACGGTCCTTATCGACAGTGGGGCTACCCACAACTTCTTATCGATGGACGTGGTAACGGCAGCTGGTATTCCGATTACACCCACCATCTGTTATGGCATTTTACTGGGTACCGGTGGCAAAGTTCGAACGGAGGGAATATGTTCTCAAGTAGCTTTGGATTTGGGCGCTGTGCGCGTTGTCGCTGATTTTTTACTGCTGGATTTAGGTGGGGCGGATGTCATATTGGGCATAAAATGGTTAGAAACCTTGGGTAATATGGAGGTGAATTGGAAGACGATGGTGATGCGCTTTGAAATGGCTGGAGTTTGGGTAACATTGCAAGGGGATCCGAGTTTGTGTAAATCTCCCATTTCTTTGAAAGCGATGATTCAGACAGTAGAGCACGATGGCATTGGGTTTTGGGTTCAGCTGGGTAATTTGGCAGCGGAGGTAATCGACGAACAGCCACAAACGCCACTGCCAGTGGCCCAATTACTCAGTCGTTTTGAGCTGGTTTTTTCTATGCCATCCGGACTTCCACCTCCACGAGCAAGGGAACATTCGATTTTGTTGAAGGAAGGGGTGGGGCCTATTTCGGTGAGGCCTTATAGGTACGCTCAAGCGCAAAAAAATGAAATAGAGCGGCTGGTTGTGGAAATGATGCAAGCAGGAATTATTCAACCAAGCACCAGTCCGTTTTCTAGTCCCGTGCTACTTGTGAAGAAAAAAGACGGCAGCTGGAGGTTCTGCGTCGATTACCGTGCTTTGAATAGGGAAACAGTGGCTGATAAGTTCCCTATTCCTGTGATAGACGAGCTCTTAGATGAGTTACATGGAGCCACAGTCTTTTCCAAGTTAGACTTGAAGTCGGGATATCATCAAATAAGAGTGGCAGCAAAGGATGTGGAGAAGACTGCTTTTCGCACTCACGAGGGACACTATGAGTTCCTAGTTATGCCTTTCGGCCTTAGCAACGCCCCAGCCACATTTCAAGGCCTAATGAATGAGGTGTTTCGTACTTTTTTGCGAAAATTTGTATTAGTATTTTTTGATGATATACTTGTGTATAGCAGGTCACTTGAGGAACATTTGGGTCACCTTGAGATAGTGCTGGAACAACTAAGGGTGCATTGTTTATATGCAAACAAGAAAAAGTGTTTATTTGCTCAACCAAGTGTGGAATATTTAGGGCACATCATATCAGCTGAGGGCGTGGCAGCGGACCCTAAGAAAATTGAGGCAATGCAAAGCTGGCAGGTTCCTACATCATTGAAGGCGTTAAGAGGATTTTTGGGACTGACGGGCTATTACAGAAAGTTTATACGTGGGTATGGGCAGATTGCAAAACCGTTAACTGACCAGCTGAAAAAGGACGCTTTTGGATGGAATATGGAAGCTGAGGAAGCATTCAAGACCCTCAAAGCAGCTATGTGTACAGCCCCTGTGTTAGCACTTCCAGATTTTACAGCCCCTTTCATTGTAGAGACAAATGCGTCTGGGACAGGATTGGGTGCGGTTTTGATGCAAAACCAGCGACCCATAGCTTTTTTCAGCCAGGTACTCTCAGTTCGGGCTAGTACAAAATCTGTTTATGAGCGAGAATTAATGGCAATAGTGCTAGCAATACAAAAATGGAGACCGTACTTGTTGGGAAGGAAGTTTATTGTGAGAACAGATCAAAAAAGCCTAAGGTATTTGTTGGAACAAAGATTAGTGGCAACTGAACATCAAAAGTGGTTAACTAAATTGCTGGGTTATGATTTCGAAATACAGTACAGGCCGGGGTCAGAAAATCGTGCGGCTGATGCATTATCTAGGCAGCACAGTGAGATAACTTTCGCTGCCATTTCGATACCCAGCATTGTATCCATACCTGATTTAAAGGCACACGTAGTTTCAGACCCAACTCTTTGCAAGATAATGCAGGATTTGAAGCAAGGGAAGGATTGCGGTGGTTACTCGCTGGTTGGGGACTGTTTGAAGTTTAAAGGACGCATGGTACTGCCCGTGTCATCACCATTTATTCCTCTTTTACTGCAAGAGTATCACAGCGGCAATATAGGGGGACATTCTGGTGTTTTTAAAACGTTCCAGCGGCTGGCAGCTGATTTTTATTGGGCTGGGATGCGGTCTGCGGTTCAAAAATTTGTGGCTGAATGCAGTATTTGTCAAAAAAATAAATATGTGGCCCAATCCCCTGCTGGGTTACTTCAACCACTGCCTGTTCCAGACCAAATATGGGAAGATATATCGCTGGATTTTATCGAGGGACTACCCATGTCGAATGGTTTTGATTCAATATTGGTAGTGGTGGATCGCCTAAGCAAATATGGGCATTTCATAGCACTTCGACACCCTTTCACGGCAGTAACGGTGGCTGCTGTTTTTGTCAGAGACATTATCAAACTTCATGGAATTCCTCGTTCAATTGTGTCTGACAGGGACAAAATCTTCATCAGCATTTTTTGGAAGGAACTTTTCCGCCTACAAGGGACATTGTTGAAGAGGAGCACAGCATATCATCCACAAACAGATGGCCAAACAGAAGTGGTGAATAGATGTCTCGAAACATACCTCAGATGTTTCGTAAGCTCTAAACCGAGCCAGTGGTCGAAGTGGTTGCCGTGGTCAGAATATTGGTATAACACAGCCTATCATTCAGCTGCTGGAATGACCCCTTTCAAGGTTGTTTATGGTCGCGACCCGCCACCTCTAGTTCGATATGAACCAGCCAGCACGCGGGTATCGGCGGTGGATCAAAATCTGCAATTGAGAGACGAAATTCTGGGGTTGTTGAAACAGAATTTATTGCGGGCTCAACAAAAAATGAAGGCACAGGCGGATAGAAAGAGAAGGGATGTCCAATTTGAGGTAGGAGACCTCGTTTACATTAAATTGCAGCCCTATAGGCAAAGAACTGTTGCCAAACGACTTAATGAGAAGCTGGCCCCAAGATTTTTTGGCCCTTTTCCTGTTACAGAAAAGATCAGGAGTGCCGCTTATCGTTTACAGCTTCCACCAGATGCATCAATTCACCCAGTCTTCCATGTTTCGCTGCTGAAAGCTGCTTTGGGACCTAATCAACAAGCCACCAAGCTTCCACCAGGTCTGACCGCTGATTTAGAATGGATTCTGGAACCCGAGGAGGTGCTGGATTTTCGGCCAGGCACCCACAAAGCACCACCCCAGGCGCTCATTAAGTGGGCAAACATTCCTGCATTTGAGGCCACTTGGGAGGATTTTCGAGTAATCCAAGACCAGTTTCCCAGCTTTCACCTTGAGGACAAGGTGCGACTTCGAGGGGGCAGTATTGATAGGCCACCGTTAACCTTTGTGTACGCGCGTAGAGGCAAGGGCAGTAACAGTGAGGGTACTGAGCTGGCATAGTTTGTTATATGAGAGATGCTAGTGTATGGGAGGGTGCAGGGTACTTGGCTAGGGAAGGTATATGTGTATATGGGAGGGTACAGGGTACTTAGTTAGTTATGGACTGATTGAGTGTGTAATCAAAGGGAGAGAACTAGGCTCTCGAACATCCTAGCTATTCAATGCAGACAGTTATTCATTTTTCTGGCCATTTGCATTCTTTCTGGGTTCTGTTTCTAATTTTCTGTGCAGGAAACTCTACCAAATATTTACGCTAAACTGGGTTTGGACCATGACATGAAATTGTTGGAATATGTGTTTGGTTTCTGAATTTTCTTTCATAAGAAATGTCCAACACAATCGAGTATGATCATCTACTAATAGTAAAAACCATCACCGTGAATTAAAGAGAAAGGGTGACTTGGTGTATAGGTTCGTGGTGAATAAGTGTTCCTTGTATGTTTTGCCAATTGACAAACTTCACAATGAAATAAATTGGGATTTTTATTGATGAATAAGGATGGAAACAATCGTTTCAAATACAAGAAAATTTGGATGACCTAGATGAAAGTGCCACATCATAACCTCACTTTCCTTGTTAAATTGACTAGGAGACATGAGACTATGACTCAATTGAGATTGATAACTAACAATATGGCTAGAAGGATTGTTGACATCTAGAACATAGAGGCCTGCACGAAAATCAGCATTGTCAATCATCCTCCCCAAGCTCAAGTCCTAAAAAACACATGATTTGGGAAGAAATTTAGTTGCACAGTTTAAATCTCAATTTAGCTTACTAACAGATATAAGATTGCAGTCAAATTCAGGCACAAATAATACAGATTGGAGAGTGAGATTATTTGAGAGACAGATAGTTCCAGTGCCAACCACTTTGGCGCGTGTACCGTTGGCAATACATACTGTATGAGGGCTGGTACAAGAAGAGTAAGTTGTAAACAGTGATTTGTCACCTGTCATATGATCGGTTGCGCCTGAGTCAACAATCCAAGAGGAAGAGGAGGATTTAGCAACATGAAGTGTCGATCTGTTAGAGCTTTGTGTGGGAACATTGGCCTTTTGTATGAGTTGCTAGAGAAGTTCTAATTGTTCCTTGCTGAAAGGGGCAGATGAAGATGCTTCCGATGCAGCCGCATTTCCTTTTGCTTCACGATCTCGATTTGGCTTCCAATCAGCAGGCTTTCCATGCAACTTCCAACAGGCTTCATTTAAGTGGCCAGGTCTTCGACAATGATCACACCATGGGCGGCCTTTTCTACCTCGATTGTCATTTTGAAAATTGCTTCGAGCAGCAAAATCACCTGAGTCTGGCTGATTGCCTTAGGCAGCAACAAAAGCTGGAATTTCAAGAGTTAAGACGGGATGAGGTTGTCCAAACATAACCCTTTTCCAACTCTCCTCTCTACGAACTTCTAAGAAGATCTCTCGCAAACTAGGGAGAGGTTTGGTTCCAAGAATTCTGCCCCTTACTTCATCAAGAGATTTGTCAAGCCCTTTCAAGAATTTAAAGACTCGTTTCTTCTCCACTATCTTTTTGAAATATGCCCAATCTTTAGTGCACTTCTATTCATGTGTCTCAAATAGGTCTAGCTGCTGCCAATAACGAGTGAGAGTTGTAAAATAAACTGCAACAGAGTTCTCACCTTGACAAAGATCCTGGAGTGTACTTTCCACATGAAAGAGCTCGGCTATGTTCTCATTGCTAGAGAAACTTTCTAGTGCTGCTTCCCATATGTCTTTTGCCGTGGTATACAACAAAAAATTTTCTCCAATTTCAATTGTCATAAAACTAATTAGCCATGACATTACCATATTATTTTCAGCTCTCCAGGTTCTGTATTCAACACTAGGTGAATCTGGTTTTCGGATGTCTCCAATAAGATATTCATGTTTGCTCCTCCCGCTTATGAACATCATCATTGACTGAGAACATTGAAGGTAGTTATGGCCATTCAGTTTGTGAGAAGTGATAGGAACAAAATGACTTTCAGTAGTGGCAGGTGTTATCCGAGAGTTTGTGGGTGTATCAAAAGAGGGATTATTTGTAGAAGAATCCCTGGATGTTTGCTCAGAATCATCCATGGGAGGATTTCAGGAAAATAAAACCAAAGAGGATGGATGAGGGAATGAGTCCCTGGACGGTGTTCATGTGGCAATTCTGACCACATTGGAGAGATGAGCGACTGATTTGGAGTCCTCCTGAAAATGTGGAACCGATCGCAAAAGATGAGGCAGGACAGTTGCGATTGAAGACAAAGGGCTGGGATTGGTGATCGACTGAACCAAAAGAAGAAATACAAGTGTTTCCGGCACCGTAGAAGACAACCAGACCTGGACGGAGATAAAAAAATTCGAGGAAAGAGAATCGAATTTTTTTTTATACGGATCTGATACCATGGAGTTTTCTGATTTTTGTGAAAAACTTCTCTCTACCTTTCAATTGTAAAAGATACAAACATATATAGAAAAGTCTAATACAAGGTCTCCTAGAAAATCTCCTAAAAAATAGGCCCTAAATGATACACACAACTGTCACATATACGATATCACAATTTAAGGAAACTAATCCCTAAGAATCAGATGTACAGCTAGATTACACGCCTAGGTTGATATTCTACAATGGGCAATCAAATTTGTTAAAATACCTGCAATCTTAATATCTTCAAATCAGCTTCAATACGCCTCACATTTGATTCAGTATCCTTACCTACTCATTAAGCCAAGAAGTAGACTTTCAGCCAAAAGAATATTTAAAAAAATACAGTATTAAAAATTCCAATCATCAACATAGACATAAGCAACGATAAAAATCTTGCATGGTAAAAAAGGAAACAGGAAACAGGAAACAGGAAAATGAAGATTGTTCGGTGCTACTATTTTACTCTATTAATAAAGTACATAGTTGACTCAGAAGAAATAAATACAAGAGGTAAGAAGCAGAAATTTGAATCTAACATTTTAAATATAAATATAAATAAAAAGAAAAACTTATATTTACTTCTTTATAGACTTCTCATACAAGCAATACTGCTTCCAACAAATGAATACATTTCTTCATTATGTTAAGCTAAAAAAAATCACACAGAAAAACCATTCTGAAATTGAATTGCTGTAAGAACCAACTCATAGGAACAAAGAACGTAGGCAAAATTACCTGCTATTGCAGCTATCTTTGAGAGATTCAAAAGACGCTTCCTGTCCTGTAAATTTTGTACCACATTTGCATAGCTGGGGTCTGTCTCCTCTTCAGCTTCTGACATTGTGCTTTCGCATTGAGTAAGGGCTAAAAGGTGAAGTGTTTCTGAAGCCAAAGAAAATTGATGAAGAAACAGTTCATGAAGCCAAAGAAGATCCTGATGACGCTTCAGAAATATAGATAGCTCTTCTGGAAACTCTTCTCCAAGCCTTAGAAGCTTAGAAAATTGCCGACTCATGTACAGTTGTTTGAATACAAAATAACTGAAACCTCCATTGGGTCCCATGCTCTCCCGCTATAAAACAAATCATTGAAAAACTTTTCAACATGAACAGGTGCATCAAAGAAGCAATTAAGTATATTTTTTAAAAAAACCACAACTAATCGACATTATAGAGTATTGGAATTAATTAAATACAGTTAAGGGGGAAAATGAGTCATGAATAGTAAAATTGAATCAAGTGTTAGAAGAGTAAGAACAATAAAAAAAATGAACTGTTTGTTCTATATAGCAAAAAGAATATCTAAATATATCCATAAATATATATATGTAGCTGTAGATACATATACTCACACAGACCCCATTACAGAATAAAACCAGCTATGGACAATCAAAAAAATAAGTTTAAAGTATTTTAATGGTTAAAATAAAGAAATCTTTACTGTAACAAAATCCCCTTGCATTTCGTAAAGTTGGACAACTGTAGGCAGCAGAAATTCTACTTTGTTTAGCCAAGCTTTGAACAAAGAGAAATACCTTTCATGTTTGTTCTTTATAGTCACCATTTTAAATTATCTGGTAGATAAAATAGGGATAAAAGTAGCATATTTTCTGAGGATGCGTTTCCTCCCAATGTTTCAGAAACATACAAGATATGATCCATAGTATTGCAATTAGATAATAGAACAACATAAATAACCATCTACTTACCATTAGATTTCTAAGCAAGTCTGAATCATTGAGATCACAGCAAACTTTCCACAAAGTATTGTAGCATTCATGCCGTTTTGCAATTGATAGTATCTGTGAAGAAAACTTCCTCAGTATTTCTTCCTCACTTCCATCACTTAAATCCTGAAAAAAAAAAAGTAATTCAAGAATGCTTAGGTATTCACTACCATAAAAACAGAATGGATATATTGATTACTGAGTAAAGCCAAAGAGAGTAAACCTGGTGCCTGGCTTCCACAAATTCTTTGACCTGTTGATACAGTGAATCAAGCAGCACATCCCTTCTATTCCAATACTCCTCTAGTAGACCTTTGTGATCCTCTCCAAGCTCAACTTTAGTATTTACAGCACCAGCATATGTCTCAAGTAAAACTTCTGCCAGTGCTTCTAGATGAGTATATAAATCTGATTTTGCAGATATATCAAGTATAGATGCCTCCTTAAACAGTTCGAGCATAAAGGAAACAATGCTCCACATCCCATTTCGTACCACGTGTTTACAATACCACGGTGTTAGTCCCTCAGGTGGTGGATACCATAAATGATGCTCATTTTTGTAGTGCATGGCAGCCCGAATTATAGTAACACATGCGTTGGATAACTCACAAGCCCTCTGAATCTGAATTCCAAAGGGCTGTTCTGCACTTATTATATATTCTAGTTGTCTGTCCAAACAATAAAATACTTCTTCAAGATCTGAAACCTTACTATAGAATACTTCAGCATTATCTCTGTCCATCAGAAGAACAGTACTTCGTCGAGCTCTTTCCCCAACGAATTGAATAAGATCCCAAAGAGCACCTGATGTTTGAATTTCTTGACTGGAGTGGGAAGAATCAACAATTGTAGAACGGCTCTGGCTAATAACATTCTGCAACTCCCTCAGTTGAATCATTCCAGAAAGCTTTTCACCATGTTCCAAGATAGTTTGCAAGGAATGTCCTGACAACAAGGTTATAATTAGACTTGAAAAGTCCCATTTCTACACCCAAACTAATTTTTTCTTATATTTATATAGGTCATTATTACCTAAAACTAAATTTTCACTGACTTGAATTGATTTTATGCTCCAGGAAAATTGCAAAACATTAACTATGTGAAATAAGCATTGTCCATAAAGCAATTGGATTTGGTGAGCATGCATGCAGAAGTTGTGTTCCATTGTCACTGAAAGTGGACTTTTAAAAGCCAAATGTAACAGATTTAATTCAATGTATTAACCAGTTTAACAATTAATAGATATATGGCTCTTACTCTGTCTAGAACATAGCTTACACAGATTTAATTCAATGTATTAACCAGTTTAACAATTAATAGATATATGGCTCTTACTCTGTCTAGAACATAGCTCCTCGTGGCATTTAGACAGAGCAAGAAACTGGAGAAACTTTTGAAGCTTCTGCTGCTTATCCAAGAGTTGGGAAAAAACAACAGCCATGGCCAAAATCTCAGCTCCTCTGGTTGTTGTCCAGTGTTTAGCTAAAGTGTCAACAATTGATTTGCTCATCCTGGCAAAAATATTTGTTTCTTCTCCCCTTTCAAATGCTCTAGTTTTTTGTAGCTTTTCAAGCGAGCCTTCAACCTGTCCAGATACTTGAAAATCATGAAAAAGTTGACTCAGCAAAGTTTCCGACTCTTCATCTTGGGCATTTCGGTGTGCTATCACACCCACAACCGCCCTCTGTCTGTCTCCAGCATCCAGTGCTTCAGAACTAGCCCTTCTAGGAGCTACATTACCTCCAAATGTGATATTTTTTCTCTCCTCTTGTGCTGATCCTTCATTTGAGCTACCTTTACGAGATAAGCTTCTTTCAGGCGGTTCAACTCCACCAATAATAACAGCCTTTTCAGGTATTGCCCATATTCCTGCTTTCTCTGTTAATACAACCCATGCCCCTTCTTCACCATCATCAGTATTAGGAAGAATTGAAGCATCTAGTACTTTACCAGCATCATAAGGTAGGTCAAATTGATAAAGCCGGGTAGAATTTCTATAATAGTGGGACACTGTTGCTGTTCCATCATTAGAAAGTATTATCGTTGAGCCTGAAGGCATGCCTCCTACTCGAAGTCTCATTGAGAACAAAAAATCTTCATCTTCAACTCTTGCTTTTGGAATAATCACTTGTATTGGAGCTTTTTTCTCTAAAACCCTTTCATGAGCTACCTCTGTACTCACCCCAGACTTATATTGCATGGTTAGAAGAGAATATTGTGTGTAGCTTGAACTGCTAACTCGGTCTTTACAAAATGTAGCAACAAGAATGGTAATAACCTTACCATGACTGTCTACCTGCACATCAAGAGGCCATATACGCTTCTGTCCAGCTAGATCCTTTTTAATACCCAAATCACCATCTGTACCAATAATTTCATGCGACCAGACCTTTGACACATTTACATCTGGACAAAGCTCAATGTTGAAACATTGTATTTCATAATCAGTCAAAAGAAAAAACTGCCTGCTGGATTCTAGGATTGAAGGATGTGAAAAACGCCAGACCAGTGACCTTGGATATCCTCTGCTTCCTAAAATCTGACCACCATCACTACTTTGGGAGGTTAAACTCGAAGAAGTATCCCAATCTACTTTTTGGCGTTTAATACCAGATGGGCTACAAAGAAACTGCCATACTTCACCATTTGAACTAGAAGCAAGTGCAATGCAAACATGTGACGAATTGGGGACTGCAGAAGCAATCAAAGAGTTGAAAGAACACAACCCGGTAAAACTACACTTTTGCTTGTTCGGCGTGTTTTTCGCATTAATAGGTGAAGATGTCACCTCCAATTCATTCGGAGATGCAGTACTGGTAACTGGAGCAGTTTCCCCATCAGAATATATATCAGGCCAGTATATAAGAGTGCGAGTTTTCTGGTTACACAGTATAATAGCATCAAAGTTATTATGCTCTACATTTTTCTTTGTTCTACTAGATGTCCTTTCCCAACTGACAGCACAAAGAAACCAACAATTGCTATCACTTCTGCCAAAGTCTCCATTCTCTAAAACATTCGAAGGGATTTCAAGAACAACACATTTCTTTGAGGCAGCAGGAGATAGGTAACTCCAAACAAAGACTCTGCTTCCACAAATAATCCACGCAATAGATGTTCCCTTCTCCATTCCACCACATACAAATCCATCACCTGAACAATAAATATAGTTTTGATTTCCACATTACAAAATCATGTTCTCAAGCAAGCTCCTAGCCTATGATCTACTTCTGCCTAGAATACAAAAAAGCTATAAAAGTAAAAGAAACTAACCCCGACCATGCCTCTGCAGCAACTTGGTCTGCTCATCACGAACTACTTGGGGAAATTCTCCAACATAAACAGGCTTAATCGGGTCTACATCATCTCCTTTCTCGTACTTATTTGGCGTCGGAATTCTTGAAAAGATATATGACAATCATTCTATAAGATATTACATGAATGATGAACTAAAAATATACCCTACATCTGACGTATGAACTACCATATCGATTCAATGCGATATCCAGAATTTTCTATTTAATATATAAAAGGTTCACACTCATTTATGGCACTGCCGGGATTCGCGTAGGAAATACTTCCATGAACTCGTATACAACTATGATTACCATGTCAATACATATGACACTAAATAAAGCAGTCGATCAACCAACAATGAAGCCCCCACACACATTTTCAGCCAATTAAACTAACTCCATTTACACATATTCACATTTAGAATAGAAATGGCGGTGATACCTGGCCAGAACAGAGAGTCGAGGAGCCCAAGGGGCCGGAGTGCCAGTACTAGGGCGATTTGGGATGACATTGTCGGTACTTGAACGGCGATTCTCGGTAAGAGGAGTAACCGGAGAAGAAACCCCCCCTGCGTGCCCTAGATTAGGGTCCCTTCGAGAACTAGCATTGGACCTCTTTGTTCCAGGCGAGAACATCCTTCTTCTCGGCTCAAACTGATGAAAATGGAGGGAAATGTGTTGTGGGGTTTAGGGATTATAAGATTTGCTTAGTGAGAAAACTGAGTTGAGTCCGAGTGGAAACACCAGGAGTTATTATCAGTTGGAACGAGTGTACAATTCAAATGATGTCCTCACTAATAATAAAACTACAAATTTTATTAGGTGTGACTATCATACTATTTTATTATTTTAGTCAAATTCTATTCTAAGTACGCCCGGAAAAAGGGTGTCTCGATGATTATAACAGTCTATATTATAATTGTTACTATTTGTTAAATATAAAGATAAGGGTTAAAATGCAAGGAAGATATAAATTTTTAGTAAATTTTATATAGGAAAAATATAAAATTTGAGTTTCAAGTGTAAGTAATTTAAAAATGTATTTTTGGATCTAAAGTGATGCATAGATGAATCTAAGGGTTTCCAAAACCTTTGTTAGCATTTGGAGTAATTTTTGCATCTTTGGAAGTGTCCAAAAACAGCGAGGGTAGCGATGCGTCGCCACCTAAGTGGCGTAGCATCGCTTGATGCTTATAAGGTTTCAAGAAATATTAAGATTATATTAGAATATCACAATAATTTTCTATTTTTAGAATATGTATATCTTTATGATTTGGTCAATGGGATAATAGCCATAATTCTAGGGTACATACATAGTTGTAGATAGACTTTAGCTTGTAATATTGTATATATATATATTACCTAAAGGTGAATGAAAAAGATCAAGGAAACACATTTTACCAATTCTGACATGGTACCGGAGCCCTAGCAACCTAGCAAGCTCACACCATTTTTTTTTCCTTCCCTACCACGACAGAAATCAGACAACTCCAAATTTTCCATATATCTCTCAGTCTCATCTACCATATATCCATATACCATATATCCCATATACCATTCTCTCTCTCTCTATATATATATATATATCCATAGACCTCTGCCTCTAGTCAACCAACCCAGAACCCACCACGATCTCTCTCTCCATCTATATATATATATATATATCTAAAAAATAAAAAAATAAATAAACCATTCTCTATATATATCAACCGACCTTCTCTTCTTTAGTCATATATATATACATATATATACTATCAGCCACATAATAGTCACCTACACCGCACCAAGCTGTTTTTTTAAAACCACCATCTATTCTTCTGATTATGGCCGATGATGGGAAAATCGATCCCCACTCTCCCTATTATCTTGGGTCTGGGGATCAACCCGGCAATATGATCACCCATGTAATCCTCTCTAATGACAATTATATTGCATGGCCACGTGCAATTAAATTGTCCTTGAAAGCTCGCCAAAAGTTTGTGTTTGTTGATGGGACAATCACCAAACCGACGGAGAAGAAGAAACAACTCGATTGGGACACTGTCAATTCTATGCTTGTCTCGTGGATCCTGCAGACTCTTGATCCCAAATTGGCGGTCTCCATTCCTTTTCATGATGAAGCCAAACAACTTTGGGATTATCTTGAGAAACGTTTTTGCGTGGCCAACGGTCCTCGCCTTCAACAATTGCGGGCCGATATTACCAACTGTAAGCAAACTTCGAATATGTCTATTGATGATTATTATACTCGTTTGATGGGATTGTATGATGAATTGGATCGTCTCAAACCTCTCCATGCGTGTGACTGTGGTAAGTGTACTTGTAATCTTGCTGGCCGGTTCGCTGCGAATCGAGAGGAGGAGAAACTCCATCAATTTCTCATTGGCATCAACGATGATTTATATGCAACGGTACGTTCTAATTTGTTGTCCACTTCTCCTTTACCTGATCTCGATCGTGTGTATCAAGCATGTCTTCAGGAAGAAAAGTCTCGGGGTATTGCTCGAGATAGAGCGGACAAGGAGGAAATCCATGCGTTTGTTCTCCAAACTACACGACCCAAGGCTCTTTTTACCCGTCCCGATAAATCAAAATTGTATTGTTTTGTTTGTAAGCGATCGGGTCATGATGACAATTCTTGTTTCAAAACGCATGGATATCCGGATTGGTGGGAAGATCGGAATCGTGGCGTCCAAGGCAGTGCACGACCCAATGCACAACCATCTCATGCGCCTCCTCCGAATGCTCCTCATGGTCGGGCCAAAGCTGTGGCCGCCACGGTCGTTGCTGCCAATGCTGTGGCTAGTGGTGGGAATGATTCAATGGCTTCCTCTCATGGGCCTTCTGGCATTTCTTTGCATGATCTGAAACCGGAGCAAGTTCAGATTTTATTGAATATGATAAATAATCGGCAACCTGATCAGATGATGGGTGAGTTCTCTACTTTTTCTTGGATTATTGATACTGGCGCTTCTCATCATGTTACTGGCACTGAATCATGTTTGACGGACCTTCATCCTATTTTGTAATGTTCTGTTGGGTTACCTAACGGCGCACATGCCATTGCTACTAAGGCTGGGCGCGTTTTGTTGACTGATGGGTTGATACTTGAGCATGTTTTATTTGTACCACAGTTCCATTGTAACTTAATCTCGGTGTCACAGTTAATTGATGATTCTAAATGTCTTTTACAATTCACTGATTCTTTATGTGCTATACAGGACCTACGCTCGGGGAGTCTAATTGGAGCCGGTGAACGTAAGGATGGACTCTATTATTTTCGACGGATTCCTACAGTGTGTGCGGTAACGGTTCCAGAGATTTCAGATTTTGAGTTGTGGCATCGTCGTCTCGGGCATCCATCAGATAGAATCGTCAAGTTAGTTCCAGCTATTTCCTCTAGTACTTCTCGAAAGAAATTGAATAAAGCATGTGATGTTTGTCCTCAAGCAAAACAAAAACGTGATAGTTTTCCTGTTAGTGATAGTAAAGCTCGTCGAATTTTTGAACTTATTCATTGTGATTTATGGGGCCCAAATAAGATACCCTCTTCATGTGGAGCACATTATTTTTTAACTTTGGTGGATGATTTTTCAAGAGCTGTATGGGTTTATTTATTGCGTTCAAAATCAGAAGTTTATCAAATTTTTTGTTCATTTTTTGCTATGATTGCCCGTCAGTTTGAAACACATGTCAAATTAGTAAGGAGTGATAATGGTACGGAGTTTAAATGCATGTTGGATTATTTTGATACAAATTGCATTATTTTTCAAACCTCTTGTGTTGGGACTCCTCAACAAAATGGTCGCGTGGAACGAAAACATCAACATATTCTTAATGTGGGTCGTGCTTTGATGTTTCAAGGAAATCTTCCTATTACTTTTTGGGGAGAATGTGTGCTTGGTGCAGTGTATCTCATTAACAGAACTCCTTCTGGTTTACTCCAAAATAAAACTCCCTTTGAAATTCTCTTTTGCCAGGCACCTGATTTTGATGAACTTAAGGTCTTTGGTTGTTTAGCTTTTGCTCACAATCAAAAGGCTAAAGGTAATAAATTTGCTCCTCGAAGTAGGAAGTGTGTTTTTATTGGTTACCCACATGGGAAGAAAGGGTGGAAATTGTATGACCTTCAGACTGATGACATCTTTGTTTCCAGAGATGTAAAGTTTCATGAAAATGAATTTCCTTACGAGACTGCTTCTACTTCTCAAGTGCCCACTCCTTCCTCGCCGCCACCTGATTCTAATGTGGGGATTAATGTTGATTTTTTGGATGACTTGGAGTCTGTTTTGGTTGATGACCATGCAACCCCTACAATTGGGACTGATAATGTGCTGGAACGCCCATCCCCGATGCCTTGGGGTGCGGGTTGCGGGATAAGCGTCCCTCCGTTCTTCTTCGTGACTTTGTTACCCACATTGTACAATCTTCGAGTCCATCTGAGTGTTCATCGTCTTCTACCAGCTCCTCAGGTACTTCTTATCCTATAGCACATTATGTGAATTGTAATAAGTTTTCTCCACGACACCGTGGTTTTCTTGCAGCTATCACTGACGGCATTGAGCCTCGTTCTTTTAAAGAAGCAATGCAATATGAAGGTTGGCGCAAGGCTATGCAGAAAGAAATTGCTGTTTAGAAGCTAATGGCACTTGGGAAATGGTAGTTTTACCTCCTCATAAAAAGGCTCTTGGTTCTAAATGGGTCTACAAAATCAAATATCATGCAGATGGGCAAGTAGAGCGTCTTAAGGCTCGTTTAGTTATTTTTGGCAATCATCAAGTTGAGGGGGTTGATTATAATGAAACTTTTGCTCCCGTTGCGAAAATGGTCACTGTTCGCGCCTTCTTAGCAGTTGCAGCAGTCAAGAATTGGGCTTTGCATCAGATGGATGTTCATAATGCGTTTTTGCATGGTGATCTTGATGAAGAAGTTTACATGAAACTTCCTCCTGGCTTCAACGTTCATAATCCTGGTTTAGTGTGTCGTCTCAAGAAGTCTTTGTATGGTCTACGACAGGCTCTGCGATGTTGGTTTGCTAAGTTAGCTGCTTCTTTGAAGACCTATGGTTTCCTTCAGTCTTATTCAGATTATTCTTTGTTTACACTCCATCAGGGATCGATCCAACTCAATGTTCTTGTGTATGTTGATGATCTCATTATTTCTGGTAATGATGCTTCCGATGTTGATCATTTCAAAGCCTATTTGCATGAGTGTTTCCATATGAAAGACTTGGGTGTCCTTAAATATTTTCTTGGTATTGAGGTTGCTCGTAATTCAGAGGGCATCTTCTTGTGTCAGCGAAAATACACACTTGATATTATTGCTGAAGCTGGCTTATTGGGGTCTCGTCCCGTTGGCTTTCCCATTGAGCAGAATCACACATTGGCTCTCGCCAAAGGCCCTTTGCTCGTCGATCCTTAAAGGTATAGACGACTTGTGGGTCATCTCATTTACTTATCATTCACACGTCCAGACTTGGTTTATACTGTTCATATCTTGGCTCAGTTTATGCAACACCCTCTTCAAGATCATTGGGATGCGGCACGTCGTACGGTTCGCTACTTAAAAGGGTGTCCAGGTCAAGGCATTCTTCTTCGCATTGATTGTGAATTATCTCTGACAGGTTGGTGTGATTCAGATTGGGCTACGTGTCCTTTGACTAGACGGTCTCTTACTGGTTGGATAGTGTTTCTTGGCTCTTCTCCGATTTCCTGGAAGACCACGAAACAACATACAGTGTCCCGGTCTTCTGCTAAGGCTGAGAATCGTTCCATGGCCGCTGTGACTTCCGAGTTGAAGTGGCTCAAAGCTTTGCTTGCAAGTTTGGGTGTTACACATTCGCCAGCCATGCACGTATATTGTGATTGTCAATCGGCCCTCTACATTGCTCAAAATCTTGTCTTTCATGAGCGTACCAAGCATATTGAAGTTGATTGTCATTATGTGCGTGATGCCATTCGTGATGGTATTATTTCTACATATCATGTGTCTACTGATGATCAGCTTGCCGACATCTTCACCAAGGCCCTTGGCAAGCGCAAGTTTTTGTATCTACTTGGCAAGTTGGGCATTTGTGATCTCCATGCTCCAACTTGAGGGGGGGTATTAAGATTATATTAGAATATCACAATAATCTTCTATTTTTAGAATATGTATATTCTGTGTATCTCTTTATGATTTGGTCAATGGGATAATAGCCATAATTCTAGGGTACATACATAGTTGTAGACAGACTTTAGCTTGTAATATTGTATATATATATATTACCTAAAGGTGAATGAAAAAGATCAAGGAAACACATTTTGCCAATTCTGACAAGAAACCTTAACAGACGATGTATCGCCTGCATGCAAACGACGTGTCACTATAGTACGTGCAAGTTACATGAAATGCTCTTAATGACGTGTTATACAAGTCTAATCTTATTGGTTACACCTAATAATAGTGCATACTCTATATAAGGGTCAAAATAGTATTTTGAAAGACTTGATTAGTCTCTCCAATCTCTCTCTACCCTCTCTCTCTCTAGCTCCAAGAATCTCTAGTTTTCTTCAAGAATTCTCAAAGAAAGTACTTGACTTTGAGAGTTTAAGGCTTGTTAAATCTCAATCCTTATTTTCTCTTAGAAAATGCATCAAGAATCCATGGTGGCTAGGAAATAGAGTATTAGGACAGTGTTTTCTAACGTGTATAAGCATTGGTTTTGTGTTTTTGCTTTGTTCAAATGATTTACTCAATGTGGTGGTTTTGCCAAGGGTTTTTGAAGCTTCATTAAAGTTGAAGAAGAAGAAGACCATTGGTCTACTTGGGTTTGTAAGTTCTTTCTCAATCTTTATTTAGTCTCTGTCAATCCATTTTTTGTGTGAATTCTAATTTTTGAGGTAGCGTTATCTCACTTTCCTCCAACAGTAATTAGTTAAAGTATCTTGTAAATTTTTAAGAATTTCTTAATAATATATACTGTTGAAAACAAGGATAAAAATTTTGATGCACATGTGACTGTTTTTTTATTTTATGCGAGTGGAAAATAGTCTATTTGAATCTGATTTTTGGTACTGTAAATTATTTAAAATTTCGTAAAAATTTGTATGATGTTCTAAATAACTACAATTTATGTAGTTATAAAAGAAATCGCTGAAAACATATAGGTACCAAAAATAGGATGGAGTATATTAGTGCACCATTTTTTAGGGTGGACTGGAATAGCCCCATTATTTTATTTTAGAGATATTTGCTTCAAAAGTAGACAATGTGAGTGATATTTACATTCTTTTTTAATTTTCATAGATTAAGTACTCAAAGTCAATATCAAAGTAACTAAAACAGTAATTTTGTTAGGACATCCGTTAATATTGAGTGGAATGGCAGGTGTAGAAATTTTATTCGTTTCACCTAATAATTTTGTTTAAAATGCAATTTAAATTAATAAAAAAATAAAAAAATCTATTTAAAAATCAATTTTAAAATATTAAATTAATAAAAAAATTAATTAAATATCCTTAAAATAAAAGAAAAATATTTTACTTGGCAAAAAAAACAAAATCATTTTAAACATTAATCATTTTTATTATTTTATAAAACTAAAAAACATTATTTATTTTTATGAAAAAAACTATCTTTCTCTAAAATCAAACATGTTGACCACATATTTGGAGAATGACACCAAGTCTGATATACGACAAATAATTAAAGAATTGGATGATAAAATAAAGAACACCAATAATTTATAGTAATTCAATTCCGAGAATTAGTACTGACATACGTCCACTTGACACATTTACTGAATAAAATCTCAAACTCAAAATGAGAATAACAAGATTCAACTAAGTTTCTTAAGCCTAGAGAGTACAAAATAGTTGAGTTTTTGTATGTAAAGTATGCATGAAAAATAAATGAGTCATTCAGTTTTGTATTTATAGGCTTTCTAACCTTGCATAATGGGCCTTAGATAGCCTTTTATTACGATATTTACACATAAATAATTTAAAATATATATATATATATACATACTCAAAATAGATATTTATGGAATAAGCTACTCGAGATATGTGTTTTGAACTTCATACTAGACCAGATACATATTAATCGAACAGTTGCATCTTCAACAACCAACGATATTAATGTTGCAGGGTTTTTGTAGTACATTCACTTATCTTGGTCGCTACTTTCGACTAGTTTTCTATGTCATATAAAAGTGTTACTTCATCATGCTGATTTTTAAGGATAACATTTGCCCTCCAAGTTTATCATAGTGCAATCAGCACTAGATAAAGTTTTATTTCAAACTGTGTTTACCAGATCAACTCATATGATTGTAAATGTCTTTTAAAATTTCATCGACTTTTGGGGAGAATGGAGAATAATGATTATTTATTTTGGAAAACCATACCAACGAGTACATGCCTCCCTAGGCAAAAAGTGTACTTTTTCCACCTACCATTTTTCCCTATAAAAACCCATTTTCCTTCTCCCTCTCTCTTCACTTTTTGCGAACACGCCAAGAACATCGAAAAACCCAGAAAAAATCTAAGAGTTCCATAGAAATATTTGGTGATTTTTCAGTAATTCTTCATCAAATCTCTACTTTGAGTAAGTTTACTTCCTCTAAAATCTTGTTTTTTGCGATTTTTTGTTCAAGTATATGTGTGAATCATAGATTTATATAGTGTTGGGAAATTGTCGGAGGTTCTTAAGGAATTTTGAATTTTATGATGATTTTTCTAGGAAATTTGGTGTTTGGGGAGTAGGAAAATAGATTTTAGGGTATATAAAGGCTTTGGGTAGGCTTATTTTTGTGACTGGTTGTGATTTTTTCCAAGAAAATCAAAGTAAAAATTCAATTTTTATTTTCTCAAAGAAACCAAGTTTTTTCTCGCCTGTTGAACAAGTGACAAGCTTCTCAAGAAAGCTTTTAATATTGCTTTTTGATCCAAATTAGATGCTGTTCAAATAAAAAAAAATTAATTTTATTATCGATCAAACCTATTTGATTCCATTAAGCACACACTCTGTTGGTCGAATAAGATACTCGCCTCCCTTTCTTCTTCTCAAATATACATGCAGGATTGTTGGGGAAGTGAGTGATCAATGGACGACGGTATGCTACAACAACTATTTGAAAAAGGCAACTATTGTCTGTGTTTTCACCAAGTGACATGTGGCATACATTAAGAGCAATTAAGTCTTCAAGGAAGTTGATTAAGTCCCTTAGAGCTCACCAAGAGCTATCCGGAAGGAAAGTATTGCCTCTTATTCCCCGTTCACCACATCCAGAGAAGTATGTCCTCGAGGAAGGTTACTTCCCATGGACTACATACAGAATGTCTCCAAATCACTTCTTCTCTATTCAAGTCCTCCAAGTCTGCGAGGTCCTTCCTCCACGCCTAGAGTAGCGCTACTAGGAGTCAAGCATAGAGACCCTGGACCACAAGCAGCCATTTAATAGTCACTATAGCACAAGGCGTGGTGTCGGATTCGTACAAGCGACAAGCAGGGTGTCTCATGATGCCGCCTCATATGGAAAATCGTACAACTATCCGTTGACACTGTCAGGGACGTGTTACCCAAAAATGTAGTGGGTTGTAACCTCGTAAATGGGCCCACTGGGATATGCCTAGGCCCACCAGAACATTAACTAAGGGAATGTATCATTTATTACTCATTTAATGCCCCATTAAGGGAGAATAATTGTAATAAATCCCCATTAGGGAATTAATTATCCTCAACCATCTTTAAATAGGGCTAGGACACACATTGTAAAGGATCCCATATTTTTGTATTCAGAGCACTACCAAAACACTACCTGAAACTCCATAGAAGCTTGAAACACCCAAGCTTCCTCATCCTAATTCAAGTGACTCGTAGACTAAGGTTAGTTAATAACATGAACCATGTAAATTCCTGTGTCTATTTCTATATTTTCTTTAAGCTTTTATTTAATTAGTTATTAACGAACAAGATAGTCAACATTTTAGTGCTTTCATTGAGAGATTGAAGAAAGATTTGAGTAACAACCATGGTGAATACCAAAAGAAACATTGTTGAAGAACTTCCTCCTTCCACCATTGCTGTGGAAGGAGAACTAAGTCGACCACCACCTCCACCAGCTGATCCGGAGGTGGCCCACGACGACAGTTATGACGAGAATGATGGATGCGATGGCGAGGATGGAGACGACTACTATGAGAGTGCATACTCTCAATTGTTTCACACGGAGGAGCCACCAGAAGTGGTGGCCCTTATGAACCAGGTTTCCTCCCAACAACATAAAATAGAGGCTCAAGAGGGTAGTATCATCGCCTCACAGGAGGGGGTTAACACCATGAAGGCTACTTTGGCGGCTCAAGTGCTGCAAGTGGACCCTCTTGATGATGTACCACCTCGGTAGCCAGTTAGTGTGCTACCTGTGCACCCACTGGAGTGCCACCTGTCCAACCAGTGGGCGTGCCTCCTGAGCACCTCGCTGATGTGGCACAAGAGCAGCCAGCTAGTGTGCCTCCTGTGCACCTAGTTGGAGCACCACCCACGCCTCAGGCTCGTGGGAAGGAAAGGGTTGAGGCGCCCCAGAAAAGGAAAAGCACTCATCAGGCTTCCGAGCCCATTAACGTTCTGAGAAGGGTCAATGACCCTGAAGTTCATGTTGTCTGAGGACACCGCTAGGCCGCCAACATCCGTGGAGCCAGGGCCTTCCGCCCAAGCGCACTGCGACATACTGCGTTAGGCTTGGAGGAAGAGTTCCACTGATACCTCACCGGCCCCAAGGAAACACTGGGCAAGAAGCCAACATGAGAGAAGTCTCTATGAACCAAGGACAAGGAATCAGTGTCTCGGTTAACAACGAATACGTCGAATATGAGGGGGAAACATAAGTGGGATTCTCCGAGGACGATTACCGCCACGAAGCACAACCAGACTTCCGTGATAACTTGAATGGTTGTAGGAATAGAGCAGCTCTCGAAGACATTCCCAGGAAACACCCACAACCAGACCTCTGAGACAATCTCAATGCTCAGAGGAGAGAAGCCATGCTAGACCAGAGGGCATACCCGACACTTAGTGCCAACAACGGCCCTCTCTGTGCAAATTTGGAGAGTTTGAAGAAGATAATGCTCAAGATGGCCAAGAGACAGGGCCAAGACTCTGACTCGGAGGATGAAGATGGAGAGTCGTGTGCCGCACATATTGTCGAAGCCCCGTTACCTCAAGGCTTCAAGATGTCAGACATCACTCCATATAGCAGAGTCACGGATCCTTCCAACCACCTCTTCAAGTTCAACAGAATGATATCTGTGAACCGCGTCTCTGAGGATGCGAGATGCCACTATTGGTATTAAATGATCAAATCAAAGGTGCGCAACGGAATGTATGGACCCATTTTAATAGATATTAATACCAACTAGGATCATATACACATATAAACATTAAATCACATACAAAACAGATCAGGGATTACCTCTTGTAGCTTATCAAGTATCTTTGAGTCTTTTTGTATCAAATCAACAATCTTCCTATCCAGCAATCTGAAAGCTCACACATTCATCTTCCAAACCAATCCTCAAACACACAAGGACGTGTGTGGGCACGTAGGATTCAAAATATTGATTTATGTGGTTCTCTAGATGTACTCAACACATGAGATCAATAGAGGTTTGACTGAGAAAAGAGGTTTTGAATAGTTTTCAAGTTTAGAGAAAACTGTCACTTTTGACTCAGAGTCTATATTTTTAATCTCATAAAAATAAGTTAAAGCACCTATATTGAAAGTCACGTACTATCAGACTTGTATAAAATTATTTAATCTATTTAAATCATCTTTATTTTATTAAAATAAAAATAAAACTAATATGATATTTATATTTAATTATTTATTTAAATCATATTTTAAAGTAATAATTAAATAACTGATTAAACAAATTTGTTTGATATTCAAAATTCAAATCCCAGGGATAAAAATCCCTGAGTTAGGCGCCACACATTGTACTGTGCAATGTGTGTCGCCAAACCCTATTAGGGTTTCCCTAGTTTTCTCATTTGTTTATTTAATCAACTTTTAAGACAATATATTTATTCCAACATAAATATTGGTCAATTCAAAATTAACTTTATCTTAAAATATCAGTTTTAAATTAAATAAATAAATATCATATTCTAAATAAGATATTTATTATTTTCTCTCTTTATATTAATCCAAACAAGATTAATATTAATTTTAACCTATAGTTTTTTAAAATAAAAATTATATAGTTAAATAATTAATTAATTACCCATAATTATCACATAATTATTTCATTGCCCTAGAAAATAAATTCATTTGCAATTTAGACCTTCTATCTACAAATCTTTCTTTTGACATCCTTACCCTTGACAGTAGGACAGAGGTGATCTGGGGACCATGGACATACGAAGCTCCAATAAACCAGATTATTAATCAAACTCTTTAATTTAATAATCTTATTTATTAATTTCATGATTACTCCATTATAAATATGGAATTGCACTCTAAGTATTTATAGAATTATATTTACAGAGTTTTCTCTTGTAGCCCATTGATATAATCAATATATGTAGTTCAGTCCTCCATTATTAGTTTATTAATTAGAGCTGATCAAAATTACTGTTTTATCCTTCTAATTATCTCTTGATCCTTAAGTACCATTAATTCGCTAGTGAATAATTAACCTATAATATAATTATAGATTATAGATTTGAGCTTAATAACTATTAGGTTCTAGAATTAACCCTTAAGGGAACCAATATTCGATCCGTTTGGAAAGCATGGATTCCAATATTGTAATTCATGTTCCCAGCCATCCATGATATTGAATCTCCAAAACAAAAGTTATTAGCTTCATTATTCTAAAAGACCTTAACAAGTGAATCAAAAGATCCAATAAATACAAATAGGAGTTCATTAATACTCAAGATTTAGACTGATCTACAAATGATCATCTATTATGATAAGAATTAAATCTTTATGTCAATCGACAAGTTTATAAAGATAATTAATTCTCATCGGTCTTGTCATATATAATCTCTATTATATACAACACATTTACTAAGATGTCTATCCACATCAGTAATCTGAATCTAGATCACTCGCATCTCGTATGCTTAGCAAACCGTACTAGTAACCATTCATTAAAGATTCCATACTTTAATATGTTACTAACTATTTTATTCATTATATATGGTCTTAATTCTCTCGTACTAATACAAGATCATATTCTCATGAATGAATATGGATTTTTCTTGATAATATCATATAATTAATTCAAATAATAATTATAACATTCAAATACAATAAAATTGTACTTTTATTTAAAACCAATAAAATATATTTACATGCTTTTAGGGCATTAATCCTAACAATCACCCACTTGCCCTTAAAGCAAGTGATGCATCTCCCTTAATCCCATATTGTGCACGTGACCCATGAATGACTTTGCAGGAAGTGTCTTGGTAAACGGGTCAGTCGATTCTGTTCCGACGCTATCTTCAAACAGTCATATCACATCGGTGTACAATCTCTCTTACCAGATGGTATTTCCTTTCTATATGGTTTCCTCTCTTGTGGCTTCTTAGTTCTTTGGAATTAGCTACTGCTCCACTATTGTCACAGTACAACATTAGTGGCTTATCCATATCTGGAACTACTTCCAGATCAGTGTAGAACTTCCTCAACCAAACTGCCTCCTTAGTAGCTTCACAAGCTGCTATGTATTCGACTTCCATGGTTGAATCAGCTATGCTGGATTGTTTAATGATTCTTTAGAGAGCAACTCCTCCACCAAGAGTGAACATTAACCCTGATGTCGACTTTCGACTGTCTTTGTCTAATTGGAAATCAAAATCATTGTATCCAGTGGGGTTCAGCTCACCCCCGAATATACAAGCATATAATATCTCATTCTCCTAAGATACTTGAGAATGTGCTTTACTGCAATCTAGTTTTCCAAACTAGGATTTGATTGATAACGACTTACAAGCCCAACTGCAAGACATATGTCGGGCCTAATACAAAACATAGCATATATCAAACTCCCAACTGCTGAAGCATAAGGATACTTTCTCATATCCTCTTCCTCTTGAGGTGTCTTAAGACATTGTTCCTTGGAGAGAGCAATTCTATGTCTGGTCAGTAACTGGCCTTTCTTAGAATTCTCTATAGAGAATATTTCAAGCACCTTATCTATATAATTAGCCTAAAAAGTGCCAAGAGGTTGTTCTTCCTATCCCTTAGGATTTGGATTCCCAGAACATAGCTCTCGCCCAAATCTTTCGTTTGGAACTTTTCACCTAACCATTTCTTCATGTTTGATAATGTCTCTACATTGTTCCTAATGAGCAAAATGACATCAACGTAAAGCCATATGTATTTATACACACATGCTTCGTTGACTTTCTGTTTAAAGCCATATGTTTTAATTGTTTCATCAAAAGTGATATTCCAAGATCTAGATGCTTGCTTTAATACATAAATGAATTTCAGCAACTTGCACACCTTCTGATCTTCCCCATTCTTTATGAACCCTTCTCGTTGTACCATATGGATACTTTCATCAAGATAACCATTCAGAAAAGTTGTCTTGACGTCCATTTTCCATATCTCATAATCATTGGGAGCCACTATGGATAAGAGGATGCGAATGGATTTGAGCATGGCCACAGGTGAATATGTTTCTTCATAATCAACATCTTCTCTATGAGTGTAACCTTTGGCTACTAGCCTTGCTTTGAAAGTCTCTACTTTCCCATCTACACCTCTTTTCTTCTTGTATATCCACTTACACTCTATGGGCCTGACATCTTTAGATGGATCCACAAGTTCCCAGACGAAATTGGAATATATCGATTCCATTTCTTGGTTCATGGCTTCTTGCCATTTCTCCTTTTAGGATCATCCATTACTTCTTTAAAGGTTAATGGATCGTCCTTGTTTGTATAAAAAATAAGGACATGTGCCTCATGTTCGTAGCGAACAGGTTGTCTCACAATCCTCCCATAATGTTGCATCGAGGTTTCCTTTCTAGGAATTGTGGTTTCCTTGGTTTGTCATTTATCATTTAATGATGAAGATGATTGTGACGGGATCTTATCAGCTGTGAGTTCCTCCAATACTACCTTGCTCCGAGGTTTATAGTTATTCATATAGTCATGTTCAAGGAAGGCCGCATTTGTGGAGACAAATACCTTTTGATCCTTGGGACTATATAAATAACTGCCTCTTGTTTCTGGATCGTATCCAACAAAAATGCGCACTTCAGACCTTGAATCAAGTTTCCTTGATTTAGATCTAAGAACATGAGCATGACAGCCCCAAATGCAGAAATAGTGCAAACTAGGTTTGTTTCCATTCCACTGTTTCAGTGGCGTTTTGCTTATGGTTCTTAGCTGGGACTACATTCAAAATGTAAGCCCCCGTTTGAAGTGCATATCCCTAGAATGAGAGAGGAAGTGATGAGTAGCTTAACATAGACCTAACCATGTCCAACAAGGTCCTGTTTCTACTTTTAGAAACACCATTTTGTTGTGGCGTTCTTGGTGCTAAGAGTTGGGATAGAATACCATGCTCCAGCAAGAAATCTTTGAATTCTAAATCCAAATATTCTCCACATCGATCAGCTCGAAGTATCTTAAGAGTCTTACCTAACTGCTTCTCAGCCTCAGCTTTGAATTCTTGAAACTTACCAAAGGTTTTAGATTTCCTAAGCATCAAGTAAGTATGACCATATCTTGAGTAATCGTCCATAAAAGTCACGAAGTAATCATACCCACCTCTTGCTTGTACATTGATTAGACCACAGACATCGCTGTGTACAAGCTCCAAAGATTCTTTGGCTTTATTGCCTTTTGCTGAGAAATGATGTTTGGTCATTTTCCCTTCTAGACAAGATTCACAAACTGGAAGAGGTCCAACTCTTAGTTCTCTCAAAGGTCCATCTCTTGTTAACCGATTTATCATATTTAGACCTATATGACCAAGTCTAAGATTCCAAAGATATGTGTCATCCTCGTTTGAAACTTTTGTCTTTTGTTACCTTGCGGTTTTGCTACTTTAAATAATTATGAATTATTAATTGTTCGTTCATTTGGTTTATTCATATATAGTCTGTTATTATGTTTTGCTTGACATATTTTGAAACCATTCTTTGAAATAATAATTGCATTATTACTAAAAGAAATATAAAAAAATTGTTCATGCAACATAGATAAAGAAACTAAATTTCTAGAAAATCCAGGAATAAAATAAACATTGTTCAAAACAAGATAATTGTTCCCAAAAATTAAACAGATTGTTCCCTTTGCTATTGCTGAAATGAGTGCTCCACTTCCAACTCGCATGGTCACCTCGCCATCTGGCAACTCCCTTGAGGACTCAAGTATTTGCATAGAGGAACAAACATGGTTAGTGGCTCCTGAATCTAAAACCCAGGATGACATATCGTCTTCCACTACACAAGCTTCAAGTACAAGTAAATCACATTTACCTTTCTTTTCAACTCAGAGAGATACTTCTTACAATTGTTCTTCCAGTGACCTTCAACTCCACAGTGGAAACATTTTCCTTTTGGTTCTTTCTTCTTGGAGTTATTGTTATTCTTGTTCTCCTTGGCTTTTGGTGCCTTCTTGCTTTTCTTGGATTTCTTGCCCTGTACTTTGTCCTTATCATTGTTCTTCTTTCTCCTCTTGGATTTCTCCTCAGAGTTTGAAGGTTTCTCTTCTACCACATTTTCCTCTGTCTCTTTGGTAATGGATTTGTTAAGAGACTCAAATGTCTGTAGTTCATTCAACAACTGGGTCATGTTGAATTCTAACTTATTCATAATATAGTTGGTTGTGAACGTAGAAAAGGTAGGAGTGAGTGATTCCAGTATGATGCTTACTTGTGTGCGCTCATCAATGACGACCCCCATGTATTTTTGCTCCATGCATCACGTATAAAAATACCTTTCTTCATCTTAGTAGTCATGTAGGTTCTTGTAGCCTCATGTCTACTTTGATCAGATTGCTGCCCAAACATGGTCTGCAAAGAATCCATTATCTCAAACACAGTTTCCATGGGTTCATGCTTTGTTCTCTGAACATCATTCATGTTCACAAGCATGTAACACTTTGCCTTATTATTGGATTGAATTCAGGCATCATACTTGTCACAAACATTCTTCGGGGCAATGGTAGCGGGCTCTTCAGGACATTCCTCAGTTAGGAAAAATTTATGGTTCTCACATATTAACATAATATTTAGGTTTGATTTCCATCTTATAAAATTATAACCATTAAGTTTTTCAAGTGAAAGTAAAGCAGTTATTGGATTGCCACCGCTGGACATTACTGAAATAAAATAAAATACAATAATATTAACATTTGAAAAATATCAATGTTTTGGAAAGTAAACATGATGCATGAATGCAACAATTAAAACACATAAATAAACATTTACTATTCCATGATAAAACTACCCAACAAATAAAATGTCACCATAGGGTCGGTCAAGTTAAATTCAGATAGCTTATAAGACAATCTTATCTTTATAATTTGAAACTTAAAATAACTCTTTATTTTCTCTTTTAAATATAAAGTACCACTGGTTTGATCAAGATGCAATTATCCACGGCAAAAGCTTAAATGCATCTTTGTAAGTGTAACCCATTATTTCAGAATTCATGACTTAACTTAGAGAGTGACGCCTTAGGGTCGGTCAAGCCTAAAATAAATCACACCTTCCTATCTTTGTAAGAAGTCAACCTTGGTATTAATATGTCTAGAAACCTTCCTTAGGAGGATGGAAACAAAGCCGCCTTGAGGCCCTATTCATATCTCACAATGTTGTACTAATAATGGAGACCATAGGTCACATTGAGATGTTCACCTTCTCCCATATACTATTTTGGATTAAATGTATTTTATTAAACAAATCAATTAATTCCAAATTAATTACTAGTTTATTAATAACCCTATGAATGTAATTAATTACAAAATACATTTATAATTATAAAAGAGTCTATTTCTATAATTAATGTGATCTAGATAATTACCCATTACATTCATCTAACTTTACTAAAAACATTTTTTACATAAAGTTGGTTATCTTAAAGGCCTATAAAATCTGTTGACTTTATTATAATGTGCGTTAACAAGTTTTAACTAATTTAATACTTAGTAGTTTACATGCAATTGATTTCTCTAAAACAATTCATACAAACAAATAGGACAATCCTAAATAATCATGTTATGCATGATTAATGAAAAACCGTGTGGGGTTTCATGAATGACATATAATTGACTAATGCATGATCATGTTATCAATCAAACATCAATGAACATTTATTTAAATAAATACAATAAATAAATAAATATTTACAATAAATGATGAACCAAGTACTATTGAGTATTTTTAAAATTTGCAACCCTTGGAAAAATTAGAAATAAAACTGCAATATAAGCCTATGTAGCTTTCAAGACTCTCCTAGAATGCTTCTTCTCTCCTTTAAGCTTTTTGCAAATCTTTAGGAACTTTGTTCTGCCCACCCTATTAATTAGAAACAAATTTTCTAATTAAATTATTTAATTGAAACTAACTTTTAATTAAATAAATATTTTTTTCATCTTTTTAATTTAGTTGAATTTAAATAATTAAAGAATCAAATTCAAATAATTATTTAAACTTAAGATAAAATCTTAGCCAACTAAAATATATTTTATTTTTCTAATAAAACTAAAATAAGATAATTAAACTTTTAAATTCAAATAAATTAAATAAAAGATATTGCACAAAATTAGGATCTAGGGTTTTTGGGCACCAAGATTGGTGCCCTAGACCACTAAGGTCGACGACACATGGAGCCTCAAGGGCTCAGGAAGGTGGTTGCCGCATGTAGCAGGGGCGTGCACAGTAGGGGCTCGAGCAGGGGTCACGGGGCTGGTGCGTGGTGCGGGTGCACAAGCTAGAGTCTCGGGCAGGCAGGGGCGCGGGCTAATGCACAGGTACAGGGGCGCAGGCTTGGTGCGTGGGCCCAGGGGCGCTGGCCAGGCGATGCGCGTGGCTGGTGGCTCGGGTCCTCCTCTTCTCTTGTGTGCATATTTTATTTTTAAATTGCATATTTCAAAAATAAAATTTACAAAAAATCATATGCCTTTTATGGCTTACACAAGATCTAGAAACTAAAACTCCTAACCCAATAGCATCATATAATTAACGATCCATCATTCAACCATACATTCAAAAAACATATACATCCATTCAATATACATATCAACATACATATAACAAATGCAAGAAACCCACACAATATTTAATATATATATATATATGTATAAACTGCTCTAGTACCAATTGTTGGTATTAAATGGTCAAATCAAAGGTGCGCAACAGAATATATGGACCCATTTTAATAAATATTAATAACAACCAGGATCATATACATATATAAACATTAAATCACATACAAAACAGATCAGGGACTACCTATTGTAGCCTATCAAGTGTCCTTCAGTCTTTTTGTATAAAATCAACGATCTTTCTACCCAGTAATCTGAAAGCTCACACCTTGATCTTCCAGACCAAACCTCAAACACACAAGGACATGTGTGGGCACGTAGGATTCAAAAGGTTGATTTATGTGACTCTCTAGATGTACTCAACACATGAGATCTAGAGAGGTTTGACTGTGAGAAGAGGTTTTGAATATTTTTCAGGTTTAGAGAAAACTATCGCTTTTGAGAGAGAGTCTATATTTTTAATCTCATAACAATAAATTAATGCTCCTATATTGAAAGTCACATACTATCAGACTTATAAAAAATTATTTAATCTAATTAAATCATCTTTATTTTATTAAAATAAAATTCAAATTAAAACTGATATGATATTTATATTTAATTATTTATTTAAATCATATTTAAAAAGAATAATTAAATAACTGATTAAACAAATTGATTTAAAATTTAAAATTCAAATCCCAGGGATAAAAATCCCTGAGTTAGGAGCCACACATTGTATTGTACGGTGTGTGTTGCCCAGCCCTATTAGGGTTTCCCTAATTTTCTCATTTGTTTATTTAATCAACTTTTAAGACAATATATTTATTGTAGTGCCTCAAAATTTTACTTAGTTAGATAATATTATCTTATGCTGTAGTATTTTAATTTTCATGATATTGGTCCAAGTTGGGAATTATTTGGAAACTCGTAGAGCTAGTTATGCATTTTATAAGTTTAGCCTATAGTTTAGAAATATCAATTTTATCTTAAGGTTTAATAAATGTATTTGGTCCTAAAAATATTATTTATTATAGCCTAAGATTTAAATAGAATAATTAAAAGTGTGATATTTGTCATATATATATTTCTTAAGGATTTAAGGATTTTAGATGAATAAAAATAATCAAGGGCAAATTTAAAGGTAAAGATAAGCCTAGAAAGTCTAGAACCTTCCCTCAGATGCTAGGATCTCATATTAATCAGTCAAAGTGGTTTAAACAACTTTAAGTGTGCTTAAAACGTGCAAAAACGTGGTTTAGTACATAAGCATAAGCCGATATATCGCAACTATAGGGGGTGATATATCGCCTATGCTGATATGGAAAAACACGTCGGCTTTGCATGATCGAAACCATGGGGCCTCGATTTGTTATCAAGATAGCTGATATATCGCCTATAGTGGGCGATAAATTGGCTGCATGTGTCACATTTGAATCTTCGTGAAATCCGAAGCTACAATCATTCCTCAACATCTTGGACTTGTTCTTAAGCGATTTTGACCGAGTTATAGGCATTTGTTAAGCGGAAAGTGCCATTTTTATTCATTTATTTATCCATTTTAGTGGGAGTTAGTTTAACTCCTTCAACCCTATTAATAGGACCCTTTAGTCAGTCATTTGCATCATTTTTCAAACACTTCTCATAGCCTCTAAGCTGCCATTTTTGTTATAGAGAGAAACACTAGGGTTTTGGGGATGAAGCTTTCAAATCTAAGGTCTTATAAACACTTGGGAAGTAAGATGTAGTCTGATTTCGGTGTTTGTAGTATAGATCAAAACTCTAGCTTTCTAATGTAACGCACTGGTTACTCCAAGACCGTTACTGTGGACTTTAAGCAGTGCTTAACTAGCTAAACGAGTCATTAATAGGCTAGGTGTTATTAATATGCTAAGGTGAAAAATCTCGATTAAAAAGGAATGGATATAATTTATTTAAAACATAAAATTGTACATGGGCCCATAAAATTGTTTACAAAGTTATTTACAATCCAAAATGGTCATTACAGTGTAAAATTTTCAACTTGCCGACCTAAGCGGCAAAAATATGGTTAACCCCTAGTTCCTTTGAGAAACACCTTGGCCGTGGTGGTTAAGCGGCTGCATATGTACACATCACCACCTAAGCTCTCCACTCAAGGTTGGGTGAGCTTTTCTTTCCTTTTTGTTGACCCTGATTTTGGCCAACTGACATGGAGTCAAAATATGCTTGACGTGGACAAATACGTTGAAATGAATGTGATGACGAAAAGAATAAGAACACAAGATTTTATAGTGGTTCGGCCCCAAGATCTGGTAATAACCTACGTCCACTTGAATTGTTATTGAAATGAGATTCAAAGGGGTGATCAAAGAACTAGGGTTCAATGAGTTTCACTGACCTTTGAAGAAGAAAATACAATTATTCTCCTGTAGTCTCTCTTTAATCTCAAAAGATCTTTTTTGCTAAAAGAAAAAAGGGATCCTCTTCCCTGAGCTCTCCTGTTCTATTTATAAGCTCAGGGAAGATTTACATTGATTTGTTACAGATATTATTTCCTAAATAATCGGATACTCAGGAAATCATGGGAGATAATTTCAGATTCCATCATAACTGCCTAAGATTTCCTCCGTGTAGAGCGTGCGTACGACCAGGCTGGTCGTAGGAAGAAGTTTATCGTGTGACAGTAGGTGTCTTCCTGGTCGATAGTCGATCACAGATTCTGCCAGATGTCAGCCACGTGTATTTAATGCCTGCCATGTCATTCACTTCTGATTTTCGGGATAACATTTGCCGCCAAGTTTGTTTAGTGCGACCATCAATAAAGAAACTTAAGGGAACAACCGTTCACATCCCCATGATGTCTGTCAGAATCCCCGCATTTTCGAAAACCGTGACATAATTATGTCTAATCAAGCCTTTTCAGTTTCCAAAAAGGCAATTTTGACGGCTTATACACTTCCCCACGTTTTGAAAGTGGGAAGTGATGATTACTGCTTTTTGGCCATACCTTCGATCCCTATAAGTAAGCTTTTCTTCCCCTTTAAGAAATTTTTACTCACCATCTTTGCCAATATTTTCAAGAACTTGCACCAGAGTACAAAGCTTCGAAACCAGTCTGATGTCTAGCCGAAGGTCTTCCGGTTCGAGTTTTTCATCTTCTTCTGAATCTCCATCTTCACCCAGGTAAGAACTTCGTTCTTTAAGCTTTCCATTACGCCATGCATGCCATTTTTATGCTCTGCGACTTCTGTGTTCTTGAGTAGGGTTTTAAGGGTTTTTTGGTATAAACCGCCCATTGCTTGGTAAGAGTGCATCTTTATGCTTTGTACAGGTTAGGACTTTAGTTTGATAGTTAGGATCACTGGTTTGGGACGTTAGGTTGACGAAAGATTCAACCTTTAAGCCAGGTGAAAAAAAAACCAAAATTTTTTCCCGCCCCTTAGGAGTCGAAAAAGTTCTCTTTTCAGAAAACAGTTTACTTCCTTTTTTTTTTATCCGTCTTTTACACTACCCAGGTTGAACTTAGCATAGGATTAGGATGCTGCTAGTTATTTAGACACGAGCAACGTTATCCCAATCTTCCCCACTACTTCGCGAATTGTGTCTTATCTCCTCCATTGTCTGTTTGCAGTTCATATGCAAGACCCTTGGGGAGGAGAAAGACCTATTGAAGACGAGCTCTTGGCCCAACTACTCGAAGGCAAAGAGAATCCATCTACGCTGATTCCAGAAATCCCCTTTTCTCGTCCTAGCCCAAATCGTCCACCAGTTCCCAATCAGAAAATGGCCAGAACAAAAACCAAAGCTCGAAAAAGACGCAACCCTAACTCTCCAAGTCAGCCTTCTGCTGATGCCCCCTCGACCAGTGGTCGAGGTGAATTCGCCCCTGAAACCGAAGTTCAGAGGCGTGCCCGTCCTCGCCATGCTGACCAGCCGGCCGTCGAGTGGCACGTCGTCCCCCCAAGTTTGGTGACACTTCGTATGATCGCCAACTACTTAAACAAATACAATCTGATGGGGGTGACCCTGGTCGGACCTTCCACTGACCAGCGAGCCAACCTGCCAGGAGGGGCTTACAGCGTCTGGTCGAGGTACCATATCGAGGCAGGTGCCACCCTGCCTCTTCATTCATTCTTTCAAGGGGTGGCAAACTACTTTGGGGTGGCCCCCTTTCAAATCACCCCAAATGGGTATAGGATGCTGGCCGCCCTCTATATCCTCTACAAGCTCAGAAAATGGCCAGCTCCTTCTCCACATGAGGTCAATTTTCTGTTCGACCTCAAGTCCAACCCCAACCAGGATGGTACGGGGTTCTTTCATTTCTGCCACTAGGAGACCGGGCGCACCTTTCTGTCCGACACCACTCACATCTCCAACGTGGGGAAGTACCATCAAGAGTACTTCCTTACGCCCGACATTGCCGCGGATAATCTGGCCTTCACTCGAGGAGGTAAAGGAAATAATAATCCCTACACCAGTAGTTTCTGTACTTTAATCCTTTCTTGTCATAATACTTCGCTGTTCCATTGTGTTCCAAGCCCATGGTTACGCCCGACCCCCACTCCAGGAATGGAGTCGAGGGCAGCACTCTTAGCTAGCATGCCAAATGCTGCTAAGAGTGTAAAGAACTTAATTAATGAGGCTAACCTTAGGCTGGCTGGCCTTTGGGGCTCCCAACCTGCGACTAACGAACCCGCAGCGGGTGATGTCCATGTCGATGCGGAACCTGAGCAGGAACCCGAGCAGCAACCTCAGGCACCCCCTCCAAGGAAGAGGCCAACTGGGGTTACGATCAGGGAACCTGCTGTTCCCCACCGAGCAACGAAATCTTCGGTCCCCAAGGGCAAGGGGAAACAAAAGGCTGCCGAGCCTACCGAATTTTCTGACGACTTGTCGGATGTAAACGGTACATCATTCTCGTTTTTAAATAATTTGCCAATTCCCTCTCATCTATTTGATGGGGATGGCAACTTTAGGAACGCCTCTTCTTTAAACTCAGATTTCTTCCAGGAACTAGGTAGTCCAGTAGATAATGTTACGACCAGTAGTTGTAGCTCGGGTACTTTACTTCTGTAATCCTTTTACTTTAATCTCTGTTTTCCCATGACCCTTTAATCTCACTGTTTGAATTGTTTTCCTTTGTGCAGGTATGGACTCCGAGGACTTCTTCGAGCATTACCAAGCTGCCGCTGCCTCTTCTATCCCAAAGAAGGACAACAAAAGGGCTTGAGGGGAAAGCAGCAAGACCCCTTCAAAGAAGGCCCGTACAGAAGATGCTCCCGCTGCCGCCCCTTCCAAGGAGGACTTACCACATCTGCCCCCATCCGAGCAGTTGACCCCCATGCCTGTCGATCCCCAGCCTTCCTCTAAGGCTGCAGACAAGGAGACTTTGGATCACTCATCCGAAGGCTCCCTGTCCAGCCACATAGTTGGCATGGCCATGGAGAGGATATATCGGCTCTCGAAGCATAGACGCAGCCAGACCGCGATCAATGACACTGCCACAATGGACGTTGACCAAATTATCAATAGAGGGTTGAATGAGATAGCCAGCGTAAGTCATATTCTGCTACTTCATCGTTCATATTAGACTTCCTTTCCTAACTTTATCTCATTTTTTCTTCAGGGGCTGCTGTCTTTAACTGCTAGCTGGCGCTGTGCTGGGGCATTGGTCTCTCGAGAAAAGAACTTCGACTCCAGGCTTGCCCAGGCTAAGCAAGCGCTCGAGGTTGATAACAACAGGCTGCTCGTGGAGAACCAGGAGCTGTCCAAGCTGAACGAACAACTATGCGAGGACCAAGCCACTCTCACCCAGGAGCTTTAGGAGGCCCAAGAGTCATTGAGGAAGGCCAACGAGGAGCGGAAGACATGGAGGGAGAGTGCTATACTCCTCACTCAAGAATGTAAGTAGCTTAAACTTGACCTGACTGGCAGCAGGGAGGAGACAAAGAGGCTTGAGGGGAAAGTGCAGGAGCTAGAGGAGGAGGGGGCCAAAACTTTGAAGAAGTACAAGGAGGCCACCTTCCTCTGTTTTTATGACTTCTGGAAGCACAACCGGGAGGCCAACATTAACTATCTCTCCGAGCGGTTGCAAAGGACGCTGATGGCGCAGTGCGCTGCTCGGTTGGAGGTAGATGAGAGAGCTAAGGCCAAAACCCCTGCGGCTGGTCCTCCGGCTGATCAGAGCTCTCCTAATCCAGAAGACCCTCCTGCTCCCCAGTAATTCTCTTTTTATTTTTTTATTCAGCTTTTATGGCCCGCAGGTCTATTTGTAAAGACAATTTACTTTTATTGCTGCGAGGGCAGCTTTTTTACTTACACTTGAACAATTACTTCCGAGCAGTACTGCTCGCGGTGTAAAGGATTTTTCTTTTAATTACATATTTACATTCGAGCACTAATGCTTGCAGTGTAAATGATTGCCTTATTGATATTATAATGTTTCTTTTATTATAATATCTGTTCGTATGACCGAACTTAGCATAGTACTTTGGTTTGATTTAACAAAACATAAATTTTGAAAAATGCTCTAAGTACCGTAGCATGCTTTCACTCATTTTGTTCATGTGTTTACATACCTCATGGTATGCTTTGCTATCGATGTACCTTATATGCCCCCCAAGTGATCGAGGAGCTTTAGGTCCTTGGTCACTTGCCTTGACCACGACCTGTTCGAACATTACTGCTCGTTATGAAATTCAACACTTGTAATACAACAAAACAACACACATAATGAACAAATACTTGTAAAAATAAATTTACAAAGGTTGGCAAGAATGACTGGCTACGCACAGTCCCTTATAATCTCATATTAAAATGGACTAAACATGTATGTACAAGGGATCTTAAAAAAGATCTTACACTTATAAGAGATTAGCCATACAACGTGGCTAACCCTTTTTCGAAACTTGTAAAAAGTAAGAATTAATACAAGCCAGTCCTTTAAGAAGGGTTGTTCATTGGTAGTACTTGCGCAGGTGTTCTCCATTCCAGTAGCGTGGAATGAGATCTCCATTCAAGCGTGCAAGTTTGTAAGTGCCTGGATGAAGGACTTCTTCGATCTGGTACGGTCCATCCCAGTTTGGTCCGAGTACTCCAGCAGTGGGGTCGTGGGTATTCAAGAAAACTCTTCGTAGCACTAGATCTCCGACGTTGAATTTTCTTTCTTTCACTTTTGAATTAAAGTACCGGGCGACCTTTTGCTGGTACACAGCTACTCGGAGTTGGGATTTTTCTCGTTTTTCTTCTATTGAGTCTAGGGACTCCATCATTAGTTGGTTGTTCTGATCCTGGTCGTATGTAATTCATTGATGTGAGGGCGGATCTAACTCGACGGGCAACATGGCCTCATACCCATATGTTAAGGAAAATGGAGTATGACCTGTCGCTGTCCGGTGAGAAGTTCTATATGACCAGAGGACTTTAGGCAGCTGTTTTGGCCATGCTCCTTTAGCGTCTTCAAGTCTTTTCTTCAGGGTGTCCTTAAGCGTTTTATTCACTGCTTCGACCTACCCGTTTGCTTGTGGATGCGCGACTGAAGAAAAGCTTTTGATAATCCCGTGTCTTTCGCAGAAGTCGGTGAATAGGTCACTATCAAATTGGGTGCCGTTGTTTGAGATGATTTTTTGAGGCAAACCATATCGACAAACAATGTTCTTGATGACAAAGTCAAGAACTTTCTTGGTCGTTATGGTAGCGAGCGGTTCAGCTTCGGCCCATTTGGTGAAGTAGTCGACTGCTACAACTGCGTACTTCACTCCGCCTTTTCCCGTTGGCAGGGACCCAATCAAGTCTATTCCCCATACTGCAAAAGGCCAAGGACTCTGCATCTATTTTAATTCGTTTGGAGCTGCGCGTAGGATTTTTGAAAATCTTTGACACTTATCGTACTTTCGCACAAACTCCATTGAATCTTCGTTCATAGTCGGCCAAAAATAGCCTTGCCTTAGAATCTTTTTCGCCAAACTTTGCCCCCCAGCGTGATCTCCACAGAAGCCTTCATGCACTTCCTTCATTAGCTCCTTAGCTTTCTCTAGTGTAACACATCTGAGCAATGGCATGGAATATCCTCTTTGGTATAGAACACCATCGACCAGTATGTACCTAGCAGCCTGCCTTTGAAGAGTTCTGGCTTTGTTTCTATCTGATGGTAGTACACCATTTGTAAGATACTCCAAATAAGGCGCCATCCATGTATCTTCCAATCGGATTTCCATACTGGTTTCATTTGCTCGTATGCTTGGCTCGCTCAATCTTTCCATCGGCACAATATTCAAAGTGTCAACATCTTTTGTGCTCGTGAGTTTGGCTAAGGCATCTGCATTCGAATTCTGATCCCAGGGGATTTGCTGGATGGTATACTTTGTGAATTGGGCTAACAGGTCTTTAGTTTTGTTCAAGTAGGCCACCATTTTCAGGCCTCGTGCTTGATATTCCCCTAGAACTTGATTCACTACCAGCTGTGAATCACTGTAAATATCTAGCACCTTTATATTCATGTCTTTTGCCAATCATAATCCAGCGAGGAGTGCTTCGTATTCGGCTTCATTGTTCGATGCTACGAAGTCAAACCTAATGGCGCAGTGAAATCGATGCCCTTCTGGCGTTATTAAAATTACTCCTGCTCCCGCGTGAGATTCGTTGGATGATCCATCCGTGAATAACTTCCATGAAGGAGCTTCATCTTGAGGCTCAGGCGCACTAGGTTTTTCGCATTGCTCATTGTCTGGGAGTTCGGTGAACTTCGCAATAAGATCAGCCAAGGCTTGTCCCTTTACTGCTGCTCATGGTGAATATGTAATATTGAACTGCCCCAGTTCGACTGCCCATTTTAATAAACGCCCAGCCGCCTCTGGTTTTTGGAGGACTTGCCGAAGGGGCTGGTCTGTTAAAACTGTGATAGGATGGGCTTGGAAGTAAGGACGTAGCTTCCTTGAGGCCAAGATTAAACAGTATGCTAACCTCTCGATGGGAGGATACCTCAGTTCTGCTCCGATTAGCCTCTTGCTTACATAGTAAACTGCCTTTTGTACGCCTTCTTCCTCTCGTACTAGTACCGCACTAGCAGCAACTTCAGTGATCGCCAGGTAGATGAACAAAGTTTCTCCTTCGATAGGCTTTGATAAAATAGGAGGCTGTGCCATATGGGCTTTCAAGGCCTGAAAAGCTTGCTCGCATTCTCCTGTCCATTCAAATTTCTTATTGCCCTTAAGCAGATTGAAGAAAGGGACACACTTATCCGTTGATTTTGAAATAAATCTACTTACGGCTGTAATCCTCCCAGTTAAACTTTGTACGTCTTTGATCTTCTTTGGCGATTTCATGTCGATCAGGGCTTTTATCTTGTCGGGGTTGGCCTTGATTCCTCTTGAATTAACAATGAACCCCAAAAACTTCCCTGATCCAACTCCAAAGGAACATTTGAGAGGATTTAGTTTCATATGGTACTTGTTCAATACATTGAAACACTCTTGCAAATCCTTCACATGTCCTTCTGCCATTTTCGACTTTACCAGCATGTCGTCCACGTACACCTCCATGTTTACGCCGATCGACTCTTTAAACATGTGGTTAACCAGTCGCTGGTAAGTCGCACCTGCATTTTTCAGTCCGAAGGGCATTACTTTATAACAGTATAATCCCGTATCGGTCCGAAAGCTGGTGTGATCCTCGTCAGGGGGATGCATGCTGATCTGATTATAGCCTGAGTATGCATCCATGAAGGAGAGGATCTCGTGTCCTGCAGTAGCATCGACCAACTGGTCGATCCTTGGGAGTGGAAAGCAATCCTTCGGGCAGGCTTTATTAAGGTCTGTAAAATCCACACAAGTTCGCCATTTGTCGTTAAGCTTAGGAACCAGTACAGGATTAGAGACCCACGATGGATAAAACGCCACCCTGATGAACCCATTCTCCTTTAATCTTTCAACTTCCTCCTTTAAGGCCTTCAATCTATCCTTATCGAGCAGCCTTCTCTTTTGTTGCACAGGTGGAAAACTTTTGTCTATGTTCAGGACATGGCTGATAACTGCAGGATCTATCCCAACCATGTCTTTGTGCGACTAGGCGAAGACTTCCTGGTTCTGCCGCAAAAATTCCACCAATGCATGCTTCGTGATTGCTTCCAAATTTTTCCCGACCTTTACTACTCTGGTCGGGTCTTTTTCGTCGAGTTGGACGTCTTCCAGGTCCTCAACGGGTCCAACAGTATCCTCAAAATCCCCAAAGCGAGGATCTAAATCTCTATCCTCACTTTGGGCAACACCCTATTTGGTGACTCCTTCACCGGATTGGGCTTGTGTATCAATTGCCATTTGTAACCTATCAGGGGTAGTGCCTTTTGACATTCCCCTCTTTGCCTTCATGATTGAGGCGTTGTAGCACTCCCTGGGTTCCCTCTGGTTTCCTAACACGCGTCCTACCCCTGCGTCTGTCGAGAATTTCATGGCTAAGTGCCATATGGAGGTGACGACCCGTAGGTTAACCAGTATGGGCCTTCCAATGACCGCATTGTACACCGAGGGACAATCGACCACTATGAAAGTCGCGAGTAATGTCCTGGTAGTAGGCACTGTACCTGCTGTCACTGGAAGTTTGATTGACCCTGCGGGGGCGAGTCCCTCGCCAGAGAAGCCGTATATTGTTTGGTTGCACGGCTCCAAGTCCTTGGCGGACAACTTCATGCGTTCCAGAGAAGACTTGTACAGGATGTTCACTGAACTTCCTGTATCGACTAACACTCTCTTCACCATCATATTTGCCATTTGGATGTCCATGACCAGCGGATCAGAGTGCGGGAATCGGACATGCTGGGCATCGCCATCAGAGAAGGTTATATCGCATTCCTCTGATCGAGCCTTTTTGGGCGCGCGGTCCTCCACAGCCATCATCTTGATGTCCTGGTCATGGTGCAGAGTCCGAGCGTATCGTTCCCTGGCCTTTCCACTGTTTCCCGCAAGGTGCGGGCCTCCGCAGATGGTTAATAAGGTGCCGGCTACGGGATCAGGCTGCAAAGGTGGCGAGCGTTGGCGTGTGGGCGCTTGCTCGTTGCCACCTGGAGCTTCTCGTTGGGGATTCCCCGAGGACCGTACATATCTCCTCAAGTGTCCTTGTCTGATAAGGAACTCGATCTCATCCTTCAACTGGTTGCATTCATTGGTGTCATGTCCGTAGTCGTTGTGATAATGACAGAACTTGGTAGTGTCTCTTCTTAAAATATCCTTTCGAATGGGGGCAGGCTTCTTGTAAGGCACACTGGAACTCGTGGCCTGATATACCTCTCCCCGAGACTCAATAAGGGCAGTATAGTTAGTGAACCGAGGTTCATAACGATTACCCTTGGTCCTCTTGTTTTCTGAGGTGGAAGGCTCGTTGTGTGGCCATTTCCCACCATTCTTGCCGTTGCCATTGCCGTTCCCATTGCCTTTGCCGTTGCCGTTGGGTTTTGACCCATTGGCGGCTTTGGAGGGCTCGGCTTTCCCCTTATCTTTGCCTGGGGGTTTTCCTTCATTGGCAATGGCGTCTTCGAGCTTGATATAGCGATCAGCTCGATCTAGAAATTCCTGGGTCGTCCTAACCCCATGCTTTCTGAGGCTCTCCCAGAGAGGGGTACGGCGCTTAACCCTTGCCGTTATAGCCATCATTTTGCCTTCATCACCCACTGTTTTTGCTCCGGCGGCTGCTCGCATAAAAAGCTGAACGTAGTCTTTCAGCGATTCTTCATTTTGTTGGCGTATCTCGACCAGCTGATTTGCCTCGGTAGGGTGCACACGACCCGCATAGAACTGTCCGTAAAAATCCTTCACGAACATTTCCCAGGAAATTATACTTGCAGGAGGGAATTTAAAAAACCACTCCTGTGCAGCGTCAGAAAGCGTTGCAGGGAAGATCCTGCACTGAGCATCTTCGGACACTTTCTGAATGTCCATTTGTATCTCAAACTTGTTGACATGAGATACCGGGTCACCATACCCGTCAAAGTTTGGAAGCGTAGGCATTTTGAACTTGCTAGGAGTTTCTGCCATGGCTATCCTCTGGATGAAGGGAGTACCCTTTCTCTTATCATGGTCGATATAAGATGTTCTTCCCCCGACCAGCTGTTGCACTGCCTGGTTGAGGGCATCTATCTGGGCCTGCACGGCGCTAGGAATCGTCGAGGCCTCTGCTGTTGCTGGGGGGACGTATTCATCATGTCGCTCCCGGCAATCGTTGAGTACGTCCCGCAGATCTTCGTCTCTTCTTCTCTGCTCACTAGCTCCGAGCCGATCAAAGACGTTTTTATGTCGGGGTTGCCCCCCAGCATCGCGTCCTTCAGGGTAGTCATCCCTGAGCGGTGGGCTTCTGCCCCCTCCTCTTTGTTCGTTTCTCCGATCGGCATTACCTCTGCCTGAGTCGGCTTCGTTATAATCGTGATCGTCCCTAAACCTCGAGTGGTCACGGTGGGATCGACCGTTCCCTCGATTGCCTTCCCGAGCTGGTACCTCCCGAGCGTTAGAGGGTGGCCTGCGCTGGTCGGTAGGTCCCCGTGCATTATCATGCCGTGGGGGGCCTCAGACCGCAGAGCCTGACTCTGAGTTCCTTCTGTTACCAGAAGGACGCTGTCCTCTGCTCGAAGGGTTTGGCTCATCACCCCTATGGCGTCTAGGACTACGGGGCTGCTGCCGGCTCTATTCTGCCTTAACTGCGGGGTATTGCCGTGACCAGCCTGCGAGACAGGTTGTGCTTTAGGATCCCTTGGTGGGAGATCTTCCTGAGGCACCGTCGGCTGCTCGGGCCTTTGTGGGCTCGAGGGTTGGATAGGCGGGCTAGGATTGGGATCCCTCTGGGGTGGCCCACCTGCGGGTTGATCAGGCTGCGAGGCAGGTGCAGCCTGATTCCTAGCCAACTGTAAGGTTGCTTTGAGGGTTGACATGGCCTCCCTCTGACGGCGGTCCATCTCCGCCTGTCTCTCACTTAGCTCCAAGCGTTGCCGCTCAATTTCTTGTTGCTGCCGCGCCATGATTTCGGCAGAACTTTCCTGCCTTGCCCTCAGATTGACCAATTCCTCATGTAATGCCCCTAGGGTATTCTTCAGCGTCGCGTCGTCCATTTCTTCCTCATCAATACATATATATGTGAAGATGGCTTTGGTACCATTTGTTGGTTTTTATTGATCAAATCAGAGATTATACGCAACGGAACAACAATCAAATTGTTAGATTGATCCCATAAGATTTCTAGATCTACTTCTTCACATGCATATATATATATATTGAATCAAGGACATGAATAGAAAAATTACCTCAGGTCCTTCCTTGCTGCTATCTTTTCGTATGGCTAAATCCTCGAGATCTCACACCAAGATCTTCCAAAATGTTCTCAGGCACACAAAGAACGAGTGTGGGCTCGCTATACAAATAATAGGCAATAACTATTTATCAGATGTTCTCAACACATGAGATCTGATAAAGTTTGGACCTAAGTTTTTGTGAAGAACAATGACTTTAGTTTTTGTCACTGTTCTCTTTCTCTGAGAGAGATTCCTAGATATTTTTCTATCCCTGAAAAGTTACGTTCTATGAAAACTGATATCCAATATTTAATATATCCAATATATTAAAATATTTGTTATTTTAAACAAATTCAAAATAACTGATCGGTTATCAGATTTTTGTTTAAATAATAATATTTTAATCATATTAAAATATCTCATTATTTATTTAATATTTAAATAACTAAAATTGTAGAATCAAGAGACTGAGTAAACTCTCTTATGCGTGTAGCACAGTGCATGTGCACTGTGCCACACGTGTATCACATGCCTGTGATGGCATGTGATTTTTCCCAATTTTTATTATTATTTAAATACAAAAAATCCCAAAAATAAATTAATTCAAAATTAATTATATTTTTGTTAAATCAAATAATTAATTAATTCTTAATTAATTAATTACACATAATTAAACAATAATTATATTTGATACATAGAAAAATATTTCACTTATCACATAAGTCATTTTTGCCCATTTTTTGTATTTGCCTTTGACAGTGTTTGTTTGAGCTATTTTGGGGACCATGGACCTATAACATTAAGCTCCAATAAATTGAAACTAAATAATTAAACTCTTTAATTATAATAGTTAATTTATTAATTATGATATTACTCCACTATAAATATAGAATTGCACTCTTTATGTTATAGATATACTTTTACAGAAATCTTTTTCTTAAGTCGTCCATTGATATAACCATCTTACAATAGTTCAACCCTCTAATTAATTAGTTCATAAATTAGAATGGGAGAATTACCATTTAACCTTTCTAATTTACTTCTTATTCCTTAAGTACCATTAATTCACTAGTGAATAATTAATCTATAATCTAATTATAGATTTGAGCTCAAAATCATTCAGTTCCAGAATTAACCCTTAAGGGAACTAATATACGATCCGTTAGGAAAGATTAGATTCCGTATTGTTGATACATGTTCCCAGCCATCCATGATATTAAATCTCCAAAACAAAAGTCATTAGCCTCATTCTTTGAAGAGACCTTAACGAATGAATCAAAAGATTTAATAAACATGAACAGGAGTTTATGAACACTCAAGATTTAGGTTGATCTATAAATGATCATCAGTTATGATATGAATTACAAGTCTTTATTGTTAAATGGTTTTTGGATAAAGACTTTAATTCATATCGGTTCATGTCATATATAATCATATTATATAAAGCACATTTACCGAGATGTCTTTCCACATCAATAATCCGAATTTAGATTATTTGTATCATTATGATACTTAGTAAACCGTACTTACAACTCCAATTAAAGAATTCCATAGCTTTAATTTGTTGTTGTTGACTATTTTTATTCATTCATGTGATCTTAATTCTCTCGTACTAATACAAGATCACATCCTCAATAATGAATATGGAATTTTTCTGATATTTTCAAAATTATTCAAACAATAATTTAACAATCTAAATATCACAATAATAATAAACTATTGTATTTATTTATTCATTAAAAAAACAAATTTCTTTACATGCTTTTAGGACACACTCCTAACACATATCACCACTGAACTTGACTAATAAGTCACAACTTCAGGATCGATACTAAACACCGTTGTCGTTCTCTGACTAATAAGTCATTTCCATACACAAATAAGCAAAGTTGTTATGCGTTTACTATGCAATCAATGTCAATAAATAGAGCACTCAACATGCTTCATCAATAACCATGCATGTCACATACTGGGTGCAGTTTTCTTACCTCTAATTTGAGCGACAAATAATAAAAGAACGACCTTTGAGAACGATTAGTCCTTAAGTTCCTCAGCGGTCACCTAGTCGTAACCAATATGAAATCCCATCAATAAAAATCAATAATAAGAGGTTCATAATCTAAAACCTCACTCCCGGGACCTCGAATCATACTAAAATGGTTAGTAGATTCGATCCCGAGCCTTAGGAAATGAAACCCCGAGCCTAAACCCTTGAAAAACTCCTCCTTGGCACAAAAGGAAGGGGCAGGTCGCGACTTGGCCTAGTGAGTCACGACGCGCACCTAAGACAGAGAGTAATCTGTCTGGGGTACTAGGGGCGGGTCACGACTTAGCTAAGCAAGTCGCGGCGCGCCTGCCTAACAGAGCCCAGGGGTGGCTCTGACTTGGGTCTAGGTCACGACTTGCTAGAACTCAGTCGCGACTTGATCCCACGAACCCAGCTCCCCTGCCATTTTCTTAATTCAAACCTCTATCAAATCATCCCAAAATCAAAACCAATCATCAACACAGCGTATCCACTAGTTTAACCACAAAACCCAAGCTTTGAATCATTTAAAACCACACCAAATAACCACTTATAAGATCAAAACTCGCAAGCCCAAGAACTAACTCAAAACCAGAAAATAAAGCTTAGAATTCTTACCTGTGACTTGAATTGAATCCCTTCCAATGGCTGAACCAATAACCTAAGCTCACAAGCCTTGATTCCCTAGCTTGAATCCTCAAAGTAAGCTTCAAAATCCCAAGCCTAGAAGAAGAATAAGAAATGATCGTGGGAGAGGAAGATAACTCTATTTTTTGGCTGTCTAATTCCTTCTACAATCAGCCACCTAGTTTAAATATATCCCTTGGTCAAAAGACCAAAATGCCCCTATGTCCATTTATTCCCTTTTTAAGCCACCAAGGGCAAAAGTATCATTTCTCAACTATCCCGTTAATTATAATTAACGTCCTCCAATTCCTGTTATTCCCAGTATTCTAAAATAATAATTAAATCATATCCCGTTACCCATTTATTCCCGGTAATGTACTAAGCATCAAATTACCCTCGAGACTCATCCCGAGCCCAGTACTTAATCCTGTTATGAAGAAATCGCTAATTTACATTCTAAGATTGTCTCATGTTGAATAGCTCGAACAAATCCACATTATAATGTGGTCTCATCCATAAATCACCAACATGCATAAAAATATACATATATGCCCTAAGGACCCAAGTATCTCATTTCTCTTGTCTCATCCCAATGAATGGGAGATCTGCATTTCCTACCATACAACATCTCATAAGGTGCCACCCCAATGGTCGATTGATAACTGTTTTTGTAGGAAAACTCTATCAAAGGTAGATACTTACTCCAGGAGCCACCAAAGTCCAGCACACATGCTCGCAGCATGTCTTCTAATATCTAGATCGTCCTCTCAGATTGTCCATCTGTCTGAGGATGATAAGCAAAACTGAACTTCAACTGTGTTCCCATGGCCCTTTATAAACTTCCCCATAACTTGGAAGTGAAAGTGGGGTCTCGATCTGACACGATCAACCTCGGTACTCTATGGAGGCGCACGATCTCTCTCACATAAAGATATGTGTACTGGTCAACTGTAAAAGTAGTCCTCATTGGAAGAAAGTGAGCTGACTTGGTATATCGATCTATGATAACCCATATTGAATCATGTTGACCAATAGTCCTGGGTAACCCCACCACGAAATCCATCGTGATGTCTTCCCATTTCCACTCTGGAATGTCTAGAGGCTGCAGTAGCCCTGCTGGCCTCTGGTGCTCAGCCTTGACCTGTTGACATGTCAAGCACTTAGCCACATATTCCACTACATCCCTCTTTATTACAGGCCACCAATACAGTGATCTCAGATCCTGATACATCTTCATGGTGCCTGGATGCAAAGAGTAAGGAGTAGTATGAGATTCATCCATAATCTCTCATCTTAAACCAGTGTCTAACAGAATACATATCCGACCTTTGTATCTCAGCAAACCCATGTATGACACTGAATAATCTCTGGACACTCCAGCTAAAACATCCTCTCAGATCTTGATCAGCTGTGGATCACCCAACTGACTTTCCTTGATTCTCTCCAACAGCGTAGACTGTAGCATAATGTTGGCAGCCTGACCCACCAACAATTCTATACCAGCACTGGTCATATCCTCTGCTAATTCTCTGAATATCAACCTTGCACTAAAAATCTGTGTTGGTCCCTTCCGGCTTAAAGCATCTGCTACCACATTGGTCTTTCCTGGATGATACATAGTCTCACAATCATAATCTTTTACTAACTCCAGCCAACGCCTTTGTCTCATGTTCAGGTCTTTCTGTGTGAAGAAGTACTTCAGGCTCTTGTGGTCAGTATAGATCTCACACTTCTCCCCACAAAGGTAATGCCTCCATACCTTTAATGCAAAGACCATAGTCGCCAACTCTAAATCATGAGTGAGATATCTTTGTTCATACTCCTTCAGCTGACATGAGGCATAAGCAATCGTCTTCCCTAACTGCATCAGAACACAACCCAAACCCTGATGTGAGGCATCACAATATATCACAAACTTCTCCTGATCTATTGGAAGACTCAGAACGGGAGCTGTAATCAACTTTGTTTCAGTTCCTGGAAGCTGTTCTCACACCTGTTTGACCATACAAATTTCTGATTCTTGTGTGTCAGCTCAGTCAATGAAGTAGCAATCTTTGAGAATCCTTCCACAAAACATCTATAATAACTTGCCAATCCAAGGAAACTCCTAACTTCTGAAGCATTCTTTGGCCTTGGCCAATCTCTAACCACCTCAATCTTGGATGGATCCACTTTAATCCCCTCCTTACTGACAATGTGCCCAAGGAAAGTTACTTGAGATAACCATAACTTACATTTCTTGAACTTTGCAAACAATCTGTGTTCCCTCAGTCTCTGTAGAACCAACCTCAGATGCTGCTCATGTTCTGACTCTAACTGAGAATAAACCAGAATATCATCGATGAAGACGATCACAAACTGGTCCAAATAATCCTTGAACACTCTGTTCATCAAATCCATAAAAGCAGCTGGGGCATTAGTCAATCCAAAAGACATGACTAAGAACTCATAATGCCCATATCTAGTGCAAAAAGCAGTCTTCGGTGTATCTCCCTCCTTGACCCTCAGCTGATGATAACCAGATCGAAGGTCTATCTTTGAGAATACCCTTTTACCTTGCAACTGATCAAACAAATCATCTATCCTTGGCAGATGATACTTGTTCTTAATTGTTAACTTATTCAGTTCTCTGTAATCAATACACATCCTCAGAGAATCATCTTTCTTCTTCACATACAGAACTGGTGCACCTCAGGGTGAGAAACTAGGTCTGATAAAACCTAAGTCTAACAACTCCTACAACTATACTTTCAATTCTTTTAACTCTGTTGGGGCCATTCTGTAAGGTGTTCTAGACATTGGCTCCATCCCTGGTGCCAGTTCTATCACAAATTCAATCTCTCTGTGTGGTGGCAACCTTAGTAAATCTTCTGGAAACACATCCAGAAACTCACACACTAATCTGGTCTCCTCTGGTCCCACTGACATGGCTTGAGTGGTATCCACCACACTGGCTAAGAATCCTATGCAACCTCCTTACAATAGATCTCTAACCCTCAGAACAGATATCATAGGTATACGAGGTCCATGCACAGTGCCAACAAATACAAAAGGATCCTCACCTTCAGGCTCAAAGGTTACCATCTTCCTTCTACAATCTATGGTTGCCTTATACTTCACTAACTAATCTATACCCAGAATCATATCAACGTCAGTCATTACCAACTCTATCAAATCAATTGACAACTCTCTACCCTCTACTGTCACTGGCAGTGATCTGACCCATCTCCTGGATACTACCAACTCCCCAGTGGGTAATGAGGTTCCGAACCCCACAGCATAATAATCACATGGTCTACACAGTCTATCAATAATTCTACTAGCAACAAAAGAATGTGTAGCACCAGAATCAATCAAAACAGTATAAGGGGTTCCAGCACTAGAAAGTTGACATGTAACTACTGAGGGTGAAGCCTCAGCTTCTGCCTGAGTTAATGCGAACACTCGAGCTGGGGCCGAGCTATCCGCCTTCCTGGGTTCTTCCTTTCTTGCTTTTGGGCAACCTTTCTTGAGCCATTACCCCACATAAGAAGCAAGCCTTTGCCCTAAACTCCCCAAATGGCGCCTCTTGCACCTAGGGCACTCTGGATAAATCCTCTAGGCCTCTTTGCCACCCTAGCAGCCCATTGTAATATCACGTGATCGCCTATCAAGACATGGAGCTGGGAAGGTATCATGAGCCTTCCTCTTCTGATCACTGGGGCCTCCGCCCCTACCTGAACCCACAAATGGAGGACCTGTCCTCCTCAACTCCCTTCTGGCTGCACTGTTCCGCCAGATTCTGTTCTCTATGCTCTCAGCTATGAGCGCCTTCTCAACCACCTATGCATAAGTAATAACTCCAGCCACAGTGGTGATACGAACATCCCGGGCTATTCTAGGCTGTAGCCCTTGGAGAAGCCTCTCCCTTCTAGTCCCATCAGTGGGCACCAGCTCCATGGCAAACTTTGCCAATCTGTCAAACTTCAGAGCATATTTAGTCACTGACAAACTTCCCTGAAGTAATCTGCTGAACTCTTCAACTTTTGTAGCCCTGATGGCATCATTATAGTACTTATCATTAAACAGAGTCTGAAACTCTTCCCAACTCAAGGCATTGATGTTTCTGGTCTGGGATATCACTTCCAACCAAATTTGGGCATCCTCCTGAAACATATATGTGGCACATGCCACCCTCTCATTACCAGACACCCTCATAAAGTCAAGGATGGTGGTAATCATGCTCATCCATTGCTCAGCCTTAGCTGGATCTACACTACTCTAAAAAATTGTAGGTTGCTTTTTCTGAACCTTTCATAAAGAGGTTCCCATTTACTTCTAGCCTCTGGCAGCTGCTCAACTGTTGGCACCGCTGCAGGTGGTGCCTTCGGTAAAACATTCCCTGGAGGAACCTGTTGTTGTCTCAGGAGGCAGATTTCTTCTTCCTGCCTCACAACTCTTGCCTGTAAATCAGCAAACAACTGCTGCCAGTTATCAAAAGTTGGCTGAGGAATCTAACTCTGGTCATTCTCTTGACCCTGTCTGCCATTCTAGCCCTGATCATCCTGACCAACTGATGAATTTATCTTCCTTGGAATCATTCTTATAGCTTATACTGTGCTGAAATAATCAATGCGGCTAGTTAGGCAGTAATAACTAAACCTCTTGACGCCTCACGGTCCAAGATCAAATAGATATTCATCCATGTTTCACAATCATACAGATAAGCATGTTGAGACATGATCATAAAAATTAACATTTAGCAATTAACCATTATCAGTTAACAATGCAAATAAACATGTTCTAGCAATATCAGTACTAATAAGCACATTTTTGCTTATGATGCAGCAGTTAAGGCCCAGCCTTATTAATATATCACATGTAGACAGGTAAAAAATTTATATTCTATTTAAGTAGTTAAACACATAACCACATAGATAGTTACCAAACCATGAGTCGAGCTTGTCTTCAGTGGCGAGTGTACATGCCCAGCCAGTCTACAGGAACCCTCAACCTTGGCATGCACTGATACCAAGTAGTAATGCCCTGGTTACTCCAAGACCATTACTGTGGACTTTAAACAGTGCTTAACTTGGTAAATGAGTCATTTGGTATTAAACATGCATCTAGATGTTATTAATAGGCTAAGGTGAAAAATCTCGATTCAAAAGTAATGGATATATTTTATTTAAAACATAAAAATGTACATAGGCCCATAAAAGTGTTTACAAAGTTATTTACAATCCAAAATAGTCATTACAGTGCGAAAATTTCAACCTGCCGACCTAAGTAGCAAAAATAGGGTTAACCCCTAGTTCCTCTGAGAAACACCTTGGCCGTGGTGGTCAAACGGGCACATATGTACACATCGCCACCTAAGTTCTCCACTCAAGGCTGGGTGAGCTTTTCTCTCCCTTTACCTGCAAGAAAACTTATTACTGCATGTATGTAATATCAATAAATGATTATGGTAATAATTCTAGGGCTTGCAGCCCTAATCAGATAGTGAGTCACACTTTGGGCTCTGCACCCTAATTAGATAAGTGGCTATTAAGTCATACTTTGAATATATGACTAATAAGTCTATCTCTGGATAGATGACTAATAAGTCTTTCTCTAAGACTCTACACCCTAAGCCATGTGACATTTAGTCACCTGAGCCTTTGGGCTCTGACTCTATGTAACTAGTCTTTAGACTAGACAAGCGCTTTTAGTTTTCATCGAACTTAGGGTCGGTCAAGCATTTCATGCTCATGGTGATTAGATCTAATCATTTCGACCTGTGTTAAACACATTAATGCCATTCTTGACTCTTAAGCCCATACCATATGACCAGTGCTCATATCATCGCTGAACTTGACTGATAAGTCACAGCTTCAGGATCAATACTAAACACCATTGATGTTCTCTGACTAATAAGTCATTTCCATACACAAATAAGCAAAGTTGTTATGCATTTACTATGTAATCAATTTCAATAAATAGAGCACTCAACTTGCTTCATCAATAACCATGCATGTCAGATACTGGGTACAGTTTTCTTACCTCTGGTTCAAGCGAGAAATAACAAAAGAACGACCTTTGAGAATGATCTGTCCTTAAGTTCCTTAGCGGTCACCTAGTCGTAACCAATATGAAATCCCATCAATAAAAATAAATAATAAGAGGTTCATAATCTAAAACCTTACTCCCAGGACCTCGAATCGTACTAAAACAGTTAGTAGATTCGATCCCGAGCCTTAGGAAATGAAACCCCGAGCCTAAACCCTTGAAAAACTCCTCCCTGGCACAAATGGAAGGGGCGGGTTGCGACTTGGCCTAGTGAGTAGCAGCGCGCCCCCAAGACAGAGGGCAATCTGTCTGGGGTACCAGGGGCGGGTCACGACTTGGCCAAGCAAGTTGCGGCGCGCCTGCCTAACAGAGCCCAGGGGAGGCTCTGACTTGGGTTTAGGTTGCGACTTGCTAGAACTCAGTCGCGACTTGACCCCACGAACCCAGCTCCCCTGCCATTTTCTCAATTCAAACCTTAATCAAATATCCATCAAACCATCCCAAAATCAAAACCAATCATCAACACAGCGTATCCACTAGTTTAACCACAAAACCCAAGCTTTGAATCATTTAAAACCACACCAAATAACCACTTATAAGATCAAAACTCTCAAGCTCAAGAACTAACTCAAAACAGAGCAAAACCGGAAAAGATAGCTTATAATTCTTACCCCTGACTTGAATTGAATCCCTTTCAATGGCTGAACTAATAACCTAAGCTCACTAGCCTTGATTCCCTAGCTTGAATCCTCAAAGTAAGCTTCAAAATCCCAAGCCTAGAAGAAGAAGAAGAGATGATCGTGGGAGAGGAAGATAACTTTATTTTTTGGCTGTCTAATTCCTTCTACAATCAGCCACCTAGTTTAAATATATCCCTTGGTCAAAAGACCAAAATGCCCTTATGTCCATTTAATCCCTTTTTAAGCCACCAAGGGCAAAAGTGTCATTTCTCAACTATCTCGTTAATTATAATTAACGTCCTCCAATTCCCGTTTTTCCCAATATTCTAAAATAATAATTAAATCATATCCCATTACCCGTTTATTCCCGGTAATGTACTAAGCATCAAATTACCCCCAAGACTCATCCCGAGCCCAGTACTTAATCCCGTTATGACCAAACCGCTAATTTACATTCTAAGATCGTCTCATGCTGAATAGCTCGAACAAATCCACATTATAATGTGGTCTCATCCATAAATCACCAACATGCATAAAAATATACATATATGCCCTGAACGGGCCAAATTACAAAAATTCCCTTCTAATGATAAGTGAACCCACATGCATGCAATTGTCATCATATAATCATGCATTTAATCACATAATAGCATAATATATCAAATATGCCCTCCTGGCCCCCTAATCCAAGTATTAAGCCACATTAGGGAATTTGGGACATTACATATAAGGTACTTGATTTCTTTGAAGCTTAAGATTTTTGGAGTTTCCAATCCCTCACTTGTCTCCAATATCTCGATTTTGGTGAGGAAAATAAGTTAGATTTGATGTGTTATGTGTTTGTATGTTTTTTTATGTCTTTAGTCACTCGGGAAATATGGTTGCTTAGATAGCAAATCTCAAGATTTTTATTGTTATCGTAGGCTATAGTTGTGTCTAAACCTACCTCTAAAATAATGGTTAAAATAAGAGGACTATAGCGGTTTTTATCACATACTACGATAATGAGATAATGGCCATGAATATTGAAGTCTATTTTTATGTTTTATGTTTGAGTAGTTCTTCCTTATTGGACATTATGCTCATTCCTTTTTATTTAGATTGTACAGGAAAATGAACATGGAAGGCGGGACGGATCCGAGGCGACTTTGACTTGTGTATAGGGCGAGGAACTAAAGAAATGAATCGATGGGATCAATTGAGGATGATGTTGTTATTTTTTTTTAGTCTTTTGAATTATGTCTTTAAAGTTTCCGCACTTAGTACTTTGAAATATTTAAATTTTAATTAAAGATTTTGTTTTTCTATATCATTTTATGTATGAACAATGGGATCTTGTATTTTTTCGAATTTTCTAAGTATTAATAATAAAGTTTGGTTATTTTATATATTTGTGTATCCAAAAGATAGTAGTTATGTCTTAGTAGTTTTAAAGGTCTGAGGTCTTTGAATTAGTTGGGTCTTTACATTTATCCCAACATAAATATTAGTTAATTCAAAATTAGCTTTATCTTAAAATATTTGTTTTAAATTAAAAAAATAAATATCATATTCTAAATAAGATATTTATTATTTTCTCTCTTTATATTAATCCAAACAAGATTAATATTAATTTTAACCTATAGATTTTCAAAATAAAAACTATATAGTTGTTACACCCAAATTTCGAAGATGAATAATTGAGCCTCAAAATGTAGGCTCGTAATGCGTAAGTTTGAAAGTAACATGCATTGGCTGAACAATTGTATAAACATGCATAATTCCTAACCTGTTGTTGTTGCCGACCGAGCACAAGTTGAAAGGCTCGAGCTTAAGTTTCAAGCTCGAAAGAGAGAATCTTCTCCAAAGCATATGGGTATTATTCGAGCCTTAGTTGCAGGCTCGAGGGCATTGATTTCCGAAGACTGAGTTTGATGAAACCACTAGTTGAGGAGGAGGCTGGCTGGAATAACAAGCTTGAAATCATGTCGGTCTCGAAAGCGTGCCAACCTTGCATTCAAATTCAGCAACACGTTTTTGCACACGGCAGCTGTTAGGAAATCCCTATTCCTTAGGAATTTGTTGTTATCTAATATTAAGTCCCAATTATCATGGGATATTATGTAATTAATGTATATATTTACATTTATTTCAAATTTGAATGATTAATTGTAACTTCCCTGAATTAGGGGAAGATATTCTCATAACTAGGCCTATAAATAACCTAGTAAATTTCATTTGTATTCACGCACAAAATTATACTAATAATACTCTGCCAAATTGCTCTGGAAAATCTTTGAGAGAGTATCAAGATCAATAATATTGACTCGTGGACTTGGTAGATTTTAACTGCTGAACCACGTAAAAGTTCTGGTGTTTTTCTATTCTTTTTTAAATATTATTTAGTGCTCTTCAAAATTAATTTGACGAAAAACAGCGTCAACAGTTTGGTGCTTTCATTGAGACCATTAAGCAAATCTCTGTATTGTTTAATCAGAAACCTCCTACATGACATCAATGACTGCCATGAACAACCTAGGAGCTGGTGGGTGACCATTGCCCCAAATCCATGAGGGAAAAACTCGTCAAACTGAGAACTATCCACAAAGGCATAGGAAGCAACCTATGGCCGATCACAGACTGGGCAAGGGGAGTGCGTCATCTGAATTCAGGGGGCCACCTACTCCAACCCCTAGGCCCGATGAGGACCTCTACTATAATCCTGAGAGGTACGTGCCCATTGTGGAATTGGAGAATCGCTAGCTATGTCAACAATTGGTCGAAGCCACATGACATAATGAAGAATTGGCTAGGCAGGCCGCTGAGGTCTAGAGGGCGTCCCCGCGGGAGTACGGCTGCCATAAGGGATGAACAAAGGGTTCAGCAGGCCCAGGGAAAATCAAACTAATACTGCTGGAAATCTGATGGTGAGTGTAATTATAGGAACAAGGAATAATTGAGCTCCCCCAGCAGCTCAGAGCACTAACCCCGAACCTGTCATAAATAACCTGGAGCCAGTCCGTGCCAATTCTGGACCTTCTAGGCCCAACAATGGAAGGTCCCCACCATCGTCTATCCATCTCCCATAAGTCACCCATCTTTCGTTCGAGAGGTACCCTAGCCGGCTCCTAATAGGAACTAGACGGGGGAGCGTGCACCACAAAGACCCTCTCGGAGTGGCAGCTGAGACGGGAACCGTCGAGCTCGACCCGGACACGGGGGCGAGCAAGAGGAAACCGAAGGCCATAGGGCAGCCCAACCAGTAGGAAGTCACATGTCGAGATCACATACAACTGGAGCAAGAGGGTCGGTGGAAGATCCACCTTGCAATCATCGAGCATCTCAACCAGAAAGGAATGTGAGTTTCATGAGTGGGAGTTTGGACCTCACTAGGCCTGTAAGCATATATAATACTGAACCCAAGAATACTGGGAATTATGACAATAATCCTGATCTTCGAGATCATCTGAACCAAAATCAGGGTCAGGCTAATCCCTCGAACCCTGATTTACGGGCACATCTGAACAGCCAAAAAGAACCTATGCAGCCAGTATATGGGAATCAGTATAACCCTATACCAGGGCAGAGAGCTGGAGATTTTACAAACAATAACTAGCTACCCCAAGCACAAGCTCAGCCTTCGGTAGACTTGGTCGAGGAGAGAATTTGTAACGTCCCAAAAATACTAATAGGGTTTAGCGCCTTGATTAGCGTGCCGGGAGGGCATAATTGGATATATGTGTGATTAATTGATTGAATGCGTGACTATGTGGCATGCATGATATATATGAAGATATGAAGATATTTAGATTCATGTTTATTAGTATTAAATATGCATGTGGGCCCATTCTTGATAATTGGGGTATATTGGTAATATTGGCCCGTAGCGGGCATAAATGTGATTATATGTGTTAAATGATTAAGACCACATTATTATGTGGATATATTTGCAGCATATGGCTCGAGGCGATCCAAGTGAGCGGATTGGCGGAATAGTCGCAGTGGGGTTTAATACTCGGCTTGGGGCGAGCCTATGGGTATTTTGGGAAGTTTAAGGTATATTTGGGGTTTATTGAGTAATGCAAAAATAATTGGAAATTAAATGGGCATGTCGAGATTAATTGGGAATTTATAGGACTACTCGAGAAATTAGCGGGAAATGTGGCAAATGACGATTTGCCCTTGGGACCATTTGAGGTTAAGGGTATGCCTAAGGGTGTTTTGGTCTTTTGGTCAAGGGATAGGCTTGGTTTAAGGCTTTAGACTTCAGTAGAAGTTTGGGGACGGGCTTGAATCATCTTGGGAAACAATTAGAAGGAAAAGAAACAAACTAAGGAGCTGGCTTCTCTCTCTCTATCCACCACTCACGTTTCTCTCTCCCGCTCTCTTTGCCTAAGGGAGTTTTGAAGATTTGAAGAGGAAAACTTAAGAAAATAAGCTGGGATTTGAGCTGAAGGGAACTGGGGAATTAAAGCTGGGGCAATCAAGAATTTGCTGAGAACTGCAACTTTCAAAATTGAGGCAAGGAATCTGTTCTGTTATGCGGGAATGTAGACTTGTTAGGTTTAATCTGTTTGCGTTTCTGGTGAAGAATTGTTGCTGATTGAGATGATATGATCAGTAGAATGTTTGGGTACTTAATGCTTAAATATGTGATTAAGGATCCTAGACTTGTATTTGAATTTGGTTTCGGTTAGGGTGCATGTTAAGGTTGGATTTTTGGGGATGAAAGTTAGGGAAAAACGCTGGAAAACCCAGGGAATTCTGGGTTCACGGGGGCGTGTCATGGCCCAGTTCATGGGCACCGCGGCCTGCGTGCCCCAGATGGCACTGGGAGGGCTACTGATTGTAGGGTGCGTTGTAACCCTAACAAGCAAGTCGCGGCCCGCCTCCCCCTAATGCAAGAGGCCGTGCCTTTGACTTGAGGCGCGCCGTGACCCTCATGGCCAAGTCGTGGCCCGCCTAGGTAGATTTTGTCTAGGGTTGTTTTTAAGCTTGGGGAGTCAAACTTAAGTGCTTGGGACAATTTCTACTACCCGGTTTAGTAGAAATCGAGGTCCTAAAGGCTGGTATTTGAATCTAAAGTTTTCAAATGGTTTAGAATCTTATGCTTATCCATTATCGCAGTGTGACTAGGTTTTACCGCAAGGGGTCAAGAATTAAGGATCGTGCTCGAGGCCGTTATACGCTTGCTGCTCGAGATCCGAGGTAAGAAAACTGCACCCATGTGGTAGTCATTGGGACTGAGATTCCCTATAATTGAATTTATGCATTCTATGGGTTATATATTTGTTATGTGAAATATGAAAGTACAACCTAAGGGTGCCAGGGCTGATGATAAGCGTATTGGACGTAGCTCGGCCAACGTGAGTCGGGGTCAGCTAAATAATCAGAGGACTCGGCCTATGCAAGCCGGGACCAGCTAAATAATCATAGGAGTTGACCTAAGGGTGCCGACACCTGAACACTTGTATTGCTGATTGAAATGTATGCATTAGATTACATGTTTACCATTGTTTAGCTTAATGCTTGTACTCTACTGAATAATTGAATTAATTGGTTTGAAGTTTATTAATCGCTCTTGTTCTATATATGTTTGTTGTTTTTAGTTTTCTTGCTGAGCTTTGGCTCATGGGTGCTACGTGGTGTAGGTATGGGATTTGATAGTTGGACTAGCCATGAGTTGGAGAGCTTCAGGGGCGGTGTGTACATATGCAGTCTGCTCGATCGCCACGGTCGGGATAGCTTGGGAGGAACTAGGGTTAAACCCTGTTTTTGCCACTTAGGATGGCTAAATTGTATCTGTTTATCTTTTACAAGTCTATAAACTAATTTTTGGGATCCTGTGTACAAACTTAATATTTTAAATGAAAAATAATCATTTTGTTGACCAAATCTTTTATTACTTGACCTTGACTTAGTTTTTAATTACACATTTAAGTTCAAACGACTTGCTTAGCAGGTTAAGCACTATTTTAAACACACAGTGTAACGGTCTTGGTTATCCAGAGCATTATAGAATTAATCAACTCAAAAGAGTGTTAGGCACCTTCAAGATGAAAGGAACAAGGACAAGGCCGACGACTCTGATGAGGAGCTCGAGCCTTTCGCTCCACATATATCAAACACACCATTCCCTTACGAGTCCAAGATACCACATGTAGCTCCTTTTGATGGGAACTTAGACTCGTACAACCATTTGAGCACATTTAACACAATCATGCATGCCAACAATGTTGGCTACGAACTCAGATGCTTGCTATTTCCAACAACTTTGACGGGACCAGCAAAAAACTGGTTCGATAAATTCAGAAGGAATTTGATATTGTCTTGAGATCAATTGGAAAATGAATTCAAGGCCATGGTAGGCGTCAGGCCCAAAGCCTCGACCTTGACCAATGTTAGACAATAGCCGGGAGAGTCATTAAAAAGCTACCTGTCAAGGTTTAACATCGAAGTGGCGCGAGCCTGTAATGTTGATGACAGTGGTCATCTTATGGCTTTACGAGCTGGTATATTTCTAGGAAGTCCCCTTTGGGATGATATGCAGAGAAAACCAATAAGAAAAACAACTGAGTTCAACAAAAGGGCTCAGAGATTCGTCAATGTAGAGGACGCGAGGCCAGCATTAAAATTGACCCTCAGCCCATTATAACTACAATGACGAATGTTAACTCAGCCTCAACCTCGGCTACCCTCTCAACGTCTCGACCCTCTAGAGATAACCCTTCAAAAAGGAAGAAAAATGAAGGGAGTAACTCAGAGGCGGATGGGGGGAAAAAGAAGAAGGGCGACAAGTATTTTTCATCTATACAGTTTACACCAAAAATCAGGTCCCGTTTAGGCGACCTGGCCCAATGCGAAATCAAAAGTAAAAAAGAGACATCAATAAGTACTGCAGGTTCCACAGGGACGTTAGGCATATCACCGACGAGTGCCGACAGCTAAAGGACAAGATTGAAGGCTTGATCTCGAGAGGGTATTTCAGACAATACATAAGAAACTGAAATCCGAATCAAGCATCGGCTAGACAAAGGGCAGCTCTCGCGCAGCCTGCCCAGCAGAATACTACCTCACAAGTAAAGGAGAATGATTGACCTCCCCCAATAGATGGGGAGGATGTGGTAACCATTTTTGGAGGACCACACCTTGCTGGATCGGGTAGAAATGCCCAGAAGAGATATGTGAATGAGCTCAAGATAGGAGACGAGTCTCCCTACGAGCCTGAACCGCGAGCTCCAAAGCAACAAAGGGTTGAATCTCAACCCATTACTTTTACTAAAGAGGATGCATTGTAGGATCTTGGAATTCAAATCTAGATGCATGCTTCCAATTATTTTTCCAAACACATAATAGAAACATAGAATAACATGACATACATATGAACATCAGATTCATAAATTAACATAAACACAAAAATGTAGAAACTTACGAATACGCAGCGGAACTGGAACAACTCCTTCCTTCAATCTCTCTAATCCTTGATTCCTTTCTGTAGCAGAGTATTATCAAGAGATTGAACTAGATTAGCAACACAGTCTTCCTCACCAAGCCTTTGATCAACCTAGAACTAGTATGAGCTGGTTCTCAACACATGAGATAGAGATCTAGAAGAGAAGAAGAGATAGTGGCTAAGAAATGATTATAGTCTCTAGGTTTTCACTTACCCAATGGATCAACTGAGACTCACTTCCTAATGAAAACCATAGATATCATATTCCTTATATAGGCAACTTAATGGGCTTTATTTAAATTTAAATTAATTAAAATAATAAACAAAAAGATAAAAGATTCAGGCTCCCACAAATGAACTTAGGCCCAATCTCTTTGTTTTGAATTTAAATCCCAATTGGGCCTAAATTCAAAACCTTTTATTTTTTATTTTTTAATTAATTAATTAAATCCTTAGTCAAATTAACTAATTATAATTTGAAGCTTGATTTAATATTATTTATTTATATCGACACCAATTTATCAATATTAATAAATTTACCCATAGATTCTCTTTTATTCTCTAAATCTCATATCTCTATAAATTTTCCGAAATTGACCTAGTCAACTTTAAAAATCCTAATTGATAATTAAACCAATTAATTGAGACATTCTAGATGATTTACTCAAAGGTGATGCGGGGACCATGGATCCATGAAATCAAGCTCCAATAAGTTATTGTGAATTTATATACGAATAATTTTACTACCTTATTAATTCCTCGTGACTCCCACTAAGAATTGAACTCTTGAATTCATAGAACTATTTTCCAAACCATAAATACTTATCCATTGTTATAACCATTACAGTCAGTCAATCCTCTATCGATGACTTACTAACGAGATGGGTGCAAATTACCGTTTTACCCATCATCAGTATTTTATTCTTAACTCCCACTAAGTTCCTTATAAATGATATTTTCGGGAACTTAATCACAGAAATGAGATCTCAATCATTTAACTTTTTTAACATAGCAATTAAGGAAATCATCTTTTCACTTCTCATACAGAAGTTATAGATTTCATATCTATTAATAATACTGCCACTCAATTACACTACTAAATCTCCAAGATGTAAGTATGGGCTAGACCGTAGTGTAAGCTGGTAACGAACAATTCAAAAGATTTAAATAATATAATTAGCAGAATATTATCACTCAGAATTAAGATTGACTTAACCTATGGTCAACATTGTGACATTGATTAGATTCGCTAACAATGATACTTATTTATCAATCAATAATCAATATCGGTCTTAGTCCGATGTAACCAAATACATCCGATCTTATCTACTTGATCAATGCCTTGGACAAGACATCACACCCCGAATGTGTATGTAGATCATATCGTAGATTACCTAATCAGTGAAAATCCAATGCACTGATCTAATCTTAGGACTCGTTCTTTTGAACATATAATTACAACTATAGTCCACTGTGACCTAGTCACTATAATTGTAACTATCCATATATTCAGGATTCCATAAATGTTTGTATTATTTCAATAATCATGTAATAAAACAAGCAAGCAACATGGTTGTCAAACTAAATGATTTCTACTACTTTTATTGACAATATGAAATCGTGTTACATGTCCGACATGGTTTTATAAGGGCATAAAACCCAACATGCATTGCACGTTCAGTTTCCCCACAATGACCCTTTGGTCATAACACTTCAGCTCGCCAACAAAAGGGTGCGCAAAGTCCTGATAGATAATGGATGCTCAGTTAACATCCTTTATAAGGCCACTCTAGAAAATATGGGACTCACACTTCAAGATTTGAAAACCTGTGCAACGACGTTGTATGAATTTTCAGGAGAGGGGATAGCCAGCACGGGATCCATGAGCTCCCGATAACCTTGGGAGACTATCCAGTCTCAGTGACCAAGATGATGGAGTTCATAGTAGTGGACACCCTATCTGCCTACAATGTACAGTCTGGGAGACCAGCCCTGATTGGGTTGGGGGCAGTGTCAACCGTTAGGCATTTGGCAATCAAGTTCCCGACGTCTAGTGGCATTGGGACGCTGAAGGGGGACGAGCTGCACGAGAATTCTATAGCATTTCCATGTGAAGGAAGAACCAAACAAGTGCACAAGCACTTGTTGTTATTCGGGAAATGATCAGACCCATCTTCGAAATCAAAGAAGAGATCGACCCTAGAGTGGAAGAAGAAAGGGCCGATCTCAAACTAATAGAGGAGCTTGAAGAAATAAAGCTCGATGAGAAAGATACCACGAGAGTGGTGAATATAGGAAAGAACCTCTTTGAGGATGCGAAATAGCAATTAATTCGCTTCCTGAGAGAAAACCAAGATGTGTTTGCATGGTCACACTCGGATATGGTAGGGATCAACTCGAGCATTATAAGCCATGCACTCAACATAGATAAGAGCTTCCAGCCAAAGCAACAAAAAAGGAGGCTCCTGGACGATGACAGGAAGAAATCCTTAAAAGAATAGGTCGAAAGGCTGAAGGCGAATCGGTTTATGCGAGATAATTTCTACTTTGATTGGATAGCCAATCTTGTATTAGTTCTAAAGCCCAATGGAAGTGGCGAAATTGCATTGATTATTTGGATCTCAACAAGGCATGTCCTAAGGATTGTTTTCCCTTGCCTCAAATCGATCAGCTCATAGATGCCACTGCAGGTCATGAAATCATGTCATTTATAGATGCATACTCTAGATATAACTAGATAGCCATGCATGTGCCAGACCAGGAACACACAAGCTTCATGACCGATAAAGGTTTGTATTGCTACAATGTAATTCCTTTCGAGCTCAAGAACGCAGGAGTCATATACGAAAGATTGGTGAATAGGAAGTTTGCCTAGCAGATAGGGAATAACATGAAAGTTTATGTAGATGATATGCTAGTCAAATCCAAACATAACTGTAACCATGTGGATGATCTTGTCGAGTGCTTCGTTGTGCTCCGAAAGTACAGTATGAGACTTGACCCACTGAAATGCTCATTTGGAGTATCTTCGGGAAAGTTTCTGGGATTCATAGTGAATGCTCGGGGCATAGAATCTAATCCCGACAAGATTAAGGCGTTAATTGACATGCCCTCACCTCAAAAACATAAAGATGTTCAGAGCCTAACTAGATGAATGACGGCCTTAAGTAGGTTCATCTCGAAATCTACAGATCAGTGCCTTCCATATTTTAATCTTTTAAGAGGGGGAAAGAAATTTGAGTGGTCGGACGAGCATGAATTCGCATTTTAGAATCTTAAGAAACATCTCATGAGCCACCAATCTTGTCTAAACCAATCACAGGGGAAGTTTTGTACTTATACCTCGCTACAACCGAGCATGTCATCAGTGTAGTACTTGTCCAAGAGGATAAGAAAGTGCAAAAACCTGTTTATTATGTTAGCAAAAGGTTATTGGGGGCAGAATCAAGATATCCATTAATGGAAAAACTGGCCTTGTGCCTAATACACGCATCTCAAAAGCTTCGACCCTATTTCCAAGCGCATCCTATACATGTATTAACGGATCAGCTGTTTAGGCAAGAATTGTCCAAGCTTGAAGCCACCGGGAGATTGCTAAAATGGGCCATCGAACATGGAAATTTTGAGATCACCTATCATCCTAGAACGACGATTAAAGGGCAATCATTGGCAGATTTCATTGTTGAATGTATAGGAATCTCCAACGAGGAAGTCGTAACCCCAACCCGTGAGCTATGGAGACTTTACCTTGATGGGTCCTCTAATGAAAATGGGTCAGGGGAAGGAATCATTTTGATCACCTCAACGAGAAATCGCTTTCATTCAGCGTTGCAGTTTGGCTTTGAAGCATCGAATAACGAGGTTGAGTACGAAGCACTATTGGCAGGTCTTCGGACAACCTTCGAGCTGAACGCAAAGGCCATCCACTGTTATAGTGACTCTCAGCTTATCGTTACCCAGGTCTTAGGTGAATATCAAGCTCGGGGCATTAAAGTGGCAGCCTATTTGGAGAAGGCTAAGGTGGCGTCTCGGGAATTTGAGTTCTACGCTATAGAACAAGTTCCACAGGAACAAAATTCGAATGCAGACACATTGGCCAGGCTCGCCACAACCAAAGAGGCTGACACACTCAACGTGGTTCCAGTTGAGTTCCTACAGGTCTCGAGCATAACCGAGCCCAAGGAGGAAGATGTCAACATGATTGAATTGCAACCCACATAGATAACCCCAATAACTGACTACCTCGAAACTAGAAGTCTCCCAACAGACAAGAACGAGGCTAGAAAATGTATGTACAAAATACCAAGCTTGTAATGCCCCAAAATCCCTAATGCGATTTAATGGTTGGATTAGTAGGCCGAGAGGGCCATAATTGTTTATTATGCCATTAAACTGTTATATGCATATTTATGTAAATTATATTATAATATGATGTTAAATGCATGCATGTGGGTCCACATTTCATCACATGGGTATTTTGGTAATTTGGCCTATTGAGGGCGCCATTGTATATTTGTATGCATGTTGGTTGTTATCCCCAAAATTTTAGTTCGATGATGTGGCAATCAGAAGTGAAAAGTGGCAATGCATGGTCAGTAAATGACACATTAATAGTCAATAAATGTGTTGGCTCTTCGGAGTTGTGATAAAGTGATCGGACCGACCTGATAGAATTTCTGTCCGACTGGTAAAGATTTTTGACTGACCAGTCACCTGTCTTGGCCGACCAGTTAAGTGTTTGGCCGACCAGTGAAGTGTTTTGCTAGACCAGAGATGTGTCATGCTAGACCAGAGATGTGCTAGAGGAGTGCTTTGCCTATACCGACCAGAGGTGTGCTTTGCCGATGAGAGGTGCTTGCCTATGTCCTCAGTAACAACTTCAACCCGAATAATTCTCAATTGCCGCGGGAATCTCTCAGATATCCCAGAATAATAGTTATATTATTGTTAGTTAAATTTATTTATATTTTTAAAAGTCTGTTGGAAGAACCAAGGACCCCGTCAAAGGGAGATATTTATGTACGATCCATGAGCCTATAAATAGATGGCTCATGGCATCATTTTAGGGGATCTGATCTTTGAGACTGAGAAAAACTCTCTATTTTGGAGACTTTGGGACTGTTACTGGGGGTATTCTTGGGGCATTTTCTAAGAGAGTTTAGAGAGAGAAACTATGTATTTTTCTACTTACACTTAAGAAACTCAGTTGGCTCAAGTTCATCTGATCTTAAGTGTAGGATATATATCACAACTCCAAGTGGATTAGGCTATTACCAATAATTGGGGCTAAACCACTATACAATTATCTATGTCGTATTTTTCTCTTGAAGGTTCATTGTAGTTTTGACGTCTACTAGTCGTTGGCCAAAATCATGGTCAACATTGGTGATTTATTGTTGAGGCCACATTATAATGTGGATTTGTTCGAGCTATTCGACATGAGATGATCTTTGATTGTAAGTTAGCAGTTTGGTCATAACGGGTTTAAGTTTGGGGCTTGGGGTGAGTCTCGGGGTAATTTGGTGATTAGAGCGTTACCGGGAGTTAAAGGGTAACGTGATATGAATTATTGGTATTTGAGAATTTCTTCTTCTTCTTTTTCTTTTGAATTTTTGGAGTTTTTCTTGAGGATTTAAGCTAGGGAAGTGGATCTTGAGGGATTAGGATTGTGTTCCACCATTGAAGAGGATCCTAATCTGAGCTTGAGGTAAATTTCTAACCATTAAAACTCTAGCCTTGCTCTGTTTTTGGTTTGGTTTTCAGCTTGGTTTTCTAAGTTGGTTGAGGGGAATTGATGGGAGTTTTTGGCTAGGGTTACTTGGGTTGTGATGCCTAGGTTATGTGTAGATGGTTTTTGGGTTCATTTGGGGACTTAAAATGAGGTTTGGAAGATTTTGGTTCAAGTTGGAAATGGTGGAGTCGAAGGGGAAAGTTTTTGGGCATTTCTGGCTGTGTAGCGCTGTAGCGCCCACAAGTGGGCACTTCAGTGCTACTCAGGGGGAGTTCTTGCTGTCTTGGGCACTGGAGCATTAGGGGGGGTAGCGCTACAGCGCTACCCTGCTCCTTCAGATTTTTGTTTTGGGCATTTTTAAGGGTTTTTGGCTTGGGGTTTCAATCCTTAAGGCTCGGGATCGAATCTACTCACCGTTTGGGTACAATTCAGGGTCCCGGGAGTGAAGTTTAGGTCAAGACCCTATTATTGTTGATTTTCATTAATGAAGGTTATAATTGGTTATGACTAGGTAACCGCTAAGGAATCAAAAGGTTGATCGTTCTCAAGGGTCATTCTTTTACTATTTCTCGCTCGAACCAGAGGTAAGAAAAATGCACCCCATATGTGACATGCATGGTTATTATTGAGGCATGTTGAGTGTTTAATTGTGGACATGGATTGCATATCAAATGCTTAGCAAATCTTGCTTACTTGTGAATGGCACTGACTTACTAGTCAGAACCGACAATGGTGTCAAAACTAGCTGTGAAGCTGTGACTTACTAGTCAGGTTCGACAGTAGTTTTGAGCATTGGTTGTATGTTATAGACCTATGAGTCAGGAGCAGCATAAGCATCATGAATGCAGAGCTGATAAAAGATTAGATCTGATCGACATATGCATTGAATGACTCATTATGAGTATTAATGCCAGACCAACCCCAAGTTCGATGAAAACTAAAAGCGCTTGTCTAGTTCTATGACTAGTTACTTAGAGCCAGGGCCAGAAGGCCCATGTGACCGTATCGTCGCATGGCTAAGGATACGGAACCCACAGTAGTGACTGAATGGTCACTCCCTTGGTTTACATTGGTGACTCGCTCATCAGTCACTTATCCTGTTTAAGCTAGTAACTCGATCACTCATTTGTAAAGGGTGCGGAACCCACATTAGTGACTTTTACAACTGTCACTCCTCTGTTTAGGGCTATAAGTCCTGGATGATTATCATGATCATCATTTGATATTATATACATGCAGTATTGAGTTTTCTTGCTGGGCTTTGGTTCATGGGTGCTATGTGGTGCAGGTAAAGGGAAAGAAAAGCTCACCCAACCTTGAGTGGAGAGCTTAGGTGGCGATGTGTACATATGCGGTCGCTTGACCACCACGGCCAAGGAGTTTCTCAGAGGAACTAGGGGGTTTACCCTATTTTGCCGCTTAGGTTGGTGGGTTGTAAATTTTACTCTGTAATAACCATTTTTTATTGTAAATAACTTGTAAACATTTTTATGGGCCCATGAACAGTTTTATGTTTTAAATGAAATATATCCTTTCCTTTTGATTGGTTTCACACCTTAACCTATTAATAACACCTAGATGCACATTTATAACCAAATAACTTGATTAGTGATGTTTACCCAAAAATGGCTTCTGATGACGTGGCAAGAATTTCTCACACGTGGTTGGCACGTGGCAACGTCAATGTGAAGAGGTGCTGTTTGACTATCGACCAGTTCCTTGTTGCCTTATCAGATCTCGCGATTAGATGCGACCAGCATGGTCGCATGCTTCGGTTTATTTCCTTTAAAGATATGTAATCTTGTAATAACTACATTTATTATTTCCTCTTTATTGCCTTGATACGCTGATATTAAGGATCCTTGATACGCTGATATTAAGGATAGTTAAGGCCCATTGGCCCATGTAACCTCCCTTGAGCCTATAAATATGCATGAGAGGGCTCAAGGAAGGGACTTGTGGACCTATTTTCGATATACTCATATAAAGAGCGTAAGTGTGATTATCCACCATTTTGTTGTAATTCTCCTAAGGCTTGTGAAACTCAAGAACCCTAGTTCTTTGATCACGACATTGGGATTCAACATCAATAATAATACTAAGTGGACGTAGGTTGTTACCACATTGTTGGGGCCGAACCACTATAAATCGTCTGTGTCATTTCTTTACCATTTGATTCCATTCTTGACTATCATCTCATTTCTTGTCGTAATTATGACTCCATGTCGTTGGCCAAATCGAGGGTCAACAAGCGAGTTAAGCATGGTTCAAAGTTCACAGTAACGGTCTTGGAGTAACCAGGGCGTTACAAAGCTACACAATCTCGGAATGAAAATTGTATAGAAGGGGATACTCCATGCCACTACTTAGGTGCATAACTCCCCCCGAGGCAAAGCGAATTTTAGAAGAAATCCACGAAGGATTTTGTGGAGACCACACTGGGGGGCATAGTCTATCAAAAAAGGTGATTAGGCAAGGATATTTCTGGCCTACAGTCAAGGTAGACTCATTCGAGTACGTTAAGCATTGTGATAAGTGTCAACGGTTCGCTTCAATACCGCGAGCTCCACCCATTGAGCTCACCATGATGAGCTCCCCATGGCCATTCACAATATGGGGAATCGACTTCATAGGCTCCTTGCCAACTGAAAAAGGTGGAGTAAAATACACTGTAGTCGCCGTAGATTATGTTACGAAGTGGACCGAAGCCGAGCCCTTAGCTACTATGACCTCGAAAAAAGTCCTAGATTTCATAGTAAAGAATATAATCTATAGATACAGGATGCCCAGGAAGATTGTGTCAGATAATGGGACCCAATTCGACAGTGATTTGTTCACACATTTCTGCAAAAAAAAAGGAATAATTAAAAGCTTTTCCTCCGTGGCTCATCCACAGGAAAATGGCCAGGTGGAAGCAGTAAAAAAAGACTCTAAAGAGTTCTATAAATAAAAGGCTAGAAGAAGCTAAGGGAAGATGGCCAGAGGAACTACCTCAAGTCCTGTGGGCATATAGAACGACGACAAGAACCTGAATGGGGCATATCCCTTTCTCCCTGGTTTATGGATGCAAGGCCATGCTGCATATCGAGGTCAAAATCCCAACTATAAGGCACAATGAATACATTCAAACCTCAAACCAATCCCAACTCGAAGAAAGTTTGGACCTTATTGAAGATAGACAAGACGAAGCCCAGCTGAAAAATATTGCATACCAGCAAAGTGCTACGAGATATTTTAATAAAAGGGTCTGGGACAGGAAATTCAGATTGGGAGAGTTGGTGTTAAGGCTCGTGTTTTTGGCCACACGAGACCCATCTGCTGGGGTGCTCGGGCCTAATTGGGAGGGACCCTACCAGATCGAGTCCATCATTTGACCTAGAGTTTATAAACTAGAAAGGTTATATGGAGGATTGGTCCCTCGAGCTTGGAATGGTGAACATCTACGACCTTATTATCAGTAATGTAGGAATGATGTTTATTCGTTTTAACCAAGTTTGTATTTGATTTATGCTTTTCGTCAATAAAGCACTAAATTTCATTCAAATATTGTATTTTTATTGTTATTTTTTGCAAGCTCTCAAAGATCAATAACCTAAGATCACAATCATAGGATATTAAGGGGGCATAAGTGGTATACAATCATACCATAAGCTTGAAAAAATATAACATCAATAAAAATAAACTCTAACAACAATGTATGGATTGTTAACCTAACTTGAAGAAAATAATAAGTGTATGGATCATTAACCAAACACGAACTAAACAAGTCTGGAACAAACCAGCAAGTCCTAATTGACACAATCAAAAGTTGGAATTCTAGATAAACCAACAAAAATCATGAGTCAAGACTAGGGCTGGAAATTTTTGCAAATAAGTTTTGACCTCGCAACCTCGAGATCATACTCGAGGATGAGGGAAAGTAATTGGAAAAATAAAATATAACTAGACCAACGAGGTTACACGCCATTAAGTATTTTTTAAAATACAAGGTAAAAGTAAAGTTTGACCTTGGCAATGACGAAGTTGAATATGGGCATTTTGAGTAAACTATGCATGAATGCATCGAAATCCGAACTTAAACCCTACGAGTATTTGTATTAATAAACAAATACAACATTTTATATGGAGTGTAAATATTTCGAGCTAGAAATATAAGCGTGTGTAAAAACAAAACAAAAAAGCATTCAAGGTAGACAATATGCATAAATATTTCGAGAAAAGAATATAAGCATAAATAATAAAAACTACCATTTAAACATAAACCATCCATGCATTGTAATTGTTTTTGCCACCGAGGCATAAAGAAAAGAAATTATATATAAAAAAGTATAATTACAACAAGAAGCAAAAATGGGTTGCAACCCATGACTTGAACTGTAACGTCCTGGATAACCAAGACCGTTACACTGTGTATTTTAAAGTAGTGCAAGACTTGCTAATCAAGTCATTTGAACACAAATGTGATCCTAAGGCCAACCATCAGGTTAGGGTTAAAATGTTTTGATCATAAACGGTTAATTTTCATTAAAAAAAATGTTTGATACACGGGATCCCAAAAACAAGGCATGAGTGGTAATTTACAATCCCCAAAAGTTATTATAACAAAATCCAGACTAATGGCAAAATACAAGTTTTAGAGCTATGTCCCTGTAACTATCCCTCGGCTGTGGCGGTCGAGTAGCTGACTATGTACACTTTGCCCCCAGAGCTCTCCAACTCATGGTTGTTCCAGCTTCCCTTTGCCTTTACCTGCACCACGTAGCACCCGTGAGCCAAGGCCTAGCAAGAAAACCATAAACAACAACCACATAAAGCAACAATAATATTCAATCAATCTTAACTCAACTAGTTCAATTATTTAACAGAATATGAGCATTAGACTAAAAAATGGTAAACATATAATCTCAAGTTCATATCTTAGCTAGTACACAGATGTTCAGGGTTGGCATGCTTAGGCCAAGCCCTCTATTTATCTAGCTGACACCGGCTCGCTTAGGCCGAGTCACGTTCAGTACGCTCATCATCAGCCCCGACACCGTTAGGCCGTTCATTCTCATAGAACATAACAATCGTACAATTACATAGTACATGTATCCAATTATTGGGAACCCCAGTCCCGTTCACAACCACAAGGGTGCAGTTTTCTTACCTCAAATCCCGAGCAGAGAATTAAGAACGATCCCAAGCACGATCCCCAGTCCTGAGCCTTAGCGATAAACCTAGTCACAGTATCAATGGGTGATCATCAATTCATAACCCAAATAAATATTTAGGAAACAATAACTAGCCTCAGGGACTTCGAATTATACTAAACCGGGTAGTAGAAATTTTCCCGAGCACTTAGGTTCGAACTCCCGAACCTAAAAAATAACCTAGGCCAAAGTTCCCTAGGCGGGCCACAACCTAGCCCTGAGGGTCGCGGCGCGCCCCAAGTCAGAGGCGTGGCCCTATGCCTTTGGGGGGAGGCGAGCTGCGACCTGCCCCTAGGACCGCGACGCACCCTCAAATCAGAAAGCCCTCCTAGGGCATTCTGGGCATGCGGGCCACGACGCCCATGGGCTGGGTCGCTGTGCACCCCCACGAACCCAGAATTTTCTGGGTTTTCTCAGAATCCTTCCCAGCCAAAACCTCAAAATTCAACTTTAACAAACACCCTAACCAAAAATCAAGCTCCATGCAGTTCTAGGACTCTTAATCACATACCTTAAACATAAAACCTCAAGAATCATACTGAAGTTACTACCCCAATTCAGTGGTAATTCATCACCCAATATTCAGTTCAATTCCAATCTAATGATCTAAATTTCTAGCAAAATAGAGACAAGAATTTACCTTAATTGTTGCTTGAATCCTCAAAAACTTTATGCCCTTTACTAGCTTTAAATTCCTGACTTCTTAAGCTTCAAATCCAGCCTTTCCCCAGCTTAACCCAAGATTTTCTCCTTCAATTTCCCTTCAGCTTCCAATTATAGGAAAGAGAGAGAGAATTCGTACAAGAGGAAAGAAAGATAGTTTAGGACATTCTAGTGCTTCTAATGAGTTGTGATCAATCCTAGAGCCTCAGCTAAACCCAACCTTTATCCAACAAAGACTAAAATACCCCTTAATTATCACAACCCTTCCTATTGCTTCTAAGGGCATAATAGTCATTTATCCCAATTCCCCACTAATTCCTCAAGTGTTCCTACCATTTACCAATTAATCCTGTCATGTTCAACTAATTACCAAATACTTATTCATTACTCAATAAATCCCAAAATATTCTATAAATGCCCAAAATACCCCTAGGCTCCCCCAAGCCGGGTATTTAAACCCCGTTGTAACTATTTCACTAATCTGCTCACTAGGACTGTCTCAAGCCATATACTGCAAATAAATCCACATAATATTGTGGTCTCAACCATTTATCACATATAATCACATTTATGCCCTCAACAGGCCAAAATTACAAATATGCCCTTATGAACAATAAATGGCCCACATGCATATTTAATACTCATAAACATGCATATAACATACTCACATAATCATATTAATCATGCATGCCACATAGTCACGCATTTAACCAATTAAACATACATATATCCAATTATGCCCTCCCGATACGCTAATTAAGGCACTAAGCCCTATTACCAATTTTGGGTCGTTACATGAACTTCAAGGATTAGGCGTCTCCTCAGCCACAATCTTGGAAGCCTCCGCCACCTCCTCGGCATCGGGCCTGGCTTCTTCCTCCTAGAGTCAAGCTTGCCACTTGGCAATAAATTCGGTCTCCCGGTCAGCAAGGAAGCTGGTATTGAGGTCAGGATATTATCCCAAATCTGATACATCACCATGTCTACGGCGTGATCTTTTTTGGACTAAAAATCCTCAAGAAGACGAGCCTTCTCACTCTCGATGAACTCAAAGGTCATCTTCTTTTCCTCTTCCAATTTTGCGTTGAGCTCTCGAATCCTCTTGATCTCTGAGTCCCTGGTCTCAACTTCCTTCAAGGTCGCCTCTAACTTGGACTCAAGCTCTGGGATCCTCTTGATATTCACATCCCCCACTTCAATTTCCAGCCGAGCCTTCTTGGGCAAGCGCCTTGCTTGTTGTGACCTCACTATTCAACACGAAATTATGTTGAACAAAGGATATGAATGCCTGTGATAAAAAAATAAAATCAATGTCAAAATCACAAATCAAAGTTAGCACAGAAGCAGGGAACTTGGAAAAAGTGACTAACCGAGGAAAATAACTCGCCATTCTTGTCAAAGAGAGTGTTTTCATCCTAGCAGGAGGTCCAAAATTCCCACTGGGGAGCCCCGAGGTTGCTAAAACCTTGACTTGTGCAGTTCAAGGCATCAGAATCGAGGTTGACCCTAGGGGTTCCGGCAGCGTTGTCGACCACAAACTCGGGCACATAAGTCGAGATTGACAGGAAGCGGTATTGGATAGGAGCTTGAGCTTGATTTAGTTGAACTGCAGGAAGGTAATGCACAACCTCAGGGGGTAATGAGAGCTCGACAACTTGGCCCGGGTCTGATGGCTTCAAGGTCAGAGGGACCACCTCGGCTTTTTTGGCGAGTTTGGAAGGAAGACCTCCCTTTCGAGACACCCGTTGGCTTTTGTTTGCCCTCAAGGCAACAGACTTGTTGAGGAGGTTGTCTAGGTCCGAATCCATATCACCTGAGAAACAAAAAAGATAGTATGTTTGCAATCGAACAAGGTTATCATAAGTAATGAAACTCCAAGTTAAAAGAAAACTAACTGGTAGATTCGGTCGAGCTTGAGCTCAGAGACCAACAAATCCCCCTATCTTCTGATGATTCTAAGGGGGTCCCTCTCTATAGGTGGGGGATAGTCTCAATAGATCCCTATAAATAACTGTCCCATATTGTACAACTACCCCATCCCAGACCTCATTTAGACTATACACAGTCTGGTATTTTCCTAGCCAGCTATAAAACCTACAGACTCTAAGGTCTACCGTCGACCATGATAGGAAGTTATCCCTGGGGTCTTCAAAGAGAATCATTACATCATGTTCGTGCTTAAGTAAGGAAGGAGACCACATGGATGAGTCGAGCACGACTTTACCTCCATCTACCAAGCTCGTCAAAGCCTCATCGTGGGATTCATTGCCTGAGACTGGTCGCTCAGGTAGATGGGAGGCGATGGCACATGCTTGTGAGCTTGAAGGCCTCCTCCTGGGGGGAAGTTTGGTGGTGGGGATTGGCACGTCTTCCCACCTCGACTATTTGCAAATTACCGAATCGTCTGTGGATTCGCGGTCACCTAAGAGGCCACAAGCTCAGAGCTTGTCTTCATGGAGAAGATAGGTGATGGATCTTCGACCATATGGGAGTTGAAAAATTGCCACCTTGTGTTCCTTCATGGCCTTTGTTGGAGTAGGTCGATGATAGTTGGCTGCAAGCAAGAATTGAATAAATATTTCGAGCTCAGCAAATCAAAGGAAAAAAAAAGATGAGCATGTTGAGATACTTACAAATGCATTGGAAGGAATAGAACTGGGAAAGAGCAAGCCCATTTGTCCAGAAGAAGATTGTTTTGAAATTTGGAGGATGGTTAAGGACGTCCTCGTACAACTACTTCTCCTTCGGGTAGCTTGATAAATAGTAAAACCCATCTCCTCCGTGGGCTCAAGAGGGGTTGCTCTTGAGGCAGAAGAGGTATAAGATCTCTTGTGCCAAAGGCCTGTCCCACTTCATCTCAAAGTACAACGAGCTTAGAGCTGATAAAACTCTGAAAGAGTTGGTTTGGAGTTGGAAGGGGGCGATGTCAGCATAATCCAAAATACTCTAAAAGTAATCCTTTAAGGGTAGCAAGGCCCTAGCCCTCATGTGCTTGCGGCTCCAGGTGGCGAGCTTGACCTTCCGATCGAGATTGCCATCTCCTGGGGCATAGCAACTCCTTTCATTGGAGGTTGCAGGTCGGCACATCAGCGTAACAAATAGCTTAAGACCATGGAAGGCCAGCAACTCAGAGATGTGGCTGGTGGAAGTGACTGAGCTCTAGTAGTGCTCAGCCTCGAAAAAATCCTCCTTCGAGGTGGGGATTGAAAGGGCCTGGGAGGTGGTTGGTTGTTTATGGATATTCTACATTAGGGTGAATGAAATTTTGCCCGGAGCAATTGGGGTCTAGACGAATAGGTTGGATCTTGGGGTCTGGGTTGGGATAGGCCGCAACTCAAAGCTTCTTCCTTTTTCTCTTTTCGACCTCTTTGATCTGATGTCGAAAGTGAGATCATATATCTTCTTGCTCGCACCATTCCTTGTACTTGCAAATCAATCGGTGATTTCATGTAAAGGGCGATTTAGGTCAAGGAGTTAAGGGGTGGTAAGGGATGGCAAGCTCGGCCCCCCACCAATTCTTTGAAGACTACGACATCTAACAAGAAAAAAAAAAGGTGACGGCCCATAATTTTAAAAGGTGTAAAAATTTATCTTGATAACTTGAGTTTGCAGCCTTGAGATAATGAGATTGCCTTAAATCGAGCCTGAAGGCTCCAACGGGCGAGGTTAATTTGAATGACCACCTCGAACTATCATAAAGTTCGGGGTATCGAGAGTGCACCCACGTGAGAGTGGGGTAGTTATTACCAGTTTAAAAGAATCCTATATTTTCAAGGAAAAGTTGGCAGTTACCCGAAAAGGTGATATCTTTGGGATTTGTGCATTAAAACCCTAATCCAAAACCTTATTTCTTAAGCTACACGAAACCTATGACCAAAAACACCCTATTACCTGAAAAACTCCATTTTTACCTATTTCTACCAAAATTTTTTGGTCTAAATTGTGGTCCTGATCATACCAAATCTACTAAAATAAAAAAACTTGCCTAATGCAAGAGAGGAGCCTTAAAAATCTAGTACTAGAATCGCTTTGTTTCTTTAGTTCAGAAAACATGCAAAGAGAACCCTGGTTCTTTCTTTCTTTTTCTCTCTGGTTTGGGCTTTCTGAAGAATAAAAGTGGGAGTGAAGAAGATGGAGAATAGGTATTTATATACCCCAGTCAGCATATTAAAGGTTGAGTGGATTTGGACCATTGATTCACATCAGAAGAAGATCCAAGGGATCACATTTGATTCTCGAAATATGGCGGCAAAAAGAATAGGAAGGGACGTGCATTGAAAAAGTGAGTACTCGAGTACTCTTGGTGTGCAATCCCCAAGTGACGCATATCTACATTCGAGTGTGGTAGGTGGCATGTTTTTTGAAAGTGGAGTTCAAAAGTTTCCTTCTCAGAGGATTTGAGCCAACACCTTTGAGGGGGCAAAATGTTACACCCAACTTTCGAGGATGAATAAATGAGCCTCAAAATGTAGGCTCATAAAGCGTAAGTTCAAAAGTAACAGGCATTGGCTAAAAACTTGTATAAATATGCATTTGACTGACCTCCCATGTCCATAAGGGAGCCTCCCAAGGAAGCTCGTTGGAATGAAAAATGAGTTGCAGGCAACGCTTTCTGGATCGGGCCCTTTAAAGCTAAAAGCCAAATAAGCTTAGAACAACAGCAAGGGAGTACTTAGTTTTATTTTGAATTGGAATCATAAATTAATCTTTTGCAGAGGCAGGCAGAAAGAAAAGGTTGTTAACTAAGAAAAGACATAACGAAATAATTATATAGCTAACTATGTTGTTGGCGACCAAGCACAAGTTGAAAGGCTCGAGCTTAAGTTTCAAGCTCGAAAGAGAGAATCTTCTCCACAAAATATGGGTATTATTCGAGCCTTGGTTGCAGGATCGAGGGCATTGATCTCTGAAGAGTGAGTTCGATGAAACCACTAGTTGAGGAAGAGGCTGACTAGAATAACAAGCTCGAAATCATGTTGGTCTCGAAAGCGTGCCAACCTTGCATTCGAATTCAGCAACGCATTTTTGCACACGACAACTGTTAGGAAATCCCTATTCCTTAGGGATTTGTTGTTATCTGATATTAAGTCCCAATTATCATGGGATATTATGTAATTAATGTATTTATTTACATTTATTTCAAATTTGAATAATCAATTGTAACTTCCCTAAATTAGGGGAAGATATTCTCATAACTAGGCCTATAAATAGCCTGGTAATTTTTATTTGTATTCACGCACAAAATTTTACTGAGAATACTCTACCGAATTGCTCTGAAAAAGCTTTGAGAGAGTATCAAGATCAATAATATTGACTCGTGGACTAGGTAAATTTTAACTGCTGAACCACATAAAAGTTCTGGTTCTTTTCTATTCTTTCTTAAATATTGTTTAGTGCTCTTCAAAATTAAGTTATGAAAAACGACGTCAACAATAGTTAAAGAAGTAATTAATTACCCATAATTATCACATAATTATTTCCTCGCCCTAGAAAATTAATTCCTTTGCAATTTAGTCATTCTCTCTACAAATCTTTCTTTTGACATCCTTACCCTTGATAGTGTAGGACAAAGGTGATTTGGGGACCATGGACCTATAATACGAAGCTCCAATAAACCAGATTATTAATCAAACTCTCTAATATAATAATCTTATAAATTAATTCTATGATTACTCCACTATAAATATGGAATTTCACTCTAAGTATTTATAGAATTATATTTATAGAGTTCTCTCTTGTAGTCCATTGATATAATCAATATATGTAGTTCAGTCCTCCATTATTGGTTCGTTAATTAGAGCTAGTAAAAATTACCATTTTACCCTTCTAATTATCTCTTGATCCTTAAGTACCATTAATTCACTAGCGAATAATTTATCTATAATCTAATTATAGATTTAAGCTCAATAACTATTCAGTTCCTGAATTAACCCTTAAGGGATCCAACATTCGATCCGTTAGGAAAGCATGGATTCCAATATTGTAATTCGTGTTCCTAGTCATCCATGATATTGAATCTTCAAAACCAAAGTCATTAGCCTCATTATTCTACGAGACCTTAACGAGTGAATGAAAAGATCCAATATACATAAATAGGATTTCATGAATACTCAGGATTTAGACTGATCTACAAATGATAATCTATTATGATAGAATTAAATCTTTATGTCAAATGACAAGGTTATAAAGATAATTAATTCTCATCGGTCCTGTCATATATAATCTCTATTATATACAACACCTTTAATAAGATGTCTATCTATCAGTAATTTGAATCTAGATCAAAGCAAGCCTCAAATAACGAAGCTAAATATGAAGTCTGATTGTCAGACTTTGAGTTGCCCTGGAGCTCAAAGCTGAGGGCCTCGAGATATGCAGTGATTCTCAGCTTATCGTGAACCAAGCCCTTAGAGAGTACCAAGCTCGAGGAACCGAGATGGCCGCTTACCTGGCCAAGACCCAAGAGATGCTACATAGCTTCAATAGATTTACCATTCGACAAGTCCCTCGAGAGCAGAATTCCAATGCTAATGCTCTGACCATGATGGCTACCTCCAAGGATGTGGAGTTGCTGAATGTTGTCCCCACTGATTACTTGGATTCTCCAAGCATCATAGCTCTTGAGGAGGTAGATGTGGTCCAGCTTTGGGACAGTTGGATGGAACCTATTGTGAGGTACCTTGTCTCCGAAGAACTCCATAGTACAAAAAAATGGCTCAAAAGCTACTTTAACTGGTGCCTTGGTAAATAATCATGGACAATAAGTAGTACAGGCAAGGATATTCATTGACACTACTTCAATGTGTCTTTGAGAAAGAAGCCAAGTTCATCCTCTAAGAGGTACATGAAGGCTTTTGTGGTGACCACGCTGGGGGGCAGAGCATCACTAAGAAAATCCTGAGACAAGGGTACTTCTGGCCTATGATTAATGGTGATTCAATGGATTATGATAAAAAATGCAACAAATGTTAGTGGCAATGCCAACATCCCCCGAGCTCCTCCAAACAAGCTCAGTTAGATGACAAGTCCTTGGCCATTTGTAGTCTGGGGCATTCACCTAATAGGTTCCTTGCCCAAGAGAAAGGGAAGAGTAAAGTACGCTATTGTGGCAGTCGACTACTTCACGAAGTGGGTCAAGGCTGAACCTCTCGCTACAATCCCCTCCAATAAGGCGCTATACTTCATCATCAAAAATATTGTTTGTTGTTAAGGACTCCCGAGGAAGACAGTCTCTAACAATGGCCTATAGTTTGACAGTGAGTTGTTTACCGACTTCTATGAAAGGCATGGAGTCATGAAGAGTTTCTCCTCTGTAGCTCATCCTCGGGCAAAAGGACAAGTGGAGGCGGTCAACAAGACGCTTAAGGCCAATTTGAAGAAATGACTAAAACAGGCAAAAGGCGCCTGGCCTGAGGAGCTACCTAAGGTATTGTGGAGTTATCACACCACTGCTAGGACCTCCACTGACCATTCGCCATTTTCCTTGGCCTACGGGTATGAAGCCATGCTCCCAGTTGAGGCAGCAATCTCCACACTTTGACAAGATACTTACGACCCAACCACGAATTATGATTTATTTCAAGAATCCCTAGACCTTGTTGAGGAGCTCTGAGAATATTCACAGCTACATGTAGCGTCCTACCAACATAAAGTGGCCAGATACTTCAATTCTAAAGTGAAAGATGGAAAATTCAAGGTCGAAGACTTGTGATGTGAAGATTTTTCCTGGCAACCCGAGATCCAAGTGTTGGAGTGTTGTTCCAAACCTCTACAATAACCTCCAATAAGGCACTAGACTTCGTCATCATAAATATCATTTGTCATTACGGGCTCCCGAGGAAGATAGTCTCCGACAATGGCCTACAGTTTGATAGTGAGTTGTTTACATGCTTCTGTGAAAGGCATGGACTCATGAAGAGTTTCTCCTCTATAGCTCATCCTTTGGCAAATGGACAAGTGGAAGCGATCAGCAAGGTGCTTAAGGCCAATTTGAAGAAACAAATAGAATAGGCAAAAGGCGCCTGGACGGAGGAGCTGCCTAAGGTATTGTGGAGTTATCACACCACTCCTAGGACCTCCACTGGCCATTCGCCATTCTCCTTAGCCTACGAGTATAAAGTCATGCTCCCAATTGAGGCAACAATCTCCACGCACCGACGAGATACTTATGACCCAACCACAGATTATGCTTTACTTCAAAAATCCCTAGACCTTGTTGAGGAGCTGTGAGAAGCTTTACAGCTACGTGTAGTGTCCTACCAAAAGAAAGTGGCCGGATACTTCAATTCCAAAATGAAAGATAGAAAATTTGAGGTCAAAGACTTTGTGATGCGAAGACTTTTCCTGGCAATCCAAGATCCAAGTGCTGGAGTGTTGGGCTCTAAGTGGGAAGGTCCATACAAAGTCGAGAGCATCGTGTGTCCCGGAACATACAATGGGGCCAGATTGAACGGGAAGTTGTTGCCCCATGCCTTGAATGTCGAGCATCTTCGCTGGTATTACCAATAATATGAGCAGTTTGTATTTTCTAAATTTTGCAATCACTTGTAGCCTCCAGGAGCCTTAATGAAAATCGTGTGTAAAAAACACGATAGATGAAATTCAGAGAATTTGCTTGTATTTTAAAAATTTTATTTATGTTTTACTACCCAAGGAATATCCGCTTGCTAGCCTGGACAAGTGAACACAGACTAGTCTCTGATCACTTGGGGGGCATAGCTGGGTCACCTTGAGAGGTAACCGCTGACGAAGTAGGACCTAGGGAACTAAGCCTATTATGAGCAGAGTGAACCTTGTGTCAAAGCTTGCGAGAATTCATGAGAAATGATCTGGGGAACTCAGAGAGTAAACCTAGTGTCACAGACAAACATAAGTAGCCTAAGGGCAAAGAACTTAAATTTCTTCCCGAGGACTAAGTGCCCACGAAGTAATACTAAGTTCCTAACTTCCAAAATGGTGAAAGGTCCAAAACCCGAGTCGCCTGTACTCGGGCTCAAGCCTTAAGTTTCCTTAAGCAAGACCTGAGTAGCCTATACTCGAACACGAGTCTAATGGTGGATAAACATAGATGAAAGACTTAAGTTTCCTTGACTTAAGAAAAAGACCTAAGTCTCATAAACTGAGCGCAAGAACTAAGGAACTCAAAGTTACTTCCCTAGGACCAAGTGCCTGTGAAGCAACAATAAGTTCCTGAGAACCTAAATTGTTTTAGGCTTCCAAGATTTGAGTCACCTAGACTCGAGCACAAGTCCCAAGTTGCCCAAACTTGGTGATAACCGAAAGTTACTTCCCAAGGACCAAGCGCTCATGAAGCAACACTAAGTACTCAGAAGCCGAATTTTTTTTTGAGTTTGCAAGACCTAAGTCGCCAAGACTCGGGCACAAGTCCCAAGTTGCATCAACTAGGGCATACAAGACAAGAGTCTCTTAATACTGAGGCCCACGTATAGTGGATAAAACAAGGTTGAATAACTTTATTTTCTCGTGATGTTACATTACGTTGAATGTTTGAGAAAAATTGTGTACATTAAGTCCAATTTGCATTATTACTAAACGTTGTGTTAAAAATGTGTTAAGTGAAAACGAAAAGAAAGCAAGTATTTAGTGCAAGCAAGAGCCATTCTCAAAAAATTATACACAATTGTGATCGGGGGGCTTTAGCATTCAATTGTCTGTACCCCAAATAAAATGAAAAAAGAGATGCCATACATGCCTATTTACTTAGATAAAAAAAAAATAGAACAAAAATTTACAAAAAAAAAAAGGATTAAATCTCCCCAAAAGAAACCTCCTTGATGACTGGATCAACCTCTGGGACTTGGCCTACCTCCTTGGTAGCCCTAGCGGCAGCGACATCAGCCTCCTTAGCATGAATGTGCTCCTCAAAGAGCAACCTTGTGTTGGGATCATCTGTGAAGGCCAAGTCCATATCCTGGTTGCTCAACCAGGTGATGTAGAGGGTATCCTCGGCCAGCACGTTTGCCTCCTTATTCAGCTCTTCCACTTTGAGCAGCGAAATCTCCACCTCTGATGTAGCTGCTTGAATATTCTCAGCTCCTTGGGTGGCCTATCCTCGAGCCTTGGTGGCCTCATTCGTGAAATGTGAGGCTTCCACCAAAGCTTTGGCGGCCTCCTCTAGAGCCACTTTGGTATCCTCCGGGGTTGCCCTGGCCTCCTCTAAAGCAGCCTTGGCTTCTTCGGCTGCCTTGGCCAAGGCCTTCTCGGTTGCCTTGGTGCATGCCTTCTCATCTTCAATTTCCTTGGTCAAAGCCTCCTGCTGTGCCCAAGCCTAGATCCGCTCCTCCTCCGCCAACCTTTTTAGCTCCTGAGAGTGAGACTTCTCGTCATCCAAAGCCTTGTTAATTTGCTCAAGCTCCTCGGGAGCCCTAAAGGTGGCCAGCTCATCCTGGGCTTGTTTCAACTCAAAGGACCTCATTGTCATGATGTCCTCCAAGCGCTAGCACACGAAGGTAGCCTGAGAATAAATAACACATTCAATACTAAATTCATAAGTGTTATAGGAGACAAGTAAAAATTTGAAAGCTTACCCTAGCAGTCATGTATCGGCAAGAGGTGAGAAGATCACCCTTGCTATTACCCCTAATTGTGTAAAGCTACTAGAGGTAATCTCGCACATCGTCACATTGAGCCTCTACAATAGCTCTGTCACCAACGAAGTGATGTCGTCGCCAAGCTTCTCGGCGAAAAGGGTCTCCAACTCCTCCCGACCGATGGGAGACTCGTAGGGCCTGCCCATGGAAGGTTTATACTGGCGGAGATACTCGACCAGTGCTCTGAATTCCTGGTCACCCTCTTTCAGGCAAGCATTAAAGTGCTCCACCACCACCTGATACCTAGTGAGCCCTTCCCTTTCGTAATGCTCAAGGAAAATCACCAGTCGGGGAGGCTCGACCAATGGGTTGTCTGAGACTTCGAGAGACATCCGGTCGTGGAGATAAGGATCGATTAAGTCCTGATAATCTTGGTACTTCTCCATGGTCTAGGGATGGTTTGATGTGAGCCCACACCGGAGGAGTGAAGGAGAAACCCACACATGCTTGGGACTTACCCCATCTCCTACTTGTCTAGCGTTATAAACTATAATTGGGGATTTACCTTGGTTAATCGAGGAAGATTGTATCCTTGCATGGACCTTTTCCTAAAGCTCCTGGTCCCCCCGAGCTTCTTCAACTTCTATGACAACTTGAGCATTCTCAAAACACTCCTCCAATATGCACTGATTATACTAGGTGTAAGCCAGTCCATCAACATAGTTGATATTGCAAGAAGCCACCTCCCAGGACTGCCTGGAGTTATGGTACTGAGTTAAGTTGAGGTTGTTGATATGTTGCCCCTCCTTGAGAATACAAACAACAACCATGTTCTCCTCCATGACCACTTGGCTCAGCTCCACGTCCGGAAGACCCTTCATCTATTGCAAGCAATTTGCATACGCTTGGACAAAGGGGGTTCATCGATAAGGACCTAACAAAAAGAAATTACTAAGTACTCAAAGGATGGCTAGTATCAGAGAAGAAGAGCGAGAGATGATAGAGATACTTACCAACCCTAGAGAACTCGAGTATAAGGGTAGGGTTGGTCCACGGTGGTAAGCCATTTGTAAAGAAAAAAATGGTCCTTGTAATCTCGCGCATGGCTCTTGTTGTGATGAGGAGCCTTGTACACCATGTTCGGGTAGGTGAACTTCATTAGGGTGTAGTACCCGTCAAGATCGCCCTGCTTCTTCTTTGGGCAGGCCCGAAAGCTTTATAGGTACAGGGTTTCAACTGGAGAAGGCTCAAGCTAGTTCATTATCAAGTACAAGATGTATAGGCCCGCGAGGACCCTAAACCCATTCAAGGATAATTGGAATGAGGCAATTCCCATGTACTTCAAGAAATCCATGATGGACTAGTGGACGGGCAGTGCAACTCCTGCTTGGAAGTGTGAATGACTCCAGGCCCCGAGGTTGTTCACACTTTGGTGTGCTATCTCTGTGTCCCAGAAAGGACGCACGAGGCAATCTCTGATCTTGTAATGCCTTATAATGCACTCCATGGCCTCGAGATGCTTCAATTTGCTAGGGAGCTGCTCCGCCTTGAACCTCGTAGCCTCATATCTTTGGGTAGGATGAGGAATGGGACCTATGTTCACCTCCTTTGAGGTGCCCCTCTATACAGGCCTCTCTACCACCAGAGCTGCCTCTCTGATTGCTACTGCATGGGCTTGCACCGAGGCCAGTACACACCTCTCCCCCAATTATTTGCCACCTTCTCGGGCCATGGTGAGCAACTTAGTTTCAAATGTGTAAAATCCTTGTTGGTGAAGCTCGCAAAACTCCTCGGACATCTGAAACAAAAACCAAGCAGTTAGCTCCTTGACCCAAGGAAAAATGGCCAAGACACGAGAACCCCTAAGACAACTGCTCGGGGAGTAGAGAAGAGATAAAATTTCTAAAGGAAATGAGTGTCACCAAAACCCTAGATTGACTCCCGAAGACACCACCAGAGACTCAAGAACATCACTAGAATCTGGGGATTTCCTAGAATGCGAAAAAGATGACAAAAGTCCTAATCGGTCCATTATGGCTAGTTTTAACACTAGCGTAGACCTGAAGTAGTGCTAAAAGAGGTAAAAATGACCTCTAAACCCTAAAATCCTTAGAGCCTAAGCACAAACTAAGAAAATAGCAAAAACACATAATCAAAACATAGAGTCAAAGGAAACTTACTCGATATAAAGCGCCTATAAGGGCTAAGATGAGTCCGGACGTGAAAGTATTTTGTTCGATTAACCTAGAAGTAGCTTGAATCTCTTCAACCTTTTAGGATCACTGATGAGAAATTACCAAATTGGATGAGTACGTTCTTGGAAAGAAAGGGTTTTTAAGCTCTGAAATGGAAAGATATTTCGAATGCAAAAGTGATGAGTGAAAGGAATTTTTTTAAATATATACTTGTGAGCTTGAACGGGAAGCAACTAAACCCCAATCGTTGATCACCTAGGGAGTAGGTACTAGAGTGTGATCCAACGGTCACGGTTACCAAGGAATGGATCATGATAAAAAAAATGGGAAAATGACGCCATAGGTACAGGGTGAAAGGACGCCTTGGGTACGGAATAGGCGTCTTGGGCATGGAAAAGTTCTCTTATTAAATGACATCGATTGATGGGCCCAACAATAGGGAGTCAACATGTGGTGTCACCTTTTTAAAAAGAGTCAAGCCTCAAGGAAGCCCAACCATCTCAACCTGAGTACGTCACCAAGGTTACTCTTCTCATTCTAAGTCTCCACTATTCAAGGACGAGTGAAGACTTGAGGGGAAATGTTGTTTGTGTTTTCACCAAGTGACACGTGGCATACATTAAGAGTAATTAAGTCTTCATAGAAGTTGACTAAGTCCTTTAGAGCTCACCTAGAGCTCCCTAGAAGGAAAGCCCTGCCTCTTATTCCACGTTCACCACCTTTGGAGAAGTATGTCCTCGAGGAAGGGTTACTTTCCATGGACTACATGCAGAATGTCTCCAAATTGCATCTCCTCTATTCCAATCCTCTAGGTCTACGAGGTCCTTCCTCCAAGCCTTGAGTAGAGCTACCATGTGTCAAGCATAGTGACCTTGGACCACAAGCATCCATTTAATAGTCACTGTAGCACAAGGTGTGGTGTCAAATCCGTACAAGTGACAAGAAAGATCGCCAAGCCCCTGCTCGACGTTCTAAACCCCGTTCAAATCCTATTCCAAACCCTACACGACTAGATCATCCAAAAATACCAAGAACTAGCTGTTTCATCTACTAGAGCTCGTCGTGGGTACACATCGGTCTAATTTCATTATCATCCTCTAATCAAAAAATCGAAGAGAGAAAAACCAAGTAGTTGGCATGTAGTGCCAATATCTACTTTATCTCAGAAGGTCCTTGACTTGTATCCTAACAAACATGAACTTTGGGATGTTCACTTGTAGCTCGCGAAACCCGACAAGAAAGGAAATTTACCGGTAGGAGATTTTAGTGCCTGGTCGAATTATCATTGTGAGGCGGGTGCAATTCTTCCCCCTCACTCATATTTTCAAGATGTGTGCAATTATTTTGAGATCACACCTTTCCAAAAAACACCAAATGGATACAAAATGTTACCCACCTTGTATATATTGTACAAACAACAGGAATGGCCTGCTTCCAGTCTGTTCGAAATAAATTATTTGTTCGATTTAAAATCAAATCAAGACAGTGTGGAACTGGATTTTTCCAAACCATCAAGATAGTAAGAAGTATCTAATCGACACAACCCACAAGTCCAATGTCGTTAAATATCACAAGAAGTATATTTTTATTACAGATATGCCGACAACCTATCTGGCTTTTCAACATGGAGGTAATTAGTGTTCCTCTCTTCTAATCAAATTCGTTTTAATTTATAACAATACCTTGGTCAATAGGTCCTTGGGTTCAACCAATTCCTGATGATCACATTCATCGAAGTTTGGGTATTTTAGTTTCATAACATGCTCTTACTACTTGATGTATTTTTGTGTTTTACTAACTCTTAGTTTTTTTACAGAAATGTCGAACATCTTGGAATTGTAAGCTAGCACCGCTCAATTATCGAGCAGGGGTAGGAAAGCTGGTGAGAGTAGTTAGGCTGGTACCAAGAAGTGAGTAACGTCTGCTAAACAACCATCTTCTCAGAGTACTCCACCTTTTCCTATTGTGATTGAAGATGCTTCAATAGAGCCTCAAGAGCCTGCCCCTAACGAACAGTTAGAGGGTGCAATAAAAATGTCTGCAAAGATGGCTTCGAAGATTGGGCACCACAAACTCAATGTTCACATCTTTAATGAGCTCGCCAAGCTACCTTATGAACACCTGGTCGAAAGAAGTTATAATGAGATTCTCAGTGTAAGTTCTTATTCGTCTAAGTTCATCATGATTTAACTTATTCTTTTTCTCATTATTGTACTGTTGGGATTTGTGCCCTTAAAGCGTATTTCTGTATAAACGGTTACTGTTAATTAAATAAAGTTAATATTTGTAACACCCTGGATAGCCAAGACTGCTACACTGTGTACTTATAAATGTACAGGACTTGCTAATCAAGTCATTTAGTTAAAAACGTGTTGCTAAAACCATTGGTGAGCTAGGGTTAAAAAGGGTTTTGGTCTCAAAAGATACATTTCATTTAATTAAACGTTTTACACCAGGGATCCCAAAAGAAACAGCGTTTAAAAGTTGGTTTACAAAACTTCCAGAGTATAAACAACCACCAACCACTCTAAGGGCAAAACAGACATTTACGGTTCTCTTGTTCTTGTCTCCCCCTCAACTGTGGCAGCTGAGTAGCTGATCATGTACATTCTTCTCTCAGAGCTCTCTGAGTCAGGGCTGATCAATCTTGCCTTTGCCTTTACCTGCACCACGAAGCACCCGTGAGCCAAGGCCCAGCAAGAAAACATAACATTATATAACAAGCAGTGATAACAATTGAATAACCCTTTAAGCATGATCATACACTTAACATATCACATTAATCATATAGCACGTAGATACAACCAAGATTCAGCCAGTCAACACTCAACTATTCAGCATAACAAATCCACCAATCAATAATAACAATTAAATCACATGATAATCAGGGTCGACACCTTAGGTCGCACCCTCTGTTTACCCCATTGAATCCGACCCGCTTAAACCGAGCTCAGTGCATAATAAGCTGTCCTCAGCTACTAGTGGCCGAGTCGCGCCCTGTGCGCTAGTGTAAACCTCAGCACTCTTAGGCCGTTTGTTTACTATTTACATGGCATAATACCATCCTTCATAAAGTACACAAACAGGGAACCCTTAGTCCTGTTGTAAATCACAACCGGGTGCAGTTTTCTTACCTTTAGTTTCCAAGTGCACTGATCACGATCGATGCCTCTTGAGCACGATCCGATTCCCGAGCCTAGCTTAGTACCTAGTCACAACCAAGATAAGGGATACCATCAATAATTGTAAAGAAGGGCTTCTAGACAAAGTTCTAATCTCTGAAAAATCGAATTCCATCAAGCACGGTAGTAGATTCGATCCCGAGCACCCTAGGTTAAATTTCCATGCTTAAAATCCAAAAACCCCTAATTTCCTTAAGGGTCGCGGCTCTAGCCTCCCATGCCGTGGAATGGACCTCAAACAGAGCCCTCCCACGCTCAGAACCAGACACGGGCCACGAACCTACAAGCCCCATGCCGCGGCCTGCCCTCCTTCTTCAGCATGCATTGGCTTCAGAGGGCTGCGGCTCACCAAGAACTATGCCGCGGCCTAACCCCTTCGAACCCAGAAAAACCTCCATTTTTGACTCTCAAACCTCACTCAAAACCATCCAAAATTATCCCAATTCCACAACTCAATTATCACAAAGCTTCCAACACAATTCCAATAACACAACCCAGCAAAAAAACTTAGCCTAGAGACTCACCAAAATCTCACTTCAATCTCTAAAACTTAAAAGCTTAAAACATCAAAACCAGTCATGGAAACACTAAAGTTCAGCCATTAAACCATAAATTTGAGCTTACCTTCTTTGATGAACCAACTCTCTTAAAGATTTCTGAGCTAACTCCCAAGTTTCAGCTTCAACCCAATCCTTCAATATCAAAATCCATAAACACCTCAAAACCCAGCCAAAACACAAAATTAATCACCATGCGCAAAGCTTATAACTTACCTTAACTCTGGTTGAACTCCTAAGATGAACATTGGTTTAATCCTCCAAAACTCTAGCTCAATCCACTAAATTCCATCTGAGTTTTCCCTAAGTTTTTTGTAGTGTTCTTATAGAGAAAGGGAGATAGAGGGAAGGCCGGTTCCTTGGTTTCCACCAAGTTCTGAGTTTCTACTTAGTCTATCCTTAGGTAATTAAGTTAATCCCGAGGCTCAGGGTGTCGAAAACATCCTTGAGGGCAAAATGGTAAAATTCCACAGTATTCCCACCTAAGCTTTCTAACCTCAAATATATCTCCAATTATTTATTTCCATAACCCGATAACCTAAATAACCATTCAATACCTTAAATACCCCTTGACTTGTCCCAAGTCAAGTATTAACCACCGTTGTGACTTTCCCGCTAACTAGCTCCCTAGGATCGCCTCAAGTCGCATGCTGCAGATTTACCCACATAATAATGTGGTTCTCACAAATATAACATATAATAACATTTACATTCATATAACCATACAAGCATGCTTATCATATAATCATGCATTAAATTAATAAATTCACACATAAACCAATTATGCCCTCCCGACACACTAATCAAGGCCCTTAAGCCTTATTAGTGATTTTGGGTTGTTACACTATTTTACACTCATATTTGTATTTAATTATACATGTCATTTATCACGAGGATCCAATATTATTGATGTGTTCTTGAATTAAGTATATGTATAATGATATATATACAAGAGGATTTAATTCAAGATAACAATATAACAATTATCTATAATCACTAAATAAAGGAGGAGCTTTATTTAATAAAGATTATAAGTATGGTCTATCTTCTGTTTAAGACAGAACAGTTTATCCGGATTGTTGAGTGCAGCGACACAAAAATATGGAGGTACCATTTACAATATAGAATCTATTGGACTGGGGCATGGTGAAAGAAAGAAATTATGATAATCTCCGTTAAAATATAGAAGTTCAACATTCATCAATCGATGGTCGTTTGAGACTTGACCTCAATCTTGAAATGAGTAATGAACTCCTATTTGTGCTTTTATGACTTTTGACCTATCAGGTAAGGTTCAATATTCCTACGACAGAATTCCTAATATCTTAGAGTCATAGAACTACAAGTGGCTGGGAACATATTTCACACATATGGAATCTACTCCTTACTTAAATGAAAGCAGATTAATATTCCTTTTAGTGTTGATTGGGGGCTTGAAATAGAGCGCTCAATTTCTGTTAGTGAACAAAAATTTCATTCAATAATTAAATTTATAGAATAATATTCATTAGAGAATCAATGGAATTAATTGATAAATGCATAATTAGAGAGGTTAACGAACACTAAGACCTAGATTTAATTATGAACAACTAGCAGAGGGTCATAACTCATGTAATGACTAAATAAATAGACAACTTTATCAGTATATCTTCTAATAATATAATATTGTAGTTTTGAGAGTTCAACTATGAATTTCTAGTGGAATAGTTCATAGTTAATAAATTAATAAATAGAACTAAGAGTAAGTGAAATTAATTAAATTAGTGGAACTTAGAACTACGGGTCCATACTGTCCCCATATTAGCTCGATAACACAGAGGTAGGATTTGGTATTAAAAGTGTTGCCTGTGATTTCATCATTGGACACGCGGCACTCATTAGAGAAGTGATTTGGCTCCTGGAGAGCTAATGAAGTCTTGCAGAGCTCGCCTAGATCCCCTTGGAGCGTAGATTCCTCCAATGCGTTATTATCCGTTTCCAGGTGTGGATGTCTTCAAGTTAGGCCACGTCCCACGGACATCTGTTATGGTCCTCCTGTCTTCTTGATAAATTAGTCCTCCAAGCCTAGGAGTTTGTCGTAGGGACCTGGAGGTAACGCTAGATGTTAGTCGCAGTAGCTTTGAACTGCAAGCGACCATCTAACATCTTTTTATGCCTCAAGTAGTGGTGTCGACCCCGTACACTCGACAATTGACATGTCCCAATGCACCGCTTGACATGGGAAACATTAAGTTGCGTTCTATCAGTGTCAGGGGGCGTGCCTCCTGTAAAGAAGTGGGTTGTAACCTACAAATTGGGCCCTGTGTGATACGCTTGGGCCCACCACCTTAATTAGAGCACCCGAAGGTGTTAATTAGCATTAAACTCCCAAATGATGGGGAATATTTGTAATATATATAGATTAAGGGAATTAATTTCCCCTCATCCACTATAAATAGGGATAGGGCATCCATTGTAAGGGACTTTTGGCTTTTAGACATTTGATCCCACTTTTTTACTCAAAGCAACATACACACTGCCTGAGAAAACCTCCATTGAAGCATGCCATCTCAAGCTTCAAGAACACTGATACTAAATCCTCGTGGACTAGGGTTGTTTATAACCTGAACCACGTAAAATTTGTCTCTTACTTGCATTTATTTAAGTTATTGTTTAATTAGTTGATAGTAAAAAAGACAGTCAACAAAAAGGAAATGATTAAAAATAATAAAGTAATATTTTTAATCTCGCAAATTAATATTATTTGTGAAATAATATTTAATGGAAAATAAAATTATATTGATAATTTTGTGAAACTAATTTAATCATATTTAGTTTTGTGGTATAATTGTATACTACATAAACTAATATGATTAAGGCCCAACAAATAGCATTTTATAGAGATAAAATACCACAGGGCCCATAGCCCTGTAGTTGGTGCCAACTGTAGCTCAAATGGATTATGGCCCATGCATAGGCCCAATGAGATTAGGGCTAGGTCATCTTTTTCTTGTCATATAAATAGAACATAACATCAAGAGAGCAGATAAGACATCAAATGTATTTCACGTTATTTTCCAAGAGAGAAAAATAGAGAAATTTTTTCTCTCAATATTGTGAGAAGAGCACTTTCTCATGTGTTGAGATTCAAAAGTGTGTTCTTGTGTATCCTACCAAATAGCATAGACACCACCCATTTCATTCTCTTTGTGCGAGGCATAGTATGGAAGATGGTGGGTTAGGAGGCTAAGACGTTATTTGATTTATGCATGTTCTACATCTAGAAGGTATTTGTAATTTTCTATTTTATTTAGATTCATGTCGCATGAGAAAGATCTCATTCTAGTTATGATTCCTAGAGTGATTCATTCTTATGCTTTAATAATTGTTGTTATAGCATTAAAATATTATTACATGCTTCTGCTGCACTGTCAATCACATGATCAAAAACCAACATGTACATGTTCTAATATTTTTTTAGGGTGTCTTGCAACTAGGCTATAGTCTCCAGCAAGCCAAAGCTAAGAAAATTGAAGTGCAGATCGACAACCTAGAGGAAGAGAACAACAGTCTTCTCAAGAAGTTGTGAAAGGTTATTGTTGAGTTAATTGTGACCAAGAATTCTCTTGAGAATGAATGGGAGCTCTAGTCGAAGGAAAAGAAGGAGTTGGAGAAAAAGGCGGTTGAAGTTGTTGCTAAGACCAAGTAAATGTATGTCGAGTCCGTATTCAACTGCTTCCACTTATTCTGGAAGCATAATTAGGAGGTCAACTTTTCATACTTGCTCGAACAACTAAGGAGTTCTGAATTAGCCAAGTGTCTTAATCGACACATCCTTGAGAGCTCAATTCCTGGCGAGGAAACCATCCTTCAAGAAGAGAATGAAGATGCGAACGACCAAGGCCAAGATGTCGACCAACCAGCTTCTATTAACCCTGCTGCAAAATAATTTTTTTAATTAATTTTATGTAATTATTTATGAGCACCAGGGCACTACTATCCATAGTGCAAAGACAATATGCAGCTCGTGCAACATTTTAGTATTATCTATGTATGTTTTAATCTTCCTTAGACAATGTGTTGCTCGTGCATTGACCAATTAAAGCATAATACTTTATAAATTTCTTATTTTAGAAAAAATATTCTAAGTATTTATGGCATGCTTTACTTCTTATTTTGCTCGTGTCCTTATACATATATAATAATATGTCTTGCTTTCCTTATTACCTTATATGCCCCCAAGTGTTCGAGGAGCTTGAGGTCCTTAGTCACTTGCCAATTGACTAGACTTGTTCAAACATAACTTACTTGTATTAAAATTGAAATTTATATATACAACATAAAACACACACACACACACACACACACACACACACACACACACCTAATTAGAAAATACTTGTGAAAAGACACAATTATATGGCAATAAATTGATTGTGCTTCGAACAGTCCCTTTTATTAACTCGTAAAATATGAACAATCATGTCTTATCAAAATAAATTTGTACAAGAAACCATTGTCAAATAATGGATGGTTTTTACAACTTATAAGCGACTAATCAGAGTTCGACCACCCATTTTTCTAACTATACACAAGTTATACATGACATATAAGCCACCCCTCTAAAAGTGGTGTTGATTGGTAATATTTTCAAAGATTCTTGCCATTCCAGTATCGTGGAATTAGTTCCTTGTTGAGTCGTGCTAACTTGTATGTTCCAGGTTGTAGTATATCTTCGACTTGATAAGGTCCTTCCCAATTTAGTCCTAGAACCTCTGCAGCCTGGTCTCATGTATTTAGGAAGAATCGTCTCAGTACCAAATCTACCACTATGAATTTTCTATTTTTGATTTGTGAATTAAAATAGCGAGTAACTTTTTGCTGGTATGTTGCCACTTTATATTGGCTTGCTATCTTTTTCCTTCAATTGGATCCAAAGACTCAACTAGTAGTTGATGGTTTTGATCCTAGTCGTATGTAAGTAATCTATGTGATGAGGGAATAGGCTCGACATGTATCATGGTGTTATTGATTTTATCAACCTCACTCAAGAGCACGTATCGTAACAAGTAGTATATTAAAATCGATCCCACAGAGACTAATTTTTAAGTTGTTAATTACCAAGCATGATTTTTCTTTCAATCTAAGTCAAATAATATTTCAAGAAAATAAAGAAAAGTAAATAAAGTTTCAAGAAAGTAAACTAATTGCAAATCAAGAATTCAAATCATCAATAAAAATCTAGGTCAATAATTTCCCCCTATGTTGTTCCATAAGAATTTTCATTATCTATAATTTAATGTTCTAATTGTTAGTCTATGGTTCCTAAGTATTCACAAGGTTTTCCCAGATGACAAGTGAATCTAAGTGTGTAGGCATATAAGATATAGAGGAAAAATCTTAGACTCTCTTGATGTTCTCAATGTTGGGGATATGGCTAAACACACAACTTTGAATGTTACAATTCAAGTAAACAAACCCAACATAACCTAGTTCACAATAAAGGAATATCACAAATAAGAACAAGTGATAGAAGGGACAATTGGAGAGAATACCCTTAGTTACATAAAATCATAAAGACTATGATCTTATGTGAATCAATGGAGATGACAAAGGCTTGACACAAATTGAATTATTTGTCCAAACATCTCTGTTCCTTGCCTCCCCTTAGAGATTGCTTGAAGCTACTACAAGTTGGAGTGAAATTGAGATTTACAAGCCTTAATCTTCATGCAAGTGTAGTTTTCTTGATGAAGATCTTGGAGAAAACTAGTAATCTTGTGAGTTAGAGAGAGGGAGTGGTGAGTGATCAATTCACTAAAGTCTCAAATGAATCCTTTAAATAGTATATGAACCTGTTGGTATTAATTTGAATAAAATCAGATACGCAACAGAAGGGGTGGGGTGGTTTTAAAAAATATTAATACTGAGCCATGATCAATACATATATTTATACATTAAATCAAGAAGAATACCTCTTGTAGCCCATCAAGACTCCTGGAGTCTTTTTGTATAATCAAATGATCTTCCTATCCAGCGAAGACTCACACCACAGTCTTCCAAGTCATTCCTCAAACACACAAGGACAAGTGTGGGCACATAAGATTCCTTGATTTGATTATTTATGCTCTCTAGATATTCTCAACACATGAGATCTAGAGAGTTCGGAGAAGAGATAAGGTTTTTAGAGAGCTCTAGAAAATTTTCAGGCTTAGAAAATTTTTGTCGATAGTTTTTCTGACTGATACGTCTCATTCAATTGATTAAAAAAATCGTATATATCTTTTTAAATTTATAAAGATAATAAAATAATTTTATTTTCTTTCAATTTATTTAACTCATAACTGATATGTTGTAATTTTATTTTTATTATTTAATTTAATCAAATTAAAACAATAATTAAATAAACAAATAATATTTGAAATCCAAAATTTAAATCCTAGGGACACACGGTACATTTGTGTGTGCCACACATAGTGTCCCTAATTTTTCTCATTTGTTTGTTTAATTAAATTTAAGACAATATATTTATTCCGAAAAATAATATAAATATTATTTCAAAAATAAATATCAGTTAATTCAAAATTAACCTTATCTTAATTTATCAGTTTGAATAATTATCTTATACTAAGATAATATTAAACTTGTATATAATATTAATCCAAACACTGATTAATTTTAGTTTCAACTAATATAAAATTTTTAAAATAAAAAAAATAGTTAAATAATTAATTACACATAATTATCACTTAGCTCTGGAAAATTAATTCCTTTGCAATTTATTCATTTTCTCCATTAATCTTACCTATGACATCTTTACCCTTGACAGTGTAGGATAGAAGCGACTCGAGGACCATGGACCTATAATACTAAACTCCAATAAACTAGACTATTAGTTAAACTCTTTAATTAAATAATCTTATTTATTAATTCTATTATTTCTCCACTATAAATTTGGAATTGCACTCTCAGTAATTATAAAATTATATTTACAGAGTAATCTCTTACAGTCCATTGATATAATCAATATATGTAAATCTGTCTTCCAATTATTAGTCGCTAATTAGAGCTGGTCAAGAATTATCGTTTTACCTTTCTAATTACCTCTTGTTCCTTAAGTACTATTAATTCACCAGTAAATAATTGATCTATAATCATATTATAGATTTGAGCTCAATAACTATTCAGTCCCAGAATTAACCCTTAAGGGAGCCAATATTCGATCCGCCAGGAAAGCATGAATTTCAGTATTGTAAAATCATGTCCCCAGCCATTCAAGCTATTGAATCTCCAAAACAAAAGTCACTAGCCTCATTATATTAAGAGACCCTAACGAATTAACCAAAAGATCCAATAAACATGAACAAGAGTTCATGACTACTCAAAATTTAGACTGATCTACAAATGATCATCTTTTAAGATATGAATTAAATCTTTATGTTAACCGGTAAGTTTATAAATAAATTAATTCACATTGCTCTTGTCATATTTAATCATAATTATATAAAGTACATTTACCAGGATGTCTATTCACATCAATAATCTGAATCTAGATGATCTACATTCAAACATATGGTTTGTAAACCATACTAGCAACAATTGTTTAAAAATTTCGTACTTTAATATGTTGTTTACTATTTTATTCATTATATAAGATCATATTTTCATAAATGAATATGGAATTTTCTAATATTTATATATAAATTATTCAAACAATAATTTTAGTAATCAAATATAATATAATTGTACTTTTATTTAAATCAATAAATTATCTTTTCACATTATTTTAGGGCACTAACCCTAATAAAACCATCATTAGTGTCAACCAATGATATTAGAGAATTTTAAACTATGTTTTGGAGCCAAAATTACGTAATTGTATGGTCACGTACAGATCGCCTAGGCGATGCATCACCTGTTTGGGGGTTTTTATCCCGAGTGATATGTCGCCTCCCACAGGCGACGCAATGCTGATACCTCTAGAATAACATACCCAAACTCGCCTCAATATGTCTCCAAATGCCTCCAAATTTTTGGGTACTCTTATATACTCCAAAGAAATACTTTGAACCAAAAAGATAATTTATTGATGCCTATACCATAAGTCATCCTGCTCATGTTGACTTTAGTGAAATTGTTATGGTTTTTGCACCTCTTTGTGCCTAACAAATTTTACTATTTAACCAATCCTAACAATCCACCACTTGGTTAAATACATCATCTTTCTCTAGCTCGAATGACATATTAGTACATAAAATTTTTATGGTTGAATAAAATGACTATGTATGTACATATATATAAAATCTTACTTATTATGATGTGCAGGAATATAGTTGCCAATTAGCCATTGGTTCGCTGTCCAATATTGTTGCATCGGGTAAACTTGTTGACAAAGGGCCAAGTAACAACTACCAAGTGGTGGTTATTGATGTTATTAAGCTGGCGAAACTTTTTTTTTTTTTTTGCATATCCAGATCATAATATGTACATAGTTATTCAGGCTATTGACATCTTATATCATTGTCTAAGAAATTGATCATCATATCTGATGATATACATGAATAGGTGATGTATCGTGCTTATATAATTATATAAACTATTATATTTTAGTTTTTTTGTAAGATTTTTAATTATTAATATTATTTTACAGGCTTGTTCTAGAAGAAAGATCAGAATGACCAATTGCTTCTTCAACACAACGACCACGAGAAAGGATACTGTTGAGATTGGTTAAGATGTTTACACATTGAGGTGCAAAACACTTAACGATTTTCACTTAAAGAGAAGTGAAAATATGATATTGTGTAGAAGGCATATAAAAGTGACTTTTATGGGTCTAAAGTGATACAATGAGGCATCCAAACATTCCCAAAAAGTTTGGTAGCATTTGGAGCAATTTTAAGACCATTGGAGGGGTTTAAAGTAATAGAGGGTGGTGATGCATCACCCCCTAAGTGGCTTAGCATCGCCAAAATGCAAAGGGCTTCAAAAGCCCTAGCAGGCTACATATCGCTAGCAACTACGTCACCTTCATGCAAGCGATACATTGCATGGGCAGTCTTTTAGGGTCGTACAGTTTACGTAAAATGCTCCAAATGATGTGTTTTAAATGCTCTGATCCTATTAATTAGACTAATGATGACGCCTACACTATAAATATGAGTTATTAGAGTTGTAAAGTCTTGATCACACTTTCCAACTCTCTCTATAACCTTTTTCTCTCTCTAGCTTTCTAAGACCAAAGTTTTCTCCAAGAAACTCATCTAGCTTTGCTTGACTTGCATGAGTTTTAAGGCTTGTTCAATCCCAAATCTCATTCTACTTAGTTGAAGCTTCAAGCAATAAGGGAAGACTTGGAATATAGATTTTGGACAACAATATTCTTATTGTGTATAAGCCTTAGAAGTTCCCCAAGTTTGAAGATTCAAGTTTCTCTAAATCAAAGGTTGTATCTATCTAACCCTAACTTTATTTTGTGTTACTCTATTGTGTTTTCACTGTTAGTATTGATGATTAAATATTTCTAAATCCATCTTATCATCATTTAATTATTTAGTTTATTATATTCAAGATTGACATTCATATCATGAACATGTTTATTTGATTATCGAGAATTATATTCATAGTTTGAATTTGGGTCTTGATTAACATGTAGGGTTTAGAATATTGCTTTATTCTCATTATTCATTGTTGATTTGCAAAGAGTAAAATCATATATTCCCAACAAATACAACATTTATGTGATCCTCTGACACAACAGACTAGTCCTTTGGAACAAATATACAATATGGTATCTTGTTGGGATAACGAAGACTGTGTCAATCCAAGCATAAATGATGATGTATTTAGTAAGGATATGTCAAGTCTTTACATATGCAAAGATGACATACTTCAATATGTTCGATTGGACAAAGAATTTGCATGTTCTACATGAGGTATCTCATAATTTTTTTAATTTAACTTTCTTATTTGATTTATTTTAACAACAAACTTCCCTAATAATATATTTTACTTTTCTTGAATAGGTTGGTATAAAATTTTGTGGTAGAACAAGGCCGCCAAAGTAAATTTTTATTTGTCAATCCTAATAATGTAGTCACTAGAGGAAGTTCATTCCAAGACTATGTTTAAGGTCTGTTTAAGCATTGTCATCAATTAAAATCAAATGAGCAGCTTATGCTTGTCCCTTGGAACCATGGGTAAGTTCAAAAGTTTGTTAGGTTGAATTATATCTAGTATTATTTTTCTTATGTAGTGACCACTGAATGTTGATTATATTGGCCTCAAATTCATATTACGTTTGTTGTTATGATCTGATGAACTCAAAACTTGAAAATCGTGAAGAAATTATAGTAGTAATAGTTAATGCTTTCAACTTTTTTCTCACCAATCTACCGAAACCTCTTGAGATCCTAAATGATATAGAAATTGTCCAACCAAAAGTAACTACAACTTTAATTATTCAGAAATTCTAGGCTTGAATTTTACTAATAATCATTTATTTAATTGTTTAACCTTTCATTTAAATATTAGTTTCCACAACAACCGGAAAATGTGGCATGCAGATACTATATGATGAGGATGTTGAGGGATTACATTGAACATCCACGTCCTAGACGTTACTTGAAGAAATAGGTATGTATATAAATTTATCAAAGTTCACAATTTATCTATCATTAACCTATATATAATCAAACAATAAATAGTTAACTAATATATTTTACTTTAGATTTTTTGTAGCTAAACACTAGGACATATACAATAACACCGATTGATGACATGCGACAACATTGGGCAACTGATATGCTATCGATAGTTCAAAGTCATCGTCCAAATTATTAGGCTTATATTGTTAATTTTTTTCTTGCATATTATGTCTAGCTAGCTAGTGTAATATTTGTGTTGACTAGTTTTTTCGCTATTAACTAACTAAAATAAAGCTTAAAGAAATCAGAGTAGAGACATAGAGATTTGCATGGTTCTCGTTATGAATAAACCCTAGTCCACGAGTCACTTGTATTAGGATGATAAAAGCTTGGAGGTAGCAAACTTCTATGGGGTTTCAGGCAATGTTTTGGCAATGCTCTGAATACAAAAAAATCTCAGATCCTTTACAAAGTGTGCCCTAGCCTTATTTATAGATGGCTAAGGGCAATTAATTCCTTAATGAGTGTTTATTATAATCATTCTCCCTTAATGGGATATTAAATGGATAATAAATGATAAATTCCTTCTGGTGTGTGTTGGTGGGCCCTAGCATATCTCAATGGGCCCAATTACGAGGTTTCAGTCCACTACTTTTTGGGGGGTAACACGTCCCTGACAGTGTCAGAGGGTAGCTGTACATTTTACCATGTCAAGTGGCATCGTGAGACATCCTGCTTGTCGCTTGTATGGATTCGACACCACAAATTATGCAACAGTGAATGTTAGCTTGCTGCTTGTGGTCCAAGGTTGCTATGATTGACACCTGTCAATTCTACTCTACGCTCGGAGGAGGAATCTCACAGACCTGGGGGATTTGAATGGAGGAAATGTGAATTGGAGTACATTCTGCACGTAGCTCTCGGGAAGTAGCTTCCCACGAAAACGTAATCCTCTAGAGGTGGATAACGATGAATAAAGGCAAGACTTTCCTTCTCGAGAACTATAGGCGAGCTCCAGGGGACTTAATTACCTTCTGTGAAGGCTTAATTACTCTTAATGCATGTCACGTGTCACCTAGTGAAAACATGGACAACAATTTGTAAATTTTATATGTGTAACAACAAATATTACTTTTTTTTTTTGTATATTTATATATACATATTTAACAGCATATTATATATACATTTTGGTTTTTATTAATAAAAATCCATAATTTAAATTTGTATATAATTTAAATTTTCCAAACCACAAAATTAAATAAATTAAGTTTGCATATATAATAATTCAAATTAATATATTAAAAATATTAAATAATTAGTTTTTTTATTTTCTACCATGAAGAGACTTTGAATACTCCCTTTGAGAGATGTCATATCTCCCTTTTCGAGTCATCGCATAACTATTTATGATGGAACGACATTGAATGTCTACGATGTCTTCCCCATGTAACTATCAAACTCTTATTTTATTGAAGTGCATTTAGGAATTACAATTCCTTCAATATGGAAGCTATCAAACCTCGGTAATTATATTGCTTCTACATATTCCTAATTGATTGATTACTCAAATCCCAATTAATTCCTATAGTAATTACCTTCATTTACTAGTTTTATCCTACACTTATAAATATGCGTTCTTTTACTCATTCACATCACATCAATATTCTTGAAAGAAAAAAAAATCGTTTCAATGAGAATTACTCTAATTTTTCTCTCTCTTTATGTTCTCTGTATTAATTATACTTTATTTTATATCATTTGTTAACTAAGAATATTTATTATAAAATATTATAATAATAAATAATTGGCTAATAACGAATACAATTTAAATACATATAATGTCTTCACTAATAAAATTCTTTTGATGTCGCTTGATATTGAGGACTCTATTGAGCAATAAGAGAATAATTGCAATGATGATTTAGTGACTTTTTGGGTATTAATGAAGTACTTGTCCTTATTAATATATAGAATATAATAGAATTAGATTAAAATTATAATTTCCTCATCAAACAAAGGCATAGACTTGGACTCATGAGAGCAGAACATTGTGACACTAATTTTTTCATTGTAATTAACCCTTAAAATGATGAAAAGTTTAAAGTTAAACGATCATACTTTTTATTAATATAGAGTATAGTATGTTTATGTCCAGGTGAATAAAGATTAACTTAAACTTTTATCATTGTTATAGGCTATAATAAAGTGTTGTGTGTATTATATACAAAATAATATATTATATACATGTTTTTGTTTTTTAAAAAAATATTTGCATTAAATATACATACCATAGTAGTGCTTTTTTTTAACCTTAGGATTCCGCCATTTATGGATCTTATTGGTAGGGAATAAAGGCGCTACTTGGACCAATGTTCTCAAAACTTGGTCTCTATTTTATATGCAAAAGTTCCTTTTCTTCCATAAAAACGGTATAACGATTATAAAGTAAGCAATACTTTATATAGGGATTCTATGGACCAAACTAAGCATTACTCGAAAAATCAAATGAATGAAAATCATGACCCTTTCCCCCCCCCACCCCCCCACACTTTATAAAGATTCTATGATGTTGTCAAACCTTAACACTTAATAGTGATATGTTAGATCACAGCCTTGTATTCTTAAAATTACAGACCGAGTTGAACATGTTACTCTTTAGTAATACCATGCTACCTATTCATAAGCTACACAACAATATGTCAACTGTTCTATTTTGTATATAAAGATCATAATCGATTAAATCAAGTAAATCCACAAAAATTGTAGAAAAGTAGAAATCAAACTATGTATTTGCTATTTTATTAGGATTTCAGTTTCACTTTTGCATAGATCTTTAGAACAATAAGCTTTCTTGCTTGCTGCCGTACTTATACACTTATAATAAATAATAATAAAGAAAAAGAAGAATGAACTAAAGAAACCTGTCACATATTAATTTTCTATACCAATTATTTGCAACATCTCCAACAGAAGTTTCTCCATCTAGTGTTCTCTTTCAGTTTGTATAACCTCCTAAGTAGCTGTAGTAATATTCATCAACTTGAGGTGAACTAAAATTATAAAAAAAAAAAAGGAAAGAAAAGAAAAACGAAATTCTTGTTGTATCAATCAATCCCTGGATTAGTCATAGAATTCAGTCCTATATCTCTATACTTCATGGCTGTTTGGAGTATCTAAGTAACCGTTGATATGCTGCTCCCTATGGCCTGCGCGAACGGACTCTCTGGAAGATTTACTCCTTGGCTGCTTAAAGGAAAGAACGAACACTAAAAGAGGGAGCACAAAAAAGAAGAGAAAAGTATATTGTGAATTACTAGAACTATAGGCGGTTTACCTGTCCTGATGATCGCTATAATTAGTACGAATATGCCCAAGTCTAGTTTCCTCAATGTTGGAAGAGTTGTTTAAAGCATCAAAAAAGTAACTAAAACCCTCAACAGTTGGGAATTCAGCTTGTTCAGCACCAGCTACACAGCAGCAACATAGATGAATTCAAAGTAGTCAAACATCTTTTAGCTAGTTATTAAGGCAAAACTTCGGTTCATATTCAAAGTGCAAGGCAACAAACCATCTGGAATCTTCAACTCATCCATTGAGTAGCTATATATGGAGTGATTAGACAAGCTCTTGGCTGCATAGTTCATTTCTGAAAAGCATCTTCTGTCAACCTCAAAAGCTTGCTCATTGTCCGACATTGAGGGCTTCCTAAAGAAGCTTGAATCATCATATACCCTTGGCACTTTAAAATCAGACAAGCACAAATTGCTTAAGATACGAGCAAACAAAAAAAGAAAAAAAAAGTTGATATATTGGAAAAATAACAGCATTTTACTCACACAATGGAAGGTCGGACTCTCTATCTACAAAGTTTGAGTTGCAGCACATAGGATGCAACATTTTTTCTTTCCTGCAAAGTAGAGGATACTTGAACCATAAAATATAGTGAAAACCAGGGAGTCCAATTATGTTTTCACAAAAAAATTCTAGAAGGGTGTTCCTCTTTCCACTAAGCACAATCATGCTAAGTCAAGTAGTCAAGTTAATCTTCGTGGGACCTACCTAGTAATACGGAAAAGTTTATTGGCTCTCAGTGATTATAAAATATAAAAACATTCCAAGTGGAAAAGGAAGGATTCATTGATCGAGACAAGGGAATAGAAGCCAAACCAGAGAAATGAAAATGCTCCAAGTCAAATATTCTAAAGCCCGAATAGTACGTTTTTTAATTTGAGAAATAAATAAATAAGTCAGCATGTTATGTTAGTGCTACATTTTTCTAGTAATGACCTTCCCTGTCCCACATTGTCAAGTTCCACCATTTATGGCAAATGATTTGTCATTATGAAAAAGTAGATTCAAAGGTATATTTGAAAACAAGCTCCAACAAACAATGGTAAGTAGCCAAAAAAAGGAGAAACAAAAGCACAGAAAAGTTTAAGTTTATGACATGTTTGAGATAATTTATGAAGCCAATTGCACTAATTTTACAAAGTAGTTGCAAAAGCCGAACATGTGATTTCCAAATTAATACTACATATGAATGCCAATGGAAACAATCTTGGATCTATATGCAACTATGATGAATAAAAGACCCAAAAAAGTCTGCAAGAACATAAATGTGACCAACTTACTTCACCTTCAATCTAAAAATTTATAAAAATCTAACCTATCAACAAGCCTCGACTTTTCCCGGTAAGGTTTCACTAAAACACGAGCACCACAGACAAAATGAGGATTCCCCTTTCCCAGAATTTCCTTGACTGTCTCCTGGTAAACAAAGGTAACAAAGCCAAACATTCTCTTCTGTTGGCATGGAATCCTTACATCCTGAACAGGCCCATATTTGCTGCAATGGAAAAAAAATGAAGCACCGCGTTCTAATCATTAGGGGTAAAAAAAACGAGTTAGCCTAAACAAAAAAACTGAGACACCCTTACCAGAAATAATTAGAAACATCTTGCTCTGTGAAGGTACTCTCAGCAGGAAAAGTAAGATAAATCTGTCGAGAACCAGAAACAATTCCACCAGGTTCATTTTTGTCACCACCATGCTCTAGATATCTAGGGGCATCTTCTGCCAATATGACTGAATGCTGACCATGAGGCCTGAATATATCAACTTCAAACATGAGAAATACTAGCAAACAATATAATGATGAAGGATGAAATAAAAGACCGAAAAATCACCTATCAAGGAGACGAATACTGTTCTTCAACCGAGCTAGGAGCTTTGTAAGACTGTAACCTGTCTTACCATGCCTTTGGCTTTCTGTGAGGTATCCTTCGGCCTGAAGAGACCTCCCATATTTCTCATAATACATCATTGGCAAAGAGGCAATAGATACCGGACACCCTCGCCTCGATCTCAGAAGCTCAGTTATCTCCATCTCCAGCTTCTCAAGAGAACCAGGAGAGATAGCATGGTCATCATTTGAGAAGTCAGAGAAAACATGATGATGAGGAAAGCTATCGGGCGAGTGATGGCCATGATAGTACTTACAGTTGCTTCCATGCTTACAAAACCCCTTGTTAAAATAATGACAAATCTTAACAGGAAATTCAGGCAAGCTTGGAGACCTTCGACTCTGCCTCAAACCCAATGCAGGCTCAGTGTAGTAGTAATTGCTAACATGGTCTGCACTAACAGAGCTAGCGGATTCTAGTGAATCTTCTAGTCTCAACAACTGCAGTTGGTTTTGAAGATGAAAATCTTCAGCAACTGAGTCAGGATACAGTGGCTGCAGGTCAGCTGCAGACAATTGATGATCCCAATAATGATTGGGGGTTATGAGAGTTGGTGGAGGGAAAGCAGCCCTTGCTGAAGCAGGAGTGTAGGAAGTAAAGTGCAAAGGATGGTCTGAAAGAGGTTGTTGATTAGCCTGAGAAGGCGAACTAGGCGATGGTTTCGATAATCCTAACTCAGTTTTGGCTTTGTTGACTAAAGAATGTATCAAGTTATCAGGGCCAAAAGCCAGCCGGATCATCTCACGATCCCCATTGTCTTGAAGCAAAAGATAGCCAATAATCTTGGTGACAAGTTCAGGCTCTAGTTCTCGAATTCTACTAAATACTACTCTTGTAGAATCTGAAAAATCCATCTTAAATCTAAATCCTGGAAGTGAAAATCTATTAGAGGAGCACATCGAGGTATTCAGGCAATCCATAAAATTGAGTAAATAGCCCACAAAGAAGAGTTTAAAGTTGTCTGATAGCAAAATATATCATAATGTGAAAATATATTATGCAAAAAAAAAAAAAAAAGGGAAATAATAAACCAAATATGTGACACATCAAATTAACTTCACCAATTACAGACTCGATTTTGTTGTACAGAGAAAAAAGAATGAGTATAGGAATTGTTTTACCATAAAAGGGAAACTCAATACAAACAAAGAAACACAGCAAAAATTACCAGTTCAAGAAAAACACAGCATTCGCATAATAAATCAGCATTTATTTTAATAATTCTCTATACGCGTAATTATAAACCAATAAACTCCAAAATGGAACATCTTCGCTCATTAAAGGCTGGAAATGAAATTTTATTCCGAAAAAGAATATTTAAAAAAAATTGTTGACTTCTTAAACAAGAATTAGTTTTTTACTCGAACGACTTTTTAAATGGTGCGGAAATGGTAAGAAAGAATTGTAATTGAAAATCAGATTGCACTGGAAAGAAAACAATAATAATAATAATAATTAAAAAAAACTCAAGAATGAAGATAAAAGAAAATAAAATACTATATACGATATGAAGATAACCGGAACTGAGTATAAATACACAAAACAAGAAAAGTCAAACCACAAGAACTGTAGTGAAAAATCCGACATAATGTCACGATACTACTACATTTTTCAGAGCCAACTTTTGAAAAAAAAATCAGAAATGAGATTAAGAGAACACTATAATCTCAAGCACTCAAACTATAGCTTTATATTCCCAGACAAAAAAAAAACAAAAAGATTTTTCAGAAATATTCTATCCTCTAGAATTATCAAATAAAAAAATTCCAGACATGTAAGAACTCTGTAGCCATGATTTTAAAAGACACAGACATATATATATTGAAAAAAAAAATCACCCATTTTGTAAAACTGGAATAATATTTTAGTATAATGGAGAATAATTATAGAAAGAATGGAATTGAAAAGAGAAAAAGAAAGAATAATGGGTTGAAGAGGTTTTTGAGAAAAGATTGAATTACCCACCAAATATCTTAAACCTGAGAAGATGAAAGAAAGCCAAATCATCAACCAATCGAAGCCCTCAGAAACTCCATGATTACTTAATCACTTTTTCTGTGTTCTCTCTTTCTTCTTCTTCTTCTTCTAATGATCCATGTTTTGTTTTCCCTTTCTTTGTTTTGTCTCTTCAATTCCTCTATTGTGACACTAACAACACTCCTCAGAAAAGCAAATTGACAGAAAGGATAGCTTTAAAGGGCGCCTTGTCTTTAGTTCAAATCAACAAACGTAGATATACACAAAATATTTATTTTATTTTCTATATATTTTTTTATACCTCTTTAAAACTCACATGGAAAAAGTAAACAAATTTTATATGTATTATTCAATTAACTAAGTGTTTAATTTCTATTTAAGCTTACTCTTTTCGGTCGGTTGTCACTTATATACCTTAAATATTAACAGTTGTACTTGTTCTCACAGAAAAAAGCGGGAATATATATACCTTATATATAAATCTGCCTGGATTTCCCAAATTCCACTGAAATATTAAAAATAACATTCTTTTATCATTATGCTTCATGGATAATAAAAACAAAATAATTTTCAAAATATATTTGTGATGGTGGATATTGATAAATATGTCTATAAAGTTTCAACTTTGAAGCGAGATTCTAAGGTTTGCGCCGTAATTGTTTGGAATTTGTTTGTCAGAGTAAAAATAATGAATTATAGAATATTTCATTTTTTTAAACCGAAGATTTAGAATATTTATAAATGGAAAATATTAAAAAAAAAGTTTATCATAAAATTTTAGAAAATATATTTTTTAATTATTTTTCTAATAATGGCAGGTGTAACACATTGGCACAATCACCGAATCACATTTTCAGTCATTCAAACAAAAAGAATCCTTAAACTCATAACAACTCAGAATAGCAAGCAATTTTTGTACCAGTACGGTGATACTTGTAATTATTACGAATCATCTAATAACACCAATTATGTACTTTTTGAGATTTTTCTAATTGCAAAAAATAGTTAAGGGACCATATCGTCATTTCGTAGGTTGGGTAAAGTATACGTGGCTCACATGCAGCGATGGATGGACCCACGAGAATCAGAGGAACGGCTGTGATTGAAACTTGAAGTTAGAGTTTGGACTGCAAAGTGTGATGTAATTAGATATGCATGCTAGTCACGTGTCAACTCAGTCAGCCTTCTCACCGAAGGCTTTTGCTATTTTGTGGAGGATAAATATTAGAATTAGACTCCACAAAATCATAACCGCTCGATGTACTTTTTCTCAGTTTCAGTTTCTTAGTCCGTGATTGGTGGTTATAATTGTTCGTCTTTTCTATTTTATTTTTTAATTATATATTTGAATAATTTCGATTCTTTTTTTTTTTAAAACCATTTAACTATAATACGAAACATTCTCCTATATATCTTCAACTAATTAATGCCCCAATTATTTAATTTTGCCTAAAACAATATGTATTTAACTTCTATATATCTCTACCTGAGGCACAGGATTTAAGAAGTGAAAGATATGAGAATATACTTATTTGGTACCTTATGTTTTTGCAAAGTATTAATTTGGTACTCTCTATTTTTAATAATGCTCATATGGTACTCTATATTTTAAAATCGTACATATATGGTACCCTGTATTTTAAAATCGTATATATTTGGTACCATAAATTCAGATTTGACAGATAAAATTTTGTCAATTTAATCAAACTGTGTCAATTATATAAGTTACAAATTTAAATTTAATTACATAATTACATATAATTGATGACAGTTTGATCATATTGACAAAATTTTATCTATCAAATTTGAGTTTAGGGTAGCAAATATGTACAATTTTAAAATACAGGATATCATATGAGTATTATTGAAAATAGAGGTACTAAAATGATACTTTGCAAAAACATAAGTTACCAAATGAGTATATTCCCGAAAGATATTGGTTCTTTTTTCTTTTCATTCTTAAAGACTTTTGTTCTTCTAATAATAAAATTTAATAAATATTAGGCAAAATAGCAAGCCAAATGTCACTTTTTGCTTTAGGGAAAAGATAACCGTCACAATGGCTAAGCTAAAATTTGACAATGTATTATTATGTGAATTGTGTATATATATATATATATTTATATAAATTGAAGTTTTGGTGAAAGAACTTACTGTATTTACGATATTGTTCGACTTAGATATTACTTAGATTAACAGGTTTTTTTTAAAAAAAAAAAAAATCAAGTAAAAGGATATTTTCAGCCCTTTTAGGACAAAAAAGTGGAGGTCACCGTAAAAGTTAATCAAAAACAAATATCACACCTTATCATACAAGTTTGTTGGACCGTTGAGATTTTATTTATTTATATCTTTTTAACGAAAATCTTTGTATATTACCGATTCAATATCCATTAAAATAGGAAATTATTAGATGATTATTTTGAATGGTTTAGGTAAAATCCTATATAGCATTTTGAAAAATCTATTTGGAGAGAGTTTTGGAATCAGTACTTTGCTCCATCTGAATAGGATATTTCTTGTTTAGTTTATATATATATATATCTACAAAATTAATAATTTTGTTACTAAACAAAAAAAAAAAAGAAAAATCGTTCGGATTTGATGTCACTACATGATTATTTACTTAGAATTGGAATTGCCAATTAATTAAATTCGTTTCATTCTATTCAGTAGCATTGTTTATTAATAGGTAGGGTGAAATTAATAATATAAATCCAATATTTATACTTACACTTTTTTTCTTCTATTTTAAATGAAGTACTTACTGCATAATCATAAAACTTAATATAATTAGTATCAATATTGTCATATAATATTATATTAAAAAAAGTATAAAATTAACCCTTTGTCAAAACAAAAAAAAAACATTTGATTGTTCCCACTTGACAGTTACAGCTTGCTACTAATCTTTTAACTTTCCTATCAGTGCTATTATATGCACGTCTATAATTATTAATAAATACATTGCTTAGTTTTATTTTTAGAATTTATTAATTATTTTTATTAAATTTATATTATTATTATTATATAATTTTAAATAAATAAATAATATTATATAGAGTAAATGGCAGTTAAAATACCAAATGTTTTCAAAATGTTGTACTTTTAAATGCCCAATCTTTTTTTATTTTGCGGTAAATATACTTAATGTCTTCAAAACGTTACATTTTTATATCCAAACTTTTTTTTGCAGTAAATTTATCTAATATTTTTAAAATGTTGCACTTTTATACATTTAAAATTTTTTTTTTTTGAGAAATAATAAGAAAGTGAATGAAAAATATAAAATTTTAGTTATTTTTAGAATTTTAAATTATTTTCACGTTCAAAATAATAAAAAAAATTAAAATTAGTAAAATTAATCAAAATAATTAAAACTTATATTTTTCCTTTACTTTTTTTTAGAAAAAAACTTATATTTAAATTGATAAAAATATATAAGTTGTTAATTATTTTAAATCATTTTTATTAATTTTAATAAAATATTTATTAATGATTAATTTAAAATAGTTATTTTGAGAAAGAATAAAAAAGAGAAAATAATTTAAAATTTAAAAAAGAATTAAAATCCTATATTTTCCCTTCATTTTCTTATTATTTATCAAAATAATACAAAAATAGGTATAAAAGTGCAACATTTTAAACATATTGAGTATATTTACTGCCAAAAAAAAGTTTGGGTATAAAAGTGCAACATTTTGAAGACATTGAGTATATTTATCGCAAAAAAAAAGATTGGGTATAAAAGTACAACTTTTTGAAACATTGGATATTTTAGCCGCAATTTACTCTATTGTATATAAAAGAATAACATAAACATAATAAACGAAAAATTAAACCAAAATATTGTTTATGGTTTTTAAATATATATATATAATATGACAAATGATAATTTTTTAATAAATATTAGTATTATGTATTATCTATTATTGTTATAATGATATTTTATAATATTTAAATTTCTATTAATATAAGTATTAAATATATAGTCGTGTATTAAATATTATTATGATAACAATATATAATCTTAATTTTGTACTAATTATATTAGGGTTTATACTTTTTTGGTCCATGTATTTTTTCCCATTGCCTGTTTGGACCCTGTGTTTTTTCCCATTATCTGTTTGGACCCTGTGTTTTGACAAATTACTTTTTGGACCCTATGTTTTGTAAAATGATTAAAATAGAACTCTAAACCCGATTTTGGTCAATGTTTTCTCAACTAAAATCACAAATAATTTACTAAACTAAAAATTCAGAACAAAAATAAAATCATTCTGCTTAAAAACAGTGTTGTTATATTCAATTTTTTCTTCATCAAAATTGAGTTTAGGGTTCTATTTTAACCATTTTACAAAACATATGGTCCAAAAAGTAATTTGTCAAAACACATGGTCCAAACAAATAATGAGATAAAATACAAGGTCAAAAAATGTATAAACCCATTATATTAATATGAACTCAAATATTATAAAATATTGTTATGATAACATTTAAATTTATATTAATATAGTTATTAAATATCTAGTTTTGTATGATATATTATTATAATAATGATATTTTTTAATATTTGAATTTGAATTTATATTAATATAATTAATAAATATCTATTTTTAAATAGTTTAAAGGTATATTCAATTAAATATTTATAATATTTTGTTAAAGTTAACAAAACAAACTGTTAAAACTAAAAAATTTCGTTATCTACACACTTTTTATATAGAAGTGATTAACATGTAATATTGCAATAATATTATTAAATATTTGTTATAAAATTGAACCAATATCAAAGAAGAAAAGGAAATTATTGCCCCTTCCAAAAACAATTATTGCCCAAAAAAAACAAACAAATAGATTATGGATATATAATATATATATATATATATATGTATATGTATAGATAATTTATGGATAAAACTTAAGTAAATAGCTTTTTTGTTGTTTTTATATTTTTTTCTCTTCCAGACTTTTCCACTTTCATTGTTGTTTTGCATTTTTTTTGGGTAATTAGCGGTTAAAGTCCCTGTTCTTTTATAAGTGTAGCATTTAAGTTTTTTATCTTTTTTTTTGTTGGCAAAAGTTCCTAACGTTACATAATTGATGCACATTTTTTCCAAACAATTACCTGTCCGTTAAAATAGGGACTAAACATGAATGTTAGGGGCTATTGCCACTAAAAAAAAGATCAGGGACTTAAATGTTTCAATTTTGAAAGAACGGGAATTTTAACCGCCAATTTCCATATAATTTTTTTTTTCAGGAAGACCAAATATTCTATAATTAACATATAAAAAAATTCTTAGATTTTTTTAAGGGGCTATTGACTACCCTAGACAAGTTGTGGTTCTACCACTATATAATTCCATTGTTTTAATTACAAAATTAAGATAATTTTTTTTTTGCAATATATGAGTTTCACCATTTTTTTTACATCATTTAAATATTATATCTTAAATTTTTTTTATTAATTAAAATAATAGAACATAATAAATAAAAAAAATAAAAAATTAATAAATTTAGAGAAAGAAAGAAAGACAATTGAATATTTAAGTAAATTATTAATATAAAGGATTTAATAATTTCTAATTTTTTAGGGCTACTTTAAACATTTAAAAAATTATTTATTCAATTCTCTTTCTTTCTCCCTCCAAATTTATTATTTTCTATTATATGAATTAATAAAAATATTTAAAGATATAATATTTAAACAATGTAAAAAATAAAATAAAAAAATTGACGTAATGTAAAAAAAAAATTGTCTTGATTTTGTAACTAAAAACTTAATATGTGATTATATAGTGGTAGAACCAGAATTTGTCTAGGGTAGTCAATAGCCACATAAAAAATCTAAGAAATAATTTTTTTTATATGTTAATTATAGAGTATTTTATCTTTCTGAAAGAAAAAATACAGAAAAATTGACGGTTAAAGTCCCAATTCTTTCAAAATTGAAGGATTTAAGTCCACATTATTTTCTTTTTTGGCGGCAATAGTCATTAACAGTCATATTTAAGCCACATTTTAACGAACGAATAACAGTTGGTGGAAAATGTGCACCGATTATGTAATGTTAGGGACTTTTGCTAGCAAAAAAATAGATAAGGAACTTAAATGCTATACTTGTAAAATATTAGAGACTTTAACCACTAATTATTTTGCACTTTACTATTGCATATATGCTCTATTATATATATATATATATTTTTTTTCTTTCTATTTTTCATATATTAAATGTATAAATTTATGTACAAATATATATATATATATATATGATAAATCTTTATAAGATATATACCCATGTTCAGTACCGAACATATATAACATAAAATAAAATAATTAGACTATACAGGTCAAAATAGATATATCCTAAGCAAAAAAAAATACATATACTTATAAAACTCCAAATTTTTATATTTTAGACCAGAATATATATATATATATATACCATAGACTAAAATATATATACTATATATATATCAAAATAGATATGTTATAAACAAAAGTATATATAATTATAAGAAATCACCAAATTGTTATATTTTATTCCAAAATATATATTCTATAGACTAAAAATAAATATACCATAGACTTATATATATATATACTATATAATCAATATAAATATATTACAAACCAAAAGTATATATATACTTATAATAGAGTACCAAAAATGAATACATTCACTACTATAAAAATTAAATGAAAAGTCACTTAAAAACTGACCAATGGTGTACAACATAACTGACCTATGGTATTCTGCATCATAAATCAATTTCTATTCTATTTTTTTTCTTCATATTAACCTATATTATTTTTTTCATATTAATTTGTGTAGGACCCTCACACTATTGAAATCGAGCACCAAATATAATAAAACCATTATCAAAATTACAAAAGTCTCAAATAAAAAAAATACTTAATATCGCCAATATATATTAATAAATTTGCAGTCTTTACATCTGTGAAAACAAACTCAGATCTATACAAATTTACAATATATACAATATACATTATATATATAAATATACAACACTCATATTTGTACAAATTTACATGTATAATATTACATTGTACAAATATACAAAACTTAGATTAATACCACTATATATTTATTCTTCATCAACAAAAATGGAAGAAAAACATGCCAAACCCATGGCTCCAATTGGGCGCCCTGAGCTCGTCACATTTGCATACTTGATACTTTTCTCTTCTCAATATAACAAAAGATAACCAAGTCAAACCACAATATATTAGCATATGATCATCGCAATATTACAAGAAAGTGTTAGCTATATCCTTGGATAGTTCACTGTTTTTCTTTTGTCATGATCATACATATTACTACGTGTATCATAAGACCTACAAGATTTTGGCAGACATTGTCGATAATTACAAGTGAAAAGAAAAAAAATACATGCTGAGTTTGAGTCAATAGCAGAGATTCACAAGAAGAAAACAAAAGTATGTAACATACACATGCATCTAACTAATAAATCACTAATGAATCAGGGATATTTATTTACTCTGTAAAGAATAGAGTATAGATAGATAAACAAATATGAGAAAAAAAAATGGGCATTACTAGCATTGGTTGTCTAGATTTTACTCGAAGGTTATTCATTTAGAGGATTACTAAGCTCATCTACTTGAGTATTTATACGCTTAATAAAATGACAAGCATAGATTGTTTATGTATACATACTAATATATATAGGGAAATTTGGTTGTTGTCTGTGTTTTCACCAGAGGACAAATGACATTCATTAGAGGAGTAATTAAGCTCCTCGAGTGCTAGTGAGGCTTCGTGCTATGATCTGGCCAGACTCGGATGTCTCCAAGTGAGGCCACGACCCGAGATCTATCCTCGATGCGTGAATGTCTCCAGGCGAGGCCGCGTCCCGTTACCCATCACCAAGGTGTGGATGTCCCCAAGTTATGTCACGCCCCGAGGACCATTCAGATGGCCCTCGCTATCTTCTTTCGCCAATCCACAAGTCTAGAATTCTTGTCCTCGAACCTGGAGTAGCTGCCAGGTGTCAATTTCCGCAGCTGTGGCCCACTAGAAGATCGTCTAACAACTTTTGGTGAGCCTCGAGTAGTGGTGTCGAGATCGTACACTCGACAATTGGAATTTCCCACAATGCCACCTGACATAGGCGAATGTGCGTCGCATCCTAACACGGTCAGATGCCTGTTCTCATAAAGTTAGTAGGCATCTTTCTACAAATGGGCCTCGAACAATCCGCCTGGGCCCATGGGCTTTATTAGTGCATCCCTATGTAATTAATTAGCAGTTTGCTCCCCAGATAATGGGGAATATTGTATTAATTGTTCATTAAGGGCATTAATGATCCATACCTCTATAAATAGGGTTGGGGTATCTCCTTGTAAAGGGTTCAAAATTTTGGCTAGTTAAGCATTGTAAACTCAGAGTAATATATACATTGTCTGAGACTCCATTAAAGCTTGCTAAAAGAAGCTTCAAACTCACTAATACCAAAGACTCGTGGACTAGGGCTTTTTTATAGCCTAAACCATGTAAAACCTATGTGTTATTTTCTTCTAGTTTCTATCAAGTTCTTAGATTAGGTTGATAGCGAAAAATGTAGTCAACATTTTTGTGCTTTCATTGAGAGCCTGAAGAAAGCTTAAAGAAACGACCATGGTGACCACTAGAAGGAATGCATCAGATGATGCAGCTCCTCCCACTGGAGTTGAGGGAGGAGAAACTAGCTGTCCACCTCCACAAGGCCTCTCGGAGATGGTCTAGGAGGATTACGACGAAAATGCAGATTACGGCGGCATAGACGGCGGTGGCGATGAAAAATATTATGAGGAGGAATATCCTCAACCTATGGACACGGAGGACCCACAAGAGGTGGTGGTGCTTTGCAACCAGATGGCTACCCAGCAACAAAAGCTCGATGCCCAGGAGGGGAATATTGCAGCCCTGAAGATGGTTAATGCCATGAGGGCCACTCTAGCGGATCAAGGGCTGCGAGTGGATCCACATGGTGAATTATTGTCTAGGAAGCCAGCTGGTGTGACACCCGTGCACCCACTTGGAGTGCCATCTATTAACGCAGCAGTGTGCCTATCAAGCACCTCGCTGACGTGGCGCAAGATTCGCCAGCTGGTGTGCCACCTACGCACCCAGCTGGAGATGGAGCCCCACCTGTGCCACAAAGGTGTGGCAAGGATAGAGTCAATGACAACCTTGCTCCAGGGAAAAAGAAAGTTCATCGAGCCCCCAAACACAACAAGGCCCTGAGGCCAGTAAGTAAGAAGAAGGGGCAAGGTGCTCGAGGACATTGCCAGGCTGCCAGCACCCATGGTGCCACAAGAATTCTACCTAGGTGCAACGAGACAGACCGCGCTAGGCCTGGAGGAGGTGTCCCCCCAGCACCTCGCTAGCCTTGCAAAACCCCTGGCCCATGGGCCAATCGAAGGAATGTCTACGTTAATTGAAAGCAAGGTTTCAGCATCTCAGTTAATAACGAAAACATTGAGTCCGATGGGGAGATTGAGGTAGGATATCCCAAGGACAGTGGTTGCCACAAGGGTCAACTAGATCTATGAGATGGCTTAAATGCTCGTACGGGTATATCATCTCCCGGGGGAAACCTTAGGGAAAAGGTCAGCCAGATCTCCGAGATGGTCTTAATGCTTGGAAGAGAGAGCACCCTACACAGAGTGCCAATCAAGACCATGACCTTCTCTGCGTAAAATTGGAGAGCTTAAAAAAGATTATGCTCAGGATGGCCCGAAGACAAGGCTAGGACTACGACTCAGAGGAAGAGGATGGGGAGTCGTGTGCTCCCCACATAGTGGAAGCCTTGTTACCACGTGGCTTCAAGATGATAGGAATCACGTCTTATGATGGCAGCACAGATGCCACCGACCATCTGTCGAAGTTCAACCGATTGATTTCGGTGCATCGTGTCTTTGGGGTGCAAAGTGCCACATTTTACCGTTGACCTTGATGGGAATGGTGGACGAGTGGTTCAAGAAGCACAAACCAGGCTCCATTCATTCTTGGAACCAACTCTTCTCCTTCTTCCAAAGACAGTTTATAGCGGCTAGGAAGGTGAGCTTTGAGGTCAGCCTTGGCCAACATAAAGCAAGGACCCATCGAGACCCTCAAGACCTACATCAAATGCTTCAAGGAATAAGCCGATAGGACCAAGAGGGTCGACGATGGCAATAGTTGATGGTTTTGCATGCAAGCATCTGTGCAGGGTCTCCATTGTGGGATGACCTCCAGCGGAAGGGATACCGCAGGCTTGACAACTTCATTCATCGAGCACAAGAATATATAAACTGGGAGGATTCCCAGATTGGGGCATTTGACATAGCCATCACTTTCCCACTCCACCGGCTCTGGGCACCGTGGCTCCAGGGCCTCAGTACCCACCTTACACTCTTATCCAACAGAGTGTAGATACTGCCTTGCAGTTCAACCCAGCTGTCTAGTCGGTTAGCTTTAGTGCCATGCCTCCTACTGGCTTCAGTGCCACTCTGATGAGATATGGAGCCGCTCCCACTAGATACAGTGCTTATTAGCATGCATTTAGTGCTGGAATTGTAGCTCTAGCCTAGTCAGCTGCACCTAGCAGGACCCCTAGCGAAAGTAGGCGCGTGGGCAAAGGCAAGGGTAGAAATCCCAAGGGACATGGACAACTTCGGCAGGACAAGGAGCGGCCCTCGAGGATAAGTATGTCTCATAGTACTCTGAGTACATGGACCTAGTGGACTTTTGGGAGAACATCTTATTGGCCATGGAACAACATGTTCACTACTGGAAACCAGAGCCCATCAGGAGGGATAGGGAGAGGAAAGATCCCAACAAATTTTTTTGGTTCCATAATGATGTGAGACACCACACCAATGAGTTTTGACAACTCAAGGATGAGATCGAGAACCTTATAAAGCTAGGGCATTTGCACTAGTATTCTTGAGGCAGAGCACGTCCGATTTACGCCCCGGTTGTAGGAGTGCCTTCGCAACCGGCATCGATCCTAGCTCTGGGGGTAGTACTTGCAGCCCCACAACAAGAAGTAGTCCACGGGCCACCCCAGTGACTGAGAGAGTGGGTACTATCTCTGGAGGACCCCACTTGGGGGGCACCTCCCAGGGTTCGCAGAATAGGTATGCGCGGGCCTTGAATCACGGCGACGAAATACTGGAATTAACTCATCTGCAAGCGCAGATGCTAGGATGACTGACCAGGTGATCACATTCTCTCAGGACGATGCTTGGAGGGTGAATTTTCTCCACGATGATTCTTTAGTGGTCGAGAGACAGATTTCCAACATGATGGTGGTTCGGATCCTAGTGGACATCGTGAGTTCTATGAACATCTTGTTTAAGTCAGTTTACAAGAAGATTGAACTGAACATGAGCAACCTATCCCCATGCACTTCGACTTTATACGGGTTCTCGGGGGAAGGTCTCATTCCGATGGGGCAAATCAAGTTGCTTGTGATACTTGGAGAAGTACCTCGTCAGGCCTTCAAATACTGCACATTCATTGTAGTGGGCTTCTCCTCAGCGTATAACGCCATCTTGGGACGTCCGAACCTAGTAGGTTTGGAGCATTTACTTCAATTCGCCACCTGTGCATGAAGTTCCCCACGGAGGTGGGAATTGGCACAGTCTGTGGGGACCAGAAGGAGGGCAGGCAGTGCTACAGCGTGTCCCTCGAGCAACCAGTAATGATGATTGAGGCAATAGCTAGCGTTCAAGCAGAGGAACCCAATGAGTTAGACCCCAGAGTTCAAGAAGAGACGGCTGTCAAACCCATGGAGGAGTCCGAGGAGGTGACTCTTGATGCCTCCCTCCCTAACATAAAAAACCAAGGTTGGAAAGAACCTCAAGGCGAAGGTTTAAGAAGCACTGGTGGGCTTTCTTGGTAACAACCAAGATGTTTTTGCAGGGTCTCATTCTGACATGACAAGCATTTACCCAAATGTCATATGCCACGCCTTGAACATCGATCCCAACATTGCTCTAATTCAGAAGAAGCGTAGGACTATCATTCCAACCTGGGCACTGACTTTGAAGATTGAGGTTGACAAGCTTCTTGCGAATGAGTTCATTCGAGAGGCTCAATATCTGAAATGGTTATCTAATCCAATCCTAGTGCCCAAGCCAAATGGTACTTGGAGGACCTGTATATATTTCTCCAACCTCATCAAGGCCTGCCCAAAAGATTGTTTTCCTTTGCCAAAGAAAGATCAGATGGTCGATGCCACCTCCGGGTACAAAATCTTGTCTTTTATGGACGCGTACTCAGGGTACAACCAAATTTCTGTGCATGTTGCGGACCAAGAGCACACCAGTTTCTGAACTGACAAAGGATTGTATTGCTACAAAGTGATGCCCTTCGCGCTCAAGAATGTAGGTGCCGCCTCTCAAAGATTGGTAAATTGTATGCTCAAAAACCAGTTGGGTCGGAACATGGAGGTTTACGTGGATGATATGCTAGTCAAATCTAGGATGACACCCAACCATGCAAGAGAACTGGAAAAAGTGTTTTTGGTACTTCACAGGTTCAGGATGAAGTTGAATCCCCAAAAGTGCACTTTTGGAGTTGCCTCTGGGAAGTTCCTAGGTTTCATTTTCAGTGCCTGGGGAATAGAGGCAAACCCCGAGAAGATCAAAGCTCTGGTCAAGATTCCATCCCCTGTAAGCATAAAGATGTGCAGAGCATCACCAGGAGGATAGCAACCGTAAGCCGCTTTGTCTCTAAGGCAACTGATAAATGCATACCGTTCTTCAACATACTCTAAGGAGGTCAGAGGTTCGAATGGATGGAGGAGTGCGAACATGCATTCTAGTAGTTAAAGGTGCAGATAGCTAACCCACTAATCCTCTCGAAGTCCATAGATGGAGAACCCCTTCTCCTCTATATGGTTGTTTCAGAGGGTACCATTAGTGTCGCCCTGGTGTGCGAGGAAGGCCGTGTCTAGAACCCTGTGTACTATAAAAGTAAGACACTTCTCGGAGCAGAGTCCAGATACCAGCTTATGGAGAAGTTGACCATTTGCGTAATGGTGGCCTCTAATAAGTTAAGGCCTTATTTCTAGGTGCATCCCATCAAGTTCTCACTAACCATGCCTTGCGGCAAGTCCTTCAGAAGTTGGAGTCATCCGGGAGACTCCTCAAATGGGTGGTCGAATTAAGTCAGTTCGTCATCACTTATCACCCGAGGACTTCCATCAAGGGGCAGGCCTGGCAGATTTTATCACCGAGCGCATGAGAAACTATGAGAGACTGAGGGATAGCCCAGTGGTCGGGCCTACATGAAATTTGTACGTAGATGAGTCTTCCAATGAGAATGGAGCTAGAGCGGGCCTGATCTTGTTATCCCCTGAAGGACACAGGATCCACAGTGCCTTGAGGTTTGGATTCAATGCTTCCAACAACAAAGTTGAATACGAAGCACTTATTGCTGGGCTCTGAGTAGCCCTGGAGCTCAAGTCCAAGGACCTCGAGATCTTCAGCGACTCGCAGTTGGTAGTCAATTTGGTACTCGGAGAGTACCACGCTCGGGGGACAAAGATGGACGCTTATTTGGCGAAAGCCCAAGAAATGCTACACAACTTCAAGAAATTTACCATACGACAATTGACATTATAACATAATTGTAATGTTGACGCCCTGGCTAAGCTTGCTACCACCAAGGACACTGAGTTAATCAACGTAGTCTCTATTGACTACTTGGCCGCTCCGAGCATCTCAACCCCTGAGGAGGTAGAAGCGGCCCAGCCCCAAGATGGCTGAAGGGACCCCATTGTGAAGTATCTTATCTCCAAGGAGTTACCGCAGGATAAGAAAGTAGCTCGAACGATGCTTTATCAGGTACCTTGGTACGTGATCATGGATTGTAAGCAGTACATGCGAGGATATTCGTTGCCCATTCTCCGATGTGTGTCCAAACAAGAGGCTAGTCTTATACTCTGGGAAGTACATGAAGGATTTTGCGGGGACCACACTAGGGGGCAGAGCCTTGGTAAGAAAATCTTGAGACAAGGATACTTCTGGCCTACTATGAATGGAGATGCAATGGATTACGTCAAAAAGTGTGACAGGTGCCAATGCTTCGCCAACATACCTCGAGCTCCTCCAAATGAGCTCACTTAGATGACAAGTCCATGGCCCTTCCTAGTTTGGGTCATTGACCTTATCGGAACCCTGCCCACGGGAAATGGAGGAGTGAAATATGCAATTATGGCGGTTGACTAATTTAAAAAGTGGGTCGAGGCCGAAGCTCTTGATACCATCACCTCTAAGAAGGCACTGGACTTCTTCATAAAGAATATCATTTGCCGCTATGGCCTCCCAAGGAAGTTAGTCTTCGACAATGGCCTACAATTCAACAATGAGTTGTTCACAAATTTCTGTCAAAGGAATGGAGTTGTGAAGAGCTTCTCCACCGTAGCTCACCTGTAGGTAAATGGACAGGTGGAAGCAGTCAAGAAGACACGTAAAGCCACCTTGAAGAAAAGGCTAGAATAGGAGAAAGGTGCATGGCCTGAGGAGTTGCCTAGGACATTGTGGAGTTACCGCACCACTGCCAGGACCTCCATCGGTTACTTGCCTTTCTCCATGGCCTACGGGTACGAGGCCATGCTCCCAGTTGAAGCAGAAATCTCCACGCACCAACGAGATACATATGATCTGACCATAAACCACACTTTACTCTGAGAGTCTCTGGACCTCGTGGAGGAGCTTCGAGTAGCATCCTACTAGCAGAAAGTGGCTAGATACTTTAACTCTAAAGTAAAGGATAAAATATTTGGGGTCGGATATTTGGTGTTGCGAAGAGTCTTCTTATCCACCTGAGATTCTAGTGCTGGAGTGTTGGGCCCTAACTGGGAAGGCCCATACCAAGTATAGAGCATTGTATGTCTAGGGATGTATAAGCTGGCCCGACTGAGTGGGGAACTAATACCCCACACCTGGAATGCTGAGCATCTCCACCAGTATTACCAGTGATATGAGTCGTATACTTTTATTAAATTTTAAAATCATTTTGTTGCCTCTGAGCACAAGTAATGGAAATCGTGTAGACAAAACACGGTAGAAAATTTTAAAAGAATCTGCTTATTTTTTAGCTTCATTTTTATTCTATTTGTACTACTCGTAAAGCACCCGCTTGCGGCCCTAGACAAGTGAACATAGACTAGTCTCTGATCACTTAGGGGGGCATGGGGTTAGGGCAGCCTTGTAGAGTATAGTGTCTCGCGGAGGATGACCTAGGAAACTAAGCTTGTTGTAAGCAGATTAGGCCCAGTGTTAATACCCAGAATAGAAGAATTTAGGGAACTAATCAAGGTTTGGGGAAGTCCATGACCTAAAAGTCCTAGTAGCGCGAGGGCGAACTTGGGTTACCTCCTGAGGACATCGAGCTCGAGGAGCTATGACCAAGTTCCTGAATCTTGAAATGCAAAGAGAAGCCCGAGTCATCTGCACTCGGGCCCTGTAACGCCCTACTACCCTAGAGTCATTACCATGTGATTTTTAAATGTGCCATTAGCTCACTAATCGAGGTTTTAGACTGAAAAGTGTGATTAAATTGAGATAAAGACTCATTCAATGAACATTAAGTATAAAAAGGTTTGGACATCCATTAAAGTTATAAAAGTGGTACATTGGGATCCCAAGATGCTATCTCAAAATATATTTACAACTTAAAAGTTAAGGTACAATCGACCTAAGCGACAAAATCAAATGTCTACAACATGTCCCTCAAAACAACCCCAGCCATGGAGGCCAGGTAGGCCGAACATGTACACGTCGCTCCATGCCCTCCAACTCATGCTTGGTCGACCTTTCCTTTGCCCTTACATGCACCATAGAGCACCCGTGAGCCAAGGGCCAGCAAGAAAACTTCACACATAACATATGACAATTCAATCCAATAAAGACACAACTTTAAACAAATGTCGTTCTGCCTGCATTCAATATGCTTATTGTCGTTCCCGACCTTCGCCGATCTTGACATTCGTTGATCCTGGAATATGCCAATCTCAACCTTCGCTGATCAATCATAATCACATAAACATAGCATAACAACTAAAAATATTCACACAATACATTAAACACAAATAATTCAGCCATGCCCTGATTTGCAGGCACAAACAGTTTTCATACATGTATCTCGAGCTGACTGACTAGTGCGATCCCGAGCATGACCCCCCCTAAACTCAAGCCTTGGTGGTAAAAGATAGTCACAACACAATAATAATAGACATCTGTCAAGCCCTAAACCAATTAAGAACTTCATAATAGTATTCTAGCCTCCAATACCTTGAATCCTACTAAACTGGGGAGTAGGATCCTTCCCGAGCCCTAAAATTTGGGTTCCCGAGCTTAAAACCATGTTATGGCCCTTATTCCCTATTTGAACCACGATGCTTGGACAGTTTCAGAGGCTCCCAAGCCTCCTAGTTTGTAGGGCCGCGACGCCTAAAGAACAGGGTTGCGACTTGAGGCCAAAACCCAGATATTCTCATCCATTTTTACGAGTCAACCTCACTAAAATCTACCCAAATCAAACCTTAAACCCCAAATTTAGTCTAGAGTTCATTTCAAGGCAATACCAGCAGTATAACCACCCCAAAAATTATCCCATAAACTCATTAAAACTCAAAATCAGACCCTAAGTTTATAACTCAAGAAACCTCTAACTACATCAGAAATACTATAAAAAAATCAGAACAAAATCCTTGCCTCAACTGAAAATGTGACCCTGAGCTAAATCCAACCACCTCAAGCTTCAAGCTTCCTCAATTCTGAGCCAATTCTCCAAGGATTTCAACAAAGTTTCCAAGTACACCAAAGGAGAGAGAGAGAGAGAGAGAAATGTGTGAAGGGAGAGAGAATGGGCTGAGAGAGTCTAGGTGTTTTCTGGTTAGTTGTAGTGTCCTAAGCCAAATCTAAGTCTATCCTCAGCTTCCAAAATGTCCAAAATGCCCCTAGGTTAACCCTTAGCCACTTAATGCCTCAAAAGGCAATCCTGTTATTCGCCACATTCCTACTAATTTGTCGAGTAGTCCTATAGATTCCCAATTAATCCTGACTTACCCAAACAATTGCTAAATAACTACTCGTTACTCGGTAACCCCGAACACGTGCTACATTCCCAAAATACCCCTAGGCTCACCCCGAGACGGGTATTCGACCCCGTTGTGACTATTTTGCTAATCCGCTTCCTAGGACCATCTCGAATCACACATTATAGTTATATCTCCACAATACTGTGGTCTCAAGCCCAATACACACATAATCAAATTTACGCTCTCAACGAGCCAAGATTACAAATATGCCCTCATTAACAAGAACTGGCCCACATGCATATTTAATTCACCTAAACATGCATATCTAGTCATACAATCATTTAATTTAGGTAATCACATATTGATATACCTATATCGCAATTAACGACGCCATAACATAATTAAAACTATTATTACCCTCCAGGCACGCTAATCAAGGCACTATGCCTTATTAGCTGATATGGGACGTTACAACTATCCCTCCTAACAAAAATTTTGTCCTCAAAATTTACCTAAATAACTTGGGATATCGATCCCGCATATCAGTCTCAAGCTCCCAAGTTGCATCCTCCACCTTGCTATTTCACCACAGCACTTTCACCAAGGCAATGGTCTTGTTCTGCAAGACTTTATCCTTCCGGTCAAGGATCTTGATAACTTCATTTTAGTGTTGTTTTAGAATGTGTTTTTGTGGTAATCTTGAGTCTTTATGTTTATTTTATGCAAGATTACGCTTTAGTTTGTCTTTGTTGTAGGTTGGTGCGTCAAATCATGAGAAAAATGTAAAAAGAAGAGAAAATGGTGGAAAAATGAAGCTCTTGGTGGTTGCTCGACTCAAAATGGTGCTCAGGACAAGTAAAATCAGTTTTTGATGAACAAATGAGGTTGAAAGGCTTAAATTGAGAAATAATGGAATTAGGGTCGCGACTAGGAGCTTAGAGTCGCGAATCTAGGCAAGTTAGAAACACAAAGATGTTGAACGGAATTTGTTATCCCAAAATTTGAAAATGGTGACGTGGCAATAGAATTGACACGTGCCATGGATTAGTTGGGTGATCTGGCTTAGTAATAGCCCAGTGCATCAGTGAAGAGTTTGGACTGCTTAAGAGATGTCATAGTCAACCAAATACACTCGAGGAGAATACTTGGGCTAAGGTGTGCTTGGCTCGGACCCTAGTCCGAGGAGCCCAAGTGTTTGGCTCGGACCCTAGTCCAAGGAGCTTAAGAGATGGGCTTAGACCTTGGCCCGAGGAGAGGCCACAACAGGTCTGATCGGACCCTAGTCCGAGGAGCCAAATGCTTGGCTCGGACCTTAGTCCGAGGAACCCCTAGATGCTTGGCTCGGATCCTAGTTCGAGGAGGAGCTCCTAGGTGATTGGCTCGGACCATGTCCGAGGAGAGCCCTGGGTGATTGGCTCGGACCATGTCTGAGGAGAGCCATGCATGTGTGCCAAGGGATTGGCTCAGACCATGTCCGAGGAGAGCCCTGGGTGATTGGCTCGGACCATGTCCGAGGAGAACCATGCATGTGTGCCAAGGGATTGGCTCGGACCCTAGTCCGAGGAGCCCCCTAGATGCTTGGCTCGGATCTTAGTCCGAGGAGGAGCCTAGATGCTTGGCTCGGATCCTAGTCCGAGGAGGAGCCATGAGGTTGGCTCGGACCCTAGTCCGAGGATGAACAATGAGGTTGGCTCGGACCCTAGTCCGAGGATGAGCCATGAGGTTGGCTCGGACCCTAGTCCGAGGAGAGGCCAAATAGTGTTTGGCTCGGACCTAATCTAAGGAGAAGCCAAGTGCATGCCTCGGACCTTAGTCCGAGGAGGGCCAAAAATATGTGGCTCGGACCCTAGTCCAAGGAGAGGCTCCAAGTGATTGCCTCGGACCTTAGTCCGAGGAGAGCCAAAGTGATTGCCTCGGACCTTATTCCGAGGAGAGCCAAGGAGGGTGGCTCGAACCTTGGTCCGAGGAGAGCTATGCATGCATAATATTGAACCAAAGGAAAGCCTAGAGGAGTATGGACCGTATGCAGGTGTCCAGCATGCATATGTACGACCAGAAGACGATATTCATCAACAAAATAGGCTAGACTACGTCAAATTTCCAGAAACAACTTCAGCAAGAATCGGTCTGGGCACCGCGGGAATCTCTCATTCCTCACTCAAATTGAGGATTCTGTTGTATTTTAAATATTTTGTGTAATTTAAATATAATATAAATAATAGAATATCCCGATTCTAGAGGGATACCAGTTTAGGATCCCAAGCCTATAAATAGAGGGTGAATGGGATCAAAAAGGGACTTTTGGCAATTTGAGAATTGGTCTGAGTTTTAGAGAGAGAAAGTGCGTTTTTTCTTGAGAGAACCCCTTTTGTATTCTTGAATATTTACACTGAAGAAACTCAGTTGACACTGGTTCATCTGATCTTGGGTGTGGATAAAATAATAAAATCTCTAAGTGGATTAGGCTATTACCGACTGACCGGGGCTGAACCACTATAAAATCTCTTGTGTTATTTACTTTTCTTGATTAAACTGTCTATGTCGTTTACATTCTCTTGAAGGCTTGTCGTTATTGACGTTCTCACGTCGTTGGCTAAAAACACAGTCAACAGAATTAGAGCCGCGACTTGCCCTTATAAGTCGCGACGCTAGGGGAAGTCAGAGGCTAAATCAGAGGGACATCAAAGACACGGGCCGCAACTTGATAATGCCTGAGTCGCGGCGCCTGAAGACATATGCAGACTTGGAGGGGCTTTAAAATTGACACGGGCCGCGACCTAGGGAAGGCCAAGTCGTGGCTCGCCTATGAAAAACAATGGATTCGTGATTTTTTAAACTATAAATTTAGACTTAGGGTTTAATTAGAAATCAGGTCAGATTTTAATTATGTTTTTTAGGGTAATTTTGATTCTTAGACTAGTTTTTATGCACTTTTATATTTTTTCTTTCCTCTTCAAGTTTTTGAATCTTATATTTCTGAATTATTATTTTGTTGATTTAGTCATGTCTGATATGAACTAAACATTTTTATCTAGGGTTTAATGTAGTCACTTGGATTTCTATTTAATTTAATTTAATAATGATGTTCTATTGATTTTTCTTCTCTATTCTAATATATATAATGCTTGCTTAATGCTAGTAAATACCTGATCAATATTTGCTTGATTTATGATTTTGATTCAAAATTTGACAGATGAGAATTGAATATGCTATCGTTATATAGACATAGGTTGCATATTGGACGAAAGTACTTGTATGGCTTGTGTAGTAATTAGGTTTCTATGCTTAATGCCTGCTATATGTTTAAGTTTATCACAGAGATGTAGAAAACGTGCATATAGGATGAGAACTTGTATCTTGAAAAAGAATAGGAATAAGTTTATGTTAACTTGCTATTAGAATAGGAATAAAGAAATTTAGAACTGATTAATAAAATTAGTAGAATGAAAAGTTATTGAAGTTAATGCCCTAGGTCTTTTTAATAGTGATTTTAATCTTTTGATTAGTTATTTTGTCCATAGTTATTTAGAATTTTATAATTAGATTTGTTCATCTAAATTTTGTTTGCCAAATAGAAATTAAAGAACAATTATTGGTAATTGGGTAATAGTCTCTATGGGACGATATCCGTTCTTCCAGAATTTATTACTTAACACGACTACATACACTTGCGTGCATATTTTATAGATCAAGTTTTTGGCACCGTTTCCAGGGACTTAATTTCCAATATAAAAATTAATTGTTGTTTGCTCTAATTTGGTTTTTTTAATATATTTTACACTTATTCGGATCGAGGTTGTATTGTGTTTCAGGAATTATTGGTATATGCGAGGAAGTAGACAAAAGGGAATCTTATCAATAGATCTTTAAATTGAGAGAATGTGGAGACAGTTCTGAAAGATAAAGAAAAGGCTGGACTTTGCCATGGCTGAGAACATAAATAACGTTGTCAACAAAAATGCAAATATGGGTAATGCAGCTGAAGTTAATTCGCCATTGAGAAACTATGTACTCCCTATTGTTACGGGGATACATTCAAGCATTCATCCTCCTACTGTTGAGGAAAATCATTTTGAGATAAAACCCTAAATTATTCAAATGGTACAAAATTGTGTACAATTTGGGGGATTACCAAATGAGGATCCAAATATCCATATCATAAATTTTTTACAGCCGTGTGCGATATTAAAAATGAATGGGGTGAGTAATGATGCTGTAAGATTAACATTATTCCTGTTTTCATTAAGAGACAGAGCTAAGAGTTGGTTGAATTCATTACAAGCCAACTCTATAGTTACTTGGGACAATTTGGCTAAGAAATTCCTTGGTAAATATTTTCCTCTTGCGAAGTCATCCCGGATAAGAGGAGAGATTAGTAACTTCCATCAGCTGGATGGGGAGTCTTTATATGATGCATGAGAACATTTTAAAGAGTTGCAAAGGAAATTCCCACATCATGGAATAGAGAAGTGGCTTCTGGTTCATACATTTTACAATGGTTTAGGGGGAAATACAAGGACAATTATAAATGCAGCATTGGGAGGAGCGTTTATGAGAAAAAGCGCTAATGAAGCACATGAATTATTGGAAGAGATGGTCATGAATAACTATAATTGGCTTACTAATCGTGAGAATAAGAAGGTAGCAAGAGTCTTAGAAATTGATCCTATTGCTTTATTGACTGCTCAAGTGGCATCTCTAACCAAGCAATTGCAGCAGAATAACCTCGCCGCACAAGCTATGCAAGTACAAAATGTCATGAGTTGTGAGATTTGTGGGGGATCACATTCTTATGAACAATGCTCAAGCACAGCTAGTTGCTCAACAAATGTAAATAATATGCCTTTGGAATAGGCACATGTTATTGGTAACTTTTCAAGACCTACACCCAATACCTACTCCAATTCATATACTCATGCGTGGAAAAATCACCCTAATCTGTCTTGGAAAAATAATCAAGGGTTACAAACGCAGTATCCACAATACCCACCCCAACAACCCATCATCAACTGACTTAGGAATACATTCTAGACCTTATTATGATCCAAACCCACGCCCATCTCACCCACCACCACATCCTCCAATGAACCAACCAACAACACACCCTGAAGTTCAGCTCGATGTACTGAACCAGTTCATGACCGAAACCACGGCAGCTATCAGGAATTTGGAGACACAAATGGGGCAATTGGCTACTTTGATGACAAACTGTGCTCAAGGGAACTTACCAAGCACTACTGAGGTAAACCCAAAAGAGCAATGCAATGCAATGCAATATACTTGAGCAGTTGCAAGGAGTTAAAAGAGCCAAAAGTGGTTGACAAGGAGAATGAAGTGAGTGGGTCTGATGTTACTGAGAAATCAAAGAAGCAACCAGAAATATGCATCGATCACAATATAAAGATTCCATATCCTCAGAGGTTTTAAAAGAATAAGCTTGATAAGAAGTTTTCTAAATTTTTGGATATCTTTCAAAAACTACACATTAATGTACCGTTTGTTGAGGCACTTGAACAAATGCCAAGTTATGTGAAGTTTATGAAAGAAATTTTTTGGAAGAAAAAGAAGCTAGAGGATTATGAGACAGTGGTACTTACTAAGGAGTGCAGTGCGATACTTCAGAAGAAACTACCTCCCAAGCTTAAGGATCTTGGTAGTTTCAATATACCATGTTCTATAGCAGGTTCAGTAGAAACAAAGGCTTTATGTGATTTAGGGCCAGTGTAAATCTAATGCCTCTATCAATCTTTCAGAAGTTGAATTTGGGAGAAGCTCGGCCAACTACTGTGTCTTTGCAGATGGCAGACAGACCAGTTAATCATCCTCGTGGAGTAATTGAGGATGTATTGGTGAAAGTGGATAAATTCATCTTTCCTGCGGACTTTATTATTCTTGATATGGAAGAAGAAGAAAATATTCCAATAATACTTGGAAGGCCATTCTTGGCTACTGGTAGGGCTTTGATTGATGAACAAAAGGGTGAGCTAAAGCTGGGAGTGCAAAAAGAGGAGGTAATATTTAATGTTTTTTCAGCAACGGAAATTCCAACTTGTTGTAGAGTTGAAATGGTAACACAAGGAGAGAACAAGTTGGAAGTCTCTAAGAAAAGATCCATGGTTAAAACTTGAATGAAAAAGGGGCATCATCGGTTAAAAAGGTTCTTCAGTGAAAGGATTCGAATGTTACATGAGTGGGGCAAAGTTCCACCAATTTATAATAATAAGAAACGAGGGCCAACTCATGACACTATGGCTCTCAAGGATGTGAAGGGAGGACTTGATCCAAGTTGAATATGAAAGAAGAAAAGTGTCTGGCTAAATGACGTTAACGAAAACGCTAGAGGAGGCATTCCTATACTTTATTTTAATTTTTGTCTTAATTTTTAATTAGTGAACAATTTCATTTTGGATTTGTGAAGATTTTTTTAGTTTAATTAATTATTTATTTTTGCTTATTTTATTTTTTGTAAATAAAAAAAAATCGTGCAAATCGTGAAAAGGTTGTTTTCCAATTAGTCTGAAGGTCAAGTTGCGACTTGAGTAAGTCGCAGCTTTAATACAAGTTAGAAAGTATGGAAATTGAAGGAGGGGGCGGGCCACAACTTAAGCTTATAAGTCGCGGCTCCAACACAAGTCAGAGAGCCTACAAAATTTTGTAAAGGAGGCGGGCCGCGACTTGATAAGGCTGGGTCGGGCGCCTGGGAAACAGAGATTGGTGAAAAATTGATGCGGGCCACAACTTGCTTTACCTGGGTCGCGGCGCGCCTTTGTCATATAGGGAAATTTAGGTTAAATTCTTTTTTTTTTGCCAATACCTCTCATTTCAAAATTTCCTTCATTCCTACACAAGTTATTTTGAAAATCTCTCATTTCTTCCATCCTCTTTCTACTTAAAATAACCCTAAAGCCATATCCACTAATCCCTAATTTCATATTTCTTTCTTTCTTTCTTTCATTTACATTAATCCTAATTTGTTCTATTGGTCATAGTAAAAATTGAAAGAGAAATTGAAGAGTGGGCAGTCTACAAGATTCAAAGGCACGTTCCTTTTTAATGTTCTTGAAGTTTTGATTGAAGTAATTTTGTGTTAAGGGATTGAATTAGATTTTTGAACTGCACTGTTAGTCTTTGAGTTGATATTTTTGGGGTTAATCAGTTGAGGAAAGTACAATAAATTAGAGGAAGTGCTGCCCAATTTTTGTTGTCATATTTGATACATTGTTTTAGAATGTGTGTTTTGTGGTAATCTTGAGTCTTTATGTTTGTTTTGTGCAAGATTACGCTTTTGTTTGTCTTTGTTGTAGGTTGGTGCGTTGAATCATGAGAAAAATGTAAAATGAAGAGAAAATGGTGTAAAAACGAAGCTCTTTGTGGTTGATCGACTCAAAATGGTGCTAAGGACAAGTAAAAATTAGTTTTTGATGAAGAAATGAGGTTGAAAGGCTTAAATTGAGAAATAATGGAATTAGGGTCACGACTAGGAGCTTAGAGTCGCGACTCTAGGCAAGTTAAAAACACAAAGATGCTGAAGGGAGTTAGAGCCGCGACTTGTCCTTATAAGTCGTGATGCGAGGGGAAGTCAGAGGCTAAATCAGAGGGACATCAAAGACACAGACTGCGACATGATAGTGCCTGAGTCACGACACCTGAAGACATATGCAGACTTGGAGGGGCTTTAAAATTGACATGTGCCGCGACCTAGGGAAGGCCAAGTCGCGGCCCGCCTATGAAAAACAATGGATTCGTGATTTTTTAAACTATAAATTCAGACTTAGGGTTTAATTAGAAATTAGGTCAGATTTTAATTACGTTTTTAGAGACTAATTTTGATTCTTAGACTAGTTTTTCTGCACTTTCATATTTTTTTTTCTTCTTCAAGTTTTTGAATCTTATGTTTTTGAATTATTATTTTGTTGATTTAGTCATGTCTAATATGAACTAAACATTTTTATCTAGGGTTTAATGTAGTCACTTGGATTTCTATTTAATTTAATTAGGATGTTCTATTGATTTTTCTTCTCTATTCTAATCTATATAATGTTTGCTTAATGCTAGTAAATCCCAGATCAATATTTACTGGATTTATGATTTTGATTCAAAATTTGAAAGATGAGAATTGAATATGCTATTGTTATATAGACATAGGTTGCACATTGGACGAAAGTACCTGTATTGCTTGTGTAGTAATTAGGTTTCTATGCTTAATGCCTACTACATGTTTAAGTTTATCACAAAGATGTAGAAATCTTGTATATAGGATGAGATCTTATATCTTGAAAAAGAATAGGAATCGATTTATGTTAACCTGCTATTAGAATAGGAAGAATTTTTTTTAGAACTAATTAATAAAATTAGTAGAATGAAAAGTTGATGAAGTTAATACCCTAGGTCTTTTTAATAGTGATTTTCATCTTTTGATTAGTTATTTTGTCCATAGTTATTTAGAATTTTATAATTAGATTTGTTCATCTAAATTTTGTTTGCCAAATAGAAATTAAAGAACAATTATTGGTAATTGGGTAATAGTCTCTATGGAACGATATCAGTTCTTCCAGAATTTATTACTTGACATGACCACGTACACTTGTGTGCATATTTATTACTTGACACGACCAGGTACACTTGGCTAGCTAACCGACTACTAATTCAATTCATGCTCTCATCATCTCTTCAGCTAACTTTTCTGATATCTGTATTAAATTGAATAACTGTCCTGGCCCCTTTTGACTCAATGCATTGGCCACCACATTGGCCGTCCCTGGTTGGTACAAAATAAAACAGTCGTAGTCCTTCACCAACTCCAGCCAATGCCTTTGGCGCATATAGCTCCTTCTGAGTAAAGAAATGCTTTAATCTTTTATGGTCGGTGTATATCTCACACTTCTCTCCATACAGGTAGTGCCTCCATACCTTAAGTCAGAATACAACTGCTGCCAGTTCCAGATCATGAGTGGGATACCTCTGCTCGTACTTCTTCAGCTGTCTAGATGCGTAGGCTATCACCTTTCCACCTTGCATCAATACACACCCCAAACCCTACCTCGAAGCATCACAATAGACCATAAACTTCTCCTTGTCTGATGGAAGACTCCGTACCGGAGTGGTGATCAGTCGCTGCTTCAACTCGTTGAAATGATTTTCACATCTATATGTCCAAACGTACTTTGTTTTTTTACACGCCAGCTTAGTCAACGGTGTGGCTATTATGGAGAATCCCTCAACCAAATGTTGATAATACCCTTCTAATCCCAAGAAGCTCCTAACCGTGTTAGCTTGCACAACTGTCATGGTGCATAAATTCTAGCATTTGAAGAAGGATTGGTCGAATTTGGGGATATTCAAAATTATGAAAAATGCAGAGAATTGCTCTCTATCTTTCATCGGTTGACCGACCTAGGGCACTCGGTCGGCCGGCTTGTGTTTTCAGGCAGGCTTGGCCATTTTGTCCAGGTGGTCGATCGACCATATTTATGGATTTTTTCAAGGAATTTCTAGGGGTAACCTTAGGCTATCAAAAGCTAAGGTCCCTAGGACCTAATTGAGCTTGCTTGTAGTGTATTTAAGGCTTATCAAAAGTTTGATTGGTTTGGGTTTATGAGAAAACTAAACCTATGATATATTGTTGGACTAGGGTTTTCGAGAGGCTCGTGAGGGGATTACACTCGAGGTCATTCTAATTCTTGTAGTAGACTTGAAGAAAGAAAACTGACATATACACATAGAGTAAGACATGGGCATATTACTTTTGAATGTAATTATGACTGTATATCTGATTCTATTAAGATTGAATACCCTATATGTACAGTAGTGTTTGTTGTGCTTATTTGCATTATAATTGATTGTGATTAATCAGCATAGGTCGTGTTTCGTAATACAAGCAGATGTAGGTCATGATGATGCGGAACCATTGTGGGGTGTTGTACGCACTCACTCGGCATATGGTTGTATGATTAGTGTCAGGAGAGGCCCCTCGTTTGGCATAGGCCATGTAAACTAATTTTTTACTGAAATGAGTTCATCTATTATCTGTGAAGAATGTTGTTTGCTATTCATGTATAATTGCTTATTTATTATGCCATGTTGGGATTTCTTACTAGGCCTTGGCTCACAGGTGCCCTATGGTGCAGGTAAGGGCAATGGGAAAATTGACCAGCCATGAGGGCTTTGGAGTGGTGAGTACACGCTCGGCCTGCTCAGCCGCCACGACTGAGACACTTTTGAGGATTTTAGAATATAAGTCAAGTTTTGCCACTTAGGCCAAATACTTTTGTAATTTTTGTTGTAATTACGTTTGGTTTGAAATTTTTTCTGGGATCCTCTGCCAACATTTAAAGTTTTAATGGAAAATTTTATTCCTTTTGACGAAAATTTTAATACCTAAACCTTTCCTTAAATGACTCGCTTAACGAGTTAAGCACTATTTTAAAGACACATTGTAATAACCCTGGATTAGTGGAGCATTACTGTTCTCATCATTTGTGTAGTCATTATTGACAGAGATACTAATGTTTGGATGATGTGGGGGAACTCAGCCATCCCTGCAAGCTCCTAGTCCTCGTTTTTCCCAAAGTACCTGAGGATCGCACAATAACCGACCTTTGGGCTCTTTGTTGGGGCCTTGGTCATGGTATAGGGTTTCCGGGCTCTGGAACATGTTTTTGGAGAACTTCTTGAGCCCTCTGAGCTCCATTCCATTGGGCACTTGGTACTGGAGGGGCCACCGAGGGTACGTGTTGGCCTTGAGGGATTTCTTGAGTTGGTGGATCCATAGGGATCCCATGGGCAGCCAACGCGCCTCGCATGATGTTGAGGTTGTCCATCACAGTGCCATGTTGGCTCGCTGGGCCTTTAACTTCGAATGTTGCGCTCCTACCTAGTTTCGAAGGTCGATTACTTTCGTGTTTTGAGGATGCGTAGAGCTACATATGCCATCCTCCAAAAGGTAATCTTTGTCAGCAATAAAATCATCCTCCGTCTCATAGCCGTCGTACTCATCTTATGGTGGCAGCTCATTCTCCTCCACTTTTGGGGGATCCACGATGAGGGAAGGTCATTTTTCCTCTCCTCCTGTGGAGGCCAATCAGGGTTCACTTGAGATTGGTTACACGTGTCTACCATTGTCGAGGTTTTCACTATCTTTCTACAGCTCTCAATGAAAGCCCCAAAATGTTGACTTGATTTTCGATCAATTAACAAAAATAGAAGAGAGCCGGTAGAAAGAAATAAAATCAAAACACAAGCAGGTTTTTACGTTGTTCGGTCATTAACAAGGCCTAGTCCATGAGTCAATTGTATTAAGAAAAGCTCACCAAAATTACAACTTTTTAGGGTTTTACAAATGGGGCATAGGTTTTTCCTTCTCCAAGGTAAAAATAGGAGTCTAAATCTAGGGTTTTGGATCCCTACATATGACCCATTCATGCCCTATTTATAGGCAGCATGAGGGTAACAAATGGGGTGTCATCCTTAATGAAATATACAACTACATTCATTCCAACATTTTGTGGGAATTATTCGTTACATGATTAACATCCCACATGTGTCCCTCTGTGATAGGCCTAATTGGGCGACCTTCTAGCTTGAAAAAGGGAGTGGTACCCAAAATCTTAAAGGAAAGGTACCCACGACAACTTCCCCAATGGAGTCCATGCAGGGCTTATCCTTTGTGGTCCCCAGATCTCCGAGAATTTTGCTAGGCCATTAGCAACAGGCATTAGGCTCTCCGAAAAGTTTACGTGAGGGCGTTCTTCCTAAGCCTAACCTCGGGGACTTCCTAAGAAGTTATGCCATGGGGACTCACAGAGGGTTTTGGAGGTCCTTCCTTAGATTTTTAATGGTTCAGATATAGATTATTCCTTGACAGGATGATACTTCTCCAAAAAACTCACTTCAAGAAATATAGCATACATGTGGCCACGCATCGGAAATTGCTGATGTGGATGTTAGGCCGAAAGAGGCCCGGAACAATGTCTGTTGCCTATCCAACATAATACCTTTTATGTCAGTCAAAGATTGACATCAAAAGCCTTCAATGTAGTAGTGGAATATGTGTCAAAATAATTGGAAGGGCTCTCCATTCATAGGCTTCAAGGAAGTAAAATGCATTCATAGTCTTTCATAAGCCAATATTTTCGGAGTTTCTTGCATTAATAATGGAAGTTACATGCCTATAACAATCCATAAGGTGAATGATACCAATGCCAAAAAATGTTCAATTATTACATAGTCCATTTTAGGACATTATTTGGACTGTTTTTAGAAGAAAACAAATTAATTAGGTTTGAAAAAGAAGCCAAATGCAAAATGAGTTTTCTGAACCGACATTCATACCTTATGAGATTTTTATTTTTGGTTTTAATTTATTTCAAAGTTTATATTTTGTTAATTAATTCTAGGGGTAATAGTAGCTAAACTCCTTTTGTAGTTCCATTTAATTGAAGTTAACTACTCATGTAAAAAAATTTGGTGGCGAAACTCTTCGTCGTCAAGGCTGTTGGTCCTCAGTCTTTAACTCTAACTAGGGACCTCTATGATAGCCTCGTTGTAGTGCTTGATTGGCCAAAATAAATTTTTATATTACTAAATATTTTTAAAATCGTTATAAATTTATTTAAAATTTAAATAATTTAAAGTCAATTAAAAATTCTAAGAAAATACAAATTTAAAACAATTCGATAATACATATTTAAAACATTAAGCTTTACTTAAACAATTTAAATTTTTTTAGAAACAATACTAATTTAAAAAAATCTTAAATTACAAAACTGAAACTTAAATATTGCATTCATAGGAAAAAAAACCTAATGTCTTGAGATGGCTTGAGGTAGGAGGAGAGCTTGACTTGGAGCTGATCTCTGAGGGAAGTTGGTGATTTGATCGTAGGGAGGCCGACAATTTGAATGAAGGATGCCAACGATCTAGGCAGAGGCAAGGTCAAGCTTCACTCGTAGCTTAGGGATGAGGTTGATGAGCGCTGTTAGCGGAGATATGCACGCAATATGGCTTGGGTGGAAGGCAACGAGAAGACCGTCATTTTGGCCACCTTGGGTGGGATGCAACGGGGAGACACCACCAAATCCGCTTTATTTTGTTATTAAGTTTTCTTTGGAAATCTGGTTACAATTTCACATAATTATTTAATATTAGTATGAAATTATTGATGTTCTTGTGTCGTTTAAAATCTAAGTTCTCAAGCTTCACGGTCTTGTGTTCTTAAGTTTAGATTAAGTAATTCAGTTGCACTATTTTTTTTATTGGTGTATTACATGATTTTAGATTGATAATTTTGAATTTTGATGTTGCAATATTATTGATGTTTTGGGTACTTGTTTAATGTTTTTACAATCAATGGTTAATAATTGTGATTTAAATTTTTGTATGTGTGTTTAAGTTAATAATTGTGATTTAAATTCTTCTTCTTCCATAATTTACTTGGGATTTGTAGTTAATGTTAACCTTTTTTAATAGTTAAATTGTTTTAAAATTAGATTAATTTTAAAATAAAGGCTTTAATTTATAAAATTTTACTGAGGTTTTTAAAAGTTAAATAGGTTATAAAAGATTATGTTATTTTAATAAAAATTTAATTTTTTCCACTTATTAGGTGGTGCTACGTAGTTCCTAGTCAGAGTTAAAGCACAAGGACCAACAGCTGCATCCTCGAAGGCCTGAAGTTTTGCCACTAATTTTTTTTACATGATGAGTTAACTGTAATAAATGAAACTATACAAAGAGTTTAGCCGGTATTATCCCTAAATTTTATGAATTATATTTACAAAAAATAAATATATTTATACATTTAAGCTATGGTATTTTTTTAGTATTTTTTTTCTTTCGAAATTCATGGTTAAACTTGGTAATATGCAGCATTAAAAAACTTGATAATATGCTTAAATTGAGGTAGCCAAAATGGTAATTTACTTAAAATGAGATTATTCACAAAATGTAGGTATTATGGTAAAAATATGATTAGTTTAGAATTATTTAAATATATTTAAAAAAATGGATTTTAATTTTTAGAATATGAAATACTATTTTTTTAATATTTTATTATATGAAATACTTTTTTTAATTATATTTTATTATATAATAAAAATAGGGGACGATAATAGTACTCTAATCACATAAAAAATAAAATGACAAATCATGCTCAAGAAAGATTTTTATACTGATTGGTCAAATGCATTACCAAATTGTCATTTAGTATTAACTAAACAAAATAGGTATAAGTCTTACTTTTATTTACAATTTTTTTGAGTGAATTTACAGATTATTTTAATCACGACATAATAATAATAATAATAATAATAATAATAATAATAATAATAATAATAATAATAGTTATAAATATTATATATATAGATATCCATAACAATGGAGAATCACCAAGTTACCCAAAGTTAAATATTAGTATTAATATCTAATTGTATTTGTGGTATTTGATTTTCTTAGATTATATTTATCTGTATATAAAGCGTTCACTCCCCCTTCAAATAATACATGAAAGTTTCACTCTCTCTTCTGTCTATTTCTTTTCTTTACCCTTTATATTTTAATATTCTTAATAGTTTTATAACATGTTATCAGCATGAGTCTATAATTATAATTATTTGTAGGTTCAAAATTTTATCACGGGTCTCTAGCAATAATCATTTGTTGGAATTTGAAATTGATGATTCAGTCTTCAACCATCATCCTGTGTTGATATTAAAATTTATTATCATGTCTCTAGTCATACAATATGTTTTATTGCAAATGTATGTTTATATGATTATCATACGATATGTTTGATAATAAAAAAATGTATATGTGAGTTGTTATTTCATCATAGTGATAGTTGTTGACTGTCCTTTTCGCTGTCAACTTCATAACAGAAATTAAAGAAAATAAAGAAGATTAATACTAAGATTTTACGTGGTTCAGGTTATTAAACAAACCTAGTCCACAAGTCTTTAGTATTAATGTTCTTGAAGCATGTGATGGCACACTTCAATGGAGGTTTTCTCAGGCATCGTATAGAGTGCCATGAATACAAGAAGTTGTGAACCCTTTTCCAATGGCACCCTAACCCTATTTATAGAGGTTGAGGGTCGTTAACTCTCTTAATGTGGAGTTATTACAAGAATATTCCCATATGAGTGGGATTAAAAGCCAAACTAAAACACCTTTATATGGTAACGGTTGCAGTGGGCCTATGAAGATTACAGGGGGCCCAATTCATAGGTCGTAGCCCATTCTTTCAGGGGAGGAATGTCCCTGACACTGTCAGAATGCAGTTTGACGTGTTCTTATGTCAGGCAACATTGTGAGAAATGTCGATTGTCGAGTGTACAAACTTGACACTACTACTCAAGACACCCAAAAATTTGTCAGATGATCTTGTGGTTGCCCAAGGCTACAGTGACTGACACCTGACACCCTCTCTAGGCTCGAGGAAAAAATTCCTTGACCTAGAGGAATATCGGGTCAAGACGGCGAGAGGACTACTAGGGTGGTCTTTGGGACGTGGCCTCACTTGGAGACATCCACACCTAAAAAGAGATATGACTTACTGGGAGGAGACTACACTCCGAGGAGCTCTGGGCGAGTTCTACAGAACTTTACTATCTCTTGAGGAGCTTAATTACTTCTCTAATGACTGCCACGTGTCCAATGATGAAATCACAGACAACATTTTCCTCCAAGTCTTCACTTGTCCTCGGACACTAGAGACTTATGACTGAGGAGTAATCTTAAACATTTTTGGGAGGTGACGTTTTGGCTCCATGACATCGCATTTACAAGAAGGAACTGTGACGTGTGGACTCCCCATTGTTGGGCCCATCAATCGGTGCCATTAATGAGGAGTACGTTCGACATCCAAGACGTCCAATCCGTACCCGAAGTGTTCTTTCACCCATTATCCGAGGCATCCTTTTCCAATGTTGATGATCGTGATCCGTGCCTTGACAATTGTGACTGTTGGATCATACTCGAGTGCCTACCCCGTAGGTGATCAACTGTTAGGGTGGAGTTTCTTCCACCCCAAGTTCTTCTAGTATAAAGCTCGAGAACTGCTTCTCACATATTCACTTTGGCTATTTGAAATTTGAAAAAACACCAGATTCTTCACACTCTCCCCACGAGTTCCAACAACTCGGGTCTTAGGAGGTCAACTTTACTTAGGGTTCGAAGACAGAGTGTTACTCCTTAGGCGCGTGGTCCTCGGAAGGGTACACTAGGTCATTTTTATGGCTTCTGTAACGCCCCAACTCCTGGGACCGTTACGGCGTGCCTTGTAAATAGTGCTAAACTCGCTAATCGAGTCATTTGGCCAAAATCGTGATCTAAGTATGATTAGCGGTTTAGGGATTAAACATCTTGGTTAAGATATAACGTTTCACTAGAACGTTTAACATATACATTGGGATCCCGAAAATACAATTCAGAGTTTATTACAGAAAATATTTACAACAGGCCGTTCTAAGCGGCAAAACAGGGTTCAACCCTAGTTCCACTTTAAACCTCGGCCGTGACGGACGAGCAGCTGCATATGTACACGTCATCACCTAAGCCCTCCAACTCAAGGATGGTCTAGCTTCCTCTTGCCTTTACCTGCACCACATAGCACCCGTGAGCCGAAGCCCAGCAAGAAAACATAATACTTTTCATAAACATTATCAAATGATTATCATTGTAATCACACTGAATATAAAGCTTTCAAACCAATGGGTGCACATCACATGATTCTAGCGGGAGAGTGGCTGTTAAGTAAGCCACCAGCCTCCAAGCTCTGTTTTGTAGCGGGGGAGAGTGGCTGTTAAGTAAGCCACTAGCCTCCAAGCTCTGTTTTCTAGCAAGAGAGTGGCTGATAGGTAAGTCACTGGCCTTCAAGCTCTGTTTTCTAGCAAGAGAGTGGCTGATAGGTAAGCCACTGGCCTTCAAGCTCTGTTTATTCATCGACCCTCAGGGTCGGTCAGGCATTAATGCTCCTTGAGTCATTCAATGCTAGTAATCGATTAGATCTAATCTCTGTTGGCTTGCGTGATTCACGCTAAGGCCGTTCTGACAAGTAAGTCAGCGCTTCCTGACCTGTGTCCAGTAACACTACCGAGCCTGACAAATAAGTCACAGCCTCACAGCTGATACTAACACTTTTGTTGATTCTGTATTCAGTCCATACACAAGTAAGCAATGCTATCAATATGTATCATATGCCAGTTATCCAAGAATAGGGCATTCAGCATGCTTACTAAACAGTTTCTAGCACAGTCATGATCATGCACAAACTCAGAGACTCAAGCTCTGACCAATCTCATATTCATCGTTCATGGCATGCTCTAATCACATGTTTCTCGTGCATTACATGCATCACACTTAATCATCCAGCATGCCTCAACAACAATCATATGCAAATGGGCAAAATTTGCCAAGCATTCATTATGCTAACAATGTTTACATTTAAACGTCCAACATGCATCATTCATAGCCATGCATGTCATACTCAATAGCCAATCAACATGCATCATAATAGCCATGCATGTCATGCTCAATAATCACTCAACATGCATCCATAATAGCCATGCATGTCACATATACACAGGGTGCAGTTTTCTTACCTCAGATTCGAGCTAGTACCAATATAAGAACGATTCTTGAGAACGATCAACCTTTAAGTCCTTAGCGGTCACCTAATCATTACCATATATGGAATACCATTAATAACATGATAATAAAAGGTTTCACACCAATATCTAGCCCCCAAGAGATCAATCCAAACTAATCCAAGTAGTAGGGACACTCCCGAGGCCCATAGCTAAGTTCCCGGGGTCAAAACGAGCAAACGGGGTGAAAACAGGGCAAGGGCTGCGGCCCTAGCACCTTGGGCCGCGGCCCCCAGGGTTCTCTGAGGCAAGGGCCGCGACACCCTCCATCAAGGGCCGCGGCGCCCAGCAAGGCTCACTTCCAGACACCTGCTTCTTCGAACCAGGGCCGCGGCGCACAAGAACAGGGCCGCGGCCCCCAACCCTGGGCCATTCCCAAACGCGTTTCAAGCACTCCAAATCCTCCAAAAACATACCCAAACATTCTCCAATCATCAAATCAAAGTTCCCAAGCTTCCCAATACTCCAAAACCCCCAAAACCCAAAGCTCAAACCGACCAAAAACTCAACAATTAACAAAGTCCAATTCTAAGCTTAGAAACTTTAGAAACTTAAAACCTTAAACTTAGATTACCTTTGATTGGGTTATTTCTCATCAAATCCTTCGGTTAAGAAGCTTCTAATCTTCCCTAGGATCGCTATGCCTCGAACCTCGCTTGATTCCGACTCCCAGAACTCAAGATTCTCTCAAAAAGGCTCAAACGGTAAAACAGACTGTTTTGAGAGAGAACGAGAAGTTTCTAACGTATGTTCTTATCTGTCAAGCTACTTCAAGCTTAAGTAACCTTAAATAAAACCTAGTGCTCGGGGTCCCGAAAACACCCCTGGGGACACTATAGTCAAAACTTCCAGAATTTCACCCTGATCTCAAATATTCCCAATCTATCACCAAATAAACATTTCTATTACCCCAAAATTAACCCCGTTATGACAAAACCGCTAACTCATAATCTAAGATCGTCTCATGCCACATAGCTCGAATATATCTCCAAAATAATGAAATCTCATTCACATATTACAATACGCACCCAATAGGCCAAATTACCAAAATGCCCTTATCATTTTAAATACTCCCATACGCATGCATTTATCATCATATAATAATATAGTTCACATTAACATGCATATATTCATTTTATAACATATTAAATCAATTATGGCCCTCCCGACCTCCTAATCAAGGTCCTAAACCTTATTAGGAAATTTGGGGCATTACAGCTTCGCCCTCAAGTACATATTACTCGATTTTTGGAAATCAGAAACCTGTTGCCAATCCTCGGGCTCATAGTCCCCAGGACGTGGGATGAGTTCTCCACCATTTTAGGACAGGCCTTGTGATCAAGTCTTTGACAATTTGACGCTTGCGCCCGAGTACGGGAGACTCGGTGCTTGAGAACCGGTTACTACTCCTTGGGTGTGCAATCCTTGGGAGGTAACTCAAGTTCACCCATTAAGTGGGTATTTTAGGTTTTACCAATGCTAGGTTTTACTATTTTTCCAAGGTCGTTCTATTCTTGCAAGTCTTGACACTAGGCCTACTTTGCTCACAACAAGCTTAGTTTCCTAGATTCTGCTCCGCGAGTATGGGTGGTCAAGTTTTTGGTAACTTTAGGCTCGCGCCCAAGTTTTTCGTAACTCAGGCTTCTGTTCACTTTTTTCAAGACTTAGGAACTGGTTAGTGCTCCTTAGGCGCACAATCCTGGAAAGATAACCTTCAATCCACTCGTGTTCTTGGGTTTTTTCAACGCTAGGGTTTTTTCCCTAGGTTTTTTATCTTTGGGATTCTGTGACACTTGGCCTACTGCACTCATAACACACTTAGTTTCCTAGGTTATGGATCTTCCAATACTAGGGTTGACTCCCTAGGCTATGACACTATGCTTGCTCTGCTCACGACAAGCTTAGCTTCCTAGGCTACTTCCAGTGTTACTCCTGGGGCATGTGGTCCTCAAGAGGTTACACTGAATGAAGTTGCCCTGTAACGTCCCAAATTCGCTAATAAGACTTAGTGCCTTGATTACTATTCAAGGAGGGCATAATTGGATTTTTTATGTGTTAATTGTGATTATGCATGTACAATTAGGTGAATTATATGAGTTATACCATGATATGACAACTTATGCATGTTTAGGTGTATTAAATGTGCTTATAGGCCTGATTCTGTTAAAAGGGCATTTTCGTAATTGTTGACATGTTGAGGGTATATTTGTTTTAGGAGTGAGACCACAATATTATGTTGATATATTTGGGATGTGTGGCCCAAGGAGATCTTAGTGAGCAGTTTAGCGGAAAAGTCACAACAAGGTCAAATACTCGGCTCGGGGTGAACCTAGGGGTATTCTAGTAATTTGGTGAGTTACTGGGGATATTAGGATATGAATTATAATGGGAAAGAAAATATTAGTGTTTGGAAGATTAGTGGGATTAATTTGGAATCTTAAATGAAATTTGAGGATTAGTGGGAAAATGGTGGCAAAAGACGATTTTGCCCTTGGGGGCATTAGAGAACTAAGGTTAATGCCACAAATAATTTGGTCTTTTTCTTAGCCTTGGGTTACCTTAGGCACCTAGAAGCATTGGGAAATTAGATTATTAGAACAAAACCCTTTTCTTAGCTCAGTCCCTCTTCTCCCTTTCATTCTCTCTTTATCCCTCACTCTTACTTGGTTTGAGTTCTTGATTTCTTTGAAAGATTGGCTTGGGAAATTGAAGGTTGGAGCTAGGAATGGGATTAGGAGTGTAAATCCTATAATTGGCCTATTTTATAGAAATATCTTTTTTAAAAAGATAAATTGGTTGTTTCTCTTTATTGTAATTTTTGGAAATTCACTTTCCCTCTTTGTGAATTTCAGATTATATTAGCTTTCTTATTTAGCTTTATATTGTCCCAATTTGTTTATAAAGGGAAGTTATATCTTGCAAATATTTAGTACTTACCCAAAGTTATTTATGGAATATTTGTTTAAATATTTTCGTGCAGCTCAAGAATTGAAATCCAGGAAACTGAATCCTTAATGTCATTAATTGTTCTTTCTATTTTGAGCTATTTTTGATCTGACACAGGTCTGAGTTTTCCCCACCAAAATTGTATCTGTCGGATTAGTATCTTCTAAAATAGGCAACTCCTCATCAATCAAGAATATCTTCAATTATTCTTGCCTTTATTAGGAGATTCTTTCTCAGCCTTTATGAGCATGGAAAATGACTCTATAAATAGGGCTCTAAAGGCAGTGAGAAAAGTGAACTCTTTTGTGCATAATTTGTGAGTGTATTGTAATATTTGTGAGAGTTCCTTATTTGTATTCAAGATCATAGTATTCACGTGATCTTGTAGAAATATGAGTGTTTAGTTTTTTGTGGTGAGTTTATACCACGTACATTAGTGAATACACATTGTAATTTGAACACAACTTTTATAGTCTTCAGGAGAAGATTTTTACAAGTCTTATGTCAGGAGGATGCAAGCACTCACTGGCCATTGAAGGGAGTTCAAGTGGTTGAGCGTTTCAATCAAGATCAAATTAGTGAAGAGAAGTACAATAAAGTTGTGGCAAATCTCAAGAGGGAGTCTTGTTTTTCTTAAGTCAATATTTTGTACTTGTGATTTATTATTAATTGATTTTATTCTCTGGGCGTGGCCCCAAGGAGTAGGTTATCCGAAAGGGTTTCTGAACCTTGTAAAAAATTCGTTGTGTTCTTTATTGTTTTGCACTGTCTTTTTATTGTGTTTAGTTTCTGTCGTGACAAGTTCGGATTCTGTCCCGACAGAACTGCAATCTGTTTAAACAGTTAATTACCATTTCGTACTTTAATTAATTCACATGGTTTAATTAATTTGGTAATTATTAAAAACTGAATTTCAATTGGTATCAGAGCAGGTCACTAAACTCATAGTGAGATTTTGTGGTATTCCGTTTGTTTTGTTTCTTGTGAAATGTCTATCTTTGTAGAAGGAGGATCTATCACTCGCCCTCCATTACTGAATGATACACACTATCCATACTGGAAAGTAAGGATGAAAGCTTTTATCAAATCCCTTGATGAAAGGGCTTGGAGATCAATATTAACTGGTTGGACACCACCTGTCGAGACAGATTCGAAATCCGGTAAGACACAGGTAAAATCTGAACTTGAATGGTCTAATGAAGAAGATAAATTGTCAATTTATAATAATAAAGCTTTACATGCAATTTTTAATGGAGTTGGTGAAATTTATATAAAATTGATTTCCTCTTGTGAGTCTGCTAAAGATGCTTGGGAAATCCTTCAAACTCAATTTGGAGGAACCACTAATGTTAAGTTATCTAGGCTTGTAATGTTGACCACTAGATTTGAAAATCTTCGCATGTCAGAAAAAGAAACCCTCACTGAGTTTTATGAAGAATTATCTGACATTGCTAATGAATATTTTGCTTTAGGAGAAAAGTTGTCTGATTCTGTTTTGGTTAGGAAAATTGTTAGATCTCTTCCTGACAGGTTTCAATCCAAGATCACAGCCATTGAGGAGGTAAAGAACCTTGACACCTTGAAAGTTGAGGAATTGATGGGATCTCTTTGAACTTTTGAACTTAATCAAAAGATCCTTCATCAAGAGAAACCAATTGTCATGAAGGAGAAATCGATTGCCTTGAAATCTTCCAAAGAGAAAATGGAAAGCTCAGATGAGGAAGATGATGATGAAATGATCTTGTTATCGAAAAATTTTAAGAAGTTTATGAAAAAGATTGGTAATAAGAAAAACATGTCTAAATCCTCCATAGGTAATAATTTTTCAAAACCTTTTGAATCTACTAATAAAAAAGGTATTCAATGCAGGGAGTGTGAAGGTTTTGGACATATTCAATCTGAATGTGCTAATACCTTAAAGAAAAATAAGAAGGTCATGGCAGTCACTTGGAGTGACTAGGACTCTGAAAGTAGTGATGAGGAAGAAAATTCTAATCTTCCCTTAACTTCTATTTTTTCTTGCTTACCTCTTTCTGTGCAGGTGAATGAGAACCTTGTTTGTTTAAATAATACTATTTCAACAGATGAGGGTTCCCATGGTGATTCGGATGAATCCGATTTGGATGAGGATTCTTTGAAAGAATCATACAAAAACATGTATGATCAATGGTTGAAAGTATGTTCAGATAATCATTTGATGGCAAACAATAACAAAGTTCTCAAGAAGAGAAATGAAGAACTTGACTCTCTTGTTAAAAAATATGAAATTGAGATCGTTGCTAAAGATTTTGAAATCAATCGTTCGTCTAATGAAGTTGATAAAATTGTGAAAGGTGTCAAATTGCTTAATCATAGATCCATGGTTTTGGATGATGTTCTGCTTGCAGGTCAAAAAGCTTGTGATTTTTCTAGGTTAGGATCAAATGGATCTAAACATAAAGGAAAAACAATTTATATTTCTAGAAATCTTCCTATTGTTTCAAAAAATGACCATTTTGCAGGAACAACTCAAACTCATGTGACATCATCTTCTCAATCTGTCACAACACATGAGAAACATACCGAAAATTTTGAGAATAAAAAAACTGGTCATTTTATTCCAATTTGCAATTTCTGTGGAGTGAAAGGTCGTATTCGACCTAAATGTTTTACCTTGATGAATTTTCTTCAAAAAAGTTACTTTAATCATCATGGTCATTTGAGACAAATGCCCTTGAAGAAAAGGACATGACCTAAGAAAGTATCGGTGAATAAAAATGAATTCAAATGTCTTGCTGCCTTTACTTGTCTTAGAACATGTGCTTTTAACTCTTGGTATTTTGATAGTGGTTGTTCTAGGCATATGACAGGTAATAAAAGCATACTCACTGACTTCAAAACTTTGAAAAATGGGGAAGTCACATTTGGTGATGGTAAGTCTTGTAAGGTACTAGGTAGTGGCACTCTAAATTATGAAGGACTACCAAAGTTGCAAAATGTTCTTTTGGTTGATGGACTTAAAACTAATCTAATTAGTATAAGTCAAATTTATGACCACAACTTGTTTGTAAATTTTTCTCATGATAATTGTTTTGTGCTTGACCAAAATGGAAATTGTGTTTTGAAGGGTTATAAATTTGTTGACAATTGTTACACATTATCTCAATCACGCAGTTGTCACACTAACACAAGGAGTGATACTAATTTGTGTCATGACAAACATGATCATGTGGTGTTTGAAAATTTGAGAAAAATTCATGTTCATGATTTACCGAATTTAGGTAAATGTGAACCATATCGATTGGGAAAACATTTGAAAATTTCCCATGAAAAATGTTTCAATGTTGGAGTGTGTGCTTGCTTCCAAGGGAACCCCATGGAGTCTCATGTGACTGCTGTAAAAAGAATTATTCGTTACATCAATAATACTCTTGATTTAGGCATTTGGTACTCCAAAGAAACAAATTCTAACCTTGTGTGTTATAGTGATGCAGATTGGGCAAGAAACACTGATGATCGCAAAAGTACAAGTGGTGGTTGTTTTTACTTAGGAAACAATTTGGTCTCCTGGCATAGTAAAAAACAAAACTCCATCTCCTTGTCAATAGCCGAAGCTGAGTATATTGCTGTTGGAAGCTGTTGTACTCAACTTTTGTGGATGAAACAAATGTTGGCTAACTATGGGTTTGATATTAAAACTTTAACAATTTTTTGTGATAATACAAGTGCTATTAATATCTCTAAAAATCTTGTTCAGCACTCTCGCACCAAACAAAACATTGATTTTAGAATATGTTGAGACTAACAAACAAATTGCAGATATTTTTACTAAAGCTTTAGACACGGTCAGATTCGATTCCCTCAGGAAATCCTTGGGGGTTTGTTTTATTTGAAATTTCCAATAAATTGATTATCTTGCCTTGCATATGTGTTTGTGTAAATCTCTTGTCCTGTTTGGAAGAAATTTGGTGGGCATATTTTTTGTAGGTTAGAAAATGATCGTTATAAATCTTATACTTTGTTTGGAATAAAAAAGCATATTTGAAAAATTATAGACCATTCAATTTATATTTGATCAAATCATTGTGTGTATGAGCTTTCCTTAATCCAGTTTATTTTTCAGGCTCCATTTTGGAAAAGTGCTACCTATACTGATGTGTGAAAGCCGACACTGAGTAAGTTGGAACCAGGTAATTAGCAATTATATTGGAGGATACTCTACCAATGTAAAGGGCTACCATCAGTATAAGAGTTATAGCCTCCATTATGGTTACAATTTGAAAAAGGCTACAATTGCCAAATATGGGCAATGACCCTAGCTTTAAAAGGCCAAAAAGAAACGCCAAATTGATTACACATGCACACACTCATGCCTGTTGACTAGACTGTGTAAGATGGTTGTAAGACTCATACATATAATGAATTGATAAAGATATGTTTTGTGATTGGTATATTTTTCGAATTATGGTCACTTAGTATTTGAATTATAACTCATTTGTCTAATTTGTGAAAAATATGGTTATCTTGTTTCTTTTGAACAGGACTTGGCATTTACATGGACACATATGGTATGGCAATTTGCATTATATTTTCGGCAATTTTTTAACAAAATAAAAAAAAATGATAAAATAAAATCTGTTTTGAACCGGGTACTTAAAAAAAGGTTTAAAAAATTAATTGATGCAATTTATTTGTTTTATCTCAATATATTCTAAAATATTAAAAAAGTTTCCAATTTTGAGGTGTGAAAGAATTTGTTTTAAAAAGGAGATATTTTGGCATTTATCACATAAAATCTAGTTACCCATTTTTGAACTTGCTCATTTGTTCCCCGAATTCTCCATATATTCGGATTCACCTTGGATGTTTAATTCTCAGTGTTTTCTTGTTTTTCTTTCTCGCTCACTTGTAATCAAGTTGTTTAGGATTTTGTTCTTTGTGTGTCTCCATTTGTTTCTCTTATAGCAGCCATGAAGACCGAGGAGACTGACACTCCTGTTGTCTCGACTGATCTCGCTTCTGTCCAGACAGGTCTTACAAGTCTTTCTGACTGGTTCACTTTCATGGAGGATGCTCAGCGCCAAATTCTTGCTTCGTTGGCCATTATCAGTGCATCCACCTCTCCTGCTCCATGATGATTACAGTTCTTTTCACTCTATTTTTATTTTCTTTTGATAAATGTAAAAGAACATTAGATGTGTCTTTCTTTTTGTTTCGTTTCCTTTGTTCTTTGGCATTTTCTTGGTATTTTGATTATGTTGTTTGACCTGCTGTTTCTCATTGGTTTTTGTTAACTGTTTTATCTTGTGCTTTGGTTATCTTTCGCAGGGGGAGTCATTTTGTGACTCTTGTGATTTTAAGCACTTACTTGTGTTTTGCAGGGATGTTTTAAAAATAGATATTCTTTGTCTATAAAATTGCCAAAGGGGGAGATTGTAAATCCTATAATTGACATATTTTATAGAAATATCTTTTTTAAAAAAGATAAATTGGTTGTTTCTCTTTATTGTAATTTTCAGAAATTCACTTTCCTTTTTTGTGAATTTCGGATTATATTAGCTTCCTTGTTTAGCTTTATATTGTCCCAATTTGTTTATAAAGGGAAGTTATATCTTGAAAATATTCAGTACTTACCCAAAGTCATTTCTGGAATATTTGTTTATATATTTTCGTGCAGCTCAAGAATTGAAATTCAGGAAACTGAATCCTTAATGTCATTAATTGTTCTTTCTATTTTGAGCTGTTTTTGATATGACACAGGTCTGAGCTGTCCCCACCAAAATCGTATATGTCGGATCAGCATCTTCTAAAATAGGCAACTCCTCATCAATCAAGAATATCTTCAATTATTCTTGCCTTTATTAGGAGATTCTTTCTCAGCCTTTATGAGCACGAAAAAGGACTCTATAAATAGGGCTCTAAAGGCAGTGAGAAAAGTGAACTCTTTTGTGCATAATTTGTGAGTGTATTGTAATATTTGTGAGAGTTCCTTATTTGTATTCAAGATCATAGTATTCACATGATCTTGTAGAAATATGAGTGTTTAGTTTTTTGTGGTGAGTTTATACCACGTACATGAGTGAATACACATTGTAATTTGAACATAACTTTTATAGTCTTCGGGAGAAGATTTTTACAAGCCTTGCGTCGGGAGGATGCAAGCACTCGCTAGCCATTGAAGGGAGTTCAAGTGGTTGAGTGTTTCAATCAAGATCAGATTAGTGAAATGAAGTACAACAAAGTTGCGGCAAATCTCAAGAGCGAGTCTTGTTTTGTTTAAGTCAATATTTTGTACTTGTGATTTTTTATTAATTGGTTTTATTCTCTGGGCGTGGCCCCAAGGAGTAGATTATTCGAAAGGGTTTCTGAACCTTGTAAAAAATTCGTTGTGTTCTTTATTGTTTTGCACTGTCTTTTTATTGTGTTTAGTTTCTGTCGTGACAAGTTCGGATTCTATCCCGACAGAACTGCAATCTGTTTAAACAGTTAATTACCATTCCGCACTTTAATTAATTCACATGGTTTAATTAATTTGGTAATTATTAAAAACGGAATTTCAAGGAGGAGCTTGGGGTCAGAACTACATAACTAAGGTAAAGTTATAAGCTTTGTTTTCCTAAGGATTTTGGTGGTTTAAGTTGTTCCTTGAGTTTCAAGCCTATGACTGAATTTTGCATTTAATGAGGTTTCTAAGGGATTACAGGTGGTTATATGTTGTTATCTAAGTTGCTGGTATTATTTTGATGGTTGGAATAGGTTGAAATACTCTTATTGGAGGTTTTGTTTCAGAGGAAATGACTGGAAAGCGTTGGAAATTCTGGGTTCATGGGGTTGCGTCGCGACGCTGTTTTGGGAGCTTCGCGGCCCGCATGAACTTAAGAGCTAGGGAGGTTCTTTGAATCATCTTAGCACCGCGAGGCTTGGTGGGTTGCGCCGCAGTGCGTGTCAAGGGAAAATAAGGGTCAGGGCTCTCTGACTTGTAGAGAGTCGCGACGCTTGGGCGGGGGTCGCAGCTCAAATTGGGGATTTTGGCCAATTAGGGTTTTGGAGCATGGGAACCCAAACCTAAAGGATCGGGAATGATTCTTCTACATGATTTAGTAGAATTCAAGGTCCCGAACGCTAGGAATTAATCTCGAAGCTTTTAAATAGTTAAGTTCTTGATGGTTACTCGTTATTATGTTATGACTATGTTATTCCGCTTGGTTCGAGAATAAGGATCGTGCTCGAGATCACCATACACTATTTGCTCGAAACTCAAGGTAAGAAAACTAGTATATGCACATAGATCTATTGGTTGGCATGCTTGTTAGCCTTGAATTATCTGTGAAGTATGCAATGACTGCATTAACTAAATGAGCTATATGTTGTACGGTTATTACATACCTTGGTTGGTTTTGAGGATGCAACCATTACTATGACCTTAGTGTTGAGAGACGCACTATATTAAGCATCTACCGTACATATGGTGTTGGTGATGAAAATTGCATGATATTGATTAATTTAGAATATGTTTTCGAGTTATATGGTTGGAATGATTGCATCTGTTATTTGTGAATCATGTGATTACTGCTTTGAATATTTGTATTATTGTTATATTATGTGTAGTTTTTTCTTGCTGAGCCTCGACTCACGGGTGCTCTATGGTGCAAGTAAGGGCAAGACTAAGCTGGACTAGCCATGAGTTGGAGAGCTTCAGGGCAGTGTGTACATATGCAGCCTGCTCGATCGCCACGACTGGGATTGCTTCGGAGGAACTAGGGTTGAAACTTGTTTTACCTCTTAGGACGACTAGTTTATATTTTATTTGTCTTTTATCATTCTATAAACACTTTTTGGGATCCCATGTATAAACTAAACACTTTTAATGAAAAATGATTACTTCGTTGACTAAAATTTTTAATACCTAACCTTGGTTTAGTTTTTAATTACACATTTATTTCCAAAGGGTTCACTTAGTGAGTTAAGCACTATTTCTAATACACAATTTAACGGTCTTGGCTAACCAAGGATTTACATGCCCCCTGAGTGTGGATGGCTCATGGGTTACCCCAAGTATAAGTTACTTGGGGCTCCGTTCGCCTACTGGATGTCAGGAACTTATAGTTTGTCCATGGGTCATAACTCAAGTTCTCCGCCCATAGGGTACTTGGTTTTCTATCCTGCTTGCTATAACTTTGACACTAGGCTTGCTCTACTCATTATAAGCTTAGCTTCCTAGGTCATGCTCTATGAGCTTGCTTACTCCAGCTTTGACACTAGGCTTGCTCCGTGAATGACTATCTTGCAAGGAGACCTAGCTATACTCCCAAGTGACCGGAGACTAATATGCGTTCACTTTTCCAGGCCAGCGAGTGGGTAAACCTCGGGAAGCAAAATTACTAAATTAAAATGTAAAACATGCGCTTTCTCTCAATTTCATCTATCGTGTTTTGCATGCACAATTTCCAATAATTGTGTCTGAAGGCTACAAAATGACTACAAAACTTAGAAAATACCTTGCTTATATTACTGGTAATACCAACGAAGGTGCCCGGCATTCTAGGTGTGGGGCACAAACTCCCCATATAGTCTGGCCAGTTTGTATTTCCCTGGACACACAATGCTCTCGACTTGATACAGGCTTTCCCAGTTAGGGCCCAATACTTCAGCACCAGGATCTCTGGTGGCTTAGAAGATTTTTCGCAACACCAAATCTTCAACCCCGAACTTCCTATCCTTCACTTTAGAGTTGAAATATATGGCCACCGTTTGTTGGCAGGATGCTACTTGAAGTTGTGAAGCTTCACGAAGCTCCTCCACAAGGTCCAGAGACTCTTGGAGTAAAGTGTGGTTTGTGGTCAGATCATAAGTATCTTGTAGGTGGGTGGAGATTACTGCCTTGACTGGGAGCATGGAATTATACCCGTGGGCCATGGAGAATGGAGAGTGGCCGGTAGAGGTCCTAGCAGTGGCGAGATGACTCCACATTGCCTTAGGCAGCTCCTCGGGCCAGGCACCTTATGCCTGTTCTAGCCTCTTCCTTAGGGTGGTTTTAACCATCTTGTTGACAGCTTCCACCTGTTTGTTTGCTTGCAGGTGGGCTATAGAGGAAAAGCTCTTCATAACTCCATGCATTTGAAAAAAGTTTGTGAATATCTTATTGTCGAATTGCAGGTCGTTGTCGGAGACTATCTTTCTTGGGAGCCTGTAGCGGAAAACGATGTTCTTAATGACGAAGTCTAGTGCCTTCATAGAAGTGATTGTAGCGAGAGGTTCGAATTCCACCCACTTCGTTAAGTAGTCGACCAAAATAATAGCATACTTCACTCCCCTCTTTCCAGTGGGAAAGTACCCGATAAGGTCAATCCCCCAGACTGTGAAGGGCCAAGGACTTGTCATCTGGGTGAGCTCATTTGGAGGATCTCGTGGTATGTTGGCGAAGCATTGGAACTTGTCACAATTGTTGGCGTAGTCCATCGCATCACTATTCATAGTGGGATAGAAGTACCATTGTCTTAAGATTTTCTTGGCAAGGCTTTGCCACTCAACATTGTCCCTGCAAATGCCCTTATGTACTTCTCGAAGTATAAGGTTGGCTTCCTGCTTGGATGCACAATGGAGAAGGGGCAATGAATATCCTCACATGTATAACTTCCTATCCATTATAACATACTGAGGGACTTGGTAAAGCAGCTTCCAAGCTGCTTTCTTGTCCTACGGTAACTCTCTGGAGCCTAGGTACTTCACAATAGGCTCCATCCAACCATCCTAAGGCTGGACTGCTTCTACCTCCTTGGGGGTTGAGATGCTTGGAGCAACCAAGTAGTCAATTTTGACCATGTTGATCAGCTCAGCATCCTTGGTGGTAGCAAGCTTGGCCAGGGAATCAACGTTAGAATTTTGTTCCCTTGGCACTTGTCGGATGGAAATTTTTTTGAAGTTGTGTAGCATTTTCTGAACCTTGCCTAAGTAAGTTTCTATCTTTTTCCCCCTGGGCCTGGTACTCTCCAAGGACCTGATTAACTACGAGCTGAGAATCACTGATGATCTCAAGGCCCTCATCCTTGAGCTATAGGGCCACTCAAAGTCCAACAATGAGAGACTCGTATTCAGCATCGTTGTTTGAAGCATCAAACCCAAACCTTAGGGCACTGTGAACCCTATGCCCTTCAGGGGATACCAAGGTTAGGCTTGCTCCTGCTTTATTATCATTGGAGGACCCATCTACATACAACTTCCATGTGGGCCCGACCACTGAGGCATTCCTGGGTCGCTCATGCGCTCCCATGCACTCAGCGATGAAATTCACTAGTGCTTGTCCTTTCATGGCGGTCCTCGGGTGATAAGTGATGTCAAACTGACTTAGTTTGATGACCCACTTGAGGAATATTCCCGAGGACTCCATATTCTGGAAGGCTTGCTGCAAAGGCTGGTTAGTGAGGACCTTAATGGGATGCGCTTGGAATTAGGGCCTTAGCTTCTAAGAAGCAACCATCAAGCAAAAAGTTAGCTTCTCCATAAATGGATATCTGGATTCTGCCTCGAGGAGTCTCTTACTTACGTAGTACACCAGGTGCTAAGCACGACCTTCCTCGCAAACTAGGGCGGCACTGATGGCATTCTCCGAGACAACCATGTAGAGGAGGAGGGGTTCTTCATCTACGGGCTTTGATAGGGTTAGCGGATTTGCAATATGTGCCTTCAATTGCTGGAATGCCTGCTCGCATTTCTCCGTCCACTTGAATCCTTTACCTCCTCGAACGATGTTGAAGAACGGGATGCACTTATCAGTTGCCTTGGAGATAAAGCAACTCAATGCTATTATCCTTTGGGTGAGGCTTTGTACATATTTATGTTTTTGGGGGGATGGCCTTTTGGTCAAAACTCTAATTTTCTCGGGATTTGCCTCTATTCCACGAGAGCTAACTATGAAACCTAGGAACTTCCCAGAGGCAACTCCAAATGTGCACTTTTGGGTATTCATTTTCATTCTAAATCTACAGCCGGGGGCTGTTCTATATTTTACAGCATGTCATCTACGTAAACTTCCATGTTCCGACCTAGCTGGTTCTTGAACATCTGTTTTACCAATCTCTGATAGGTGGCACTAGCATTCTTGAATCCGAAGGGCATCGCTTTGTAGCATTATAGCCATTTGTCAGTCTAGAATTTGGTGTGCTCTTAATCCGCAACATGCATGGAAGTTTGGTTATATCAGGAGTATGCATCCATAAAGGACAGGAGCTCATACCCAGAGGTAGCATCGACCATTTGATCGATCTTGGGAAAAGGAAAACAGTCATTTGGGCAGGCTTTGTTGAGGTCAGAGAAATCTATACATGTCCTCCAAGTGCCATTTGGCTTGGGCACTAGGACTGGGTTAGAAAACCACCTCAGGTACTGAGCTTCTTGGATGAAACTGTTCGCGAGGAGCTTATCCACCTCTGCCTTTAAACCTAATGCTTCAATCGAGTAATCGTTCTCCTTTTTACTGTATTGGAGAAATGTTAGGATCAATGTTAAAGGCGTGGCATATGATGTTCGGGTCATTGCCTGTCATGTCAAAGTGAAATCAGGCAAAGACATCTTGATTGTCTTTGAGAAAGCTTATTAAGCTTTTTGGATATCCTTCTCGATATCTTTCTCGACCTTTAATTTTCTATCTGGGACGGAGGCGTTAAGGATCACCTCCTCTGTCTCTTCCATGGGCTTGATAGCCCTCTCTTCCTGAACTCTGGGGTCCAGCTCATTTGACTCCCTTTCCTCTTGAACAACTTGGACCTCCTCCTCGGGAGAAGGTTGTTCGGGGGCTACTGCCTCAATTACCATTACTGGATGCTTGAGGGACACATTGTAGAATTGCCTGGCCTCCATTTGGTCTCCACGGACTGTGCCTATTCCTACCTCAGTAAGGAATTTCATGCACATACAGCGTTGGAGGTGACAACTCCAAATTCTACTAGTGCCGGATTCCTCAGGAGGGTGTTGTATGTGGAGGAGCAGTCGATGACCACAAAGACGCAGTACTTGAAGGCCTGGCGAGGAACTTCTCCAAGTGTGACTGGCAGTTTGATTTGCCCTATCAAAATGAGACCTTCTCCCGAGAACCTGCAAAGAGTGGTGGTGCATGGAGACAGTTCACTAGTGGTCCACCAGGATGTTCACTAAACTCCTATTGTCCACCAAGATTTAAGCCACCATCTCGTTGGAAATCTTGTTCTCAACCACTAGAGGATCATGGTGGGGAAAATGCACCCCTCGAACATCATCCTTAGAGAAAGTGATGACTTGGTCAATCGTTTGGGGCATCTATGTTGGTAACTGGGTCAAGGCCAACACTTCAAAATCATGGTTAAGGGCCCCAGTGTAGTGCCCTGGTTAGCCAAAACTATTACACTGTGTGTTTAAAATGGTGCTAAACTCGTTAAGTGAGTCATTTGGACTTAAATGTGTAATTCAAGACTAAATCAAGGTTAGATATTAAAATGTGTTGTCAATGAAGTAATTATTTTTCATTAAAAATATCGAGTTTATACACGGGATCCCAAAAGTGGTTATAGACTGTTAAAAGATAGATAAAATACAAATTAGCCATCCTAAGTGGCAAAACGGGGTTCAACCCTAGTTCCTCCCAAGCTATCCTGGTCGTGGCAGTCGAGTAGGCTGCATATGTACACGTCACCCTTGAAGCTCTTCAACTCATGGCTAGTCCAACTTTCCCTTTCCTTTACCTGCACCACATAGCACCTATGAGCCAAGGCTCAGCAAGAAAACTTAAAATCAACAGGTACACATGAGCAACAGTATAAAAATAGTAAACTTAAATCGATAAATTCAATCAGCAACATGACATAAGCAATAAGTTTAGCAGTGATAATCTGCTCAATCAAGCACATAATCCACTCTCAATAATCAATACAGTTCTGAATGCTTGCTATCAGCCCTGACACCCTTAGGTCGACCTTCAGAATAGATATAATCACATATATATTGCACAACACGCAATCAGATGCAACATATACAAACATGCCCTACCAGTTATTCTCAAATACAGTTATAACCATATTCTTACATATAGTAATAGGCATACTCATATTTATTAACAGGGGTCCGAGCCCCAATCACAACCTGGGTGCAGGTTTCTTACCTTGAGTCCCGAGCAGATAGCGTATGGAAATCCCAAGCACGATCCCTATTCCCAAGCCTTAGCGGTATAACCTAGCCACAAGCAATAACAATAACCATCAACCACTTAGACTATTTAAGAGTTTCAAGATATATTTCTAGCCTTCGGGATCTCGAATTCTACTAAACTGGGTAGTAGAACCCTTCCCGAGCCTTTAGGTTTGAGTTCCTGAGCTTAAAAACCTTAATTGACCAATGTTCTCTATTTGAGTCGCGACGCCCCTAGAAAGCGTCGCGACCCTCTACTAAACCGGGTAGTAGAACCCTTCCCGAGCCTTTAGCCTGAGCCCTCATTTCACTAGGCACGCGCTGCGTCACAACCCACCTAGCGTTGCAGCGCTAAGGCAGTTCAAACCCCTTAGGCCTCTGAGGTGACACGAGGCCCTTTCTATGCCTCTGGGCATTTAACCAATAATGGAGACCATGAGACTTATTGTCATAACTCCCTCTCCCACTCACTATTTTGGAAAAGTGTGTTTTTCACAAAATCAATATATTTTAATTTAGTTGTAATTTTTTTTTCAATTATTTTTACCAAATGATATTCTAATAATTACTAATCCAATTAACCAAAACATAAAAATTGTGCCCTTAATTCTAATTTTAATAAAGAATTTTTCATTAAAATAACAAATTAGTCAACTTTAATTTTGATTTACCATCTTAGCTAATTAAGAATAAGTTTATTATTATATGAATTATTATATATAAACATATAATAAAATGTAGGACGTTCTTACTAGCATGTTTCTACACGAATGTAATGTGTGTTAATTGCATACTGTGTGGGTATATGAATGGAATGTTATAATGCATGACAAAATATTAAACACTTTAATCACATTCAAACGTAAATAAAAGCGGGTTGGTAACTTCTGGGTATTTCTAGAAAAATTACAACACTTGCAAAAAATACATGAAAATGTAACCTAGACTAACTAAGGCATGGTGACGAGCACTTTGATCTCGAACCTTGAGATGTAGTCTTGTTGAGCCAATGCCACCCTTTTCCATATCCATTTGAATTATACAACTTTTTAAATTATTTTAAACAAACTTTTAAAATAATTAAACTTTGAGTTTTAACACCAAATAGTTTCTAATGCCCAATTTGAATTTGTGTAATTTAATTCAAAAATAAAATTAAACAATTTAATTTTAATTTAAAATTCAAAATAATTTTAATTTTAGATATTTTAATTAAAAAAATTTTAATTATAGAAGATATCAATTAAAACAATTTAATTAAGGAAAATATTCAATATTATTTCAATTAAAGAAATTTCCAAATTAAAACCATTCTAATTCAATTTAGAATTTTTAATTAAATGAATAATTAAAACAATTATTGTAACAACACAATAGGGTTTGTAAGATACAAACCCTAGGAGTGTACCTTTGAGGTGTGGCGGCAAGGGTGTGGCTGGGAAGGCAGGCATGCACGACACGACTAAGCAGGCAGGCACGCAGGGGCACGAGCCTGGGTAGAGCTGGCATGCAGCGGCACAGCTGGGTAGGCAGGCGTGCAAGAGGCACGACTGGGCAGGGGTGCACGTTGGGCGCAGGGGGGCACGACTGGGCAGGGGTGTACATGGGCATGGCTGGGCGCACAATGAATCTCAGCGTGGGTGCAGGGGCACGGCTCGAGGCTCGGGCTCGGGGTTTGGGCCATCTTGGAATTTCAGCCATAATTTTTAAAAGAGAAAATTACAAAATTCCTATGCCCCAAAATTGGCTTACGTATTTCATATAGAAATTTTAAGAACAATTCCTAAAACCAAAAGCACCATTATAAACAACCCTTAAAAATCTATCATCATGAATACAAACATTGATCCATTCAAACATATATCACATATATTATAAAAATGCACATAGTTGCACACCACAATTAATAATATGCATAGATTAATGACCTGCTATGGTACCAATTGGTGGAAAGACAATCAGAGTGCACAACAAAAATGGGTGTGGTGGGCCCAGTGTTATATATCACAAACAAATTTCCACTTCTCATATAAAACAATTTATAAGTTCAAGAAAACATCTAGATAGAGACATTAATATACAATATCATTAATCATGCAACATATATATTAATATACATATATTTATATATATCATATAAACATATACACAAATATTCAAGAACAAAAGTATTTACCTCTTGAAGCCTATCAAGTGTCCTTGAGTCTTTTCGTATATATATCCATCTTCCTATCCAACGCTTTGAGTACTCAAACCACGATCTTCCGGAGTGTTCTCTACAGCTCAAGATGCTTGTGGGCATATAGAGAACATGCGTTTATAATTTTGGAATCACAAGTATATCTTAACACATGAGAACTTGGATTATGGTTTGAGAAATGTTAAAGTAAAAGAAGAAGAAGATGACAATTTCTTGTCTCACAAAAATTCTGAAACTTTTCTGAATTCTCACTGACATCTATATGTTTCTCTCATTTCTTTTCTTCTTGTTATTCTATATCATATATAAAGAGATTATTGTATTACCCTATTATTCCTAATAATAATTGTAATATCATAATGATGATAATAATTTATTTAGGTAAATATCTAACTTACCAAATTTAAAAATATCCATTTTCAAGTTATTAATTAATTAAATAAATAAAATAAAAACAACACTGATACATTATCAGTGTACTGCTACATGCATGGCACAGTGCACAGTCCCTGGACTGTGTCATGAGTGAACATCAGTATTCCCTTTTCAAGGATATTGCATTTTTCTTTTATTTATTTATTTAACTAAAATCAATCATTCCACAAAATATGGTATTATCTTTTTAAGGAAAATATTACAACCATATTTCAAAATTCGAAATTCAAATTGATGATCATCATTATCATCATCTTTTAAAATTCAATAAATCAAAAACTATTTTTGACTTACCAATTTTATTTTCTCCCACTCAAATAAAATAATTAATTTCAAAAGTTAATCAATTTATTTATATATATGAATTTCGAAATTATATATTTAAATTAATAAGCATATTTTAAAAATTTTAATAATTAATTCAAAATTAATTATTCAATCTTAATTATCATATAATTGTATACTTGACCCGAATAATAAAATTCTTCTCCAATTTCCGTATTGTAGTTTTTACCCTTGTATCAACTCTTACCTTGATATGGTGTTGATAGAGCCACCCTGGGGACCTATGGACCTATAATATCAAGCTCCAATAAATATTAGATTATTAATCAAAGCTTTTTGATTTAATAATCATATTTATTACTCTCATGATTACTCCACTATAAATATGAGATTGAACTCTTGATAATTATAAACATATATTTTAGAGTACTTTTTTAAAGAATAAAGTATCCATTAATGTAATCATTACATACAACGTTAATCTTATATTAATTGTTCACAATTAAAAGGGAATAAAATTACCATTTTACCCTTTTAACTGTATCTTGTTCCTAGAGTACCATTGACTTTACTAGTGAAGGTCGTGTCACAACAAATTTGCGACGTGAGCGTTCATAACCTTTTCACTTCCAAAAGTCAACCCAATAGGGAACCATTATTCATTCTATGAGAAGGTATAGATTCAATATCTGTTAAACTATGTCCCCAACCATATATATCATTGAGTCCCAAAATTAATTGTTCTTAGCCTGATCATTCTGACAAACCTTAACGCATGAATCAAATGATCAGATGACATATATATGAGTTCATAGTAATCTCAGGATTAAGATCATCTTGTATATGATCATCGTTTGATGTGTTTGATTAATACTATGAAATGGTGTTTAAACAAGTATTAACAAATCACATCTGGTCCAGTTCTATATATCACTATGTATAAAGTACCTTCACTAAAGTATCCTACTACACTAGTGACCTAGATCTAGGTCACATGTATTCATAATACTAGCGAACCGTACTAGCAGTAATTAATCTAAAGATTCCATAACTTTATTTTACTACGAACTGTTTCAAGTTTATTATCTTAATCCAATCCTCTCGTACCAATATGAGATTAAGACCACATAGATAAACTTTGGAATTTTATGATATTTACTTAATATTATCAACATAATATCAACATATTCTATATATACATAATAATTCAATTCAATTATTTATTTTATTTAAAACATTTGTCAACTGCAATTGCTTTAAGAGCACCATTCCCAACAACGTGCAACTCATTGTTGTAACCTTGATTTCGGCACCATAAAATATTTGGAATTTTCCAAAAATTTGCGAGATACCTATTATAACTATAATGTACACCATCGTACAAAAAAAATTAGTTTATAATTTCTCCAAGTGCCGAAAATTAAAAGTACCCTTACCGTAAGGGAAAAAGTGATGTCCCTACCTAAGAAAATTCATATATATATATTTATGTGTTCTTTGACAATATTGAAAAAGAAATATAATTGATGATTGCATGTTTTATGCACTCAAATATTGATTTTTATCCTTAGAATGGTTTGTTTTTCCTTAATTTTTTGTGTAGATTTGATGAGTTTCATTTAAGTGTGCAGGAATTTAGTTTGTAGGTGTTTCGAATGTTATTTTGGGTGTTCAAGTTAGAGAATGATGCATTACGTCGCTTCCGAGAGGCGAGAAATTGTTGAAATTCGTGAAAAATTAAAACCTGGAAAAGTCCAGGTGACATGTCGCTTGACATAAGGTGATGCATCGCCTGTCATATAGCGACTCGTCGCCAATTGCGCCACAAAAATAGGAAAACGTTTTCCACTCGTTTTTCACTTGAATTAAAAAGTAGGACGGCTAAGGAGATTTTTGGAGACTAGGGCACGACCACAACACATATATAAAGGAAAAGAAACACATTTAGAAGTAAGAGATTCATTGGAGAAGGATCTAAGAAGTGAATCAAGCAATATCAACGGAGTTCTTTAGTATTCTTTGTCTTACCTCTTTATTTCTTTGTTCTTTTTAGATAATTACAATATATTTGAGATTATAAACCACATCATGTGTGGTTAATTTTCTTATTTTGTTAGGGTGTAGATGGATCTCTTGACATGCTTTTATTTCTATGATTTAATGAAAATTCTATTTTAGTCCAATATTGTTCTTGTATTATACTTTGAATCATTGTTGCTTAATTGAGATTTTCATATTGTTCTTTATAGTATATGAATTATAATTAAGGTTGTATTTAGATTGTGAAAATTATTACTCAAGAGGGGAACATTCAAACAATCCGGCAGTGGGTAGAACAACTTAGGTTATGTGAGAGTGAGAGATAAGCATAAATCTAGGTAACTGAGATAATTATAGATTGTGAAATCGAGAGGTGAAATATTTAGGATTATTTCTAGAGTGGAACTTAATGAAGGTAAGGATAAATGTTCGTATAGAGATATAGGCTAGGTATTACTTGCACATTCTTTTTCAGGCACTCGAGAGAGGGTATAGAGATAAAACAATGCTCTAGGTTTTTGAACATATTGGATTGATTTAGGCACGTTAATGAATAGGGGTAAGATTGTTAGAGAGTGAAGTTGAAACCTTATCAATTGTTATTATCTTGAGTCTATTCTTATTTAGTTATTTTTTCTTTAAGATTCATATTTATTTATTATGTTACTTCTTGATATCCTTTGAAATTGATTGCTTAGATAAAGCTAGGATTTAGTATTTGTTATATTTAATTTATTTAATTGATTTGAATCCTTGTGGGATGATATCTGTCTTTTGACTACTTTACTACTTGTTCGATTTGTGCACTTGCAAGCATATTCATTATTTTTCGCAACGAGTTTTTGGCACTGTTGCCAGGGATTAAAAAAAGAAATTAAAATTGAATTAATATAGCAAAGAAAATATTGAATTTTAATCTAAGTATTTTTTTTATTTATTTATTTGTTTACTAACTTTGGTTTCTAAATTTTTGTGGTTGAAGGTGTATGCGAAAAGCTCGTCCCTCAAATCTCCTACAATTATATTCTGAAATTGAAAGAACTATATCTTCTATTAGGAGAGAGCGATGAGATAGATCACAAAAAACGGCGGACCAAGTTAACAACAACAATGTACCAGCCAACAACAATAATGCTCCTATGAACGCACCAGTAAACCGGACCTTGAGAGACTATTTTAGGTCGGTTGTGAATGAAAATTATTTGGGCATTCAAAGGCAACAAGTGAATGTCAACAATTTCGAGCTTAAACCCGCCTTGGTTAACATGGTGCAGCAAAATCAATATTCTGGCCTAGCTGATAAAGACCCTAATATTCACTTGGAAACTTTCTTGGAGATTTGTGACACGATCAAGATCAATGGGTTTATGATAGATACTATACGATTGAAACTATTTTCATTTTCATTGCGAGATAGAGCTTGAGCTTGGTTTCAATCTATACCTCCAGGAATTGTGACTACTTTGGAGGACATGGAACAAAATTTCCTCACCAAATTTTCCCCGCCATCTAAAGTGTCACAACTAAGGGTTGAGATTACTTAATTTAGACAGATGGAGTCCGAGCAATTGTATGAGGCATGGGATAGATTTATGGAGATGCTCAGAAAATGTCCTCAATATGGCATAGAGGATTGATTTCAGGTTCAACTATTCTACAATGGGCTCAATGGTCCAACAAGATCACATATTGATGCTGCATTTGGCAGAACCATTTTATCAAAGACACTAGCGGAAGCATTAATCTTATTTGAGGATATGGCCATGAATAGTTGTCAATGGCAAAGTGAGAGATCGACGGTTAAGAATGCAGCTGGGGTTTTTGAAGTAGATCAAATAACACCACTGATGGCGTGGATGTCTGCTTTGACTAATCAGATTAAGGGTCTCACTGAAAATAAAGTAGAGTCAAGAAATAGTAATTGTGGCATAAGCTTCTAGTTCGAATGCGTTGGTGGATGAACAATGCCAATATGTCAATCAGAACTACAACTTTAGGCCCAAAAAATACCTGCCCACATACTACAATCCTGGCATTCGCAATCATGAAATTTTTTCCTATGCCAACAATGATAACATTTTCCAACCACCTCAAGAGCCACCTAGACAAATGGGGGAGAAGCCTTCACCATCACTTGAAGAGTTACTGAAGACTTACATAGTGGACTCCAAGGCAAGGCTAGATCAACATGACACTTATCTCAACAATATTGAAACACATTATACTAATATGGGAGCAGCGATGGAGTCATTGGAAACAGAAGTGGGTCAATTGGCCAATACTATGAAGACTCAAATGTCTAGATCTTTTCCAAGTGATACAGAGAAGAATCCAAAAGAGTGTATTGTAATTACTTTAAGGAGTGGAAAAGAATTGGACGCTCCTACAGTTGAGAAGAAAAAGGCTGTTGAGATCCCAATGAATGGTGAAAAAGAAGATGACAAGCAACATGAGGGGATTCCAAAGAAAGAGCCGTTGGTGGTTAATCCAGGTTCAATTACTTTTTTGGACAACCCACCCAAGATTACTACTCCATTACCATTTCCTCAAAGATTTCACAAGAAGGCGATTGATGAAAAATTTGCAATGTTCTTGAATATTTTCAAGAAAATACATATTAACATTCCTTTTGTAGATGCCCTAGAAAAAAATGCCAAACTACGCTAAGTTTATGAAGGAGGTGATGTCTAAGAAGCGTAGGTTAGAGGACTATGAAACAGTGAAGCTAACAGAAGAACGTAGTGCCATTATCAAGAGACAATTACTGGAAAAGTTGAAAGATCCGAGAATTTTTACAATTCCATGTGTTATTGGTGAACTACATATTGAGAAGGCCTTATGTGATTTGGGTTCTAGTATCAATCAAGTGCCTCTCTCTATCTTTCGGAAACTCGATCTTGGAGAGGTCACACCAACTAATATTTCCTGATAATTGGCAGATCGTTCTTTGACGTATCTTAGAGGTATCATTGAAAATGTTGTAGTGAAGATTGATAGATTCATTTTTTCGGTGGATTATGTTGTGCTTGACATGGAGGAAGACCAAGAATTTCGATAATCTTGGGAAGACCTTTCCTACCAACCGGGAAAGCTTTAATTGATGTACATGATGGTAACTTGACTCTAAGGGTGAATGGCAACGAAGTAAAGTTCAACATTAGTAATGCTATGAAGTTTCCCAAGGATCAAGCAGATTGTAAGAGAGTGGATGTAGTTACTCCATGCTTAAGAGACTTTTTCAAGACCATGTTTCATAATATTCCTTTGGAATTATGTTTGAAAACACCGATTTCTAAAGAGAATCTTGGAGTGGATTTGGGAATGAATGATATGGAGGTGGTTGATAGTGTGTTTACTTTAGAAGCATTACCTATAATGCCCTGACTAAATCTAGACATTGGACCATTAATAACTACTAAGCATAACTACTAATTTGAATACATATATAAGAAATAACATAACTTTATTTAAAACCCAAAATATTGTGCCAATTACAAAGTAAAGTATGGGTACCCATTGTTTAGTACATAAAACATAAAAAAACATAACTTTAATTAATTGTTTAAATACTAAGTGAAGAAATACATAAAACATAAATCAAAAGACTTAAAAAAACAATGTCATCCTCGATCTTCCAGCAGTCCATTCAATTCATTCATCCTCAACACACATGTCAAGCTGCCACGAATCCTTCCCGCCTTCCATACTCATTTTCTTGCATCATCTAAAAAGAAAGGAATGAGCCTAATGCCCAGCAAGTAAAATCTACTAACAACATATATATATCATAAATCATAAACATAAGACTATATCATAAAGCATATACTATAAAACATATGACTATAAAAACGTACATCATATAGGACTACAATATTAATGGCCATTAACTCATTAACGTGGTATGTTATAAAACTATCTACGTCCTCTGTCTACTAATCGAGGTAGGCTAGATCATAACTATAGTATATGATATGTAACGCCCTTGTTACCCCAGAACAGTTACGGTGAACGGTGAACCAGAAATTTGACCCGCTACCTGAGTCCTTTGGTTAAAAACGTACTCTAAGTGTTATTAACATGCTAAGGTGGAAAACCAATAAAAAGGAAAGGATATATTTTATTAAGTTTATAAACTGTTCATGAGCTCATCAAAACATTTACAAGTTATTTATAATACAAAATGGTCACTATTGTTTCAAATTTACAAACCCGCCGACCTAAGCGGAAAAAATAGGGTAAACCCCCTAGTTTCTCTGAGAACTCCTTGGCCATGGTGGTCAAGCGGCCGCATATGTACACATCACCACCTAAGCTCTCCACTCAAGGCTGGGTGAGCTTTTCTTTTCCTTTACCTGCACCACATAGCACCCATGAGCCAAGGCTCAACAGGAAAACACAACATAGCATGATATAATATCAACAATGATCATAATAATCATTCAGGACTATCAGTCCAAAACAGATAGGTGACAGTCGCAAAAGTCACTAAATTGGGTATAGCTCCCTTTAGCCTTGTGACGATAGGGTCACCAGGGCTTAACAGATAAGTGAACCTTTCACTAGCTTAAATAGGATAGGTTCATGGTGACTAGTTACCAACACAACCTTCCTCATGACCATAGACTCATAACCCTGGAACATCGTTCCCTAGCCATGTGACAAACGGTCACTTGGGCCTTAGGCCCTGGCTCTGAGTAACTAGTCTTAGACTAGCCAAGCGCTTATAAGTTTCATTGAACTTAGGGTCGGTCCATAATTAATGCCTTAGAGCCATTAAATGTTGATATCGATTAGATCTAATCTTCATTCGGCCCTGCGTCAGGACGCTTATGCCGGTTCTGACTCTTAGGTCAGTGTCCCCGACTAGTCAGTGCCATATACAAGTAAACAATATTTGCTAGCATTTAATATGCAATCCATGTCCACATTTATCAACCAACATGCCTCAATAACAATCATGCATGTCACATACACAGGGTACAGTTTTCTTACCTCGGGTTCGAGCGAGAAATATAATAAGAACGACTCCTGAGAACGGTCAACCTTTTGGTTCCTTAGCGGTTACATAATCACAACCAATTATAACCTCCATTAATGAAAATTAACATTTAAAGGGTCTTAACCTAAGCACCACTCTTGGAACCTCAAAACATGCCCACACGGTGAGTAGATTCGATCCCGGGCCTTAAGGATTGAAACCCCAAGCCAAAAACCCTTAAAAACACCCAAAACAGGACTTTGAAGGAACAGAGTAGCGCTACAGAACCGCTCCCTAGCACCCCAGCGCTATTCTCAGAACCCCCAACACGCCCAAAAGACCCCTGTGTAGCGTTGTAGCGCCCTAGGGTGGGCGCTATAGTGCTACCTCCAGACCAGATGCCCCCTGAAACCTCCTTCTTCATATCCTTTGATTCTAACCTGATTCCAATGCTTCCAAATCCCATTTTTGGTTCCAAATGAACCCAAAAACCATCCTAACATACCCCAAACATCACAACCATAAGAACCCTAGCCAAAAATCCCAACAAAACCAAGATTTCAACCTAGAAATCACAATTGCAAAACAGAACTAAAACATAGCAAACCAGGGAATTCAATGGCTAGAAACTTACCCAAAGCTCAGCTTATGATGCTCTTCAATGGTGGAACACTCTCCCAAACTCCCAAGGCTTACTTCCGAAGCTTGAATCCTCAAGAACAGCTCAAAAATCTCAAAGGAAACTGAAGGAGAAGAAGATACGGGAAGGCTCTTCAAGTTACTCTGTGTCTCCTCTTCTTTCACAACCTAAAATGGCTTATATCTATCCTAGGGGTGAAAAGACCAAAATACCCCTAGGTTAATTAAAGGTTTCCAAAGGCTCCATAAGGGCAAAATTGGTATTCCCCACCTATCTTGTTAATCATAATTAACACTCTCCAATTCCCGCTATTCTCAATAATCTCAACATCAATAATTCACATCCCGTTACCCTTTAATTCCTGGTAACGCTCTAATCATTAAAATCACCCCGAGACTCATCCCGAGCCCCGAACTTAAACCTTTTATGACTAGACTGCTAATTAATATTCCATGATCGTCTCATGTCAAATAGCTCGAACAAACCCACATTATAATGTGGTCTCAACAATATATCACCGACATGCATACAAATATACAATTATGCCCTCAACGGGCCAAATTACCATCACACCCCTGTAATTAGAATGTGGACCCACATGCATGCATTTAACATCATATTATAATATAATTCAAATATACATGCATTTATCAACTAATGGCATAATTAAGCAAGTATGGCCCTCCCGGCCTACTAATCCTTCCATTAAACCACATCAGAGAATTCGGGGCATTACATGATAACCCATCTAGGTCCTCTGTCTACTAATCAAGGTAGGGTAAATCATAAGTCTAAACAACGAAAATGATAAAAATTCTTGGGGCTTGCTATCTAAGCAAGTCATATGCCCAAGCGACTACAAAATATATATCATATCATAGCATAAAACATATCATAACATAAACATATAAACACATATAATCTAACCTAGTTTCCTTACCAAAAACCAGGATAATTGGAGACAAGAACGGGATTGGAAAACTCCTATAATTAGCAGTAAAAACCATGAGTTTCTAAAGAAAAGGGATGAAAAAGAGAACTAAACCATCAAAGAAGAAACTTACCGAAAAGAACCTTAAGTTTCAAGAAACTTATACACCTAATCAAGAATCATAAAAATAAGTTAGGATCTGAATGAAAGAAAAAAAGAAAACTAAAGAACTATGAAGAACTGAACTTAAGGATAAGAATACCTTGGATGAACTATGACTTTGATCTACACCTCTATATCGAAATAACACTATATCTTACTTCCCAAGTGTTTAGAAAAGCTTAGATTTTAAAAGCTTTTAACCCAAAACCCAGGTGTTTCTCTCTATAGTAACCTTAGCAGCTTGGAGGCTCTGAACAATGCTTGAATGATGAGTGAAATGGCTGAGTACTAGGTCCTATTTATAGAGTTCAAGGAGTGAAACTAACCCCTTTTAAAATGAATATAAAATGAAAAATATTTGAATTTTCGTTCAATAGATGCCCAGAACTCGGTCAAAATCGTTCAAGAGCAAGTCCAAGTGGTTAAGGGTTGTTTCTAGCCTGGTTATACAAATATTTCAAAAATGGCTCCAGGAGCCGATATATCGCCATCCCTAGGTGATATATCGCCCCTACCTATGCCCCGAGCCTTTGTGCTTTCGTTTGTGCGAAGTCGACATGTTTTCCGTATCTCCCGTAGGCGATATATCGGCCCCTATAGCCGTGATATATCGACATACGTTGATATATCAAGCACGTATTTGCACTTTTTCAGCATATTTTGAATTTATTAAACAACTTTGACTAAGTAAAAATGTGATCCTAACCGTTGCTGAAAGGTTCTAGAACTTCTAGATTTTTCTTTTTGTTAAACTATTCATAAAAAATACTTAAATCATTAATAAACATGTTTGTGATAAGTGTCACACTCTTATTAATTCTATCTAAACCTTAGGTTATAATAAACAATATTTCTAGGACCAACAATATTAATCAAACCTTATGTTATAATTTATATTTCTAAACTATAGGTTAAACTTATAAAATCCATAACTATTGCTATGAGTTTCCAACTAAGTCTCGGCTTGAACCCAAATCCACGAAAACTAACATACTACAAGATACTACTACTAATATCTAGCTAACCAAAATTGCGAGACGCTACATTATCGGCAGAAAAGGAAGTGTCTAAGAAGGAAGATATCTATGAGGCTCCAACTCTTGATAATAGCTTGGAGAAAAAGAATACTACTAGTGAGGGTCTTGTTTTGAAGCAATTACCTGCTCATCTTCGGTATGCATTTTTTGAAGATGGATCTACCAAATCCATAATAATTCCGACATCATTGAATGAAGAAGATGAAAGGAAGTTGTTAGAAACCTTAAAGAGGTATTCATCTGCCTTTACTTGGTCAATTTCAGATATTAAGGGCATTAGTCCAGCTATTTGTATGCACAAGATTCTTGTGGAGGACTCCTATAAGTCTTCTATTGAACATCAACGATGACTTAATCCAGCTATGAAAGAGGTTGTGAGAGTGAAAGTCTTGAAACTTTTGAATGATAGAATTATTTATGCTATTTTTGATAGTTCATGGGCGAGTTCGGTTTAAGTGGTACCGAAGGAAGGAGGAATGACGGTTGTAATGAATGAAAAGAATGAGTTAATTCTAATTCGTACTCTGATAGGGTGGAGAGTGTGTATTGATAATAGAAAGCTTAATAAGACAACTCGGAAGGATCATTTTCCATTGCCTTTCATTGACCAAATGTTAGATCGCTTGGCAAGCCATGATTTCTATTGTTTTCTAGATGGTTATTCGAGATATAACCAAATTGTTATTGCTATGGAGGACCAAGAGAAGACCACCTTTACTTGTCCATAAGGTACGTTCGCCTTTCGTAGGATGCCATTTGGCTTGTGTAATGCACCAGCCACTTTTCAAAGGTGTATGATGGCCATTTTCGCTGACTTAGTGGAGAATATAATGGAGGTATTTATGGACGATTTTTCAATTTTTGGTTCCTCATTTGACTCTTGTTTGTGCAACCTTGGGATAGTTCTCAAAAGATGTGTGGAGACCAATCCTGTTCTTATTTGGGAGAAATGCCATTTCATGGTTAAGGAAGGGGTTTTACTTGGGCATCGAGTTTCTTCTTTGGGTTTGGAGGTGGATAACTAAAAAATTTCCACTATTGAGACCTTTCCACCACCAACTAATGTGAAGGATTCGAAGTTTTTTAGGCCATACCGGTTTCTATAGGAGATTTATTAAAGACTTCTCTAAATTTACTAAGCCATTATGCAAGTTATTAGAGAAGGATGAGCCTTTTCTTTTTGATGAGTCATGATTGAAAGCTTTTAATGTCCTTAAAGAGAAACTTATTGCAGCACCTGTGCTTGTTGTTTTTGATTGGAGTGAGCCATTTGAGATAATGTGTGATGCAAGTGACTTTGCTATTGGAGCGGTTTGTAGGCAGCGAAGAGACACGATTTTTAGAGCTATTTATTACTCTAGTTGTACTTTCAATGAAGCTCAAGAGAATTATACAACTACCGAGAAGGAGATGTTAGCGGTGGTTTATTCTTGTGACAAGTTTCGTCCTTATATAATTGGATCTAAGGTGATAATCTATACCGATCATGTAGCTATTCGGTACTTGTTTGAGAAAAAGGATGTTAAACCTCGCTTGATTAGATGGGTTCTATTGCTCCAAGAATTTGATTTGGAGATCCAAGATAAGAAAGGAAGTGAGAATGTAGTGGTTGATCATCTATCTCATATTGAGGGGGTAAATAGTGGAGATGACGGTTCGTCAATTTTGGAAGCTTTTCTAGATAAGCAATTATTCTCGGTGGTAACTAAAATCCCTTGGTATGCTGATTTTGTCAACTATTTAGCATGCAAGGTTTTGCCATCGGGTCTATCCTCTCATCAAAAGAAGAAATTTTTTCATCATGTGAAGTAATATATTTGGGAGGATCTGATTATCTTCAAGCATTTTGCTGATCTTGTTATAAGAAGATGTGTACCGGAAGAGGAAGTAAGTGAGATTCTATTCCATTGCTATTCTTCTCTTGTGGGTGGCCATTTTGGAGTTGCAAGGACTGCTGCAAAGGTCCTTGATAGTGGGTTTTATTGGTCTACTTTACACCGAGATTGTTATGCATATGTGAAGAGTTGTGATCGATGTTAACGTGTGGGGAACATCTCTAGAGGACATGAATTGCCTCTCACTAATATTATAGAAGTGGAGATCTTTGATGTGTGGGGTATTGATTTCATGGGACCATTCCCACCTTCGTTTGGAAATCTATACATTCTCTTGGCGATGGACTATGTAAGTAAATGGGTAGAAGTTGCTGCTACAACTACAAATGAAGCTTGGGTTGTAGTCAAATTTATTCAAAAGAATATTTTTTTTCTAGATTTGGCACATCAAGAGCAATACTTAGTGATGAAGGTACCCATTTTGCTAATAAGGTTTTTGATGCTCTTATGACAAAGTACGGAGTAAGAAATAAGATGGCCCTAGCTTATCATCCACAATCTAATGGTCAAGCGGAGATATCTAATCAGGAAATTAAGCTTATCTTGGAGAAAATAGTGCAATATAATAGAAAAGATTGGTCTAATAAGCTTGATGATGCTTTATGGGAATATAGGACAGCTTTCAAGACACCTATCGGCATGTCTCCTTATCAGATTGTGTTTGGAAAGACTTGTCATCTACCATTTGAGCTTGAGCACCGTCCACAATGGGCCATTAAAAAGCTGAATTTTGATTTGAAAGATTTGGGAGAGATAACACTTCTCCAACTTAATGAGTTAGAATAAACTCATCATGAAGCTTATGAAAATGCACAAATTTATAAGGAGCGAATGAAAAATTGGCATGATAAGCAAATTCTTTGAAGGGAGTTTGTGCCGGGAGAGAAGGTTCTTTTATTCAATTCTCTTCTTAAACTCTCTCCCGGTAAATTAAAGTCTCGTTTGTCGGGACCGTTCACAATTATTCAAGTCTTTCCATTTGGAGCTGTTCAGATTCAAAGAGGTGATGAACCTACGTTCCAAGTAAATGGCCAACAGTTAAAGCATTATTTTGGAGCAGAAGTAGAGGAAATGGCGAGCATTAAGCTCGCTGATGAGTAGTTTGGTATTGAGATACAAGGTCTAGCTAAAGACTTTAAATTAAGCGCTATATGGGAGGCAACCCATCTTTTTGATGTCTTTTATTTATTTTTCGTAACATTTATTGGTAATTTAGTTTAGGATTAATATTAATTTTTGTTTTTAAAAGTTCTATTTTAAAAAAATAATAAAATAAAATTGGATTAAGCGATTTATCGCCTGCATAGTGGTGATGCATTGCAACAAGTGGAATTTTCGGGCCTTTTTGGGCCACAAAATAGAGAGTCTGGCGAGCGTCGCTCGGATTCTAGCAACGCATCGCCTAAACCTTAATTGCAGAAATCGCACCAGGTGATGCATCGCCTGGTGAGTGGCGACACATCACCACTTCTGTAAAAAAATTAAAATTTGAAATAATACAAAAAAAAACCAGCACAAGAGTCACGTTTTTTTTAAGTTAGGTAGTTTTTTTTTTCTTTCATTTTTTTACTTAATTACTTTTACTTCTTTTCCTTTTCTTTCCTTCTTTCCCATTCCCACAATCCTTCTTCTCTTTTTCTTCATCAAGCTCTATCACAATCATTTTTTTTTAATCATCATCTTCCTCATACTTCTCATTTTGTATGATTCATTCTCCTCCCATTATTATTTCCTTGCTTTATTTTCTATCATCTACTACTCTACACTATATTTCTCAAGTTTTTCTCACTGGAAAAGTGGAGATGAAGAAGGGTTTCCATTCTATCCCAAGTAAGGTTATTTATCTTCTTTTAGTTGGATTCTTTGTTTTATTTTGATGATAATTGGAAGTTTGAACCATTTTGTGTGATGATATGTACTTTTGGAGAAGATTTAATATCTATATAGGTCTTGGAGGTGTGTGGTTCATTAATGCATATCAAGTGTTTGATAAAATGCTCCAATGACAGTTTCCATTAATTTTTGAGGAATTATTTGCATTTTGTTGGTGGTTTTCATTTTGTTTATGCTTGGAGATACATTAGCAAGTATGGGGTGATTGATTTTGGAAATTATGCATTGATTTAGTTTATGTGGGATGTTGATATTTTTTTTTTATGATTGGTGCTTTTCATTGGAGTTTGGAGGAGAATTTTGGTGTTTTGTGAGAGGTATTTGGGTTCAAGAGTGGTTATGAGGGTCTTTGATTCTTGCTTATGGGGCTTAAAAATAATAGAACCGAGGCCTCTACCTCATCGTCCTTTATTGTTCAACATTCTTTTGTGAATGATGAGGCCATGGCTAAATATAAGTTGTATAATGATCAAAATAAGAAAATCATCATGGAATCTTCTGTTCAGTTGGCACCAAGTGATAGAAATTTGTTGAGCATGATTCAAGAACGTGGATGGCAATGCTTATGTGAGGTATCCATTATGGGGAATATTAGTGTGGTTGGAGAATTTTATGCTAATAGCATCCAACAAAGAGATAACAATTCTGTGATGGTAAGGGGTCGAATTATGAATATTTCTCCGTCGTTGATTAATGCATATTATGGGTTACCACGAGTTTCGGATGATGAATATCATACTATGGTGAGAGAGGTCCAAATTATAGATTTATTTTAAGTCAACTTGCTCCTCCAAGTGTGGATTGGAATTATTCTACTACTGATTTGACGGTGCCCCGTAATATGCTTAGTACAATGTTGAATCCTTATGCCAAAGCATGGAATAATTTTATTTGTTCAACATTGATGCCCTCTACCAATAAGTCTGAGATACGGTTGACCACATGGTGCTTTTGTATTGTATTTGTGAGGGAAAAACTATTGATGTGGGGATTTTGATTCGGGATAATATTTTGAAGATTATGAGGGGTGCTACTACTGGTGGTCATGGTCATACCAGTCTGATTATTGGGTTATGTAGGGCGACTAGTGTTCCGATGAGTGAGACTGAGCCATGTTTGCAAAATACCACGATTGATCATGGTAATTTGAGTCGTGGTTCATTCTGGCAAGGTGAAACTCCTCATCCTTCTGGCCTTGGATTTGAGGTGGACGATCCAGAGAATTTCCCACCACCGCCTATTGCTCCACGTCCACGTCACCGATAGTTACCTGATGCTTTCCAACAACTGAATTATGATAATCAAATTCGGCAACATGCAAGTGACAGACAAGCTATGCGTGGTGCTTCTTCGTCTCAATCTTCTAATGATAGACATTATTCACTTGATGACATTGGTCAACTATTTGTACAGCTGGGAGAGCGATTGTCTAACCTTGAGTTGTCAAATCAGAGTCTTCACCGTCGTGTGTCTGATATGCAGGAGTGTCAGTTTCACTTCTACAACTACACGGCGACAGTTCATAATCAATGGCAGCAACAATTTCTCGATTGTCATTTTCCACAATTTCTGAGCCCGTTTCATGACTCATACCGCTCTCCAGAGCCTGAGGAGCCACCAATTGCTGATGATGGTGATGATATGGCCGAAGATCCTTAGTCGGGCTGTGAGGTAATTTTTTCTTTCCTTAATATTTTCTTGTTAAATAGTGGGGACACTGTTTTTATTAAGTTTGGGGGGGGGGGGGGGAAGAGTTTATGTTTCTTTTATTTTCCTTTATTTTATTTTTCTTATTTTTTATTTTGTTTTTATGTTTTATTGGATGACTGTATTTGACTAAATTGAGATGTTAACTTTATGACTCATGGGTTTCAATGATGACTATTATGCTTAACGCTTTGATATCACTTTGTGTGTGTTTTTAAGTTTATTGACTTTGTGCTTGGCTTATCTTACTTGGTGTTAATATTATTATCTCTCATTGAAGTATCTCTTTATGATTCTTATTCAATATGTGGCTTTGTGGGTATTGTAGAGACTTGGATTCATTTTGTTTGATATAGATACAACTAGAACTTGCTTGATCCATTTTTTGAGGCGAAATCCTAGATCTTTGTTATGTAGAGGTGATAGAGGCATTTTGTTTCAATCGTTTGAGCCAAAAAGCTAAAATATACTCATTTTTCCTTTTGTTTCCCTTTTTGAGCTATTGTGACATTCTTATTCTTTATAATTTTAACACATTTTGAGCTTGTGACATGCCAATTTCAACTTGATTAATTTTTATCCTTTTACCCTCTTTTGCACCATAAGCATAGGATGAATTGTATTGATTTTTGGAATGTGTTGTAAAGTAGGGGAATGTGATATATTATGATTGTGTGATTAGAAAATAAATGATGTGTTGGGTTTCAATGTAAAAAGTGAGTCACTATTCAATTGTGTTGATTGTAAAGTTTCTTTTCAAAATAGATAGAGAAAAAAAAAAGATGAATGTTTTTTAAAGAGAGAGAAAAAATGTTGAAATAAAAAAGAATTGAGAAAATGGAAAGAAACAAGTTTGGGGGAAGTAGTAACTCAATGAAGAAAAAAAATAGTAGTCGTAAGGAATGAGAGAGTGAAAAGAATGTTTTGGGAAAAGGGAAGTTTTATAGTTTAAAGTTAGTTCTTTTGTGAGTTTTGGTGTGAAAATAAGCCTAAATGACTATTCTCATTCACCATTGGCCCGAGCCTAATGTTATAAGCCAATTGAAGACCTCTTGATTTACATTATTGGAGACAAGTTGATCAAGTGAGTTTATGGTTGTTTTGACTATGTGATTTGTTCGTTATTTTTGTCTTGATGCACATGAGCTACATATTTGTTTGAGATCATTAGAGATGTTTCTATACAATGAGATGGTAATATTAACATTTGAGTATTGATTTGCTGAAATTCTAGTATTATGCTTTAATTTACATATTGAGTGATTTAAAAGAGTTAGTAATTTGAGAAGTTAACTCTTGATTCTAAATAAACATTCTTGATTTGGTTGTGTTAGTCATTTTTAGTGTTTCAGACTTCATTGTTTTGGTTATGTTTTGCTATTACTAAGAGTATCTTTTGTTTGAGGACAATCAATTGTTCAAGTTTGGGGGTGTGTTGAGTGCATGTTTTATGCACTCAAATATTAATTTTTATCCTTAGTTATTTGTTCTTTAAGATTCATAGTTATTTATTATGTTACTTCTTGATAACTTTTGAAATTGATTGCTTAGATAATGTTAGGATTTAGTATTTGCTATATTTAATTGATTTTAATCCTTGTGAGATGATATTTGTCTTTAGACTACTTTACTACTTGTTCGATTTGTGCACTAGCAAGCATATTAATTATTTTTTGCAACAATAATTGCTAAAGAGTTGTGATATTTTAGCAAAATTCCCTCAAGTGAATATTGCATATTTGTCAATTATATGAAATTTATGAACACAATTAAAGAACAATGAAATTTATTATGAATGATGCAATTGGAGACTAATTTTGTAAGTCCCAAAAGAATTTTAAGGAAATATCATCAAAAATAAAAATATTAAGTAATAATGTACATGATTGAAAAACAAATATGAAGATGATAAACTAATTCAGGTGTAACTACATTTGATATTTAATTGGATGTATGTTTATTGTACAATGGCTGACGCTGTTTTTCGTCAACTTAAATTTAAAAAGCACTAAACAGAATTTCAGAAAAGAAGAAAAGAACAGTAGAATTTTTACGTGGCTCAGCAGTTAAAATCTGTCTAGTCAATGAGTCAATATTTTTTATTCGTAATACTCCCTCAAAGCTTTCTCAGAGAAATTCAACAGAGTATTCTCAATACCAATTTGTGCGGAATACAAATGAAAAATACCAGGCTATTTATAGGCCTGGTTAGGTGAATATCTTCCACTGATTCTAGTAAGTTACAATCTGTTGACGCGGTTTTTCGCCAAAAGTATATTAAGAAATAATAAGGCAGATTAATGCTTAATAGTAAATCGTAATGAATAATAATTTGAATTCACTCAAGAACACAGAACTTTTATGTGGTTCAGTGGTTAAAATCCACTCAGTCCACGAGTCAATATTATTGCTGTTTCTCTCTCTATTTTGGAAGAGTTTTGGTATAATAGAATAATGCTCCCCTTTTCCTGTCCAATATTCCTAGTATTTATAAGGGAATTTCATGGACAGGATTGGGTAACCGCATGAGTCAATCACGTATTTACATAATTATTACATTTATTACAAATAATTCCCATTTATATTGGGATATGATTTGATTACAAAGTAAATGTATTCCTAATATCTGAGATATTAAATATGACAGCCTGGTCATAAATAAACGTATAAGGGGATCCTGAGTCTCTGGGGATCCTTAAGTAGGAAATATACTAGTATTACCATGAAGTGGATATCTCCTCCAAGCTCGTGCTTCGATAGTTACTTTAATATTCTGAACTCACGCTTCATAGCCATTGCATCCTTAGTTCGGGTTAAACCCAGGACGCCTAACACCACGTATGACCACATGAAACTCGAGTTGTACACGTGGATAATAAGAAGATATCATTCCCTTGGTTATTTCTCCGTATATTTATTTTCCAGCTGTACCCAAGCTGAGTGAATGAACTCGGGGTAAAATTAGGGTACAACTTTTGCCCCCCAAGTCCCTGCTCGTGTTTGATGTCGTCACATTCTGACCTACACAGTAGGGACTTTTAGACTTCTATTACATAAAACCACGCCTTCCCACTACTTGAGTACTGGACACGTGGTGTACCGCAATTGGCATCTGTTTGAGTTTCGAGGACTGCAATAATTTTCTTGTCAACTTTTTGTCGCCGTTTGGTCTATTTAATCTTGGCCCTTGGATCTTGAACGAACCCAACTAGACGGCCCAGATTAATTTCCACAATTTACGTATAAATAGGATGGTTAAATTTCAAACTGCACCACCTTTGCATTTAAAAATTTCTCTTTTCTGAATCCCCAAGTTTTCTTTCTTTCCCAGAATCCCCAATACCGTTCATCGTGCCCAGACATTCATATGCTTTCCATAAGCTTCCCGTGATTCGAATCCACAACCTCCAGTTGACGAACACACATCCTGTAAGCATCTCATTCTTTGGGTTGAAGAGTTTTTTCCTTTTTTTTTTATCCAATGGAAATTTTGTTCTTAACCATGTTCATCTGCAACATGTTCATCCTGTAAGTATCTCATTCTTTGGGGTAATGTTCTGGGTCAATCTGGGGTAGTTCTAATCTGAAATAGGTTTAGGAATTACCTGTTTGGGGCATAAGAAATTGCAAGGTTTCTAGGTTTAAAAACTAGGTAGCTTAAGGATTACGATTCCTTAAGCACTTTTGCACAAAACCGCTTTTCAGAGGAAAGTAGTGGCCTATCGTTTCTGACACACAAATCCCTAAATATCAGGGGACTATTAAGAAACTGAGGCGCATAGCCTAGGACATTGCATGGCATCACGCGATGGGGCTGAGGCTAGCCTTAGCTTGTATGAAAAAAGTAAACAGTTTCCCCCCTTGTACTCTTACGTCATAGTTTTAGATCCTCTTAGGTTGCCTACTAACTAGGTCATTCTGTTGTTAGGCAATCTGATGGCTCCTCAAAAGAAGAATGTCCCAAAGAAGAATGCCTCGAGCTCTTCCTCTCAATAGAAGAACAAGGGGAAGAAGATTGCACCAGAATCTCCCATCCCGCACTTCGATTCAGTGGTTGAGAGGGAGCTCGTGGTTGACCCCAATGCATACTTTGAGGCTGAGCGCATCATTTCAAAGATCACGACCCAAGGGAGGGTAAATAAGATTATGTTAAGCCACAATATAGAGGTCGGAGCTGGAACTCTCCTCGTCTGACCTACGTTCGAAGGGGAACGGAGTTGTTCCCCTCTCCAAGATGACTTCGTGGCTTGGAGTGATGAACACCTAAAGGCTGGGGCCTTTCTTCCCCTGGACCAGTACTTCGTGGATTTCTTGAATTACGTGAAGCTAGCTCCATTTCAGCTCCCACCAAATTCATATAGACTTTTGGTGGGGCTAAAGTATTTGTTCCTGAAACATGAGTGGGAGGTCCCCACTCCGGTAGACATTCTGTATGTCTTCTGCCTCAAGGCAAGCCCTAATCAGAAAGGGCGAGGTGACGAATTTGATTACCTCACGCGGTTTACCAACTCGGCCCTCATCATCAAGCTTCCCAGTCATCCAAATGACTGCAAAGACCTGTTATTTATGTCGAATGGATTCTGGAACTGTGAACATTGATACTTCAACTGACCTCGTAAGTTCCTTTCCATCGATTAGCTTCTAGACCTGAATCTCAATTTACAAGAAATCAATGACTGATTCAATAGCACAAGGAATGGTGCGAACAAGAAGACATACATGCTCACTTTCGATGCCAAATCGATGAGGTCGAGGAAAGAAAAAGGAAGAGATTCCGATTCGCAGTCTCTCCTGATCCGGATCTCGAGATCAGGCCTATTCCATTAGACCCCAAACCCAAAGTCACCATAGCCTTTCCATCTGGTGAGCTCTCATTCATCCTAATGGAAAATATTCCAAAACAACCATCCACCTCCCAACCCCTGTCAATCCCTACCTCAAAGAAGGATTTTTTCGAGGCTGAGCACTAACAGAGCTCAGTCACCTCCACCAGCCACATCTCTGAGCTGCTGACCTCCCATGGCCTTAAACTATCTGGTATGTTGATGTGCCATCCTACAACCTCCAACGAAAGGAGTTGATACGCCCCGGGAGATGGCAATCTAGATCGTAAGGTCAAGCTCACCGTCTGGAGCCGCGAGTACTTGAGGGTTGGGGCCCTGCTTCCCCTAAAGGATTACTTTAAGAACTTTTAGGATTATGTTGGTATCACCCCCTTCCAACTCCAGACCAACTCTTTCAGAGTTTTATCAGCTTTGAGGTCGTTGTACCATGAGATGAAGTGGGACGAGCCCTCGACACAAGAGATCTTATATATTTTTTGCCTCAAGAGCAACCCCTTTCGAGCCCACGGAGGATATGGGTTTTACAATTTATCGAGCTACCAAAAGGAGAAGTAGTTGTTCGAGGACATCTCAAACCATCCTCCAAATTTCAAGACTATCTTTTTCTGGACAGATGGGCTCACTCCTTCCAAGTACTACTCCTTCCAATGCATTCGTAAGTAATTCAACACTTGTCTTTTCTATTTTTCATTTGAATTGTTTGCCTCAAAATATTTATTCCACTCTTGCCTGCATCCACCTATCACCGACCTACTCCAACAAAAGCTATGAAAGAATATAGGGAAGCAATTCTTCAGCTCTCATATGGTCGAAGATCCCTCATTTATCTCCTCCATGAAGGCAATCTTCGAGCTTGTGGCCTCTTAGGTGAAGGCGAGTCCACAAACGATTCAGGTATTTGCAGATACTTGAGGTGGGAAGACCTGCCAATCCCCACCACCAAACTTCCCACCAGGAGGAGGCCTTCGGGCTCGCAAGCCTATGCCACCGCCTCCCATCTACATGAGTAGCTAGTCTTGGGCAATGAAGCCCACGATGAGGCCTCAACGAGCTCGACAGATGGAGGTAAACTAGTGTTGGATCATTCCATGTGGTCTCCATCATTACTTAAGCACAAGCCTCACGTAATTATCCTCTTCGAGGACCCCAGGGATAACTTCTTAGCATGGTCAATGGTAGACCTTAGAGTCCGTAGGTTTGATAGTTGGCTAGGAAAATACAAGACCATGTATAGTCTAAATGAGGTCTGGGATATGGTAGCTGTACAATATGGAATCAACATATATAGGGACCTATCGAGACTATCCCCCACCTATAGAGAGGGCCCCCCTTAGAGTCATCAGAAGACATGGTGATTTCTTGGTCCCCGAGCTCAAGCTCATCTGAAATTACCAGTTAGGTTTCTTTTATCTTGGATTCTTGTTTCTTATGACAACCTTATTTGATTGCTTACATACTATATTTTTTGTTTCTCAGATGACATGGATTCAGACTTAGACAACGTTCTCAACAAGCCTATGGCCTCGAGGGCAAACAAACGCCAACAGGTGTCCCAGAAGGGAGGTCGCCCCTCCAAACTCTCCAAGAAAACTGAGGTGGTCCCCCTGACCCAGGTGTCATTAAACCCAATCCAGGTTAATGAGTCCACAATGCCCTCCGAGGTTGTGCCTCCCCTTACAGCTCCACCGAATTGAGCCCAAGCTCTTATCCAAGACTGCTTCCTGTCGATCTCGACTTCTGTGCCCGAGTTTCTAGTCGACAGCACTGCTGGAACCCCTGGGGTCAACCTTGGTTCTAATGCTTTAACCCGCGTGGGTCAAATTTTTAGCAACCTTGGGGTCCCTCAGTGGGAATTTCTGACCTCGTGCCGAGATTCCAACACTCATTTCGACAAGAGTGGCGAGCTTTTTTCCTCGGTTAGTTATTTTTGCCTAGCCCCCTTCTCATGTGCTAACTTTGATTTGTGCTTTTTCGACCTTGACCTATTTTTTTTTCCTTTTGTAGGTGTTCATATCCTTTGTTTAGCATAATTTCATGTTGAATAGTGAGGTCACAGTGAGCAAAATGCTTTCCTAGGAGGCCAAAGATGCCCAGCTGAGGCTCGAAGACGACCTTAAGAAAGCCCGACTGGAAATTGAAGTGAGGGATGTGAAGATCAAAAGGATTCCCGAGCTTGAGTTCAGGTTGGAAGCGACCTTGAAGGAGGTCGAGGCCAGGAACTCCAAGATCAGAAAGATTCATGAGCTCAATGTCATGCTGGAAGAGGAGAAAAAGATAACCTTTAAGGTTATCAAGAGCGAGAAGGCTCGTCTTCTTGAGGAGTTTAAGACTAATAAAGATCGTGCCGTAGACATGGAGATGTATCAGATTTAGGATAACAAACCTAACCTCGATACCAACTTCCTTGCTGGCCTGGAGACCGAATTTATTGCCAAATGGCAGGCTCGACTCTAGGAGGAAGAGGCCAGGCTCAATGCTGAAGAGGTGGCAGAGGCTTCCGGGACTGTGGATAAGGAGACATCTAATCCTTGAAGTCCAAGTCATGGGCGTCGATCCATTATAATTTTTGTAACTATATTTTTTGTACCCTTGGGGTAAAGATTATTTATAGTGTGAGTCTGAGCTATTTTGATTATCTTATGACTGTGTATATGTTAGTAGTAGTTTTTATGCGTTTAAATTTCTAGCTCGAAAACCTTTTTGCTCATTATCTACCTTTAGCTTTTTGCCTTAATATTATACATCATATCTCTGGATCGAAATATTTCGAGCATGCTATTATTAAGGACTTGCTTTTATACTTGTTTATTCGTACAAATATATGTTGGGTTTAAGTTCAAATTTCAATACATTCATGCATAGTTTATTCGAAATGTCCATGTTCGACTTCGTTATTGTCAAGGTCAAACTTTACTCTTACCACGTATTTAAAAAAAAATAATCAAATGGTATGTAACCTCGTTAGTGTAGTTATATTTTTTTTTCCAGTTACTTTTGCTCATCCTCGAGTATGACCTTGAGGTTACGAGGCTGAAACTCATTTGCAAAATTTTCAACCCTTAGCCTTGACTTATATTTTTTGGTTGGTTTATCTAGAATTCCAACTTTTGAGTATGCTGACTAGGTTTTGCTGGTTTGTTCCAGACTTGTTTAATTCATGTGTTTGGTTAGTGATCCATACACTTATTGTTTTCTTTATGTTAGGTTAACAATCCAAACAATGCTATTAGAGTTAATTTTTATTTATGTTATATTTTTTTGAGCCTATGGTATGAATGTATACCACTTATGCCCCATTCATATCCTATGATTGCGATCTTAGGTTATTAAATTTTGAGGCCTTCCAAAAAAGTATAACAATACAACATTTGAATGAAATTCAGTACTTTATTGACAAAAAGAAAAAATCAAATACACGCTTGGTTAAAACTAATAAACATCATTCCTATATTACTGATAATAAGGTCGTAGATGTTCACCATTCCAAGCTCACAGAACCAATCCTCCATTCAACCTCGCTAGTTTATAAACTCCAGGTCGAATAATGGACTCGATCTGATAGGGTCCCTACCAATTAGGCCTAAGAACTCCAGCAGACGGGTCTCGTGTGGCCAAAAACACGCGCCTTAACACAAATTCTCCTAATCCAAATTTCCTATCTCGTATCCTTTTGTTAAAACATATCGTAGCCCTTTCCTAGCACGCAACATTTTTCAGCTGGGCTTTATCTCGTCTTTCTTTGACGAGGTCCAAACTTTCTTCGAGCTGGGATTGGTTCGAGATTTGGTTATATGCATCGTTCCTTATAGTTGGGATTTCAACCTCGATAGACAATATGGCCTCGCATCCATAAGCATGGGAGAAGGGGGTATGCCCTGTCGAGGTTCTTGGCGTTGTTATATATACCCACAGGACTTGAGGTAGCTACTTCGACCATCTCCCCGTAGCTTCTTCTAGCCTTTTCTTCATAGAATTATTTAGAGTCTTATTGACTGCTTCAACCTGTCCATTTTCCTGGGGATGAGCCACGGAGGAAAAGCTTTTAATTATCCCATTTTTCTCGCACAAGTGTGTAAACAAATCACTGTCAAATTGGGTCCCATTATCCAACACAATCTTCCTGGGCATCTCGTATCAACAAATGATGTTCTTTACTATGAAATCTAGGACTTTCTTTGAGGTGATAGTTGTTAAGGGTTCGGCTTCATTCCACTTTGTAAAATAGTCAACAACGACTACAACATATTTTACTCCACCTTTTTTGGTTGGCAAGGAGCCTGTGAGGTAGATTCCCCATATCGTGAATGGCCATGGGGAACTCATCATGGTAAGCTCGATGGGTGGAGCTCACAGTATCGAATCAAACTGTTGACACTTATCTCAACGCTTAACATACTAGAATGAGTCTGCCTTGACCGTTGGCCAGAAATATCCTTGCCTAATCACCTTTTTTGATAGGCTATGCCCCCTGGTGTGGTCTCCAAAAAATCCTTCATGGATTTCTTCTAAAATCTTCCTTTCTTCGGGGGGAGTTACACACCTAAGTAGTGGCATGGAGTATCCTCTTCTATACAAATTTCCTTCCAAGGTGGTGTATCTTAGTATTTTGTACATTAGCTTTCTAGCCTCGTTTCGATCTACTGGGAGACTCCCGGTTTTGAGGTAGTCAACTATCGGGGTCATCTAGGTGGGTTGCGAGTCAATCATGTTTACATCTTCTTCCTCAGTCCCAGGTATGCTCAGAACTAGTAGGAATTCAATTGGAACCACTTTGAGTGTGTCAGGTTCGCTAGTCATGGCGAGCCTGGCCAATGCATCTGCATTCGAATTTTTTTCCCGGGGAACTTGTTCTATAGCATAGAACTCAAACTCCCAAAATGTTGCCTTAACTTTCTCCAGGTAGGCTGCCATTTTTATGCCACGAGCCTGATATTCACCCAGGACCTGGTTAACGACCAATTGAGAGTCACTGTAGCAATGGATGGCCTTTACTTTGAGCCCGGAGGCTATCTGAAGACCTGCTAACAACGCCTCGTACTTAGCCTCATTATTCAATGCCTCAAAACAAAATCTTAACGTCAAATGGAAGCAATTTACCATCGAGGTGATCAAAATGATTCATGTCCCTAACCCATTTTCATTAGAGGACCCATCGACGTAAAATCTCCATAGCTCGTGGGCTGGGGTTACGACTTCCTCGTTGGAGATCCCTGTACATTCGACAATGAAGTCTGCCAATACCTGTCCTTTGATCGTTGTTCTAGGATGATAGGTGATTTCTAATTGTCCGAGCATTACAACCAATTTCAACAATCTACCAGATGCTTCAGGTTTGGACAGTACTTGTCTTAACGGCTTATCAGTTAACGCATGGATAAGATGTGCTTGGAAATAGGGTCGAAGCTTTCGAGATACGTGTATTAGGCTCAAATCCAGTTTCTCCAATAATTGGTATCTCAATTCTTGCCCCAGTAACCTCTTGCTGACGTAGTATACAAGATTTTGAACTTTCTTATCCTCCCAAACAAGTACTGGACTAATCGCATGCTCGGTTGTGGCGAGGTATAAGTATAAGACTTCCCTTGCTATTGGTTTAGACAAGATTGGTGGCTCAGTGAGGTGATTCTTAAGGTTCTGGAACGCGAGTTCACACTCATTCGACCATTCACACTTCTTGCCCCCTCTCAAAAGATTAAAAAATGGAAGACTCTGATCTGTAGATTTCGAGATAAACCTACTTAAGGCCGCCATTCGTCCAGCTAGGTTCTGAACATGTTTATGTTTCCAAGGTGAGGGAATGTCATTAATGCTTTAATCTTGTCGGGATTAACCTCTAAACCCTGAGTATTCACTATGAATCCGAGAAACTTTCCCGAGGATACGCTGAATGAGCATTTTTGTGGGTTAAGTCCCATATTGTATTTTCGGAGCACAGAGAAACATTAAGCTAGATCATCTGCATGGTTATAGTTATGTTTGTACTTGACTAACATATTATCCACATAAGCTTCCATGTTATTCCCTATCTACTCAGTGAACATCCTATTCACTAATCTTTGGTATGTGGCTCCTACGCTCTTAAGCCCGAAAGGCATTACATTGTAGCAGTACAAGCCCTTATCGTTCACGAAGCTCATATGTTCTTGGTCGGGTGCATGCATGGCTATTTGGTTATATCCAGAATAAGTGTCCATGAATGACATGATGCCATGTTCTGCAGTGGTATCTACGAGCTGATCGATTTGAGGCAAGGGAAAGCAATCCTTGGGGCATGCCTTGTTGAGGTTCGAATAATCGATGCAGGTTCGCCACTTGCTGTTAGGCTTCAGAACCAGCACAAGATTGGCTATCCAATCAGGGTAGAAATCATCTCGGATAAACCAATTTGCCTTTAGCCTTTCGACCTCCTCTTTCAAGGCTTTCTTTCTATCGTCGTCCAGGAGCCTCCTTTTTTGTTGTTTCGGAGGGAAGCTCTTATCTGTGTTGAGTGCATGGCTTATAATACACTGACTAATCCCTACAATATCCGAGTGTGACCATGCAAAAACATCCTGGTTTTCTCTCAAAAAGTAAGTTAATTGCTATTTTGCATTTTTGGAAAGGTTTTTCCCTATTTTTACCACCCTCGTGGTATCTTTTTCATCGAGCTTCACTTCTTCAAGCTCCTTCATTGGTTTGAGATCAACCCTTTCTTCAACACTAGTTTCGATCTCTCCGTTCATTTCCCAAATAACTGCAAGTGATTGTGCACTTGTTTGGTACTTTCCTCTCATGGAAATGCTATATCATTCGACGAGTTGGTCTCCCCTCAACATCTTGATGCCACTAGACGTCGGGAACTTAATGGCCAAATGCCTGACAAACGACCTTGGCCCCATGCCAATTAGGGCTGGTCTCTTGAGTAGTACGTTGTAGGCTGACGGGGTGTCCACCACTATGAATTCCATCATCTTGGTCACCGAGACTGGATAGTCTCCCAAGGTTATGGGGAGCTCAATGGATCCTGTCTTGGCAATCCCTTCTCCTGAAAATCCATACAACGTCGTTGCACAGGCTTTCAAATCTCGAAGCATGAGTCCCATCTTTTCTAGAGTGGCCTTATTAAGGACATTGACTGAGCTCCCATTATCTATCATGACTCTATGCACCCTTTTGTTGGCAAGCTGATGGGTGAGGACCAGAGGGTCGTTATGGGGAAACTGAACATGTGAAGCATCTTCTTCTATAAAAGTAATGGGTTGAGAATCAACCCTTTGTTGCGTTGGAGCTCGTGGTTCGGGCTCATAGGGAGAATCGTCTCCAGTCTTGAGCTCATTCATATATCTCTTCAAGGCATTTCTTCTCGATCCAGCAAGGTGTGGTTCTCTGGAGATGGTTACCACATCCTCCCCATCTATTGGGGGAGGTTGACCATCCTCCCTTGCTCGGGAGGTGTTATTCTCTTGGGCAGGTTGCATAGAAGCTTTCCTCTATCCAGTCGATGCTTGAGTGGTATTTCTATTTCTTATGTACTATCCAAAACATCCTCTCGAGATAAGGCCTTGGATCTCGTCTTTCATTTGTCAGCACTCATCGGTGGTATGTCCGACGTCCCTGTGGAACCTGCAATATTTGTTGGTGTCTCTCTTTGACTTTTGATTTCCCATTGGGTCAGACCGCCTAAACGGGACATTATTCTCATTTGTGACAAAGATATTCTCCCGAGTCTCATTGAGCTTGGTGTAAACTGTATAAATAAACAAATACTTGTCTCCCTTCTTCTTTTTCCCCCCATCTACCTCTAAGTTATTCCCTTCATTTTTCTTCCTTTTTGAAGGGTTATCTCCTTAGGGTCGAGACGTTGGTGGGGCAGCCGAGGTCAAGGCTGAGTTAACATTCATCATTGTAGTTATAATGGGCTGAGGGGTCAGTTTTATTGCAAACCTCGCCTCTTCTACATTGATGAATCTCTGAGCTCTTTTGTTGAACTCGGTTATAGTTCTTATCGGTTTTCTCTGCATACATCCCAATGAGTTCTTCTTGGCAATATACCAGCTCGAACGACCATGAGATGTGCACTATCATTAACATTACGAGCTCGCGCCACCTGTACGTCAAACCTCGCTAGGTAGCTTTTTAATGATTCTCCCGGCTGTTGTCTGACATTGGTCAAGGACAAGGCCTCGGGCCTAACGCCTACCATGGCTTTGAATTGTTTTTAAGTTCCTTTTCTAATTGATACCAAGATGAGATTGAATGTCTTCTGAATTTTTCGAACCAGTTTTTTGCTGGTCCTGCAAGAGTAGTTGGAAATAACATGCACCTGAGCTCGTAAGCAACGTTGTTGGCTCGCATGATGGTGTTAAAAGTGCTTAGATGATTGTACGAGTCTGAGTACCCGTCAAAAAGAGTTACATGGGGTATCTTGAATCCATGAGGGAATGGTGTGTTTGAAATATGTGGAGCAAAAGGATTGAGCTCTTCATCGGAGTGGTCAGCCTTGTCCTTGTTCCTTTCATCCTGAAGGAGCTTGAACGCTCTTTCATGTTGATTAATTCTCTCTTGGACCAAATCCACTAGAGGCTGAGCTTGTGCTTGGGGCAGCTAGTTATTGTTTGTAAAAGCTCTAGCTCCCTGTCTCGGTATAGGGTTATACTGGTTCCCATATTCTTGCTGCATAAGTTCCTTTCAGCTGTTCAAATCTTCACGTAAATCAGTGTTCAAGGAATTGGCTTGCCCCCAGTTTTGGTTAAGATGATCTCAAAGATTAGGATTATTGCCATAATTCCCAGTATTCGTGGGTTTGGTATTATATACACTTACAGACCTATTGAGGTCTAAGATCCCACTCATAAAACTAATGTTTCGTTCTGGTAGAGAGGCTCGATGGTTGTGAGGTGGATCTTCCACCGACCCTCTTTTCTAGTTGTTTATGATCTCGACATGTGGCTTCCTGCTGGTTGGGTGGCTCTATGTCCTTGGGCTGCCTCTTACTCGCTCCCGTGTCCGGGTCTAGTTCGACGGTTCCTGTCTCGGCTGCCACTTTGAGATAGCCTTTGTGGGGTGTGTTCCCCTGCCCGGTTTCTATTAGGAGCTAGTTGGGGTGCCTCTCAAAGTGGTGAGGGGTATCTTATAGGAGACGGTGGATGCCTTATGGGCGATGGTGGAAGCCTTCCATTGTTGGGCTTGGAAGGTCCAGAATTGGCCCGGACTAATTCTAGGTTATTCTTGACAGATTCAGGGTTAGTGCTCCGAGCTGCTAGGGGAGCTTGGTTATTCCTTGACCTTACAGTTACCTCCACCATCGGATTGCCAGCAATATTTTCTTGAGTACTCCTTCCAAGGTGATCGTCGCCAATGTTTTCCCTGGACCTTGGCTGGGTCTGTTGGGCCCCTTGTTCAGCCTTCCTGGCAGTCGTGCTCCCATGGTAACGCCCTCTGGGCCTCCGGGGTGGCGCCTGGAACTCGATGGCATGCCTAGCCAATTCTTCAATTGCACCTTATGGATTTTTCCAATTTTTGACGCAGTTGGAAATTCTCTAGTTCCACAATGGGAATGTACCTTTAAGAATTATAATAGAGGTCCTCGTCGGGCCTAGGAGTAGGTGGCCCCCTGGAGTCAGATGATGCACTCCCCTCGTCTGGGCCGTGGTTTGTCATTGGTTGTTTCCTAGGCCTCTGGGGATAATTCTCCGTTTGAGGAGTTTGTTCCTCAAGTATCTGGGGCAATGGTTGCCACCAGCTCTTTGGTTGTTCGCAGCGGTCATTAGCAATGCAAGAGGTTTCTGATTAAACAATCCAAAGATTTTCTTAGTCCTCTCAATGAAAGAACCAAACTGATGACGCCGCTTTTCGTCAACTTATATTTGAAGAGCACTAAACAGAATTTTAGAAAAGAAGAAAAGAACAATAGAATTTTTACGTTGTTCAGTAGTTAAAATCTGCCTAGTCCACGAGTCAATATTATTGATTCGTAATACTCTCTCAAAGCTTTCTCAGAGCAATTCAATAGATTATTCTTAGTACCAATTTGTGCATGAATACAAATAAAAAATATCAGGCTATTTATTGGCCTGGTTAGGTGAATATTTTCCACTGATTCATGGAAGTTACAATCAATTATTTAAATTTGAAATAAATGTAAATATATACATTAATTACATAATATACCAAGATAATTGGCATTTAATATCTAATAACAATGAATCCCTAAGGAATAGAGATTTCCTAATAACTGTAATGCGCAAATCGTGTTGCTGATCTCGAATGCAAGGTTAACGCGCCTTCGAGGTCGACCAAGACTTCGAGCTCCTTATTTCAGTCAGCCTCCTCCTCACCGCGTGTTTTCTTCAAACTCAGTCTTTAGACACTAACTCCTTCGAGCTTGGAATTAAGGCTTGAATAATACCCACACGCTTCGAAGAAGACTCTTTCTTTCGAGCTTGAAACTTAAGCTCGAACCTTTCAACTTGTGTTCGATCGCCAACAACAACATATCAAGAATCACCTATTTATACAAGTGTTCAGCCACTCCTTGCTATTTTCGAGCTTACACTTTACAATCCTACATTTAGAGGCTCATTTATTCATCCTCGAAATTTGGGTGTAACAACAATAAAGAAGTTAACATGTATAATAATTTTGTTATACATGTAAATGTCATTCTTGAAGAGAATGATAGAAAACAAATTTTATTTTAAAGAGTATTGGTATTATATTTGTTAGTCATGTTATCATGTATGCAATATTTTTTTTCCAAAAGCAAGTAAGACATTTTCAATGTTTTTCCTTGAAGTGAATGATATTCAAATAATTATTAGTGTTATGAAAAATATATAGTCACTACTTATGTCAGTAATTCATTACACATTTCTATAAATGAATGTCTAAATTATTAGTATTATATTGAACTTTGTCATTGATCAAAATGTAATTAATAATTACATTCCTTAAAGTGTTATAAAGTCACAAATATTATTTGAAAATGTTCTTCATGAAACCTTAACACAATTGCTAGCAAAAGTTATATATATTTTATGTACCAGTTGTACAATTTCAATATGATTTTAAATGTGGCAAAAAATTATTTATAATATGTACCGATCGTATATTTAAATATATATAATATCAAGTCATAAGAATGAGGAATGATTTTTTTCATTAATAAACATGACCACTTGTGTGAAAGAAATGAGAAAAAAAAAAGAGTGATATATTCATATTATGATTATATCTATTTGGCTATAACAAATATGTTTATTATCATTGTGTGTTAACTTGAATGAATGATGAAGTTATTTATGTTTGAAAAACAATTGTTTTTTTAAGTGAAGCACACCACCGGATAGAGAAAATTGTGAAATACAATGTTGCTGAACATAATATATTACAAAAATTGAATGGAGACTTCTGATTCCTGAAGAGTCAATGCTATTATATGTTTTGAAGGATATTGAAGTTGTTTCGTTCTCTAGTATAAAAAAATGAGACTTATAGGGGTTATGTATATGCTGAAAATTTTAGTGAAATACAAAGTATAGTGAACCTGAAGTTCATTAATCGAATTGTTTTGACATGATCAATCATATGCAATAAAATGTAAATAATTTCCATAATTTTTAATAAAGAAGCAGAAGATTTTTTTTCATTATTAATTCTTATATGGTGCTTAAGAAAATATGTATATGTGATACACCCAAATTTTGAGAATGGAAATTTTGATCTCGAAAGTCTGGCACGTAAGGTGCAAGCTCGAAATAAGAAGATTTGTCATATAATCAACATTAATGAGAAATGTCATGGACAGTCTCACTGAGTATTAAAATGACGACGTCGGAATTGGTGAGCTCGGAAGTGTTCCGAGGATACAAGTCGAGCTCAAAGCTACAATGACGAAGGTTCAACACTTGTATAAATCTCCTGGTTCATTTGTTACCATCAGACAAGACAGTTCGAGCTCGGGGCATTGTGAGCTCGGAGAAGATGGTCTCGACAAAGTTACTTGTTAAGACCGAGGCAAAGCGAGCTAGAAAGCTCGTGATGATTGTTGATCTTGAAGGCATTTGAATATTCGAGGTCGATAGCCAAGTGTGAACATATTTATTATTGTAGAATTCCTATATTTAAGGGACTGGCTGTAATCTGTTATTAAATCCCTAATATCATGGGATTTATACGCGTACATAGTAACTATACGCATTTAATTACATTTATTATTAATTAATTTGTATCATAACTCCGTGAAATGTAAGGGGAGATATTTTGTAAACCACTCTATAAATAGCGTGGAACAATTTATTTGTGGGCTCGGAGAAATTTGTATGGGGAAGACTCTGTAAAATTGCTTCCAGAAAGCTTTGAGAGAATTCCATAAAGTGAATAATACCGACTCGTGGACTAGGCAGATTTTAACTGCTGAACCACGTAAAAATCGTGTGTTTTATTGTTTGTCTCTTTTGGTATTTTATTTAATTGCTCTTCATTTCTAAGTTGACGAAAAATGATGTCAACAGTTTTGTGCTATCGTTGAGAGCTATTAAACAAGACGTGAGCCTGTTTAGTCAGAAAACCTCTTGAATCATCAATGGTCATTGCAAACAACCCCAATATTGGTGGGCGACCATTGCCCCAGATACCTGAAGAAGAAACTCCTCGTACTGAGGAATATCCCCAACGACCTAGAAAGTAGCCTATGGTAGACTTGGACCCTGAGGAGAGGAGTGATTCATCCAATTCTCAAGGGCCGCCTGCTACTAGGCCTGATGAGGATTTATACTATTACCCTGAAAGGTATGTTCCTGTCGTGGAACTTGAAAATCATCAATTGCAAAAATAGTTGGCAGAGGTGACAAAACGCAATGAAGAATCAGCCAGACAGGCAGCTGACGCCCAGGCACCTTCCCGGAGGCCTAGGGGATCCTCCCGTGGGAGCACGGCCACAAGGAGGACAGAACAAGCATCACAACCGAATCAGCCAAGGCCCTTGAGGAGTACCCGGGTTGAGGCCACTGTCAACCCGACTGCATGAATGCCTATAGGAACGGATAATAACTGAGCCCCTCCAGTGGCTTGGAACCCGAATCCTTATACGACAAGAGACAACCCGGAGCTTATCTGGGCGAATTCTAGGCCATCTAGGCCCGACAATGGGAGACAGCCACTGTCACCCATAAGGCATTTTCCATCACCAATTAGGAACCCCTCACCAGTCCAAGAGGTCCCACGACCTGCATGGAGGCCATCTCGTTGCGGCAGTCGAGATGGAAACCAATAGGCCAGGCCTAGACATGGGGACGAAAGGGAAGCTGCCAGAGGTTACAGAGCTCCTCAACCTTCAGGAAGCCAAATTTCAAGATCACAAACTGCTGGAACAAGAAGGCCAGCAGGGGACCCACCTCTTAATCATCGAGCCATGCCTACAGAGAGGGCTATAAGTTACGTAGCGAAAGCTCAGACTACACTCAGTCCGTAAGCATTTATAACACTGAACCAAGGCATATAGGGAATCGAGGGAATCACCTTGATCTACAGGATCATCTAAACCATAACCGAGGGCGAGATAATCCCTGATCTGCGTGACCATCTAAATGGTCATAAACAACCAGCATATAACCCTATACCAAGACAGGGATCTAGAGTTTTTATTAACAATAACCAACCCTCTTAGGTCCAAGCTCGACCCCCAATGGATTTATTCCAGGAAAGGATTGACTAGTTAGAAAGAGCATCCAGGCTTCTGCAAGACGAACTTAACATGGACAAGGCTAAAGAATCCAATAAGGAGCTCGAGCCTTTTGCCCCGCATATCTCCAGTACTCCGTTTCCTCAGGGATTCAGAATACCCGATGTCCCGCCATTTGATGGAAACTCAGACCCGTATAGTCATCTGAGTACCTTCAACATCATCATGCGAGCCAGCAATGTTGGCTACGAGCTCAGATGTATGTTGTTCCTAGCCACACTAACAGGACCAACAAAAAATTGGTTTGAGAAATTTAAAGGACATTCGATCTCGTCCTGGGATCAAATAGCTAGATACTTTAAGAAGAAATTTAGAGCAATGATTGGCATCAGGCCCGAGGCCTCTGCCTTAACCAATGTCTGACAACAACAAGATGAGTCATTAAAAAGTTACCTCACGAGGTTTAACCTAGAAGTGGCCCGAGCTCAGAATGTCGACGATAGCGGCCACCTGATGGCTGTTAGAGCAGGTATTTCTCCAGGAAGTTCCCTTGGAAAAGATTTACAAAGGAAACCTATCAAGTCACTAACTGAGTTCAATTGGAAGGCCCAGAGATTTGTCAATGTAGAAGAGGTGAGGTTAGCACTGAACCTAACCTCTCCGCCCATAACTACAACGACAAATGTGAACTCGGCCTCGACCTTAGCGACCCCGTAAACTTCAAAACCCTCTGGGAATAACCCTTTTAAAAGGAAGAAGAACGTAGGGAATAACCCCAAGGCTGATGGAGGTAAAGAGAAGAAAGGGGATAAATACTTCTCTGTATACAAGGTGTATATTGAGCTCAATGAGTCTTGGGAGAATATTTACCTGGCTAATGAAAACTAGGTCCCGTTTAGATGACCTAACCCCATGAGGAGTCAGAAGGCGAAACATGACTCAAATAAATACTGTAGATTCAATAGAGACATTGGACACACAACCGGCGAGTGTCGGCAATTAAAGGATGAGATTGAAGGTTTGATCTCGAGGGGATATTTCGGTTAATACATCAGAAACTAAAATCCCAATTAAGCATCAACAAGTCAGAGGGCAGTAGCCGCATAACCTATCCAACACAATAACTCCCGAGCTCAAGAGGATGAAAGACCCCCTTCGATCGATGGGGAGGATGTAGTAACCATCTCGGGGGGACCTCATATCACAGGTTTGGGCAGGAACTGCCCAGAAAAGATACGTAAATAAGCTCAAGAACAGAGACGGTTCTCCTTACGAACCCAAGCCACAAGCTCCAAAACAATAGAGGGTTGAGACTCAACCCATAACATTTATCGAAGAGGACACAGCACATGTCCAATTTCCTCATAATGACCCCCTGGTCATTACACTCCAGCTCCCAAACAAGAGGGTACGCTGAGTCCTGATTGATAACGGGAGCTCGATGAATATCCTTTACAAAGCCACTTTAGAAAAGATGGGACTCGCGCTTCGCGATTTGAAAGAATGTGCAACAACGTTGTACGGTTTTTCAGGAGAAGGGATTGCCTGCATGGGATCCATCGAACTCCTCGTAACCTTGGGAGACTATCTAGTCTCAGTAACCAAGATGATGGAGTTTATAGTAATGGACCTCCCATCGGCCTAAAACGTACTGCTCGGGAGACCCGCCCTGATTGGTCTAGGGGCAGTATCATCTGTTAGGCATTTTTCCATCAAGTTCCTGACCTCTAGTAGCATCGGGATGCCAAAGGGAGACCAGCTCGCAGGAAGGGAGTGTTATAGCATTTCTATAAGAGAAAAAAGTCAGACAAGTGCGCAAGCCCTTTTAGTTATCCAAGAAATAAATAAAGTTTTTTTTGAAATTGATGAGGAGATCGATCCCAGAGTAGATGAGAGGGCCGATATCGAACCTTTGGAAGAGCTCGAGGAGGTTAAGCTCGATACAGTAGATGTCACAAAGGTGGTGAAGGCAGGTAAGAACCTTTCTGAAAAGGCAAGATAGCAATTAATTTGCTTCTTGAGAGAAAACTAGGATGTGTTTGCATGGCCATTTGCAGTGTGGGGAATCAACCTTATAGGCTCATTGCCAACTGGCAAGGGTGGAGTAAGGTGCGCTGTGGTCGCGATTGATTATTTCATGAAATGGACCAAAGTTGAACCCCTGGCCACTATTATTTTGAAAAAAAATTTAGACTTTGTGGTAAAAAATAACATCTGCCGATATGGGAACCCAGTTCGACAGTGACCTGTTTACCCATTTCTATGAAAAAACTTCTCCTCCATCGCCCATCCCAGTCAAAGGGCCAGGTCGAAACAATCAACAAAACCCTAAAAATAACCATAATGAAAAGGTTAGAAGAGGCTAAGGGAAGGTGGCCCGAGGAGTTACCTCAGGTTTTGTGGGCTTATCGAACCACAACTCGGACTTCAACGGGGCATACTCCTTTCTCCCTAGCGTATGAGTGCGAGACCATGTTGCATATTGAATTCAAAATTCCTACAATGCGGAGTCATGCATACAATTAGGCCTCGAATCAATCCCAGCTCGAAGAAAGTCTAGACCTCATTGAAGAAAGACGAGATGAAGCTCAACTTCAAAATGTTGCATACCAACAACGAGCTACAAGGTACTTTAATAAAAGGGTTCGAGATAGAAAATTCAGATTAGGAGACCTGGTACTACGATGCATATTTTTAGCTACACGAGACCCGTCTGCCAGGGTACTCGGACCTAACTGGGAAGGACCGTACCAGATCGAATATGTCATCCGACCTGGGGTGTATAAATTGGCAAGATTGAATGGAGAGTTGGTTTCGCGAGCTTGGAATGGCGAACATCTACAGCCTTATTATCAATAATGTGAAAATGATGTTTTAGTTGTAACCAAGTTGTGTAATAAAATGTTAAGTTTTGTTCAAAAATTTGTCTTTTTGATTAAATGTTGTATTTTTTGCAAACTCTCTTAATTCAATAACCTAAGGTCACACTCATAGGATATTAAGGGGGCATCAGTGGTATACAATCATACCATAAGTTTGAAAAAATAAATAGCATAGAATAAAAATGTCTGGATCATTAACCTGACATGAAAATTTTGCTAAAATTGCCTGGACTTAACCCAAAGTGTATGGAATAATAACCAAACACGCGAGCTAAAACTTGTCTGGACTTAACCAGATTGAAAAAAATTATAAGTGGATGGATTACAAACCAAACACGAGCTAAATTAGTTTGGAACAAACCTACTAAAACTAATTGACAAGCACGACAGTTGGAATAGAAAATAAACTAACTGCAAATTAAGTCAATCCCGAGGCTGGAAAATTTTGCAAAAATAAGTTTCGACCTCACAACCTCGAGGAGCTACTCCAGGATGAGAAAAAGTGACTAGAAAAGCAAGATATAACTAAACTACTCAAATTACATACCAATTAAGTACTTTCGAGTACGTGGTGAAAGTAAGGTTCGAACTTGACATTGACGAAGTCGAACATGGATATTTCGAACAAACTGTGCATGAATGCATTGGAATTCAAGCATAAATCCAATATATATGTTTTTGTATGGATAAATAAATATAAAAGAAAGTTTTTAATATAACATGGTCAAAATATTTGACTTAGAAATGTAAAGCATATTATTAAAACAAAAAGCTGAAAGTAAAATCAAATGCATAAAAAAAATTCGAGCCAGAAGATTGTCTGCATAAAAGATTAATGTTGCTACATAAAAAATAGCTCTGAATTGAGCTGAGATTTGTCTTCGGCCCAAAGGCATGTATAAATTAAGATAATTATTACAAAAGATATTAATGGGACGGAACCCATGACCTCGCCCTCGCGAAGTAGGTTCCTCCCCTCCAGTGGCTCCAGAGGCTCCAGCCGTCTCCTCGACCTCAGCTCTGGCGTCTTCTTCATCGAGGCGAGCCTGCCATCTCTCAATAAAGTCAGCCTCGAGGGTGTCCAAGAAACTGGTGTCAAGCTCGGGGTAGTTGAACCAGATATGATGCATCACCATATCGACGACATGATCTTTTTTCATCTTGAACTCCTTAAGATAGCGGTCCTTCTCACCTTCGATTATATCAAAGGTTGGCTTTTTTTCCTCCTCCAGTTTGTCATTAAGCTCTTGGAGTTCTCTAATTTTGGAGTCCTTCTCCTTGATCTCAGAGTTCTTGGCCTTGACTTCTTTCAAAGTCATGACCATTGTAGACTCGAGATCGGACACCCTTTGGGCTGATACCAGGGCAGCCTCCATCTTCTTTTCAAGCTTGGACATCTTCAGCACCGTGACATTGACCTCATCTACGAGCTTTAACTGGAGGTTCTTGGCCTCTTGAGCATAGGCTCGGCTCGCTAAAACCTCGTTGTTCAACTTGAAGTTGTGTTGAAAAAACGCGGAATAATCCTATACACATAAACAAAAATGGGTTATTAAAGATACAAGATAAGTATATATGGGCAACGTTACCAAAATAAAATGACTTACTGAGGTGAAGAGCTTGCTGCCCTTGTCAAAGATGGTGTTTGTGTCACGGCAGGAGGTAAGGAACTGTAATTAGGGAGCTCCAAGGTTGCTTAGGCTTTGGCCGACTCAGGATAAGACGTCCAAACCCAAGTTGATCCCATGTGACCCCACGGCTGGATCAATCACATACTCGGGAACGTGGGTCGAGATAGAGGGAAGACATTCCTTAGTAGGAGCTGGCATTCTGGGGGTCAGTGCAGGTTGCTTGGGGGATGATTCGGAGGCAGGAGGTCTGCAGGCGCTGCCAACTCCACTTCAGTAGAGAGCCTGACCTCAGGTATAGGGTCGAAAATAAGGCTCAAATTTTGGACAGCCGAGGCTGGAGGAGTCATCTCGGTTTTCTTCAGGGCTTTGGAGGGGTGCCCTCCTCTTTGAGAAGCCCTTGGGCGCTTACTTCCCTTGGCTCCTGCGAGGCGGTTGAGTACGTTGTCCAGGTTAGAGTCCATGCCGTCTACAAAACACACAAGTTACAATTTAGTAATCGAGCCTAAGCCACTAAAAGAAGCAAGACCAAGGAGAAAAGAAACTTAAATGGTACTCTCTATGGAGCTTGAGCTTGGCGACCAAGAAATTCCCCTATCTTCTGAGGATGCTGGGGGAGTTCCTTCTCTATACGTAGGAGTTAGCCTCGAGAGGTCTCTATATAATTTGGTCCCGTATTGAACGGTGATCCCGTCCCAGACCTCGTTCAGACTATACATGGATTGGAACTAACCTAACCAGCTATCAAACCTACGCACCCTATGATCTACCCAAGACCAAACATAAAAGTTGTCCCTAGGATCGGGAAAGAGGATCAGTGTATCGGGCTTGTGCTTAAGTAAAGAGGGGGACCACATATTGGAGCTAAGTAGTACTTTACCTCCACAACCCAAGTTCGGCGAAGCTTCATCTTGGGCTTCGTTTCCCGAGGCTGGGCAGTCCCGACGGCGAGCTGCAGGGGGGTGAGCCTGCGAGCTCAAAGACCTCCTCCTGGGAGGAAGCTTGTCGATAGGAAGGGGCATGTGTTCCCACTGGAAATATTTGCGGTAGGAAGAGTCATCAGTCAACTGGCCTTCCTCCAAGTGGTCGCAGGCTCAAAGTCGATCTTCGTGGAGAAGATACGGCAGAGATCGCCGACCATAAGGCAGTTGGAGCAGGGCTGCCTTATGCTCCATCATCGATTCAGAGGGGGTGGGACGGTGGTAATTGGCTATAGAGACAACTACATATCAGTATTCTAGACCTTATGATTTAGAGAAGGAAAAAGGAATAAGTTTGTGGGTACTTATGATTGCGCTGAAAGGAGTAAAATTTGGAAGGAGTGAGGCCATCCGTCCAGAAGAAAGCAACCTTAAAGTTCGGAGGATGGTTTGGCATGTCCTTGAAAAGCTTCTTCTCCTTTGGATAGCTTGATAGGTAATAAAAACCATCTCCTCCCCAAGCTCGAGAGGGGTTGCCCTTGAGGCAAACGAGATATAAGTCTCTCGAGGTGAGGGTCCTTCCCACTTCAGCTCGTGATATAATGACTTAAAGGCCGAGAGGACCTTGTAGGAGTTGGTATGGAGTTGGAAGGGAGCAATTCCAACGAAGTCCAAAAAGTCTTTGAAGTAGGACTTCAGAGGGAGCAGATCCCTTGCCCTCATGTGCTCATGACTCCATCCAGTGAGCTTGACTTTACTGTTGGGATTGCCATCTCTGGGGGCGAAGTTGCAGGCTAACACATCAAAGTGCTCGAAAGCCTCAGGCCATGATAGGCTAGCAGATCGCATATCTGGCTTGTGGATGTGACTAAGCTCCAATAATGCTCAGCTTTGAAGAATTCCTCTCTTGAGGTAGGAATGGAAGCAACTTACGAGGTTGAAGGGCGTCTTGAATAATCTTCCATCAGTGAGAATGACAGGGCACCAGGTTTGAAGGCAATGGTGACTTTGAGTTTAGGATCGAGCGGGAAATGTCTGATCTCGGGATCCGGATCTGGGTAAAATGTGACCCGGAGTATTTTCCTCTTTCTCTACTCAACCTCGTCAATCTGGCGTCGAAAGTGATCTCAAATGTCTTCTTATTCGCACCTTTCTTGGTGCTCGCATATCAGGTGCTGGTTCCAAGTGAAGGGTGATTATGGATTGGGAGTTGATGGAGAATAAGGGGTTGCGAGCTTTGACCCCCATCGATTCTTAGAACTCTGCGACATCTAACAAGAAAGAAAAGGGTGAGGGCCAGGCATGAAAGAAATCACAGAAAATGTGGTTTTGGTGATCCGAGCTTGAAAGTCTGAGATCACGAATATACCTCAATTAAGACTGAATTCTCAAAAGGGTAGGATGAGTTCGAAGATGAGCCCCAAACTAATGTAAAGTTCGGGCTTCGAGCGTGTGCTCACACGAGAGAGTGGGGAAGTGGATATCAGTCTTAAGGATCCCAGATTTTCAGGGATAAAGCTGAAGGTTACCCAAAAAGGTGGTATTTATGGGATTTGTACAGTTAAAACCCTAAATCAAAATCCCTATTTATTGGCTTACTCGAAATACTACCCTTAATCTGAAAAAAAAAAAAAAACCCTATTTTTGAATTTTTACACTAAATCTGGGTTTGAGAATCGTGATGTCAAAAACTTTGAATCAAAAGTTTGTATAATATCATATATTTGCAAAATCTAGAAACTAGTAAACACATTCATACAGTAGAGAAGCACATAAAAATGCATGAAAAACAAAGAACGAGAAGTCAAGAACTGAAACTTACACACAGAAGCTTGCAGATATAGTAAAATCGTCGACTGAAGGAGCGGTTGCAAGAAGGACTTCACGGAGTCGAATGTGTTAGGAACGAGTTTCCTAATACACAGCGAAATGGTGGTGGGGTTGGCCCAGTGTACAACAAAAATTTTGTAACATATTTAAACTACCATTAAATATGCGGATCCATTAATATACATACATTAATCATAAGCAAGATAATAATAGAAACCATACCTCTTGAAGCTTATCAAGTGTCCTTGCTATCTTTTCGTATTTAGAACGATCTTCCTATCCAAGCCACTCCCACGTACTCACACCAAGATCTTCCAAAGTGTTCTCTACACCTCAAGAAGTGTGTGGGCACTTAGAGAATGAGTGATAGTTTATTTGTGATTCTACTTGATGTACTCAACACACGAGATCAAGAGAATAGGCTTGAGAATTGGTTCTTTATTTTTCAGGGAGAGAAAACTATCGTTCTATTTTCACAGAGCGAATGTTTTGAGTTGTCTCACATATTTGAATATTTTTCTGATTAGTCATACTTAAAAGAAAATATTAAAATTTAAAAATAAATCTGTAGCCATTCTACAATTTACTTTTTAATTAATTAATTAATTATTCTATTAATAGAAAAATCCAAAAACCAAATTTTGAATTATCCATTAATTAATTAATTAAATAATTAAATAAATAAAAATGAAAATCCTATCATTGAAATTTGCCATACACGTGGACTGTGTGTGCACGTGTAGCCTCCCTAATTTTAGGAATGTTGGTTTTTCAATTTTTATTTAATTATTTATTCAAACTGCTTTGTGAGATAAGATCTAACAACCTGACAACTAATTCAAATTTGAATTCAAATTTAAATTAATTATCTTTTTAATTAATTATCAAATATAATTAATTATTTGAATAAATATTAATCTTTTAAATTCAAATCCAATTTGAACTTATCAGATTATTATCTCCCACTCAAATAAATATATTTAATTAATTCTACCAATTAATTAAATCCAATATTTTCGAAAATAAATATTTAATTTATTATAATTTCGAAAATTATAATTAATTAATTAAATTTTGAAATTAATTTAATTATTTAATATAATTTCGAAAATTATACAATAATTAAATATTAATTAATTTTGTTAACTACAACTAATTTATAATTAATTAATTAATCGCTATTATCATAGAATTGCATATTTGGCCTAAAGGACAGATTTTTTCTTAAATATGTCTTTAAACTATTTTTCCCTTCATATCAACTCTTACCTTGAATAGTGTTGATAGAGCCGCTATGGGGACCTATGGGCCTATAATTCCAAGCTCCAATAAATTTGAGATTATTAATTAAACTCTTTAATTAAATAATCTTAATTTATTTATCTCATGATTATTCCACTATAAATATGAGACTGCACTCTTGTAATTATAATCATTTCATTTACTGAGTACTTTATAATCATAAAGCGTCCATTGATATAATCATTGCATACAACTTGACCCTCTAATAATGGTTCATAATTAATCGGGAATAAAATCACCGTTTTACCCTTTTAATTATCTCTTGTTTCCTTAAGTACCATTGGCTCTACTAGTGAAGGTTAATTCATAACTAAATTATGAATTTGAGCTCAATAACCTTTCAGTCCCAAAAGTCAACCCTTAAGAGAACCATCATTCAATCTCTTGCGAGAAGGCATAGATTCCATATCTGTATACTATGTCCCCAGCCATTTACATTAATGAGTTCCCAAAACAAAATTTTCTAGCCTGATCATTCTGACAAACCCTAACAAGTGAATCAAAGAACTCATACAACATAAACATGAGTTCATAGTAACTTCAAGATTAAGATCTATTTGTATATGATCATCAGTTGATTTAATTAATACTTCGAAACGGTATTTAACTAAGTATTAATAAACATATTTGGTCCAGTTCTATATATTCTCTAATATATAAAACACCTCCACTAAAGTGTCTTACCACACTAGTGATCCGGATCTAGATCACATGTATTAATAATACTAGTGGACCGTACTTGCAGTAATTAATCTAAAGATTCCATGACTTTATTTTACTGCAAACTATTCAAGTTCATTTATCTCAAACACAATCCTCCCGTACCAATACGTGTTTGAGATCACATGTATGAACTTAGGAATTTTCCTGATATTTACATAATATTATCACAGAATAATATAGTCCATAAAATATATGCATAACAAATTCAATTTATTTATTTATTTCATACAACAATGTCTACTACATATGCTTTCAGGGCACATTTCCAATAGAATGTTCTAGAATTATTTTGTTTCTTCGGCTTGGAGAACATGCAAAAGAAGAGGAAGAGAGCTCTGGTTCGTTTTCTACTCTCTGAAAAGTGAAATGTAAAAGTGAGGAAGATGAAGATTAAGTGACTATATATATGCTCCAGAGGGAGGTCAAAGGTTCAACAAATCAGGGCCTTTGGTTTGATTTGGTACTCGATCTAACGGACGGGGTGCAAATATGATGATGGCGACAAAAAGTTAAGATAAGAAAAGATGTGGGTAGATGAAAAGAGTACTCAAGTACTTCGACTGCGCAATCTGTGGCTGATGCGTGTCCGCACTCGGGTGTGGTGGGTGGCTCAATTTTCAGAGGTAGTAGTTCAAAAGTTTCCTTCTCATAGAATTCAAAATGATACTTTTGAGGCGGCAAAATGTTGCACCCAAATTTTGAGAATGAAAATTTTGATCTCGAAAGTCTAGCTCGTAAGGTGCAAGCTCGAAATAAGTAGATTCGTCATACAATTAGCATTAATGAGAATGTTAGGGACAGTCTCGCTGAGTATTAAAATGACGACGTTGGAATTGGTGAGCTCGGAAGTGTTCCGAGGTTACAAGTCAAGCTCGAAGCTGCAATGCAAAGGTTCAACACTTGTATAAATCTCCTGGTTCATCTGTTGCTATCAGACAAGACGGTTCGAGCTCGGGGCATTGTGAGCTCGGAGAAGATGGCCTCGACAAAGTTACTTATTAAGACCGAGGCAAACCGAGCTAGAAAGCTCGTGATGATTGTTGATCTTGAAGGCATTAGAATATTCGAGGTCGATAGCCAAGTGTGAACATATTTTGTAACTCCCTGGATAGCCAAGACCGTTACACTGTGTGTTTATAAAGTGCCAGACTTGCTAAACAAGTCATTAAAGTAAAATCGTGTTACTGAAACAGTAGCGGAACTAGGGTTAAAAGTGTTTTGGTCTTAAAAGTTACGTTTTCATTACTAAACATTATTTAATTACATGGGATCCCAAAAATGACAGTTTAAAAGCCGTTTACAAAAGCTACAAAGTTTAAATACATTGACTGGCCATACTAAGGCCAAAACGAGCAGTTAGGTAATTCTCTGTCCTGACACACTCCTCGACCATGGTGATCGAACAGCTGGCTATGTACATTACACCTCAGAGCTCTCCACCTCAGGCTTGGTCCAGCTTGCTCTTGCCTTTACCCGCACCACGAAGCACCCGTGAGCCAAGGCCCAGCAAGAAAACACAGCAACAACAGAGCATGAACAACTAGTAAACAGGTCCATTATACATATAGCATCTCATAAATTCAAGTATATCATCAAACAAATATTCCATATACAAAGCATCTCAGCTCATAATACATATTGCACAGACGATAACCAGGGCTAGCGCTCACAGGCTGCCCCCTCTGTTATCCTATCGTTTCTGGCTCCCAGTGGCCAATCCGCGCCCCGAGCGCTAAGATCATATACGGTACTCTTAGACCGTTTGTACGTGTCCCTTGGCATAATACCAACATTGACACAATGCAACTCTCGGGAGCACTTAGTCCCATTACAATTATACATTTGGGTGCAGTTTTCTTACCTTTCAATTCAATGGTTTTCGATGCCACGTAGCCGCAAGCACGATCCTCTACCCCGAGCCTCTCCAAAGTCCTAATCATAACACAAATATAATATTCTTTATTATTAACCAATCCAATATTACCTCCCCGGAACCAATCCCATACTCTCGAAATCCTAAATCCCTCAAATAATGCACCGAAGACATCCCCCGAACCCCCGGAGCAAAGGCTCAAAATTGCAAATTCTAACATCCTGAAATTGGCCTAGTGCCGCGGCACAGCCCTGTAGGGCCGCGGCGCCCAGCAAGTTTGAGCCGCGGCGCCCAGCAAGTCAGAGAACTTGCTCTGCCCAGAAACAGCCTCGCGCCGCGGCGCTCCTTCGCGAGCCCAGAAAATCTGGGTTTTCCCTGCGTTTTCCCCGAACCCAAATCACTCCAAATCATCCTAACTTCATACCCAAGCCCCAAAACTTATTTAAAACCCCACATAGACCAACCAACAACTTATAAACACTATAATCCAGCTCAACCACACAATCACCCACATAATTCACACTTAAATTCAGACTCTAACACTTAAGCTAAAACTTGAGAAAAGTACAAACCAGTCCTCTAAATCCTTAAACCATAACAGCTACGAAATTGCAAACATACTTAATACCCTTACCTTAATCAGAAATTCGACTTGAGCTTCCTCCAATCCAAGCTTGAGCTAGATTCCACCTTAACAAACCAGCTGAATTCCATGCAAGACAAACCATGGCTATCTCTCAATTCTTTCAAAAACCAAATTCAGAACTTAACAAAACAGAGACCAATTCCTTACCTCAGTATAAACCTTGATATATGCTTGATTCCACATCCTTAAGCCCTTCACTAGCGTCAAAGAACTCAGTTCAGCTCCTCTTCCACTTTGCCTTCTAGGTTCTTAATTCTCCCTTTCCTTCTTGATCTTTCTAGCCTTCCAAGTCTTAACTTCAGTTATACTTAGCATAAAAGAATCGTACATATCCTTTTCCCTCAGCCAAGGACATCTATACCACTGCCAAAAGACCTTTTTAGCCTCCCTCAAATATCATTTTCTAACTAAACCTCAAGGGTACACTTGTCTTTTACCTACTTTACAGTTTTACCACTTATCCAACAAAACCTGTTACTCTCTATGGTTACTAACAATTACACAAGTTACCAAATCACCAGTTACCATTATCTAGCTTTCTAGGACCGTCTCGGCACGTGCATCACATTGGTATCACAACACCCACGTGGTACAATTCACACATCATAATTATCACATAATATAATTCACATAGTCATATAACATGCTTAAAATCATAATCATGCATCTTAATCATAATAATCACACATAATTCCCATCATGCCCTCCCGACACACTAATCGAGGCCCTTAAGCCTTATTAGTGAATTTGGGTCGTTACATATTTATTATTGTAGAATTCCTATATTTAAGGGACTGGCTGTAATCTGTTATTAAATCCCTAATATCATGGGATTTATACGCGTACATAGTAACTATACGCGTTTAATTACATTTATTTTTAATTAATTTGTAGCATAACTCCCCGAAATGTAAGGGGAGATATTCTGTAAACCACTCTGTAAATAGCGTGGAACAATTCATTTGTGGGCACGGAGAAATTTGTATGGGGAAGACTTTGTAAAATTGCTTCGAGAAAGCTTTGAGAGAATTCCATAAAGTGAATACTACCGACTCGTGGACTAGGCATATTTTAACTGCTGAACCACGTAAAAATCGTGTCTGTTATTGTTTGTCTCTTTTGGTATTTTATTTAATTGCTCTTCATTTCTAAGTTGACGAAAAATAGTGTCAACAATATGTATTTTGCACATGGCAAGTGAAAATAAATATGAATATATTATAATTTTAAAAAGAAAAATATATATATTTCAACTAGTTTTCAAATATTTTATATTCTAAAAAGATTTAACTTATGCAATTTCATTGTTAAATTTCTTACTACATATAGTTTATAAATTATTTTGATATATAGTTATTTATTTGTCTAATATGTAAGAGAAAAAAAATTATATGATTTTGATAACGAGTGCTTAACTATATTCTCTTTACAATATTGAATCATTGTTAAACTTATATTGTATAATCTTTTATCGATGCGATAAGATCATATGAACATGGACCTACAAAAATTAGAAGTTTGTGTATATATAATTATACATATATGACTCATTCTTGAATATAAAACAAGTTCATAATTGTGATTATTAATGAATCTAAAGTTTAATGACTGAATAATATATGAGTTTGAAAAAATATTGATTTATTGTGATATATTAAAATCCATACAGATATATTAATTTTTAAAAATATCTCTCGATCTGGGGGTGAGAAATGCAGTTGGATCGATTAATGTTTTGAAAAATGATCCTTGCATAAATAAGAACCAGAAGTTCAAAATGATAAAATCATAAATATATGTATGTCAACTACAAATCAATATTATTTAAATTGAGTCAGAATGAGTCTAATAACGCTTGAAGTGTAAGTGAACAAAATATAAATTATGAAAGCAAATGCTCACTTGGTTCATCCTGAAGATGTTGTAAGCAAGAGGTACTCATGAAGATACTTTAACATATATTATAAAGTATTGAAAATTTGAACATTAAATAAAAATGGTGCTCGAGAAGAGACTCCTTAAAGAAGTTATAGACATAAAAAGTTGATAATAATTGAAGTCATAGAAGTGGTTGTATAGGTACATATAAATAATATATATGTTTGACAAGTAGGTTGAAAATAATGAGATTTCTATAAGTTATGTCAATATGGAAGGAAATTATCATATTATGAATTATTGTCGACAATACTAAATGTTTGCATATGCAATAAACTAATATGAGATAGCAAGGATCATGATACTAAACTCATTGATAATTATTGAGGTGTATATAATTTTAGCCAAAATCATATGACACAATCCAGACAGTATAAAATTTACTCACATAAAGTAAATTTAAACCTATAGGCGTACAAATAAATATTTGTACAAGAAAATGTAAATCTAATGAGAATTTGTATATTTGTACACAAATGAATTATTGTACAAAATTTGTGTAGACAAGAGATTGATTAAAATATAATCACCCTGTAGTATATATGTTTTATAAGAATTGATATGCGTCACATAAATGTTTGAATAAAAATTATTAATTCATAGCTCCTAGTAATATGAGAATTTGAAATATGTCTTACCGAAAAAAATTCCAGAAGAATTTAGCATGTCTTAAGAGATATAAATTTAAAGTTGTCGGCATTATATAACAAAGATCTTTGTATAGATTAAAGACATGCATGTGAATAATTATTTGTAATTACAAGTAAGATTGTCTACGCAATATAATTAATACATTGTAAAAGGCTTCTTAAGAGTTTATGATTATATCATATAATTATTGAATAACAAACTATTAGATTGAGGATTATCAAATATATTGTTTGTTTATAAATTAGTTTATGAGGAGCGAAGTCTTGAAGTACTTCAATATGCATGGAGAATCATACTACATATGATCACTTAATGTAGAAATTTAAAAATATTGAACGAGAACACAACAAATATTTGGTCTCAAAGTACCATCTTTATTGAAAATTAAATTTGATATTATCGAAGATATTCATTCATGTGTTCATATTTAAATTTCTAATTTTGGGTTGAATATAATCATATATAATAAATATCAACAAATATGATGCATATTTATAATATTGTTGATATGATGATAATCAATAATGTTATATATACATAAATGATCAAATGTGTTGGATAAAAATTCATGTTCCATTTCACACATATGTTCTAGAAGAGTTATAGTAAATATGTGATCATAGATAATTTATGGTGATATTTAAAAGTGGTGATTTATAATTACAATAAAAATCATATGAGATATTTGATCACCAAAGTTACTATGGATATTTCCATAGATATATATATATCTTCTATATAAAAAATGTTTAGATAACGGAAATTCTTAGTTTTAATGGTTTGTTTTGTTAACTTTAACAAAATATTCCAAATATTTAACAGAATATACTTTTAAAAATAAATATTTATTAACTGTATTAATATAAATTCAAATATTATAAAATATCATTATTATAATAATATTTAATAAAAAATTAGACATTTAATAATTATATTAATATAAATTTAAATGTTATAAAATATTATTATGATAATAATATATCAAATATGTACATTCGAGAAGATGGTACATACGATTGGAATATGTCAACTAAATGATCTCCATGAATGTCAAAATAAAGGGGAGTAAATACACAGTGCCTTTTTTTTTTCCCTTGACCAAATTTTTGTCCCATTGAGTTTTGTTGTCAAGATTTTTAATGAGGAAGTATTTATGAACATTAAAGGAGGAGTGTTATAAATAATATATATATATATAGATATCTATAATAATGGAGAATCACCAAGTTATCGAAAGTTAAATATCAACATTAATTCTTAATAGTATTTGTGGTACTTACTTGATTTTCTTAGATCATACTTATCTATATAAATAGGGTTCAATCCCCATTAAACTACTACATCAACGTTTCACTCTCTCTTTACATCTCTCTCTATTACTTAGTGTATTTTTTTTATACTTTATAGGGTAAATAACACTTGGGATCCCCAAGCTTTAGCACTTGTATCACTTAGGTCCCCAATCTTTTTTATGTAGCAATTAGATCTCAACTTTTACTTTTAGGCTCACGTAGGTCCCCAATGTTATATTTTATTAAATAAATTCTAATTTATAAGGGTAAGATAGGATTTCAACAAAAAAAACATAGCACCTATTTTTTTCCTCTTTGAACCCTTCTTAATTAGTTAATTATTACCAAATATATTATTTTGGTAATTGACTTAAATACTCTCTTGAAATATTAAGAAATTATTATAAAAAAATTTACATATTTTAAATTTTTGAAGCATGGAATTTATTAAGGGTGATTTCATCTATAACATCATTTTTTTCCTAACTACACACATTTCTAATTAAACTCCTCATAAATTTTTAAAAATTCTTTCAACACATATTGGTAAACAATAATAAGTGTGTAATAAGAAAAAATTGATGAGTTTAATAGAAATGTGCTTAGTGAGAAGACAATGATGTTATAGATATAAACACCCTTAATAAATTTATTGCTTCTAAATTTTAAAGTATGTAATTTTTTTATTAAAAATAATAAATTAATTAATATATAAGTTATATTAAATATTTAAAAGGTATAATAGTAAATAAATTTTTAATATTTGATAATAATATTTAGATCAATTTACTAAAATAATATATTTGGTTACAATTAATTAATTAATTTGGTTAAAAAGAAATATAAAACAAATGGATGTTACATTTTTTTTTGTTAAAAATCTAATTTTACCCTTATAAATTAAATTTTATTTAATAAAATATAAAATTGAGGACCTATATAAGCCAAAATTTAAATATTGGATATCTAATTACTAAAAAAATAAAAAAGTTAGAGACCTAAGTGATACAAGTGATAAAACTTGTAGACTTGTAGACCCCAAGTATTATTTACCATACTTTATATTTTAGTATTCTTAATAGTTTTATAATAATTATAACTTTTTTTTTTTTTTTTTTTTTTTTGCAATCACATAATTTTGATTTGGAAAATATGTGAGCAATTAAGTCAAAAAAAATTTAGTAGCGTGATGAGTGGCATACCCACAGCTAATCATAATAAGACATAATTCGCAAATCAACCTAAAAGAAATTGAAAAAGAATTGTAATATATATTTATTTATATACCACTGAAATCACTAAATTAAAAGTAATGATTGATTGTGTGCTTATTAACATAAAGCAAGTTTTTCATCTAATCAGGCTTCTCAATATCAAGGGATTTACAGTTTTCCTCGCTATTTTTAAAATTTTATTTTGGAGATGTTGATTCAAATAATTAAGCAATAACATTAATTAGTGCTAATCCTGCGTATAATTAATGATTTTTTTAGTATATTAGTTTGAGAATACAAAATTAATAAGCTACGAATTCCCATATAAACATCAATTTGATTGGAAAATATGGTCTCGAATTTGATGTAATGATATTTTCGATATCAGTTTTAAATTGATTAATGGTAATGATAATAATATATTTTATATAAATTTAGAAATTGTAAGTGTATTTTTATCATGCATTGAGACATGCATTCCATGTTACAATATTAATTAAAAGTCCAGAAGCATTAGATTTTTAATTCAACACATATTTTGCTAAATTGACTTTTTCTTTTTGTGTCCTAGTATAGATAATCATTTTGTGTGAATTAACACATACATTTTAGCAGCTAAAAAGTTGTTTCTTCAAGAAATAACCTTTGCAAAGGGTTTGAAGCATTCAATGCTTCATTGCTCATTGCCTATAGTGTTTTGGTCAAGTTCGCTATTTTATCTTTGGTTTTCTAGTTCAAATCTTGAAGGTGTAGTTTAAGCAGATTCTCGAGGTGAAGCTAGAGTGATTCCAGCAGCTGGAGGGAGTCCAACAAACCACTATACCAGCAGAAGATTGGTTGCTTGAAGATCTTAACTAAAAACAGGGAGTTGGTTACATATGTTGCTTGAATCAATTCAAAAGAGAGTTTTGGGTTGTTTTTCTGTACAAGTGTTTGTAATAACTGTGAGTATTTGTTAGTGAATTTGCTTTATTATTGGACTAGGTTCCATAGAGTAGGTTATGAGAAATCATAACTGAACCATGTAAAGTGATTGTACCATTTTTATTTTTCTGCACCATATTTTTTTGTTAAATCTAAATTGTAGTAATTAATTCTTCTGGGTAGATGATAGTAGTTAATCAACTTTGGTAAATATACATTCAAAATAAATTATTAAAGTTTTCAAACTATTTGATAAAAGAAAATGACAAAGAAAGATATTATATTTTTAAAATTAAAGAAAAGGAATATCCATTGATGCCGGCGTGAATTACACCCAGGCCAGAAGTAGTTTTCATTCCACCACACCACATATTGATATTTATCATTTACAGTTGTTCTCCAACTCTATATGATATCTTATATGTATATGTTATACCTACAAATACATAATTGTACAGCACAAAAATAATGACATTCATGTGTGTTAAAGTGTTACATACATAGACATAGTATTACTTTTTTATGCATACATGTGGCCTTTTGAAATTATATATTATATACGTACATTATACGTATTCAGTTATATATATATACATATAAACACAAGTATTATTTTCAAAGAATAAATTAAAGGTATAGAAGCTCAAGTTTCAACCACTACAATTTTCGTATTTGCTAGCTTTTGTTTTCCCAACAAACATGTATCAAAATTCTACTTTGAGCCTTTTATGACAACTATGAGTAGATAAGAAAATCGATGTATACCACTCAATTTCTAGATATATGTGGTGCACTAATATACCATTCGATTTTATCTACATTTTTTTTACCATATATTAGTTGACTACGTTAAATGTATGGTAACTTATGTTGCGACATAATTAAGCTTTCGTGAGAGCAATAAATTATTAAATATGGGACTTATTAAAAAATAAAAATAAAAAATAAAAAGTAAATAAAAATTTAGACATTGCTGAAAAAACCAATACACACCAATTTCACAAGCGACATCTAAATAGGTGTGTAAGTTTTATTTATTTTTAATTACTTAGAAGTCTATTTAAATCAACCAACGTCTAAGCAGGGCATAAATAAAATTACTAATTTAGACATCACTTGGACTTTGAGGAACCAAAAGTTGTATTTTTTTAGAACTGATATCTATGAAACTACACTTACGTGTTCTTCTATCTGTTAATATTACGAATATAAGTATGGATATTATGGAACTAGCAAAAATATTTATATTTTTCTAAAACTTATACTTAAATATTTAAATAATTTTGATATTTATTGTAGTTGTTGGTACCTCGTGGTTAGGTCTTGTAAAAGATCTAAATAATTTTGATGAAACTAACTAACACTACAAGAAATGTGCTTTTTGGCGGTGGGAAAAGTGTTCATTGTGACCGGCAAAAGTTCTATTTTACATCAGCAAAGAGGACCGCCTTAAAGTGGCCCCTATTGGGGCCTTTTGTCGGCAGCATTACCTTGTCGCTGGCGACACCGCGGGACAATATTTTGCCGGCACAATGTTGGCTTTTCATGGCGTCTCCTTCGCCACCAGCAAAAGTCTTTTATATTTTTAGAATTTACTTTTCACAGGGCAAAAAAGTCGCCAACAAAAAATTGGTTACATTTATTTTTTAACCTTTTATTGGCTAAAAAAAAACGCATTGGGAAAGGTTATTCCCATTTATTTTAAATAAAGAAAATTTGTCATTTAATTTATAAAATCAATTTAGAAATTATTATTAGTAATTAATTTGATTAATATTATGTAAAACACACATAATTGTCTTTTAAATATAATTAAGAAACTAATTAAATGTCTTAAAACATACAAAAGTACTTAACAAAATAAAATAATTTTTAATTAACGGGATAAACAAAAATACATCTACTAATGAAGATCATTCTTGTTGAAATAAATGAATTGGACACGTCACCTTCTCCAATTGATAAGGATGACAATTGATTCTAGAAGAATGTATCCATTAGTATATATAGTTGTAATATATGTCTTTGCTAACCTTTTTGCACAAAATCAGGGTATACTCACAAAAGGAATATTTGCTGATTTTCTTAACCAATCAAATCATTTGTTCATAACTGAATAGGCTATATGTATTCATTTGTATTAATTTTTGTAAATTGAGCTAAGTTTTATATAATAAAGAGAAGAGAGTCATTTCAACATATTTATTTCTTTTTATCTTTGTATCAGAACAGCGTGACTAACATCCCTCAAGCTTCCGATGAGCAATATCCTCAGCCACCAATCCTAGTGCTGCAACCGCAACATTTCCTTTCTCTCAACCCATACTTAGTCAAGTTCATGGCGTCTTCCCTTCTTCTCACTTAGCTCCACTAACCATCAAACTTGACTGCACTAATTATACATTTTGGAAATCCCAAGTTCTTCTAGCTCTTAGAGTTCACGACCTTGATGGGTACATACTTGGCACTAAATTGTGTCCAACTCAGTTTGTTGATAACGCCATCGGTGGCACCATTCCTGGTGAGTCTCGCCAAGTTAACATTGGCTACACAGTTTGGATTCATACTGACCAAGCCATCCTCAGTTAGCTCATGAACTCCATCTCTGAGTCTATGTTTGGCCATATTGTACGTTGTCAAACCTCCATGGAAATATGGACTACCCTTGAGCTGCTTTTTACCACAAGCTCTAAAGCCCGCACTCTTCAGTTGCACTTCCAGCTTCAGTCTCTTAGAAATGGAAACTTATATATTCATGACTATATGCTTAAGATGAGAAACATTACAGATGCTTTATCTATTGCAGGGCAATTAATTTCAGATGAAGATCTCATACTTTACATACTAGGCGGTCTCGGCCATGACTATGACTCAGTTGTTGTGAATCTTACCTCAAGACATGATAAGCTTATGCTGCAAGAGGTACAATACATGTTGCAAAGTTAAGAAATGAGATTAGATTAGCTAAACACCCATGCTGAACAAACTACTACCAGTGCTAATTTTTCCACTCAGATGAAGAAGACACTCAATCTGTCTGGCTCCCCTACTCACTCTTTCAATGGACGTGGTTTCTCTAATCGTGGACGAGGTTGTGGTCGAGGAGGCCGAGGAGGAAATCTTCTCATATATCAGCTATGTTCTCGCCTAGGCCATGTGACTTCGAAGTGTTACCGCCATTTTGATATCTCATTCCAGGCGCTTCATGATTCTTCCTCCAACAATCAGTTCAATACTCAGAGTTTCACCAACTCAAATGTCTCAGGTAATGGTCAGCAGGCATTACTTTCTTCCACTAATAACTCAAATGAGGCTGCCTGGTACATTGACAGTGGAGCCACGAATCACATTACTACAAATGCTTCCAATTTGCAGCAGAAGTTAGATTTGAAAGGTATAACTCATTTGGTTATTGGCAATGACCAAACTCTATCTGTTACAAGACTGGCAGCAATGATTTCTTTATACCACATTCTCCCTATGCTTTACATCTCCAAAATATACTTTGTGTTCCCCAAATACCAAAAAAATTCTATCTATTTCTCAGCTAACCCGTGACAACACTATTTTTGTTGAGTTTTATGCTGATTATTGTCTTATGAAGGATCTGAAAACGAAGAAAGAGCTGCTTTGAGGAGTGTATAGCAATGGGCTTTATCAGTTTCAGGTTGTTTAGTCATCTTCTCACAATGTTTCATCAATACCTTCCAATCATTGTGTCTTGGTCATTTCACCTAGCTCTAGTTCAGTACTCTCTTTTAATTATGCTAAATCAAATGTATCCATTATAGTCCCTAGTGGTGAATATCTTCTTAATGAATCAAACGTTGATGCCAGTGTGTGGCACTTAAGGCTTGGTCATCCTAACATTAATGTAATGAAAATTATGCTAGCAAATGAAAATGTTTCTCTTTCTTCTACACACTTTTGTGATGCCTGCCATATTGGCAAATAAAAGCATAAGCATTATGATCCTTCTCATACCAAAGCATCCAAGCCATTAGGACTAATACATTATGATGTTTGGGGTCCAGCTTCCATTCTATCTAAAGATGGTTATCGTTATTATGTTCACTTTATTGATGATTATAGTAACTTCACCTGGATTTTTCCTCTCAAGCTCAAATCTGAAGTTAAAACCATCTTTATTGATTTTCAAAAGTTTGTTGAGAGAAAATTTGAAACTAAAATTAAAACATTACAATCAGATTGGGGGGAGGGGTGAATATAGAAATCTTTTGCCTTTTCTCAGTTCCTTAGGCATTCATTTTCAACATCCATGTCCCCACACTCATCCTCAAAATGGTAAATCTAAGCGAAAGCTGAGCCATATCGTAGAAATGGGACTCACTCTTCTCACTCAAGCTTCTATTCCACTTCAATACTGGTGGGAATCATTTAGCCACTTTTTTTATCAATCATTTATCTACACCAGCACTCAGTCACAAATCACCTATTGAAACTCTCTTTGCTGTCAAACCCAATCTCCATTTTCTCAAGGTTTTTGGTTGTGCTTGCTTCCCTCATCTAAGAGCCTATAATCACCAAATGCTTGATTTTCGTTCAGCCAAGTGTGCCTTCCTCGACTATATTTTAAACCACAAAGGGTACAAGTGTCTTCACCCTTCTGGTCGCATATATATAGCCCAAAGTGTTACCTTTAATGAACATGAGTTCCCTTTTTCTACTGGTTTTCAGGTTGCAAATTCCACATCTTCTTCTTCTTCTCAAGTTTCATCTTCTAATATTAAATATCATCACCGGCTTCCATTTTTCTACTCAAATGTCTCTGAAGATGACTCTACCAACCCTTCTAATATGTCTACATGCTTGACAAACCTCGTGGCATCTCCTTCAACACTAGCTTCTTCTTCAAGTTCCTCAGGTAATCTGCATTTATCTTTAAAGTCAGTAACCTATTTTCCCTCTATACCACCTGAAGTTCATCTTCCCATTGACATCGCCTCAACTCTTCCCATTTTCACATCCTTTGCCTCTCCATCACCACCACCTCCCCCACCTCCTCCTTCCCATCCAATGATTACTCTCTCCAAGGTAGGTATTTTTAAACCCTAAACCTTTATGGCTTATTTATCTTCTGCTCATTCTCCACATGCGCTCACCATTTTCACACCAGAAACAGTCACTGCTGCCTTAGCCAATCCTGCCTGGAAATAAGCCATGGATGATGAATATAAAGCATTATTACAAAAAATAAAACTTGGATTTTGGTGCCTCCTCCTCCTCACTCGCATATTGTGGACAACAAGAGGGTGTTTTGTCTCAAAATTAACTCAGGTGGTACCATTCAACACCATAAAGCGCGTCTTGTCGCCAAAGGATTTCAGCAACAACCCGGGATTGATTTCCTTGAAACTTTCAGTCTTGTTGTTAAGCCCTCTATCATCTGTGTTGTTTTCTCTCTTGTTGTCACATTTAATTGGGACATTCAGCAAATTGATTTTAACAACGCCTTTCTCAATGACACTCTATAAGAAGAGGTTTATATGGCCCAACTTGCTCGCTACGTTGATGTTCATCACCCTCATTATGTATGTAAACTTCATCGTGCTCTCTACGGTCTCAAACAGGCACCTCATGCCTAGTTTGATAGTCTTCGCACCACTCTTATTCGACTTGGCTTTCAAAATCCAGTCTCCGGTAGCTCCCTCTTCTTCTACAATCGTGGTGATGCTCTTCTTTTTGTTCTCGTCTATGTCGACGACATTTTTCTCACTTGTAATCATTCTCAGCAAGTCACTTCTATTATTTCTCAACTTAGTAATTGTTTTGCTCTCAAGCATCATGGTTCGATACACTACTTCCTTGGTTTTGAGACAACTAGGGGGGCTGATGGGATTCATTTGTCTCAAACAAAGTACACCATTGATTTTCTAAATAAGACCAATATACTACAAGCCAAACCATGTCCAACTCCCATAAACCATAGCAATAATCTTCGACTGCAAGACATTAAGCCATTTGAACATATCACACTCTACTGAAGCATTATAGGTGCACTCCAATATCTCACTCTCAGCAGACCAAACATAGCTTTTTCTGTCAATAAGTTAAGTCAATTATTGCAAGCCCCTACTCAAAATCATTGGCAAACCTGCAAGAGAATACTGAGATATTTAGCAGGTACAATCGGTGAAGGCATTCACTTTACTCCAGCGCCCAATCTTACCATCGAAAGCTTTTGTGACTCAGATTGGGCAAGTTCTCTTGATGATCGTAAATCAACAATTGGGTATTGTATCTACTTTGGAGAGAACTTGATTAGCTAGAGTTCCAAGAAGAAAAAATCAGTTGCTCAATTAAGCACTAAAGCAAAATATCGTGCTTTAGCACAAGCTTGCACTAAAATAGTATTGTTGCAGTCCCTGTTTGCTGAGATTGGAATTGAGAGTAACAAACTAGCTATCATTTGGTGTGACAAATCTGGTGCTCAACAATTAGCATCAAATCCAGTTTCCTACTCAAGAACCAAATATATTGAAATAGGCGTGCATTTCATTAGAGACAAAGTTCTTAACAAAGAAGTTGAAGTGAGACACGTTCCTTCAAGATATCATACGACTGACATCCTTACCAAATTCGTGTCCATCACCAGGTTTCAATATTTAAAGAGAAAACTTGCCGTTATTCCTCCACCACAACACAATTTGAGAGGGCGTGTTGAAATAAATGAATTGGACACGTCACCTTATCCAATTGATAAAGACGAAAATTGATTCTAGAGGAATGTATCTGTTAGTATACAGCTGTAATATATGTCCTTCCTAACCTTTACGCACAAAATCGGGTATACGTGCAAAAGGAATATTTTTTTATTTCCTTAACCAATCAAATAATTTGTTCATAACCGAATAGTCTATATATATTCCCCTGTATTCATTTTTGTAAATTGAGCTTAGTTTTATAAAATAAAGAGAAGATAGTCATTTCAGCATAATTATTTCTTTTTATCTATCCCCATCATCGTCGTTGTCTTCCTGGTAGATTGAATGGGATGGTTGGCTAACTGAAACACCATCAAAATGAAATGTTGGTGGGAACGGGGGTTGAAATAGGGGTGGGTAATTCATTCTCGATACCATGCCTTAAATTTGTTACGTGTAATTCATCATGTATTGGTTCTGGGTGAGCATGTATTGTTCATGGGCTTGTTGCTTCATTTTAAGCTGCTCATTTTCCTCCCGAAGATGGACTACACCCACATATTGTTGACTAGCAAACGTGGAGGACAAAGTCTGTGCTCGCTGTCCTCCAATTTCCTTGAGCCTAGGAAAAGGCCCAAATCATTTCTTATAGCGGGATCGAGAATCTGAAACATCACTCACTATGTCCAAGTTCGGAGGCAATGGTGTTATATTATATTATAATATAATGTAATGTTATATTATATTATAATATAATGTTTTAGATTAAATAAATGTGACAAAGAGTGTCACATATTGTAACATATAATAGAGAGTTACAATATTTAGATATATGAGATATATCCAAATAATGTAACATATTTGGTGTTACAAATTTGTAACTTCCAAATATTACCATTTATTGTGTAAATTTATTGTTACACAATATTGAGATGAATTTCATAAAGCCATATGGGATATGGCTGTTAGAGATATGATTTTAACCCGAATAATGTGTTTTGGGAGTTACAAAATCATTTGGGAGGGTTTGGAACCGTTTCGAAAACCAGCACATTTTTTGTGTTGAAATTGGTCGGTGGCCGCGGCCTGTGGGACAGAGACTAGTGGCCGCGGCCACAGACCAAAAACTGATCAATTTTTCAGTTTTTTCAATATTTGTTGAACGGCTCAAAAAACCCAAATAACTTCCAAATCTCTTTTATAATTCCATATTAATCCAATTAAATATTGGTAACAGCCGTGGGAATTAGTGGAATTTGAAATTCAAATGGTGTCTCTAAACTCTATAAATAAGAGCCTATAGCTCACTTGTAAGACACAACATTTCTATCCATTAGAGCACTTGGCTAGAAACACCTTGAGGCTTGATAATTCCAGAAAGTTTTTCCAATATCTGTGAGAGATCCCTTAGTGCTTGAGCTAGGGGGAAATAAGCTTTTGGACAAAGGTTTCAAACCTTGTTCAAGTTGGTGATCCCCAACGCTCTTCACTTTGGTTGTTTGAGTGAGAGTTTATTTTTTATTCTTGTTCTTATTTTCTTCCATTTGCTTTTCTACTATTTTTTCTTGTTCTATTTACTTGTACCTTTTGTTTAAGAGTTGTAATATTTTTATTTCCTTTTGTTCAAACACTTGTAGTTTATTTGTATCTTTTGTAATAGAGTTGTATTTTCTATTTCTATCATCTTACATATCCTTCTCCTTTTATTTGTAATTTTCAGTTATAGAGTTGTAACTCTTTTTAAATCAATCATTATTATTTGTAATATATTGCATAGAGTTGTAATTTTATTATCAATTTCCATTGAGGAAAATTTATATTTTCCTAACATTCAAAAGCTTATCCCTTTTTGTTTCAATGGAAGGGGAGACAATCAAGATCATGAACCAAGACCTAGTGAGATCAGATAGGTTTGATGGATCCAATTTTACTAGGTGGCAAGACAAGGTGAGGTTTCTTTTAACCACTCTCAAAATCGCCTACATCCTTGAGTCTTCCTTGGCACCTCTAGTCGAGCCATTCAACAAAGACACTCCCGAGGAGGTGGAGAAGAGAAGGAAGAGGGAGGAGGAAAATCTCCTTTGTAGGGGTCATATCCTCAACGCCCTATCCGATAGGCTCTATGACCTCTACACCGAGACCAAATCGGCCAAGGAGATATGGGATGCACTTGAGAAAAAGTTTAAGGCAGAAGAGGAAGGTACCAAAAAGTTTTTGATATCTCAATACTTCGATTTCAAATTTTTTGGTGATAAACCTATTCTTCCTCAAATTCATGAATTGCAAATAATTGTTAACAAATTGAAAGTGCTAAAGATTGAGCTTCCCGAGACCTTTCAAGTTGGTGCTATAGTGGCTAAATTACCACCAACTTGGAAGAGCTATAGGAAAAGAATCCTTCATAAAAATGAGGATTATTCTTTGGAGGAAATCCAAAAACATATTCGAATCGAAGAGAAATTGATATGTAGAGATAAACTTTTGGAGGGGTCTAATGGAGAGACTTCCAAAGAAAATGCGGTGTCACAATCAAAACATCCCAAAAACAAAGGGAAAAAGGGTAATGAGAAACCTTTGGGTCCAAAAACCAACCCAAACAAGTTTAAGGGTGAGAAAGGCCCTTGCTTTGTGTCTGGGAAAAAGGGTTACTATGCTAGAGAGTGTATGCATAGAAAAGACCAACAAGGACCTAAGGTGAATGCGGTCCAAGGCAAGGTGAAATGGTGGTGGTATGATACATGTGCCACTGTCCATGTCACCTATGAAAAATCATTGTTCAAGACCTTTGAAGAGTCAAAGGGCAACCGTGAGATACAAATGGGCAATGAGGGCAAATCCAAGGTACTTGGCAAAGGTACTATTGAAGTCTACTTCACCTCCTTCAAGAAAGTTACATTAGTCAATGTACTTTATGTTCCTGAAATGAGTAGAAACTTAGTAAGTGGTGATTTACTTGGCAAGCCCGGCATTAAAGCTGTTTTTGAGTCCGGTAAACTTATACTTACCAAATCAAATGTATTCTTGGGAAAAGGGTACTCTTGTGAGGGAATGGTTAAATTGTGCACCAATGATGTAACTTTCAATGTTATCAATAAAAATGCTAATTCCGCCTATATTATTGAGTATGATTCTTTATTTTTGTGGCATCTTAGACTATCACATATAGGTTTTTCTACCATGAAAAGAGTAGTAAAATGTGGTATGATTGCATGCAATATTAAAAACTATGGTAAATGTGAAACATGTGTTAAGGTAAAAATGATTAAGAAACCATTTCCTAGTGTAGAAAGATCATCTAATTTACTAGATTTAATCCATAGTGATCTTTGTGAATTAAATGGTGTTTTAACTAGAGGTGGTAAAAGGTATTTTCTTACTTTTATAGATGATTTTAGTAGATATACCTATGTGTTCCTTTTAAAGCATAAAGATGAAACTTTTGATGCTTTTAAATTGTATAAATTAGAAGTTGAAAATCAACTAAATAAAAAGATTAAGGTGCTAAGAAGTGATAGATGAGGAGAGTACTTCTCTAATGAATTCAATACATTTTTGAAGAAAATGGTATAATTCATGAGTGCATTGCACCTTATACCCCACAACACAATGGTGTTGCCGAAAGGAAAAATAGGACTTATCTAGAGATGATAAATTATATGTTGGTGTTTTCTAAGTTGAACTTCAACTTATGGAGTGAAACGCTTTTAACCGCTTGTCACATTTTTAATCGAATACCGATGAAGAAAAATGAGATATCTCCATATGAGTTGTGGAAAGGAAGAAAACCCAACATAGGGTACTTCAAAGTGTGGGGGTGTCTTGCATATTGCAAGAAAAACGAACCTAATAGAACAAAGTTAGGTTCAAGAGCCATAAAGTGTGCTTTTGTTGGTTATGCCAACAATAGTAAAGCTTATAGGGTATTAGACTTAGAGTCTAATATTGTGATTGAATCTAGAGAATTTGAATTTTTTGAGAATATGTTATGTGACAACAATTCTCAAGCTTCAACATCTTTAAAGGAGAATTTGTTATATAAGAACAATTCTCAAGCTTCTACATCCAAAGTTGATTCTCAAGAGTAGAATTCTCAAAAGGATGTAAAGCAACCCTTTGAACCTAGAAGAAGTCAAAGGCTTAAAAATCATAAAAGTCTAGTGGTGGATGAGATAGATTCTCAACGAATTTCATTCTACATGGTAGAAGGAAATAGAGAGGAAGTCATTAGGAAACTTCCTATTGTACTTCTCGTTGAGGATGATCCTAAGACTTATAGAGAAGCTATGAAATCGAGAGATAGTGCATTTTGGAAAGAAGCCATCAATGATGAGATGGATTCCAATAACACTTGGGAATTGGTAGACCTCCCACCGGGGTCTAAGACAATTGGGTGTAAGTGGGTATTTAGGAAGAAATACCACACCGACGACACTATCCAAACCTTCAAAGCTAGATTAGTAGCTAAAGGGTTTAGGCAAAAAGAGGGTATCGATTATTTCGATACCTATGCGCCTGTTGCAAGAACAACTTCTATAAGAATTTTATTCGCTTTAGCTTCTATACACAACTTGTATGTTCTTCAAATGGATGTCAAAACGACATTCCTTAATGGTGACCTCAATGAGGAGGTCTATATGGAACAACCCAAAGGGTTTGTCCAACCAAAATATGAACATAAAGTTTGTAGACTTGTAAAATCCTTATATGGATTGAAACAAGCTCCTAAGCAATGGAATGAGAAATTTGATCAAGCCATCATGTCTAATGGGTTTAGCCATAAAAATGGAGACAAGTGTTTGTATTCCAAAACTTGTAAGGGATATGTGATCATTGTTTGCTTATATGTGGATGACATGCTTATTCTAAGTAATAGCATGAAAGGGATAGAAAAAACGAAGAGGTTTCTATCATCAACCTTCAAGATGAAAGATCTTGGAGAAGTTGATACCATACTCGGTATCAAAGTAAAGAAACATAGTGGGGGTTTTGCGTTAGGGCAAGCCCATTATGTTGAGAAAGTATTGAACAAATTTAACCATCTCAAGGTTAAAGATGCCAATACTCCATTCGATCATAGTGTAAAACTAGAGAAGAATGAAAGAACAGCGGTGGTTCAATTGGAGTATGCTAGTCCTATAGGAAGTCTAATGTACGCTGCCCAATGTACCAGACCTGATATAGCATTTGCGGTAAGTAAACTTAGTAGGTTTAGAAGTAATCCAAGTGTGGATCACTGGAAGGCAATTGGAAGAGTCTTAGGTTATCTCAAGAAAACCAAAGGACTAAGCCTTCACTACTCCAAATTTCCTTCGATATTAGAAGGATATACAGATGCAAGTTGGATATCCAATCTTGGGGACAGCTTGTCCACAACTGGTTGGGTATTTACACTTGGTGGAGGTGCAATTTCTTGGGGTTCCAAGAAACAAACCTGTATATCTCATTCCACTATGGAATCAGAGTTCATAGCTCTAGCTACTACAGGCAAAGAGGTCGAATGGTTAAGGGATCTCTTGATAGAGATTCCCCTAATCAAAGAGAATGTATCTACTATATCGATACATTGTGATAGCCAATCGACATTGGCTAGAGCATACAGTGGAGTGTATAATGGGAAGTCTAGACACATTAGTCTAAGACATGGATATGTAAGAGAATTGATTCAAAGAGGAGTCATCTCAATATCCTATGTGAGAACAAGTGAAAATCTGGAGGATCCTTTCACTAAGCCACTAATGAGGGATTTAGTGGCCGCATCATCTCGAGGGATGGGACTTAAACTCCCTAAAGAGATTCATGATTGATGGTAACCTATCTTAACACTAGTTATTCAACTAGTGTTAGGTTCAATAGGTAATAACAAGTCAATCAAGTGAATATTAGTTGTACTCAAAACAAGTCCCATCTGAGATATTGAGTACTTGTGTGTTACCAAGTGGAGGGTTAAAACTGAAAGGTTTTTTAATAGAATTTAGTCTTGTAAAGACAATTATTTTTGGTAACAAAATACTGTAAGAATTCTACCTATATGGACCTAGGGGTGGTGCCGCCTCTCATGAGAATTGGGAGTATTCTCAAAAACGTCCATGAATGGAAAGTGCACATGGCCATTAACGATGCAAAGCAAGACATAGAGGTCTCAAGTGAACATCACAAAGGTGTGTGTGTTATCACCGATTTGTTATCATGAAAATATTGTTCAATGCCAAGTGCAACCAAATTTTTGACAAATTTTGTGATAATTACACTATAGTAAAGTTCAAGTTGAAAAACACTTTGCTTTACGTACTAATGCAATGACTCCTATAAGAGAGAGTTCTTATTTAATCAAGTGGGGGATATGTTATATTTTAAAATATAATGATTGATTAAATAAGTGTTACAATAGATAACTATTTAATCTAGTGGGGGGATGTTATATTATTTTATAATATAATATAATATTATATTATATTATAATATAATGTTTTAGATTAAACAAATGTGACAAAGCGTGTCACATATTGCAACATATAATAGAGAGTTACAATATTTAGATATATGAGATATATCCAAATAATGTAACATATTTGGTGTTACAAATTTGTAACTTCCAAATATTACTGTAACGCCCTACTTCCTTAGAGTCGTTACTAAGTGAGTTTAAAATCGTGCTTTCAACTCGCTAATCGAGGTTTTAAGTCAAACAGTGTAGTTAAGCCATAAGCAAAGGAAACACTCGAGAAATAGTAATTTTCGTAGAAGATTATAAAAGTTTTACACTTGGGATCCCAAAATACAGTTTAGAAATATTTACAACATATAAACTGAACCAAGTCGTCTAGACGACAAAATCTACGTTTATTTATAAGCATCTCCTAAAATCCTCTGGCTGTGGCAGTCAGGCCGGCCAAACATGTACACGCCGCCTCACGCCTGCTGTACTCAAGGTTGGTTGATCTTCTCTTTACCCTTACCTGCACCATAGAGCATCTGTGAGCCGAAGCCCAGCAAGAAAACCCACAAAAAGATAACATATGCAACACATATATCAAGCACATAAACAAGCCACCAATGGCTAAACACATATGGCCTAGCTGTTCCAGGCGGTTACCAAGCCCTGGGTTCACGAACCACGCCGTGAGGATATCCCAAGTATCCTTCTAGGGACTCGCCCTGGCAACTCGCACTCCACGTGCTCAATGCTGCTCCCGGCCCCTTGCCGTTCTCGGCCTTGCACTCAACGTGCCCAATGCCGTTCCCTGCCCTTCGCCATTCTCGGTCTACACCGTTCCCGGCTTAAGTCGACCACTCACATCATAATATACATAGTATAACAAGCAAGTATAGAATTCTAGCATAAACAGTTAAAGGGCTACGCCCCACAGTTCTAACATATATGGGATCAGCCCTGCATACCAATTCTATTAAAACACATTGGGCTCAGCCCTGCACATAAGCTCTATGGGAAAAAGGGTTTTCTTACTTGAGTTCCGAGCTTTCTGAGCATCGATGCCCCGAGCACAGTCCTCTAACGTGAGCCTCGCCGAAACCCTAGTCACAACACATTAACAATGTCCATCCATCAAATTCTAATCCAATAAATAACTTTGAGCCATAACCCTAACCTCCAAGACCTTGAACTCTATCAATCCGGGTGATAAAATCCATCCCGAGCCTTACCCATTAAGTTCCCTAGCCTAAATACCCTTAAAAATTCAGATTGACACTAAGGGTTGCGGCCCCATTCACAAGAGCCGCGGCTAGCCTCGAAACAGAGGCTAGAACCACACTGACCCCCACACGGGCCGCGACGCGCCCACCAAGCGCCGCGGCGCGCATGAGCTTCTCGGCCTCCCATGGCTGCGCGCGCACACGGGCCGCGGCGCACCCCTCCTAGGGCCGCGACTCTGTCCTCCAAACCCAGAATTTTCCACCATTTTCCACACCTTTCCTCAAGCCAATTCACCCAAAACTGATCTATTAACCCAGATAACTAACACATATACTCCAGCTCAATAACAACTCAGTAACAACATCAAAATCCATCAAAGTCTACTCCAAAATCCAACTAAAACCCCAAGAACAAATCAGATTCTACCCACATGCAAAGCTTGGGAACACAGCTAAAATTTAAATACAATTCCCATGAAAAAGCTTACCACTTGCTGAGTTAAACCCCTGAAATTGAACCTTAATCCCCTAAGCTCCTAGCTCCTTAACTGCACAACCCAAAGTCCTCAATTTCTTGACCAATTCCTCCAAAGTTCTCCTTTGACATGTCTTAGAGAATGAGAGGGAGAGATGAATAAGAGCTATCTTCAGTTTAAAGGAAGTATGTGTCGGTTTCTAAAGTTTCTAAGTATTTCCCCTTTTTGTTTTATTTGACTTAAGTCTAAAGGGTTACCTCAAGGCTCGGGGTACCAAAACGTCCCCGAGGGCAAAATAGTAAATTTTCCCAGTATTCCCGCCTAGACATTCTATCCTCAAATATATCTCCAAATATTTATTTTCATGTCCCAATAATCCTGTAACATACCTAGTACCCAAATTACCCCTTGACTCGACCCGAGTCCGAATCTCAACCATGTTGTGACTCTCTGGCTAAGCGCTCCCCAGGACTGTCTCGGATCGTGCTGCACAAACATATCACATACACAAGACATTTATCACATTTATACCCCTAATATCTAGATGGGGTCCACATGCGTATTTAACTTAACTAAACATGCATCACAATCATATATACACATAAATCCACATAAAAGCATATTAAACCACTTATTGCCCTCCAGGAACACTAATCAGGGCCCTAAGCCCGATTAGCAAATTCGGGTCGTTACAACTATCCACTCCTTACAGAAATTTCGTCCTCGAAATTACCTGAACAACTCGGGGTACCACTCCCTCATCTCTGACTCAAGTTCCCACGTCGCCTCCTCAACCTTGCTGTTTCTCCACAGCACTTTCACCAAGGCGATGGTCTTGTTCCTCAAGACCTTATCTTTTCGGTCAAGAATTTGAACCGGCTTCTCATCATAAGATAAATCTTGATCAAGCTCCAAATTCTCAAAACTTAAGACATGCGTTGAATCTGACATATACTTCCTGAGCATGGATACATGGAATACATCATGAACCCCTGATAAAGCTGGAGGCATCGCTAATCTATAAGCTAACTCTCCAACCCGTTCCAGAATCTCGAAGGGGCCAATAAACCTAGGGCTTAACTTACCCCGAACACCAAACCGTTTCACACCCCTCATGGGTGAAACCCTAAGGAGCACATGATCACCCTCCTGAAACTCCACGCTCCTGCGTCTTAGGTCTGAATAACTTTTCTGTCGACTCTGGGAGGCGAGCATACGCGCTCTAATCTTCTCAACTGCCTCATTGGTCCTCTGAACCATCTATGGACCCAAATACCTTCTCTCACCTGTCTCATCCCAATGAATAGGCGATCTACACTTTCTTCCATAAAGCATCTCGTACAGAGCCACACCAATGGTCGCCTGATAACTGTTGTTGTACGAGAACTCGATCAAAGGAAGATACTTACTCCACGATCCCCCAAAGTCAAGCACACAGGCTCGTAGCAAATCCTCCAATATCTGAATCGTCCTCTCAGACTGCCCATCTGTCCGAGGATGATAAGCGGTACTAAACCGTAACTGCGTGCCCATAGCCTTCTGTAGACTCTCCCAAAACTTGGAAATGAAGGTGGGGTCTCTGTCCGACACTATCGACCTCGGAGCCCCATGAAGTCGAACAATCTCCTTCACATACAACTCAGTGTACTGCTCCACAGTATAAGTTGTCCTAACAGGCAAAAAGTGGGCGGACTTGGTATACCTATCCACAATCACCCACACTGAGTCATGCTGTCCCACCGTTCTCGGTAAACCAACTACGAAATCCATAGTAATATCTTCCCACTTCCACTCTGGAATCCCCAAAGGCTGCAACAACCCCGCTGGCCTCTAGTGCTCAGCCTTAACCTGGTGACAAGTTAAGCACTTAGCTACATAATCCACCACATCCCTCTTCATGTCCGACCACCAATACTAAGCTCTCAAGTCCTGGTTCATCTTCGTCGTACCCGGGTGCAAAGAATAGGGAGTGGTATGCGATTCATCTAAGATCTCTCGCCGGATACCAGAATCCATCAGAACACAGATTCGACCCTTAATACTTTAGTAATCCCATCTCTAAAATGGAGAAGTCCTTTGTTGCTCCGACTAAGGCACTCTCCCTATGACCTCGCAACTGAGAATCCTTCCCCTGTGCTTCCTTGATTCTCTCAAGGAGTGTAGACTGAAGAGTGATGTTGGCCAACTGACCAACCACCAACTCTATACCTGCCCTGGTCATCTCCTCAGCTAACTTATCAGATATTTGCCTCGAGCTAAACAACTGTCCTAGGCCCTTCCGACTCAATGCATCAGCCACAACATTAGCCTTCCCAGGATGGTAAAGGATATCACAATCATAATCCTTAACCAAATCCAGCCACCGCCTCTCGTGCATATTCAGGTCCTTCTGAGTAAAGAAATACTTTAGGCTCTTATGGTCAGTGTATATCTCGCACTTCTCACCATAAAGATAATGCCTCCAAATCTTAAGTGCAAACACCACCGCTGCCAATTCCAGGTCATGCATATGATATCTCTGCTCATATTCCTTCAACTGTCTCGATGCATAGGCTATCACCTTGCTAGCTTGCATCAACACGCACCCCAAACCCTGCCTGGATGCATCACAGTAGACTACAAACTTCATTCTCTGTTGGCAAGCTTAACACTGGCGCAGTAATCAGTCGCCGCTTCAGTTCTGTCAATGGCGTAGCTATTCTAGAGAACCTCTCAACAAACCGCCGATAATACCCTGCTAAACCCAGGAAGCTTCTTACTTCAGGAACACTTCTCGGTCTAGGCCAATCTCTGACCGCCTCGATCTTACTTGGGTCAACCAGAATCCCCTCCTTACTGACGATATGACCCAGAAATGTAACTTGTGGCAACCAAAACTCACACTTACTGAACTTAGCATATAACTTATGCTCTCTCAATCATTGTAGAACCAACCGCAGATGCTGCTCATGCTCCATCTCTGACTGAGAGTACACTAAGATGTCATTGATGAATACTATCACAAACTTGTCCAGATAATCCTTGAAAACCCTATTCATCATGTCCATGAAAGCTGTTGGGGCATTGGTTAATCCAAAGGACATAACCAGGAATTCATAGTGTTCATACCTCATCCGGAAAGCGGTCTTTGGTATGTCCTCCTCTTTAATCCTTAACTGATGGTAACCTGATCGAAGATCTATCTTGGAAAACACCGTTCTGCCCTGTAGCTGGTCAAATAAATCGTCGATCCTAGGCAGTGGATACTTGTTCTTAATGGTTAACTTGTTCAGCTCTCTGTAATCAATACACATTCTAAGGGACCCGTCCTTTTTCTTAACGAACAACGCTGGTGCACCCCATGGCGAGAAACTCGGTCTAATGAACCCCAAATCAAGTAACTCCTGCAACTGAATCTTCAACTCCTTTAATTCCGCCGGAGCCATTCTATAAGGTGTCATAGATACTGGCTCCGCTCCTAGTACCAACTCTATAACAAAGTCAATCTCCCTCTGAGGCGGCAACCCTGGAAAATCCACTGGAAACAAATCCGGAAACTCACACACCAACCTTGTCTCACCCGGTCCAACCGACACCACCCTAGAAGTATCCACAATGCTTACCAGGAATCCTATGTAACCTTCCTACATCAGGTCCCTAGCCCTTAAGGCTGAAATCATTGGTACACGCGGTCCATTAACTGACCCCACAAACACAAAGGGTACCTCCCCTTCTGGTTCAAAAGTCATCATTCTGCGCCTGCAATCAATCGTTGCCCCATACTTGGATAACCAATCCATTCCCAAAATCATGTCAAAGTCATCCATCTCTAGCTCGATCAAATCAACATACAATTCCCTACCATCTACCTCTACTGGCAATGCCCTAATCCACTTCCTAGAGACTACCAATTCTCCTGTTGGCAACAAAGTCTGGAATCCCCTAGCATACACTCCACTAAGCTCACAAAGCTGATCAATCACCCTAGCAGATACAAATGAATGGGTTGCCCTTGAATCAAACAATGCAGTATACAAAGAACCAACATTAGAGATCTGACTTGTCACAACTGAAGGGCTAGCCTCCGCCTCAGTCTGTGTCAATGTGAATACCCTGGCAGGAGCAAGACTATCACTCTGCTTCTGCTCCTCCTTCTTAACTTGAGGGCAATCCCTCCTCAGATGGCTGGCACTCCCACAAACAAAGCAGGCCCTGATCCTGCACTCACCCTGGTGTCGACGCCTGCACCATGGACACATAGGAAAACTCCTCCAACTATCACCGCCACCCTGACGACCAGTAGAAGCACCCCATGCCCTCCTATCTTAGCTGGGAGGGACAAAGGAATCTGGGGCCTTCCTTTTCTACTCACTAGGGCTACTGCCCCGACTAGACCCAACAAAAGGAGGCATCATCCTCCTGGCATCGCGCCTTACAGCGATGTCCTTCCATATCTGATCCTCAGCCCTCTCTGCAGTAAGGGCCTTATCCACCGCTTGGGCATAAGTAGTAGTCTCTAGAATCAACGTAATATTCACATCACGGGCGATCATCACGTTCAACCCCCGTATAAATCTATCTCTCCTGGCCGCATCCGTCGGCACTAAGTCTGGCGCAAACTTCGCCAGTCTGTCAAATCTCAAGGTGTACTTAGTAACTGATAACCTGTTTTGAGTCAGGTTGATAAACTCATCAACCTTCGTAGCTCGAACTGCTATGTTGTAGTATTTCTCATTAAAGATACTCTTAAATTCCTCCCATGTAATGACTGCAACATTCCTCCGCTGACTCACCACATCCCACCAGATGCGGGCATCCTCCCTAAGCATATAGCTCGCACAAGCAACCCTTTCACTTCCTTCGATTCTCATAAAGTCTAAGATCAAGGAAATCATGTTCATCCACTGCTCTGCCCGCAGTGGGTCTGATCCACCCTCAAAGGTAGGTGGTTGTTTCTTCCTGAATCTTTCGTACAAGGGTTCCCACCTATTCTCAGTCACAGGCTGAACCGGCATTGACACCACATTCTGCTGTATTGGTAGCCCAGTAACCTGAGGCGGGGCCTGTTGCCTCATCTGTCTCAACTCTTCCTCTGTTCGCTGCAGTCCAGCCTCCATTTCGGCCAATATCTGTTGCCAGTTCTGTGGGGCAGGTGGAGGGTCCTGACCCTGATTGTCATCCTCGGCTCTACTGCCGCGGAGTCTAGCTGATTGTCGAGGCATCTCAACAAATATGCCTGCAACCAGCGACGCCACTCATTAGGCAAGATAACAACATCCAAAACCGCCTCCCAAACACATCAGTCATCCACAATAATATCTCATATAGCATATAACACACAACGGGCCATGCTCTAGCATCATGCATATGTTAATTTATTCATCATGATCTACATAAAATAAGCAGGCAAACAGGGCATTCAAACACGTATTCAGACATATCAACCAATCTTACCAACCAACCCTGAGTTAAGCCTGTCACTGGCTGCGTGTGTACATGTTCGGTTAATCTCCAGAACCAAGAACCTTGGCTCGCTCTGATAACAAGTTGTAACGCCCTACTTCCTTAGAGCCGTTACTAAGTGAGTTTAAAATCGTGCCTTCAACTCGCTAATCGAGGTTTTAAGTCAAGCAGTGTAGTTAAGCCATAAGCAAAGGAAAGACTCGAGAAATAGTAATTTTCATAGAAGATTATAAAAGTTTTACACTTGGGATCCCAAAATACAGTTTAGAAATATTTACAACATATAAACTGAACCAAGTCGTCTAGACGACAACATCTAGGTTTATTTACAAGCATCTCCCAAAATCCTCTAGCTGTGGCAGCCAGGTTGGCCAAACATGTACACACCGCCTTACGCCTGCTGTACTCATAGTTGGTTGATCTTCTCTTTACCCTTACCTGCACCATAGAGCATCTGTGAGCCAAAGCCCAGCAAGAAAAACCACAAACAGATAACATATGCAACACATATATCAAGTACATAAACAGGCCACCAATGGCTAAACACATACGGCTTAGCCGTTCCAGGCAGTTACCAAGCCCTGGGTTCACGGACCACGCCGTGAGGATATCCCAAGTATCCTTCTAGGGACTCGCCCTGGCAACTTGCACTCCATGTACTCAACGCTGCTCCCGGCCCCTTGCCGTTCTCGGCCTTGCACTCAACGTGCCCAATGTCGTTCCCGGCCCTTCGCCGGTCTCGGCTCAAGCCGACCACTCACATCATAATATACATAGCATAACAAGCAAGTATAGAATTCTAGCATAAACAGTTAAAGGGCTACGCCCCGCAGTTCTAACATATATGGGCTCAGCCCTGCATACCAATTCTATTCAAACACATTAGGCTTATACCTGCACATAAGCTCTATGGAAACAAGGGTTTTCTTACTTGAGTTCCGAGCTTTCTGAGCATCGATTCCCCAAGCACAGTCCTCTAACGCGAGCCTCACCGAAACCCTAGTCACAACACATTAACAATGTCCATCCATCAAATTATAATCCAATAAATAACTTCGAGCCATAACCCTAACCTCCGGGTCCTTGAACTCTATCAATCTGGGTGATAAAATCCATCCCGAGCCTTACCCATTAAGTTCCCTAGCCTAAATACCCTTAAAAGCTCAGATTGACACTAAGGGCTGCGACCCCACTCACAAGAGCCGCGGCTAGCCTCGAAACAGAGGCTAGCACCACACTGACACCCACACGTGCCACGGCGCGCCCACCAAGCGCTGCGGCGCGCATGAGCTTCTCGGCCTCCCATGGCCACGCGCGCACACGGGCCGCGGCGCATCCCTCCTATGGCCGTGGCTCTCACCTCCAAACCCATAATTTTCCACCATTTTCCACACCTTTCCTCAAGGAAATTCACCCAAAACTCATCTATTAACCCAGATAACTAACACATATACTACAACTCAATAACAACTCAGTAACAACATCAAAATCCATCAAATTCTACTCCAAAATCCAACTAAAACCCCAAGAACAAATTAGATTCTACCCACATGCAAAGCTTGGGAACACAGCTGAAATTTAAACACAACTTCCATGAAAAAGCTTACCTCTTGCTGAGTTAAACCCCTGAAATTGAACCTTAATCCCCCAAGCTCCTAGCTCCTTAACTGCACAACCCAAAGTCCTCAATTTCTTGACCAATTCCTCCAAAGTTCTCCTTTGACATGTCTTAGAGAATGAGAGAGAGAGATGAATAAGAGCTATCTTCAGTTTAAAGGAAGTATGTGTCGGTTTCTAAAGTTTCTAAGTATTTCCCCTTTTTGTTTTATTTGACTTAAGTCTAAAGGGTTACCTCAAGGCTCGGGGTACCAAAACGTCCCCGAGGGCAAAATGGTAAATTTCCCCAATATTCCCGCCTAGACATTCTATCCTCAAATATATATCAAAATATTTATTTTCATGTCCCAATAATCCCGTAACACACCTAGACCCAAATTACCCCTTGACTCGACCCGAGTCCGAATCTCAACCATGTTGTGACTCTCTGGCTAAGCGCTCCCCAGGACTGTCTCGAATCGTGTTGCACAGACATATCACATACACATGAAATTTATCACATTTATACCCCTAATATCCAGATGGGTTCCACATGCGTATTTAATTTAACTAAACATGCATCACAATCATATATACATATAACTCCACATAAAAACATATTAAACCACTTATTGCCCTCCAGGCACACTAATCAGGGCCCTAAGCCCGATTAGCAAATTCAGGTCGTTACATTACCCTTTATTGTGTAAATTTGTTGTTACACAATATTGAGATGAATTTCATAAAGCCATATGAGATATGGCTGTTAGAGATATGATTTTAACCCCAATAATGTGTTTTGGGAGTTACAAAATCATTTGGGAGGGTTTGGAATGGTTTGGAAAAACAACACATTTTTTGTGCTGAAATTGGTCGATGGCCGCGGCCACTGAATGTTGGTGGCCGCGGCCTGTGGGACAGAGACTAGTGGCCGCGGCCATAGGCCAAAAACTGATCAATTTTTCAGTTTTTTCAATCTTTGTTGAACGGCTCTAAAAACCCAAATAACTCCCAAATCTCTTTTTTAATTCCATATTAATCCAATTAAATATTGGTAACAAGCATGGGGGTTGGTGGAATTTGAAATTCAAAGGGTGTTTCTAAACTCTATAAATAAGAGCCTATAGCTCACTTGTAAGACACAACATTTCTATCCAGTAGAGCACTTGGCTAGAAACACCTTGAGGCTTGATAATTCCAGAAAGCTTTTCTAATATCTGTGAGAGATCCCTTAGTGCTTGAGTTAGGGGGAAATAAGCTTTTGGGCAAAGGTTTCAAACCTTGTTCAAGTTGGTGATCCCCAACACTCTTCACTTTGGTTGTGTGAGTGAGAGTTTATTGTTTTTATTCTTGTTCTTATTTTCTTCCATTTGCTTTTCTACTATTTCTTCTTGTTCTATTTACTTATACCTTTTGTTTAGGATTTGTAATCTTTTTATTTCCTTTTGTTCAAACACATGTAGTTTATTTGTATCTTTTGTAATAGAGTTGTATTTTCTAATTCTATCATCTTACATCTCCTTCTCCTTTTATTTGTAATTTTCAGTTATAGAGTTGTAACTCTTTTTAAATCAATCATTATTGTTTGTAATATATTGCATAGAGTTGTAATATTATTATCAATTTCAATTGAGGCAAATTTATATTTTCCTAACAAATGGGACATCAGAACTGCCAACACAAGAAGCAACAGACGAGGTAGTAGGCGTACTTTCCTTTGATTCATCTCCTCCTGAAAAATATTAAAATTAATTAATTAAGATAATAAGAGAAAAAATGTAAACAAAATAAAGATTAATTAATTTTAAAATAATTAAATCTTACATGCGTCTTCCCAACTTCCCAGCTTAGCAAACCTTTCTTATTTCGATGGACTTGTTCAAACGTGTCTGTAAAGCCCTGGTAGCCAAGACTGTTACACTGTGTATTTATAAAGGTGAAAGACTTGCTAATCAAGTCATTTACTTAAAAACATGTCACCGAAATCACCAATGAACTAGGGTTAAAAGGTTTTGGTCATAAAATAAGCATTTCATATAAGTAAACGTTTTACACAAGGGATCCCAAAAGAAACAATGTTTGAAAGTCAGTTTACAAAATTTCTAGAGTACAAACAACCGCTAGCCACTCTAAGGGAAAAATAGACATTTATGGTCCTCCCGTTCCTGTCTCCTCCTCAACCGTGGCAGCTGAGCAGCTGATCATGTACATTCTGCTCTCAGAGCTCTCCAATTCAGGACCGATCAAGCTTGCCCTTGCCTTTACCTGCACCACGTAGCACCCGTGAGCCAAGGCCCAGCAACAAAACATAATGTTATAGTACAAACAATGATAACAATTGAATAATCCTTAAAGAATGTTCATATACTTAGCATACCACATTAATCACATAGTCCATAGACATAACCAGAGAATCAACAAACCGACACTCAGCTATTCAGCACGACAAATCCTTCAATCATTAATAACAATCAAATCACATGATAATCAGGGTCGACACCCTTAGGTAGCACCCTCTATTTATTCCACTGACTCTTGTCCGCTTAAATCGAGCTCAGTGCATAATAAGCTGTCCTCAGCTACCAGTGGCTGAGTCGCACCCTGTGTGGCAATGTAAACTCCGAAACTCTTAGGCCGTTTGTTTATTATTTACATGGCATAATACCATCCTTCATAAAGCATACAAAACAGGGAACCCTTAGTCCCGTTATAAATTCACAACCAGGTGCAGTTTTCTTACCTTGAATTTCCAAATGTACTGGTTACGTGAGATGCCTCTTGAGCACGATTCTCTTCTTGAGCCCCTAGCTTATACCTAATCACAACCAAGATAAGGGATACCATTAATAATTGTAAAGATATTTTCCAGATAAGTAACTAGCCTCCGAGACATCGAATTCCACCAAACACGGTAGTAGAATCGATCTTGAGGCCCTAGGTTATGTTCTCGCGCTTAAAAACTCCAAAAGGCCACAAATATCCTTAAGGGGTATGGCTCAAGCCCCCTATGCCACGGCATGGCCCCAACCAGAGGCTCAGTCTCGCCCAATTACTGACACGGGTCGCAGCCCTACATGCCCCATGCCGCGGCCCGCCTTCCATCTCCAGCACTCATCAGCTTCAGAGGGCCACGACCCCTTCAAACCCAAAAAAACCACCTTTTTTAACTCTCAAACCCCACTCAAAACCTCTCATAACCATCCCAAGATATACTCCAATTATCACAAACATTCTTGCATGATTTTAGAAGCATAAACCAGCAGAAACCTAATCTAAAAACTAATCAAAACACCATTTTAATTTATGAAACTAACACACTCAAGAACACCAAAACCAGTCAGAAAACCCATAATTCAAACACTATAACATAAATTGGAGCTTACCTTCACTGAAGAATCAATCCTCCCAACACTCACTGAGCTAACTCCTAAGCTTTCTGCCCAAATTCAACCTTTAATGACAAAACCCATAAACACTTTCAAACTCAGCAAAAATCACAGAATTTAACCACCATGCATAAAACTTATGGCTTACCTTAACTCTTGATTGAATTCTTAGGTAATCCTTGAGTTAATCTCCCAAATCACAACTCCAATTCTCTGAATTCCAGCCAAGTTCCCTTAATTTTCTAAATTTTTCCTTGAGAGAGAAAGGGAGAGAGAGGGAAGGGTCGGTTTAGATTTTGTTATTCTATTTTCTAAAGTTTACTTAGTCTATACTTAAGCAATTAAGTCAATCCCGAGGCACGGGAACCGGAAACGTCCCCGAGGGCAAAATGGTAAAATTCCCCAGTATTCCCACCTAAGCTTCCTAACCTCAAATATATCTCCAATTATTTATTTCCATAACCCGATAACCCAAATAACCATCTAATACTTGAAATACCCCTTGACTTGCCCCAAGTCAAGTATTAGGTCCCGTTGTGACTTTCCCGCTAACTAGCTCCCTAGGATCGCCTCAAGTCGCATGCTGCTGATTTACCCACATAATAATGTGGTCCTCACAATTATAACATATAATAACAGCTTCTGATAAAGAAGTAAAACAATGGTTTCCTTTTAGTTTGGTTCAAGGTGCTAAATGATAGAGATCTCATTCAGTGATTAATATTACTTTACCGAAATATAATTTACAAGGAACTAAGTTTTTTACGGATAAAATACAATGACGGGTGAAACAGTATTTTAGTCCCATGTCATTGTAGACTGTCTATAAATGATTGAATGATAATTATGGTTGTAACAATGGATAACCAATAACGCATCTATATTACTTATAGAGTGTTCTATGAATTCAAGAGTTCAATTCCGAGTCTTTAGTGGAGTCACGAGGAATTAATAAGTTAGTAAATTTATTTGTTAAATTTATGATAACTTATTGGAGCTTGATTTCATAGGCCTATTGTAACGACCCAAAATCACTAATAAGGCTTAAGGACCTTGATTAGTGTGCCGGGAGGGCACGATTGGTATTGTGTGTGAATTAAATAGTTTAATGCATGATTTTGTGATAAGTATGCTTGTATGGTTATATGAATATATATGTAAAATGCATGTCTACGAGTATTAGTATGCATGTAGGCCATGTTTAGTTTAAAGGAGTATATTCATAATTTTAGCCCGTTGAGGGCGTAAATGTGATTATATGTTATAATTGTGAGGACCACATTATTATGTGGGTAAATCTCCAGCATGTGACTTGAGGCGATCCTAGGGAGCTACTTAGCGGGAAAGCCACAACGGGACTTAATACTTGACTTGGGGAAAGTCAAGGGGTATTTTGGGTATTAGATGGTTATTTGGGTTACCGGGTTATAGAAATAAATAATTGGAGATATATTTGAGGTTAGGAAGCTTAGGTAGGAATACTGAGGAATTTTACCATTTTTCCCTCGGGGATGGTTTTGGTACCCCGAGCTTCAAGATTGACTTAATTTCTTAAGGATAGACTAAGTAAACTTTAGAAAACAGTAGAACAAAAGCTAAACCGACCCTTCCCTCTCTCTCCCTTTCTCTCTCAAGGAAAAATACAGAAAATTAAGGGAACTTGGCTGGAATTCAGAGAATTGGAGCTGTGATTTGGGAGACTAGCTCAAGGATTAGCTAAGGATTCAACCAATAGTTAAGGTAAGCCATAAGTCTTATGCATGGTGGTTAAATTCTGTGATTTTGGCTGAGTTTTAAAGTTTTTATGGGTTATGGCATTAAAGGTTGAATTTGGGCAGAAAGCTTGGGAGTTAGCTCAGTGAGTGTTTGGAGGATTGATTCTTCAGTGAAGGTAAGCTCCAATTTATGATATAGTGTTTGACTTCTGGGTTTTCTGACTGGTTTTGGTGTTCTTGAGTGTGTGAGTTTCAGAAATTAAAATGGTGTTTTGATGAGTTTTTAGATTAGGTATCTGCTGGTTTCTGCTTCTGAAATCATGCAAGAGTGTTTATGATAATTGGAGTATATCTTGGGATGGTTATGAGAGGTTTTGAGTGAGGTTTCAGAGTAAAAAATGGTGGTTTTTCTAGGTTCGAAGGGGTCAGTCCGCGACATAGTTCTTGGTGTGCCGCGGCCCTCTGAAGCTGATGAGTGTTGGAGATGGAGGGCGGGCCGCGACATGGGGTATGTAGGGCCGCAACCCGTGTCAATTTTTGGGCGAGGCTGAGCCTCTGGTTAGGGCCATGCCGCGGCATGAGGGGCTTGAGCTGCGACCTTAAGGTCATTTGTTGCCTTTTGGTGTTTTTAAGCGCGGGAACATAACCTAGGGTGCTCGGGATCGATTCTACTACCTTGTTTGGTGGAATTTGATGTCCCGGAGGCTAGAACCTTACCCGGAAACCTTTTTATGATTATTAATGGTATCCCTTATCTTGGTTGTGACTAGGTATAAGCTAGGTTCTCAGGAAACGGATCGTGATCAAGAGGCATATCACGTAACCAATACATTTGGAAACTAAAGGTAAGAAAACTGCACCCGGTTCTGAATTTATAATGGGACTAAGGGTTCCCTGTTTTGTATGCTTTATAAATGATGGTATTATGCCATGTGAATAACAAGAAAACGACCTAAGAGTGCCGGAGTTTACATTGGCGCATAGGGTGCGGCTCAGCCACTGGTATCTGAGGACAGCTCGGTTTAAGCAGACCAGAGTCAGTGGGGTTAAATAGAGGGTGCGACCTAAGGGCGTTGATTATTATTATTATTGGTTGATGGAGTTGTCATGCCGAATAGCTGAGTGTTGGCTTGTTAATTTTCTAGTTATGTCTATGAGCTATGTGATTAATGTGGTATGCTAAGTGTAAGAACATGCCTTAAGAGTTATCTAATTGTTATCATTGTTTGTGATAAGATGTCATGTTTTCTTACTGGGCCTTGGCTCACTAGTGCTACGTGGTGCAGGTAAAGGCAAGGGTAGGCTTGATCAACCCTGAATCGGAGAGCTCTGAAGGCAGAATATACATGATCGGCTGCTCAGCTGCCACGATTGAGGAGGAGACAGGAACAGGAGGACCATAAATGTCTGTTTTGCCCTTAGAGTGGCTAGTGGTTGTTTGTACTCTGGAAATTTTGTAAACTGATTTTCAAATATTGTTTCTTTTGGGATCCCTTGCACAAAATGTTTAATTATATAAAATGTATCTTTTGTGACCAAAACCTTTAATCCCTAGTTCATTAATGGTTTCAGTAACATGTTTTTAACTAAATGACTTGATTAGCAAGTCCTGCACCTTTATAAATACACAGTGTAGCGGTCTTGGATATCCATGGCGTTACACCTATGGTCCCCACAATCCCTTGGATAAAATCATCTAGATAGTCTCAATTAATTGATTTAATTTCAATTAGAATTATCAAAGTTGATTAGGTCAATTTTGGATAATTTCACAAAGTTATGCAAATTAGAGAAGAAAAGAAATTTGAGGTAACATTTATTACTTAAGACAAATTGGTATCTAAATTAATAAATAAGTTTAAATCAAGGTTCGAATTATAAATAATTAATTTGATAAAGGATTTAAATAATTATTTAATTAATTAATCAATAGAAAATAATACGGGTCTTGAATTTAAATCCAACGAGTTTATAATTAAATGAGAAATTTCACAGGCCTATAGCCCATGAGAATTTCGACCTAAGGGCTATAATCGCCTATTATTTTATCGATTTTTAATTAAATAAGTGTCCTAACTGAGCCTTTAAAACGAATGCTAAGTGAGAGTTAAAAATAGATGATCAGAAGATCTAGGTTTGACACTTTAGGGTTTTAGACTCTCTCTACAATAAAAGTCATTTTCTAAGTTTCTATATTCTCTTTTCTTCTTCTCTCTGTATCTATCTCATGTGTTGAGAATTTCCCACTCTAGTCTAGGTGATTCCAAGGATTTTATGGAAGACTGTGAAGAAATTTGAAGATCGATTCAGTTTCTTGGTGATACACTGCGACCAAAAGGATACAAGGGTTAGAGAAACTGAAGGGGTGATTTATTCATTTGGCTGCATACAATGTAAGCGTTCTTATTATCATCTCTATTTAAATTCAATTATAGAAACATGTTTTAGGTTTTCTTATATTGATTTTGTTTAATATATGATTTACATGGAAATAAATAAGATCCTGTATAAATAATCTCAACAACTGGCCTCAGAGCCTTTAGTAATTTTTATTTTCATGCATGAACATGGTAAAATTGAATTATTTGATGTGCTAAGTAATTAGATGGATTTCATATTTTTTATGAAGCATATTGAATTTTATGTAATTATTATCAAATTTGAGTTATTTGGTTGTGTTTTCTATCCAATTAATTTCTATAAATGCTTTATTTGGTGTAAGACATTGTAAAAAAATTTAGAAAGCATTTTTGTGTTGAAAAAGTACACAATTTTTTTTTTTTGAATTCTTTTTTAGGCTGTAAAGCCACATGCGTGCGCACGTCCCTTGACGCTACCCCACCTCACACGCGCGCCACTCGACGCATCACCCCTCCCTCGCACGCGGGTCTGTCGGCGTTACTCGGCTGCAGCTGTGCACGCGCGTCTCCTTTGTACACCACTGTGAACAATACCTGATACAGGTACTGTTCATCATATATATATATATTATTTTTAATTTTTTTATTAAAATTAATGATAATTATATATGGAATTAATTTTTTGTAACAAACCCAAAAATATTATATTTATTTGATCAGTTAATCTTTCTTAAATAAGATATTTTTGTTGTTTGTTATTTAAAAACTGGATATTTTCTACAAAGTTTCAAATTTAAATTTAAAAATAAGTTCACTAATTAATTTAAAATCTTTTAATATATTAAAATATTAGAATTAAGTTATCAGATTTTAAAGATATTTTTTTAAATACTTGATATTTTTTAAATCTTTTATTTGAAAATATAAATATCTGATTATTTTATAGATGTTAATATTTAAATTATATGAAATTTGAAAATTTGTTGACTCGATATTTTTATGATATTTGAATTTGTTTAATTGTTTGAGATATTTTAGGTTTGTTACAACAATTAATATTAAAAATGCTTACGATATTTGTTGATAGTTGTAACAACACAATATATTCTTTGAAAAATAGTTAATCATATTTGTTTTAAAATTTAAAATTAGTTAAATTTTAAAAAATATAATTTTTTTCAAACCAATTAATAAAATATTTATTTTTTAATTGTTAATAAATGTGATTTAAATTAACTTTAGATTAATTGTTGATAAATCATATTTAAATGACCTAAACTAAGTTGATTGTTGATAAATGAAATTTAAATTAACTTTTGTTAATTGTTGATAAATTTCATTTAAATTAACTTATTTATTTTTGCTAAAAAAATTAAATTAATTCGAATTTTGGATATATTCTAGAAAATTAATTGTGTTACTTTTGCAAATGAAATCAATTGTAGTATTTTTACATAAATTCATAGACTTGCTCATATAGTAACATGATTAGAACCATCCAATTATAACATGTTTGTTTACACTATATGTGGTATTTTTGCAATTGGGCTTAGAAGCATATAGTGGCCCATATGTTTGCATAATATATGGTATTTTGCTAAATAAAACATTCACAAAATGATAGGTTTTATTTGGGCCCATTAGAAAATATAAAGTTTAAATTCTTCTTTTGTGGGCGATTCCATTTGTGAAAGCTCATTTGCTTTGCATGACTATAGTGAGCCTAATTAATTAATATCAGTTAAGAAAATGAAGGTTTAAATTCTAGTCTTTTGGACCTTGTTTGGAAGTTTGGGGGCCCTAGTAGTGAGAATGACATATTGGACCCAGGCCTCTTCTGTATAAGCCCAATTGTTAAGGTCCATTTGCCTGAGTTGGACTTAATTGTATAGGTTCATTATTATAGTTAAACTTAAATACTGATTAACAACAAATTAATTCTAAAATAATTGAATTTGTTTCAATGTGACAATTTAGAATAAATTGAAAATTATAGGACTTTGGTTTTAAAAAATTAATTTTACAATGTTTTGGAGAACCATAGTCATTAATTTTTAAAAATTAATAATAAAAATGGTATTTTTAATTAAATAATGAGCTTATTTTAAGAATTATATTCGATCTCCACCGTTGGTTTAACAAGGTCGATAGCTTAATGGGGCCTCGAGACACTTTGAAAATGTTAGACTTTCAAAGATGGATAATTATAAGTCAAATTCTAATAGACTCTGCGACTGCTAGGACTAAATCTATGATTATCGAAATTGTGGCTTTAGCTCATAAAATAAGAAATTTTGTTTTCTTATTTTGATCAAATAGTAGGTTGTTAATAATGGTGTCCATTATTAACTGAGTTTACAACTCTATTTAACTAATGATATTTTTTTTACTCTTGCCAACTGGGACAACAATATCATAGATTAGTTAAAATCCTAAATAAATATAGATATGATTATTTTAGTATTTTTTCCATATCCTACATATTTTGTGGTATATGTTGTTCTATTTATTGAAATATGAGTGAATAGAAGATTAATTTAGCAAATGTGATTGATTTCTATTTTATTGATAATATGTAGTATTGTTATGGTTTTGTCTACTCCCATCCTTTCTTAACTTTCAATGTAGAAACACACTGGAGAAAACTTCCTTAAGTGGAAGCAGAATATCAACATAGTATTGATTGGTGACAACTCCAAGTTCGTCATGACTGAAGAATCCCTGGAAGTTCCAACTGAAAGAGCTACCAAGACTATTAGAGAAAAATACGAGTGTTGGTAGGCAACCAACAACAAGGCACGATACTACATATGGTGACTAGTATGGTTGACACTCTCAAGATAAAGATGGAGAATGTCGAGACAGCCTACGAAATCATGGATCAGCTCCAAGACATGTTCGGGGAAAAATCAGTGAAAACTCATTTTGAGGCCACCAAGAAGTAGGCCAATGCTCGAATGGCACCGTCTCAACACGTTCACGATCATCTAATCAAAATGACCAAATACTTTTAGGAAGCTGAACACACAGAGAAATAATAGATGAGGAGACTCAAGTTGGCTTAATCCTCCACAGTCTTTCTCCAGCTTTCCTGGCATTCACCACCAACTATGTGATGAATAAACTCAACTATGGTTTGATGCAGCTCATGAACGAGCTTCAGAATTTCGAGTCTATCATGGGTGGACCATGTAGGGGAGGAGAAAACAAGACTACTGCTGCTGCTACTGATCCAGCTAAGGCTGAAGCTAACCTAGCTTCATCTACGAAAGCTAGAAACAAGAAGAAAGGTGGACAAAACACCAACCCAGGCTTGCAAAGGCTGCAAAGACGAGTGCACAACCAATTGCATAGACGCCTAAGGGGAAGAAAAAGAATAACAAGAAATGTAAAGGTAAGTGCTTTCACAGCAATAATAAGCGGCATTGGAAACAAGATTGTCCCAAGTTTCTGGCAGCGAAAAATAAAGGTAATGATTATAGTTCAATCATCTTAAAAACATGTGTTTTAGAGAATGATAAATGCATTTGGATTATTGATTCTCTATCTACTAACCATGTTTGTAACTCTTTACCACTTCTTGAATCGTGGGAGGAAGTTGACGAAAGCAGCTTAATGCTTAGATTTGGGAACGGAGCGTTCGTTACGGTCCAAGCTAGAGGAATAGCTCGCTTGAAGTTTGGAAATAAATATTTAATTTTGAAAGATGTATTTTTTATTCTGGATTTTAGTAGAAATTTAATTTCAGTTTTCACGTTGCAATTAGAACGATTTGTTATGACTTTTACAAGTTCTAATATATCTATTTCTTTCAATGGATCATAATTTTGTATTGTATCTATTTCTTTCAATGGATCATAATTCTGCGGCCTATTGATCCCCTCACGTGTAATAATGATTTATTCAAAGTAGCTAAACCTAGGACCAATAAACATCAAAACATCGATAACAATAACATGACGTATTTATGGCACTTGAGACTAGGTCACATTGGCTATGATAGAATTCAAAGACTTACAAAGGATGAACCTTTGAAGGAACTCACCTTCCATTCTTCGCAAATGGTGATCGGGCCAAAGAACCACTTGGATTTGTTCATTAAGATGTTTGTGGACCTTTGAATGTAAAAGCCAGGGGTGGTTTTAAGTATTTTGCCACTTTCATTGATGATTACTCTAGATACTCATGTCTTTACCTAATGCATAGGAAATCAGAAACATTTTCAAAGTTTCAGGAATTCCTAGCTATCGCTCAGAACCAATTAGGTAAAACATTAAAGATCTTGCGATCTAGTAGGGGTGGAGAATATTTGGATATGTGGTTCCAAGATCATTTAACTGAACTTGGGATTTTATCACAACTTACTGCCCCGGGTACTTCGCAACAAAATGGTGTAGCGGAACATCTGAACAAAACTTTATTGGAAATGGTTAGATGCATGCTTAGTTACTAAACTCTGCCAACTTCATTATGGGGACATGCAGTTGAAACAACAAACGAAATTCTAAATGTTGTACCGTCCAAATCAATCCCCAAAACATCTTTAGAACGCTGGAATTGTCGTGAACCTAGTTTGCATCATTATAGAATCTGGGAGTGTCCCGCCCATGTCTTGAGGTAAAAGGTAGGAAAGCTAGAACCGTGAATTGAAATTTTCATGTTTGTTGGCTATCCTAAAGGCACTAGGGGTGGACTTTTCTGTAGTCATTCAGAAAAGAAAGTGTTTACTTCTCAAATGCTACTTTTATGGAAAATGACTATGTCCAAAACTTCAAACCACGCAAGAAAGTAGTTTTAGAGGAGATGGTAGTAGAATTGACTCCAACCAATGTTCCATCATCATCAATGAAAGTTGATGATGAAATTCCCACTCTTCATGTCCAACCGACGCAAGTCAATTTAAAAGAAGAAAGTTCCACTGTTCCTGAGCAAACAGTCATGGAGCCTCATCGTGGTGGGAGAGTTTCTAGGAACCCAGTTCGCTATGGTTTGGATGGTGAAACCAATACGGTTGTTGGTGACATTGGTGATGATGATCCGTTGTCTTTCAAACAGGAAATGGCTAGCCTTGAAAAGGAACTATGACTCGAAGCCATGAAACAAGAAATGGAGTCCATGTACTCAAATTTCGCATGGGATCTCGTGGAAGCACCTAGTGACTTTAGGGTCATTGGGTGCAAGTGGATCTACAAGAAGAAACGAGGTATTGATGGAAAAAATCAAAACTTATAAAGTGCGATTAGTGGAAAAGGGTTATACCCAAAGAGAAGGCGTGGACTATGAGGAAACATTTAGTCCGATAGGCATGCTCACATCCATTCGCATCTGCCTATCCATAGTAGTCGCTCTCGACTATGAGATCTAGCAAATGGACATCAAGACAACTTTTCTTAATGGGAAGCTTGAAAAAGTCATTTAAATTGATCAACCAGAAGGATTTAAAGTAGCTGGATAAGAAGGAAAAGTTTGCTAGTTGAATAGGTCCATTTATGGACTTAAGCAAGCTTCTTGTTCCTGGAACCTTAGGTTTGATGAGGTAAACAAACCCTATGGCTTTGAACAAAATATTGATGAGCCTTGTGTTTACCAACTTAAGGCAAGTGAAATAGTGGTATTCCTGGTTCTTTATGTAGATAATATCTTACTCATTGGAAACAATGTTAAGAAATTATCAGATGTGAAGAATTAGTTGAGCACTTAATTCCGGATGAACGATTCGGGTGAAGCGAGTTATGTTCTAGGTATCCAGATCATTAGGGATAGAAAGAACAAACTCTTAGCTCTATCTCAAGCAGCTTACATTGATAATGTGCTTAAACTTTTCTCAATGAAAAATTCCAAGAAAGGACGTTTACTGTCCCGCCATAGAATTCACCTTTCAAAGAAAAAGTCTCCCTAGACTCCTCAAGAGGAAGATGTAATGAGAAAAGTTCCGTACGCATCTGCAGTTAGAAGTCTGAAGTATTCTATGTTGTGTACTAGACCATATATCTTCTATGGAAAGGAGTAGTGAGCAGGTATCAGTCAAACCCAAGATTGGAACATTGGATAGCATTTAAGCATATTCTAAAGTATTTGAGGTGGACTAGGGATTATACATTAGTCTACAAGGGTGGTGTTCTAAACCCTATAGCTACACTGATTTAGACTTTCAAACTGATGTCTATGATAGGAAGTCTACTTCTAGAATGGTGTTTACTCTTGGGGGTGGGGCTGTGATATGGAGAAGCGTAAAGCATTTTGCGATATCAGATTTTACCTTGGAGGCTGAGTACATAGCTGTGTCTAAAGCATCTAAGGAAATAGTCTGGCTAAATAAATTCTATTAAGATATTGGTGTTATTCTAGATATGGATAAACCACTTGTGTTGTTTTGTGACAACACAGGAGCGATAGCCAACTCGAAAGAACATCGAAGTCACAAGAGGAGTAAGCATATAGAAACCAAGCACCCATAATTCGAGAATATGTGGCCAGTGGAGATGTGAAGGTTATGAAGATTGCATTTGAAGACAATCTTGCAGATCCATTTACAAAGACACGACTAGAAGCTACATTTGATAAGCATATCAAGGAAATTAGATTAGTAGAATTAATGCATTAGTTTCAATTAGTGCAAGTGGGAGTTTGTTGGGGATTTATGCCCTAATTAAAACTGAATTTCTTTGAAATCTCATTTTATTATCAATAAAAGAATATAAATCATTTTTTACTTGGTCAATCACTTTGCTCACATGTTTTATTTTCATGATTATTTGTTTAATATAAAATTATATTGAATCCAGAGCATATAGCTAATCATATTTATAGTGACGTAATCACAGTGGAATATAAATATGATTATATGTTCTAAAATAAGTTAGTCATAAGATTAGTTAGTGTACATGATTTACACGGACTTGCCAATCTACGATATGATCTACTTAAACATTCTAGTGTTATGTTATTTCCAGAACATTAGCCAAGTAGATAAGATCGAATGTATTTGTTACATTGGACTGGACCAATATTGACAGTAAATAAGATAAGAAGACGTACCGTTATTATCTATTCTAGTCATATTATATAGTTGACCATAGGTCAATTCAATCTCAATTCTGAGTGGTTAGTATTCTAATTGAATGTATTATTTGAGTTCTTTGACTTGTTTGTTACCAACTTACCGTACGAACTAGCCCATACTAACATCTTGGGAACTTGGTAGTATAATTGAGTGGGAGTGTTAATCATAGAGATGAACATATATACCTTCTGATGAATAAGTAAAATGATTGTTTCCTTGTAGTTTGGTTCGAGGTACTAAATAATAGAGATCTCATTTTAGTGATTAATATTACTTTACTGAAATATCATTTACAAGGAGCTAAGTGTTTTATGGATAAAATACAATGAGGGGTAAAATGATATCTTAGTCCTATCTCACTGTAGACCGTCTATAGAGGATTGAATGATAATTTTTGTTGTAATAATGGATAACTAATGATGTATCTATATTGCTTATAAAGTGTTATATGAATTCAAGACTGCAATTCCGAGTCTTTAGTGAAGCCACAAGAAATTAATAAGTTAGTAAATTTATTTGTTAAATTTATGATAACTTATTGGAGATTGATTTCATAGGCACATGGTCTCCATAGTACCTTGGAAAAAATCATCTAGATAGTCTCAATTAATTGATTTAATTATCAATTAGAATTATCAAAGTTGACTAGGTCAATTTTGGATAATTTCACAGAGTTATGCAATTTATAGAAGAAAAAAGACTTTAGGGTAGATCTATTAATTAAGAAAAATTGGTGTATAAATATATAAATAAGTTTAAATCAAGGTTCGAATTATAAATAATTAATTTGATAAAGGATTTAAATAATTATTTAATTAGTTAATCAATAGAAAATAATACGGGCCTTGAATTTAAGTCCAACAGGCTTATAATTAAATGAGATATTTCACGGGCCTATAGCCCATGAGAATTTTGACCTAAGGGCTATAACTACCTATTATTTTATCAAATTTTTAATTAAATAAGTGACCTAACTGAGCCTTTAAAAAGAATGCTAAGTGAGAGTTGAAAATAGATCATTAGAAGATCTAGTTTTGATACTTTAGGGTTTTAGACTCTATCTACAACAAAAGTCATTTTCTAAGCCTCTATATTCTCTTCTTCTCTATGTATCTATCTCATGTGTTGAGAATTGCTTACTCTAGTCTAGGTAATTCTCAGGATACTATGGAAGAGTGTGAAGAAATTTAAAGATCGGTTCAGTTTCTTGGTGATACCTTGCGAGAGAAATGATACAAGGGTTAGAGAATCTGAAGAAATGACTTATTCATTCCACTGCATATAATGTAAGTCACTACAAAAACGGAAGACTTTGCCAGCGCAAATTTTCACTGGAAAAAGTACCCATATTGTGCTAGCAAAGGTCAAAAAACATTTTGCCGGCACAGTTTCGCCCTGGAAAAAGTTGTTGTTGATATTTCGTCGGTGAATCACCCTTTGTTGGCGTTGTACTATGTGCGCCGGTAAAGTTTGTTTTACCGGCAGTTTTACACGCTGAGAAAAAGTTAACATGCCTACAATAGTGCATCGGATTTTGGATCGACGACACTTTTTCACAACCGGATGGGCCACTTTCACCGGCGAACAATGTTTCCGGTGAAAGTTGCATTTGAAATACTTTTGCCGGCACTCTATAAAGCGCCGGCAAAAGTCCCCCCAATTTTATTTTTAGAAATTATATAATTTATTTTTCCATATTTATTAATTAATATAATTATAATTTTTTATATTTATTTATTAATTGATAATTAATTTAAATTAAAATCAAAATAACTAATGCTTAATTAACATTAAGAATTCAAAAGTTTAAATATTAATTGTTCAGTACAGACACTTAAACACAATAATTAAGAAGTTCAATAAAAAATACTTAAACACAATAATTAAGAAGTTCAGTACAAACAAATAACACACAACAAGCAAGAAGTTCGGTACAGAAAATTAAACTTATAATTATCAAGTCTAACACAAATAAGAAATATACTAGAACCTAGAGTCGAGTGGTACCAGCATCATCATCATCATCAAAATCATCTGCAATAGGAGGTGGCGAAGGTGGCAGAGCTGGTGCTTAAAAGAATTGTCGAGGATACTGGGGAAGCGGGGCGCCGGTTGTCCAGCGTTCTACTGTGACCACAAATTAGCCATTTGAGCCATTTAGGCTTGTTGTGTTTGAAAATAACTCTGAAATTACCCCTATTCTTGCCTTCGTTGTTCCTCTTGTTGCCTCCGCCATTCCTCCTATTGCCTCTGTTGTTCCTCAAGTTGTAGGTGAAGTTGAGTAATTTCTTCTGGGTTATATTGTGTCAACTAGAATTCGAACCAGAAGAGATACTAGTTCCTCGTTTTCCACTAATCGCCTTCAGTCTTGATGGTTGGTTGTATCCTCTCGTGTGACGAGATCGCTGACCTAGTACCTCTGTCATAATGTGTAGGTCTCGAGGAGCAGAGGTTGGTGTAGCATCACAAGAAGAAGCAGACTCAATAGTCGGCGCTGGCTGGAAATTACGAATCTAACACAGCTCCTCCTAGTATTCAAAATAAAATTTGAAATCAAGTTAGAAATATACATAAATAATATATTAACTTACTAAAAATGAATTTTAACTTACATATTTATTCTTCGTAAACTCATTTCGCCAATTTTCACCTTTGTGATAGAATTTTTTGAAGGTGTCAATGATACTTGGAAGCTCCCCAGTCTTTGAATTAGCCTAGTTAATAGATAGTGTAATTAGAAAAATGTTAATAGATTTAATTATTTAAAATAAATGATATTATAATAATTTACCTGATCATGAAGGTGAGCTACAATAGACTTTGATCCCCATCCTCCTTCTATTGACATTTTGCTCCGATTTGCAGCATTTTGATTAGAAAGTTTCTTCAAAATAATATTATACAATTTATTGAGGATTTTATTTTAAGAGATAATTTAGTGTAATTTAAATTCTTTTTAGGCTTATTTGTACATGATGCTTTTCGGTCGTCCAGTATGCGATCATAAATTTCCAATCCTCCTGGGTAACTCCTATGGCAGGACTCTTACTTGCTGTCTCAACAACCATATCCTCATTTTTCTTTCTTACATACCTTTTTCAAATCGGCCCTATAATCTCGAAGACCCTTCATCATGGTACGAGCAAGCTCGTCCATGAGTTTAACATTGTCTTTTGGATAAATAAAGTTGGTCTGCAAAACATTTAAACATTGAAAAAAATATCATAATTGTTATGAATATAATATTATTAATTTTGTGAACTTTGCAATGAATATAATAGATTTATAATGTCCAAACTGTCAAACATTGCCTGGATGTCTGTTGCAGGCACTTGTTTCCATTCAAGACACCGAAGTGACACAATAATTTGAACTATGAATTTGCAGAAGTTTATGAGCATCTTCCCATGTTTATGGATATGCGTCCCAGTGTCTTCGCTGAACTCAAGAGTCAAATGAGTAACCTTCAACTTACGTAGTTCCTCCTCAATTACCCAGACAGTGTAGGCCTCTCTCACCCCCTTTTTCTAGTTACTAGCGTTGCTTGCACCCCCTGAAGAACTAGGAGCATACATACTACAAACACAATGTATTTATTAAAATATGAAAATATGAAATTGAATTAGCAATGAATTATGCATTGAATTAACAATGAAATATGCATTGAACTAACAAAGCAAATTAATAATTCATTTCAAAATTACAAGTCATCGTCATCAATTTTATCATTAACCAATACACAATTGTCATCACTATCAGTTTCTACATCCACTAATCCTTCACTACAATTCTCATATTCCCCTAGCGTTTCATCTTCAAAGTCATCATCATCAACCAAAAAGTCATTTGAAATTTCTCTTTCACTCATTGGAATTACATCATCAATTTCATGAACTTCGGTTGTAGCGACATCCTCACGTATGTAGTCAAAATTTTCTAAGTGTGGAAGTTGTACAACTAATTGAATTCCTCATGAGTTGTTTTCTTGGAGTATTGGAATAGTGTACTTCGCTTCGTTTGGGAAATCCCAAACATTTTGCCAGATGTAAGTGTTTACGAGCCTCCAATCATCGCAATTTTTCAAATCATTAATGTAGTAGATCAAATTTACTTGGGATACAAGTATAAACGGTTCATTTTGATACCATTCACGATTGGCACGAATGCTAGCAAAAACATGATTGACACGAATGCTAGTAAAAACAGGATCACTTCAACAATTTGCTTGGATAAATTGAGTCGTAACCTAAACTAAGATTACACAACTTTATCTTCAACTCATAATGAGACTTCACTAATTTTGTTCCCACAAAAAATAACTCAATCAATATAATGAGAAGTTTATCAAAAGAATGATTACTCCACCTATTCAGAACTTTGCAATGCATCAACTTCACCAATGCATTGAGGGCCGATTTCAAGGAACCTGGGTAAAATTCAGTGACCATTTCTTTAAACAGATCATCATACTTCTCATTCTGGGTACTATCATCGATGGGGGGATCATGAAAAGATCCATAAGGTGTGTTGGTTGATTCATCAAAACTTGGATCTTGTCTTAATAAATCTACCAACAAATCTGCATATCTTCTTTGTCATCCTCGACCAGGTTTGAAAAAGACTCCCCATGATAAAACAAAACTGTGTACGATGGTTGAATGACATTTAAAAACAAATGGATTTTAATTTTTTGTGGAGTATGCAATTTAGCATTGAGACACTTCTTACAAGGGCATCGAGTAACTCTAGAAGAATTAAGGTGAGCCTCAGCAACTCCAACAAATTCATCCACACCTCTCCTAAAATCCGCGGATTGTTTGTTTGCAGTCATCCAACTCTGATTATTTGACATAGTTTTCTATATAACAATTAATCGAAGTTCAAAAATTGGAAAAATGTGCATGCGTCCTAATCCACCTAGTCACTCCATCACTATCAGGTTCACAAACCTAAAAAAATTGGACAGAGTTTCTTCTGCTTCTATAACATTTCCCAATTTTATAAGTACCTATCAATTCAACAAACAACAAACACAAAAGATAATAAATTCTCTCCTTATATCTCCCAACAGACAAACAAGCCCAGAACCTACTTCACTATAACACACAAGTTATAAACCTTCCGCTATCACCGCAACACACAATATTTAATCTCAAAACCTACTTCACTACGAATGAATATTTAAGACATTCAAACTCTTCTAACAGTTGAATAATATCATTAAACAAAGAATAATATTCATATTCTTATTTCTAAAGTCAAATAAGACTAAGACATTCATAAACAAAAAATAGATATATTTCTTAAAAATTTATTGTAAACCTAATCTATCTCATGCTATTAATTTACCTATTATTACTAACATGATATTATCTATTCATATTACCTATCTCATGCTATTCATATTACCTATGAACATGCGATTCATATTACCTATCTCATGCTATTCATATTACCATTTCATATAGTAATTTCAATTTAACATAATAATAAAATGAAATTATACATATAGAAACATACTTTTTTCACAAATGAAATTTGTGAATACTCCAAATCTAATGCAAAAAATCTAATAAAATTTAAACAAAAACAAATATATAAATTAAACCACAAATTCAATTCTAACCATATTCTTCTCTTTGACAAATAAAAAATAAAATTTAGAAAAACAAAATCAATCAAGATTATTAACTTATTCTATCAATATATTACATTTAACAAAATGAAACAAACTATGTATTGATTTTTAACAAAAATAACAAACTATATTGATTTTCAACAAAAAATTATAAATTATATTAATAATTAACAAAAATAAAAAAAAAATTAATACCTAAGATTAGGGGCGATGATTGGCGACAACAAGGTCGGAATGGTGAACAAAACTAACCAATGGTGAGGAAAAGAAAAACCAAAAATATGTGGCCCCAAACAATTTTCCGCATAAAAAAACTTGTTAAAGACATTATAAACAAATAGAAACAAAGAAAGAGTGATTTAGTGGGAGAAAAACTCAAAATATAGCACTTAGAGGGACAAAACCATGGGTGGAGGAGGAGGTTTTCGGACCTGTAGAGAGAGAAAGAGAAAAGAGGAAAGGGGAGGAAGAAAGGTGCTTGGGTTGGGGATTTATTCTGAATGACTTTTGCCGGCGCATTTCACTACGCTGGAAAAGGCTAAAAATGCGCTGGCAAAAGTCCCTACTTTAAAAATAAATGGAAACATAGCATTTTGTGTGCGACATACTTTTGTCGGCGCTAGTTATTGTGTTGGCAAAACCTTTCCCACCTATTTTACTAGCACCGACAAAACCTTTCCCACCTATTTTTTTGGCTCCATTTTCAGCATGCAGGAAATTTCCCCCCAAAACTCTTGCCATACACAAATTTACGCCGGAACAAGGTTGGATTTCCCACCAAAATTTTGGCGTGTGCTAGTGGGAAAATTTTCCAACCTTTGCTGGCGCCTTCCCGTGCACCCGTTAGTAAAAGTCACCTATACCGGCACAATATAGCGCCGGAAAACCATGGGCACTTTTGCCAGCGCGTGAGTGTATACAGTGCCGGTAAAGGTAGTTTTACCGGCGCATAAACACTAACGCGCCAACAAAAGCTGTTTTTTTTTGTAGTGGGTGTTCTTATCATTATCTCTATTTAAATACAATTATAGAAACATGTTCTAGGTTTTCTTCTATTAATTTGTTTAATATATGATTTACATGAAAATAAATAAAATCCTGTTTAAGTATTCCCAACACTTGGGACACGTCATTCACCACATAGATTGAACGTGTTAGAAAATTACATAAGAAAATAAATACCTTTACAGGAGGTGGTGGTGGTGGTGCTTGGAGGAGTTTCTTGAAAAAGGGCACTGGTGGTGTGGGGGTCTTAGATAGAGAGAGAAAGAGGGTGTGGGTGTGGGGGCTCGGATAAAGAGATAGTGTGTAAAATGCGCCCTAATCTATTACTTTATAAGACATCGCTCATCTCACATGAATTAGAAAAGTACCATTTTAAGGAAATGTTTAGTGGGCCTTGTTAAAACATGCGACTTGGGCCCAATAGTTTGGAATAAAAATATTATGTCTTTATGCAGTACTTGGAAATAAAATAACATAAATAGTCCATCTGACGTAATTTGAACGTAGTTCACAGCACAAATTTCATAATTATTCTTGGCGCTCATCTTGATCGTTATTCGTTCATAGGACACCCGATGCCATACATACTCAGACATCAGAGCTCCCCACATCACTGTGCATAAATCATAATCACACATCATAATCATACTCTTTGTGATCATGGCACCCCTATTGTTCATGTCACTTCATGAGGTAACCAACAAAAGCATAAATTGGTAAGACCTCCTCTATGAGGTAAGCAGGACCTCAGGTCCTTGAATAACCTCGGCGCGTCCGCCCTATGAGTCACGTCATATCCTTAGTAACCCCTTGTTGTGTCACGTTCAGTACGCTAGCAACCTATTACTTTTCATACATCATACAAGCACATGTATAACATTTCATTACAAAGCATAGAATTCATATTCATAACACTTGGCTTATCACAACATATGCTTTTCATAACACTTTAACTTTTGCAACATAACAATTCATACCTTTCATAACATAATTCGTAGAAAAATTCTAACTAACTTCCTTACCATAGGCTTAAGCAAAAGTAAAGTGCGAGTACGTCACAAGAGTCTATAATCATATTCAAACGTCCGTCTTTAAAATCACGTAAGAATACACATGCCCAACATACATACCCCATGTGTGCATGGGACGTGCATACGTGACACAGGTTACATCACTAACTCATAAATAAAATCATAGAAGAATAATTCTCGAACATACTATCATATTATTAACAAATGCCAAACAATTAATGCTCACTCAATTAAAAGACTTATTTTGAACGTAAAACTAAACTTGCATGCAACATGTGTACATGGGAAAGTTTTAAAGTGTGCGTAGAAGTTGGAAGATTTTAGTCCATTTAATTCTTAGAAATCGCGTAGGAGTTTATTAAACAAAAATATTTTACCAATTTGATTTATAAAGTAAGACAATATATTACGAACAATGAACGCTCACTCAATTAAAAAAAATATTTTATTTTAGTTGTCATTTTTCAAAATATTAATCTCATTTATTATTCTTCACTCAAATAAAATAATCACAGAAGTATAGTACCATTTTCTATTTCTTTTCTCACCAAAAATAATTAATTAACGAAATTCATCAATTCTAAATAATTAATGATAATTATTTAAGATAAAACAATTTTGGTACTTGCTCTCTTTACCCAATGTATAAATAAAAATGACACATTTAACTATGTTAAAATAATAATATCTTAAGGTTACCACATTTTCATAAATATCATAATTTTTAATTATGTTGAAAAAGTTTCTTTGTTCCATCATTTTATTACTCAAATAAAATACTTAGTCTCATAAAAATAATATCATTTAGTTAATTATTTTACAAATAAAAACTGCACTATTTTTATTAAAATATTCCATATTTTAAAGTATGTAAAATCACATTTCTCATGCATAAAGTCTAAGGCTAAATTTATTTGAGTATATGCTTTACATATTTTATTTTAAAGACATTTTCTTCCAATAAATTAAAAAAAAAAATCCAGCAAGCATTTTATTTATTTTGAATCACATAATTAGACAAAAACATATTTCCTTTTACAAAATAAAAATCTGCATGTTTTTAATTAGATAAAAGTCTCATTAAAATATGGAAAAAATATTTCTTATTTACATAGGTTCCAAAACATAATTTTTGACGAATAACTTGTGCAGTTTAAAATCATTGATTAATTATCACATAATTTCATATTCTTTTTGTAGAACTCATAATTTCATAAAATAACGATATTTATAATTAATTAAACTTGGTAAAAAAGAATCTCATAGCATATACATTGTAAATTACCTTAGGCATTCATTATGCACAATTTCACAACCTTTTAAAATACAATTTCATCACATGTTTTACTTAATGGCCTTATCTTTTAAACATACATTCTCACATAAAATCATAGAGTTTCTTAAACATATACAAGAACAACATGTACAAAATTTATCCCTTTTCATTTTTAAGATATATCATGAAATTATACATAAAATTACTATCTTTCAATCATACTTGCCAAACAACATTTTATTCAAATAAAAATCAGCAAGAACATAAAATTATAAAAGTGCTTATACAATGCTTATTAATCTTTTAACAATTTGTCCTAACATGTTTCTACACTTTGAACACCTCAATATCACATTTAAACATGCAAAACTAACAATCAAAATCATTAAACAACTCCTAACCAAAACAAACACTCATGGCCAAAATACTCTTAGCATAATAACATGAAAATGCCACAATTATCAACGTGCTCATTACTCAATGTTTTCAAATAAAAATAAAGAAACAAAACACAACTCATAAATCTTTTCAAATACCCTAGGCCGAAACAATATATGTCCTTTTACCAAAATAATTTTCCAAAATTTATCATGCATTTTTACCCAACCAAAAATACAATTGAAATAAAAAAATATTGACACAATCATAGAACACACATCTCTTCTTAGCTGAAACCTATATGTTCCAGCAACAACAAATCTCTTGCATGTTTCTAAAAATATAAAAGACAAGCAACATCAACATATATTAGTAGACAAAAATCCAATCAATCATATAGTAATATGATGTCTAACCTATCATCATGGATCAAATCATAGCTTATATGAGAACACAATTTTTCATACTATAACTTTATTAAGATCTCCCATAATCAATAATGGAATTATTCCATAAGCAAAACCACAAAAAAAAAAAAAACAATTAAGCATCATCAAATAAATATATTTTCTCTTGAAGACAAAACAAACAAGATCAAGGTAACAAAACAACAACAATAAGGTTATAGATTCCCATTACCTCTCTTGCTAGAAGTAAATTGAAAAACCTAGGGTTTTTGAAACCCACATTAAGAAAAGAGAAGAAAAATCTTAGTATTGAGGGGCAGGAACTTAGACTTAGAGGATCATAAACCAAGAACCAAAACCAAAATAAGAACACATACCTAGAGATCCTTGAAACCCTTTCCTCTTCTCCTCCTTTCTCTCTTTCTTTCTCTTTTTCGTGCTCCCTTTTCTCTATTTCTCTCCAAGTTTTGGCAGCCACACAACAAGAATTCCCAAGGCTCACATGTCTTCTATTTATAATACTCTAGTGACCTAACCCTAAGGAAAACCCAGGTTTGAAAAGCTCAAATCCTATCCCACAAATTAAGCCAAATCCCACCATTTCCCCTCCTTACACCTCAACAAAACTTGATCTACATGTAAACACAACCCAAAAGATAAGCCTTGTCATCTTATCCCAAAATATGACAACCCATTTTTATTTCCCTTTTATCTTCTTAATTTAAAAGAAATAAAAATAAAAAAAAAACCCACCCCACACACACACAATTTGGCACACACACACATTTAATAAAAAATTCAACCAATTCTAATCATTTAATTTTGTCACACCAAATAAAAAATGCAACACTAATAATAAAACAAACATTACACAATTATTCCATATAATCAATTAAATCCTAATTCACACAAAACAAACATTTCGATTATTTAAAAAAAAAAATCAAACAATTAAACTAAAACATAACAACTAAATAATTAAAATAAAAAAATTGGATCACCACAATTATTGGGGATCACTAGACTTGAACAAGGTTCGAAACCTTTGTCCAAAAGTTTATTTCCCCATATATTCTCTTAGAACTAAGGGACTCTCAAAGTTTAGGTTGTAGCTCTCTAGAATTATCAAGGCTTGTATTTTCCAGCCAAGTGCAAAAATATTGATGGAAAAATATTATTCACAAGTGACCGAATGGTCTCCATTTATTGTGTTTTAAGACACCTATTGAATTTTAAATTCCAACGACCCCATTGGCTGTTACTAATGTCAAAGTGGGTGTTTATGGAATTAAATGGAAGATTTGAGAGTTACTTGAAGTTTTCCAAACGTTCAAATTGTAAAAAAAATGCAAAAATGATATTTGGCTGTCAGTGTCCTAGGTCGTGGCCGTGAGCCTCTGTTTCCCAGGACGCGACCTGGGATAGTCTAGGCTGCAACCTCGAGCATTTATAACCTCCCAATTTTTGCACATTGCCAAAAGAAAAATGTTCCACTCTTTCCCTTTTAATTTTGTAACTTCCATATACCTAATGGCAGTGAAAATTATTTCTCCAACAACAATTCAACATAATAGCTTTTGAAATTTAATTGATAAATATGCAACTCTCATTGTACACATTATTAGGTGATGTTTTGGAAGTTACAAATGGTTACTGATTTAGTATGATATGTAACTCCCAAAAGTTTGTTACAAATTTGGACACACACATTTGTTCGACTTATTTGTAACTCTCAAATTATGTTACAAACTCAGTTTGTCACATTTATGCAATATAACATTATATTATTATAAATAGTATAATATTCTTCCACTAGATTAAATAATACTTCTTTTATAACAATTATTTAATCAATCATACATTATATTAATAGGGGGCACTCTTAATGGCTACTACCTATGGATGGTTACATTAATATTAACCATTGAACTAGGATCAATGGTCCATATTTATAATTGTTAATTAATATTTTTAAAAATAAATTTTGACATCTTTTTTGGAAGGATTGCCAGATGACATGACAGTCACATATTTATTAATTAAAGAATAAAAAAAAATTATTTAATATTCATTCTCTATTCCTTCTTCATTCTTGATTCATTCATTTTATCCATTCCATGAGAAAAAAAATCATTTTGGAATTATTAAGAACAATTAATGTGATCGTTATCTTTCCAACTAATATTTATCGCCTAATTAATCTAAAAAATTGAAAATTATTGATTTTATATATTTTATTTATTTATTTATTTTCATCATCATTATAATCATTCCTCATCAAAAACTTGTTTAGTGATTTATGGTAACCATCCATGAGTAATAACCATTGAAAAGTCTTCCTATATTTATAATATAATGTTCCCCCACTTGATAATATAATTACTCTATCTATAGAAAAATCATTAAATTAGTGCATAAAGTAAAGTGTTTTTCAACTTGAACTTTACCATAGTGTAATAATCACAAAGTTTGTTAAAATTTTAGTTGCAGAAGCATTGAACCTCTTGTTAGGATTAATGCCCTAAAAGCATGTAAATACATTTTATTGATTTAAATAAAAGTTAAATTTTATTATATTTGAATGTTATAATTATTGTTTGAATTAATTGCATAATAATATCAAGAAAAATCCTTATTCATATATTATAATATGATATTGTATTAGAACGAGAGAATTAAGATCATATATAATGAATAAAATATCAGTAACATATTTAGTATGAAAATCTTTAATGAATGGTTACTAGTGCAATTTAATAAGCATACATGATGCAAGTGATCTAGATTCGCATCGCTGATGTGGATAGACATCTTAATAAAGGTGTTGTATATAATATAGATTATATTTGACAGGATCGATGAGAATTAATTATCTTCATAAACTTGTCATTTGACATAAAAATTTAATTCTTATCATAATAGATGATCATTTGTAGATCAGTCTAAATTCTGAGTATTCATGAACTCCTGTTTGTGTTTATTGGATCTTTTAATCCACTCATGATTGTTTCATAGTATAATGAGGCAAATGACTTTTGTTTTGAAGATTCAATATCATGAATGGCTGGAAACATAATTTATAATAATGGAATCCATACTTTCCTAACAGGTAGAATATTGGTTCCTTTAAGGGTTAATTCTGGAGCTGAATAATTATTGAGCTCAAATCTATAATTTGATTATCGATTAATTACTCGCTAGTGAATTAATGGTACTTAAGGATCAATAGGTAATTAGAAGGGTAAAATGATAATCTTGACCAGCTCTAATTAACGAACCAATAAATGAAGGACATAACTACATTGATTGATTATATCAATGGACTACAAGAGAAAACTCTATAAATATAATTCTATAAATACTTAGAATGAAATTCCATATTTATAGTAGAGTAATCATGGAATCAATAAATAAGATTATTAGATTAAAGAGTTTAATTAATAATCTATTTTATTTGAGCTTCGTATTTTAGGTCCATGGTCCAGAGAACACCTTTGTCTTACATTGTCAAGGGTAAGGATGTCAAAAGAAAGATTTGTATAGATGAATTAATTGCAAAGAAATTAATTTTTTAGGGCAAGGAAATAATTATGTGATAATTATGGGAAATTAATTAATTATTTAACTATATAGTTTTTATTTTGAAAAACTGTATGTTAAAATAAACATTAATCATGTTTGGATTAATATAAATAGAAAGATTAATAATTATCTTATTTATAATAAGATATTTATTTACTTAAAAGTGATATTTTGAGATAAAGTTAATTTTGAATTAACTGATATTTATTTTGGGATTAATATATTATCTTAAATATTGATTAAACAAACAAATGAGAAAATTAGGGAGAGCCGTAATAGTGTGGGGTGCGACACACTCATTGCACAGTGAGTGTGGCGCCACATAGTGTGGCGCCACACACATGGATATTTGTATCCTAGGATTTGAATTTTGAATTTCAAAATTATTTGTTTAATCAATTATTTAATTATTCTTTTTAATTTTGATTTGAAATTAAATAATTAAATAGGTTATAATTGATCAGTCATATTTTAATAAAATAAAGATTAATTAATTAAGTTAATTATCTTTATAAAGCTGAAAGAGCGATACTTTCAGAAGTAAGTTGTTTTAAATGATTAAAAAGTTTAGACTATTAGACTCTTTCTCAGAAAAAAGAAAGCGATAATTTTTCCTAAACTTAAAAAACTACTCAATACATCTTCTCAATCAAACCTCTCTAGATCTCATGAGTTGAGTACATCTAGAAAGTTCTAAAATCAACATTTTCAATCCTACGTGCCCACACACGTGCTTGTTTGTTTGAGGATTGGTGTGAAAGATCAAGGTGTAATCTCTATTTTATACAATCAAAATCTGGATTGGAAGATCGTTGATTTATACAAAAAGATTCGTGGATTCTTGATATGCTACAAGAGGTAATCTCTATTTTATTTGTATGTGATTTAATATATCTATATATGTATTATTCAGGCAGGCATTAATAAATTTTTTAAAAGACCCATTCCGCTGCGTAACTATGATTTAAACTTTTAATATCAAAAATTGGTACCAAAGCATTATACATATATGCATATATATATATATATATTAAATACTTTGTCAGTTTCTTGCATTTATTATATGTATGTTGATACGTATATTGGATGAATGGATATGTTTTTTTTCTAATATATAGTTGAATGATGGATCGTTGATTATATGGTGCTATTGGGTTAGGAATTTGGATTTCTAGATCTTGTGTAAGCCATAAAAGGCATAGGATTTTTGTAACTTTTACTTTTACCTTGCTTTTACTTGATCACCAATGTAGCGCCCCAAATTTGCTAATAAGGTTTAGGGCCTTGATTAGCATGAATGGAGGGAAATAATTGATTTAATATGTTAATATATGAATTAGATGATTATGTGATTAGAAATGCATGTTTAGGTGAATTAAATATGCATGTGGACCCCATTTGGCTATTAGGGGAATATTTGTAATTTTAGTCCGTTGAGGGCATAAATGCAATATTTGTTTATATTGTGATTGATACCACGAGTAAGTGGTGATATAGTTGTGATGCACGATTCGAGACAGTCCTAGGGAGCGATTTAGCTAGAAAGTCACAACGGGGTCTCGGGAGGAGCCTAGGGGTATTTTGGGGATATAATATGTGTTTGGGATTTATTGAGTAACGGGTAGTAGTTTGGTGATGATTTAGACATGTCAGAATTAAATGAGGATTTATAGGAATAATCGGGAACTTAACGGGATATGACAAATGACTAAATTTCCCTTGGTGGCACTTAAGGATTTAAATAAGTTCAAGGGGTATTTTGGACCTTTTGTTTAGGAGGGGATTTTGATCATATAGGCAGCTGTGATTCCTGGGTTATGTAGAAGGAATCAGAAAGAAGAAAAAAAAAACACAGAAACTCTATCTCTCTCTATATATATATATATTTCTCTTGGCTCTCTCTCCCTTTAGGGGACTTGGTGGATTTTGGAGTTTTGAAGGAGAAATTCAGAACTAAGCTTGGGACTTGGGGAGGATAAGCCTAGTGTGCTGGAGAGTTGAATTAAACTCAAAATCTTCACTAAGGTAAGGTTTCTTTCTAGTCTTTGAGGATCAATTCTACTTAAATTGAATTTAGTTGAGCTTTTGAGCCAAAGATTGAGGTTGGTGTGAATTGGGATGAGTTAGTTAGTTTCTGGGATTCTAGAGATGCTTAAATTATATTAGATTGATTATGGGACTCAATTCTGGTGTTGGGTTACGTTTAGAATGATTTTCAAGGAAGTTAACTTGTAAAAGTTGCATGGAATTTCTAGGTTTCGGGGTTGATCCACGACCTTGTTCATCAGCGTCGTGGCCCGCTTGAGTTTTTAGGCCAGAGGGACTTCTGGGAACTGCCCAGGTGTCGCGGTAGAAGTTTGGGCGCCGCGGCCCGAGTCTGTCAGATGAGAGGCACTTTGCCTCTGACTTGGGGCGCGTGCGACCTTTAAGGGGGGCTGGGCTGCGGCCCAAATGCGGAATTTTGGCAAATTGAAGGTTTTTAGCTTGGGAAAACGTTAAGGCTCGGGAAGGTTTCTACTACCCAGTTTGGTAGAAACCAAGGTCTCAAAGGCTAGATTTATGTCTCAAAGCTATTTATTAGGTTAGAAGTTGATGAACGATTGGTGTAATCATGTTGTGACTAGGTTATCAGTAAAGCTCGTGTTAGAGGATGGTGCTCGGGATTGCGGTGCTTCGATAGCTTGGGACACAGAGAAGAAAATTGTTGTACCCATAGAGCAGGGCATGGCCCTATTGCTTCTATTGCAGGGCACGACCCTGTTGATTGAATTTTAGGGCATAGCCCTATTGTCTATGTTTAGTATGTGTTTACATATTTGTTGATATTATGCTATATGTTGCATATTTGAGAGTGAACGGCAAAGGCCGAGAACGGCAGGAAGCCGAGTACGGCAAAGGGCCGGGAATGGCGTTAAGCACGTGGAGTGTAGCGCCAAGTATGGCAAGGGGCCGGGAACGCCGTTCAGCATGCGGAGTGCAAGTTGTTAGGAGAGACGCTTCTAGGATGCTGAAGTCATCCTCTCGGTAAAGACCACGAACCCAGGGCCTGGTAAAGCACCTGGGACGGCATGGCTACTATGTGGTTAGCCTGTTGGATTGAATGTTACGTGTTGTTGATAGATATGCATATGTTATCTATTTTTTGTTGAGTTTTCTTGATGGGCTTCGACTCACAGGTGCAAAGGAATGGTCAACCAACCATGAGTACGGAGAGCGTGAAGCGATGGGTACATGTTCGGCCTGCTTGGCTGCCACGACAGGGTTATTTTTTAGGAAATGTGATGTATTGACCTGAATTTTGTTGCCTAGTCGACCTTGGTTGTATTTTGAATTGTAAATATTTTCTAAACAGTGTTTTGGGATCCCAACTGTAAAACTTTCTGACATTTTCAATGAGTATTCAGATGTCTTATATTTAATGACTGGAACGTGTTTTATCAACTAGTAACGTCTCTAAGGAAGTAGGGCGTTACAACCAAAGTGCTCAACCTTTGAGATCCAACTAGTGCAAGCTTCCCCTGAACCCTCGGACACAAGATCAATTTCATGCATCTCTATTAGATAGCATGCATGCATAATAAATCCTTAGGATTTTGGGTTTGAAGAGGAAAGTGGAAGAGAAGATGAATGAGGTTTCAAAACTTACACTAGACAACACTTCTCTTGAGCTTCTCCCTTATTCAATGGAGGGATCAGTGTAGTTGGCTTATGAAGAAAAGAATTGTAGAGCTTAGGTTTTCGGGTTTGGGAGAGCTAAATGGAAGAAAGAGTGTTTTTTGAGAGAATTTATTTTTTGTGAGAGAATATGATCGAGTCTTTACTTGTGAGTGGGGTAAGACTCTTACTCTTCCCCTAGGGTATGTGTCCTAGGCTCTTGAGAGCCCTAGGACCTAGCCTTGCCGCCCACCGCTCTCTCTCTCTCCTCCCTTGGAAAAGACATTTATGCTTTGGCTCATTTTTATCTCTCTCCTAAGACACTCAAGGGCCCTTTGGTAATTTTTCTTATCTAAAATTCCCTAAATTTTTACCCTAATTTTTTAAATCTCCAAGCTTAATTAATTAAATTAAATGTGACCCAAAAATAAAATTTGTCACATATCGCATAATTTTTGCAATTGATCAAATTGACCAAAATGCCCTTAGAGGCCCGAGCAATACATTTTTATTCTTAGGACCGACTAATTGGAATTCAAACCTCAGTCATTTTTCTTAAATTTGTTGGTTTGACTATAAATTCCCAGTTGCCAAAATATTTTTATGCCATAGTATTCCCTATTTTACCAAATCCGAGATTTTTCCATTATTAGGGTTTGCCCCTCGGTCCGAGACCAATTATTCTTTGCATAAGCTTAAACCCTTTACCAAATCATCATAACGACTATGAAATTCACGAAATAACACAATTTCATATAAAATTATTTATCAAAATAATATTTTATACAATTCTTCACCGGCTTGAACTAGCTACTAACGAGTGTACAAAACTCGGGATGTCACATACGCCGAGTGTAGAAGACACCATGATGTGCAAGGGTCTGGCTATGCAAGGCCTGATACCCATCTATGCATCAAAGAGACCCATGCTACCCTGCTAAAGAGTCAATTAGTCATTCAACTCTTAGCCAAATATAACGAAACTCGGAGCAAAGGTGTATCTTGGACATGTGAGAACAACCATTAGGTACAAAGTACGTGTACGCGTACTGGATGTACGACCATATGGAGGATAGAGGTGTGACTCTTACATCTGTATGACACATGTAGTGGCGGTACGAATTAGTACAAAGAGTTGAGGCATACCAAGGCCGACACCACAACCTTCTGCACCGCTATGTCCTGTACTACTACCATGATAATGTACCTATCTACATTCTTGTCCCTTGGGACCACAATGTATTAGGAGCCATTAGAGCTCCACTATAAATAGATCTTCACCCCTCTAGCAAAGGGGTTGGAAAATCCATTATATACTCAGGCTATTATGCAATATATGAGTTCTTGCTCCTTTCTTGTTCTGTATTTTTCTTCTTCAAGTACTTTCTAAGTCTTATTGTTACTAAGCTTTGAATTTTCCGACCTAACATCGTTGATGAGTTCTTACAGCCAATAGTTTGGCGCTGTTTGTGGGAAGAACAACTATTGAATAGTAGTTTTCCCATTAATTCAAGTAAGGAAACATGCCAAGGCATTCAAAACGCCTACAAGACCACCTACATGAAACCCAACTAAGGGCATCCATGAGGGATCGTCACCTACCGACGAATGGAGGTGTGCCGAAGCTGCCTAGAGAAAATGGTGAAGAGGAAGAAGTATCATCCCCTACCACTCATATTACATCAAACCTTATAGCACATGACACCTCTCCAACTAAGGTTTACGCAACTCACCCTCCACCACTATCACCGGTGACCCCAAGTTTGAACCATCAGGACCCGGTTCCCTCCGAACAGAGACCCAGTATGAGCCCACGAGTACACCCAGTGAGTTCAAGTTCCCAAACTAATCACTACAAAGATGAAATACTTGATTTTCACTTGAAAAATCAAACATTGCAGACCAATTTGGAGAACATGCGAGAGGTACTCTATTGCGTGTTACATAGAAATTCTAATGCTCCCCTCTCTAAGCATAAAAAGAGGGAATGTGTATGAGGAGAAACCACCACACTCGTGGACGGCGGTAAAATGCGACTCTCCACTAGTGATACCCATTGCCCAAGACGCAAGGTAGATTTTATGCCAACATCACAACTTGGCAGAAACCCCACCTACGAGAGGTGCGAACCCAAGACCGCCTCCAAAAGAACTTCCCCCGACTTAAGGGAAAAGCTTAACTAGATAGGGTCCAAGGTAAGAACCACACCCCCTGTAGCTCCCCTTGAGGATACACCCAATGCTAGGGTTTGCCGCAGGGCAACTTACATGACTCCTTGTACAAAAGGAGAAGGGAAATAGACACCGAAATCCAAAGCCTCCAAAGCAAGATGGACATTGCATCTGGGGGCACGAAGGTGATGATGAGTTCGACTAGGAGTCACCCTTCACAATGGAAATCCAAGTTGAGCAACTCCCCGCAAACTTCAAGGAGCCTCACATGACTCCATATGATAGCCCTACAGACCTAAGTATCACTTAGATGCCATCAACGACTTGTTGAAATTAATGGGGGGTCAACAACAGGGCAAGGTGCCATTGTTTCACCATTACACTCAAAGGTGTTGCGTACAAGTGGTTCAAGAGGTTAAGGCCAGAAACCATTAGGTCATGGCAGCAGTTCTTTTGCAAATTTCTTGAGCAGCACCACGCGATCTGTGATGATGTTATGCCAAGTACCAGCATCACTAACATAAAATAAGGTGAAATACAACGCCTAAAGAGCTATATCCATAGATTCAATATGAAAACAACTAAGGTGGGAAGTTAAACTAAAGCGGAGCTCAAGATGGCTATCATAGCCAGAGTTCATCCATGAAGCAATTTATGGAATAACATACTCAAGAGAGAGGTGACAAACTTAGATGACTTCTTCGAAAGAGCATAGAAGTATAAATGTGTGGAAGAAGGCCATGAGAACTTGCATGATGGAGAAAACAAACCTTCTTCCAATCCCCCCTCTACCAATACGTCTGGGGACTTCGCGTAGAAGGGATCATTGTGATAGAGAAGTCACTGATCAAGTTGAAGATTGGAAGAGGTCTACAAGAAGACTTCAAGAAGAAGCAAATTGAATTCATCAAGGATAACCTTCGATAAGACCCCTTTTATTTTTGTCACTTACGAACCAAAGAAGTCGCCTCAAGTGGCCTCCACACAGTAGTTGTAATTTTTCACTATTTGAGTTATGCCTTGTAAGGAATCAAAAGTTTTACTATAGTTGGCCTCCCATGGATGTATTTTATCTTGGTAGGGTCTTGAAAGGCTACCTAGCATACCCCAAGATGTAACTCAATCACCTATCTTATATATTACAAGTAGTTCAAGAGGTTAAGGCTAGGAACTGCTTATATAAGTGATTCACGAGGTTAAGGTCAGGAACCATCAGGTCATGGTTCGAGAGGTTACACTCAAAAGGGTTGAGTACAAGTGGTTCAAGAGGTTAAGGCCAGGAACCATCAGGTCATGGTAGTAGTTCTCTGGCGAATTTCTTGAGCAGAACCACGTTTTTCGTGATTATGTTATGCCAAGTACCAGCCTCGCTAACATAAAACAAGGCGAACGTGAAATCATGAAGAGATATATCAATATATTCAATATGGAAACAACTAAGGTGAGAAGTTCAACGAAAGTGGAGCTTAAGATGGCTATCACAACCAGAGTTCATCTAGGAAAAAAGTTATGGGATAACATGATCAAGAGAGAGGTTACAAACTTAGATGACTTCTTTGGAAGAGCACAAAAGTATATGTGTGTGGAAGAGGGCCATGAGAACTTGCATGCTAGAGTAAACAAACTTTCTTCCTATCCCCCCTCTACCAATACGTATGGGGAGTCTGCGTAGAAGGGATCATTGTAATAGAGAAGTCGCTAATCAAGTTGACGATTGAAAGAGGTCTATAAGAAGACTTCAAGAAGAAGCTAGTGGAATTCATCAAGGATAATCTTCAATAAGACTCCCTTTATTTGTGTGGCTTACGAACCAAAGAAGTCTCCTCAATTGGCATCCACAAAGTATTAATAGTTTATCATTGTTTGAGTTGTGCCTCGTATGGAATCAAAAGATTCACTATAGTTGGCCTCCCGTGGATGTAGTTTATCTTGGTAGGGTCTAGAGAGGTCACCTAGATGATCCTAGGATGTAACTTAAGCACCTATCTTATATATTACATCTCTCATCTCAAAAGTATACTTATGTGTCGCACATACTGCCATTGTCAAATGAAATTATCAAAGCGTATCAGAAAGAATGAAAGACAAAAGTGCTTTGCAAGATAGATCCCATCAACCACCTAGGAGGTATTATACCCAACCTCATTAGGTGCTTGCCTTGTGAAAAATAGGTGCCTAGGCTTGTGAGCCTCAAAATGCACCTAGCCATGTGTGAAATAAGTGGCTAGCCTAGAGAGCCTCAATAGGCACATGTCCATGTGCAAAACAGGTACCTAACCTTGTGAGATATATATAAAAATACTTCTAATATATATATGTATATATATCAGTGGTGAACCTTATAAGATACCATTTGAAACTATAAGGACTAGCTGCCCTTATAGAGTCTAAGAAAGTCAAAAGGTCCCTAAAAACTGACTTCCTCACAAACAATAAAAGGGCCTAGAAAATTGGCATTGACGAGGCTTCGCCCAAAGCCTTATATGCCCATCGCACCCAGAGCCTTGCATGCCTAGCGTCTCAGAAGATGGATGCCTTGTGCATGAGCCCCAATCCATGCAGCTATCTTCCCTTATCCCCTTGTAATGTGTGCCTCACTGACAAAGGCTTGCCCCACTTTCTAGGGTAGGTGTCACCAGTGGGGAAGGAGTAGCTCCCATATCTACCCTTTCTGAGGTCTGCGAGTATTTCATCTTGAGGCACATAAACACCTTGAACCAATGAAAATGCCTGCTTGGTACGTGATACAAGTACGAGTACAGAATGTACGCATCAAGCATTATTTCGCCTCAATAGGTCGCCTACAGCACTTGCATGGGGCGAGGATGGATAAGTAACAAAAAAATTAAGAAGGTCGAAAATTACCTTCAGGTTGATGCCAAGGGGAATAGAACCTTTGAGCTTTTGGAAATGATTTACAATAAAAAAAACCACTAGGCCAAACAAGTTTTAGTGTGAAGAAATAGATTCAAACTTTGAGGTATTTATAAAGAGAGCCAGAACTTCCTAGCCATTGGATCATATCTAACAAGAAGGGTGGAAATCAAAAGCATGGATTCATTATTGAAGGCACTTGGATAACCACCCCAACTATTTGGTTTTTGTGTTTCTCTATACACTACAAAGTAACATACCAATGTTGAGCCTTCTATGCCTCTTTAAATAAGGTGAAGCACGAATGTTATACATATTACATGAGGAACATATGAAGGAGTCTACAAGAACACTTAAAAGTGTACTCATAGACTCGGGGGCAAGTGTGAGTATGGGAAATTATTCCTTAAAGTATCCCAAGGCGAGCTGCAAAGTTTTACCTCGTGACATCCAAAAGCCTCACCATATGAGGTTGGGTGTACAAGGCACCCCCGACTAAGGGCCTCGCTATGCCAGGCCGGGTGCAAGACACCCTTCATTGAGGGCCTTGCTATGCGAGGCTAGGTGCGCAAGGCACCTGTGGTTGGATGGCTCCAAGAGATGATGGGCCTCACGCCAAGAAGCAAAGAACCCTTCATTGAAGGCCTCACTATATGAGGCCAAGTGTGCAAGGCACCTATGCTAGGATGCCACTGAGGGATGATGGGCCTCACGCCGAGGTGTAAAGAACCCTTCATTGAGGGCCTCGCTATGCGAGGACAGGTGTGCAAGGCACCCATGCCTGGATGTCGCCGAGGGACGATGGACCTCGTGCCAAGGTGCAAAGCACCCTGTATTGAGGACCTCACCATGTGAGGCCAGGTGCGCATGGCACCCGCGCCTAGATGCCACCGAGGGACTATGGGCCTCACGCCTAGATATTTTCGAGGAGCTATGGGAATTATGTCGAGCGCAAAAGACACCACTATGCAAAAAGGTCTGGCGATGCAAGGCCCGACACCCCTCTGTGCATCATGAAGACCCACGCTACTCTGTTGAAGAATCCATAATTCATTCAACACTTAGCCAAATATAATGAAACATGGAGCAAAGGTGTATCTTGGATAAGTGAGAACAACCATCAGGTATAAGTTACGCGTACGAGTATGGGATGTACGACCATATGGAGGACAGAGGCGTGAATCTTACATCCGTATCACACATGTAGTGGTGGTACGAATTAGTACAGAGAGTGGAGGCCCTACTTGCACACCTCTGACCATATTTCAAGGCTGACACCACAGCCTTCTGCACCACTATGTCCTGTGCCACTACCCTGACAATCTACCTATGTACAATCTTGTCTCCTGGCTGGCATTGGTAATTTTTTTATAAAGACCCATTCTGCTACGTAACTCTGATTTACACATTTAATATCAACACATCTATTCATTGATAATGAACCGGTGATAATACACACACCTTTAATAAGTTCACCTGAGAACCACTTGTCTCGCTTTGCACCGTTAAAGGATATGTGCACATTCCATTTATAGACTTTCTTGAGAATGACTCCCAATTCTCATGAGGGGCGACACAACTCCTAGGTCTATATAGGTAGAATTTGTACAAAATTTTGTTACACTAATATACTTGTCTTTTCAAGACTGAGTTCTATTAAAATCCTTTCTAATTTAATCCTCATTTTGGTCACACACGAGTACTAATATCCCATATGGGACACATTTGAGTACTATTAATATTAACTTGATTGACTTGTTATTACCTATTGACCTAATACTAGTTATGAGCTAGCATTAAGATAGGTTACCATCAACTGTGAATCTCTTTAAGGAGTTTTAGTCTCATCCCTTGAGATATACTAAATGTTTTGTAAAAGATTTAGTTATTTGTCGAGTTTTCACTTAACTTCTCAAAAATTTGATTCCATTTTGAATCATTTTCTTTTCTCATGTTTGCATACTTAATGAGTCATCACTCTCTCAATATTTTATTCAAACCTTGTGCTAGCTATAGTTTAAATAAAATAGTTACACCTCTTATTCATCAAAATAGTGAGTTTGACCCCAAGTCAACACCCCCACTATTTTCATACTTTAATACTCAAGATAAACACATTTATTCCGAATCACATAGCTTGTATGTGTATACATTTTAAAAAGATGACCAAATTAATCAATCATTTCTTAAAATAAATTGACTAATTTTGGAGCATCACCCTCACATTTCTCATAGAATAATAATAAAATATCACCTTAAAATAGAAATCTCTTCATTTCTATTAAGTGATTTACATTATCCTCCAATATAATACTAAACTTATAATCCAAAGGATTCATCATGAGTCCTTAAACAACATGATGATTTCACAATAGGTAAACAAAGCCTCAATGTTATTTTATTTTGACTCATTTACTTGCAAAAGAAAGACACACCCCTTTGAAAGTAGCCTTCACTTGGTTTGCTTTCTTTTCATATTTAAAAAAAATGAAATATGTAAAAAGAAATACAATGTAAAAATTTCTCAAACAAATAATCACAATCATAGAATAATATGACAATACTCTTACCCATTATTTATGTTTTGTTAACAAGTTCATCTTGAAACTTTGTTAACATCTCATACAAATTTCTCATATCATAATATTTATATAATGAATCTCATAACAAAATAGAGAATTATCATAAAATAAAACTTTATATTTATTGGTAGCTCTCAAGATTACAAGCTTTATTATAGGTCATTACACAAAATAACCATTTCCCAACAAGGCAAACAAATATGGTAATCATGCTAAGATCACACTACTACATAAAAGGCTTTTCTTTGTCTTTTTCCTTAATACACTGCGGTTTTTGGGAGTACCAAGAAGCACAGTGTTTGAGACCGTAGAGAAAAGTCTTCTTGAAAAAAATTATTTCTTTGCGCTTTTTCTGGTTGAAAAAAAAAACGCAGAGAAAGCCTATATTTGTTGTAGTTTCACTTCATCCTCTTCAATATCATTTACCTCACTATCTTGCGTGTCCTTTCTGTACCTACACACTCTAGCATAGTGCCCAGATTTTTCACAAACAAAACAATGACCTCTCACGTCTTTAAATTGTGCATGGTCTTTCTTTGGTCCTAAAGGATTCACACTACCCTTTTTGTTGTTGTTCCCTTGGAAGTCTCATCTTTAGACTCCTCCACACCTTTGTCTCTTATTCTTGATTCCTCTTCTATTCGAAAGTGTTTTGGATCTCTTCCAAATAATAATCCTCATTTGTGTGAATGATTCTTTCTCGGTATCCTTTCCATGTTGATGGTAGTTTTCCAACTATGACACCAACTTGAAAGGCCTTCGAAAGATTAATCTTGAAAACATTCAAATTGTTTAGTGTTACTTGTTGCAACTCATGAATTTGAGGTAGAAGTGTTTCCCATCAATGAAAGAAAGTTCATAATATTGAGAAATTAAAAACTTCATTGTACCTTCTTCCTCGACCATGTATTTACTCTATAAGGCACCCCAAATCACTCTGTAGGGCATTAATGATATGACACCTACATAGAAGATTGTCCTCATCCCTCTTGGTTATAGCCTTTTTCACATCGGGAGTGTCCTTGTCGGTTGGCTCTGGTAGAGGCTCTAAGGTAGGCTCAAGGATGTATGCAATCTTGAGTGTTGTCAAGAGGAATCTCACCTTGTCTTGTCACCTAGTGAAACTGGATCCATCAAACCTATCAAACCTCACTAGTTCTTGATTCTTGATCTTGATGTATCTCATTCCATTGAAACAAACAAGGGATAAGCTTTTGATTGTTAGAGAAATATATATTCAATGGAATAATAGAAAACAAAATTACAATTCAAGACAAGAATACAATTGGGCAAAAATAATGATAAATAAAGTTACAACTCAAAAATTTAAGATACAAATAAATGGAGGTAAAGTAGAAGAAGAGAGAATACAATGAAAGACAATAATATACAAATAAACACTATAGCAATAAGGATGAAGAAAGAAGGAATAAAATAAACTCTTACTCACACTACCAAAGTAAAGAGTAGTGGGAATCACTAGACTAGAACAATGCTCCAAACCTTTGTTCAAAAGCTTATTTCCCTTATTCTCTTAGGACTAAGGGACTCTCAAAGTTTAGGAAAGAGCTCTCTCGAATTATCAAGCCTTGTATTTTCTAGCCAAGTGCTAAAAAGGATGGATAAATCATATTCACAAATGACCAAATGGTCTTTATTTATAGAGTTTTGAGACACCATACCCCCTTGGTTGTTACCAATAATAAATTTGTATTTATGGAATTAAATGGAAGATTTGAGAGTTATTTGAAGTGTTCCAAACATTCAAATTGTTGAAAATGCAAAAATGAGATTTGGCTGTTAGCGTCCTAGGCCGCAGCTTAAGCCATTCTAGGCCGTGGCCGTGAGCTTCTGTTTCCCAGGCCATGGTCTGGGTAACACTAAGTTGCGTCCTAAAGCGTTTATAACCTCCCAATTTTTTCACTTTGCCCAACATCACAAATCTTTCCCTTTTGATTTTGTAACTTCCATACACCTAATGGAAGTCAAAATCATATTTCCAACAACTATTCAATACAATAGGTTTTGAAATACAATTTAGAAATGCGTAACTCTCATTTTTCATATTATTAGATAATCTTTTAAAAGTTACAAATGGTTACTGATTTTGTAGGATATGTAACTTCCAAAAGTATTTTACAAATTTGGACACACATATTTGTCCCACTTATTTGTAATTCTCATTTTGTCACATTTATTTAATCTAGCATTATATTATTATACTTATTTTGTAACACTTTTATAATCAATCAAACATTATATTAAGAATATAATAGATTATATATTATTTCTTTTCTTTGAACACATTTAGAAAGAAAAGTAATAATTAATTCTCATATAAAAATTAAAAATAATTTTGTAGGTTTTAATTAATTTTTCAATGATGATTATATATTATTTTTTGTTTTAAATTTAAATGATTAATATTTATATAATCTAAATTGTTTTTTTTTTGTTTTATTTAGAGATATTTGCATCATAAATACATAATATTTTTCACTTATGACAGTTTTGCACTCACACTTTTTGTAAACAAGAAAGCTACATAATATTGTCAAAACAACACTTTTGTCACCACCAAATCTGTTAAGATATGTTAAGTAACATGTGCCTAATTATTATTGATTTATTTCCTAATTTGTTTACAAAATAAAATAATTTTATTTTGAAATAAAAAATAATATAAATTAATTTTAAAGTAAAAAATAATTAAGAATAAAACAATATTTTAAATAAAAAATTAACCGAAACTAAAACAGGTTTTTATTTTGATCAAAATTTAAATAAACAAAACTCTAATCCTAAGATATAATTAGAAAACCCTACTTTTAAGTTTATCTTTGTTATTTTCATGTAGAAATGGGGTGGCAACTTGGCAAAGAAGATATTACAATTTGAGGGGGAAAAAGCCACTAGGACTAGGATTGAGATTTCATCTTAAATCCAACTGTCATTAAGCTAGAGTAATTCTTTCCTTTATAAGAATATTGTTGTTCATATATATTGTCCATATGTGACTTTTTTCACATCTAATAGAAGAAGATGCAGCCAACGACGAGCTTCATCTTTGAAAATCCACCATCTCCAGTTTTGTGATCTTTCTCTTCATCTAGGTGGATGTGATCTTTTTCTTTTTCTTGGCTCGAAATGAATTTGTTTTGTATATATGTTTCTAGGTTGACTACTTTGGAGGAAAACCACAAAGCACCGGGGATTGACTCGGTGGAAGAGCTTGAAGCTGGAGTTGAAAGTGTAGAACTTTAGAAGCTTTGTTTCTAGACCCAGTTGTCGATCACAATAGCTATCCAAATATTTTTTTTTTTCTCTTTCTCCTCTTTTGGTTTCTTCCTTTGAGATTCTTTATGAATACAAGCCAAAATATTATTGGACATAATCCTTTAATGTAATTGGTATTCTAATTTTAAAATTTGAAAGCAATTGATTTCGTGTTTTTTTTTATAGTTAATAAATTTTGTTGTAAGAACATAAAAGCACGATGATTAGGTTTATATAAAACAAATTTTAATTTTTGTTTTAGTTATATTATAAGTATTTTGTTTATTTTTGATTCATTATATTATTTTTATTTATATCTTCAATTATTATTTTATCTTTTTGAAAATCCTTTAAGAAAAATCATGAAATATACCAATAAGGATATGACATGTATCACTTAATTGATCTTAATAGCCTTGGTAGTGACATGAGAACTGTTTGGATATGGGTATTTACAATTAAAAAAATTGATTATAAGATTAGATATTTATGCTACAAATATCCATTTGATTTATTATGTTGTAAATTAAATAATATTTGTTTTATACTTTTGTTAAGAGGAATAAAAACAATAGGTATTTATATGCAACTGTTAAAATAATTTAGGTACTCTCATTGAAATTGTTCAAATTTGGTATTAGAGTTAACAACAAGATATCAACAGCTGCAACGAATGAGTGAAAAATTGTATTTTTGTCGTAAAAAAATTATTTATGTATTTAAGTGCAATTTTTAGAAAAATTTAAGTATTTTTACCACAAATATCCCTAAATACTATTGATAAATTTATACATTTGTCTATAAATATAATATACATTTGTCTATAAATATAATATACATTTGTTGATACTATATTTCATTCTCAGTGATATGGATGAGAAAAAGGTGAAAACAATAACACTAGTAATTGTTGAGCGTAAGCTTTAGATTCAATCATTGGTCTAGGGTTGAGCTTAAGCACTTGTAGTCGCTTCTTTGTAAAAGATCTTGAGTAATAAATGCAAAAGGTGGTGTACCAGGATAGTACTTTGTTTGTTATATATAGGAAAGATTGAATAAATAGCATCCAAGATACAATAAATTTTTTAGGAAAGAATATTCTTTTTAGAGAGAGAGACAAAGAGAGAGAGAGAGTGGTGTGAATATTGAGAGACTAATTCTTAGGCTTTAACTTGGAATTGATTGTTGGGATAGGCTTCCTTTTATAATTGAACAAAAGTGGCTTCTAACCATTAGATGGTTTTGGGGCTTCCAATGGGGAGCCTTTGTCATTGATATATTTGTAGACAGGAGGCTACTTGTAGGCTTGCATGAAGTTCAACCCTAGAATGACATAAGGGTTCAATCTCACTCGTTTTATCAACCTAATGATCCACATCAAGCCTGATATTGAGTAGTTTCCGTAATTTCTCTTCGAGGCTCAAAATCTGATCGTGTTTATCCATTGAAATGTTTGTAAGCTTAGATTGTGCCATGTGGAATGGGTGGATATACCTATTACTTCAGTTGCCCGAGCCTGCATCATGAAGCAACATGCTTAAAGAAAACTCTGAGCCTTCTATTTGAATTCAAAGGTGAATATTTTGCCACATGGTTCTTTGAAACTGTTAAGATAGATATTATTTTCTGAGTTGTTCTTTTTTTGTTGTAACAGACTTAATGTTGTTTTGTTATTGGTTGGACTTTCTCATATATAAGAGGCACAACCCTTTTTATTTGTTATGTTTTTACTGAGAATAAAGAAAATACACATAGATCTTTATCTCAGGATCAGAAGTAAACTGAAGCTTCCGCACAAACTCAGGATCCTCTTCCATGGTGCGCACAAGGGCCTTTGGATCTCAACAACAAACTCAGATCCCCATTTATGGATCTCAACAAAAACAAACTCAGATCCCCATCCCCATCTTTGGATCTCACGCACAAACTCAGGTTCCAATTTTCGGACCTCAAGCACAAACTCAAGAACCCACCTCTGGTTCTCAGACCCATTCGATTCCACCTCTCTTCTAGTTTTCAACTTCACTGGCGGCATTGAGTTTACTACCAACCAATTTGCTCCAATCACCACCACTCACACTGATTGATCTACTCAAGAAAGCTCCAAGAATCCCTTTCATTTGGGGATCGGTGATCATCCTGGTTATCTCATTGTTCCCACACCGTTGACTGTCCAAGAGAACTTTCAATCTTGGAAACATGTTGTCACAATCTCCATCAGAGCAAAGAATAAATCAAGATTCATCAATGGTACGTTACCTTGCCCATTTTATGATCATCCTTATTTTGAATCTTGACATACTTGTAACAATATGGTCATGTCATGGATTCTTCAATCAGTGTCAAAGGAGATTTCTGCCAACATTATGTATCAAGAAAAAGGTGTTTACATGTGGAATGACCTCCATGAGAGATTCAATCAGGGTAATCACCCTAGGATTTTTCAAGTTCAGACTTCAGAGCACAACCTTAAACAAGGAGATCGAAATGTCAATACTTACTTCACTTAGCTCAAAGCCTACTGGGATGAACTCAATCCTTACACTCCTTGCACTTGCGGATGTACCTGTGGAGCAATGAAGAATCTTCAAAATTTTCTACACTAGAGACCTAGTTCTTCAGTTCCTAACTAGTCTAAACGAATCATACCATGCCACAGGAGCTCAAATTCTTTTATATGATCCTTTACCCCCACTTACCAAAGTTTTTTCCATGGCTATCAAAGAAGAAAGATAGAGGTGCCTTGGCTGCAACATCTCTCCATCCCCTTGCATAATAGGTACTGCCACAACCAACACCCCAAACCCAAAACCATATGCCCAAAGAAACAAAAAAACCAAGACCCACCTGCTCAAACTGTCACAAACCGGGTCATCTAGTTGACAAATGCTACTTCATCCATGACTTCCTACCTGGTTATGGTGACAAGAACAAGCAAGAACCAAATGGATATGATGATAGGAACAAGCAAGCACAAAATGGTTATGGTGATAGGAACAAGCATGATCAACATCCAAAACCTTGCATCAATCACAGCTTCGCCTCATCTTCAAATGATCCTAATACAACTAACACCTCTGTCAAATAGTCCAACACAACTCAAGAGCTTATTTCCCTTCTTTGCTAACAACTAAAGCAAAATACCTCTTCATCCAAAACCAACCAGCCACTGGTTTCAAATTTTTCTGGTAACACTTCTAACTTTTCTCCCACTTCGTGGATTATAGACAGTGGTGCCACACATCACATTTGCAACAATCTTTCATTTTTTCACTCATTTACTGATAAGAATATTGCACAAACTGTTACTTTACCTAATGGTATCGTAGTTAAGGTCCACAAAGTTGGTTTTGTTCATTTGACAGCCACCATCATTCTCCATGATGTTCTTTACATACATAAATTTTCCTTTAATATTTTTTCAGTAAATACTTTTCTTAAACACTCATGTAATTGGGTTTTATTTACTGACAATCAATGCTATATTTAGGAACCACAACAGAATTCAAATATTAGGATTGCTAAGAAGATAGGCAACCTATACTTCATAGACCAAGACAAGTTTTTTTCTCAATCTTAGTTAAGGTTCACAAAGCTGGTTTTGTTCATTTGACAGCCACCATCACTCTCCATGATGTTCTTTACATACCAAAATTTACCTTCAATATTTTTTTTAGTAAATGCATTTCTTAAACACTTATCTAATTGTGTTTTATTTACTGACAATCAATGCTATATTCAGAAACCACAGCATAATTCAAAGATTGAGATTGCTAAGAAGATAGGCAACCTATACTTAATAGACCAAGACAAGTTTTTTTTTCTCAATCTCACTTTGTTTTGCAACCTATTGTTAATAATTGTACTGCAACTAATCCTTGGCATATTCGCCTTGTGTGGATGCTAAAAATTCCATACTTGTAAAAGATCCAAAGCAGGTCCCATGAACGCCTAAGTACATACCTATGCCTACGTCATTAGGTGTGTATCGGGAAGCCTTGCCAAGCGAAGCCCCATTATCGACGCGACATCTCAACCTGGTGCCCTGCGTACCCAGCAAGTGTGCCACACTGGATCTCCACCCCGCGCCTTGCGAACCCAGGAGGTGTGCCACGTGAGGCCCTCGTGCGCCTACGCCTCCGCGAGGACATCACACCCATGCCTCCACGAGGTGCCTTGCACCACCATCGTCTTGCGAGGCCCTTATGCCCTCGCCTTGCACACTTAGGTCACTACCTCAAGGAGACAAGTGTCTCATAGCCCTCAAGGCACCTTACACCATCGTTGTCTTCCGAGGCCCCTATTCCCTCGCCTCGTACACCAGCCGCGTCGAGGGTCTCGCGGCCTCCCCTCGCGCACTAGCTGCACCGAGGGTCTCGTGGTGGCCTCGCCTCGTGCACCATCCATGCCGAGGGTCTAGCGGCCTCGCCTCACACACCAGCTGCGCCGGGGGTCTCATGGATGCCTTGTCTGGCACACTAGCTGCGTCGAGGGTCTCGTGGTGGCATTGCCACGCGTACCAGCCACCCCGAGGGTCTCGTAGCCTCGCCTCATGCACTAGTTGCATCGAGGGTCTCGTGGCGGCCTCGCCTCGTGCCCAGCTGCACCAAGGGTCTCGTGATGACCTCGCCTCACGCATCAGTCATGCCAAGGGTCTCGTGGCCTCGCCTCATGCACCAGCTACGCGGAGGGTCTCGTGGTGGCCTCACCTCGCACACCAGTTGCATTGAGGTCTCATGGTGGCATCGCCTGGCACACCAGCTGCGTGGGTCTCGCAGCCCCCCTCGCGCATCTGGGCTACTGCCGCAGGATGGGTCTCACGCAGTGGGGCACACCTCGCCCAGGCTTGCATCTCGCGGCCCCATGCGCTTGCGCCTCACGCATGGGGACCGCGGGGCATTGGTCTCGCAAAGTGAAACCATAAACTCACACATGCGCATCAAGTCTTATCACATATGAAGCAGGCCTAGTTGAAGAGGCCTTATCTCTCTCCCTAAGATAAGCGCCACCAACGTGGCACCTCTCTTCTTGTGGGTCTCACAGGATGTAAAGCCGAGGACTTCTTTAACACGCGTTAAAGGAAGGATAGGGAAAGCCTCACAAGGATTCAATGCGAAGTCAGAAGAGGTACGGAGCGCACTTACAAACCAAGAGGAATTAGAGTATGGACACAAGGCCCATGCCAGACAAGTAGTGGTTGTACAAGTGAGGTACCTATTGTGGTCCTCACCGGCCAATCTCTGACACTTGTACTAGGCGAGTAGTGGAGGCACAATCGAGTACTAAAGTGGAGGTTCTCCCACCGACTCTGACCATGTACTAGGAGCCGACACCACTACGCCTGATACCACTCCCTTGAAAATGTACTTGTGTACGATCTGGTCCCCTAGGACCACAATTTATCAGGGGCCATTAGGGCCCACTATAAAGGGAACCTCACTTCATCATAGAAGGGGGTTGAAAAAACACTGTAGCTTGGTACCAAGAGAAATACATGTTCCTTTCTCCATTTCTTTCTGCAACTATTTTCTAAGTTTCCTGTAAAATTCCTGAAGTTTTTCATTTTTTTAGCTCTATATTTTGATCATTCCGACTTAACATCGTTGACGAGTTCTCACCGTCAACAGTTTGGCATCTTCTGTGGGAAGGATAAGTGCCAAGCCACTATTCTTCCATTGATTCTGGCTGGGAAAAAATGCCAAGATGTTCTACACGACTGAGAGAGCCACGAGAGGTGGAGGTCCACCTTGATCGAGATCAGCTGAAAGCCTCCATGAAGAATCCTCCTCCACCCAAAAATGTGGATGCCCTAAAGGAGCCCGGGGTTCACAAAGATGAAAGGGAGGCCTCATCCCCGGCCATCCAACCTGATGAGAATCGTCCAAGGTCAACAGCTGTCCCTGCGAGAGATGCCGGTGAGTTCCCGCCCCCAAGGCCACCGCAGGTGCCAAACTTCGGCCGGCAAGATCCGGGCCCATCAATGCGCAGACCTGACAAGCATCCTCGAGTCCATTCTGTGAGCTCGAGTTCTAGATCTCAATTTTACGAAGAGGAGATACGCGAACTGCACTATAAGAACCAAAGGCTAGAAACCACCTTAGAGAACATGCAAAAGGTGTTGAATGGCGTACTACAAGGGAAATCAAACATATCTCTCCCTAGACGAAAAGAGAGAGGTGAAGAGGGGGAAGAAACCACAGTCCTAGTGGACGATGGGAGGACTCGACTCTCCACCAGTAATACCCCCTGGAGAAAGCAGCGCGAATGTCTCGAACCACCGAAGCAGCCCCAGAGGCCAAAGCAGAAGAACAACGCTAACCCTCGTAACGAAGTAAAAGTCACTTCAAAGAAAACACCATCAGACTTACGGGAAGAGCTCAACAAGAAAAGGGAAGATAAAAGGACTACACTTCCTATGGCGCCCCAAGAAGACAAACGAAAGGGAAACGCTAACCCGTCCACGTTGAGAGACTCCTTGAATAAGAGGAGATAAGACCTCGACTCAGAAATGAGGAGCCTCCAGAGCAAGATAGTCACCGCATCTAGGGGACAAGTCGTCAATGACAAGTTCGACCATGAATCGCCCTTCACTAAGGAAATCCAAGCCATCCAGCTCCCAGCCAACTTCAAGGAACCTCATATGACCCCATATGAAGGAAATACAGATCCTAAGTACCATCTGGATGCATTTAATGATCTGATGAAGTTAAGGGGGATTAGTAGCGGAGCCAGATGCCATTGCTTTGCTGTCACATTGAAAAGACCTGTGTACAAATGGTTCAAAAGACTTCGACTAAGGTCCATCAGGTCTTGGCAACAATTTTCTGATGAATTTCTCCAGCAACATCACGTCGTGCGTGATTACACAATGTTGGGCACCAGCCTCGCTAACATGAAACAAGGAGAAAATGAGAGTCTAAAGAGCTACATCCACAGGTTCAATATGGAGGCAGCCAAGGTAGGGAGCTTGACCCGTAGAGAGCTAAAAATGGCCATCACGACCGTAGTATGTCTGGGAAGTAAGTTATGGGATAACATGCTCAAGAGAAAGGTCATAGATTTTGAGGATTTCTACGAGCGGGCACAGAAATATATTCACGTAGAGGATGGTCACGAGAGCCTTAAGGCCAGAAAAGACCGGTCCCCACCAAAACCCTCAATCTGGGAAAGCCAAAGCGGTGCAAAGAAGAAGAGGGTCTATGAAAGGACAAGAGATGATTGGCCTCGGAAGCCCCAGTGCATTGATGAGCGCAGGAAAGGCCCCTACACCTTTTATACCAACCCCACCCACGCTAGGGGACATATCTTCATCACGAATGAAAACCAGGTCCCTTTCAAAAGGCCCCCGCCAATGAAAAAGAATGATCAGAAAGAGACCCCAGTAAATACTGCTAGTATCATAAAGATATCGGCTACACCACCACAGAATGCACCCATTTGAAAATAGACATCGAAGAGCTTATACGTAGGGGAAATTTGGATAGATACGTCTGCAAAGAGAACCAAAGACCGAAAGAAAGAGCATCATCACCAAGGGCACGAAAGGTAGCCCTAAAGATACAAGGGGAAGTCAGGACCATCTTCGGAGGGCCAGGATTCAGAGGTGAATCAAGGAAGGGGTGAGACAAATATGCCAGGGAGGCCAGACGGAGTCCACCATCATGCATCTTAAGTTTGGAGCAACGTCCCCCGAAGAGTTTTAAGGGTGAGAATGACTCGATAACCTTTATCGTAGAAGACGCACAGGGTGTGCATTTCCCCCATAATGACCCTTTGGTGTTGACTGTCCAACTTGAAAACATGAGGGTGCATCAGGTCTTGGTGGATAATGGAAGCTCTATAGATATCTTATATCGCCCAGCTTTGGAGAAAATGGGACTAAACATCCGGCACCTAAAGCCTTGCAATACCTCCCTGTATGGATTTACATGAGATTCAATACAGCCCCTAGGGGCAATTGAGTTAGCCCTCACCATGGGGGAACAACCCAGACAAACCACCATAATGGAAAACTTTGTCGTGGTAGATTGCGCCTCAGCCTTCAATGCAGTATTAGGGAGACCCTCCCTAAGAGAATTGAAGGCGATAACTTCTGTGTACCACTTAGCTATGAAATTCCCAACTCCTGGGGGAATAGCAAGCATGAAAGGAGAGCAGAAGGAAGTGAGGGAATGTTATAGCACATCCCTTAGCACAGCCATAAAGCCATTAGTGCCTATGGCAATGGTTGTGCATGAAGGCAAAAACCCGCACGAGTTGGACCCACGAGTCGCGGAGGATCCCAGAGCCGAGCCAGTAGAGGAGTTGGAGGAAGTCACGGTCATGAATGAGCCGTTGAGAAAGTTGAAGGTAGGAAGAGACCTTCCAGGTATAGTGAAGGAGAAGCTAGTAGAATTTCTAAAAGCCAACCTCGACGTATTTGCCTGGAGTCATGAGGAAATTGTACGAATAAACTCGTCAATCATGTGTCATCACTTAAACATTGACCCAAAAGCAAGGCCTGTGAGGTAGAAAAGGAGAACACTAGACCCAGAAAGATACACGACCTTAAAAGAAGAGGTAGACAAGTTGAAGACAAATGGGTTTATCCGAGAAGCATTCTAGGGTATCAAACCTAGTTTTAGTCCCAAGGCTCAATGGAAAGTGGAGGAGATGTGTGGACTTTATTAACCTCAATAAAGCCTACCCTAAGGACAGCTTCCCACTTCCTTGGATAGACCAGTTAGTAGACGCCACAGCGGGGCACAAGCTACTTAGCTTCATGGATGAAAAATCTGGGTACAAACAAATACCCATGAACCCGGCCGATGAAGTGCACACTTCGTTTAAGGAAAGATATCTCCAAGAGAGATACAACAAAGTTATGTCATTTTCACAACGACTACGGGCACGACACCAACGGGTGTAACTAGCTGAAGGACGAGATTGAGTTCCTGATAAGGCAGGGACATTTAAGAAGATATGTGAGAGCTATAGGAGGTTCTAAGCGAGAGGCTCATGGTGGCAACGAGCAGGCGCCTGCACACCAACGCTCGCCACCTTTACAGCCGGCTCCTGTGGCAGGCACTCTACTTACCATCTGCGGAGGCCCACATCTTGCAGGAGATAGTGGGAAGGCAAGGGAACGATACAATTGAACCCTGCACCATGACCATGACATCGAGATGATGAGTGTCGAGGATCGAGCACCAAAAGAGGCTCGAACAAAGGAGGAATTGATAACCTTCTCTGACGACGATGCCCAGCAAGTGCGATTCCCACACTCCGATCCGCTAGTCATGGACGTGCAGATTGCAAACATGATGGTGAAGAAGGTGTTGGTCGATACCCTATACAAGTTTTCGCTGGAAAGAATGAAGTTTTCCGTAAAGGACTGGAGCCATGCAGCCAAACCATTTATGGTTTCTCTGGAGAAGGGCTCGCCCTAACAGGGTCAATTAGACTCCCAATTACAGCAGGCACCGCACCTGCTAATAGGACATTACTCACTACTTTTATAGTAGTTGATTGTCCTTTGGCATACAACGCTGTAATTGGGAGACCAATTTTGGTCAACCTACAAGCCGTCACCTCGATATGGCACCTCGCCATGAAATTCCCAATGGACGCAGGGATATGTTGCATTTTGGGAAACTAGAGGGAAGCGAGGGAGTGCAACAATGCCTTGATCACCAAGGCAAAGAAGGGTGTATTGAGAGACGCTACCGGAAAGGAGTTGCAAATGGAAACTAATGTTTAGGCCCACTCGGGTGATAATGTCACCAAATAGGGCATTGCCCAAAGTGAGGATAGGGACTTAGATCCTCGCTTTGGGGATTTTGAAGAAGAAGGGGGACCCATTGAGGACCTTGAAGAGGTCCAACTCGATGAAGAAAATCCGACTAGAGTTGTGAAAGTCAGTAAAAGCTTAGAGACAACAACAAAACAAGCAATGGTGGAGTTTTTAAGGAGGAACCAGGAGGTCTTTGCCTGGTCGCACAAAGACATGGTCAGGATAGATCCTGTAGTCATCAGCCATGTCCTAAACATCGACAAGAGTTTTCCACTAGTGCAACAAAAAAGAAGGCTGCTCGACAAAGATAGATCAAGGGCCTTAAACGAAGAAGTCGAGAAGCTGAAGGAGAATGGGTTCATCAGGGTGGCATTTTATCCATTGTGGGTCTCTAATCCCGTACTAGTGCCCAAGCCAAATGGAAAGTGGTGTACGTGCATGGATTTTACAGACCTAAATAAAGCCTGCCCCAAAGATTGTTTCCCACTCCCAAGGATCGACCAGCTGGTCGATGCCACTGCAGGACACGAGATCCTCTCATTTATGGATGCGTACTCCGGGTATAATCAAATTAGTATGCATCCCCCCTGATGAATATCACACTAGCTTTCAGAGTGATACAGGGCTCTATTGTTACAAAGTGATGCCCTTCGGTTTGAAAAACGTTGGTACGACTTTCCAGCGACTCGTCAACCACATGTTTAAGGAGCTGATCGGCACAAACATGGAGGTCTACGTCGACGACATCCTGGTCAAGTCGAAGAAAGCAGAAGGGCATGTAAAGTATTTGCAGGAGTGCTTCAATGTCTTGAACAAATATCAGATGAAGCTAAATCCCCTTAAATGCTCTTTCAGAGTAGGATCAGAGAAGTTCTTGGGATTTATAGTTAACTCGAGAGGAATTGAAGCCAATCCCGAGAAAATTAAAGCCCTAATTGACATGAAATTGCCAGCAAAGATTAAGGATGTTCAAAGCTTATCCGGAAGAATTGCTGCTCTAAGTAGATTCATTTCAAAGTCAACAGATAAGTGCGTCCCATTTTTTAATCTACTTACACGCAATAAAAAGTTTGAATGGACAGAGGAGTGCAAATAGGCATTTCAAGCACTAAAAACACATATGGTGCAACCGCCCATCCTATCAAAGTTGGTCGATAAAGAAACTTTGTTCATCTACTTGGCAATCACTGAATACGCTGTTAGTGCCATTTTAGTAAGGGAGGAAGAAGGCGTGCAGAAGGCTGTTTACTATGTAAGAAAAATATTGATTGGAGCAGAACAGCGATACCTGCCCATCGAGAAGCTAACCTATTGCCTAGTTCTGGCCTCCAGGAAGTTGCGGCCTTACTTTCAAGCTCATCCAATTATGGTCTTGACCGACCAGCCTCTTCGACAAGTCCTGCAAAAACCAGAGGCTGCAGGTAGATTGTTAAAATGGGCAGTCGAACTTGGGCAGTTTGATATATCTTACTTGCCGCGAGCAGCGATAAAAGGACAAGCCCTAGTGGACTTCATTGTAGAATTCACTGTACTTACGAATGGTGAGCAGATTGAAGAGCCTAACAAGCATGAATATCAAAGCCAAGCCCCCACGAGGAAATTATTTACAGATGGTTCTTCTAACGAGTGCCACGCTGGGGTATGAGTGATATTGATAATGCCAGAGGGGCATTGATTTCACTGCGCAATCAGATTTGACTTCACTGCTTCTAACAATGAGGCCGAGTATGAAGCACTACTCACTGGATTGCGGTTAGCCAGGGACATGAATATAAAAGTGCTTGACATAGTGATTCTAAGCTGGAGGTGAATCAGGTCCTGGGAGAATACTAGGCACGAGGTTTAAAGATGGTTGCCTATCTGAACAAAACAAAGGATCTATTGGCTCAGTTCGACAAATACAGTCTCTAGCAAGTACCTCGCGATCAGAATTCCAATGCGGACGCTTTGGTCAAATTAGCAAGTGCGAAGGATGCTGATACTCTGAATATAGTGTCGGTTGAGCGGCTAACAATGCCAAGCATCCAAGCAGAAGAGACCGCTATGGTGATCCAGATGACAGATGCATGGATGACACCATATATAGAGTATTTAACGCAAGGCACATTACCAATGGACAGAAACAAAGCCAGGACCCTTCAGCGGCAAGCTGCTAGGTATATCCTGGTCAATGGAATCTTGTACCGAAGGGGATACTCAATGCCACTCCTTAGATGTATTACAAAGGAGAAAGCCAAAGAATTGATGAAAGAGGTGCACGAAGGTTTTGTGGAGACCACGCTGGGGGGCAGAGTTTGTCAAAAAAGATCCTAAGGCAAGGATATTTCTGGCCAAGGATGAATGAAGACTCTATGGAATTCGTGTGGAAGTGTGACAAATGCTAGAGATTCTCCAAAATCCCATGAGCATCCCCTAATGAGCTTAAGCAGATGCAAAGCCCATGGCCGTTTGCAGTTTGGGGTATCGACCTAATCGGATCTTTGCCCACGGGAAAAGGCGGTGTCAAATATTCTGTGGTTGCCGTCAACTACTTCACCAAATGGGTCGAAGCTGAATCTCTTGCAACCATAACGACCAAGAAAGTGCTGGATTTCGTGATCAAAAACATCATTTGTCGCTATGGATTGCCAAGGAAGATCGTCTCGGATAACGACACCCATTTTGACAGTGATTTATTCACAGACTTCTGCGAGCGGCATGGTATTATTAAGAGCTTCTCTTCAGTCGTTCATCCCTAAGAAAATGGACAAGTTGAAGTAGTCAAAAAAATACTGAAGGATACACTGAAGAAAAGACTAGAAGAAGCTAAGGGGGCGTGGCCAGAACAATTTCCTGAAGTACTTTGGTCATACAAAACTTCCCACCGAACAACAACGGGTCATACTCCATTCTCTTTGGCTTATGGATATGAAGTTATGCTGCCTATCGAGTTAGATCCTTCGCATTTTAAAATAACATACGATCAAGGTTCGAACAGCCAGCTATTGATGGAATCCCTGGACTCGATCAATGAGAAACGTGAACAAGCCCAACTCTGAGTAGCTGCGTACCAGCAAAAAGTCGCCCGGTATTTCAACTCTAAAGTGTGAGAAAGAAAGTTTAGCATTGGAGATCTTGTACTCCGAAGATTTTTTCTAAACACTCATGACCAAGCTATAGGAGTACTCGGACCTAATTGGGAAGGGCCATACCAGATTGAAGAAGTCCTTCACCCAGGCACCTATAAACTTGCTAGCTTAAACGGAGATCTCGTTCCTCGCTATTAGAATGGAGAACACCTGCGCAAGTATTACCAATAAATAATTCTTCTTAAAGAATTGGCTTTTATTAATTTTACTTTTTACATGTCTTGAAAAAGGGTTGGTCATTTTATGTGACCGATCGCTTATAAGTGTAAGATCTTATTGATCACTCATACATACATGTTTTGTCCATTTATTACGAGAAATGTAAGGGACTGTGCGCAACCAGTCATTTCTTGCCAATTATTGTATTTATTACAAGCATTTGCTCATTACATGTGTTGTTTTCTGTTTTATAATTTCAATTATTTTGCTCCGAGCAGTATTGTTAAAACAGGTTTTGGTCAAGGAAAGTGACCAAGGACCTAAAGCTCCTCGATCACTTGGGGGGCATATAAGGTACAAGTAAGCAAAGCATATCATCAAAAGGTATGTAAACACATGAGCAAAATAAGTGAAAGCATGCTAGGGTACTTAGAGTATTTTTCAAAATTTTGTATTTTGTTAAATCAAACCAAAGTGCTATGCTAAGTTCGGTCATGCGAACATATCTTATAATAAAATAAAAATGTATTATAATATCACAAACGAATTACTTTACATCGCGAGCAGTGTTGCTTGGATGTAATTGTTTGATTAAAAGGAAAATAGCTGCCCGCGCAGCAATAAAAAATTAATGTCTTTACATCACGACCAGTAGGTCGTGTAATTAAAACATTAAAAGAGAAAAAGGAAAAAGACTAAGGGGCTGGAGGGTCTTGAGGAGTGTCCTGGTCAACAGCTGTGCCAGCTTCATTGTCTGCACCATCTATTTCTGTTGCCAAAGAGATCTCTGGGGAAGCAGGTACTTTAGCCCTTTCTTCTTCCTCCAGGCGAATGGCACACTGAGACATTAGAGTCTGCCTCAGGCGTTCTGACAAATAGTTGAAGTTAGCCTCTAGGCTTTGCTTCCAGAACTCATAGAAGCAAAGATGAGTGGCTTCCTTGTACTTCTCCAAGTTCTTGGCTTCAAGTTCCTCAAGCTCCTTCATGCGCTTTTCCATCTCCTCCGTTGCCTGCCTACTCGCTATCAAATCAAGCTCGAGTTGTACAGGTTGTTGGTAGTTGAGTTTGGCGCTTTTCCTGAATTTTTCCTTGTCTTCGTTGGATTTCTTCAGACCATCCCGAACCTCCAGCAGCTCCTCGGTCATAGTGGCTTTTTGCTCGAGCAGTTCCTCTTTTTGCTTAGACAGCTCCGTACTCTTCTTAAGCAACTTGCCATTCTGTTTAGTTAACTCATTGTTCTTCTCAAGCAACTCAACATTTTTCTCTTTGAGCGCTTTCTTAGCCTCAGCAAGCCTGGTGTCGAAATTTTTGGCCCAGGACACCATCGCCCCCGCACGGCGCCAGCCAGCGGTCATGGTCAGTAATCCCTGTAATCAGATAAAAAAGGGTAAGGCGATGGCAGAGAATCAAAAATAAATTATTCAGCATCAGGAGGTAACTTACGCTAACTATCTCGTTCAGCCCTCGGTTGAGTATTTGGTTAGGCTCCATGGAAATGGTTTCGGTAATAGCCTCTTGACTGCATTTATATTTGGAGAGCTTGTATATCCTCTCCCTGGTTGAGCTGACCACAATGCTGGACAGGGAGCCTTCGGGCTGAGTACGCTGTGTTTGGATGGTAGGGACCTGAGGAGTAGGCTGCTGGTCGATGGGTGTTGAAGGAGTGGAATGTTGGTCGACCAGAGGAGTTGAGGCCGGTTGTTCAAGTGGCGATGGAGGTGGTGTGTTCTCCTTCGAAGGGACAGTGGCTGGAGGGTCCTCGGTTCGGGCCTTCTTTGAGGCGATTTTACTGCTCTCCCCTCGAGACCTTTTGTTGTCCTTCTTCTTGCCATAAGATGCAGTGGAAGCCTTGTAATGCTCTAACACGTCTTCAGATGATATATCTGCACAAAGGGAAACAACACGAGCAATGAGACAAGATATTTATACGGGGCTAAAAATGAAAGTGAAGAGATTATAAGTAAAGTACCAGCGCTACAACTACTGGTCGCTACATTACTTACTGAACTACTTACTGCCTGGAAGAAATCCGAACTTAAGATTGGAGTATACTTAAAGTTTCTGTCCCCGTCAAATAAGTGACAGGGAATTGGCAAACTATCTAAGAGCAAAAGATCAGTACCGTTCTCATCTGAAGATTCGTCGATGGGAGCGGGGGGTTCAGTGGCCTTCTTTTTTCCTTTTCCCTTTGGGGCAGGGGGAGCAGTAGCCGGCAGAGTGCTGGAAGGTTCCTTGATTGTTACTCCATTGGCCCTCCTCGGAAGAGGTTGTTCCATGTCTGGGTATTGCTCAGGAACCTCTCCGCCAATAGCATTCCCCGCCGTTGACTCCTTCACATCCTGATGAGGGGCCAAAAGGCTGACCAGCCTAAGGTTAGCCTCTGTGACCAGATGCTTGACGCTTTTCTCCACATCAGTCATACTGGCCAAGAGGGCTGATCTTAACTCCATGTCTGGAGTGGAGTCTGGTCGCAACCATGGGCCTGAAAGGCACTAAAAATCTAAGAAAATTTAGAGAAAAAATTAAAGAAAGATTAATGATCAGTGGTACAAAGACATTACTTCCTTGAGTGAAGGCCAGGTTGTTCGCAACCATGTCAGTCATGAGGAAATACTCCTGGTAGTACCTCCCCACGTTTGATATGTGGGTGGTGTCGATCAGGAAGGTGCGCCCTGTTTCCTGATGACAAAAATGAAAGAACCCCGTACCTTCTTGGTTGGGGTTAGGCTTGGGGTCGAACAAGTAATTAACCTCATGGGGTGTTGGCACAGGCCATTTTTTGTGGCTATAAAGGATATAGAGTACTGCAAGCATTCTATAGCCATTGGGAGTTATTTGGAAAGGGACGACCCCGAAGTAGTTGGCCACCCCTTGGAAGAATGGATGAAGAGGCAAGGTAGCCCCTGCCTCAATATGGTATCTCGACCAGGTGCTGAAAGCACCTTCGGACAAATTCGCCTGTTGGTCTTGATTGGATCAAACTAATGTCACCCCCGGGAGTCCATATTTTCTAATGTAGTTGGCGATCATCCTAATCGTCACCCAGCTTTCAGGTACAACATACCATTCAACATCTGGTTAAACGGCATTTCGGGGTTAGGCATGAGTTTGGATATTGGGGTCAGGAATATTTTCTGCTCAACCACTAGTCGAGGGAATTTCAGCCTAAGGAGCAGGCTGATTTGAAGGATTGGGAGTTTTCTTTTTCTGGGCTGTAGGTTTTTCTCGAGCCATATTTTGGATAAGGTTAGATGGAGTGTTTGAAGTGGCACGAGAAAAGGGAATGTTAGGTATTAGCGATGACAATTGCTCCTCGTCCTCAAGCAGCTGAGCTAGTAAGTCATCCTCGATGGGTCTTTCTCCTCCCCATGGATCTTGCATGAAAGCTGTGAACAGAGAAAGGGGGAGATAAGACGTAAAGCTTAGAAGCTTATGTTAAAAGTTGGAATAACATTGCTCGCGTATACATCTAGCAGCATTCTAACAAAAACACTAAGTTCTATACGAGCAGTTGAAAACAGATTGAAAAGCGGAAGTAACAAATTTTTAAGGAAAAAGCTTTTTCGATTCCGAAGGGGCTGGAAAAACCCAATTTTTCACCTAGCTTAAAAATCGAATTTTTACTTCGATTTTACGCCCTAAATCTACAATCTTGAGTACCAAACTAGCTCCTAACTCCTACAGAATAATATTTCACTACCCTATCAATCATTTGTCAACATGCAAATAATCCCCATACATTTTCAGCCAAGAACACGAAAGGGTTCAGAGATGAAAGCAAGCATAAGACAGTTTCGTATGGTAACTCAAAAGACAAGAAAGTTCATGAAACTTACTCAGATAAAGATTGAAGTGCGAAGGTGAAAGCTTCTGAACGTCCGAGCATAGATGCTTGAAAATTTTTGGGCTCTGAAGCATGAGTTCTTCAGGAAGGCAAAAGTATGTAAAAAGTGAAAAGTAATCCTGAAGGGTTATACTAGCCGAGGAGCGGTTACCAAGGTAATCATAAAGGGTAATTTTTCAAGGAATGGGGAAGCAAGATAACCATCGGACACATTCTTGGGAAACCGAAAAGACCTGATTAGACATGGTTGGTCACCTTTTTCGAGAGAGCATGGGCGGTTCTGACAGATTTCGTGGGGTATTCGAAGAGTCAGTTTCCTAAGTTTATTTATTGTTGGTCGCAATAAATAAACTTGGGGGGAAAATGTTTACCCAAAAAAGGCTATTGATGACGTGGCAAATATTTCTCACATGTGGATTGACACGTGGTGTAATTAAAGGGAAAAGGTGCTATTCGACTATCGACCAGAAGCACACATCATTGTCAGTGTTAATTTTTTATACGACCAGGCTGATCGTGAAATCTGATTTATTTCCTTCTTAAGTTGTAATCTAATATTAACTGCATTTGAATATTTCTTCATGATTATCCTTGATACGCAATTATTAAGGAAAGATAGGACACGTTAGCATGTGTAACCCTCCTTGAGCCTATAAATATGCATGAAATAACTCACGGAAGGGACTTTTTTTTTTTGGAAATTAATTAGCCTTTTTGGCTTAATATTGAGAGAGAAAGAGCTATAGTGATTGTTCATCATACTATTGTAATCCTTCCAAGGTTGGTGAAACTCAAGGAACCCTAGTTCTTTGATCACGACTTTGAAGTTCAATAATAACAATACACTAAGTGGACGTAGGTTGTTACCAATCATTGGGCCCGAACCACTATAATTCCTTGGTGTTTTTTCCATTTCCATTAGATTATCTTTTCAAGTGTCGTTCCATATTTTGTCGTATATTTGACTCCGTGTCTTTGGCCAATTCGAGGGTCAACACTAATTATTACTCAAAATAAGAAAAAAATAGAAATTAACTAGGGGGTTTTGTTTTAAAGATTAATAACATAAAATAAAATAATGATCAAAAGAGTAAAGAATAAAGAGTAATGATTAAGTAACTAAGGAAACTGAGATTTTATAGAAATATTGAAGAGTTACTCTCCACCTTCGACAATCAATCTATCAACAAAGATAAGTAATATTCCCTTATTCCCAATTAAACTATTAATCGCGCAGATAACACTTAAGTAGTCAATTATCCTAGTTTCCCTATTATAATTAATTAAAGCTAAGCGCTCTTAACTAGTCTTTTTTACCAAGCAATAAACCCATTAAGCATGCGATCTATATAACCAATGAAAAGTATTACACTCTATGACAACAAGTTAATCTAGGCAACAAATTCATTAAGCATGCAAGTCATTTAACCTAGGTTCCATTTTTCATCGTAATCAAGATACCCGTCACAATACCCTAATTGCAATTTATCACTCTATTTAGAATCCTAAACTATTAGGTGAATAACAATCCTAAGATGATAGTATAATAATGCAAAACCTTAATCAGTGGCCGTCTAAACAAGATGTTACAAGAACCATGACATTCAATTAGAAAAATAGAAGCAATTTAATATAAGGGAATAGAAAGAATAAGATTAATCAATGCATTCAAGATCTCATGTCTAGGGTTTTGAAATAACCCTCAACTACAAAGAAAACTACTCCATAATCACATTCATATTCACAAACATAAATATTCAATGACAATAAAGAACTTTTGAGGAGAAAGAAAAAATAGATTGAAGAATATAGATGATGATGTCTTTTCTTCTCTTCTGCTGCTCTAGCCTCTAAAATTCGCAATCCAAAGTTGTATTAGTAGTTAACCCTAATACAATTTATAGCCCCTTAAAAATTACATTTAAAAATCAAATTTTAAGAAAACTTCTATCGTAGGCCTCGGCTAGGGATTCTTGGTGGTTGCTGCCACAAGACCAATCTGGGCAAAAATACGCACAGTGGCCGCAGCCAGGAGTTTATGGTGGCCACAGCCACTAGTCTCTTACTCCTAGGTCACGCCCTGGATTAAGGTTGGCCGTGGCCATGGGCATTTTCAGCACGCGACCTTTTCTTCGAAATCTTCAACTTTAATCTTGAACCTTAAGTTTAGGAACTTCTAAAGCACTTCAAATTTGTCCCAAACTTCATTTTCTCGAGTCCTATCATCTCCCGTCAATTCCTAACCACAAATATACTTCAAATTCAACAATAATACCTTGCAAAATATTTTATGGCTTAAAAATCAAAGACTCGCAAAACAAAGCTAAGAACACCTAAAAACACTAAAAATTAAAATGATCTAAATACAAAAGGATAAAAAATATAATTCCCCCACACTTAGACTTTGTTTGTCCTTTAGCAAAACAACTAATAAAAACTAAAAATAAAACAAATAAAACATGAGCAATGGTTTTATCGAAAGTGTTAGTTTTCTCAAAAATTGATCAAACATATATGTCATAAGAAAAATATGAATTTCATATTCCTCAGAATTTCAACTCAATGCCCAATCATCACTTAAACTCGATCTATTTATGATTATGCACAATTAAACCTACCATAGCACAAGCATTCGAATCAATTTATATATGCCAAAATATGTTTTAAAATCTCTTGTATAATAAATATTTTCATGAAAAGCATCCACTCCGTAGACATTAACCAATTATTCTCCACTAATGCAAACATACAAAATCAAGAATTAAAAGGTCTTTAAAAGCTTGTAATGTAAGGCTAAGGTTGAAGGTAGATGAAAAAGAAATATTTAATTTTAAATCACACCATAGTCTATATTTTTCTCTATTCTTTATATCTTTCCATAAATTTTCCGTACAATTAAAGAAAATTCATAATGTTTCCCTTTTCTCTTTCACATTGATCATACTATTCAACCCCCCCCCCCCCCCCCCCTACACACACACACTTATATTTTTGTAAGCTTCTTCTTCTTTTTTTAATGCAAAATTCTTCTTCTTTGTTTTTCAACTTCATTGGGAGAAATAGTATATCTTATATATTCACATTACAAACCAATACATATCGTCCCCTTCTTATAATCCATAACCAAACCCACAAAATCAAATATTCATATAAAATGATGGTGTATTCATATAAAATGATGGTGTAATGGGTAACAAAAAGGATAAAAAAATTCAGCTGCAAAAGGTTAAATGACAACCACACAAAAGTTAAGCACCCAATTCATGCAGAATTAATGAAGTTCCTAGACAAATTCTTATCTCAATGAGAAGTTTTACCATTGACAGACAACTTTCAACACAACCATGCGTATGACAACCTAAAACAAACTAAAAATAAAAAAAATGACATAAAAACAACGCAAAATAATAAAAACAAGGCAGTTTTCCCCTTCCCCCACACATAAATAGTACATTTTCATCAATGGAAAGTAAATGAAAAATTAAAGAAAAAGAAAAACTCCCTCAGCCAAAGTAATTGCTCACTCATTAGGCATATCTACCTAATCATCTTCATCTTCCTCCTCGTTCTCGTCATCTTGCATCATGGGAATATGTGGTGGATACGGATGAAACCACTGTGCTGCAGGTGGATAGTTTTCCATCTCCATACCTAGGTGCATGGCATTCATCCCGGTAGCTAGCCCATTCAATCATCTATTGAATGGTGAGCATGGAACTCTTGAGAGGTATTGTACACAAATTCCTCCAAAAGTGGCATACGATCCGCCAATGTCATATTTTTTGTTGATGGCGGTGGCCTAGCCTGAGTTTGAGAGGATGGGCTCGCCCTAGAAGTATCAATGAACTTAAAGCGAGTAATGGATGATTTATTCAACACATGCATATGCTGAAGCAAAGGCTTAGAAGGATACCATGTCACACTAGCTTGAGCACACATAGCAATAATGAGATGGGGATGATAGAACCCCTTAGATACATATATGAAGTTGTTCTGAATGGATGACTTGATTATGTATCCCACATGAATTATTTTACCCTTCAAGATGGCATATAGAAGTATGACAGTATCCGTATTAACATCACTGACATGTTTAGTTAGAAAGAGCTTCGCATTGTGAAACTTATGCCATGCTTTTTCAATAACTCCCATTTCTTCGCGCTTGAACTTAATAGGATGGCTTGTTTCAGTTGTGATCCATTGAGTGTTCGGTTTGCACAGAAATTGGATGATCTCATAAAAGTTGGGATTATCCACTATTTGGCTATACTCATCTTTTTCTATGCTAGGAAGCCTATAAAACCTATTTATTGCCGCACTTGAAAAGTTCACATCGACCCCTCTCACTATAGCCATAGACGTGACTTGAGAAATTCCATTGGCATAAAACTCTCTTACTATAGGGATCACTACAGCATCGGGTTAAGAACAAAATTTCTTCCAATTTCTTTTTTCAATCTTCTCCACAATGGATGAGTACCCATTATGAACTTCCATATCAAACCCCCTCTCTTAAATCATTGTTTTCTACTTTACTATTGCATATTGATAGCGTTTAAATGCCTCCTCGAAAATAAATTTGCTGGCATCAAATTGTACCCCAGGTGAGGAAGCACCTTTAGTATTCTTTCTAACTCTCTTTGGTGTCATACTTTACTGCAAAACTCAATAGAAAGCTTCCTTTAAACACAATCAAGCACTAAGAGAGAAATTCAAGATTTCCAAAAATACCTACCCAAACTCTTCTCACAACACCAACTAAATATCAACTATGTAATTAAATACTTCCTCTTAAAAATATCCAACAAATTCCCCCAAAAAGCTCAATCACACTTCTCTTAGAACTTTTATTGAACACTTGGTGGGCATAAGCTGTACCAAGAGTTGAAAATGTTGTTATAGTAATCTAATCTCCCCAAAATTTATATTATCACCAATTCAACAACATACACACTCAATCCAAGCCAATGATCACAATATATAAGCCCTTCTTCCACCAAAAATCATGAAATCCAAAATGCCTCAATTCTTTCTCTTGAATCTTCAAAAACCCATGAATCAAACAATGTAGAAAAATACCTTGTTGTTGACAATAGAGACTCTTGGAAGCTTGAATGTACTCTTGAATTGCCTTGAATCGATTGAGATAGGCTCAATCTTCAAATTTTCAAAATTGTGAGGGTTAAGTTTTGAGATGGGAAATGGAAGATTAATGGTGTAAATGGTAAAATTTGGTGAAAATGGAAAAAAAAAATGAAGATTGATGGTGGATTTATGGTGATTTGGTGAAGGAAATTAAGTAAGATATGATGGAAATGAGTGGTATATGGTGAAATGAGAGAGGTGTTAGGATTAATGCCCTAAAAGCATGTAAAGACATTTTATTGAATTAAATAAAAAGAACAATTTTATTATATTTGAATATTACAATTATTGATTGAATTAATTATATGATAATATCAAGAAAATTATTTATTCATTCATGATAATATGATCTTGTATTAGTACGAGAGAATTAAGACCATATATAATAAATAAAATAGTCAATAACATATTAAAGTAAAGAATCTTTAATGAATGGTTACTAGTGTGGTTTACTAGGCATACAGAATGCAAGTAATCTAGATTCAGATTACTGATGTGGATAGACATCTTAGTAAATGTGTTGTTTATAATGGAGATTATATATGACAGGGTCGATAAGAATTAATTATCTTTATAAACTTGTCGTTTGACATAAAAATTTGATTCTTATCATAATACATGATCATTTGTAGATCAGTCTAAATCCTGAGTATTCAAGAACTCTTGTTTATGTTTATTGGATCTTTTGATTCTCTTGTTAAGGTTTCTTAGTATAATGAGGCTAATAAATTTTGTTTTGGAGATTCAATATCATGAATGGACGGAAACATGAGTTACAATAATGGAATCCATACTTTCCTAACGGATCGAATATTGGTTTCCTTAAGTGTTAATTCTGGAACTGATAGTTATTAAGCTCAAATCTATAATTTGATTATAGATTAATTACTCGCTAGTGAAATAATGGTACTTAAGGATCAAGAGGTAATTAGAAGGGTAAAACGGTAATCTCGACCAGCTCTAATTAATGAACTGATAAATGGAGGACAAAACTACATTTATTGACTATATCAATGGACTACAAGAGAAAACTCTTTAAATATAATTCTATAAATACTTAGAGTTCAATTCCATATTTATAGTGGAGTAATCAGGGAATTAATAAATAAGATTATTGGATTAAAGAGTTTAATTAATAATCTAGTTTATTGGAGCTTCGTTTTATAGGTTCATGATCCCAGATCACCTCTGTCCTACACTGTCAAGAGTAAGGATGTCAAAAGAAAGATTTGTAGAGAGAATGAATTAATTACAAAGGAATTAATTTTTCAAGGCAATGAAATAATTATGTGATAGTTATGGGCAATTGATTAATTATGAATTAATTAATTATTTAACTATATAGTTTTTATATTGAAAAACTATAGGTTAAAATAAATATTAATCTTGTTTGGATTAATATATAAAGAGAGATTAATAATTATCTTATTTAGAATACGATATTTATTTATTTAAAACTGATATTTTTAAGATAAAATAAATTTTGAATTAACTGATATTTATTTTGCAATAAATATATTTTCTTAAATATTATTTAAATAAAAAAATGAGAAAATTAGGGATAACCCTAATGGTGTGGTCGACACACTCACTATACGATGAGTGTTGTAATGCCCCGAATTCTCCGATATGTTTAACGGCGTGAATAGTAGGCCGGGAGGGCCATACTTGATTAATTATGTTATTAATTGATAAAATGCATGTATATGTTGATTATATTAAGATATGATGTGAAATGAGTGCATGTGAGTCCATGTTTTTAACTACAGCGGTGTGATGGTAATTTGGCCCGTTGAGGGTAAATTGATTACTTGTTCGCATGTTGGTGATATAATTTGAGACCACATTATGATGTAGGTTTGTTCGAGCTATTCGACATGAGACGATCTTTAAGTATTAAAGTAGCGGTTTAGTCATAACGGGATTAAGATCGAGGCTCGGGGTGAGTCTCGGGATGTTTTAATGATTAGAACGTCGCCAGGAGTCAAAGGGTAACGGGAATTGGAGAGCGTTAATTAAGATTAACGAAATAGGTGAAGGATGACGAATTTACCCTTGGGGATACATTAGAAGCTTTTGATGACCTAGGGGTATTAAGGTCTTTTTGCTTGGGTTATATATGTTTCAAGTGGCTGTAGAAAGTTGTAGAACAAAAACAGAGCAGCTTCATCACCTTCCCGTACATCCATTTCCTCTCTATCTTTCTTTGAGGCTTTTGGTCCCAAGTTGAGGTAGCAATCTAGGAATCAAAGCTTGGAGGTTGTGGACTTAGTTCATCATCCTAAGAGGGTTCAAAACCAGTTGGAGGTAAGGAATTGTCCATGAATTTCAGGTGTACTCTGTTTTTCCTTTTTGTTTTCAGCTCTAGAATTTGATTTGGAAAGTTGGAATCAAGGGGAGTTTTTGGTGTGTGTGTGATTGGGTTTTGGTGAGGAGGTGATGTAGGTGAGGTTTAGGGGTAGAATTAGATGTTTTGGTGAGGTTTGGGATGTGTTTGGAAGGTTGGTTTCAAGAGGAATCGCAGGAGTGGAGTTTCAGTGCAGCTGCTGGTCTGATGCTGGCGCCCCAGCGCCAGCCCTAGCGCCCCAGCGCCACTTAGGGCAGAGAGCAGCCCTCTCTGTTTCTGGGACAGCGCCCCAGCGCTGGTGGGTGGCACCTAGGCGCTAGGGCAGTTTCAGGAAGTGTTAATTTTAAGGTTCGGGATGGTTTTTAAGGCTCGGGGGTTGGTTTCTTTGCTCCTTTTGAGTAGTTTGAGAGTCCCGAGAGTGGGGGTTTGGTCCCGGGAGTGTGGTTTAGTTTGGAAACCATTCATTGATTTGTTTTATTAATGGTTTCTAATTGGCTATGGTTAGGTAACCGCTAAGGAGTTTAAAGGTTGATCATTCTCAGGGTCGTTCTTTAATTCATTCTAGCTCGAACCGGAGGTAAGAAAACTGCACCCCAGATATGACATGCATGGACATTCATGAAGCATGTTGATTGTGAGAATATGTACATGGACTGAATATGGAATTCTTAGCATATGTTGCTCAATTATGCATGGTACTGACTTATTAGTCAGGTTTGGCAAGGGTGCTAGTATCAACTATGAAGTTGTGACTTATTAGTCAGGTTCGGCGGTGGTACTGGGCACTGATCATGTTGAGCTGACTTATTAGTCAGGACGGCCTTAGCGTGTGTCACGCAAGCCAGCAAGATTTGATCAAATCAATTATCAGCATTGAATGGCTCAAAGAGCATTAATGCCAGACCGACCCTGAGGGAAGATGAATGAATTAAGCGCTTGGAGGCTGGTGGCTTACTCAGCAGCCACTCTCCCATTTGAATCAGTGACTTGCTTGTTAGTCACTCAGTGTGGTTTATCAGGTCCTCATGTGGTGTTTGCTCATTTGCTATAAAGCTTTATGCTCAGTGTGATTATAATGATAATCATTTGATAATGTTTATATAAAGTGTTATGTTTTCTTGCTGGGCCTTGGCTCATGGGTGCTATGTGGTGCAGGTAAAGGGAAAGAGAAGCTCACCTAGCCTTGAGTGGAGAGCTGATGTGGTGGTGTGTACATATGCAGTCGCTTGACCACCACGGTCAAGGTGTTCTCAGAGGAACTAGGGGGTTTGCCCTATTTTTGCCGCTTAGGTCGGCGGGATTGTAACTTTTCAACAGTAGTGACCATTTTGTACTGAGAACAGCTTGTAAACGTTTTATTTAGCTCTGCAGAGCAGTTTGTAATAAAATCTCCACTTCCTTTTTATTGGTTTTATACCTTAACCTGTTAATTACACTTAGAGCACGTTTTTTACCAAAGGACTCAGGTAATGAGTCAAATTTCTGGTCCACCGTTCATCGTAACTGTTCTAGGGTAGCCAGGGCATTACAACTAGGTATTAGAGCCATGCCAAGGTTAAGGTTCCTGTAGACTGGCTGGGCATGTACACACATCACTGAAGTCAAGCTCGACTCTGGGTTTGGTGACTCCTTATGTAGTTATGTGCATAATTGCCTAAATGTGGTGCAAATGTTTTACCTCTATGCATGAGTCACTGTGTTGGCCTTGTGCCCCTAAAATATTATGAACTGTTATGTGATACATGCTGAGTGTTGGGTGCCATAAACATATATCTGCTTGTGCATATTAAATGACTGTGGAACATGATAACTGTCTGCTTGTTCTTGGACCGTGAGGCGGCAAGCGTTTTAGTTATTACTACTTGACTGGCCATATTGGTTATTGTTTCAGTAAGGTATCAGTGACAGAATGAACCCAGAGCAGACAGACACTACAGCTGGCCAGAGTGGTCAGGGTCAGAATAATGACAACAGCCAGGGTCAAGAGAATGACCATTCCCAGATTCCACAGCCAGCACCTGCAAACTGGCAGCAGTTGTTTAATGATTTGCAGGCTATAGTGTTGAAACAAGGGGATGAACTTTGTCTCCTGAGGCAGCAGCAAGTGCCTGCAGTGGTTAATGTGTCAGAGGCACTTTCTGTGTCAGTGCCAGTTATTGGGCAGCTATCTGGGGTTGAGAATAGATTGGAACCTCTTTATGAGCGGTTCAGGAAACAGCAACCTCCAGTTTTTGAAGGCAGCGCTGATCCTATTGAAGCTGAACAATGGATGAGCATGCTTAACACTATTCTTGACTTTATGAAGGTAGTTGGTAGTGAGAGGGTAGCCTGTGCTGCCTATATGTTTCGGGAAGATGCCCGGATTTGGTGGGAAGTGGTTAGCCAGACCAAGGATTGTAATCTCCTGAGCTGGGAGGAGTTTCAGACTTTGTTTAATGAGAAGTACTATAATGATGCTATAAGAGCGGCGAAGGCCGATGAGTTTATGAGGCTACTTCAGGGAAGCTTATCAGTTACTGAATATGCCTTAAGGTTTGACCGTTTGGCAAAGTTTGCCAAAGAGCTGGTGCCCACTGATGGGACCAGGAGAGAGAGATTCCTCCAGGGGCTACAGCCCAGGTTAGCCCGTGACGTTCGCATCACCACTGTGGCAGGAGTCACTACTTATGCCCAGGTGGTGGAAAAGGCACTCACAGCTGAGAGTGCAGAGATTAAGATCTGGCGTGACAATGCAGCCAGAAGGGATTTCAGGAGGCCAGGTCCTCCATTTGTTGGTTCTGGTAAGCGTGTTGGCCCCAGTGATCAGAAGAGGAAGGTTCCTGATACCTTCCCAGTTCCAGGTCCTGACAGGAGACCTCGTGGTATTACAATAGGTCGTCTTGGGGGCAGTGAAGCCCGGAAGACTCATCCTGAATGCCCTAGGTGCAAGAGGCGCCATCTGGGAGAGTGTAAGGCAAAGGCCTGCTTTTTGTGTGGAGTAGTGGGTCACTTTAAGAAAGATTGCCCTCGAGTAGGGAAAGAAGAAGCCAGAAAGGTGGACAGCTCGGCCCCAGCTCGAGTGTTCACGTTGACTCAAGCAGAAGCTGAGGCTTCCCCCTCACTTGTTACAGGTCAGCTTCTTAGTGCAGGAACCCCTTATCATGTGTTAATTGATTCTGGTGCTACACATTCCTTTGTTGCTAGTAGCATTATTGATAGGTTATGTAGACCTTGTGATTTTTATGCTGTGGGGTTTGGTACTTTGTTACCCACTGGAGAGATAGTGGTGTCCAGAAGATGGGTCAGATCTTTGCCAGTGACAGTAGAAGGCAGAGAGTTGTCAGTGGACTTGATAGAGTTAGTTATGGCTGACTTCGATATGATACTGGGTATGGATTGGTTGGCAAAGTATGGGGCAACTATTGACTGCAGAAGGAAGATGGTCACCTTTCAGCCTGAGGGTGAGGATCCTTTTGTGTTTGTTGGTACTGTGCATGGACCTCGAGTTCCTATGATTTCTGTGTTGAGGGCCAGGGATCTACTGCAGAGAGGATGCATTGGATTCTTAGCCAGTGTAGTTGACACCACTCAGGTCATGCCAGTGAGACCAGAGGATACCAGGCTTGTATGTGAGTTTCTAGATGTGTTTCCAGACGATTTGCCAGGATTGCCACCACACAGGGAGATTGAGTTCGTTATAGAACTGGCACCAGGGACGGAGCCAGTGTCTAGAGCACCGTACAGAATGGCCCCAGCTGAGTTGAAAGAATTGAAAGTGCAGTTGCAAGAGCTGCTAGATTTGGGTTTCATTAGACCTAGCTTCTCACCCTGGGGTGCGCCGGTTCTGTTTGTAAAGAAGAAAGATGGTTCTCTGAGGATGTGTATAGATTACAGGGAACTAAATAAGTTGACAATTAAGAATTGATATCCTTTGCCAAGAATAGATGATCTGTTCGATCAGCTGCAAGGTATGAAGGTATTCTCTAAGATCGACCTTCGTTCTGGTTATCATCAGTTGATGGTCAAGGAGGGAGATATACCGAAGACTGCTTTTCGTACCAGGTATGGGCATTATGAGTTTCTAGTTATGTCATTTGGATTGACTAATGCCCCTGCTGCTTTCATGGATATGATGAACAGAGTGTTCAAGGATTACTTAGACCAGTTCGTGATCGTCTTCATCGATGATATCCTGGTGTATTCTCAGACTGAGTTAGAGCATGAGCAACATCTGAGGTTAGTTCTACAGAGACTGAGAGAGCACAGATTGTTTGCGAAGTTCAAGAAGTGTGAATTCTGGTTGTCTCAGGTATCCTTTCTTGGGCATATTGTCAGTAAGGAAGGGATTAGGGTTGATCCAGCAAAGATCGAAGCGGTCAGAGATTGGCCATGGCCAAAGAATGCTTCTGAGGTTAGAAGTTTCCTTGGATTGGCAGGTTATTACAGGCGGTTCGTGGAAGGGTTCTCGAAGATTGCTAGTGCTATGACTGAACTAACACGCAAGAGTCAGAAGTTTGTGTGGTCAGATAAGTGTGAGAACTGTTTCCAGGAACTGAAGCAGAGACTGATTACAGCTCCGATTCTGAGTCTTCTGACAGATCAGGAGAAGTTTGTGATTTACTGTGATGCTTCTCATCAGGGTTTGGGCTGTGTTTTGATGCAATCAGAGAGAGTTATTGCCTATGCTTCTCGTCAGCTGAAGGAGTATGAAAAGTGATATCCTACTCATGATCTGGAGTTGGCAGTGGTGGTTTTTGCTTTAAAGATATGGAGGCATTATCTCTATGGAGAGAAATGTGAGATCTATACAGATCACAAGAGCCTGAAATACTTCTTCACCCAGAAAGACTTGAATATGAGGCAAAGGCGTTGGCTGGAGTTGGTGAAGGATTATGATTGTGAGATTTTGTATCACCCAGGGAAAGCCAACATGGTACCTGATGCCTTGAGTCGGAAGGGTCCGGGGCAGATTCATGGTATGAGGCTGTTAGCCAAAGAGTTAGCAGATGATATGACCAGAGCTGGTATAGAGTTGCTGGTAGGCCAGCTGGCTAACATTACGCTACAGTCTACACTGTTAGAGAGGATCAAAGAAGGTCAGTTGAGTGATCCACAGCTGATCAAGATTAGAGAGGATGTTCTGGCTGGAGCATCCAGGGATTATACAGTGTCTGAGGTAGGCTTGTTTAGATACAAGGGGCGGATATGTGTTCCGTTAGACACTGCGTTGAGGCGAGAGATTCTGGATGAATCTCATACTACACCTTATTCTTTGCATCTAGGCACCACGAAGATGTATCATGATGTGAGATCGTTATATTGGTGGCCGGGGATGAAGAGAGATGTAGTAGAGTATGTGGCTAAGTGCTTGACATGTCAACAAGTCAAGGCTGAGCATCAGAGGCCGGCTGGGTCACTGCAGCCTCTGGATATTCCTGAGTGGAAGTGGGAAGATGTCACGATGGATTTTGTGGTGGGCTTGCCCAGGACTGCTGGTCAGCATGATTCCGTTTGGGTGGTAGTGGATCGCTACACCAAGTCAGCTCACTTTCTGCCAGTGAGGACTACATATACAGTTGATCAGTATGCAGATCTCTATGTGAGAGAGATCGTGCGGCTCCATGGTGCACCTAGGTCGATCGTGTCAGATTGGGACCCCACTTTTACTTCCAAGTTTTGGGGGAGTTTGCAGAAAGCCATGGGGACAAAGTTGAAGTTCAGTACAGCTTATCATCCTCAGACAGATGGGCAATCTGAGAGGACGATCCAGATTTTGGAGGACATGCTGAGAGCATGTGTGCTAGATTTCGGTGGGTCTTGGAGTAAGTATCTGCCTTTGATAGAATTCTCCTACAATAACAGTTACCAGTCTACCATTGGAGTAGCACCTTATGAGATGCTATATGGTAGGAAGTGCAGATCTCCCATCCATTGGGATGAGACAGGAGAAAGGAGATACTTAGGTCTTGATGCAGTTCAGAGGACCAGTGAGGCTATAGAGAATATTAGAGCTAGAATGCTTGCTTCTCAGAGTAGACAGAAGAGCTACACTGATCCCAAGCGCAGAAACGTGGAGTTCCAGGTAGGAGACTATGTTTTCCTCAAAGTCTCACCATGGAAAGGGGTGAGAAGGTTTGGGAAGAAAGGCAAGCTGAGTCCTAGATTTGTAGGTCCATTTGAGATCCTGGAGAGGATTGGTCAGGTGGCTTACAGATTGGCTTTGCCTCCGGCGTTGTCTGCCGTGCATAATATGTTTCATGTATCAGCTCTTCGGAGGTATGTATCTGATGTGGGCCATATTCTGAGTTATGAAGATCTGGAGCTTGAGCCAGATCTCTCCTTTGAGGAGCAGCCAGTTCAGATACTTGATAGAAAGGACAAGGTCCTCAGAAATAAGACAATACCTTTGGTTAAGGTATTGTGGAGGAACAGCAAGGTCGAGGAGGCGACCTGGGAGCTGGAGTCAGATATGCAGAGTCAGTATCCCGAGCTGTTCAGGTAAATTTCGGGGACGAAATTTCAGTAAGGAGGGGATAGTTGTAATGCCCCGAATTCTCCGATATGTTTAACGGCATGAATAGTAGGCTGAGAGGGCCATACTTGATTAATTATGTTATTAATTGATAAAATGCATGTATATGTTGATTATATTAAGATATGATGTGAAATGCGTACATGTGAGTCCATGTTTTTAACTACAGGGGTGTGATGGTAATTTGGCCCGTTGAGGGTAAATTGATTACTTGTTCGCATGTTGGTGATATAATTTGAGACCACATTATGATGTGGGTTTGTTCGAGCTATTCGGCATGAGACGATATTTAAGTATTAAAGTAGCGGTTTAGTCATAACGGGATTAAGATCGAGGCTCGGGGTGAGTCTCGGGATGTTTTAATGATTAGAACGTCGCCAGGAGTCAAAGGGTAACGGGAATTGGAGAGCGTTAATTAAGATTAACGAAATAGGTGAAGGATGACAAATTTACCCTTGGGGAGACATTAGAAGCTTTTGATGACCTAGGGGTATTAAGGTCTTTTTGCTTGGGTTATATATGTTTCAAGTGGCTGTAGAAAGTTGTAGAACAAAAATAGAGCAGCTTCATCACCTTCCCGTACATCCATTTCCTCTCTATCTTTCTTTGAGGTTTTTGGTCCCAAGTTGAGGTAGCAAGCTAGGAATCAAAGTTTGGAGGTTGTGGACTTAGTTCATCATCCTAAGAGGGTTCAAAACCAGTTGGAGGTAAGGAATTGTCCTATGAATTTCAGGTGTACTCTGTTTTTCCTTTTTGTTTTCAGCTCTAGAATTTGATGTGGAAAGTTGGAATCAAGGGGAATTTTTGGTGTGTGTGTGATTGGGTTTTGGTGAGGAGGTGATGTAGGTGAGGATTAGGGGTAGAATTAGATGTTTTGGTGAGGTTTGGGATGTGTTTGGAAGGTTGGTTTCAAGAGGAATCGCAGGAGTGGAGTTTCAGTGCAGCTGCTGATTTGAAGCTGGCGCCCCAGCGCCAACCCTAGCGCCCCAGCGCCACTCAGGGCAGAGAGCAGCCCTCTCTGTTTCTGGGACAGCGCCCCAGCGCTGGTGGGTGGCGCCTAGGCGCTTGGGCAGTTTCAGGAAGTGTTGATTTTAAGGTTCGGGATGGTTTTTAACGCTCGGGGTTGGTTTCTTTGCTCCTTTTGAGTAGTTTGAGAGTCCCGAGAGTGGGGGTTTGGTCCCGGGAGTGTGGTTTAGTTTGTAAACCATTTATTGATTTGTTTTATTAATGGTTTCTAATTGGCTATGGTTAGGTAACCGCTAAGGAGTTTAAAGGTTGATCGTTCTCAAGGTCGTTCTTTGATTCATTCTAGCTCGAACCGGAGGTAAGAAAACTGCACCCCAGATATGACATGCGTGGACATTCATGAAGCATGTTGATTGTGAGAATATGGACATGGACTGAATATGGAATGCTTAGCATATGTTGCTCAATTGTGCATGGTACTGACTTATTAGTCAGGTTTGGCAAGGGTGCTAGTATCAACTGTGAAGCTGTGACTTATTAGTCAGGTTCGGCGGTGGTACTGGGCACCGATCATGTTGAGCTGACTTATTAGTCAGGACGGCCTTAGCGTGTGTCACGCAAGCCAGCAAGATTTGATCAAATCAATTATCAGCATTGAATGGCTCAAAGAGCATTAATGCCAGACCGACCCTGGGGGAAGATGAATGAATTAAGCGCTTGGAGGTTGGTGGCTTACTCAGTAGCCACTCTCCCATTTGAATCAGTGACTTGCTTGTCAGTCACTCAGTGTGGTTTATCAGGACCTCATGTGGTGTTTGCTCATTTGCTAGAAAGCTTTATGCTCAGTGTGATTATAATGATAATCATTTGATAATGTTTATATAAAGTGTTATGTTTTCTTGCTGAGCCTTGGCTCATGGGTGCTATGTGGTGCAGGTAAAGGGAAAGAGAAGCTCACCTAGCCTTGAGTGGAGAGCTGATGTGGTGGTGTGTACATATGCAGTCGCTTGACCACCACGGTCAAGGTGTTCTCAGAGGAACTAGGGGGTTTGCCCTATTTTTGCCGCTTAGGTCGGCGGGATTGTAACTTTTCAACAGTAGTGACCATTTTGTACTGAGAACATCTTGTAAACGTTTTATTTAGCTCTGCAGAGCAGTTTGTAATAAAATCTCCACTTCCTTTTTATTGGTTTTATACCTTAACCTGTTAATTACACTTAGAGCACGTTTTTGACCAAAGGACTCAGGTAATGAGTCAAATTTCCGGTCCACCGTTTACCGTAACTGTTCTAGGGTAGCCAGGGCGTTACAAGTGTGGTGCCACACCAGAGATTTTCTGTCCCTGGGATTTGAATTTTGAATTTCAAATAATTTGTTTTATTTAATTATTCTTTTTAAATATGATTTAAATTAAATAATTAATTAAGGTTTTAACTGATCATTTTTATTTTCATAAAATAAAGATTAATTAAATTAGTTAATTATCTTTATAAACCTAAAAATAAGCGATACCTTTAAGGAAGGTTATTGTTTTACATAAACTCTCTCTAAGAAACAGAAGCGATAGATTTCCAGAACATGTAAACTAATCAATTCCTCTTCTCTCTATCAAACCCTCTCCAAATCTCATGTGTTGAGTGCATCTAGAGATTCATAAATCAACATTTGAGTCCTACATGCTCACACACATCCTTGTTTGTTTGAGGAATGGTCTGGAAGATAAAGGTGTGGCTTTCAAAACTTGGATAGGAAGATCCTTTATTTTATACAAAAGGATTCAAGGACACTTGATAGGCTACAAGAGGCAATCTCTAATCTCATTGTATGTGATTTAATATATATATGTGTGATCTTGGTTGGTATTAATAATTATTAAAAAATGTTATTTCCCTGTTGCGTATATTTGATTTGCTCTTTTAATACCAACAATTGGTACCAGAGCAATCTACATATATATATTTATGTTGTGTGGGTTTCTTGCATTTGTTATATGTATGTTGATATGTATATTGAATAGATGGAGATGTTTTTTGAATGTATGGTTGAATGATGGAACGTTAATTATATGGTGATATTGGGTTATGAATTTGAATTTTTAAATCTTGTGTAAGTCATATAGGGCATAGGCTTTTTGTAAATAAAAAAATTGAAATTAATATCTGAAAAATCTGTACACAAGATAAAAGAAGAAAAAGGGACCCAAGCCATGGGGACCCAAGCCATGCACCTTGGAGGCACACTGCCCGAGCTTCGCAGCTACTGCACCTGCGCGCGCACATGTCCAGTCTCCCAACCACGTGCACACGTGCGAACCCCAAGCTCCCCTGATGCATGTGTCGCCCAACCCTGCACACCTGCAGCCCCTCCCTGCGCACTTGTAGCCAGCCCACACCCCTGCGCCATGCAGCTCCCCAGCTACCTACGCGCCCACCTACGTACGCCTGCCACCCATCCGCATGCACCCGAGCCCCTTGGCTCACCTTGTAGTCACCGACCCTAGTGATCTAGGGCACCATTCTTGGTGCTCAAGTTCGATCCTATTTTGGTGCAATTATCTTTTATTTAATTAATTTTTAAATTTTTTGAATTTAAAAGTTTAGTTTTCTTATTTTATTTTTATTAGAAAAATAAAATATCTTTTAGTTGTTTATGATTTTATCTTAAGTTTAAATAATTATTTGAATTTGATTATTTAATTATTTAAATTCAATTAAAAAGATGACAAAAATAGTTATTTAATTAAAATTTAGTTTTAATTAAATAAATTAATTAGTTGGGCATAACAAATTCCTAAAGATTTGCAAGAAAGCCTAAAAGAGAGGAGATGCATTCTTGGAGTCTTGAAAACAAGTGGGAGACTATTTTTGAAATTTTATTTCTATTTTTCTAAGGTTGTAAATTTAGAAATACCCAATAGGACTATGTTCATCATTTATTTTTTATTTATTGTATTTATTTAAATAAATGTTAATTAATGTTTCATTGATAACATGATCATGCATTAGTCAATTACATGCCATTCATGAAACCTCACACAATTTTTATTAATCATGCATATTTTAGAAACATGATTATTTAGGATTGTCCTAATTGTTTATGTAAATTGTTTTGGAGAAACCAATTGCGTGTAAACTACTAAGTATTAAATTAGTTAAAACTTGGTAACTTACACCATAATAAAGGCAATAGTTTTTATAGGCCTTTAACATAACCAATTGTATTTTTAAAAAAAAAAAGTATTTTAGTAAAGTTAGATGAATGTAATAGGTAATTATCTAGATCACATTAATCACAGAGACAAAAATTTTTATAATTAAATGTATTTTGTAATTAATTTGGAATTAATTGATTAATTTAATAAAATACATTATTTCTAAAATAGTAAGTGGGAGAAGGTGAACATTCCAATGTGACATATGGTCTCTATTATTAGTACAACACCGTGAGATATGAATAGGGCCTCCAAGCGGCTTTGTTTCCGTCCCCCTAAGAAAGGTTTCTTGACATATTAATACCAAGGTTGACTTCTTATGAAGATGAGTGATGTATTTTAGGCTTAACCGACCCTAAGGAGGCACCCTCTAAGTTATGTCGTAAATTCTGAAAGAATGGGTTACACTTACAAAGATGCAATTAAGATTTTTCAGTGGATAATTGCATATTGACCAAACAAGCGGTACTTTATTTTTAAAAGAGAAAATAAAGAGTTATTTGAGTTTTAAATTATAAAGATAAGATTGTCTTATAAGCTATCTGAATTTAACTTGACCGACCCTAAGGCTGCACTTTATTTATTGGGTAGTTTTATCGTAGAAAAATAAATGTTTATTTATGTGTTTTAATTGTTGCATTCATGCATCATATTTATTTTCTGAATAATTGATATTTTTCAAGTAGTAATATTGTATTTTATTTCTTTCAGTAATGTTGAACGGTGGCAATCTTATAACTCCATTACTTTCACTTGAAAAACTCAATGGTGATAAATTTATAAGATGGAAATCAAACTTGAATCTTATGTTAATTTGTGAGAATCATAAATTTGTCCCAACTAAGGAATGTCCTGAAGAGCCCGTTGCCAATGCCCCAAAGAATGTTCGGGACAAGTATGATGTCTGGATTCAATCCAACAACAAGGCAAAGTGTTACATGCTGGTGAGCATGAATGGTGATCTTAGAACAAAGCATTTACCCATGGAAACTGCGTTTGAGATAATGGACTCTGTAAAGGTCATGTTTGGACAACAATCTTATCAAAGTAGACATGATGCTACTAGAACCTACAAGACTACTAAGATGAAGAAAGGTGTTTCTGTACATGAACATGTTTTGAGCATGATTAATGTGATGCATGAAGCATAAATACATGGGGCCCTCATTGATGAGCGTACACAAGTAATCATCATACTTGACTCACTCACTCCTGCCTTTTATGCGTTCACCACCAACTATATTATAAATAAGTTGGAATTCAACATGACCCAGCTATTCCCCATTTTCATCTCGAATTTTCATAATTCCAATTAAAAAATTGAAATTCTCATTTTGATTCAAAATCAATAATAAACAATTATATTTGGGGAATAAAATACTTCATTAATGAGGATTAATAATTCCAAAAGTTTGGTATGTTACAGTGGGTCTCGTGGTTCATCCCGAGTCATAAGTGTTGATGTGAAAATTCCAAACCAAGTAAAAACTGCAACTCATGTTCAAAGCTCCTAGATAATCGCGCGACATCATGTTTCGTTCAGGTATTTGTGTCTATGCAAAGTGAGCCTCTAGCGTATTTTAAATATGGGAAACTATCCATTAAAGCATCCCACGCCAAGCTGCAAAGTGTGGCCTCGCGATACCCAAGGCCTCGCCATATGAAGTCGGGTGTAGAAGGCACCCATGACTAAGGGCCTCTCTATGTGAGACCTATCTTTGAATGTTGTGCGAGAGGTCTTATTACACTGGGTCAAGATTAATACGCGATGTTCCAGCCCCGATCCAAAGAGGTGTAAGTGCTAAGGCACATAATCCTCGCATGTCTAAAATGTAAGAGAACTTCATGACACGCGTAAGCACCTAAAGGTACAAACGCAGGAAGCGTAACACAATGGAAGGCCTCTCTATGCGAGGTGCTACATGCCTAGGCGTCAATGCGTGAAATGCTCGCATGCCCAAACTTTTGAGAGATTAGGACATGCTAAGGGAGGTCTCGCTATGCGAGACGATACACCCTCGGAAGCACTAAGGGAGGCCTCGCTATGCGAGGTTCTATAAGCCACACAACATCTCATCTTGTAAGATACAATGCCATGCGCCTCATCTCGCGAGGCCACACGACACGACGCCTCAGTCGTCTCCCAACCTCGCAAGGCCACGCACCTCATCTTACGAGGCTACACAGTGCGATACCTCAACCATCTACCCAACTTGTGAGGCTATGGGCCTCATCTCGCGAGGCCACACGACGTGATGCCTCGGTTGTCTCCCAACCTCGCGAGGCCACACGGCGCAATGCCTCAGCCATCTCCACACCTTGCGAGGCCACACGGTGCAATGCCTCGGTCATCTACCAACCTCGCGAGGCCATGCGCCTCATCTCGTGAGGCCACATGGCGCGATGCCTCAGTCATCTCCCTACCTTGTGAGGCCAGGAACCTCATCTCGCGAGTCCACATGGCGCAATGCCTCGGCCATATCCCCACCTCGCAAGGCCATGCGCCTCATCTCGCGAGGCCACACGATTCGACATCTCACATCTCACCTTTACAAACCAACTTCCAAAGCCTCTATCTCCCACACCTCTTTGATATAAGCATACGCCCTGCCAATGATGTCCTTCTCTATTTTCTAAGGAAGGTGTCACTAGCGGGGTGCGACTCCCATATGTTTATCAATGAAGGCTACAAATAGTCTTATACTTAGCAAAATATAAAGGGACTTGGAGCAAGGGTGTACCTTGGATATATGAGAGCAACCATCAGGTACAATGTACACGTATCCTGAAGAGCATAGAGGCGTGACTCTGACATCTATATCAAACAGGAAGAGACAAGGCGAGTTAGTACAAAGAGTAGAGGTACTACCTGCACACCTCTGACCATGTACCAGGGCCAATACCACAACCTCCTGTAATATTACGTCCTATGCCACTACCTTGACAATGTACCTATGTACAATCTTGTCCTCTGGGACCAAATGTATTAGGAGCCATTAGATCTCTTCTATAAATAAATCTTCACCCTTCCAGCAAAGGAGTTGGAAAATTCATTGTATACTGAGGCTATTAAGCAATTTACAAGTTTTTAATCCATTGTTGTTCTGCATTTCTTTTTCCTTAAGTCCATTCTAAGTTCTTTCTAAGTTATTTTCTTACTAAGCTTTGAGTTTCCCAACCTAACAATGTTGACGAGTTTTCACTGTCAACAATAAGTTATAAGCCTTCAAAGAAATCCTACACATAAACACCTTTCAAGACACTCCAAAAAAGTCATAAGCCTACACAAAGATCATTGAGAAAGAAGGCTATTCACGAGGCTTAAGGTGAGAAGTATATCCTTTAGGCATCTAGTGAGAACTCAAACTCATTCATGCGAGAATGTCACAAAAAATAGTCTCGCTGTGATAAAGGCCCTCGCGAGGCCACACCTAACAATGGAAATGTTCACTATGGAAAATTCACGAGAACTGAATACGACGAGAAAGGAGTTAGTGGTCGCGAGAAGAAGTCTCTCAAAGATAGTGAGTTGGTTCCATAAAGAAAAAGTTTTTGCTAGGTTAATTGTTTTGTAGCAATGCAAAATTGGTCTGACACGAGTACGATGGACTTTAAAAGAGAACGGTTGTGCAGGAAAGTGTCAAACTTGACCACCAAAACCTGGTACAGTACTGATAGTCTACCAAAAGTGTTCGACAACATATATTGTACCTTATTGTCTTATTAGGTGTAAAAAAGGCATTTTGCCCTAACTGCATTCTTTAAATTGTAAAGCATATTCCTCTATAAATATGAGAGGCAAGCCTCCATTAAAGGGAGCTACTAGTTGCTTGTTAAAAAAGGAAGAATAAAAAGAGAAAATCAATAAAATTGTACAATTTTTTATACACGAATTTGTCCAATTGTTTTTTTTTTAAGCTAAGTTTAGAATTCATAAACACTATAAATAGGGTCTTAGCCAAAGATTTGGGAGACTTTTTATGGAGTATAGAGAGAACTAGCCCAGCAAAATATTGTCATTTTAGTTTTTAGAGTGCTCTATTATTTTCATACTTTCTTTCTAGAATTTGTAAAAACAAAATATGAACCACTTAGGATTTGAAGCACACAAACTCAAAAAACACTTTACAAATAAAAAAGATAAAAGAAGCTCTTTAGCTTGGTGTAGAGGTGCACATAGGAGGAAGCTCGACTCAGGACTTAAACTTAGCAAAAGATGAAGCACTCTGTGGAGGAAGCTCGATCTTGTTCATTAGCCTGACAAAAATGGGGTGCACGCAATGGGGGAAACTTGTCTTGGCTTTGCTAGATCTTTTGCATAGGTCTCAGCTTTGTCTCTGCATGGTATGGGTCTCCCCTGGAGTTGTTGGTTTTTTTTTTTTTGGGTTGCTCGTTTAATACCGTGGCATGAATATTTTGGGTTGCTTGTTTAATCTTTATGGATTTGTTGAATAAATCTGAAGATTGAAACATGATCTCTTAAATTATTTTGAAATTTTCTGATTCTTTTTTTTTCAAAGAGCCTTCTCCAGAAAAGAGAAGACAAATAACATGAAAGCCAAAAAGGTTGAACCGGAGTAGTAATTAAAAAAAAAACAACATCAATATATGGTTCAAACCCCAAAGGGTAACAACAAAATAGCCTAGTAAGGTGATTAAAAAGAGAGAAAACTAAGTGTTATACCCAAAAATTGGAGAATGCACCCTAGGAGGCTAAGGAGAATGCATCTAGGAGAGTGCCTCCTAGGAGGGCTAAGAGGGTGGTCCTAGGAGACCCCAAGGAGGGTGTGGTCCTAGGAGACCCCAAGGGTGTGTAGGAGGCAAGCCTCCCAAGATTTTCTAAGTGTTGGCTCGAACGTGTCCAAGGTAAATAGCTAAGGAGGAGGAGTCTCATGCAAGAGAATGGAGACTTAGACTTTCATAAGGAAAGTCTATACAATGTTCGATCGGACATGTTTGGGAGATGCTAAAGAAGGTTCCCTCAATATTGTCCAAGGTGAGGTTCCCTCAATGTTGTTCAAGGTGAGGTGCCAAGGAAGTTGCCTCGGACCACCTTAGTCCGAGGAGAAGCCAAGGAGATTGGTTCAAGGAGGAACATGGCATGCTAGAGGAGAGTGCATGTTAGAGGAGAGTGCATGTTAGAGGAGAGAAGTGCATCTCCTACCACCATGCACGTTCAACCCACCACCATGCACGTTCAACCTACCACCATGCACGTTCAACCTACCACCATGCACGTTCAACCTACCACCATGCACGTTCAACCAGCCCTTGCATGGGTAGCGAGTAGGAGGTGGACCAACTAGCTAGAGGAGACTAAGTCAGATACAACTTCAACAACATGCGCGGGAATCTCTCATTCTTCCCACAAATGGGGAGTTTGTTACATTTTGAATGTTGAATGTTTATTTGTAATATAAATATAATAAATATAGTAAAATATCCCTATTATGAGGGGATATCAGTTGAGGATCCCATCTCTATAAATAGAGAGCTTATGAGATGAGAGGAGGCCTTCTGCTTATTCTTTCTAGAGAGATAAAATTGGGTCTGTCTATTCTAGAGAGAGAAAGTGCTGAAATTAGAGAGAATTCTTGTATTTTCACAATTTATACTGAAGAAACTCAGTTGGCATAGTCCATCTGATCTTGAGTATAGATTTATAAATCACAACTCTAAGTGGATTAGGCTATTACCGACAATCGGGGCTGAACCACTATAAAAATTCTGTGTTATTTACTTTTCTTGTTTATACCGTCTGTTGTCGTTTACATTCTCTTGAAGGTTCGTCGTATTTGACGTTCTCACGTCGTTGGCTAAAAACGCAGTCAACACTAAGGTACAAGAAAAAAAAAAAGGAATTCAATAATTATTTGATTTAGTTAGTTTTATTTTTTATTTTAGTTTAGTTTTAATAAATTTTTTTATAAGTTTTTTAAATCTGTTTTTAGCTATTTCATTTATTTTTACTTTCACTTTAAATTATAAAACATTTGAGCCAATGAAAAATTTCCACATGGGTTAGTTTTTAGAGTTAACAATCAAAGGATAACAACTACACCAAATCATAGAAACGAATGGGACTTCTGCTGCCAAAATATTTGATGGAGGATTTAAGAGAAACAATATTTAAAGATTAGGGACTTTCGCTATCAATATCCCTATTTAATTCACGAATAACTATGTTGTCCATAGTTATAGCATGCACAAAACGATGTGTAGTATAGCCCAAAATCTGAATGCAGAGAAGACGTGCAAGGGGAGGCCAAAAAATAGGATGTTACCTACTCAAAAAATGCAAATGAGATAAAGTAACATGAGGAGGATGAGCTCGTCTTATACTAAATAATACATGTTTAGGGTACAATGACCATATACAGACGCTTGAGCAGGAGCGTTGTTTGAGCAAGGGGTAGAATCCTTACATGAAAATCAAGAGAATTGATTTCTTATTTAATTCGGAAGAGATATCAACGACCATGTTAGAATTTTTGGTCTGCATTAAACATCAATACACATCAGCAAAGTTACGTTTTTCTTCCAGTCTTGTCTACCATTTCGCCAGATGTGTCTGCGTTTATTTCTGGTATTTTTAAGTTAGATGACAGTTGTAAAACCCCCTATAAATAAGCCTTATTATCTCAGTTTTTAAGAGTGATAAGAGTACAAATTTCATTTGTAACAATAGGAGCTATTTTCAGAGAGAGAAAGAGAGAGAACTTGAGAGAGAAACACTTGGGTCTTGAGTGAGAGATTTCTTTGTACATGGTCAAGTGTACTTGGGGTTTTGCTTGGGTTCAAGGCATTGTAATACATCAAGTGTAGAAGTTCTCTAGTGGTGACAAGTTGTAATCTTCATTACTGTTTCATATTGTAGAGAAGAACCTCCCAAGGGGAGTTCAAAGAGGATGTAGGCTCAAGTTATTTGGGCTGAACCTCTATAATTCTTGGTGTTCATTTTATTGTTTTTCTTGTTGATTTTCCTATAGAATTTGTGCATGTTGTGTCTACTGGTTTGTTGATTTTGTGATTGTAGATGAAGCTGGTGTGAGAAAGGTGAATTCCCTAACAGTGGTATCAAGAGCCAGGTTCATTGCCAATGTTCAGCTTCAAGATCAAAGGTGACAAAGAAGGGAAGAACTGGCTGAATCAAGTTCTTCATCAGAAAGTGACACAGAAAAAGTTTCAGTCAAGAAAGAAGTCCAAGAATCGAGTTCGAAGGTTCAAGAATCTGTTCAAAGTCTCTTGGATTGGAGTTATTGCAACAATATGAGTAATATGAAGCTTGAAATAGAGAGGTTTGATGGTAATGGAGATTTTAGAATTTGGAGAAGGAAGATTAAAGGAATGTTGTCTTCTCAAAAGTTATTGTGTGTTCTTGAAGATCCCATTTCATGGCCTGAAGGTACTACAAAAGATCAAAAAGAAGAAATGCTTAAATCAGCCATTGGGATTATGATTTTTCATTTGTCGGACTCCATCATTCGAATGGTTGATAAAGAAGACACTCCATCCAAGATTTGGAATAAACTAGCTGAGTTATTTCAGCAAAATACTCTCGCCAACAAAATCTTTCTTAAGGAAAGAATCTTTGGATTTAAGATGAGCAGTAGCAAGAGTTTGGAGCAGAATTTGGATGAGTTTCTAAGGATGAACATTGAGTTGGCTAACTCAGGAGAAGGAGAAGCTTTAAGTGATGAAAACCAAGCAATTATCATTTTAAATTCTTTGCCTGAATCGTTTAAGGAGGTCAAAAGTTCCATCAAGTATGTTGTACATCAATTACTTTAGAAGAAGTAATTTCAACATTGAAATCAAAGGATTTAGAGTTAAAATCAGAAAATCTTCTTCACCAAACATTGGAGAAAGCAACTACGCAAGGGGTCGATCACCACACAAAAACTCAAATGGCTATCATGGTAAAAGGCACAGCAAGAGCAGAGGTAGATCTGGTTCCAGAGGTCCAAACAATTCAAGGGCGTGTTTTCATTGTGGCAAGCTTGGTCACATGAAGAGAGTTTGTTATCTCTGGCTCAGAAAACAAAAAGGCAGGAGTTCCGTCTGTGAAAGTGCTAGATCCAAGTACGAGGGGAAATCTGAACGTACGGATTCAACAAATATTGGAAAAGCATTCAATGATGTTCAAGCTTTAATTGCAGCAACAGGAGAAAATGAAAAAGATTGGATCTTGGACTCTGGGTGTTCATACCATATGACTTTCAATAAGGAATGGCTTCAAGATTTCAGAGAGTTGAATGGTGGTAAGGTTATTATGGGGAATAATCAATCTTGCCAAGTAACTGGAATAGGCTCAATCAACATCAAAATGTTTGATGGTGTCATTCGAACATTGAAGAATGTTAGGTATGTTCCTAATCTGTCTAGAAATTTGATTTCACTAAGCGTGCTTGATGATGCAGATTATACAGTAAAGATAGAGCGTGGAACCATGAAGATTTGTAGAGGTTCAATGGTAGTTCTTAAGGGAATTAAGAAGGACTCTCTATACTACCTAATTGGTGAAACAGTAACTGGCAGCAACACTTTAGCTAAGGCACCAAAAGATCACAAGGCAATCCTATGGCATAGGAGGCTTGGTCACATAAGTGATAAAGGCTTGCAAGTGTTAAAGCAACAAAGCTTACTTGGAAAGGATAAGGTGAGGAAGGTAGATTTTTGTGAGAATTGTGTCTTGGGCAAACATCACAGATTGGCTATCAAAGTTGGGCAACACAATTCAAGGGGCATACTTGAATACCTACATGCAGACTTATGGGGTCCAGAAAAGACTCCAACAATTGGAGGTAACAATTACTTTCTTTCTATTGTAGATGATTTTTCTAGAGAAGTATGGGTGCATTTTTTGAAACATAAAAATGATGCATTTGAGGCTTTTAAAAATTGGAAAATTCTTATGGAAAATCAAACAAATAGGAAGATTAAAATATTGAGGACCGATAATGGATTAGAATTTTGCAATGAGATTTTTTATTCATATTGTAGAGAGAATGGTATTCAAAGACATAGGACTGTGAGATTAACACCTCAACAAAATGGGGTGGCTGAAAGAATGAACCGAACACTACTTGATAAAACTAGATGTATGATGATTAGTTCAGGTATACCTAAGGGATTTTGGGGGGAAGCTATAATGACAGCTGCATATCTAGTAAATAGATGTCCTAATACAACTATAGATTTTAAGACACCTGAAGAAAAATGGTCCAATAAACCACCAAACTTATCTCACTTAAGAGTATTTGGGTGTGTTGCTTATGCACATCAAAGAGAGGGTAAATTAGATCCTAGAGCAGTTAAGTGTGTATTTTTGGGTTACCCACATGGAACTAAAGGTTACAAATTATGGGTTAAAGAAAACAAAGGTTACAAACTTATAATCAGTCGTGATGTTATATTTAAAGAAGATTGTTTTCCTTGTTTATCTCAAACTAACATTCCTGCAGGTCAAGAACAAAATAGTACTAACAATGCAGGTACAGTAGAGACTTTAGTTCAGATGGAAACAAGAGCACCCAACACAAATCAGGTGGAAGAAAATAAGATTCAGAACCCCACTCAAACCCCAGCTGAAATGCAACCAGAACAAAGTGTAGATGCATCTAAAATACATGCAGATCCGACTGCGTCGTATCAGCTTGCAAGAGACAGAGTCAGGAGAGAACCAAAACCAGTCCAGAAGCTTACACTTACAGCTTGGGATGACATGATAGCTTATGCACTGATGTCTGCACTTGAGTTAGCTAATTCAGAACCCAACTCGTATCAAGAGGCGGTAAAAGGTTCAGATTCAAAGCATTGAATTGATGCTATGAAGGAGGAAATGAGGTCTTTGTACAAGAATGATACTTGTACGCTGGTTAATAGACCTAAAGACAAGAATGTAGTAGCATGTAGATGGTTGTTCAAAGTAAAAGAAGGCATGAATGATCAAGAACCAGTGAGATACAAAGCAAGGTTGGTTGCTAAGGGATTCACTCAAAAGGAAGGAGTGGATTTTACAGAGATTTTCTCACCAGTCATTAAATATAAAACCATAAGAATCATGTTATCTTTGGTTGCCCAGTTCAATTTGGAAGTTGACCAGATGGATGTAAAAACTGCATTTTTACATGGTGACTTAGAAGAGACTATTTACATGGAGCAACCAATTGGGTTTGAGATGTTCAAAGGCCAAGATAAAGTTTGTTTGCTCAAGAGATCGTTGTATGGCCTCAAGCAATCACCTCGGAAGTGGTATAAACGTTTTGATGGGTTCATGATAAAGCATGGTTTTCAAAGAAGCTACTATGATCCTTGCCTCTACTTCAAAGGACAACAATTCAAAGATGTTGAGTATCTACTGTTGTATGTGGATGATATGTTGCTGATTAGTGACAAAAGGGACAAGCTGAATAAATTGAAGGCTCTTCTCAAAACAGAATTTGAAATGAAGGATTTGGGCATGGCTACAAAGATTTTAGGTATGGAGATCAAGAGAAATAGGGATCAACATACCATCTTCATTAGTCAAAAGTCTTATGTTGAAAAGGTTTTAAAAAGGTTTTCTATGAAGGGTGCTAAAGTTGTCAAACAGCCATTGACAAGTCAATATCAGCTTACAAATGCTGATTGCCCTAAAACTGAGTTTGAAAGGGAAGATATGGCCAAGGTACCTTATTCTAATGTTGTTGGAGCTATAATGTATCTAATGATTTGCACTAGGCCTGATTTATCACACTCGATTAGTGCTCTAAGTAGATACATGGAAAATCCTGGAAGAATCCATTGGGATGCTATGAAGTGGTTGCTGCGTTATTTGATTAATACTTGTTGGAGGTTGACTAGGAACTGCACAACACAACCAATACAGTGCACAAAGAATAGCAACAAAGGAGAACAAGTAATAGACAATTAAACAAACCCAAGATAATCAAAAGTAAAACACAAAAGAAAGAACACCAAGAATACTTGGTTCAGATACAACCAGTTTGGTTGATCCTACATCCAAGGCTAGAAAGCAATGCCTAAGTCAAATCCACTATATCTGAAACTAGATTACACCCTCCAAGCTCTCAAGATTACAACAACACTTATCCAACTTCTCTTGAAACACTCTCTCACTAGAGTATTACAACACAGTTCTTGCTCTCAGCCAAAACTCTCATAAATTGAATACTCTTAGGTTGATCAGGCCTAAAACTATATATAGGGTCGAGATACAAGAGCTAAAGAGACAAACAGAAACTAACTATAACTAACAACAATTAGTTAGTCTGTTACAACTTACTTGTGTCCGCGCAGATGCAACTAGAGAAAATGTAGATGCAACTGAAAACACCAGAAAACTATGAGCTTTCATTTTTCTAATCTTTTGATTGGTTGAGGAAAGAAGTCACAATCTTCACAATTCTCCACCTTGACTTCTTATTCCGAAACAGGGTTCAGTGGATTAGACAATGCTGCCTTAACTTTAGCTCTAAGGGATTCCCATCTTGATGCCAAGCAAGTTCAAGGGCGAAGTGAACTTGCTCACGGGTATGACCTTAGTCATCATATCAGCTGGGTTGATCTCAGTGGATATCTTCACAATCTTGACAAGTTTTTTTGAGACAATATCCCTGAGAAAATGGAGTTTAACATCTATGTGTTTCGTTCTTTCATGAAACACAGTATTCTTAGACAAATGTATTGCACTTTGTGAATCACAATGTACAATCACACGATCTTGTCTAAATCCCAGCTCACTCATCATCCCTTTTAACCAAAGAGTTTCTTTTACTGCTTCTGTGAGAGCTATGTATTCTGCTTCAGTCGAGGAGAGAGCCACAACATGTTGTAAGTTAGACTTCCAGCTTACAACATTCCCTCCAACAGTGAAAACATACCCAGATAAAGATCTTCTTTTATCATAATCTCCAGCAAAATCTGAGTCACAATACCCCATAACTTCACATTGTTTCTGGTCTGACTTTGTGTACAAAATCTGTAGGTTTGCAGTGCCCTTCATGTACCTTAGTAGCCATTTCACAGCTTGCCAATGTTCCAAGCTTGGTTTGCTCATAAACCTACTAACCAAACCAATTCCATATGCTAAACCAGGTCTTGTTGATACCATAGCATACATAATGCTACCAATAGCATTAGCATAAGGAACTCCCTTCATCTTTTCTTCTTCAAAAGACGCTTCTTCTTCTGTAAGAGACTTTAACTTGAAGTGGGCTCCAATGGGAGTGTTGACAGATCTAGCTTCCTTTTGATCAAACATTCCCACTACCTTCTTGACATATCCTTCTTGAGACAATCTCAACATGCCCTTATTTTTGTCTCTAGATATCTCTATTCCCAAAATCTTGACAGCTGCCCCCAAATGCTTCATATCAAATTCTTGACTTAGCATCTCCTTGAGCCTTTCCATTTCAGATCTGTGTTTACATGCTATAAGCATGTCATCCACATAGATTAAAAAGTAGATGTAGCTTCCATCTTCAAGAACTTTGAAGTAAACACAGCTATCAAACTTTGATCTTTGAAACTTCTGTCTTAGCATAAAATCATCAAATCTGAAGTACCATTGTCTTGGTGACTGTTTCAAACCGTATAGAGATTTCTTCAGCAAGCACACCTTCTCTTCCATCCCTGGCTGTATGAATCCTTCAGGTTGTTGCATGTGTATTTCTTCATCAAGATTTCCATGAAGAAATGCTGTCTTCACATCAAGTTGATCCAATTCTAAATTCTGAATTGCAGTGATAGCCAATATAATTCTTATAAAAGTGTGTTTGACAACAGGAGAAAATACTTCATGATAGTCTATCCCTTCAACTTGAGAAAAGCCTTTTGCCACCAACCTTGCCTTGAATCGAGGTGGCTCAACTCCTTCAATCCCTGGTTTCCTCTTGTAAACCCATTTGCACCCTATTACTCTTTTGTTCTTAGGTTTATCCACCAGAATCCATGTCTCATTCTTGGATAAAGACTCCATCTCTTCTTTCATAGCCTTATTCCATTTACTCCATTCAGCACTATTCTTGGCTTCCTTGTAGAAAATAGGCTCATGTAGCTCTAGTAAATCAGCTACACTAAGGGCAAAAGCAGTAATATCAGCATGTGCAAATCTCTCAGGAGGTCTGATCTGTCTCCTTGCTCTATCTCTAGCCAAGAGATAATCTAAAGCTTGAGTATCTCTGTCATCAGCTTCAGTGCCATCTGCATCACTTCCAGATGCATCTCCAAGTTCACTCTCCTGAACTCCACCTTGATTCTCATTCTGTGATGTTCCTCTCAATTCAATCTGCATAGTATCTTTCTGCTCAGCTTGTTTAGAGCTGGCTTGATCACTAAATTTCATGTTAGTTTTATAAAAACAGTGCTCATTGAATATAACATCACGACTGATAATGCATTTTTTCTCATCTATTAACCAAAGTTTATAACCCTTGACACCACTTGGATAACCAAGAAACACACCCTTCATAGACCTAGGATTCAACTTCCCCTGACTAATATGAACATAACCTATACAACCAAAAGGTTTCAAGTAACTGTAGCTTGGTTTATGATCGGACCAAACATGTTCAGGAACCTTACAATCTAATGCAGATGAAGGTGACCTATTAATGAGGTAGCAAGTAGTAGCAGCTGCCTCTGCCCAAAATGTTTTTGGCAAACCTGAATCAGCTAGCATGCATCTAACCCTATTCATGATTGTTCTGTTCATTCTCTTAGCAAGACTATTTTGCTGAGGGGTGTTCCTAACCGTATGGTGCCTAACAATGCCATTTTCAGTGCAATAAGAATCAAACTCAGCATTACAGAATTCCAAACCATTGTCAGTTCTAAGTTTCTTAACTTTCTTCATGGTTTGATTTTCTACCATAATTTTCCATTCTCTAAACCTTCCAAAAGCCTCATCCTTAGTTCTAAGAAAATAGATCCACACTTTCCTAGAATAGTCATCAATAATAGAAAGGAAATATTGAGCTTTACCGAGAGATAATGGAACTTGGGATGAACCCCATAAGTGAGAATGAATGTATTCCAATATTCCTTTGGTTTTATGAGTTGAACTTGCAAATTTCAACCTGTGAGCTTTTCCTACTACACAAGTTTCACAAAACTTTAAATCTGAAATATATTTAGAGTTCAAGAAACCTTGCTTACCAAGTTCTACCATTCCCTTGTGACTCATGTGCCCAAGTCGTTTGTGCAAAAATTCTATGGTATAAGGTTCTGTAGTTGAATCTCCAGCAGACCTAGTTGAAACTCAAGCAGACTCAGTTATGGTCTCTCCTTGTAGTATGTAAAGTCCTTGTCTTAGCTCACCTCTCATAAACACCATTGCACCTTTGGATACTCTCAAGACTCCACCTTCAGCTTTGTAGCTATAGCCTTTGGAATCTAAAACACCAAGAGACAACAAATTTCTTTTTAGTTCAGGTATAAATCTAACATTAGAAAGTACCTTCATGGTGCCATCTCTCAATTTGATCTTGATAGAACCAATTCCTTGAATTCTGCATGTGCTTTTATTTCCCATCAACACTTGCCCTGTACTTTCTTCTTTTAGATCAAAGAACCAATCTTTTCTTGGTGACATGTGAAATGTACATCCAGAATCCATAACCCATTCATCTTTAGGATCACTGGTTGACACAGTCAGAACATCAGCTTCCATAGATCCATCGGTGACATGAGCTTCATCTTTGTTGTCTTGCTTGTGTCCTTCATTTCTTCTTTGCGGGCAGTTTCGTCTGAAGTGACCTTCTTGGTTACAAATCCAGCAAATTTTCCTTGGTTTTGACTTGGATCTTGATCTCCCTCTGCTTTTTCCATTTCTATGGTTGTTGCCATCTTTTCTTTCAGATCTTCCTCTCACATTTAGACCTTCGGCTTGAGATCTTGACACCTTAACATTAGCTTTCAGATCTAATTCCTTTGAGTATGCAGCACTAATCACTTCTTGCAGTGACAATGTATCTTTACCATACTTCAAAGTGTCCCTCAGATTATCATAGGCCTTCGGGAGTGAGTTCAATAGAAAGATTGCTTGACCCTCTTCTTCAATCTTTACTTCAATTGACTCCAAATCTGAAACTAGCTTGGTGAAGTCGTTTATATTATCATCAATAGACTTGGATTCCTCCATCTTGAATCCATAGAATCTTTGTTTGAGATAGATTCGATTTGGTAATGCCTTGGTCATGTACAACTGTTCTAACTTCTTCCACATATCATGAGCTGTTTCTTCTTTGATTACTTTCCTCAAAACTTGATCATTCAAACTCAGAATGATTGTGTTCTTTGCCTTTTTTAGCACCTCTGCTTTGTTTTCCAACTTAGCCATCTGACTTTCTTCTTTTAGGGCTTCTTCACATCCAAGATTACCCATATGAGCCATCATCTTTGCACGCCATAGACTGAAATCATTCTTGCCATCAAATTTCTCCACCTCAAACTTAGAAGTCGACATATTGAAGAGAATTGCTCCTGGCCAGCGAACAAGTTCTCAATTGCGGAAGTACTTCGAAGTTCTTGATCTTTCTTGGAGAAAATCACAGTCGAAGATGGTGAAGAATGCAGCCACTCTAACCTGGCTCTGATACCAGTTGTTGGGGGTTGATTAGGACCTGCACAACACAGCCAATACAGTGCATAAAGAATAGCAACAAAGAAGAACAAGTAATAGACAATTAAACAAACCCAAAATAATCAAAAGTAAAACACAAAAGAAAGAACACCAAGAATACTTGGTTCAGATACAACCAGTTTGGTTGATCCTACATCCAAGGCTAGGCAGCAATGCCTAAGTCAAATCCACTATATCTTAAACCAAATTACACCCTCCAAGCTCTCAAGATTACAACAACCCTCATCCAACTTCTCTTGAAACACTCTCTCACTAGAGTATTACAACACAATTCTTGCTCTCAGCCAAAACTCTCAGAAATTGAATACTCTTAGGTTGATCAGGCCTAAAACTATATATAGGGTCGAGATACAAGAGCTAAAGAGACAAAAAAAAACTAACTATAACTAACAACAATTAGTTAGTCTGTTACAACTTACTGGTGTCCACGTAGATGCAACTAGAGAAAATGTAGATGCAACTGAAAACACCAAAAAACTATGAGCTTTCATTTTGCTAATCTTTTGATTGGTTGAGGAAAGAAGTCATAATCTTCACAATACTACTAGACATGGGTTGGTGTACAAGCGGCATCTTAATCAGGTGGAAATTAGTGGGTTTGTAGACTCGGATTATGCTGGAGACCGAGACACTGGAAAGTCTACTGCAACCTATTACTTTCTAGTAAGTGGGAATTGTGTGAGTTGGAAGTCTCAACTACAATCTGTAGTTGCACTTTCAACTACTGAAGATGAGTACATGGCTGCTACTGAAGCAATCAAAGAAGGTATTTGGATTCAAGGTCTTCTAAAAGAGCTACAAGTGTTCAAAGGAAAAGCTACAATTTTTTCAGATAGTCAAAGTGCCATACATTTGTGTAAGAATCCAGTATTTCATGACCGGACTAAGCATGTGGAGATCAAGTATCACTTTATTCGTGACAAGGTCACTGAAGGTGTAATCAATGTCGAAAAATTCCCCACAGAAGAGAACCCCGCTCATGCTGGAACTAAGATATTGCCATTGAGCAAGTTTAATTACTGCCTAAGCTTGCTCGAAATTGATCATGGATGATAGTTGATGGTTGAACTGGGATCCTTGGGAAGTTATGTTTATCTCTGCAATCCATGTTTAATGAAGACCAAGGTGGAAATTTGTTATAATTTTTGGTCTACATTAAACATCAATACACATCAGCAAAGTTACGTTTTTCTTCCAGTCTTGTCTACCATTTCGCCAGATGTGTCTGCGTTTATTTCTGGTATTTTTAAGTTAGATACCAGTTGTAAAACCCCCTATAAATAAGCCTTATTATCTCAGTTGTTAAGAGTGATAAGAGTACAGATTTCATTTGTAACAATAGGAGCTATTTTCAAAGAGAGAAAGAGAGAGAACTTGAGAGAGAAACACTTGGGTCTTGGGTGAGAGATTTCTTTATACATGGTCAAGTGTACTTGGAGTTTTTCTTGGGTTCAAGGCATTGTAATCCATCAAGTGTAGAAGTTCTCTAGTGGTAACAAGTTGTAATCTTCATTGCTGTTTCATAGTGCAGAGAATAACATCCCAATGGGAGTTCAAAGAGGATGTAGGCTCAAGTTATTTGGGCTGAACCTCTATAATTCTTGGTGTTCATTTTATTGTTTTTCTTGCTGATTTTCCTATAAAATTTGTGCGTGTTGTGTCTACTGGTTTGTTGATTTTGTGATTATAGATGAAGCTGGTGTGAGGAAGGTGAATTCCCTAACAGACCAAATTCATAATTATAGCCAATGGTCAACTCTGCCAGTATGCATGGTAAACATTATACTTTAATTTATTTGTAATTAATTAGTTTCTTTTCATATTTGAATTCAAAAAGGAAACAACCCAAAATATAGGGAAATCTTTGTACATGGTTTCCTACAAATAGGAGGGCCACGATGAAAAATAAGACAACCATTCTTTCTCTGTAAGTTGAAACTCTAGAAATATATACTAAAAACACAAATAAGATCCTCAAGTGGATATAGATCAAGTATTTTTGGGTAAAACCACTATAAACTTTTGTGTGTTTCTTTTCTTTAAACCTTTCTATGCTTGACATACTGCAAATTATAATCCTAGTAACTTTTTAGTTGACGAACTTTCTAGTCAAAAAACTATTATTTACATTTCAACATTATAATTAATTAAATAATATAATACATATTTCTTATAACTATTTTCAGGTAACACATATCTAGAAGCATTCCTTCTTTACAACATTCTTTTGTAGTAATTAGGGTACAGAATTGGGACTATAAACATGTAATAATTAGCTACAATAAATATAATAATTAATTAAAACATGGACTCTTGATTTATTGCAATAGATTTTACTAAGATTGTTTATTCATTCCAAGTTTCTATAGGAAAAGATTCGATTCCTTATTTATAGAACACATTTTCATTCATCTATCTCAACGAACCTCTAAAAGATAAGTATGATGAGGCCTCTTCAAGAACAAATTGTAACAAATGAATCAAAATATCTCATTAATATAAACAAGAGTCTATAGCAACTCACAATTTAGTTTAATTTGCATATGATCACCGTTTTGACATTATTTAAGTTCTTATTGGTGACAATATCTTCATCTCTAACCTAGTGTTATATAATCGAATCAAATAAAGAACCTCCTAAATGTAACTATATTACTGATCCAAATCGATATCATTGCATTATTAATGTTAGTAGACCGCACCAATAATAATTAGTTAAAATTCTCAACTTTAACTTACTGCAAACTATTTAGTTTATCATATAACTTTTAATCTTATACCTTATACACCAAAGTTATAATTTTAATAAACACTTGGAATTTTTTAATATTTATATTATACATTAATTACACAATTAATTAAAATACATAAACAAATAATTTGTATTTATATATTTCTCAAAACAGTACAAACACAATGCCTAACAAAATGAGAAAAACTAAAAGCCTAACCCTAAACTTAAACTAAAACCTAAATAAAATCAACGTGAAAGTTTGTTTTGAATTTAAAAACATAAACACATATTAGATTTTTAATTCAAGAACATGAACATGAACTTAAATGAATTCTTTGAGTTTACAAAGACGAGCACATTAAAATTTATGTATAACAAAATATATATTTTTGAATTTGGCTGCCAATATAAATTTATCTAAGTTTAGTTTTTTATTTTTTGAGAGAGAGATATCTAAGTTATAGTGTTGATTTATCTTTTAAAATCAAAATAGGTTGGAATTGATCAATATAAATTTGAGTTAATTTGAATTTGAATTTAGTTTTTGCAACTTAAATTTAATTTATATAAAATAAAAAAATTAGGCTTTTTTAGTTATTTTCATTTTGAGGTTTTTTATTTATAAATTGAATTTTGAACAATTTTTTAGATTTATTTAAATTTAATTAAGTTAGACTAATTACAAGATATTACATAAGTATCTAAAAAAAATTCGCTATAATATTTATATATATATACTAGATACAAGCAAAATGCAGTATGCATGCTTGCTTAGTTTTATTTATAGAATTTATTAATTATTTTTATTAAATTTATATTAATGTCATATAAATTTTAAATAAATATCATATTTTAATTAAATAATTTATTTAATTTTTTTTAAGTTTATGTTTGTTCTAGTTTTTTAATTTGGGAGTGGCAACAAGAGATTATTTATTATATATTTAATATAATATTAAATATTATACGTGGATTTTAAATTTAAGTTTTTTGCTAGTTTTTAAAAAAAAAACAATTTGTTGCTAATTCAAAGTAGATTATATTTTATGTTTAATATGATATTATTCTAATAAGTGAGTTTAAGTTTAATTAAATTTTATTTAAGTTATAAAACGTATAATTTTATTATTTTTAAATAGTTATCATTGTAAAATATCTCAAAAATATCATATTTTAATTTGTTTAATTATTTATTATTTTAAAATAATTTTCATTCTTAAATATCTTAAAAATATCATATTTTAATTTATTTAATTATTCATTATTTTTAAATAATTATCATTGTAAAATATCTCAAAAATATCTTATTTTAATTTTTTTAATTATTTATTTTATTTTATTTAAGTTTAAGTATTTACAAGCTACCGTTAAATATAAGAATATTCTATTAAATATAAGAATATTCCATTAAAGTTAACATCAAAAAAATAAAAATAAAAACTGTTAAAACTAAGAATTTCCGTTATCTACATATTTATTATATAGAAAGATATTTTAAATGGATAACTTCATTAGATTAAAGAGATAAACCAACATCAATCTAATGAGCATTACAATCGGAATTACATCAAAAAAAAAAAAGTGAGCTAAAATCATGTTGAAGACTAATTGTTTTCAATGAGTGAGCCACTTGGTTTCCCTCGCGAGGAGTAAAGAAACAAGAAGTAATATGGAAAATACATAAGATGTTGGATATCACCTACAATGAGATCATCGACAGATAAACTGCCTATAGATTGGCAAGCCATAATAGCATTGCAGCAATCGTTCTATATGCAGTGAACAACAATATTCTCCTGGTAACACCACTTGAGAGTCTCCAAACGTGCACTGAGCTTAGTAGTGTATGTACTCTGAGAGGATAGCAAATTTAAAGACATAAACTGAACCACCGGGCCTTCTTCATCTCGAACCACAACACCCACTTCGCACACTTCTAAGAATGACACTTTTTGACAAAATGGTGCATGAGTAGCTTTCTTTATAGTCATATATATTATAATAGAGCAGCTGAGTTTTTGAGTGGCTTGTCCTCTTTTTTCCTTGTTTCTCTCAAATCACATTAGCCACACCACTATAAGAAATTCCACATTTACTTACTAATTGTAAGGGTAAGTAAATGTAGCTTATTGGTGTTAGAATATTTTTAGATTTGGTATATAACATCAATTTGTTAAAATTAATTGATTTAATATATTAAAGTCAATATTTAATTTATTGACAAAATATTCTAATTAATGGTCAACATTTTTTGTTACTTGATTTTGTTGTTACCCGATTTTTCATATCCCAACTGATTGAGAAAATATCTCAATCTGTGGCAGAGACTCTGATGGTAGGTCTCACTCTATAAATATTGTTATCCAAAAAACAGGCACGGATGACGTGGCAAGTGATCTCTGGACACGTGGCTGACATCTGGCAGAAATCTTGTTCGACCATCGACCAGAAAAATATCTATGGCGCGATGCTCAATCTTTATATACGACTAACTTGGTCGTATACTCGCTATATTTGGAGAAAATCTTATGCAGTTATAATCATATCCGAAATTATCTCTCATGATTTCCTGAGTATCCGATTATTTAGGAAATAATATCTGTAACAAATTAATGCAATCTTCCTTGAGCCTATAAATAGAGAAAGATAGATCAAGGAAGGGACTTTTGGCTTTCTAATTATTTGAGATTAGAGTTTTACAAGTGTATTCGAGCTATCACATTCGATATATTGCTTTGTTCTTCAGAGGGTCAACATTCTGGTGCTTTCATTGAGAGCTTGATACAATATTGTTGAAATATCAATGGCGAAAACAACCAAGAAGACTGGACAGGCGGCTAGCGCTGCACCATCTCAGCCGCCTCCTCCTCCTCCAAACGTGACTGAAGATGAGCCACATCTGGAATTTGATGAGGAAGAGTTAGATTTCGAGGCGCTGAGGAATACCCTGGGGGTATTGCAGGATGAACTGGCCAGTCCGAGGGAAAGCCAGGAGAGTACTGCCGAGATTATGGCACGACAGCAACAAGAGATTGAACGACAGTGTCTGGAACTGAGTGAAAGGCAGGCTGAGATGGACCGTCACCAGAGGGAGGCCATGGCAGCCCTCGAAGCAGCCCTCGAAGCAGCCCTACAATTAGCTAGGAATCAGGTTGTACCTGCATCGCTGTAATGCCCCAAATTTTCTAATAAGGTTTAAGACCTTGATTAGGAGGCCGGGAGGGCCATAATTGATTTATTATAGTATTTAATGGTTATATTCATGTTTATGTGAATTATATTATTATATGATGGTGAATGCATGCATATAGGCTCATATGTTAATTATGAGGGTAATTTGGTAATTTGGCCACTGTGGGCGTAATTGTATATTTTGGGTGCATGATTGAGATTAATTAATCTAGCCACATTATAAGGTGGATTGGTTCGGGCTATTCGACATGAGACGATCATGAGATGTAAGTGTTCGGTCTAGTCATCACGGGTTTAAGTTCGGGGCTCGGGGTGAGTCTCGGGGTGAATTTAATGATTAGAGCGTTACCGGGAATTAAAGGGTAACGGGATATGATTTATTGGTATTTGGGAATATTGAGAATAGTGGGAATTGGAGAGCGTTAATTATAATTAACGAGATAGGTGGTAAAGGACGATTTTACCCTTGGGAGTGCTTAGAAGCCTTTAAAAGACCTAGGGGCATTTAGGTCATTTGGCTTGGATATGCATGAGGTTTAGAAGACTGTAGAAGGCAGAGTAAAACAGAGTATATCTTCTCTTTCTTCCTTCCATCCCGTACAAGCTTTCTCTCTCACCTTTCTTTGAGTTTTGAGAGCCCAAATCAAGAAGTTAAGCTTGGAAATCAAAGGTGGCAGCTAGGGAACCTGTAACAACCATCAAATGGGATTCAAAGTTGTGTTTGAGGTGAGTTCTAGCCAATGAATTCAGGTGTGCTCTGTTTTTTAAGCTTTGGTTTTTAGTTGTGAATCTATTGTAGAAAACTTGGATTTATGGAAGTTTAGTTGACGTTTAACTTGGGTTTTGATGTGGGTGAGTTGTTGATGATGTATGGAGGTTTAAATGGGTGTTTGGGAGAGGTTTTAGGTTGATTTGTAGGACTGGTTTGGGAGGAAAAACACAGGGGAAAAACTGAGTCGCGTGCTGGTTTTTGCCTGGACTGGGCTGGGTGCCGCGGCACAGCTTTTGCGTGCCGCGGCCCATGCGCGTCTGGCAGATGGGGTTTGGAGGCTTGCCGCGGCACAGCTTTTGGGGGCCGCAGCCCATAAGGCCAAATTTGCTAAAAAGTGGTTTTTAGCTTAGGGATTCTTACCATAGGCCTCGGGGTTGGACCTAGTACCCGGTTGGGTAGTATTTGAGGTCTCGGGGGCTGGGATTTGGTTTGGGAACCCTCAGTTATCATTTTTATTAATGATACCTTATATTTGGTTATGACTAGGTGACCGCTAAAGGACTAAAAGTTGATCGTTCTCAAGGGTCGTACTTTTAATCGTTCTAGCTCGGCTTTGAGGTAAGAAAACTGCACCCTGTGTATATGTATGACATGCATGGCTGTTATTGATGCATGTTGGTTGATTATTATGTATGACATGCATGGCTATTCTTGATGCATGTTGGTTGACTATTAAATGTGACATGCATGGCTGTTATTGGTGCATGTTGGATTGCTGGATATATGACGTATGATGCCTGAGAAACATGTGGTTAGGACATGCTTTGTATACTGGGTATGATATTGTTCAGAGCTTGAGCCTCTGTGGTTGTGCATGGTCCTAACTGTACTGGTATCTGTTAGTAAGCATGCTAAATACCTTGTTTGTGGATATTGAACATGTGATATATGATTGGTGGCATGTCTTACTTGTGATCGACACTGACTAGTCAGGGACCGACTCTAAAGTTGATGATCACGCATTGAATGGCTCTATGGCATTAATGCGGGACCGACCCTTAGGTCGAAGAACTATTAAGCACTTGCCTGGTCTACGACCAGATGACTATAGCCAAGGTATATGATCCCGGTGACCGTTTGTCACATGGCTAAGGGACATTGTCCATAGTTTCGACTCTAGAGTCGTGAGGAAGGTTATGTTGGTGACTAATCACCTTGCACCTGTCCTAATCAAGCTTAAGTCGAGAATTATGCATTGAATGGCTCTATGGCATTAATGCCAGACCGACCCTAAGGTCGAAGAACTATTAAGCGCTTGCCTGGTCTACGACCAGATGTTTATGGCCAAGGTATATGACTCCGGTGACTGTTGTCACATGGCCAAGGGACGTTGTCCGTTGCACGACTCTAGAGTCGGGAGGAAGGTTATGTTGGTGACCATTCACCATGCACCTGTCTTAATCAAACTTATGAAAGGATCACTTGTCAGTTAAGCCCTGGTGACCCTATCGTCATATGGCTAGAAGGAGCGATGCTCATTATTGTGACTTTTGGCTATTGTCATCTATTCGCTTGGACTGATAGTCCTGAATGGTTATTATGATCGTTGTTGACATTATATCATGCTTTATTGGGTTTTCTTGCTGGGCTTCGGCTCACGGGTGCTACGTGGTGCAGGTAAAGGCAAGAGGAAGCTAGACCATCCTTGAGTTGGAGAGCTTAGGTGATGATGTGTACATATGCAGCTGCTCGTCCTCCACGGCCGAGGTTTAAAGTGGAACTAGGGTTGAACCCTGTTTTGTCGCTTAGAACGGCCTGTTGTATATACTTTCTGTAATAAACTCTGAAATTATATTTTCGGGATCCCAATGTATAAATTAAGCATTCTAGTGAAACGTTACATCCTAACCAAAGTTGTTAAACCTGAAACCGCTATCATACTTAGTTCACGATTTTGGCCAAATGACTCGATTAGCGAGTTTAGCACTGTTTACAAGGCACACCGTAATGGTCCCTGGAGTTTGGGGCGTTACAATCGCAGCCTGATCAACCTACAAATGGGTGGCCCCAAAGGTGTCCTAATCCTAGCCCACCTATCCAGCCCTCGAGCCCCCAAAGGCCCGAGCAGCCACCGATGCCTCAGGACAATGTCCTGCTGAGGGACCCTGAAGCACAGCCTCCATCCCAAGCTGGTCGCGAAAATCCCCCGCAACCAAGGCAGAATAGGGCCGGGCAGCCGCCCCGCAGTCCTAGACGCCATAGGGGCGACGAGCCAAACCCTCCGAGCAGAGGACAGCGTCCTTCTGGCAACAGAAGGAACTCAGAGACAGGCTCTGCGGTCCAAGGCCCCCCACGACATGATAATGCACGGGGACCTACCGACCAACGCAGGCCACCCTCTAATGCTCGGGAGGTTCCAGCCCAGGAAGGCAACCAAGGGAACAGTCGATCCCATCATAGCCAATCAAGATTCAGAGATGGCCATGATTATAATGAGGCCGACTCAGCCAGAGGAAACACCAGTCGGAGAAATGAGGAAAGAGGTGGGGGCAGAAGCCTACCACCTAGGGATGACCAACCCGAAAGACGTGACGCGGGGGGGCAAGCCAGACAAAATAACGTCTTTAACCGGCTCGGAGCTAGCGAACAGCGGAGGAGAGACGAGGATTTAAGAGACGTACTCAACGATCGCCGGGAATGGCACGACGAGTACGTTCCCCCAGCACCAGAGGCCCCGACGATTCTTGGCGCCGTCCAGGCCCAGATAGATGCCCTCAACTAGGCAGTGCAACAACTGGTCAGGGGAAGAACATCTTATATCGACCATGATAGGAGAAAGGGCACTCCTTTCGTCCAGAGGATAGCTATGACAGAAACTCCTAGCAAGTTTAAGATGCCTACGCTTCCGAACTTCGACGGGTATGGTGACCTGGTATCTCACGTCAACAAGTTTGAGATACAAATGGACATTCAGAAAGTGTCCGAAGGTGCTCGGTGCAGGATCTTCCCTGCAACACTTTCTGATGCTGCACATGAGTGGTTTTTCAAATTCCCTCCTGCAAGTATAGTTTCCTGGGAGATGTTCGTGAAGGAATTTTACGGACAATTCTATGCGGGTCGTGTGCACCCAACTGAGGAAAATCAGCTGGTCGAAATATGCCAGCAAGACGGAGAATCACTGAAAGATTACGTCCAGCGTTTTATGCGAGCAGCTGTTGGAGCTAAAACAGTGGGAGATGAAGGCAAGATGATGGCCATAACTGCAGGGGTTAAGCGCCGCACGCCTCTCTAGGACAGCCTCAGAAAGAATGGGGTCAGGACTACCCAAGAATTTTTGGATCGAGCTGATCGGTATATCAAGCTCGAGGATGCCATCGCCAGGAAAGCCCCCAGGCAAAGATAAGAGGACAGCCAAGCCCGCCAAAGCCGCCAATGGGTCGAAGCCCAATGGCAACGGCAAAGGCAATGGGAACAGCAATGTCAATGGCAAGAATGGGGGGAAACGGCCGCACAATGAGCCTTCCACCTCTGACAATAAATGAGCCAAGGGTAATCGTTATGAACCTCGGTTCACTAACTACACTGCCCGTATTGAGTCTCGGGGAGAGGTGTATCAGGCCACGAGCTCCAGTGTGCCTTATAAGAAACACGCCCCCATTCGAAAGGATATTTCGAGAAGAGACACTACCAAGTTCTGTCGTTATCATAACGACTACGAACATGATACCAATGAATGCAACCAGCTGAAGGATGAACTCGATTTCCTTATTAGACAAGGACACTTGAGAATATCTATACAGGCCTCAGGAAATTCCCAACGAGAAGCTCCAGGTGGCAACGAGCATGCGCCCACATGCCAACGCTCGCCACCTTTGCAGCCTGACCCCAGAGCTGGAACTTTACTCACCATCTGTGGAGGCCCGCACCTCGCGAGAAGCAGTGGAAAGGCGAGGGAACGATATGCTCAGACCCTACGTCACGACCAGGACATTGAGATGATGACTGTGGAGGATATGGCATCGAAGAAGGCTCGATCAGAGGATGGTGAGATAACCTTCTCTGATAGCGACACCCAGCATGTCCGGTTCCCACATTCCGATCTGCTGGTCGTGGACGTTCAAATCGCCAACATGATGGTGAAAAGAGTACTAGTTGATACAGAAAGTTCAGTGAGCATCCTACACAAATCTTCACTGGAACGCATGAAGTTGTCCGTTAAGGACTTGGAGCCCTACAACCAAACAATTTATAGCTTCTATGGTGAGGGACTCGCCCCAGCGGGGTCAATCAGACTTCCTGTGATAGCAGGTACAACACCCGCTACCAGGACATTACTCGCTACTTTTATAGTACTCGATTGTCCTTCGGCGTACAATGTCGTCATTGAAAGGCCCATACTGGTTGATCTTCAGGCCGTTACTTCAGTATGGCACTTGGCCATGAAATTCTCGACAGACGCAGGGGTAGGACGCGTGTTGGGAAATCAGAGGGAAGCCAGGGAGTGCTACAACACCTCAGTCACAAAGGCGAAGAAGGGAACATCAAAGAGCACTCCCCCAGATAGGTTGCAGATGGATATTGATACACAAGCCCAATCCAGTGATGGAGTCACCAAATAGGATGTTGCCCAAAGTGACGACAGGAATTTATATCCTCGCTTTGGGGATTTTGAGGAAAATTTTGGACCCGTCGAGGACCTGGAAGAGGTCTAACTTGACGAAAAAGACCCGACCAGAGTTGTGATGGTTGGGAAAAACTTAGAAGCAACCACGAAGCATGCACTGGTGGAATTTTTGCGGAAGAACCAGGAAGTCTTTGCCTGGTCGCAAAAAGACATGGCTGGGATAGATCCTACAGTTATCAGCCATGTCCTGAACGTAGACAAAAATTTTCCACCCGTGCAACAAAAAAGAAGGCTGCTCGATGAGGATAGATCGAAAGCCTTAAAAGAGGAAGTCAAAAGATTGAAGGAGAATGGATTCATCCGGGTGGCGTTTTATCCATCATGGGTCTCTAATCCCGTACTGGTTCCCAAGCCTAACGGCAAATGGCGAACCTGTGTGGATTTCACAGACCTCAATAAAGCCTGCCCAAAGGATTGTTTCCCACTCCCAAGGATCGACCAGCTGGTCGATGCAACTGCAGGACATGAGATCCTTTCCTTCATGGATGCATCCTCAGGATACAATCAGATTAGTATCCATCCCCCTGACGAGGATCACACCAGCTTTCAGACCGATACGGGGTTGTACTGTTATAAAGTAATGCCCTTCGGACTGAAAAACGCAGGTACGACTTACCAGCGATTGGTTAACCACATGTTTAAGGAGTTGATAGGAGTAAACATGGAGGTGTATGTGGACAACATGTTGGTAAAGTCGAAAAAAGCAGAAGGACATGTGAAGGATTTACAAGAATGCTTCGATGTATTGAACAAGTACCAAATGAAATTAAATCCTCTCAAATGTTCCTTCGGAGTCGGATCAGGGAAATTCTTGGGGTTCATTGCCAATTCAAGAGGAATTGAGGCCAACCCCGACAAGATAAGAGCCCTGATCGACATGAAATCGCCAGAGAAGATCAAGGATGTGCAAATTTTAACTGGAAGAATTGTCGCACTAAGTAGATTCATTTCCAAGTCGACGGATAAATGCGTCCCTTTCTTTAATCTACTTAGAGGCAATAAGAAGTTTGAATGGAGAGGAGACTGTGAGCAAGCTTTCCAGGCCTTAAAAGCCCATATGGCACAGCCTCCTATTCTATCAAAGCTTATCGAAGGAGAAACTTTGTTCATCTACCTGGCGATCACCCAAGTTGCTGCTAGTGCGGTACTAGTACGAGAAGAAGAAGGCGTACAAAAGGCGGTTTACTATGTAAGCAAGAGGCTAATCGGAGCAGAGTTGAGATATCCTCCCATCGAGAGGTTAGCCTATTGTTTAATCTTGGCCTTAAGGAAACTACGTCCTTACTTCCAAGCCCATCCCATCACAGTCTTAACTAACCAGCCCCTTCGGCAAGTTCTGCAAAAACCAGAGGCGGCTGGGCGTTTATTAAAATGGGCAGTCAAACTACGGCAGTTCGATATTACATATTCACCTCGAGCAGCAGTAAAAGGACAAGTCTTGGCTGATCTTATTGCCGAGTTCACTGAGCTCCCAAACAACGAGTAGTGCGAAGAGTCTAGTGCGCCTGAGCCCCAAGATGAAGTTCCTTCGTGGAAGTTATTCACAGATGGATCGTCCAACAAATCCCACGCAGGAGCGGGAGTGATATTGATAGCACCAGAAGGGCATCGATTTCACTACGCTATTAGGTTCGACTTCACTGCGTCAAATAATGAAGCCGAATATGAAGCACTCCTCGCTGGATTAAGATTGGAAAAAGACATGAGTATAAAGGTGCTGGATATTTACAGTGATTCACAGCTGGTAGTGAATCAAGTCCTAGGGGAATATCAAGCACAAGGCCTCAAAATGGTGGCCTACTTAAACAAAACTAGAGATCTGTTGGCTCAGTTCGAGAAGTATACCCTCCAGCAAATACCTCGGGATCATAATTCAAACACAGATGCCTTAGCCAAACTCTCGAGCGCGAAAGACGCTGACACTTTGACTATTGTGCCAGTAGAAAAATTATGCGAGCCGAGCATACGAGTGGATGAGACTAATATGGAAATCCAGAAGGAGGATACATGGATGGCACCTTACTTGGAGTATCTTACAAATGGTGTAGTACCAGCAGATAGAAACAAAGCCAGAACCCTCCAAAGGTAGACTGCTAGGTACATACTGGTCGATGGTGTTCTTTACTGAAGAGGATATTCAATGCCACTGCTCAGATGTATTACACCGGAAAAGGCTAAATAGTTGATGAAGGAGGTACATGAAGGCTTCTGCGGGGATCACGCTGGGGGGCAAAGTTTGGCAAAAAAGATTCTAAGGCAGGGTTACTTCTGGCCGACTATGAACGAAGACTCAATGGAATTTGTGCGAAGATGCGATAAGTGTCAGAGATTTTCCAAAATCCCACGCGCAGCTCCCAACGAGTTAAAGCAGATGCAAAGTCCTTGGCCTTTCGCAGTATGGGGTATAGACTTGATTGGATCCCTGCCAACGGGAAAAGGTGGAGTGAAGTACGCAGTCGTAGCAGTCGACTACTTCACCAAATGGGCTGAAGCTGAGCCGCTCGCTACCATACCATAACGGCCAAGAAAGTTCTTGACTTTGTCATCAAGAACATTGTTTGCCAATATGGTTTGCCTCGAAAAATTGTCTCAGACAACAACACCCAGTTTGATAGTGACTTATTCACAGACTTCTGCGAAAGACATGGAATCGTCAAAAGCTTTTCTGCAGTCGCGCATCCACAAGCAAATGGACAAGTTGAAGCAGTGAATAAAACACTTAAGGAAACCCTGAAGAAAAGGCTTGAAGATGCTAAAGGAGCATGGCTAGGACAGTTTCCCGAAGTCCTCTGGTAGTATAGAACTTCTCATCGAATAGCAACAGGTCATACCCCATTTTCCTTAGCATACGGGTATGAAGCTATGTTTCTTGTCGAGTTAGATCACCCCTCACACCAATGAATTACATACGACCAGGACTAGAATAGCCAACTAATGATGGAGTCCCTAGACTCACTTGAAGAGAAACGGGAAAGAGCCCAACTCCGAGTAGCTGCGTACCAGCAAAAGGTCGCCTGGTATTTTAACTCGAAAGTGAAAGAAAGAAAATTCAATGTCGGATATCTAGTACTACGATGAGTTTTCTTAAACACCCGCAACCCCACTGCTGGAGTGCTCGGTCCAAACTGGGAAGGACCTTACCAGATTGAGGAAGTCCTTCATCCAGGCACCTACAAGCTTGCACGCTTAAATGGACATCTCGTTCCACCCTATTGGAACGGAGAACACCTGCGGAAGTATTATCAATAAACAGTCCTTTTTAAAGGACTGGCTTGTATTAATTTTTACTTTTTACAAGTTTCGAAAAAGGGTTAACCACGTTGTATGGCTAATCGCTTATAAGTGTAAGATCTTTTTAAGATCACTCGTAAAGACATGTTTAGTCCATTTTTAATATGAGATTATAAGGGATTGTGCGCAGCCAGTCATTCTTGCCAACCTTTGTAAATTTATTTTTACAAGTATTTGTTCATTACGTGTGTTGTTTTGTTGTATTATAAGTGTTACGTTTTCTACCGAGCAGTAATGTTCGCACAGGTCATGGTCAAGGCAAGTGACTAAGGACCTAAAGCTCATATAAGGTACATCGATAGCAAAGCATACCAAGGGGTATGTAAACACATGAACAAAATGAGTGAAAGCATGCTACAGTACTTAGAGTATTTTTCAAAATTTATATTTTGTTAAATCAAGCCAAAGTACTATGCTAAGTTCGGTCATGCGAACAGATGTCATAATAGACAAAAGTATTATAATGTCAAAAGGCATTCTTTTACACCGCGAGCAGTACTGCTTGGATGTAATTGTTTAAAGTAAAAGGAAAGTTTGCTTCCTATGCAACAAATTTAAAAATAAAAATTTATTCTTTACATCACGACCCGTGGGTCGTGTAATTAAAGAAGAGAAAAAGAATAAAAAAGTTTAAGGAGCATTAGGAGCAGGAGGGTCTTGCTCAGCATTCTGGTTGGCCGCATCCTCGACAGCTTCTCCTCCCTTCGCTCTGGCAGCTGGCTGAACGCTGGGGGAATCAGGAACTCTGGCTCTTTCTTCTTCCGCAGCCAGCCGAGCAGTGCAGCGGGCTAACTCAGCATTCCTGGCATCCTCTGGAAGGTAGTTGAAGTTGGCACTCCGGTTGTGTTTCCAAAAGTCGTAGAAACACTGAAGTGTCGCATTCTTGTACCTCTCCAAATCTTTAGCATTGGTGAGCTTCAGCTGCTCCACCTGGCTCTCAAGAACCACTATGGTCTTGTCCTTAGCAAGGTGCTCCTCCTTAAGTCTCTTGACTTCACAATATTGGATTCGACTGGACTCCTGGAAATCGTCCTTATGCTTCTTCAAAGCTGCCTAAGAAGCTTCACTCTCCGCCAGCTTTGCCACCAAAGCATCCTTCTGCTCCACCTGGCTCTCAAGAACCGTTATGGTCTTGTCCTTAGCAAGGTGCTCCTCCTTAAGTCTCTTGACTTCACAATATTGGATTCGACTAGACTCCTGGAAATCGTCCTTCTGGTTCTTCAGAGCTGCTTGAGAAGCTTCACTCTCTGCCAGCTTTTCCACCAAAGCAACCTTCTGCTGGGTGATCACCTCCAACTCCCCAGCATGCCTGGCCTCTGCAGCCTGAAGCTCCTCGATGGCTTTCGCCTGAAACTCCTCAATGACCTTTCCCTGAGCCTGCATGATGCTAGCACTAGCGCGAGTACGAGCAGCAGTTATTGTCAGCATGGCATGCAGTCAAGGAATAGAAGTTCGACTACATTACAAGAAGGAAATGTAAAGACCAAGAGGAAGAATACTTACACTGGCCACTCCGTTAAGAGCCCTGTTAAGGATCTGGTCGACACCCATGCTCTCAGCTTCACCCATTGCCTCCCTGCAATGGTTGTGCTTCAAGATATGAGCAAGGTGATCTTTAGCTGATCGCAGGGAGCGGTTTGAGAATTTGCTCCCAGGAAGTTCTGCTTGCGGGGTCTGTTCCCTTCGGGCCACAAGCGGAGGGTTGGCAGCAGGGGTAGTCTCCTTCTCAGTAGGAGCAGAAGGCTGGGCAGAAGGTTGGCCAGTAGGTTTGTCCTTGGAAGGATCGTCTGTTCGACCCTTCTTGGCCGGGGGTGCTTGGCTTGATTTGCCATTATGCCTCCTAGCTGATTTCCGTCGAACCAGGGGGACCTCCTCTTCCTCCTGGGTTTGATACAGATCGAAAACGTTGGGGGAAGCCATCTCTGCAGATAAAGAAAAACATGCAGACAGTTAGACAAAGGAGGATAAAAAAATCATGGCAAATAAGAAAAGAGGTCACAAAGTTTAATACCCGAGCTACAACTACTGGTCGCTATACTATTGACTCTATTAGTCATACACTCACTATCTGGCACGAAGAAGTCTGGCCCTAGATTTGGAGTATACGTACAATTGTCATCCCCGTCAAACAAGTGACAGAGAATTGGCAAGCTATTTAAAAGCAAGATAACAATACCATTTTCGTCTGAGGATTCATCCAGGTCTATGACAAACTCTGTTGCCTTTTGTTTCCCCTTGCCTTGGGGCACAGAAGGCCTCTCTGCTAAAGGGATGCCAGTGGGTTCCCTGATCGTAACCCCCATTGGCCTCCTTCGGGGAGGAGACGCCGGAGGTTGCTGCTCGGGATCCCCCTCGGCTGTGGCATCTGCCACCATGGGTCCTCTTGTTTCATGGCGAGGAGCCAAGAGGCCAGATAACCTCAGATTTTGATCAGTAACCAGGGCCTTAACACTTTTTTGAGCGTCTTCCATCCTGGCTAGTTCGTTGGACCTCAACACCATGTCTGGTGTTGGGTTCGGACGTAACCATGGTCCTGAAAGGCACAATATACTTTAGAGAAGTGCAGAAGAGTTTGCTAAGGAAAAGTATCAACCAGTGAAAGTAGCATTTACCTCCTCGAGCGAAGGCCAGGTTGTTCGTAGTCATGTCTGGCGTGAAGAAGTACTCTCTATTGTACTGCCCCACGTTAGAAATATGAATAGTGTCACTCAGGCACGTTCGACTTGTTTCCTGGTGACAGAGATGAAAAAAGCCCATCCCGTATTGTTGAGGGTTGGACTTAAGGTCAAAGAGGAAGTTGACCTCATGAGGAGTGGGTTCTGGCCATTTTTTTGAGTTTATAAAGGATATAGAGTGCGGCTAGCATTCTATATCCGTTTGGGGTAATTTGAAAGGGGGCAACACCAAAGTAGTTGGCCACCCTTGGTAGAAAGGATGTAGAGGAAGGATAGCCCATGCCTCTATGTTATATATGGACCAAGCGCTATAGACGCCCCCAGGCAGGTTAGCTCTTTGGTTAGCAGCAGGGATTGTGAGATGAACCCCAGTAAGAGGATACTTCCTACGATAATTGGCAAGCATCTGGGGAGTCACCTGGCTAGTAGGAGAGAGATACACTACACCAAACACCCATTACCATAACACATCATTATAATACTAATTAAAAAGAGTTATGGTATATTATCATAGTTTCGGGCAGCAAGTAAAATAAAAAAGTGCCAATCTTTCCCGTGTACAGTAACTCCCCTTTCCTGTGTACCCATTTCCAATCTCATTTTCTTCAATCTTTCTCCTCCTGGTATACTCTCTCGTGTCTCATTTTTCCTAGTATACCCATTTCCCATTTCCCTTTGACCTATTTCCCGTAGACTTATCTCTCTCGGTCTCTCACTCCCCTTCACAGAAGGCAAATCCTGAGAAGGGCTACACCATATTCGAAGGCAATATAGGAGGCACATCTCCTCTCTCTTGGATCTCTTTCTCCCACTAGACCTCTCTCCTTCCCTCTTTCTCTCTCACCTGTCTTTATGGAGCCCGACCTTCCCCTACATGCACTGGCTAGGGATCTTCAGAGGCCGTCGACGGGCCCAAGCCCTCACACGACACCAGAGGTGAATGACGACATCGGAGACCAGCTAGCTCCATCAGACTTCAGTTCAGTCATTCTTCGTCGCCCAGGGTTTCTTGACTGCCTTTCTCTTTCTCTCACTTAGGGTTTCTCCAATTTGTGTCCCTCTCTCAATTACAGTAAGATTTTTTTTTAATATCCATTTTTGTATTTATGGGGTATTTTTATGCTCTGATCACTCTGTTGTGCTCATAATTTATTGTGTTTTTTTTCCAGTCTCACTTCATTACAAATATGGTTGGAAAAAGTTGATTTTGGGCTTGATTTAAACTTTCAAAAAAGGGGAAAGATATCTAGAAACTGAATAAGAAGGTATATTCTTTTAAGATATTCTGTTTTTTATTTCAAATATTATGCTTGATCTATATACATGTATGTGTTATATATATGTGTGTAAATTTCCTTATTAATTTTTTGTGCATTGTATACGCTTGTGTTTAATATGATTTATTATAATGTGTGTCTACATGTGAAATAAAGAATAAAAATAAGAGCATCTCTCTTGTTCAATTTGGGTCTTTCTTGCCCAATTGGGTGTTGGTCAATTAGGGTTGATATTTGAGGAGTTGAATGCAGCCGTGAGGTGTGAGTTTTTAGACTGGAGTGACTATATTTGTACTTTAGGTCCTGTTTATATAAATGATCACCATTTTTATAGATTCGCACATATAACCACTTCTTTGCTCTTTTATTCTTTCAATTGAGGTACACGTCTTCTCTTCTCCACTCTGTTTAAGTGTGTAGTGGTATATTTGTAGAAGCTCTCTTTCTATTTGTGAGTTAAACGACATCTTGGAATGTTAACTTTGCTTGATTTTTTAACTATGTCAATATCTACATAAAGGGTCTCCAATACAGCAAATACTTTAGCACACTTTTGAATGATTATGTTGGCCTATACTTATTTAGCACACTTATCATCATATATGTGAACTTATCACAACTACATTATATGCTTCTTTATATAACAAAAGCAACATTTGTTTTCTTTAGATAATAAATAATTAATTATTTCTCTATTTACTTTTTGTTGGTGTTTAGATATCATGTCATGTTTAGATATCAATTTGGATTGAAAAAGATAATGATTTTTTTTTTATCTCAAGTTGTTGATTTTGCATTGTATTGTTATTATGTTTCTATGTATTTTAATCATGCATATATGAATATTGTTTAGCAAGTTACACTTCCAACTATTCATTTTCATTTCTTTGACTTCATTGTCTTTGAAATCCTCATAAATAATATAAAATTTAGAGGAATATAGATGATACTTGGCAGTATACAATCTAAAAAAAAAATTAACTGATGCACTTCTTTGTAATACATTTGGTTTAGCTTGGTTATCGTTACTTTTATAATTCTGCATTTTTTTCTTTGTCGTTGCTTGTTTGATGATTCTGCATTGCTTGTAATGTCTACATTTTCTAAGTATAGAAACACACCCTAATTATAAAAGAAGATTTACATAATCTCTCATAAGAAATCTTGACTAAACACTTATTAATTTAGTTTTAGAGTGTGGTACATATGGTTTTGTTTATGGTAGTTTACAATCACCATGCTTGAATTTTATGTGTTTATAAGCATTATTCTAGTGAAGTCTCTATCCACCCATCACCATATTCAAGAGATTAATCTTCTTAGTGAAATGCCTTGATTAGCTATTGCCTAGCCAATATTAACTGAAGTTGCACAGAGTGAACTCATCTATATGCCAATTTCAACATATATCGTGCATATTACATTCTTTGTTGTTTTCTCTAACCTTTTTTGCACATCAAATTAATAAGTCAGTCAAGTTCTTCTGAACCAAAGCGTCATTTACATGCATTATTTAAAAGGGTAGAATAAGAACTTGTGTTTGTGAGGTGACTCTAACTTGCATTCTAATATCCCTAAAATTCTCATTTGGTTAACTAAGTCTTGCATATTTCCGTCAAAGAGACTGAACCACCCTTTCTTTGTTGTACTGAACACTTTAAACAAAAAACCAACCATTCTTTTTTTCTTTTCCTTTTTCTTTTTCTTTTAAAAATTCAAAAATTAAACATGATGAAAGAATAGCTTTGGAATTTCTTCAAAAATTTATAAGCATCTTGTGTATAGTTTCTTTCTAGAGTAGGCCCCAAGACGAGAGAGGTTCATGTTACAATCAGGCTCACTTGGAAGAGCTCTTCCATTCTGTCAAAAAATCTAGCATGTTCATAAACATTAATCAGGATGTTATATCTATTGATGTCTACTTTATCTATAGAATGTCACAAGCTGAAAATTTTGTTCAACAGGTTGTAAACAGAGCTGAAAAAACTCTCTTTAAGAACTTTCATTTCACTGGGAAAGTCTTATTGCTTGATCTATGGAAGATTTTGCTATGCTTTCTTTAATATGATTATTTCTGAATTATTATAGCTTAAATTAAATTGTTTGAATGCAGGTGGTGATGGCTTTCGTTGGAGAAACTAGAGGCATTCAAAAGTGATAGAGTTGGAGGGTGACAAGGGTTATGGTAAGATATATTATACAGTACATACCCTGCAGACAAGGTGAGAAGCTTTTTAAGTAAAGCAAAATGTATGCCGTGTACCATGATTCTTTTTTTCTTAAACAATATAGCAAAACAACAACAAGAAGAAATAACAAGTCTGGCTATTAGAGACTGTTGGTTTATACCTTAGGCAAAATGGGGAAGGGTGATGTATGTGCTGTTATAATTTTGATATATGTATTTGTGAACAAATTTCATCAGGTCTTGTAAGTGCCATTGTGGTTTTGGACTGTCAAACAGTCAAAGACACTCTAACTGGTGTCTTTTTTTTTTTTTTTTTTAATGAATTTTCAAAACTAAACTAAATTTTATGAATCATTCACACTGATTAAGAACTTTAATTCTCATTTAGAAAAAAAATTCTCTATTAAGATTATTTTCTGGGCTAAAAAAGCATTCTATAGTTTGTTATTTTGAGGATAATGAAATTTGAAAGATCAAATACTTTAAAAGCTAACTGAAATTTTCTGTCAATATGATTTGTGGGTCTTAAAGAAATTCTCCTTTTCTGATCGCCATGGGAAAAAAAAGTTTGGCATTGTCCATTGTAAATGTGTAGTTCAATTCGAGTAAAGTTAATCTTTGCATTGTTAATTAGATTCCTCTTATCCATATGCATAAAAGTAATAAATAGAAGTTAATGGTTCTATATTTTGTTTGTTCATAGAGTAACAGAAAAGTAATATGTAATATCAATTGAATATAAGAAACTAATATTGTGTTGGGGTTCATATTTCTTATTGTCTTCTTAACGTTTTCTATTATTTAATATATTGTTTGTTGGATTCTAAGGGAGCTTTGAGAACCTAGGCCCCAATACATACATGCAGGTACTATTATTTCTCTCTCAATTTCTAGTTCTATAGATAATTATTTACTCTTCTCACTTCTCCTTCACAGGCTTAGATTGGACTAAGTTGCTTGTATTATTTTGCTAATTAAGAAAAGTGAGAAGATTCATTTGGTTTCATTTACATAATTTGCTTAGTTTTTTTATTTCTTATGCACTCAAGATGTTTGAAAACATGCCTAATAGAATGACAAAAAAAGTGGATTTATAATTAATAATATTCTAATATATATATACACTTATAAGCTTTATTTAGGCATGAGTTTAATCTCTCTGTTTTTCTGAGTTCTATAGATATATTATATATATATAACTCTTCTTTGTTTTGACTACTATTATATAAATTAATCTGTTCATTTACTTTTTTTGGCAGGGGAAGATTAAATTATCATATATAAAGCTCAAGTGTAGTTTTAGAAGTGGAAGAGAGTAGCTTTGGGCCTTATCACCAGGTACTACACTCGTAGTCTCTTGATTGTCTACTGAACATCTTTGAATCTTTAAATCTATATGTATCTGTATGTGTAGAGTTTCCACTATTTTTCCATTCTATCATAATTGGTAAAGTAGATTGCTTTTGCTGTTTTGGTGGGTTTGCTTTGATCTGGGTTTATTTTTGTTTCATAATTCATTTATGCATGTTGGATTGAATGGGAGTATATAATCTGATATCTAATCTGGGAATTGGGATTTTTTTTGCGTGGTTGACGTGACGTGACTTTCTTGGGATGATTATGCATACCAAAATAGTAGGCAATGAAGCTGAAAAGTTAATTGCTTTTTTTAGTGAAGAAGGGTCCAGGAAGTCTCTTTTTCCATCTTTATTTTGTTTTTGCATTTCACTCTCATTCTCTCTATTTTAGTCACTTTCCCATATTCCTTTTCCTTCTTTATAATATAATTGTCGAATAGCTGTATATATTTGTGATTTCTTGTTCTGGATTTAGAGAAAGTTGGAAGTTTTACCATAGTTTTTCTTTTATTTGCAAATCTGTTGTTCTTATATTTTCTTAGTCGTTCCAAGTTTTTGGTTTTTTTGCTTATTTTTAATCAGTAATATATATTTTGATTTGGTGTTTGAAATATATTTGATGATCTTATATGTGTAATCAGTATATTTGGTGTTTTGGTGTTTAATCAGTATTGAATATCCTGGTATTGCTTGAGTTTCTACCAAGTTCAGAGTTTCTGACCCCCCAGTTGAATTCAACTTCTTATTTTTGACTGCAAAGTCATAAAAAATGATGGGACTATATCATTTTAGTATATATGTGTACTTCTTTAAATTGTATTAGTCACTGGTTCAATTTATCAGCAAAATAATAATCAGATTTAACTTGTTCATTAAATTTGATCACGGATTACTTTATATATCATTGCTATAAGACAAGACCGGTGACTATATTCTTAGAAAATTCATCATATATATATTAATAATTATCTATAAATTCCCTATGTTTTGTATTTTTTTAATAAGAAATAAAAATAAATGAATAATTAATAATGATTCTTAGAGACAGTGTTTTATGTGTTTCTCTTAGAGACAGTGTTTTATGTGTTTGATTTTAATGGTATTAGCAGAGTAGAATTTTGATTCTCTTTACTCACTCTTCCATATTTAATACCGTATTATTGTTACTGAAGAATGCTTCATTGTTTATATGATGTATTTGATTGACTTCTGTTAAAAAGTTTTCTTTTAGTGGTCGGTCTGGTAGTTACCATGTGAATTATTTGTGATAGCATATATATCCTTCTTTGTGGTTATAGATTGGAAACAGAGGTATTGTAGCTGTTGGAGAGAATTGCAAGTCCCTGACAAATCTTAGCCTCCGATTTTGTGATAGGTGAATTCTTCTTTTCATTGTTTATAGAATTACAAATATTTGAGTATGAATTACACTTTGATTTCTGTCTTCACTCGCATATTAATTATTAGGGTCGGGGACGAGGCACTTGTTGCCATTGGTAAGTGTAACTCCCTACAGTATCTAAACGTTAGTGGCTGTCATCAAATTGGTGATACTGGAATAATGGCCATTGCAAGAGGTTGTCCTCAATTTACCTACCTAGACGTGAGTGTTCTCCAGGTGTGTTCTCCTACTTAATAACCACCAAATACCACCACTTGATTATAAGTGTGTGGCCTCTGTCTAGGAAAATACCATTTTAAATTAAAAAAAATCCAACACAGCTGTTTGAAAAGTGCACTAATCTATCGAGTCCATGTGCCTAAGATGATGCCATTTGCAAGTTTTTTCTCTTTTTCCACTTGCTGTCCCTATTTTGCATTATGAGTGAAATCTGAAGAAAAAAAAATAAAGGGGTTTATTCAAGTAAAAGATGGCAGAGATATCTGAAGAAAAAAAAAAGGAGTTTTATTTAAGCAAGAGATGGCAAAGCTATTCTTATGAATTTATATATGTATATATATATTTTCTTTAGATCTTTGCTTGCTTGTTGAATTATTGACTTCGCATGGCTAGTGTTTAAGTTTAGATTAAGTCATTAAAGTATACTCAAAATTTTGTTGCATCTATTTATTGATTTATACTTGTGTCATTAATGCATCATTCTTGATTATATTTCATACATTATAAAGCTGAACCACGTAATTTTAGAACAAAGTCTTCTCTTTTTTCAATGCTCATACCTTATTATGATTTTCTTGCTTTTGATATATGGTAAATTTAATTTTTTATTATGCAGATTTGTGTACTTATAGTTATAGAAGCAATGGTGAGACCTACTTTAACTTTCACTCTCCAATTTTATTTCGTGGTTATATTATTTTTTGTTGAACTAGGTTTTCACTTATTTTTATCTTCATTCATTTCCATAGAGAAATTCTGAGCAATGTGTATTATTTGTTAAAAAATTCCAATAATGTTGAGGTATATGACTATTTTTGAGGTTAGATAAGCCAAGGGTTCTTAGGATTTAAGGCGATTCTTTTCTACAGGCATTTGATGCTAAGTTGAGACTCAAAATAATGTTATAAATTTGCATTTCTAGAACAACTTTTACACATTGCAATCTTTCGACTTGAAAAGTGGATTGTATCTAATTTTGAGAAAGGGGAACAGGAAGGAGAAAATGTATATGAGGATTATTTAGTGGATTTCCATATGTGATGTTGCCTTTTTTTTTTCCTCTCCCAATTCATGATGAACTAGGTCATATCTTAGGCATTCTTATTGTTGGAATTTTTTGGTCACTAATAATATTTCTGCAATCTGGTGCTCTTTTAGATTTCTTAGGAGAGATCCAATGGGTGCACTTGGCTATGCAAGTTTGAAATAAATAATCCAAACTTGTAATGTAGATTATTGCTGCTAGTGTAGAATGTGCATGTGTTCGAGTTCCTTGTTAAAATAGTCAAAATATGGTCCAACTATTTCACTGCAGTCATGGGAACAACAGCTAACCACAATATTTATCAATTCATAATACATGAACTTTAGTCTTTGGCACAAAGAGCAATCGAGATATATCATCATGCAAGATTTTAGTACTGATGTTTCTCACTTGTTTTTAATATTTAGCTTCAATGGACAGAGAGATGTTGTTCTTTCCTTTCATGTTTCCCCTGCATGTTTAAAACCATGGAGTTGGAAAATTACATAGGATCCGTTTTTTGTTAGGACCATGTACACTACAACAACACTTCATTGAAGCACTACTATTTCTTTTATCTTGCAGCTTTTGGGGATACTTCTTCCCTAACTGTCTCTGTCCATTTTTGGGGAAAGTATAATTAGGATGTCTTCTTTCAGGGCATTGATCATGAAAGAGTGGAAAGAATGGAAGCTCGACTGAAAGAAGATATCCTGAGAAAAGTTGAACGTTATGGAGGTGCCATAATGGTTATTCATGAAACAAATGATGGGCAAATATTTGACCAGGTAAAATTCTAAAATGGATATTTTTTGCTTGTTGTTATATGAACGTTTCTCTTCTTATTCTGGCTTGCTTATTCACGAGGTAACCAATATACTTAGCAGTTATTTTCTGTTTTATTTTCTTTATTTCTTGCTTTTTATTTGCATGCACTTGCAGTTTCCTGTCTGTCAATGCCTTTGTTGTTGTGGCTAATTTTGATCCTCCACGTAACTAATGTATTGTGCAAAATTTTCCTTCATCTCATATTAATGTTTAGTGGCATCCATTTTTCTGGGTTCTTTTGGTTGTTTAGTTCATATTTTCTCCTTAATGAATGATGAATTAAAAAAAGAAAAGCATTTCTTGCTGGATAGTTTTGGGCTTGCAATTCTATTCTTTCCCATGATATTGGTGGATATTCCTGACTCAGGAATGCCAAATGATACCATCGTGAGAATACTGTTCTGCTCTGTTCTTGCTCCAGTTGATATAAAATTGCTTCTTAATATCTTGGCTTGTTATGTTATCCTTGACATAAGTAGTTCTCATAGTTTTTTTAATATCTTGTAGCTAGAAAATTATGCAAAAACGGAAGAAGCTAAAGTTGAGGAGCTTATAAAGGTAGTTGCTGATTTCGGTGCCAAAGTAATTGTTAGTGGAGTAGCTGTTGGGGAGATGGCACTTCATTTCTGTGAGCGCTACAAGTATATCACCTTCTATTGTGTTTTTTTATTGATTAACTTACTAATTTTCAAAACATTAAGTTGAAATTAAAATAACTCCTAAACTTTCAGGGAAAAAGCAGAGAAAAAGTGGGGTACATGATGTACTACCATATAAACCAACTGCTAAAGAACCAAAATATGCCACTTAAAACAGGCATATTTTAATTTCAACTTAATGGATTCTTGTTCATCTAATGCAGAGCTACTGAAGCAAGTAAGCTTTTACATAATCATTATCTTATTCTTTTCTAATCATTTGCTTGTTCCTTTTTTAACACACGCGTACTGATTTTATTTCTAACTTTTACTTGCATGATACTAATTTCATCACTGTGAACTTTTGAATCTTGAATCATCAAATTGTCAATGATTTGAACAAAGTTCATCTTGATACATACCATAGTCTCATTAAGAGGCATGCTTGCTATTAATCATCTTGTGTCTATAAATACTAAGAAATAATCATGGATTTTATTTCTAACGCTGAAAAAATTCTCTACTGATTCTCTCTTATTTTATTGTTCATCTGAAAATTCCCTAGCTCTTTCTTGATAGCTCTCTTATTTTATTGAACTAAAACAAATAAGTATTTATCTTAGTTTTCCATTTTCTTCTTTTGAAGTTTTCAATGTATCATTTAAGAAAAGACTGTAAGTTTGTTGTTGTGGTGGCAAGAACTTTTGTTCTTAATAATAAAAGGACTTTTTTTTTACAATGTGCAGGTATATTGAGATGATTTCTTTGGAGCAATTCTTGACAACATTTGTAGTTGAGGCCTTTAGAATGAAAGAATGTATTTCACTAATTTTTGTATACATTTCTTGTTTTGTATTTAGTGATAAAGGAATCTGAATTGGGCATAAATTATGTTGTAATATGATTTCTTAAGCCTAGACTAGTAGACTAAATATTGTAATTACATTTGAGTAATTAATAAAAATCTATTTATGTTACCTTATTTGGCTTCAACTTTCATATTTTTTTTCCTAGTTTTGTGTAAGTAAAAAAAGATTATGTTCCTCTAAGCTAATATAACACATGTGTTATACTAAAGTGTAGTATAACACAAAAAAAGTGTTATATAATCGACTATAAATAACATAATTAAACACTTATCTATATATTAAAATAACACAGAAATTGTGTTATCGTTGACAGTACAATAACACAATTGTATAACACTGATAAAGTGTTATGTAAAGTACCCTGGCCTACTATAACATAGTCGGTCTTAACACATCAGAAAGTGTTATCGTATGTTTTGATAACACATTTTCAGTGTTATTAAAAGCATTTTTTCTTGTAGCGATACCACTCGACATCAGGAAGGTTTTTATGCCGAGGACGAGCCCTGACTTGAATGCGAGGGTCTGGGGCAGCATTTTCTCGACCACTGGTCGAGGGAACCCTAGCCTGCGAATCAGGCTAGGCAGGAGAATTTGGATTGTTTTCAGGGTTTGGTTTTTTCTTGCCTGGAGACTTAGAACAGGCCATTTGAGGTGGTGATGGTTGAGGTCTATAAGAAACTCTGGAAAATGGAATCTCGTGAACTCTGTCGATCGGTTGTTCTTCACCTTTAAGCAGCTATGCAAGAAGATCGTCGCGATGGGCCGCTCACCTCCCCACAAATCTGGCATTAAAATCAGCGAACAGAAGAATGGGGAGGTGAGGATGAAGAATTTTGAAAGTTATTTTAGAATAACGCTGGTCGAGTATAAAAGTTAATCTTTTATACAACAACATTCTAACAAAAAACTAATTTTTTTCGCACGAACAGTTTGAGAAGCAGATCAAAAAGTGAAAGCAAAAAGTTTTTTGAAAAAGCTTTTTCAACTCCTTTTAGGGCGGGAAAAACTTGGTTTTTCAACTGGCATAAAAATCGAATTTTTACTTCGGTTTTACGTCCTAAAGTTGTGATCTCAACTATCAAACTAACTCATGACTCCTTAATGGCAGAAGAAATATCATCCTATACAGTATCACCCACAAAACCCCTACTGTCATGCATCTCAACCCAAAAACAAATGAACTCAACAGCACACCCACAGAAGCATGCACGGCAAAAATATAGAGCATAAAAGTTCTGAAACTTACCAGAAAAAAGATAGTGGAGATTGGAGAGAGTTTTCGAGGGTCGGAGAACTCACGGACTGAATCTTGAAATGCTGAAAGACGATCTCCAGAAGAAAATGGAAGCTCTGAGTTTAGGGTTTCTTGAAAGAGTAATAGCTTGTGTAAAAAGAAAAAGAAGACTTTGAAGAGACTATATATATTTTTGTCCGTGGCATTAAAAGGGAGTAATCATCAGTGTCCTCTTTTTCGAAGCATTGGGAAGGGTGATAGCCGTCGAAAGGTTACTTGGAAGTCGAAAAGCCATGATTGGACAATGGTGGGTTACTTTTCCTAAGATTGCAAGAATTATTCTGACAGGTCTGGTGGGGTAACCGAAGGGTCGTTTCCTTAAAAGTTTATTTATTGCTCGTAATAAATAAACTTGGGGGGCAAATGTTATCCAAAAAACAGGCACGGATGACGTGGCAGGTGATCTCTAGACACATGGCTGACATCTGGTAGAAGTCTTGTTCGACCATCGACCAGAAAAATATCTATGGTGCGACACTCAATCTTTATATACGACCAGCTTGGTCGTATACTCGCTATATTTGGAGAAAATCTTATGCAGTTATAATCATATCCGAAATTATCTCCCATTATTTCCTGAGTATCCGATTATTTAGGAAATAATATCTGTAACAAATTAATGTAATCTTCCTTGAGCCTATAAATAGAGAAAGATAGATCAAGGAAGGGACTTTTGGCTTTCTAATTATTTGAGATTAGAGTTTTACAAGTGTATTAGAGCTATCACATTCGATATATTGCTTTGTTCTTCAAAGGTTTGTGAAACTCATTGAACCCTAGTTCTTTGATCACTCCATTGAAATATTATATCAATAACAGCTCAAGTGGACGTAGGTTATTAACAGATTCTGGGGCCGAACCACTATAAATTCTTGTGTGCTTTATTATTTTTGTCATCATTCTCATTTCAACATATCTGTCCACATCATGTATTTCTGACTTCGTATCAGTTGACCAAAATCAGGGTCAACAAATATAAAGTACCGGTCCCCAAGCTCACTGCTCATTCTGACTTTCAGTAACTCTATCTAAAAGAGTTAGTGAGAGCTTAGAAGCCTGTGTACTCGTTCTAACTTCTTTTTCTTTTCTTTTGTAGATCTAAAGCTAGATCGAGGTTATCAATTACAATGGCTGGAGGTATACAATATTCAATCCTCTTTTTGTATATGTTCATTATATATATTAATTCAGCCTACATGTATATAGGATTGTTCATATGCCTATATTTTTTTTCATCTAACATTTGGTATCAGAGACAGGTTAATCTCTGCCTTGTTAATTTTGTATGCATATATACACATATTTTTTTTTATGATTTATAGATTTGCCTATGTCTTCATCTATTCACATATATTATATATTCGTGTATTAGTTTCATATATTGTTGAAAATTGGAGATTGTTAATTCAAATTTGTTTCTCAATTTTAGTTGCATTAGAAATATTTTGGTAAGTGTTTCTAATAATTTTTTATTTGAGAAACTAGTTTAAAAATAAAGCAATGACTATATGTATACACGTTCATGGCCTCAAGTTAAAATTTTTGAGTTTTTTGGCCTAAAGTTTTGGATACTTAAAGTGAATATTTTAATTGTTGTTTTTGCAAATAAATTTAAGAAATCTTCAAGTTAACAATTTCAAATTAATCTTTGCATGAAAAAATGAGATTTAAACTCATAAAAACAACATTTGAATTTTTTTTTTAAACCTTCAGAATTGGTTATGGTTGAAATTTAATTTTGATATTAATGATTGATTTTTAGTTGTTGTTTAATAAATATAAAGCCATGAATCTCTTTATCTATTCATTTCCATGAATTCTGGGCTTTAAAATCTTGAAAATCGACGTTAAAATGGGGTTATAAAGTCGGGTTTTGAATCGGGTCCGTACGACTCGCACGCAGAAACCGGGTCGATTTCGACCCGGCTGGAGGAAGAAGATAGGGGAAACGACATGTCATTTCCCCCCTGCTGTAGAAAAACGACCCGTCGTTTAACGGGTCACACGACAACAACAAGGGGAAAACGACATGGCAGTTTAAAAAAAAAAATTAAGAAAAATTGAAGAAAATTACATTTTTTATTTATTTTGGAATTTTATTATTTTCTTCATTTTAATGCTTATTTAGACAATAAATTTTATTTTTTAATTCTTTTGCCAATTTAATTAAAACATATGATTTTGGTATATTATATATTTGGAAATTAATTAAAATGTGCAATTACTTGATTTTGATGCATTTATTGAATGATATATTTTCATTATTCATGCAATATTAAATAATTGTCTTTTAAGAATGTAATTACTTTTTACAGTTAAGTTAGTCCAATTATTTTATTAATTCACCAAATAAGTAAATGATGTTATTGTCTTATTTAGCATGATTTTTTCTACCATTAAGTATATATATGTAATTATTGTATTTATTTTCGTACATAAATTTAATTTTACTAATTTGTATGATTATTCTATTATTCTTCATGCAAAATTTATTCTTAGTATAATTATCTTTAATTTTATATGTATGACTTTATAATTTTAAATACGTTGTATATTCCATAATTATGCTAGATATATTTAGATTATATTCATACATTAAGATAGGTTGAATAATATTTAGCACATTAATATTCATAATTTATTCATAAAACATTTAGGGTGAATAAAATTATGAATAATTCATAAACAATTTTATGGTTGACATAAGAACGCATGAAACTGAGACAAATGCTCAATCTAGAACGGTTTTTAATGATCTTCGGACGACCACACTAGGAGCACCACTCTCTGTGATTGCCTATTATGTTATAACGAAATTGTTCTTAGGTTTCCTTAGAGTTTGAAACATAATGTCTAGTGAACCATATAATTTTACATAATTAGGGAGTATCCACAATATCTTCAATTATATAAAATTATATATTAATTTGAAAGGATCACATAATGGACATAAATTGTGATTAATTATATAGATATAATTAATTAGGATAATATATTAAATTAATTTTCTTAATTTAGCCACAGGAGTTATGAAAATTAATTTAATATTTTTATCATTAAGTTTAATAAAGATAGAAGTATCAAACCTTAATTTAGCCTAAATAATTCGTTTGAATAATCTATCATCCTATACATCTAATTTTATTAAATTAAAAATTTAGCCCACAAGAAATTTTTGTCTAATAAAATTTCCTTCTTCAACATGTTATACATTGGTAAAACATGACTTCATTAAGCCTCAATCTTCTAAATCTAAGTTTGTAATCCTATTCACGCAGCTTCTTCATCATCCTCTAGTTTCACTGAAATCCTTACCGAAATTCCTAAGCTTAGGGGTGATAATTTCAAAATCTGGAAGGAACGAGTTCTTCTTCATTTAGGCTGCACCGACATGGACTATGCAATAAGGAAGGACGAACCTGCTGCAATCACTGCGACTAGCACTGCTGCTTAGATCGCACTATATGAAAAATGGGAGCGATCCAGTCGCCTCAGCATCATGTTCATCATGTCCAATATCCCTCTAGGAATGCATGGATCGGTGGAGCAACCTGAGAAAGTCAAAGACTTGATCAAACTGATCGATGAGCAGTTTGACACTTCGGACAAACCACTTTACAACAACCTCATCCACCAGTTCTCATCCACAAAACTCACTGGTGTCAAAGGAGTTAGAAAACATATTTCAAAGATGAGGGGCATTTCTGCTCAACTGAAGAAGCTCAATGTAGTCATTCCTGAAACCTTCTTGGTCCACTACATCCTTAACCATCTTCCACCTCAATACGGGCCTTTCAAAATTTCCTACAACACACATAAGAACAAATGGAGTATCAATGAACTGATAACCATGTGTGCTCAAGAAGAAGCAAGTCTCCTACAGGAACAAGGTGAAAGTGCTCACATGGCCACCCAAGGCAAGAAACGCAAACCATCAAAGATGGACAAGGGGGAAAATAAAGTGCCTCCCCAAGGCAATATAAAGAAGGATTCCATCAAGTGTTTCTTCTGCAAAAAGAAGGGACATGCGAAAAAGGAATGCGCCAAGTTCAAGAAATGGATGGACGACAAAGGGTTTACAAAACCTAAGGAAGCCAGTGGGAAGTGAGCAAAGCATCTTATCCAGAAACAAGAGGGTCTTACATGTGGAGGCTATTGGAACGTGCCATTTAGTTTTAGGAAGAGGTTTTGTTTTAAAGTTAGAAAAGACATTTTATGTACCAAGTTTCTCTAGATACTTGATTTCCGTTTCAAGACTTGTACCTTTTGGTTTTTCATTTACATTTTCAGACAAATCTTTTAATTTATATAATAAATCTGAATGTGTTGGAAATGGTATTTTGTCTGCTGGTCTTTACTGCCTTAATTTATAAAACAATACCGCTTATAATACTGTGCACGTTCACACTGGCAATAAAAGATGTGTTATGAATGAGGATTCCTCTATATTATGGCACCGGAGATTGGGACATATCTCCATTGATAGAATTAGAAGGTTAGTGAAAGATAGGGTACTCAATACCTTAGATTTTAATAATTTTGATACTTGTGTGGATTGCATTAAGGGAAAGCATACCTCCAAGTCTAAGAAAAGTGGTGTCCATAGGAGTTCCGACCTATTAGAAATCATACATACTGATATATGTAGTCCAGACATGGACTCAGATGGTCAGAAATACTTCATCTCTTTCATAGAAGATTACTTACGCTACATGTATATCTACTTACTTCATAACAAAAGTGAAGTGTTAGATGTCTTTAAGATATTTAAAGCTGAAGTAGAGAAACAATGCAATAAGAAAATTAAGATAGTGAGATCAGATAGAGGTGGAGAATATTATGGTAGATACACTGAAGATGGACAAGCACCACCTGGCCCTTTTGCAAAGTTTCTTCAAGAAAATGGGATTGTTGCCCAATATACCATGCCCGGTACACCCGAGCAAAATGGTGTTGCAGAAAGGAGAAACCAAACATTGATGGACATGGTGCGGAGTATGCTTAGCAGTAATCCTAAACTTCCTAAATCCTTGTGGACTGAAGCTCTAAAGACATCCGTGTACATATTAAATCGAGTTCCAACCAAGGCAGTCTCCAAAACTCCTTTTGAATTATGAAAAGGTTGGAAACCGAGTTTGCAACATGTATGCATTTGGGGATGCCCATCTGAAGTTAGGGTATACAATCCACAAGAAAAGAAACTAGACCCAAGGACTATAAGTGGATACTTTATTGGTTACGATGAAAGGTCTAAAGGTTACAAGTTTTATTGTCCATCTAATAGCACTAGGATTGTGGAATCAAGGAATGCAAAATTTCTTGAAAATGCCTTGATTAGTGGGAGTGATCAATCCAAGGACTTAGGTTCTGAGAAAGATCCTTCAGAACCCTCTACCTCAAGAGCAAGATTGATTGTGGTTCATAACACCCCTGAAGTCCAAATGGATGTTGAACCACCACAACCAATTGTTGAAGATCCACAAGTCAATGATGAAGTTCAAATGGATCAAGTTGTTCAAGAGTTGCCTATAATTGTTGAACAACAAGCTGAACCACCCGCTCCCCAAGAGCCTACTAGTGTAGCCTTAAGAAGAACCACTAGGACGACAAAATCGGCGATACCTAGTGACTACATTGTGTATTTGCAAGAATCTAACTACAATATTGGAGCCGAAATCTCTCTAAAACTTTGAGATGAAGGATATGGGTGATGTGTCTTATGTCATTGGCATTAAGATCCATCGAGATAGATTCAAAGGTATCTTAGGTCTATCTCAAGAAACCTACATTAACAAAGTTTTAGAGAGATTTCAGATGAAAGATTGTTCACCAAGTGTTGCTCCTATCGTTAAGGGTGATAAATTAAATTTGAGCCAGTGTCCAAAGAATGATTTTGAAAAGGAAGAAATGAAGAACGTCCCATATGCTTATGTTGTTGGAAGCTTGATGTATGCTCAGGTGTGCACACGACCCGACATTGCCTTTGCTGTCGGAATGCTAGGAAAATTTTAGAGTAACCCGAGATTAGACCACTAGAAAGCTGCAAAGAAAGTTATGAGGTATCTTCAAGGTACTAAGGATTATAAACTCCTGTTCAGATAAACCGACAACCTAGAAGTAGTTGGCTACTCAGATTCAGACTTTGCTGGTTGTACCGATTCACGTAAATCAACCTCTGGTTACGTGTTTATGTTTGTCGGTGGAGCTATATCATGGAGGAGTAACAAACATACCTTGACTGCTACTTCTACTATGGAAGCCGAATTCGTTTCGTTTTTTGAGGCTACATCGCATGGTGTATGGCTAAAGAGTTTCATTTCAGGCCTTAGAGTTGTAGATTCTATATCTAGGCCATTGAGAATGTTCTGCGACAATTCAGCTGCTGTATTCATGGCTAAGAACAACAAGAGTGGTAGTCGAAGCAAGCACATCGACATCAAGTACTTAGCCGTGAAAGAACGTGTTAAAGAAAATAAAGTGGTCATTCAACACATTAGCAGTGAATTGATGATTGCTGATCCTATGACGAAAGGCTTGCCACCTCATAAATTTAAGGATCATGTAGTGAACATGGGACTTGGTTCCCTTGTGTAAATTTATTGTACAAACTGAAGTTATTACTAATGAAACTCTTATTTTGATGTTTTCTTATATTTATGCGCATCTTAATTTTATTTGAGAAAATTTTATCTTCATAGGACCTGAATAAACATAAGGTTTATTCGTTTAAGTACATAGCCACATAAATTACATTGTTATGTAATAAATATATTGTAATACATGGAAGATAATACTCATCATAAAAAGAGGACCTATCAACATGATTCATGTGTCTATTATCTAACAGGGATGATTGTCGGGCTTAAGTAATACATTAATTTAAATGCTCACCAAGTGGGAGAATGTTAGAATATTTTTATATTTGGTATATAAAATCAATTTGTTACAACTAATTGATTTAATATATTAAAGTCAATATTTAATTTATTGACAAAATATTCTAATTAATGGTCAACATTGTTTGTTACCCGATTTTGTTGTTATCCGATTTTTCATATCCCAACTGATTGAGAAAATATCTCAATCTGTGGCAGAGACTCTGATGGTAGGTCTCACTCTATAAATATAGAGTACCGGTCCCCAAGCTCACTGCTCATTCTGACTTTCAGTAATTCCATCTAAAAGAGCTAGTGAGAGCTTGGAAGCCCGTGTACTCGTTCTAACTTCTGTTTCTTTTCTTTTGTAGATCTAAAGCTAGATCGAGGTTATCAATTGCAATGGCTGGAGGTATACAATATTCGATCCTCTTTTTGTATATGTTCATTCTATATATTAATTTTGCCTACATGTATATAGGATTGTTCATATGCCTATATTTCATTTCATCTAACAATTGGTAGGTAAACTCTCAAAGCCATCGAGATTGACCTGAAAATCACAAATCCAATAGTAATTAAAGGAACACTAACACAATCGAAGGGAGAAGGAAAATATCTTTGCTGATGAGTGGCGGCTACAGCTTCAACAAAGAGGGGGTCGAATAGAGAAAATATTGTGGAGGCTAAGATGAAGAAGGACAAAGTGCTTTAAGGTTTATGTTAGAATAAAATTAGGGTTATGTTTTTAGGGAAATTCTACAATATGGCATGCCTTTTGTCCCCACCAGTAGGGACGTTTCTGTGTTTAGTATATGAAGAAATTATAACCCAAATTTTTTTATATGATGGTGTACACTATAGTTATAGTAGGCATCCCACCAATTTTCAGGAAATTCGAAATAATTTACGGTGCTAAAAAAGACTTAATATAATTTTTTCCACTCGCATATAAACACAGGCTTAAAAACAACCTATTTTCGTGTTTTTTGATATATGGAAAGATTACAATTCAAATTTTTTTATATGACAGTGTACAATATAGTTATTTAGAATCCCCACAAATTTTTGGGAAATTCTAAATAATTTACCGTGCTGAAAATAAGAAAGGGAAATTTCATGTTATATGCATGATAACTTAGTAAAAAATTTTAATATGCCAACATAAGTTATTATCCCAAATATATGAAAATTTCATTTTTTTTAGAAAAAAATACCTCTAATATTCAAACACCCATTTTCTCTCTCATCCGAACTCTCTCTCTCTAACGTCTCTCATTCTCTCATTCTCTCTCTCTTATTCTAATCGTGTAGAGATCTCAAAAATAATATCAAAATTAAAAAAAAAAAAAAAAAACATCATCTGAAACAGAAATTTGAGTGAAAAAATATGAACCTCCAAAGTTTTCATCAAATTTTAATGCAAAGCATCGAAATTGCATTGAAAAAGCATCATTTTGGCAACAAAAAAAAAGCTTTTATGATTGCATCGCCAAATCATTGAAACACCATCGATTTTATATCAGAAAAGCATCGATTTTGCATCGAAGAAGCATCGTTTTGGCCAAAAAAATAAGTTTTCATGATTGCATCGCAAGAGCATCGAAACACCATCAATTTTGCATCAAAAAAGCATTCTTTTGGCCAAAATAATCAAGTTATTGCAAAAGCATCGAAACACCATCGGTGCTTTTGCGATACAATCATGAAAACTTGATTTTTGGCTAAAACGATGTTTTTTTTATGCAATTTCGATGCTCTTGCGATGCAATCATGAAACTTGATTTTTGGCCAAAACGATTCTTTTTTGATGCAATTTTGATGCAAAATCGATGGTGTTTTGATGCCCATGCGATGCAATCATGAAAACTTGTTTTTGGCCAAAATGATGTTTTTTCGATGAAAAATCGATGCTCTTGTGATGTATCATGAGACTTGATTTTTGCTCAAAACGATACTTTTTTTAAGCAAAATCGATGCAATTTTGAAGCAAAATCAATGGTGTTTTGATGCAAAATCGATGGTGTTTCGATGGTTTTGCGATGCAATCATGAAAACTTGTATTTGGGCCAAACAATGCTTTTTCGATGAAAAATCATTACAAAATCTATGCTTTTTCGATACAAATTGATGGTGTTTCGATGTTTGTGCAATGCAATCATGAAAACTTGATTTTTGGCCAAAACGATGGTGTTTCGATGTTGTTCATTCAAATTTGACGAAAACTTTGGAGGTTCATATTTTTTCACTCAAATGTCTGTTTGAGATGATTTTTTTTAATTTTGATATTTTTTTGAGATCTACAAGATTAAAATGAGAGAATGATAGATGTTAGAGAGAGAGAGAGAGAGAGAGAGAGAGAGAGAGAGAGTTCAGACTGATAGAGTAAGTGAGTGTTTAAATGTTAGGGGTATTTTTGTCCAAAATATTGAAAGTGTCATATATTTGGGATAGTAACTTATATTGGCATATTAAAAAATTTCACTAAGTTATCATGCATAGAACATTAAATTGTTTTGAAGCTTGTTTTTTACGCCTGTGAAAAAAGTTATTTTGAAGCTCGTTTTTGGTGTCGTAAATTATTCCAATTTTTTTTAAAACTGGTGGAATGTCATAAATAACTATAATGTATACTGTCATATAAAAGAAATTGGATTATAATTTTTCCATGTGCCAAAAAATAGAGACGCCCCTAAAGGCATGCCCCCACTATATAATAGATGATTTTGTTAATATAATCATACTAAAAATAAAAGGGAAATTTCACTATTCATGCATAATAGTGTGTATTATTACAAAAAAAATACCACCACTATTAACTATTTCATTTTGATGCTAAACATACCTCATCTACCCAAAATACCCCTCCCATTTTTCTACCCAAAAAAAAATCTACACTCTCAGTCTCTCTCTCTCTCTCTCTCTCTCTCTCTCTCTCTCTCTCTCTCTCTCTCTCTCTCTCTGTGTGTGTGTGTAGCGTCCCAAATTTGCTAATAAGGTTAGTGTGCTGGGAGGGCAATAATTGATTTAATTGGGATATATATAAATTATGTGGTAATGTGACTAGACATGCATGATTGTGTGTATTAAATATGCATGTGGGCCCATTTATGTGAATAGGGGCGAGTTTGTAATTTTGGCCCGTTGGGGGGCATTAATGTAAATATGCATGTGTTGTGAGTGAGATCCCAGTGTTATGGGGATATATTTGAGATGCACGATCCGAGACAGTCCTAGGGAGGGGTTTAGCTAGAAAGTCACAACGGGGTCAAATACCCGGCTCTGGAGGAGTTTAGGGGTATTTTGGGAATGTAAGATGTGTTCGGAATTTAGTGAGTAACGGGTAGTAATTTAGTAATGACTTGGATATGTCTGGTTTAAATGGGGATTTGTAGGTACACTCTAGGAATAAGCGGGATAAGACAAATGACGGAATTGCCCTTGAGGTTAGTGGGGAGTTTAATTAGAAGAAGGGGCAAAGTGGTAAGTTGGACTTGGTAGTGGATAGACTTAGGAAGCTGGGGTACCCTTAGTCTCTAGCATATTCTGGAAAGGAAAGAAAGAAGTGAAATCAAATAATTCTCTTAGCTTTCTCTCTCATTCGGTTCACACTTTTCTTTTGGAAGATTGGGGATTTTGAGGAAAAGCTTGAGGAGTTGGGTGGGGAATTGGTGGAGTGCAAGTTTGAGGAGCGAGGAATCATTCCAGGCTGAAACTATCTCAAAGGTAAGAATCAAAACTGGTTTTTTGTTTAATATTTATCTAGTTTTGTTGAAGTTTTTTTTTTGGGCGGGGGGGGGGGTTAGAACTTAGATGATGGAATTTGAGTCATAGTAGGATTTTTGTTTGTTTCTTTAAGTTTATGTGTTACTTAAAGTGTATTAGGATGATTATGGGACTCAATTCTGTTGTTGGGGTGTGTTTAGAATGATTTCAGGAAAGTTAGCTCGTAAAATTTGCATGGGAATTCTGGGTTTCGGGCTCGCGCTACGGCCCTATTCTTCTGCGCTGCAGCCCGCTTGAGTTTATAGGCTAGTAGGCCTTTGAGTAATTTCCCAGGCGCTATGGCACAAGGTTTGGGCACCGCGACCCTAGGCTGTCAAATGTGAGGCAATTTTGCCTCTGCTTTCGGGCGCGCCATGGCGCTTAAGGGAGGCTGGGTCGCGGCCTAAAAGTGGATTTTTGGCAAAAAGATGATTTTTAGCTCGAGAACTTGAACGTTAAGGTTCGGGAAGGTTTCTACTACCTAGTTTGGTAGAAACCAAGGTCCCGGAGGTTAGAGTTAAGTCTCAAAACTATTTAATTAGTTAGAACTTGATAGTTGGTTTTATTCATGCGTTGTGACTAGGGTTTCTCTTCAAGGCTTGGGTTAGAGGACTGTGCTCATGATCGCAGTGCTCGGGATCGCTTTGGATTTTCAGCTCAGGACATCAAGTAAGAGAACTATCTATACCCGTAGAGCTATGTGGTGTGTGTATTGTATGTATTGGATATGTCTGTTATGTCAGATATGATTATGACTGTTTGGCAAGAGGCGGGAGCGGCAAAATCTGGGAGAGGCAAGGGCCGGGAGCGGCAAGAGCTGGGAGTGGAAAAAGCCGAGAGAGGCAAGGGCTGGCATCGGCAAGAGCCAGGAGCGGCAAAAGCCGGGAGAGGCAAGAGCCGGGATCGGAAAAAGCTGGGAGAGGTGAGAGCCGGGATAGGCAAGTGCTGGGAGCGGCAAGGGGCCGAGAACGGTGTTGAGCACGCGGAGTTCAATCCGTTAGGGTGAGACCCACCTAGGATGCTGGAGTCATCCTCTCAGTGCAGACTGCGAACCCAGGGCTAGGTAAAGCGCTTGGACGGCATGGCCGCTATGTGTTTAGCCTACTGGCTGCTTTGTTATATGTTGTTATAGTATTGAGTTGTTGTGTGAATGTAATGTTGTATTATTATACTGTCTGGTTATAGTGGCTATGTGTTATTGCACTGCTGTGTTATTAGGCTGATATGCTATTGTGTTTTTAAGCTGGTCTAGATGCTATGTCATTGAGCATGCTAGTAGGATCTGGTATATGTTTGTTGCTCTGATTGAGTATGGTTTATTGAGATATATTTTTATTGCATGATATGCTTGAAGTTCTCTTGCTAGGCCTCGGCTCACGGGTGCTCTGTGGTGCTGGTAAGAGCAAGGAAGTTGGGTCTTACAACCATGAGTTGGAGGGCATGGAGCGATGTGTACATGATTAGCCTACCTGGCCATCACGATTGGGGTTATTTTAAGGAACACGTGGTAAATGTTAGGTTTTGTCGCTTAGGTCGACTGCACCGCATCTTTGGTTTGTAATTGTATTTTAAAATAGTATTTTTGGGATCCCAATGTAATAGTTTTACAAATTTTAATAAAAGACCAACTTTTTCACTTAATGTTTATTAAATGAGTCTTTCTTTTTATTTGAACACACTTTCCAGCCTTAAACCTCGATTAGCGAGCTAATGGCACATTTATAAATCACTTAGCAATGGCTCTAAGGAAGTAGGGCGTTACACTCTCAGTCTCTCTCTCAAACATAACAAAAACCCCAAAATCTCGAAGAGCCCCAACCCCCGTCAAGCCCAACCCCGGTCGAGCCCCAACCCCCGTCGAGCCCAACCCCATCGATTCCCATACCTTGTCGAGCCCCATACCCCGTCGATCCCCAACCTCTGTCGAGAGCATCTCAGGCGACCCAAGGCCACACAATCCTTTAGAACACGACAGTCCACGGACGAACTCTAAAGTCCAATCAAATCAAAGGTTAGATTTTGAATACCCACTCCATATTTAATAGAGAAATAAGTCATTCTTTGGAATCTGGGCTTTGTGATCTGTGGAAGGAAATGGGTTCGTCGACACTATGCGATTTTTTTATGGGTTCATACCAGTTGCTCGATAGGTTCAATAGTAGGCTCGATAGGGGATTGATAGAATGAGTTTAAATTACTCGATAGGATCGATAGGTTCAATACTTGCTCGATAGTAGGCTCGATAGGAGAAACATGAATTGTTCGATAGGTGCTCGATAGGATGCGTGAAGGGAATGGGTTCGATAGGTGCTTGATAAGAGCTCGATAGTATGATTGTAAATTGCTCGGTAAGGTCCATAGTTTATGGATGATGTTGCTCGATTGGCTCAATTGTAGCTCGATGCATGCTTGATGGTTCTTTATGTAGACAGAATATGATTTTCTCGATAGGCTCGATAGTTTCTCGACAAGGGCTCGATAGGGTTATGTATAGCTCGAATGAGCTCGATACCACCCGATAACAATTCGATATAAGCTCGATGACAGTTGTTATTTTGGTTTTTGATGATTTTTTTTTTAATTTTTTGCCGATTCTGTTTGACAATTTGTTTTCTTACCAATGTTTTTCCATGTGTTGTTGCAGATGCCTAAGTTGCTTGTTCCTTTTAGTGATCACTTTCCTGTTCGAATCACCTATCAAGGTAGTAGCACTTTAAATCACATTAAGACTAGGTTTATGGAGCTCGGGCTGATAGAAAGGGCTAAGGAATCCCCTTTCAAGCAGTTCTTTTTGGCATCGAAGTTTAATTTATCCAGAATTTTGGTGCATCAACTGCTATTGAGGAAAATCACCAGCAACAACGAAGATGAGGTGCATTTCTTCTTGGGGTCGAAGTCTTGTAGATTCGGCATGGGATAGTTTTCCTTGGTGACGAGGTTGAATTTCAGTTCCTTCTTGTCACCAGAAGAGTTGGAAGAGCGTAATCTCAGCGACCAGTTGATAAAGGAGTATTTCAACGATGTTGAGAAAGTAAAGCTCTCACAGGTGGACCATGCTTTCAAGACTTGTACTATTGTGGAAGATGTGTACAAGCTTGGTCTATGTTTGTTGGTTGAGGGGGTTCTGAATGCCATAGAGGGCAAGTAGCACATATGGCGAGATATTCTGAAAATGGTTGAGGACATAGAGTACTTCTTCAGCTATCCATGGGGGAAGTACTCTTATAGGAGGCTATTACAGTCTTGTAAGAAGGACATGGTGAAGCAAAATTCCAACTACGACAACAAGAAGGATGCCAAGGTGCAACAAGAGTCCAAGTACGGTATGTATGGTTATGCCCTGGCCTTACAGTATTGGGCATATGAGGCTATCCAGTAGCTTGCGATGGATTTTGTTGTCAGCTTGGGAAACATGGTACCGATGATGCTTAGTTGGTCGCATCGAAGGAATAAGGATTTCACAAAGTCTGTCATCTCACTAATGTTATCAAAGAAGAATGTAAGTTATATTTGATTGACATTAAACAATTATTTGTTTATCTCTATGCTTATCTTTTATGATTATTTGAGTTAACCAAATGTTTGATGTTGTTTGCAGTTGATCGTCCTTCCGATGTTGAAGCCTCGACCAGCAAAAAAAGACTATTATTTGTCATTGACAGAGAGAGATCTTCCCCTTTATCCCAGGCTTGGCCAGGCTCCCTCGAAGGCTGATGAGGAGGACGAAGTGACTTTTGAGAAAATCGCAAAGATAGTTTCTCAGGCAGCCGAGGCAGCCAAGATATTTGATGATGTTGCCTCGGAGGAGGAGGAGGAGGTTGCAGGTCCAGCCCCTCCTGTTTCCCCAGCCCTAACCCCAGCCTCAACCCCAACACCAGCCCCAGCCTCAGCCTCAGCCCCAACCCCAGCCCCAGCCTCAACCCTTGAGCTCCCCTACTTGATTGAGTGGTTGGACAGAGTCGAGGGTCAACAGGAGACCCTCCTGAAGAACCAGTCAGTGATCCTTGATGCAATCAGTCAAATCATGACATTTATTAAGGAGAAACCGAGGGGCTCCAAGGAATATTCAGACTCAGAGTCACTGGATATTCCTCTGGACTATGTTGATGATCCAACCACGCCTCCTACCATCATTATGACACCTGATGTTGTGATTCCAGGAGTCATTATTGTCAACCCTGAGGATGTTGCTGGGGTTCGGTTTCAGAGGACTAGACGCCAAAGACGCAAGCCACATTGGTTTGAGGACTACACCGATCCCACAAGGAAAAGAACTCGCACTGATGCAGCTGCAACATAAGATGAGGCTACACAGGTGTTGGACCCTCTCAAGAAGCCAGATCGCAAACAGTATAGGATAGTGTCCAAGTGGCTGCTTGGATACATCCCCAACAAGACCCCGAGGGATATAAAGATTGGGAATCATGGTCCAGCATGGTTTCTGACGTGGAAGACTGTTGCGAAAATTTAAAGCTATGAAAGTATACATAATCGCTTTTGTAGTTTATTTCAGTAAAACCGATATCGTTCCCACAGAGACTGATTATCAAGTACCAATAGCCTATTTTATTTTCTATTTGGTAATCAAAATTTGAATTTTGTAAACTAAAAATAATAAATAACAAAATTAAATGAAGAACAACAAAGAACAATAAACTTGCAATATATATATATGAGAAATTAGGGATTCTAATATCCTCTACTATCCACTTTATTATTCATTAATGCAATCACAAAGATAATTCTTCTCATTAAGATGAAAGACATGCAAAAGTGTTAAATATTCAGGTTAAAAAATATAAAACTCAACCTAATGCAAATTCTCTACATTTCTACGAGAAATTTAAACAATAGGCAGCAATGAACTCAGCCCTAAATCACATAGACCAATTTGATACTCTCGTTCTAAATTAAAATCTATGTCTATTCAATTTTAGCACATCCAAATCTCACTTCTCAGATTTTGATTTGAATTAATGAATATCATATAAAAGGTTCGCAATCAATCACATACACAATAAACACAAATTGAATAGATCTTAGATGAAGAAGAAATAGAAAACTTGCATTAATTCATATTAAAGCTTCAAGAGATTCAATTAAATACCCTAAATAGAATTTAGTTCATGTTCATTACTAAGAAATCCATAAACATGAAATTAACATAAACTAAAAGTAAAAAGAGAAGAAAAAAAAATATAAATGATAGATCCAATCTTCACCCAAAGCACTCCCCAGCCTCTTCTCCAGTATAGGTCTGCAAAAAGTGCCTCATTTTCTCTCCTTAATCGTATTTTAAACCTAATTAGCATTTTTTAAACATGAAATGACCAAAACACCCTTCATTAAAAATCTGCATTTTTCACATTCCTAGACATATCTTGCGGTCGCAGGATGTCATTCCCGCGGTCGCAGGAATGCCCTAGAAATGCCAAAACTTTTTTGGAATTGCAGCCGCAAGACACCCTTCCTGCAGTCGCAGGAAGTGCTCCGAAACACAGTTTTCCACCAATTTTTTTTCCTTCTGTCAGTTTTTCCACCATGTTTCCACACCTAAGTCATCTAAGCCCTTTGACACCTGAAAACACACAAAACACACGCGTAAAATAGAACAAAACAAAACTAAACATCTAACACTCTACCTAAAAAGACATAGATAAACAAGTCTAAAACTCATTTATCAAAGACACCCTAGTTTTGGCTCAATGATGGGGTAAGCCATTTATACCTAATGACTCGATAGTGGTAGAAATTATGTTTTGTTTTCAATTTTACAAGTTCTATTTTTATTGACTCGATATGAGCTCGATAGGAGCTCGATGGGGGGGTTTCCTGGATCGATATGAGCTTGATTGGCTACACAAGTTATGTTGTTTACTGATTGAGATTAGCTCGACATGAGCTCGATGGAGCTCGATAGTAGATCGATAGGGGTGCTGAACTAGGGCTGTTGTTTATTGTTTAAGATTAGCTCGATATGAGCTCGATAGGAGCTCGATAGGCTACCAAGTTCTATTATTTATTGTTTGAGATTAGCTCAAGATGAGCTTGATGGAGCTCAATAGTAGATCGATAGGGGTGTTGAACTAGGGTTGTTGTTTACTGTTTGAGATTAGGTCGATGTGAGCTCAATGGAGCTCGATAGACAAAAATAGTGGTGTTGTTTACCGTCTGAGAATAGCTCTATATGAGCTCGATGGGGCTTGATATAGACTTGATGAGCTCGATGTTTAGTTCGATATAAGCTCAATAGTGCTCGATGAGAACTCAATTTATTTGTTTATGCATCATTTTTTAGCCATTTATGATGGTCTTTGCTAACTTTTTATATCGTACTCTCTTTGTAGCATATTGATTGTAACGCCCTACTACCCAAGGATCGTTACGGTATGCATTTTAAAACAGTGCTAAACTCACTAATCGAGTCATTTTGCCATAATTGTGTAACTAAGTATGATTAACAGTTTAGGGTTAAAATTTTTGGTTAAGATACAACGTTTCACTAAAACGTTTACTGTATACATTGGGATCCCAAAATATAATTTAAAGGTTAATTACAATAAAATATTTATAACCAGCCGACCTAAGCAAAAAAATAGGGTTTAACCCTAGTTCCTCTTTAAACCCTCGGGTATGGTGGTCAAGCAGCTGTATATGTACACATCGTCACCTAAGCTCTCCAACTCAAGGATGGTCCAGCTTTCTTTTGCCTTTACCTGCACCATATAGCACTCGTGAGCCGAAGCTCAACAAGAAAACTCAATATGCTCATAAACAGTAATAACATGTTACTAAATCATAATAGGCATACCTAGGAATAGTAGCCCTATTCATGCATGCAAATAATTCCAATAATAGTTGTGGGCCCTGCCCTTTGTATAGATGATTTATGGGCCCTGCCCTTTGTATTGATGACTATCAAGTCATAATGAGAATAGATGGCTAGTGTGTCCATCTAAAATAAGTGACTCAAATAAGTGAAAATTAAGTCACGCAATAGGGCTTCGTACCCTAATCAGATGAGTGAATATCACTTTATGATTTTGGTAATCATACTGGGGCTTGTAGCCCTAATCAGATGTGTGAATATCACTTTATGATTTTGGTAATCATACTGGGGCTTGTACCCCTAATCAGATTAGTGAGTCACAGTTTGGGCTCCGCACCCTAATCAAATAGGTGACTAAAAAGTCACACTTTGGGCTCTGCACCCTAATCAGATAAGTGACAAATGAGTGAGTCACGAACTTAGGCTCTGCACCCTTGGCCATGTGACGATGCAGTCATCTGAGCCTTCTGGTCCTGGCTCTAAGTAACTAGCCTTTAGGTTAGACAAGCGCTTTTTATTTTCATTGAATTTAAGGCCGATCAATCATTAATATCCATGATGATTCATTCAATGCTTATGTCGATTAGATCTAATCATTTGGCTTGTGTTGAACACATTAATGTCGTTCTTTACTCTTAAGCCAATACCATACGGCTCATGCCGATTTCTAACTCATGGGTCAGTGTCATACACAAGTAAACAATGCAACCAGGCATATATCATATGTCAAATATCCAAATGTAGGGCATTCAACATGCTTACTTAACAATCATTAGCATAATTATGATCATGCACATTTACAGAGACGCAAGCTCTAATCAATCTCATATTCAATATTCATGGAAAACCCTAATCACATGTATTTCATGCATCACGTACTGGGTGCAGTCTTCTTACCTTTGGTTCGAGCGAGATATAATAAAAGAACGACCCTTGAGAACGATCGATTGGTCCTTAAGTTCCTTAGCAATTACCTAGTCATAACCAATATGGAATTCCATCAATAAATAAATCATAAAAAGGTTTATAATCTAAAACCTCACTTCTGGGACCAATTATGTGCTCTTGGGACTTCCAATCCACCCAAATGGGGTAGTGGAACCATCCCCGAGCCCCTAAAGTCATCCTGAGCCCTAAAATAGGTCTTGCTGAAAATGACCTAGAGCTGGGGCGCTGCCCCAAGTCAGAGAGAGCCCCATTCTCTCCTCTACCTAGCGTTGGGGCGCCACTGACAGACCAAAAAAATTATGGTCTTTCTCCCCTACTTTTTTATTTGAACCCCAAGCTTCAAAACCAACTTAAACATCATCCAACCCTATAATTTAATCCCAAAACTTCATCTATACCTCAACCTCATCAAAACCCAAGAAAACTTTCTCAAAATCTTCATTGATTTCCCACAACTAGCATCAAACTATAAACTCTATAAAAGCTGAACAAAAACAGAGGAAACTTAGGATCAAAGCTTGGAGAATCATTACCTCAAGAACTCAAGAGCTTCCTAGCAATCCCCAAAGCAATTCGCTAGCTTAATATTCTCAAATCCTAGCTTTTCCACCAAAGAAATTCAAAGAAAAGAGAGGGAGAGAGATGATCGAGTCAGTGAGTGAAGAGCCATATTTTTGCCTCCTTCTTCTACAACTCTCTGATTTTAAATATATCCTAAGGTCAAATAACCTAAATTCCCCCAAGCATATCTTCTTTTTGTAACAGCCACCGAGGGCAAAAAGTCATTTCCCATTTATCCCGCTAATCATAATAACATCCTCCAATTCCCGTTATTTCCAATATTCTCTAATAATAATAATCCAAATCTCATTACCCTTTAATTCCCGGTAATGCACTAAACATCAAATTACCCCGAAACTCACCCCGAGCCTAGTAAATAACCCCGTTATGACCAAATCGCTAACTTGCATTCAAAGATCGTATCATGCTGAATAGCTCAAACAAATCCACATTATAATGTGGCATTATCCATAAATCACCAACATGCATGAAAATATACAAATATTCCATCAACAGGCCAAATTAGCAAAATTCCCTTATAATGAAAAGTGGACCTGCATGCATGCATTTATCATCATATAATAATATAACTCACATAATCATGCATATAATCATTTAATTGCGTAATAAATTAATTATGGCCCTCCCAGCCTCCTAATCATGGTTCTAAGCCTTACTAGGAAATTTGGGTCATTACATTAATGCAGCAGAACACATGCTTCGTATGCGTTGCAAGTATTATCCTAATACATATCGACAGAATGCAGTTGTGATGAACATTTGTTGAAGGTGAAATCTCGTCAACGATATAAGGTTAGAAAACTGAGACTGTATTTCCAAAGATATCTTAGAAGAAGATTGAGAGAACTTGAAATAGTAAATATGCAGAACTACAATGGAGTAAAATTCGTATATTGCTTAACAGCTTCAGCATACAATGAATTTTCCAACCCCTTTTCTGGAGGGGTGATGATCTATTTATACTGGAGCTCTAATGGATCCCCATACATTGTGGTCCCAGGGGACAAGATTGTACATAGGTACATTGTCAGGGTAGCGGCACAGGTCGTGGTGGAGCAGAAGTTAATGGTGTCGGCCTGGTACATAGTCAGAGGTATGCATGTAGTGCTTCCACTCTCTGTACAAATTTGTACCTCCACTACTTGTAGGACACAGATGTCAGAGTCATGCCTTTGCCCTTTTTCAGGGTTGTACATCCCGTGCTTGTACATTTATCTCATGCCTAGTGGTCCCCCTTACCTAAATATCTTCTCTAGGTTTCTTTATATTTTAGTAAGTGTCGATCCACATTTTTTTATCTCGTCCTTACCTCCAGGTACGAGCCCTGGAAATAGGCATGTACGAGGCTTGGGGATGGGTCTCACAAGGCGAGACCCTTGGTGCCTAAGCAAGTATCCAGGCGTGGCTTGGGCATTCACGAGGCTCGAGGATGGGTCTCATAAGGCGAGACCCTTGGTGCCTAAGTGAGTACCCAGGTGTGGCCCGGGCATTCATGAGGCTTGGGGATGGATCTCACAAGTCGAGACCCTTGGTGCCTAGGTGAGTACCCATGTGTGACCTGGGCATTCACGAGGCTCGGGGAACGGTCTCACAAGGTGTGATGGGGTTACATGAGGGACACGAGACAGTGGTGGCGTGAGGCTCCTTAATGCGGTCATACCTCGCGAGACGCACACGGGTGTGGTGACGTGTGTCTCGCTGTGCGAGGCATTGGCGCGCATTTGGGTTGTGAGGCACGTGGGCGAGGGAAGCCTCGCATAGCGAGGCTCTTGTGGCCTTGGCAGGCGTGCGCGGGGGAAAGGCAGGCTCGCATAGCGAGGCCCTTGTGGCCTGGTAGGCTCGCACGGGGGAAAGGCAGGCTCGCATAGCGAGGCCCTTGTGGCCTTGGTAGGCACGTGTGGGGGAAGGGCAGCCTCGCATAGCGAGGCTCTTGTGGCCTTGGCAGGCGCGCGCAGGGGAAGGGCAGCCTCGCAAAGCGAAGCCCTTGTGGCCTTGGCAGGCGCACGCGAGGGAAGGGCAGCCTCGCATAATGAGGCCCTTGGGTCCTTTGAGCCATTTTCGTTAAGGCCTCCTATGAGACATGGGTCTCGCGTGGGGCAAGATGTTGGGCTGCTTTGTTTGCCCGAGGCTAATGAGGGTAACCCTGAATTTTTCCCTTCAGTGTTGACTATGGCTCTGGTCAATTTTTGGCATTCACAAAATTTATTTCTCACAAGCGATACCTGCCCCATATGATCAGTAGAAGAAAATTGCCAACAAAACAAAGTTCACGTGGGATTATGACGTTATGTCCATGTTGACCGGCATTGAGCAGCAGTTTCTGGCATCTTGGGGAAGATTTGAGGATGTATATTGGTGCCAGAAATGTGAACAACAACATTGGTTTGCCATTGAGGCTTATATTTCTAGTTGGACTCTCACTGTTTATGATTCAGACAACTCGGTGATTAGTGACGCAAAGCTGGAGGAAATTATGAATCCATGGTGCTTTTTGCTTCCTTCTCTATTGATGCAGAGTAAACTGTTCACTGGTAGCTTGATGTTGAAGATTCCTACAGTAGGAAAGAGGCCGCATCAGTTCACATGGCGTCGCAAACAAAAACACGAGCTCACTCAGTCAAAGAGAAGGTAACAAACATAATCTTCATACTATATTTGTTTCTAACTAAAATTATAGTATTGTACACTTAATGTTTACATTTATTTACAGTGGGGATTGTGGTGTGTATGCTATCAAGCATATTGAGCATCTCATGGCCGACCTTCCATTGGAAACCATCTGTGATGAAAATATAGAGGTGTTTAGGAACAAGTTGACCAGAGACTTGTGGTATCAAAATTTTTTACCTTGGTGATCATATATATACAGGGTCTTTACATGTACAGTTTTTTGTTCACATTTTTTATAACTTTCATAGGTTGTTATCGAGCTATATCGAACATTATTTAACTAATATCAAGCTATATTGAACTATTATTGAGCTTCAATCGAGCAAGATCATTTATATATCTATTATATAGCTGTTATCGAACTAATATCTAGCCATATCAAACCATTATCGAACTACTATCGAGTTATATCGAGCTACAATCGAACCAGTATCGAGCTACGATTTAAAGTCAGTTTAGAAGCTAACATACATATTATCGAACTACTGACTGTTCTTGTGCTTGTTCTAGTTGCAAATCATCAAACATGTCAATCGACACTTCTGCACTATAATATGCCTCTTAATTGTATTCTAAGTCCTCATTATGTTCAGCTACTGGATCGTCATTCACATTGGGGTTGTACTCATACTGGTTGTCCCTCAAGTCACCAATAGGACACCCTAAAGTACTGGCTGCTTCCTCATGGTCCAAGAGTGTAATATGGATTTGCAATGACAATCTTTTTAACAGGAGTGACACACAAGGCTAACCTTTCTTTAGATGTTACTCCTAAGAATGCATGGACACCAAGATCACTTTCAACATGAACGGGTGTAAACGGTTGGTCGCCGCATGTGTAAGGAACCTCCAATTTCAACCCATACATATGTTTATCAACTTTAAGTTCTTTGTGAAATATGTCAAGAAGTTGCAAGTGCATTACCATATCCTCCATCGGTATCACCATGCATTGAGGGTCCTTGAAAATCCACTTATTCCCTTGTAATTCCCAAACACCATTGTAGGATACAAAAACGTAGACAATGGAACCTGTGTTGGAAAAAAAACATTGAAATTGTCGAGAAAACTGTCAATTTTTCAGAAATTCATGAAAGAAGAACATTATCAAGCTTTATCAAGCTATAATCGAATGCTATCGAGTTACCATCGAGCCCATAGTCGAGCTCTTATCGAATTAGAATTGAGCTAAAATTTCTTAAACCTAACCAAAACCTTCATTGAACCCTATCGAGCACATATCGAGAAAACAACTACACTAAATATTCTAGGGTCCAATCGAACCCTTATCGAGTTATCATCGAGCATAATCGAGCAACAAAACCAAAAACTCTCGAGCTATAATCGAACTATATCGAGCAGCATCAATCTCATAAAAGAACCTTCTTCTACATACCATCGAGCCCCTATCGAACCGTTATAGAGCTCCTATTAAGCAAAAAAGTTGCAGGAAACCTAGAAAAACGCAAATCGCAGAATCTCTATAAAAAAAACCCAAAAAACACACCAATATAGGCTCAGATTTGTTCAAGATAGGCAAAAAAAATGTAAACAAATAATACCCAACACATAAAATGAACAATCTTATTACTCATGGTATTTCTCCTCCAAAAACCCTCAAAAGGGATGTTGCCTTTGATATTGGGGACTTCACAGAGACAATGGAGATGGCTTACAACGATTTCGACAAGAAAATCATACAAATCTATAGGTTTTAGGGAGGATTTCGTGAGAATGAAAGAGAGAGAGGGAGAGAGAGGGAAGAAATAGGAAGAGAAGGTTTTAGGATTCTTGATATAATGATAAGGTATTCTGGGTATGAGAGGAATGTTTAGCATCAAATTGAAAAGATTAATAGTGCTAGGATTTTTTTGGTATTATTAGTTATGAATAGTGAAATTTCCCAAATAAAATACAATCAACTTTTTTTTTTATAATTGATGATATAATATAATTATATACGCATGTCATATAATTATTGGCATAAATAATATACACGTGGTATTTATTTTCCATATAGGCAGACATGTCACTATTTTTATTTTTTTTAAATATAATATAAATGTAAAAAAAGTAAAATTGTTGTGCGAAAATTTGCTACCAAATTGAAAATGTATTCCCTCTGCAATATTAGTAGGTAAATATATCTACCTGGACATTTATTGGTATGACCACAATCTTAAAATAATTGTTAGCAGTTTTACCTACTTATATTACGAAACCTAAATTATGTGTAGGTAAATGACACTTTTACCTATCATTGTATATTGGTAGGTAAGAAATGTGTAGGTAAAGCCAAGATTTCTTGTAGTGACAATATATATAAGTATGACTTAAAATCTTCAACATTTATCTTGTTGGGGGAGAGTGAACTCACGCCACCTATCTAGATAGATTCGGGATGAAACTTGCGATGTAGAGATCCAAAAAGTTCAGCAAAAAAACAAGTGTGAACCGAAAAACAAAATCCAATCTATGATCTAAGGACCCTTTTCATAGTCTAGGCATCGTCATTAGCTCAACCAATAGGATTAAAGTCTTAAAATACATCATTTTGGAGCTAAAAACATAATAAAAATTCTGAAACATGCAACATGTCGCCTAGTGACAGGCAACATGCCGCCATATAGTTTGCGACATGTTGCCATACCTCTTCCTAATGTGTCTAAAATGCCCTTAAACACCTCCAAATGACTCCAAAATTTTAGGAGATGTTTGGATACCTCATTGTATCACTTTATACCCAAACAAAAGTCAATTATAGATTCTTACAATATAAACTTCTATTTTCACTTCAACTTAAGTGTAATCGTTAAGTATTTTACACCACCTTGTGTAAGACTACCCAGCCATTATATTTAACCAATATCAACATAGCTTACTACTCATTTTGGACAACACCACATCAATAAGCATATGTGACCATTCTGAAAGCATTACCCACCACAAAGTTAGATGCCAACAATGTACCGTGAATGGGCAAGAGAAAAAAAAATGAGAGATGGACTCCACTTCATCACCACATCGAAAGCAATGCAACGAGATAATGATGCCATGTGAGCCCAACACGTGAGCCGTGGGAAGAATGCCATCAAAAACTCGCCAAATGAATATCTTAATCTTAGGTGGCACCTTAAGATTTAACAATAATTTCCACCACTCTAAAATACCATTTGGAGATGATTCCTCCTCCTCCTTAAGTGCCTCCATGACCGCTTTTATAGTCAAAATGAACTGTATACCTTCCCTTTCCATCAAAGTTCCACATTATTTGGTCATCCACAATACGTACACTACGATGAGTATCGCGTATAAGAGAACTATCAATACCCCCAAAAAATTTGGTGTATGAAACCTATTGGGTCTGCCCCATTTGTTGTGGGCCTTGGACCAAAAATAAGGACATAACCCTGTGGCTGCTTTGATTAAAAAAATGGCTTGTTGTTGTGCAAGAGAAGCCAACCATGAAAACAAAGAAGAAAAAAAGGGAGAAAGATGAGAGAAAGCTAGTGAAAATGAGGGTTTGGCATTTTAGCTTAAAGATTAAGTGTTTGATTCTCATCCATTTTAGCTTAAATTTTGGGTGGTGAATCCTTGCAAGGGGCTTTAAAAATCTACAGATTCCATTTTGGTGTTTGTCCTCTCTAAGGTGCTCTTCTACAATGTCCATTTAGTGAGACCCAAACTTTTTCTGATGAAACCAAAGTTGATGTTGTTTGGAAAAAGCTAGAGAATCTTTGCGCAAAAAGAAACGGTTGACAATAACATTTATCTACTTAGAAGACTTGTCAATTTGAAGTACAAGGATGGTGGTAGTATGGTTGAGCATACAAGTCAATTTTAGAGTCTTACAAACCAGATAGTTGCCAAGAAAATAAAGATGGATGATGAGATGTAAGCATCATTACTTCTTAGCTCCTTACCTAAAAGTTGGGAAACTTGTGTGATAACAATTTCCAACTTCGCGCCTGATGGGAATTTGACCTTGGGCATGGTCAAAGACAATTTTCTTAATGAAGAGGCTAGAAGGAAAGTACAAGGTGAATCTTCTTATGGGGCACTTGTTAATGAAAAACAAGAAAGGCAGGGAAGGAGTAAAAGTAGAAATCCTCATGGTTCTAGAGGGAGATCCAAGTCTCGAAAAGGTATGAAGTGTTTTCATTGTAACAAGCCAAGCCACATAATAAGGGATTGCAGAATATGGAAAAGGGACCAGAATGAAAGGAAACGAAATGAGAAAGAGACTAATACAGTTGACACTGAAGGTGATGTTGTCATTGTTTGTGATGATGGGTGTGTTAGCCCCGCAACCCAGGATAGAAAATGGGTGACTGATTCTGATGCTTCATTCCATGTTACTGCTCGTGGTGATTTCTTTACATCTTACACTACTGGTGATTTTGGCAATGTCAAAATGGGAAATAGTGGTGCATCAAAGATTAAGGGAATTTGAGATATTTGCTTGGAAACTAATGTTGTGAGAAAATTGCTTCTCAAGAATGTTAAGCATGTTTCAAAAATTCCCCTTAACTTGATATCTACTGGAAAACTTGATGATGAGGGGTTCACAAACTGGTTTGGTGAAAGTAAATGGAAGCTCACCAAAGGTTATCTTGTTGTGGCAAGAGGAAAGAAAATGAATACTCTCTATGTCATTGAAGCTAAGCTACACAAAGGAGTGATTAATGCAGTTTAGAAAAATGCAAGCATTGATCTTTGGTACCAGAAGCTCAGTCATATCAGCGAGAAAGGACTTCAAACTCTTGCTAGAAAGAAATTCTTACCGAATTGGCAAGGTATGCCTCTTAAAACTTATTATCATTGCTTAGGTGGAAAAATACATACAACTTTTTTTCATACACATCCACCATCTAGAAGATCAAATGTTATTGATTTGATTCACATTGATCTCTAAATTATGCAAACATAAACTCTTTTAGGTGCACTTTATTTTTTTACTATTATTAATGATCATTCTAGAAAATTTTGGGATTTTTCTTTGAAATTTAAAGACCATGTCTTCAAATAACTTCATGCATGAATTGAAAGAGAAACTGGAAGAAATTTAAAGTGTGTTTGAGCAGATAATGGTGGTGAGTACAAGGGTCCATTTGAGAAGTATTGTAGACTCCATGGCATCAAGCTTGAGAAGACAGTTCCAAAAACTCCTCAGCATAATGGCATGACAAAAAGAATGAATAGAACCACTAAAGAAAGGATTAGATGCATGCTTTCTCATGCCAAGCTACGTAATTCCATTTGGGGGGAGGCTATGAGAACTGCAATTGAATTAATTAACCTTTCTCCTTCAGTTCCTCTTAACGGTGATGTGTCTGAGAGAGTATGGAAATGGAAATGTAATGCCTACTAATCTAGGACTGTTACACTGTGTGTTTAAAATAGTGCTTAACTCGTTAAGCGAGTCATTTGTACTTAAAAGTGTGATTAAAACTTACTTAGAGGTTCATGTATTAAAAAATTTAGTCAAATGATATAAACTTCTTCATTAAAAATTTCAATGTATACAAGCGATCCCAGAAAGATTTTAAACGAAGTTTAATTACAATCTGTTTACCCTAAAATACTTACTTGCTGATGTGGCAAAATCAGTGAGCACGTGGGTTGCATGTGACTATTTAGTGATTATATTCAGTTCAACCAGCGACCTGAGTATAAGCTACTCGATGGATTCAAGAAAGATTCAAAATAGTACGGTAGAAGAGGTGTTGGCATATGCAACCAAATATGGTCGTAATAACGACACCCGAGTTCAAATACAGTTATAAGGCAGATATTTTAAAGATATTTGACCCTATTTATGTGTAAAGATTATGATTTCTGGTATTATTCAAATATGCTTGTAACAAAATTAGACACGGCCCATCGGCCATATGTGCATCCTTGAGTCTATAAATCGGATTCATGGGACCCATTTAAGAAGATACACAATAATTTGTATTCAGAGAGAACTAGTGTTGTTTATACACAACTTTTGTAGCCTTTTTTGGAGCTTGTGAAACTCAGTGAACTCTAGTTTGCTAATCGCACGTTTCATAATACATTAATAAAAACACTAAGTGGAAGTAGGTTATTACCAACATTTGGGGTCGAACCACTATAAATCCTTGGGTTGTTTAGTTCTTGCATTTAGCTTATAAATCTTTATCATTTTAATGACTCTGTGTCATTGGCTAAATCATCAGTCAACATTTTGGTGCTTTCATTGAGAGTCGAACTCAAGACCTTCAAGAAAATAAATGGCAAAAACCTCCAGGAAAGCAAGTCAGACAAGACAGTCTTTTGGAAGTATGCCAAACCAACCTCATCCACAAGATGCAGTAGAGGATGAGCCACAGGTTGAACTGGAAGAGGATGAGATGGATGTTGAAACCTTGTGAACAAATTTGATTGTATTGCAAGAGGAATTAGCTACTCTAAGAGCTAATCAAGAGAATGTGGCTGAGACAATGGTGCTGCAACAAAGGGAGATTGACCGACAGTGCCAAGAACTAAATGAGAGGCAGACTAACTTGGATCGCTAGCAGAGAGATGCTACAACGACTTTAGAAGTGGCCATTCAGTTAGCACAAGGACAACCTGCACCTATCCCCCAACTGGATCAGCCACCCAGCACTCACCCTCAACAAATCCATAGTCAGAGCATCCCTAGTACCATCACGATCCACCATAACCAAGGAATCCAAGGACTAGAGCAACCTCCCGTTGCTCAACAGAAAGACCAGTCCAAAATCCTGACAGAAACAATGAGCAGCAACCACCCTCTCGAGCTGGCCGGCATAACATTCAGCAGTAAAGGCATAATAGGTCCGAGCAGCATCCCAGAAGCCCTAGACGCCAGACAATTGGGGAGAAAAACCTTCCTGCCAGGGGACAACGTCCCTCAGGAAGCAGAAGACAGGTGAACTTAGGTTCTGCGATCTAGGGTCCCCCACGCACAGTAATGTCAGAGGACCTAATGACCAACGCAGGCCTCCCCCTGTTTATCGAGACATACCAGCAGGGAGAGAGGGGAGCAGTGCATATAGCAGGTTGCATACTCATAGGTCACAATTCAGAGATGGCCATGATTATAATGAGGCAGAATCTGGCAAGAGGAACGAGGGTCAGCAGTAGGATGAGAGAAGCAGACGACAAAATTCTCCATAGATGGAGAATCGACTGATAAGCCAAAATTTTGGGGGCAGCCTAAACAGCCCAATGTCTTTGACCGACTAGGTGCAAGCAAGCAAAGGTGTAGAGATGAAGACCTGAGGGATGTACTCAATAATCAAAGAGAAAGAAATGACGAGTACTTCCCCCCAGCTCCAGTCGCTCCAGCAATACCAGATGTTGTACAGGCCCAGATAGATGCCTTAAATTAGGTCGTGCAGCAACTAGTTGGGAATAAAGCATCCCATATAGAATTTGATCGAAGAAAAGGCACCCCGTTTGTTCATAGAATTTCTATGGTAGAGGTTCCAAGCAAATGCAAGATGCCAATTCTACCCAACTTCACAAGAGGCGAAGATCCAGTATCTCACATGAATAAGTTTGATATACAAATAGACATCCAAAAGGTGTCAGATGATGCTCGGTGCAGGATTTTTCCTGCCACTTTATTTGAATCTGCTCAGGAATGGTATTTCAAGTTCCCTCCGGCCAGCATAGTTTCCTGGGAGATGTTCATAAAGGAGTTTTACAGGCAGTTCTATGCTAGTCAAATGCACCTAATAGAGGCTAATCAGTTGGTCGACATTCGACAAAAGGAGGGAGAAACCCTAAAGGAGTATTTCCAGTGATTCATGTGAGCGGCTGCTCGGGCCAAAACTGTTGGAGACGAGGGAAAGATGATGGCACTCACAGCTGGAGTGCGACACCATTCTCCCCTCTGGAGTAATCTACGAAAGAATGGAGTCAAGAGCACTCAAGAATTTCTAGTTCGAGCAGACAAATACATCAAACTCGAGGTGGTCATCGCCAATGAAGGAAAGTCTCCAAGGACGACAAGGGCAAGAAAGAAGACTCTACCAAAGACGCCAATGGGTCTGGTAAGCCCAACGAAAATGACAAAGTTAACGGTAAGAATGGGGGAAAAGGGCAAACACCGAACCAGCGACATCTGATAGCAAGCGCCCCAAACAAAACAGATATGAACCAAGGTTCACCAATTACACTGCCTTAGTCAATAGCCAAGATAAAGTGTATTAGGCCAGTCATACCACCGTTACCTTTAGGCGACCAACCCCGATCAGGGAAGACATATCCAAAAGGGATACCGCCTAGTTTTGTCGTTTTCACAATGACTTTGGCCATGACACCAAAGAGTGTAACCAGCTCAAGGAAGAAATCAAGTTCCTTATCCGACAAGGACATCTGAGAAGATATGTACGAGCAGGAGAAGGTTGTTAGTAGGAGACTTACAGAGGAAATGAGCAGGCACCTGCATGCCAACGCTCGCCTCCTTTACAACCAGCTCCAGTCACTGGTACATTATTGACCATCTGCGTAGGACCTCACATAGCAGGTGACAGTGGAAAGGCAAGGGAGAGATATGCCATAACCCTACGTCACAATTAGGACATCGAAATGCTAAATGTAGAGGAGCGAACTCCCAAAAAACTCGAACAGAGGAATAATTGATAACTTTCTCCGAACTGGACGCGTAGCATGTCCGATTTCCCCACTCAGATGCTTTGGTCGTGGATGTTCAAATCGCCAACATGATGGTAAAGCAAGTGTTGGTAGATACAGGAAGCTCATTCAATATTTTGTACAAGTCTTCACTAGAAAGAATGAAATTGTCAGTGCAAGATTTAGAGCCATGCAACCAAACCATCTACGGTTTCTCCGGCGAAGGGCTAGTACCAACGAGGTTGATCAGACTCCCAGTCACAACAGGTACTGCACCTTTGAACAGAACATTACTTGCTACTTTCATAATAGTGGATTGTCCGTCTGCATATAATGCTGTGATCGGAAGACCTATACTCGTCGACTTATGAGTTGTAACTTCAGTCTAGCATTTGGCGATGAAGTTTCCTACTGATGCAAGAGTAGGATGCGTATTAGGAAACTAGTGAGAAGCCAAAGAATGCTACAATTCCTCGATCACAAAAGCAAGGAGAAGCGGATCGGGAAATGAAGCAGAGAAAAGGTTGTTGGTAGTAAATGAAACGCAAGCCCAATCAGGTGAACAAGTCACCAAATATGGTGTTGCCCAAAGTGAGGATAGGGACTTAGATCCTCACTTTGGGGATTTTGAAGAAAACATTGAACCCATGGAGGACCTCAAGGAGTTCCAGTTAGAGGAGAAAGATCCGACCAGGGTTGTGAAAGTCGGTAAAAACTTAGAGACAACAACGAAAAACGAATTGGTGGAATTTTTTAAGAAACACCAAGAGGTCTTTGTTTGGTCTCATAAAGATATGGTTGGGATAGACCCAGTGGTGATCATCCATGTCTTGAATATAGATAAAACCTATCCACCTGTACAACAAAAAAGAAGGCTGCTCGACAAAGATAGATCTAAGGCTCTAAAGGAAGAATTCGAGAAGCTAAAGGAAAATGGATTCATCAGGGTAGCATTTTATCCATCTTGGGTCTCTAATCCTGTACTAGTTCCCAAGATAAATGGTAAGTGGAGGATGTGTGTATATTTCACAGACTTTAATAAAGCCTACCCAAAGGATTGTTTCCGACTTCCAAGAAACGACCAGCTGGTCGATGCTACATCAGGACATGAAGTTTTATCATTCGTGGACGCATACTCTGGTTATAATCAAATTAGTATGCATCCACCTGATGAAGATCACACTAGCTTTCAAACAGATACAGGACTTTACTGTTATACAGTAATGCACTTCAGTTTGAAAAATGCTGGTGTGACTTACCAGTGACTAGTCAACAATATGTTTAAAGAACCGATCAACAATAACATGGAAGTCTACGTTGACGATATGCTGGTTAAGTCGAGAAAGGCCGAAGAACACATCAAGGACCTACAAGAATGCTTCAACATCTTGAACAAATATCAGATAAAACTGAATCCTCTAAAGTATTCCTTTGGTGATGGATCAGGGAAATTTTCTAGATTCATAGTAAACTCACGAGGAATCGAAGAAAATCCCAAAAAAATCCAAGCACTGATCGAGATGTAATCTCCTGCCAAAGGTAAAGATGTTCAAAGCCTGACCGGAAGAATTGCTGCCCTAAGTAGATTCATATCCAAGTCAATAGACAAGTGTGTCTCATTTTTTAATTTACTCAGAGGAAACAAAAAAATTGAATGGATAGAAGAGTGCGAACAGGCTTTTTAGGCTCTTAAAGCCCACATGTCACAACCGCCTATTTTGTCCAAGTCGGTCAAAGGAGAGACTTTATACATCTACATAGCAATAACGGAGTGTGCTGTTAGTGCTTTTTTGGTCAGAGAGGAAGACAACATTCAAAAAGTAGTATATTACGTAAGCAAAAGGCTAGTGGGAGCAGAACTATGATATCCGCCCATAGAGAAATTGGCTTACTGCTTGATACTGACATCTAGAAAATTGCGACCCTACTTTCAGGCTCACCCCATAATAGTACTTACCGAACAGCCATTATGGAAAATCTTACGAAAACCAGAAGTCGCTGGTCGATTGCTAAAATGGGCAGTTGAGTTAGGGTAGTTTGAAATTTTCTATGCACTACGAACAGCTATAAAGGGACAAGCACTAGCGAATTTCTTTGCAGAATTCACCGGACTCCCTGCCAATGAACCAATAATGGATAGTGATGATCAAAATCAAACCCCTACCTAGAAGTTGTTCGTAGATGAATCTTCAAACGAGCATAACACGAGGGCAAGGCTGATTTTAATCACACTTGATGAACATCTGTTTCATTGTGCGATCAGATTCAACTTTATGGCCTCTAATAATGAAGCCAAATACGAGGTTCTGCTAGCAAGTTTAAGACTAGCCAAGGATATGAATATAAAGTCACTAGAAATATATAGTGACTTCCAACTAGTAGTTAATCAGATTATAGGAGAATATCAGGCTAGGGGTTTCAAGATGGTTACTTATTTGAATAAGGCAAAGGATTTATTGGCATAATTTAAGAAGTATACTCTTCAGCAAGTACCTCACGAACATAATTCAAACGTTGATGCATTTGCCAAATTGGCAAGCGCTAAAGATGCTAACGCTTTGAGCATAGTACCGATCGAACGTTTGTTGGCACCAAGTATTTAAGTGGACGAATCTTTGCTAATTGTACAAGTGTCAGACACATGGATGACTTCCATCATTAAATATCTCGAAGAAGGACTATTACCATCGGATAGAAATAAGGCAAGGATGCTTCTGAGACAATTGGCTTGGTTTATTTTGGTCGATGGAGTCTTGTGTAGACGAGGATACTCAATGCCTTTATCACGGTGTGTCTCTATGGAAAAAGCAAAGGAATTGATGAAATAAGTACATGAAGGTTTCTACGGAGATCTTGCTCGGGGGGGGGGGGGGGGCAAAGTTTTTCAAAGAAGATTCTCCGACAAGGGTATTTTTGGCCTACCATGATCGAAGACTCTATGGAATTCATTAAAAAGTGTGATAAGTGCCAACAATTTTTGAAGATACCACGAGCAACCCCAAATGAGCTTAAACATATGCAAAGCCCATGGCAATTCGCAGTTTAGGGAATTGACCTGATCGGGTCTTTGCCTACGGGAAAAGGGAATGTCAAGTATGCAGTAGTTGTTGTTGACTACTTTACTAAGTGGGGCGAAGCTGAGCCACTCGCAAAAATCACGACCAATAAAGTATTGGATTTCGTCGTCAAAAACATTATATGTCGATATGGGTTGCCGAAAAAAATTGTCTCAGATAATGGCACACAATTTGACTGTGACCTTTTCACTGATTTCTGCGAACGGCAAGGTATTACAAAGAGTTTTTTGTCAGTTTCTCATCCACAAGCCAACAGAGAGGTTGTAGGTGGTAACAAAACTCTAAAAGACACACTGAAGAAAAGGCTCGAAGAAGCAAAGGGGGCGTGGCCAGAAATATTGCCAGAAGTACTCTGGTCGTATAGAACATCTCACCGTACAACAACAGGCCATACACCATTTTCCTTGGCCTATGGGTATGAAGCCATGTTACCGGTTGTGTTAGATCCACCATCGCATAGAATTCTGACATAGGACCAGAGCACGAACACGAATAACTAGTTATTAATGGAATCTTTGGACTTGGTCAACGAAAGGCGAGAGTAGGCTCAACTCCGAGTTGTAGCTTACCAACAAAAGGTTGCTCGATATTTTAACTCTAAAGTACGTGAAAGAAAGTTTAACGTGGGTGATTTGGTACTTAGAATAGTTTTTCTCAACACTCACGACCAGAATGTTGGAGTACTCGGAACAAACTGTGAAAGTTCATATCAAATTGAAGAATTCTACAACCAGGCACATATAAACTTGCTCGCTTAAATGGAGATCTTGTTCCTTGCTATTGGAATGGAGAACACATGCACAAGTATTATTAATAAACAATTCTTTTTAAAGAATTGGCTTGTATTAATTTTACATTTTACAAGTTTGCGACCAAGGGTTGGCCAGTTAGATGGTCGGTCGCTTATGAGTGTAAGATCAATTTTTGATCACTCGTACAGACACGAATTTTGTCCATTTTATTATGAGAAATAAAAGGAACTATGCCCAACCAGTCATTCTTGACAATTATTGTATTTATTACAAGTATTTTCTCATTAAGTGTGTTGTTTTGCTACATTATCATTGATTGTTATAAGTACGCGAGCAGTGATGTTCGTACAGGTATTGGTCATGGAAAGTGATTGAGAACCTTAAGCTCCTCGATCACTTGGGGGGCATATAAGATCCAAAACAAGCAAAGCATATCCACGATCATATGTTAACACACGAGAAAAATAAGGGAAAACATACTACGACACTTAGAGTATTTTTCAAAAATATTTAGTTAATTTTGTGAAATCTTAATAAAGTGTTATGCTAAGTTTTGTCATTCGAGCAGATGTTATAATATCAATGAGAGTATATTATAATATCACAATGAAATTTCTTTACATCACGAGAAATTGCTTCTCCGATGTAATTAAAAATATCAAAAGGAAATTAAAGCTGCCTTAAGTAGCAAAATTGTCTTAACATTACGAACTTTTGTTCGTATGTTTTAATTTCATAGATAAAATTGCTACTGTGGAGTTGGAGGATGGTCTTGTTGTGACTGCTTGTAGACTGAAGTTTCGGCATCTTCTTCAGCACCATTGATGCCTGTCGCCAAAGAGATTTCAAGGATATCCGAGGCATTCAGGGCATTCCTTTCATCCTCTATATGAGAAACGCACTTGGCAAGTTCAGCTTGTTTATCCTGCTCGGGAAGATAATCAATGTTTACCTCCAAATTGTTCTTCCAAAACATGTAGAAGCAGATGAAGGTAGCTCCTTGGAACCTCTCCAAGTTTTGGGAATTTGTCTCCTCGAGCAGCTTCACTCGCTCCTCTAGACCATTTGCCTCATTCATGCTCGCCTCCAAATCTTCTTGAAGTTTGGCTGCTTCCTTGTAGTTAGCCCCGGAGGCTTCCTTAAACTTCTCCTTGGCAGCAATGGCTTTGGCCAAATCTTCTTGGCTCCTATTCAGATCCTCGGTTAAAGTGGCGATTTTGTCTTTATCCACCTTAACCCTCTCCTCGCATGCCTTGATCTCCTTAGCATGTTTTGCATCGACCTCCTCGGAGCGACACCAGCCATTTTTCATGGTTAAGATGCTCTAAAAACAGTAGAAGAATGAAGCTTTTAGAGCTAATCAAAGGAAATGGTGTTCGACTAAAACACAATACAGATGAAGTTTAAAAGTCCCCACCGTGTCAGTCAGAAAATGATGTTATACGACATGGGCAGGGACTTGGGGGGAAAATGTACGCCCTAATATTCAGCTCGGGTCTTTTATGCAGCTCGAGTACAGCTGGCTAGCTAAGAATAGTACTAAGGGACCCATAAGTTGATATTTCCTCTGCGAAGGCAGCGCGACTCCCCAGGTAATAATACAAGCTGAGGAATATGAAGCATTAAGACATGAGCTAGAGATGGATATAAAATACAGCATCCTAGGCACGAGCTGGCCTTATGTTCAGGTCGTAGTACTCTGAATACCTTCCATGTCTAGGAGTCTTTATAAACCTAGACACGTTATTTATAAACGTGCGTGGTCAGACATTACATGTTCGTTATCCCTGAATTCTCGGACACGTAACATAAACGTGCATGATCAAACATCACATGTTCAATTATGCCAAACGACCCATGATCAATTCTACCTAATGATTAGACCATACCTTAATATATATTGTAATATTCATCATTTGTGGAAGATAGGGCACATATACGATGGGTATCCACGTGATGACCCCTGCACCTATCCTGGGATGGTTTTTCTATAAATACCAAGACCTTGGATAAGAGAGGGGGTTGGGTTTTTTTTTCTGTGTATTGCAAATACTCTGTCGAAATATAGGGAGACATACAGTAATAATATAGACTCATGGACTAGGGGGATTTTAGCCTCCGAACCACATAAAAAGGAATGAGTGTTCTTACTATATCATTCTAAGTATGCTTAAGAGTCATTATTCTAACTATGGTTTATCCTTAAGCACTAGCTTATTCTAGCTAATTACGTAATACAATGTTGGCAAAAAACCGCGTCAACAGTTTGGTGCTTTCATTGAGAGCTGCAAATTAGTGCCATTGAAAAAGATTCAAGAAAAAGTTCATCATGGTGGTCACTCTTTCAAGGCATGGTAACGAGACAGATCAGTATGGTGGGCAGGAGGCTCACCATACCATTGTTTTTTACGAGCGAAACCCGGAGATTCAGCAGCGATCAGGAAAGCAACCAATGGGCCACAATGACACCGGAAGTTCAGCACCTCTACCGCCGAATTTGAACCCGGATTACTTGACTGCGGTGGAGATGGAGAACATGCAGTTGAGGAGCCATCTAGCCAAAGAAAATAAGCAAATTGAGGAAGTCTTGGCTCAGCAACCCCTTCTTGCAACCGATGTTAATGTCGGAAAGAGGCAAGGCAGGACTTGTAAGTCCCGTCGGGATAGTCGACCCAGGCCCAGCAGGTCAGTTAGAACCTCAACTCTAAGTTCTACGCCTGTTTTGCATAATCACCAAGAAACTCCATTTAGTGGCTTTCCCAGAGATCATCATCGAGTCAGCCGGTCAGTCAAAACCTCAACTCCGAGTTCAGCGCCACCGTCAAATGCCCATGGCAACCCACACATACGGTCAAGGACAAACTCACAAGGACGACATGTCCAAGCCGACTTCCCAGTACCGCGATCAGATCGTCAGGCGCAGGGAACCAGGAATGGTGAAGCAAAGCGACCCCGGGCTAACTTTGTCCGACCTGATGGAATGAGAATCACCTCACTGATCAGACACCCTCTGTACTCAAATTCCGTCTGAGATCTTGTGGAAGCACCTAGTCACTTTAGGGCCATTGGGTACAAGTGGATCTACGAGAAGAAACGAGGTGTTGATGGAAATATCGAGACTTATAAAGCTTGATTAGTGGCAAAGGGTAATACCCAAAGAGAAGGCGTGGACTATGAGGAAAATTTTAGTCTGATAGCCATGCTCAAATCCATTCGCATCCTCCTATCCACAGCAGCCGCTCTCGACTATGAGGTCTAGCAAATGGACGTCAAGATGACTTTTCTTAATGGAAAGCTTGACGAAGTCATTTATATGGATTAGCCAGAATGATTTAAAGTATCTAGACAAGAAGGAAAAGTTTGCAAGTTCAATAGGTCCATCTATGGACTTAAGCAAGCTTCTCGTTCCTGGAATCTTAGGTTTGATGAAATAATCAAAACCTATGGCTTTGAACAAAATATTGATGAGCCCTGTGTTTACCAACTGAAGGCAAATCAAATAGTGGTATTCCTGGTTCTTTATGTTGATGATATCTTACTCATTGGAAACAATGCTAAGAAATTATCAGATATGATGAATTGGCTGAGCACTCAATTCCAGATGAAGGAATTGGGTGAAGCAAGTTATGTTCTAGGTATCTAGATCATCAGGGATAGAAAGAACAGACTCTTAGCTCTATCTCAAGCAGCTTACATAGATAAAGTGCTTGAACGTTTCTCAATGAAAAATTCCAAGAAAGGGTGTCTACCATCCAGCCATGGAATTCATCTTTCAAAGAAGCAGTCTCCCCAGACTCCTAAAGAGGAAGATGCAATGAGAAAAGTTCCTTACACATCTGTAATTAAAAGTCTGATGTATGCCATGTTGTGTAATAGACTAGATATCTGCTATGCAGTGGGAGTAGTGAGCAGGTATCAGTCAAACCCAAGACCGGAACATTGGATAGAAGTTAAGCATATCCTGAAGTATTTGAGACAGACTAGGGATTATATGTTAGTCTACAAGGGTGGTGTTCTGAACCCTGTAGGCTACACCGATTCAAATTTTCAGACTGATGTCGATGACCGAAAGTCTACTTCTGGAATGGTATTTACTCTTGGGGGTGGAGCTGTGATTTGGAGAAGCGTAAAGCAGTCTGCAATCTCAGATTCCACCATGGAGGCTTAGTACATAGCTGCATCAGAAGCAGCTAAGGAAATAGTCTGGCTAAAGAAGTTCTATTCAGATCTTGGTGTTATTCCAGAAATGGATAAACCGCTTGTGTTGTTTTGTGACAATACAGGAGCGATAGCTAACTCGAAAGAACCTCGAAGTCACAAGAGGAGTAAGCATATAGAAAGGAAGTATCACATTATTCGAGAATATGTGGCCAGGGGAGATGTGAAGGTTATGAAGATTGCAACTGAAGACAATCTTGCGGATCCGTTTACAAAGACACTACCAAAAGCTACATTTGATAAGCATATCAAGGAAATGGGATTAGTAGAAATAAGGCATTAGTTTCAATTAGTGACAGTGGGAGTTTGTTGGGGTTTTATGCCCTAATTAAAACCCAAATTCTTTGTAATCTCATTTTATTATCAATAAAAGAATAGAAATAATTTTTTGACTTGTCAATCACTTTGCTCACATGTTTTATTTTCATGATTATTTGTTTAATATAAACTTCTATTAAATCCCAAATATATAGCAAATCTTATTTATAGTGACGTAATCACAGTGGAATATAAATATGATTATATGTTCAAAATAAGTTAGTCCTAAGATTAGTTTGTGCACAGGATTTATATTGACTTGCTAATCTACGATATGATCTACTTACACATCACAGTGTTATGTTCTTTCCAGAACATTAGCAAAGTAGATAAGATCGAATGTATTTGTTACATCGGACAGGACCGATATTGACAGTTGATAAGATAAGTAAACATACTGTTATTATCTATTATAGTCATACCATATAGTTGACCATAGGTCAATTCAATCTCAATTCTGAGTGGTTAGTATTCTAACTAATTGTACTATTTGAGTTCTTTGACTTGTTCATTACCAGCTTACCCTACGGACTAGCCCATACTTACATCTTGGGAACTCGGTAGTATAATTGAGTGGGAGTGTTGATCATAGATATGAACGTCTATAGCTTCTGATGAAGAAGTGAAACGATGGTTTCCTTTTAGTTTGGTTCAAGGTGTTAAATGATAGAGATCTCATTTCAGTAATTAAATTAGTTTACTGAAATATCATTTACAAGGAACTAAGTGTTTTAAGGATAAAATACAATGAGGGGTAAAATGGTATTTTAGTCCTATCTCATTGTAGACCGTCTATAGAGGATTAAGTGACAATTATGGTTGTAACAATTGATAATTAATAGCGTATCTATATTTTTTATAGAGTTTTCTATCAATTCAAGAGTGTAATTTCGAGTCTATAGTGGAGTCACGAGGAATTAATAAGTTAGTAAATTTATTTGTTAGATTTATGATAACTTATTGGAGCTTGATTTCATAGGCCCATGGTTCCCATTGTACCTTGGATAAAATCGTCTAGATAGTCTCAATTAATTGATTTAATTATCAATTAGAATTATCAAAGTTGACCAGGTCAATTTTGGATACTTTCACAGAGTTGTATAATTTTGAGAAGAAAAGTGAAATTATTGCAGATTTATTAATTAAGATAAATTGGTATTTAAATTAATAAATAAGTTTAAATCAAGGTTCAAATTATAAATAATTAATTTGATAAAGGATATAAATAATTAAATCAATAGAAAATAATACGGGCATTGATTTTAAGTCCAATGGGCTTATAATCAAATGGGAAATTTCACGGGCCTAAAGCCCATGATAATTTCGACCTAGGGCTTTAAAATGGCTATTATTTTATTGATTTTTTTTATTAAATTAAATGACCTAATTGAGTCTATAAAAGGAGTGCTTAGAGAGAAATCATCAGTGAAGATTTCTGAGACGACGGACACTGATTTTCTGATAGTTTTAGATTCTCTCTAAACACAAGTCCTTTTCTAAGCCTCTTTGTTATTTTCTCTTCTTCTCTCTATATCTATCTCATGTGTTGAGAATTTCCCACACTAGTCTTGGTGATTTTAAGGATACATTGGAAGACTGTGAAGAAAATAGAAGATCGGTTCAGTTTCTTAATAATACTCTGCGACAGAGAGGATACAAGAGTTAGAGAAACTAAAGGAATGACTCTTTAATTCCACTGCGTATACTGTAAGTATTCTATTCTTTGTTTCTCTTTGAATTCAATTTTAGAAAAAGGTTTTAGGCTATCTCGAATTAATTTGTTTAATGTTAGATATACATGAAAATAAATAAAGATCCTATATAAGTTTTTCCAACACCTTCATGGATGCATACTCTGGATATAACCAGATCTCTATGAATTCCGTGGATCAGGAGCATACTAGCATTATGACTCCAACCAACGTGTACTGTTATACAGCCATGCCTTTCGGGCTGAAGAACGCAGCGGCGACCTACCAGAGATTGGTCAACCGAATGTTCACTAATCAGATCGAAAAAAAAACATGGAAGTGTATGTTGATGATATGTTGGTCAAGTCAAAAACTGTCGATAACCATGTCTCTGATCTGAAGGAATGTTTTGGGATCCTAAGGAGGTATAGTATGAGGTTAAACCCCCCAAAGTGTACTTTCGGAGTGGCAGAGAAAATTTATGGGATTCATAGTCAACACCAGGGGATAGAAGCGAACCCCGACAAAATCAGATCGATGCTAGAAATGTCTTCGCCTAAGTCGCATAAAGATGTCCAAAGTCTGACAGGAAGAGTGGCAGCCCTTAATCGGTTTATTTCTAAGTCCACCGACAAGTGTTTGCCATTCTACAACTTGCTCTGGGGTAACAAAAATTTTGAATGGATTGATGAGTCCGAGCATGCTTTCCTCAATCTAAAGACACATTTGGCAGAGCCACCAGTGTTATCTAAGCCAACGGCAGGGGAGCCCATTTTCCTTTATTTAGCTTTGACAGAAAGTGCGGCCAGCGTCGTGCTGGTCCGGAAGGAGGACCGAGTTCAAAAGCCAGTATATTATATAAGCAAAAGACTTATCAGAGCAGAATCTCAGTATCCTCTAATGGAAAAGATGGCGTTCTGCCTTATTACGGCCTCCAGGAAGCTTAGGCCGAATTTCCAATCCCATTCAATCCACGTCATGACCGATCAACCTTTAAGGCAGGTGCAGCAAAAACCTGAGACATCGGGACGTCTATTGAAATGGGCGGTCAAGCTCAGCTAATTCGAGATACTGTACACACCTCGAACTGCGATCAAAAGCCAAGCCCTGGCTGATTGCACTGGATTCCAGGAGGAGCCGTTGAGAGAACCAGTACAAGAATTATGAAGAATCTTCGTGGACGGGTCATCTAACGAGAACGGGTCCAGAGATGGGATCATCTTAATATCCCCAGAAGGGCATCATTTCCACTCTGCGCTGCGGTTCGGATTCGTGGCATCCAACAACTAAGCTGAGCACGAAGCCTTATTGGCCGGGTAAGATATTTTCATTTAAATTCTTGATTTTTTTTATTAAATCTTTATTTGAAAATATAAATATCTTTTTTATTCTATAGTTTTTAATATTTAAATTATTTGAAATTTGAATATTGTTAGATATTTTTATGGATATTTGAATTTATTTAACTATTTTGAGATATTTTAGGGTTGTTATAACTATTTATATATATATATATATTTTAAATGGTTAAAATATTAGCTAATAGTTGTAACAACACAAGATATTTTTGGAAAATACTTAAAATATTGATTTTAAATTTTAAAATTGGTTAAATTTTGAACAATATCATTTTTTCAGCCAATTAATAAAATATTTTTTTAATAATTGGGATTTAAATTAACTTTGGTTAATTGTTGATAAATCCTATATAAATTAAATTAATATTTTTTTTTATCAAATTAACCTAAAACAAAGTTGCTGTTGATAGATGAAATTTAAATTAACTATTGTTAATTGTTGATAAATTTCATTTAAATTGACTTATTTTTGTAAAAATTTTATTAATTTGAATTTTTGATAAATTCTAGATAATTAATTGTGGTATTTTTGCAAATGAAATAAATTGTGGTATTTTTGCATATATTCATAGAATTGCTCATATAGTAACATGATTAGGCCCATCCAATTATAACATGTCTGTTTGCACTATATGTGATATTTTTGTAATTGGGCTTAGATGCATATAGTGGCTCATATGTTTGTAGATATATGGTATTTTTCCAAATAAAATATTCATAAAATGATAGGTTTTATTTGGGTCCATTAGAAAATGTAAAGTTTAAATTCCTCTCTTGTGGGTGATTCCACTTGTGAATGCCCATTTTCTTTGCATGACTATAGTGTGCCTAATCAATTAATAACAATTAATAAAATGAAGGTTTAAATTCCTGTTTTTTGGACCTTATATGGAAGATAGGGGGCCTTTGTAGTGGGAACGACATACTGGACCCAACCCTCCTTCATACAAGCCCAATTGTTAAGGCCCATTTACCTGAGTTTGACTTAATTGTATAGGTTCATTATATTAGTTAAACCTAAATATTCATTAGCAACAAATTAATTAAATTTGTTTCAATGTGACACTTTATAATTAATAAGAAATTATAGGACTTTGGTTTTAAAAAATTTAATCTGTTTAATTTTTTTTTTGGGAAAACCATAGTCATTAATTTTCTAAAAATAAATAATAAAAATAGTATTTTTAATTTTATAATGAGCTTATTTTAAGAATTATATTCGATATCCACTGTTGGTTTAACATAGTCAATAGCTTAATGGGGCCTCGAGGTGCTTTGATTCGTCCCCCTACGGAAGGTGTTCATTAGTTATTTTGACAAGGTTAGATTTCGAAAAATAGATAATTATATGTCAAATTCTACTAGACTCACCCCTACGGTGACTACTAGGACTAAATCTATGATTATTGAAACCGTGGGTCTAGCTCATAAAATAAGAGATTTTGTTTTCTTATTTTGATCGAATAGTAGGTTGTTAATAGTGGTGTACATTATTAAATGAGTTTACAACTCTATTTAACTAGTGATATTTTTTACTCTCGCCAACCGGGACAAGGATATCATAGATTAGTTAAAAACCTAAAGGAATAGAGATATGATTGTTTTTTGTATTTTTTTCTCATATCTTACATATTTTTGGTATATGTGTGCTATTTCTTGAAATTTGTGTGAATAGAAGTTTTATTGAGCAAATGTGATTGATTTCTATTTTATTGATAATTTGTAATTTTAAACTAAGTAGTGTTTGTGTCTACTCCCATCCTTTCTCAACTTTCGATGGAGAAAATTTTCTTAATCGGAATCAGAATATCAACATAGAGTTGATTGGTGACAACTCTGAATTCGTCATGATTGAGGAATCCCCAGAACGAGCACAGTGTCTGCACATTAGTGATGGCACCGTCAATGCTCGTGATGGTACCGTAAATGCTTGGATAGCACCGTCTCTGCACGTTCGTGATGGCACCATAAATTCTCGAATGGCACCGTGTCTGCATGTTCGTGCTCAACTCAACTATGGTCTGACGCAACTCATGAACGAGCTTCAGATTATTGAACCTGTCATGGGTGGACCTAGTAAAGGAAGTGAAAATAAGACTACTGATGTTGCTGCTAATCTAGCTAAGGTTGAAGCTCATCCAGCTTCGTCTTCGAAAGCTGGAAACAAGAGGAAAGGTGGACAAATAAACAACCCCAAGCCTGCAAAGGCTGCAAAGACGTGTTAGGAACGAGTTTCCTAATACACAGCGGAATGGTGGTGGGGTTGGCCCAGTGTACAACAAAAATTTTGTAACATATTTAAACTACCTTTAAATATGCGGATCCATTAAAATACATACATTAATCATAAGCAAGTTAAGGATAGAATTCATACCTCTTGAAGCCTATCAAGTGTCATTGCTATCTTTTCGTATTTAAAACGATATTCCTATCCAAGCCGCTCCCACGTACTCACACCAAGATCTTCCAAAGCGTTCTCTACACCTCATGAAGTGTGTGGGCACTTAGAGAATGAAGGATAGTTTATTTGTGATTCTACTTGATGTACTCAACCCATGAGATCAAGATAATAGGCCTGAGAATTGGTTCTTTATTTTTTTCAGGATGAGAAAACTATCGTTCTATTTTTCACAGAGCTTATAAACTGAGTTGTCTCACTTATCTGAATATTTTTCTGATTAGTCATACTTAAAAGAAAATATTCAAATGTTAAAAAATAAATCTATAACAATTTTACAATTTACTTTTTAATTAATTAATTATTCTATTAATGAAAAAAAAAACCAAAAACCAATTTTTGAATTATCCATTAATTAATTAAATAAAAATGAAAATCCTATCCCTTAAAATTGCCCTACACGCCATTGTGTGTGCACGTGTAGCCTCCCTAATTTTAGGGATGTTGGTTTTTCAATTTTTATTTAATTATTTATTCAAACTTCTTTGTCAGATAAGATCTAACAACCTGATAACTAATTCAAATTTGAATTCAAATTTAAATTAATTATTTGAATAAATATTAATCTTTTAAATTCAAATGCAATTTGAACTTATCAGATTATTATCTCCCACTCAAATAAAGATATTTAATTAATTCTACCAATTAATTAAATCCAATATTTTTGAAAATAAATATTTAATTTATTATAATTTCGAAAATTATAATTAATTAATTATTTAATTAAATTTCATAATTAATTTAATTATTTAATATAATTTTGAAAATTATACAACAATTAAATATTAATTAATTTTATTAACTACAGATAATTTATAATTAATTAATTAATCACTATTATCATTTAATTGCATATTTGGCCTGAAGAATAAATTTCTTTTTAAATATGTCTTTAAACTATTTGTCCCTTCATATCAACTCTTACCTTGAATAGTGTTGATAGAGCCGCTGTGGGGACCTATGGACCTATAATTTCAAGCTCCAATAAATTTGAGATTATTAATTAAACTCTTTAATTAAATAATCTTAATTTATTATTATCATGATTATTCCACTATAAATATGAGACTGTGCTCTTGTAATTATAGACATTTCATTTACTGAGTACTTTATAATCATAAAGCGTCCATTGATATAATCATTGCATACAACTTGACCCTCTAATAATGGTTCATAATTAATCGGGAATAAAATTACCGTTTTACCCTTTTAATTATCTCTTGTTTCCTTAAGTACCATTGACTTTACTAGTGAATGTTAATTCATAACTAAATTATGAATTTGAGCTCAATAACCTTTCAGTCCCAAAAGTCAACCCTTAAGAGAACCATCATTCAACGGGAATCTATGCGAGAAGGCATAGATTCCATATCTGTATACTATGTCCCCAGCCATCTATATTAATGAGTTCCCAAAACAAAAGTTTCTAGCCTGATCATTCTGACAGACCCTAACAAGTGAATCAAAGAACTCATATAATATAAACAGGAGTTCATAGTAACTTCAGGATTAAGATCTATTTGTATATGATCATCAGTTGATATATTTAATTAATACTTCGAAACGGTATTTAACTAAGTATTAATAAACATATCTGGTCCAGTTCTATATATTCTCTAATATATAAAGCACCTCCACTTAAGTGTCTTACCACACTAGTGATCTGGATCTAGATTACGTGTATTCATAATACTAGTGGACCGTACTTGCAGTAATTAATCTAAAGATTCAATAACTTTATTTTACTGCGAAGTATTCAAGTTCATTTATCTCAAACACAATCCTCCCGTACAAATATGTGTTTGAGATCGCATATACGAACTTAGGAATTTTCCTGATATTTACATAATATTATCACAGAATAATATAGTCCATAAAATATATGCATAACAAATTCAATTTATTTATTTATTTCATAAAACAATGTCTACTACATATGCTTTCAGGGCACATTTCCAACAACCTCCCACTTGCCCTAAAGCAAATGATGCATCTCTCTCATTCCCATGTTTCTTACATGCTCCTTAAAGTCTTTGTGGAAGGATCTGGAAGATTATGCTCTGAAGCTATCTTCATAACTGCAACATCTCCTCGATGAACAATCTCTCTAAGCAAGTGATACTTCCTCTCGATGTGCTTTCCTCTCTTGTGACTCCGTGGTTCCTTTGAGTTAGCTACTGCCCCACTGTTCTCACAGTATAGGACTAGTGGCTTATCCACATCTGGTACAACTTCCAGATCGGAATAGAACTTTTTGAGCCACACAGCCTCCTTAGCTGCTTCACAAAATGTTATATACTCGGCTTCCATGGTGGAGTCTGCAATGATGGTTTGTTTAATACTTCGCCAGACTACCGCTCCTCCTCCAAGAGTAAACACTGATCCAGAAGTCGATTTCTGACTATCTCTGTCTGATTGAAAATCAGAATCAGTGTAACTAGTGGGGTTCAGGTCTCCACCTGAATATACAAGCATATAATCTCTAGTATTTCTAAGATACTTGAGAATATTCTTTACTGCAGTCCAATGACTCAATCCAGGATTGGATTGATAACGGCTGACTATCCCTACTACATAACAAATGTCAGGTCTTGTACACAACATGGTGTACATTAGACTGCCTACTGCTGAGGCATAGGGATATTGTCTCATGTCTTCCTCTTCCTGAGGTTTTTTGGGACACTTCTCTTTGGAAAGGAATACTCCAGAACGGGTTGGCATATCACCCTTTTTGGAGTTTTGCATATTAAATCGTTCTAGCACCTTATCAATATAAGTTGCTTAAGACAATGCCAAAGTTTTGTTCTGTCTATCTTTAAGAATCTTAATGCCCAGAACATACTTGGCTTCCCCCAAATCTTTCATTTGGAATTGTTCAGCTAACCAGTTCTTTACTTTTGATAATGATGTTACGTCATTTCAAATCAGTAATATATCATCAACATAAAGAATGAGGAATACTACTACACCATCTTTGATTTGTTTATAGACACAAGGTTCGTCAACGTTTTGTTCAAAACCAAACATTTTAATTGTGTCATCAAATCTAAGATTCCATGATCTAGAAGCTTGTTTGAGTCCATAAATGGACCTAAGAAGCTTACAAATCTTTTGCTCTTGACCTTTTAACTCGAACCCTTCTGGTTGAGACATGTAAATGGTTTCATCAAGGTAGCCATTCAGAAAAGCTGTTTTGACATCCATTTGCCAAATCTCATAATCCATGCACGCAGCTATGGACAAGAGTATACGAATGGATTTTAGCATGGCTACAGGAGAAAAAGTTTCTTCGTAGTCAACCCCTTCTTTCTGTGTGTAACCTTTGGCTACAAGCCTTGCTTTGAAAGTCTCTACTTTCCCATCCACTCCTCTTTTCTTCTTGAATATCCACTTGCAACCAATGGGTTTGATATTCTCAGGTGGATCTTCAAGAACCCAGACAGAATTGGAATACATCGATTCCATTTCTTGGTTCATGGCTTCTTGCCATTTGTCCTTGTTAGAATCATTCATTGCACCTCTAAATGTCAATGGATCGTCTTTGTTTGTGTCAGACACAAGCATTTGAACTTCGTGTTCATAGCGTGTAGGTTGCTTACTAACCCTTCCACTACGACGAGGTTCACTACTATTCTGACTAAAACTAGAAGTTTCCTCTTGCCGTTTTTCATTGGTTGTTGCTGGTGACTTTGCAACTTCATTCGAGACCATCTCCTCCAGAACAACCTTACTGCGAGGTTTGTGGTTATTGACATAGTCATGTTCAAGAAAGGTTGCATTTGTCGATACAAATGTTTTGTTTTCTTTTAGACTATAGAATATTCCACTTATTGTCTCTTTGGAATAACCCACAAACATGCACACTTCAGAGCGTGATTCCAACTTCCCAGTCTTTCCTTTAAGCACGTGTGCAGGACACCCCCAAATTCAAAAATGGTGTAAACTGGGTTTACAACCATTCAATAATTCTATGGGTATCTTTTGGATAGACTTAGATGGAACAACATTTAATATGTATAGAGCACATTGAATTGCATAGCCCCAGAATGACAGTGGTAATGATGAGAAACTCTTCATTGATCTAACCATATCTAATAACATTCTGTTCCGTCTTTCCGAAACACCATTTTTCTGTGGCGTTCCAGGTGTTGTGAGTTGGGATTGAATGCCATGCTCACACAGATGGCCCTTGAATTCAAAATCCAAGTTCTCTCCTCCTCGATCAGATCGAAGAGCTTTTAGTGACTTACCTAATTGCTTTTCAGCTTCTGCTTGAAATTCATTGAACTTTCTAAAAGTTTCAGATTTTCTTTGCATTAAGTATAGGTAACCATATCTTGAATAATCGTCAATAAAATTGACTAAGTATTCATAACCTCCTCTAGCTTGTACAACAAGTGGACCGCAAACATCCGTATGTACTAGCTGAAGTGGTTATGTGGCTCTTGAACCTTTGGCAGAGAAATGCCTCTTGGTCATTTTTCCTTGTAGACAGGATTCACAAACCGGGAGAGATCCAATAGATAGCTCTCTTAAAGGACCATCCTTTACAAGCCTATTTATTTTGTCGAGACCAATATGGCCCAATCTCAAGTGCCACAGATATGTATCACTATCAGAATCAGTCTTTTGTCGTTTAATAGATCTAGGGTTGGCTGTTTTAAATAATTCAGAATTATTAACAGATTTCTCTTTAGCTTGCAGTTTATAAAGCCCATCGATAGATTTTGCAGAACATATCTTAAAACCATATCTTGAAATAACAATTGAATTATTATTAAAAGAGATTTTAAAATTTTGTTCATGCAACATAGAAACAGAAATTAAGTTTCTAGAAAATCCAGGAATATAATAAACATTTTCTAAAACAAGAAATTTATTATTCTCAAATTCCAAACGGGTTGTTCCAACTGCTGCTGCAGAGATAATCTGACCACTGCCTACCCATATAGTCACCTCTCCATCAGCAAGCTTCCTCGTTGAACTAAGAATCGGAAGAGAAAAACAGACATGGTTAGTGGCTCCTGAATCTACTATTCAGGATGAGGAATTATCTTCCACTAAACAAGCTTCTAACACAAGTAAATCAAATTTACCTGTCTTTTTCTCTTTGAGGTCAGTGAGATGCTTTGGACAGTTTCTCTTCCAGTGACCATTTTCTCCACAATGAAAGAAAGTCCCTTTTGGGGTCTTCCTTTTGGAGGTTTTAGTGTTCTTGTTCTCTTTGCTTTTGGATGACTTTTTAGGCTTCTCACATATTAATACAATGTTCAAGTTTGATTTCCATTTCATGTAGTTTTCACCAGCCAACTTTTCATTAGCAAGTAAAGAAGATACAAGATTTGAGCTAGACATAATTGCTGAAAATAAATAAATAAATAAACAAATAAACAAAATGAATTTATGCATATAATAAATATCAGTTATTTTTGGAATAGTAAACGTGATGCATGAATGCAACAAAAAACACATAAAAATAATTACTAATTCCACGATTAATTAATTTGAACATTAATGGACCAGCCTTAGGGTAGGTCAAACTAATTCCAAATTAATTTTGAGACAAGTTCTCAAATTTAAAAGCGAAAACTTAAATCAATATTTCTCTTTTGACTTATAAACAACCGCGTGTTTGGTCAAGAATACACTAGTCCGCTCGAAAGCCTAATGTACCTTGTGAGTGTAACCCATTATTTTAGATCAATGACTTAACTCAAGAGTGTGCCTTAGGGTCAGTCAAACTTGAAATACATCATTAAATCCTATTCTTGAAAAATAAGTTTGCCTTGAGAATAACACAGTCGGAAGCCTTCCTTAGGGGGACACAAGCAATGGTGCCGCAAGGCCCTCTCCATACTACCTCGGTGCTAACTAATAATGGAGACCATGGGACTTATTGTCATAACTCCCTCTCCCACTCACTATTTTAGAACATGTGTTTTCTCAAAACATCATATGCTTTTTAATTGGTTGTAAAAATAAAGTGATCTATTTTTACCAAATGATATTCTAATAATTACTAATCAAATTAAGCAAAATTAAAAATATAGAACTATGCCCTAATTAGTTCAATTTTATTTTGCTATAATTACTAAGAATATCATTTATAATTTAATAAAATAATTTTATTAAATACTAGAAATTAAACAACTTTTAAAATCTATTTCCGCTCTTGAACTAGTTAAAAAACTAGATTTATTATTATATGGACCAGCATATAATCACATAGGACAATCCTAAGGCATGTTTCTACTCATATGAGATGCATGCACAATTTTAAATACTGTGTAGGTTATATGTATGGCATGTCAAAAAATGCATGATAAAGTATTAAACAATTTAATCACATTCAAACATTTAAATAAATAAATACTTGCTAAATAAATAAATAAATGCGGGCCGGGTGTCTTGGGTATTTCTAGAAAAATTACAACACTTGCAAAATATACACAATAAATGTAAGAAACTAACTAAGACCTAAATAGATCTCTATCTATAAGTAGTCTTGATCCATTAAGTCACTTATCCATTTAATTTTGAATTAAAATAACTTTTAATTATCTTAAACAAATTTTAAGAATAATTAACTTGGGTTTGATGCCCGATAAGTTATTAGGCCCAGATTTGAATTTGGGTTCATACAATTAATTCAAAATAAAACAAATTTTAATTATGGGTTAACTTAATTAAGCCCATAATTTAAATGGACAATTTTTTTTATGAAAGCCCTAAGGTTTAAAACCCTAGGGGCGGCTGCATATGGTGGCTCGGCATGGGGCATGCGGCTGGGGTGCACAAGCTGCTACTGAGTGCGGCACACAGGGGCACACGGATGGGAGCAGTAGCAGCTGGCGCAGGGGCGCGCAGACATGCAGCTGGGCGAGGCGCAGGGGCGCCCTGGCCAGGTGTGCAGGGGACGCGCAGGGGCGTACAGGCCAGATGCGCAGGGGCGCGGGCACTCGGCTGGGCGAGGTGCGCGGGGCGCCTCTGGGCAGGCAGCATGTTGGGGCAAGGCACGCAGCAGTTCGGCTAGGTGAGGCTCGGGCTTCGGGGCTCAGAACCCGGGGCTCGGGCCTTACAGAATTTTTCAAATAAGTTTAACACAGAAAATTAAAATTACAAAAATTCCTATGCCTCAAAATGGCTTACATTTTTCTTGTACAATTTTAAGAACATTTCCTAAACCCAAAACACCATATAATTAACGAACCTTAAGAACAAACTATAATCATACATACATCCATCCATTCACGTATATTACAATAACATAAGAATGCATATTATGTCCACACAGTAATTAATGTATGTAGAGATTAATGACCGCTCTGGTACCAATTGTTAGGAACGAGTTTCCTAATACATAGCGGAATGGTGGTGGGGTTGGCCCAGTGTACAACAAAAATTTTGTAACATATTTAAACTACCTTTAAATATGCGGATCCATTAATATACAAACTGTTTACCGAGTTTTTCGGAATCGAATAACTAACGGAATAATAAAAAGATAAGAACTGTAGAAATGCTGAAATGTAACTAAACAAACAGCGTTTTTACGTGGTTCAGGCGTTAACAAGCCCTAGTCCACGAGTCAATGTTATTATACTTGGAAAAGGTTACAGTAAGATGGCTGGTACACAAGAACTTCACACACTCACAGTGTTTCTCTCGGGTTCTCTTGAAGAAGATGAAGCTAGAGAGATTTTAGTAGAGTTTTTGCTATATGATTTGTTCGTCCCTCTTCTTGTAAAATGAAGGGGTCTTTATAGCTAGGGTTCTGGATTAGGGTTTTTCTCTACGTACCTGAGTCTTAATTACACCAGCCATAAATAGGGATACAATTACTGTAGTAGGATGGCTACAAGACTCTATGTGGGTATATTTACGTGAAAGTATGGGGAACACACAAAGTCAGCCGTCTTTTCCAAGTTGTCAGCAATACAGTAGGCGAAAAGGTACCCTTAGGCGTGCTGGGATGTGTGCGGCTTTGACCTGACGGGCGTGTCAGGCGGGATCCTGTGTCAGGCGGATATCCTTCCAAATGTGCCTCCTCCAGGACTCGATCGTTTGGCTTTGTTCCGTGCGAGGCACGGAACTGCTTCCGCGGAGACCACTCGAAGAGCTTCTCCTGGAAGGAGCTTCCCCGAAGGATACCCCTTCGGGAGTCCGGGATGGTTGACGAGTTTCCGTATTGTGTTTGCTTGGAAGAGTAATCCGGACACTAAGCGGGAGAGGCGAAGCCTTTCTGTTCATCCGCGAGCTCTGGTCACCTACCGTGAAAGACATCGATAATTCTGCTTCCCCGAGGTCATCAATCTAAACGCTATCCGGAAATCTGGATAACATTTACCCCCCAAGGTCACAGAGCTTTGAGGGATCCGGGAGCTTGTACAATCGGTTTCTTAGATTAGGCGAGGGGGCACCTTCTGTGTTCCCGGAAGGGTTCCTTTTTCCCGCCTGAGTGTTAGTATGAAAAAGAAAGGGAATTTCTTCTGTTTGAGATCAAGTACTCAAGTGCGGCAAGGACCACGTGTCATTCTGGGAATGGTTCTGCGACCAAGACGTGTGCGTGAGGCGACTGGTTGAGTATGCGTGCGTCAGTCATCTGACTAATGATTTGACGGTTTTTAATGGTACTCCGGGCCCGAGGTGATGTAATGATGGGAAATAAATACTTTATTCCCATTCGAGGAGTCATAAATAGGATCGTCGCTTCCTCTCCAGCCGTTGGATCTGATGCATACGGAATGGGAAGATCGGGACCGTCCACTTGAGGAATTCGAAACGGCCTCTTCCCTGCTATAAAAACGAGGGAAAGGACCTTTCTTCCTCTTTACGCTTTCAGATTCTCCATCTTTAGGATTTTCATATTTCCAAACCTTCGAACTCTCAGGCTTCCCAGCTTACGTTCCCCCGAACTTGCCATTTCTTTTGGTAAGTATCTGGAAACTTTTCTTTTTGTTTTGGCAGTGGGTTTATTCCCCGAAGTTCCTGGTTTGAATCGCCATTCGTCTTTGCAGCTTTTACTTCTCGCGATCGTGCTGTGCAGTGATCCAGTTACTCCTTCAACCTCCAACTACCCGAATATCAGTAAGTATTTCTACTTTGCTCTTTCCTCCCAAACCTTAGGTTGTTGGTAGTTGTTAGAGTAGAGGTTTCTGCCATTATTGCTTATGTGCATGTGTGAATAGGGCTTTGGTAGGCATGTGATTGATTGTGAGTCGATAAGTAGCCTTTTCTGCATGCTTTGGCGATTTGCGTTTGGAAAGTCGTCCCTTGTTTTGCTGTTTTAGGGCATAAGCATGAACGCCTTTAGGGTGTCTTTCTCTGGAAAAACACTTCTTTTGGTGGGCTTAGGCTCGGGGTCTGAGTCTGGTTCCTTGCTGTCCTTCAGGTGGCATGGTGCCAATCCCTCGGTAAGCTCGGTGGGAGCCTCTCCAAGCAGTTTTCGGGGAGGGTCTCCCCGACGCCTTTGATACCACTAGGGTATGACAAGGGTGCTGACTGCTTAGAGTGTTTTCTTCTTTCTTTTCTTTTGTCCAGTGACGAACATCTCGAAGGAACAACTCCTTGCTGCGGGGGAGGCTGATTCTGCCCAAGAGAAGGGCTCTCCTGTCGCTGGTGGAAAGGGGAAAGGAAAGGCGAAAGCGGTCGCGGCTAGCCCACCAACCTCCAATAGTTCCATCTGGGAGATGGACCAAAAACCGAACCTTTTCAGGAATTATGGCATGCTGGAGCTGTATTCCTCTGAGGCAGGCCTGAAGAACATCCCAGGTCTGATGTGGCACCGTCTGTCGGTGCTGGGCGAGTCAGCTAGCCAGAGTCACGAGGGCTTTGGTGCCTGGAGCTGGGCACACATAGTGTGTGGGGCGCACTTGCCCCTAAGGAGTTACTTCGCCAATTTCTGTGTGAAGGCGGGGATTGCCCCCTTCCAGTTAATTCCTCCCAGCTACAAGCTCTTAGCAGGGTGGTTCATCTTTTGCAAGTCCCGGAGACTGGAAGCTCCTACCCCGGAGGAGGTGCTGTACTTTTACGGGTTGAAGTCTCAACCTATGAGGGGTCATTCAGACAAGGTGGGGTTTTACAGGCTAGAAAGGCACCCGGACGTGATGTGCCCCACTTATCATACCGCGAGGGTTCCAGACCTCCGGGAATACTGGTTCCTGACGACTGGCTTCCCGCTGAAGAGGGTGCCAGCCCTATCTTTGGACTTCAAAATCCCTGGTAAGCGCTCCTTCATCTCCTTTTCTACTTTGTTTCTTTGCACTTGATTTGCTTTTTGGGAGGATCTCTAACGCTTGTATTTGATTTTCGCAGAAGTCGTTCCGCGGACACCTCGCTGCGCGGAGATGATAAGGAGGTCCAAGTTCTACGAAGGGCTTTCTGAGGAAGAGTTGAAAGTGGAGGGACTTGTGACCTCCGAATCGTTGAGGGAGTATGGGCTACTTGCCTCCTTCCAAAACATCGAGCCAGTGAGTGGCAGGGGGCAAACTCAGGTGTCAGCTGATATCCGGGAGCAGATTGCCCTGGAGCTGTCTAAGGTGATCACCCAAGCAGCTCGGGACGAAAGTACTCTATCTCCTAGTTGGGCGGAGAGGTTCCCCGACCCCCAGCCGGAGGAAGAGGAGATCGAGGCTCGCCACGCCGCGGCTTACCCTAACGAAGGGGCTCCGGGGGCTAGTACCTCCGGGAGAGGTAAGACTAGTTTTCGATTAATCCACACCCCCAGCCTGTCTGAGGTTTCCCAGACCTCTCAGATGGGGTTTGATCCCCGTTTCCTTAGGCTAGATCCGCGTAGGATACCTTTCGACAGGTATTGCGATAGGGTAGATGAGCTCCTCTGGTGTCTGAGTGACGGTAGTCTGCCAGAAGGTGTCATCATGGTTGACCCTTCTTCTCTCAGCATGTCATTCCCGGACTTCAAGGAGTACGGGAGCTTCCTGGAGCAGGAAGCGATGTTTTGTTTTGCTCGGGGAAGGCCATCCACGTTTCTCGTGCATGGTCGTCCCTTTCAAACTTTTCTTTTTCTTGTTTCTTGTTCCCTGCTGGCGGGCTTGCTTGTGCTTTTATGTTGTTGATTGTCTTGTCTTCCGCTTATCTTCTTTCTCATTGCTTGTTGGTTCGTTAACCTTGCTTTGTACGTTTCTTGCAGAGTATCCCGAAGCCAAGACGCTGGGGAGGGTTACTTTGCTTATTAAGAAGGCTGCCACCAGCCAAGACCCGTCCACGGGGAAAGGACGGAAGACCAAGGCTGGTAGGGGAGGTAAGGCTGCCTCCCCTAAGAAGACAAGTGGCGAGGCGCAAGCGTCTCCGAGGGTAGAGAAGTCCCCTGCTGACGGGCCTTCCGAGACTATGATGGTCTCGAGTAGCAGCAGCGACGGGGAAGGGCTTGTGTTCCCCGTGAGGACAACTGGGGTGAGCAAGCGTCCCGGAGAAGATGCTGATGGCGCTAAGAACAACGCCTTAGACACTCTTCTCCCGGTCGAAGGCAACAACAACAGCAACGACAGCAACCACAACTACAACAACAGCAGCAACAGGAACAAGAGAGACAATCACCAACGCCGCAGCAGCAGCAACAACAACATCCAAACCAGCAGCAGCAACAAGGGCAATTACTTCTGCTGCCGCAGCAGCAAAAGCAACAGACCGGGGCCTTAATACCTCGGCTGCCTCCTCCTCTAGCCCAAAGGGGGTCCACCCTTCCGGGGTCTCCGTCTTCTCAGACAACCAATCTTCCCCTGCCTGGCCTGAAGTTCCACTTTCCGCGGAAGCCAACCAGTTTCCCCGCTGCTCTCCTGGAGGGTGTAAGACGGGCCGATAGTCTTTTGAAGAGGCGGTTAGAGGCGGAGAAGGCCGTTACTCAGGGAAGGGCAGATAACTTGTCTGCCGTGAAGAGAGTTGAGCTGGCCGAGGGGGTGAGATCTCTTCACCCGGCCGGAGCGGTTCTGGATGGTCCAGCCTTGGAGAAGAGGCTGGTGCCCAGGCTCGGACGTGTATTGGCGCCGTTCGGAGCTGAGATGATGGAGGACATGGCCCTGAGCTTATGTGAGCTCAATTCTGAGAAATGGGCCATCAGTAGCAGCAAGGATCCGCTGTTGCTGACACACGCTGTGAAGCAGCAACTGTCCGGGGTAAGCCGTCAGTTGTTATTTTTTGGGATCACCTGTCTTTTGGTCCGGCTTTAGCTCATTCTGTTGTCTTTCCTTGCAGGCCTCTATGATCGCAGAACGCTCGTTCCGGGAGGTTGGTGCAGCTCTGGTTCAGCTGGAGGAGAGCCAGCTGGCTCGCCAGGCCTTGGAGGCGGAGAAACAGAAGCTGACCCAACAGGCCTTGGGGGCTTCGGAGAAGATTGATCAGGCCCGGCGCACGGCTGAAGAAGAGGCGGAGAAGAAATATCTTGCCAAATATCAAGAGTACCGGGCCAAGGCAGAGAATGAGTTTAGACAGCGGTCAGATGGGATGAAGGCCGAAAACTCCAAGCTCCGGGAAGAGCTGTCCCAAGCCAAGGTGGAGAAGGATACCCTGGAAGCCCGCTTGCAATCAAAAAATGATCTCCTCCTTAAGCGGCAAGAGGAATATTCCACTCTTCAGAGTAAGCTGCACGAGGAGGAGCAACTCCATAAGAGGAGCAGGGATCTCGTGTCTATGCTGCAGTTGGGGCTCGCCGAGAAGGATAAAGAGATCGGGGCCTTGCAATTCACTGCCAGGGGGCATGTGACCGAGAAACAATCCGTGCTGAACCAAAATAGGGAGCAGCGCAAGGAGATTGATTCTCTTAAGGGGGAGCGGGATGCCTCCAAGGCCGAAATGGAAAAATTGAGGGCCCAACTAACTGTCGCGGAAGCACAGCTGGCAACCTCCGAGGCGGAGCGCTTGAAGGAGAAGGAGGATGCTGAGGTGATACTGAACAGGACGATTAATATATCGCATGTGGTCCTCATGCATCAACTCTGGAAAGTGAACCCGGAGGTATTAGGCTATCTGGGAGATGATGCCGAAGCCATGAGGGAGAAGCTACTCGTGTGGGATCAGGGCCCAGAGGCGTACGTCCAAACTTACAACATTGACGAACGTGCTGAAGCTCCTGAGGCGGGAGATCCCGGAGAGGCGGGGACCTCTGAACCTTCTCATGACCAAGTTCCTCCTTCCAATGAGCCGACTCCGCCAGCCTCCATTGAAACCGATGCCCCCGAAGCTGCGGTCGTGGAAGCTGTAGTTACCCCCAATGCTTGAAGGGGTTTTATCTTTAATTATTTTTCATTTTGAGTTTTTCATTGCGGACATTTTTACCATAACCATAGCATTCTCCTTTCTTTTCTGCCGAGTTCTTTATTTATCCTTGCGCTTAGGGTAGACATTTATACGGTAGAAACTGTTGTAGGGGCGTATGGGGTTTTGGTTCCAACGGCCAAAACCTATGCACTTCCCACTTGAAGCTTTAACGGATGATGTCTTTTCCCATGTAGTTTCTAGGTTACGAAGGTTTCCTGGTTCCAACGGCCAGGCTCCTTTCACCGTATTTTAGCTTTCCTGAGGCAAATAGCCAATCCCGGGACTTGTAGTTATACTGTTCGCTGGGATTGCTAAGGTGAGTCGTTCCATTGTTTGGAACGGGAGTTCTTTTGGTGAGCGTCGCTAGACTTAAGGTTAGATCTTTGCGAAGCAAAACTAACTGCTGTTGCGAACCTCATTGTGGCTGACTTCAGGGACCTGGCATGGAGCCCTGCGAGGCAAGGCTTATTGCTGTCGGGGAAATCGCCACGCCCACCAGGTGTGATCCTGGAGCAGGGGCTTTGCGAAGCAAAGCCGGCTGTGAGTGGGGGGATCAAGCATGTCTGCTTCTGGAGCTAAAACTTGCAATGGCCATGGAGCTTGCCATGCATTATTTTGTGAGATCCGGAGTTGGAGCCTGCGAAGCAAGGCTTACAACGATCGCGGATCTTGCCATCTTTCACCTCGCTGGACCCGGAGCTGGAGCTTGCGAAGCAACGCTCTACAGCGCTCGCGGATCTTGCCAACTTTCGCCTTGCGGGACTCGGAGCTGGAGCTTGCGAAGCAAAGCTCTACAGCGTTCGCGGATCTTTCCATCTTTCGCCTTGCGGGACCCGGAGCTGGAGCTTGCGAAGCAAAGCTCTACAGCGCTCGCGGATCTTGCCATCTTTCGCCTTGCGGGATCCGGAGCTGGAGCTTGCGAAGCAAAGCTCTACAGCGCTCGCGGATCTTGCCATCTTTCGCCTTGCGGGACCCAGAGCTGGAGCTTGCGAAGCAAAGCTCTACAGCGCTCGCGGATCTTGCCATCTTTCGCCTTGCGGGATCCGGAGCTGGAGCTTGCGAAGCAAAGCTCTACAGCGCTCGCGGATCTTGCCATCTTTCGCCTTGCGGGACCCGGAGCTGGAGCTTGCGAAGCAAAGCTCTACAGCGTTCGCGGATCTTGCCATTTTTTGCCTTCCGAGACCCGGAGCTGGAGTTTGCGAAGCAAAGATCTACAACGATCGCGGAGAATTCTGCAAAGGACTTGTCAGGGAGTTGGGGGTGTTTTGGCGTAGCTCTATGAACGTGCCTCAACCCCCAGTCCCGTCCATCGCTGGGCTACACAGGAGATAATTCTCATGATACATAATGGCAGGCATTTCCATGGAAATTTTCACATAAGCACATAATGCACATATGACACGTAATGCAAGCATGTTCATGGCAACAAATAAACCTAAGCTCAACAATTTAAACATTTCAAACAATTTAAAATTTTCAAACACAATGCTAGCACATAAGTGGTGTTCTGTGTACGTTTTGTTCAAGGGGCGTATGGTTATGCCTTAGCCATGTATACCCCCCAAGTGAGCGTGGGGTCCGGACGTCTCCGGACCGCGTGGTCACTTGTTAAAACGCAGCTTTGAACACAGGGATAAAAAGTGCAGTAAAAGCGGAGTGAATCTCTCTGTGTTTCATTAAATTAGCCTGCTAGGCGTGAGTTTTACAACAGGGAGGATTATTTCCACATTTTTCACTTTTGTTATTTTCACCAAGGACTTCCGACTGGATGGTCCGAGGCCTACTGGTAGTAACGGCGGAGGTGCTCCGCGTTCCAGGCGCGCGGGACTTTAGATCCGTCGAGTCTCTTTAAGTGATACGTCCCATGGCCCACTTTTTCTTGGACTTCGTAGGGGCCTTCCCAGTTGGGTCCGAGGACTCCTACTCCCGGATCCTGCGTAGCAGGAAATACTCTCCGTAGGACAAGATCCCCAACTTCGAATGTACGGCTCTGGACTCTCATGTTAAAGTGTCGGGCTATCTTGCCTTGGTACATTTTTAGTTGGACCTGCGACTGGTCCCGGAGCTCCTCGATCATGTCCAAGGACTCCTGGAGGAGGGCATGGTTCCAGGTAGGATCGTAGGTGTCTTGCCTGTGAGAGGGGATCATAGCTTCTACTGGGATGACGGCCTCGCAACCGAAGGTCATGGAATAAGGCGTGTGCCCCGTCGAAGTTCTCTCTGTTGTGCGATAGGCCCAAAGTACTCGCGGAAGTTCTTCCGGCCAGTGAGCCTTGCAGGCTTGGAGTTTTTTCTTCAACGTGGTCTTTAATATTTTGTTTACAGCTTCCACTTGCCCATTAGCCTGGGGTCTGGCGACTGCGGAAAAGCTTTTGATAATTCCATGCGAAGCACAAAAGTTCGTGAAGTGTTCACTGTCAAACTGCTTTCCGTTGTCGGACACAATTTTTCGTGGAAGCCCAAAACGACACACTATATTCCTGATGACAAAATCCAGTGCTTTTTTTGATGTGACCGTGTTCATAGGTTCAGCTTCAGCCCATTTGGTGAAGTAGTCTACCGCGACTATGGCGTACTTCACTCCACCCTTTCCAGTTGGGAGGGAACCTACTAGGTCAATGCCCCAAACGGCGAACGGCCAGGGGCTGGTCATTAGGGTAATTTCTGTAGGCGGCGCTCGCGGAACCTTGGCGTACCTCTGGCACTGCTCACACTTCCTGACATAATCCACACAATCCTTCTTCATGGTGGGCCAGAAGTATCCTTGTCGAAGGATCTTTTTGGAGAGGCTCAGCCCGGAGGTATGATCGCCACAGAAGCCTCCGTGAATCTCATGGATGATGGTGCTGACTTTGGTTCCGGCAACACACCTAAGGAAGGGTATGGACAACCCCCTGCGGTAAAGCTTTCCATCCATAACCACGTATCGGGGAGCTTGATATTGGAGCTTCCTTGCGTCAGCTTTATCAGTGGGGAGCTCTCCGGTGGTGAGAAATCTGAGGATGGGTCCTATCCAGGAGTGGGATTGGTCGATGATGGCGTTTATCCTTCGTGTCTCAGTACTGGGGGCTTCTAAGTGCCCGATGGGGACTAAGCCATACTGTTCAATCTCCGGGTCCGTTGCAAGCTTGGCCAGCGTGTCCGCGAGTGAGTTCTGGTCCCGGGGGACCTGGCGGATTTGGTAGCCTTTGAAATGCTGCAGTAGGTCGCGGGAGAGAGACACGTAGGCAGCCATCCTTTCGCCTTTCGTCTGGTATTCCCCGGATATTTGGTTTACCACAAGTAGGGAGTCGCTGTATACTTCGATTTTTTGGGCTCCGACTTCTCTGGCCAGTCGTAACCCAGCTAACATGGCTTCGTGTTCTGCCTCGTTGTTGGATGCTGGGAACGCGAAACGGATGGCACTCTGGAGCTGATGCCCTTGGGGAGATATTAGGATGACCCCCGCCCCAGCTCCTTTTTCATTTGAGGCTCCGTCTACGTAGACCTTCCAGGTGGGAAGTTCCGGGACAGGATCTTCCGGGAGGTCATTCATTCCCGAGCATTCCACAATAAAGTCTGCGAGAGCTTGACCTTTTATGGAAACACGTGGTTGGTAGTGGACGTCGAACTGGCTCAGTTCCATGGCCCACTTAAGCAATCTGCCAGAAGACTCGGGCTACTGCAGGACTTGTCGGAGAGGGTGGTTGGTGAGTACTTTGATGGTGTGCGCCTGGAAATATGGCCTCAGCTTCCGTGAAGCGATCAGCAAGCAGAGGGAGAGTTTCTCGATCATCGAATATCTGGACTCGGCGTCCAATAACCTCTTGCTTACGTAATACACAGGGAGCTGGATACGGCCATCTTCCCGGACGAGAGCGGCACTTACTGCGTGCTCAGTCACAGCTAAGTATAAGAACAACGCCTCTCCTTCGATAGGTTTGGACAGAATGGGAGCTCGGGTTAAATGTTCTTTGAGGTGTTGGAAGGCTGCTTCGCATTCGGGGGTCCACTCGAACTTCTTGTTTCCTCGCAACACATTGAAGAAGGGGATACACTTGTCAATGGCCTTGGATACGAAGCGGCTGAGAGCAGCTATCCTTCCGGTAACGCTCTGGACATCCTTATGTTTCCGGGGGGAAGGCATATCTATGAACGCCTTTATTTTCTCAGGGTTGGCTTCCACTCCGCGGGAGCTTACAATGAAACCGAGGAACTTCCCAGACGAGACCCCGAAAGTACATTTCTTTGGATTTAGTTTCATCCCGTACTTTCGGATCACGGCGAAAGCTTCCTCAAGGTCGTCACTGTGGTCCCCGGAGGTCTTGGACTTTACCAACATGTCGTCCACGTACACCTCCATGTTCCTCCCCAGTTGGTCCTTGAACATTCTGTTTACCAGACGCTGGTACGTCGCCCCAGCATTCTTCAAACCGAAAGGCATGACCACGTAACAGTAGACACCCTTGTCCGTGAGGAAGCTGGTGTGTTCCTGGTCCGCGACATGCATCTTGATCTAGTTGTATCCGGAGTACGCATCCATGAAGGATAAGAGTTCGTACCCGGAAGTAGCGTCTACCATCTGATCGATTCGCGGGAGAGGGAAACAATCTTTCGGGCAGGCCTTGTTTAGGTCCGTGAAGTCAATGCACATTCTCCAGGACCCATCGGGTTTCGGGACCAGAACTGGGTTGGCCAACCACACGGGATAGTGCGACTCCTGGAGAAATCCTATGGACATCAATTTGTCCACTTCAGCTTTGACGGCTTCGGCTCTCACTGGGTCCAGCGGCCTCCTCTTTTGGCGAATGGGAGTTGCAGATGGGTCTATGTTGAGTGCGTGGCACGCAACATTGGGATTAATCCCCGTCATATCAGCGTGGCACCATGCCAGGATATCCTGATTATCCTTCACAGTGGCTACGATCTTATCTCGAACGGCCGACGGCAGGTTTTTCCCCACCTGAATGACCTTGGTGGGTTCTCCCGGGTTGAGGATCACCTCTTCGACTTCCTCCATCGGCTCTATTGCTTTCTCGATTCCCACTCTTGGGTCGAGTTCGTCAAAGTATGCCTCCTGAGCACCCCCAGTTTCTGGCAATTCTTCCGCCAAAGGAATGGCAGCAAACGTCTCCTGGACCGTGTAGACGGATCGGACGGAGACGTTATAACAGCTCCGTGCACTTCTTTGGTCTCCTCGGAGGGTGCCAATACGCCCATCGTCGCATGGAAACTTCAAACATAAGTGGCGTATCGAGGTTATGGCCCCACAATCGATCAGGACCGGTCGGCCTAAGATGGCATTATACGTCGTGGGGCAGTTGACCACCACGAATGTGCTATGCTTGAAGGCACAAGCGTCGCTTTCTCCTCTGAGGGTGACTGGCAGTTGAATTTTCCCTAATGGCATGAGTGCGTCCCCATTGAAACCTTGAAGCTGGATGGGGCATGGGGCCAAGTCTGTCTCGGTCAATCCGATCGCGTGGAAGGCCGCTTTGAAGAGAATGTTCACGGAGCTTCCGTTATCGACCAAGATCCGTGAGACCTTCTTATTGGCAATCTGGGCTTCCACCACGAGGGGATCGTTGTGGGGGAAGTGCACATGTCGAGCATCGTCCTCCGTGAAGGTGATGGGAAGATCCATCATTCGGGGACGTTGAGCAGGTGATTGAACCAAGGCGCACATCTCCTCGGCGTGCTCTAACTCCCTCAAGTACCTCTTCTGGGAGTTGCGGGTGCTTCCGGCAAGGTGTGGTCCTCCGGAAATGGTGGCGACGTGTCCGTCAACGGGTGGCGGAGCAAGGCCGGGCGGGTATGGGTTGCCTGGTCCTGGAGCCAACAAGGCAATGGGCGCCGGAGCGGGTGGAGCAGGAAGTGCGGGGAACTGAGACCCGGGAGTTTGGGGGTGACCGGCTCCAGGAGCGCTAGCGGCCCCCCTCTGTCCCGGGGAATATGCAGCTCCGTGAACTATCCCCTGTCCGGGATAGATAATGGGTATCCTCACCCACTGACCGAGGTGTCCCGCTCTTGCCAGGGACTCGATCTCATCCTTCAACTGAAGGCACTCGTTCGTGGTGTGCCCCACGTCTCCGTGGAACTCACACCTCTTATTGGAGTCTCGCGGACGCCTTCCTCCGTGAGACACTTTCGGGGGCTTCCTGTAGTTGACCATATTACAGGTCGCCCGATAGACATTCTCTCGCGAGTCTATCAAACTGGTATATTCCGTGAACTTGGGCTCATAGTCCTTCCGGGGTTTCTTTGAATGGTCTCCCCGGTTGGAGTTTCTTCCGCTTCGTTTGCTCCGCGATTGGCTCAAATTTCGTTCTGGGGCTTCCGCTTGCGGCTGCGGCATGCCAGGAGCGATACTACATCCGGTTTGTACTGCTCCGTACCCAGAGAAATGGGTTTGACTCGGCGTCTGAGCAGACGCGGAAGGCCCATACACACTTGGAGTTAATCGGGCTCCTGGAAGCGTGAGGGCTGGTGCGGGAGCTTGCGAAGCAAAGCTCGGCGCAGTCACGGAAGGGGTTGGAGCCGGGGGAACTCCAAAGGCCTGCTGGTAGGCATCCTCAAGGTTGATGATTCCCTGAGCTTTTGACATGAATTCGGACAGTGTTTCTGCCCGTCTCCTTTGCATTTCCCCCCATAGCAGGGAGCCGACAGTAAGGCCCGATTGAAGGGCGATCAGCTTCATGTCATCGCTGACCTTGGTTTTTGCAGCAGCTTCCATCATTCTCTGAATGAAAGCTTTGAGGTTCTCAGTGGGTTGCTGCTTGATGTTGGTTAAGGAACCAACCTCCATGTCGTGGTCGCGGGCAGCAATAAACTGCCTCCTAAACGCGGACTGTAGCTCCTTCCAACTGTGGATTGATCCGGGAGCTAATCTTTTCCACCAGTCCTCCGCGGACTTGGTAAGGGTGAGTGAGAAGCACATGCATTTGGCGTCCTCACTGACACGCGCCACTTGCATCATTTTATTGTATTTAGCTAGGTGGGGACGCGGGTCTGTCCTCCCATCATATAATTCTATGTGAGGCATTTTGAAGTTATCCGGGAGGGACGTTTCCGTGATTTTCCTAATACATGGTTCCGGGTCTTCCTCCTCAGAATCTGACAGGGCCCCACTTTGCTTCCGGACCAGCTTGGTCAAGGCAGCAATCTGTTCCTCGAGCCTCTTCGTATCACTTTCCGGGAGGTCACGTCCCCGGAGCTTGTCATTAATATGATTTCGGAGGTCATCTCCGCGAGGCCGGGCCTTTTCCCCTTTGGCCTTTTCATACTTGGCCTCCAACCTTCTTCTTAGGTCCACCGTGGACCAGCTATCTTCGGAGTGCGAGTTTGCAGCCCGACCGTCCTAATTGACGGAATCACTGGGGCGGTTGTTCCTTCCCCTAGGCCTGGGTGCCTTAGCACCGGGCCCTTTAGGCACAGAGTGCCCCCTTGGGGCTGAAGGACGTCTGGGCTTAGGAGCGCCAGAGACCTTCTGCGCGCGGGGGGGGGGGGGGGGCAGTCGGCCTGGTGATTCACGCCTTTAGGAGGTGCAGGGGCGTCAGCGCGCACAGGCTCTCCAACTTTTTCTTTGCCCTTGTTAGGGGCGGCTTTGGATGGTCCAGCAGCGACTGGATCCGGCATGGGGGCATCAGCACCACCTAGAACAGAGGCATCCTCGTCCGAGTCTCCTAGATCTCCGAACTTACTTTGGAGGCGTTCCATCATGCGTTGCATTCTTTCGGAGACGCGCTCCTGCTCAGCAAGCTTGGCCTTAGTGGCCACCAGTTCTTCGGCTACTTGGACCAGTTCTGGGTCCTTCTCATAGTAGCAGTCGTCCTTGTAATAACCGTCTTGGACATACTCTTCTTTGTCTTCTAAGTATGTTGTATCTTCGGTACTGACCCGATCCTGGCGGGATGTCGGGTCTTCACCTTGGTAGTCTAAGGGTTCGCTTTGCACCACATCTTCCATCACGGTATCGGGGTTGACCGTAGCATTTTTGTCAACAGCGGATTTTCTCGTAGTCACCATCTCTTTAGCACGAAGTGAATACAGAAAACGTACACAGAAAAAGAGCTGACTAACAACTTCCTACAGCTCTCAATGAAAGCACCAAAATGTTTACCGAGTTTTTCGGAAACGAATAACTAACGGAATAATAAAAAGATAAGAACTGTAGAAATGCTGAAATGTAACTAAACAAACAGCGTTTTTACGTGGTTCAGGCGTTAACAAGCCCTAGTCCACGAGTCAATGTTATTATACTTGGAAAAGGTTACAGTAAGATGGCTGGTACACAAGAACTTCACACACTCACAGTGTTTCTCTCGGGTTCTCTTGAAGAAGATGAAGCTAGAGAGATTTTAGTAGAGTTTTTGCTATATGATTTGTTCGTCCCTCTTCTTGTAAAATGAAGGGGTCTTTATAGCTAGGGTTCTGGATTAGGGTTTTTCTCTACGTACCTGAGTCTTAATTACACCAGCCATAAATAGGGATACAATTACTGTAGTAGCATGGCTACAAGACTCTATGTGGGTATATTTACGTGAAAGTATGGGGAACACACAAAGTCAGCCGTCTTTTCCAAGTTGTCAGCGGAACAGTAGGCGAAAAGGTACCCTTAGGCGTGCTGGGATGTGTGCGGCTTTGACCTGACGGGCGTGTCAGGCGGGATCCTGTGTCAGGCGGATATCCTTCCAAATGTGCCTCCTCCAGGACTCGACCGTTTGGCTTTGTTCCGTGCGAGGCACGGAACTGCTTCCGCAGAGACCACTCGAAGAGCTTCTCCTGGAAGGAGCTTCCCCGAAGGATACCCCTTCGGGAGTCCGGGAGGGTTGACGAGTTTCCGTATTGTGTTTGCTTGGAAGAGTAATCCGGACACTAAGCGGGAGAGGCGAAGCCTTTCTGTTCATCCGCGAGCTCTGGTCACCTACCGTGAAAGACATCGATAATTCTGCTTCCCCGAGGTCATCAATCTAAACGCTATCCGGAAATCTGGATAACACAAACATTAATCATAAGCAAGTTAAGGATAGAATTCATACCTCTTGAAGCCTATCAAGTGTCCTTGGTATCTTTTTGTATTTAGAACGATCTTCCTGTCCAAGCCGCTTCTACGTACTCACACCAAGATCTTCCCAAGCGTTCTCTATACCTCAAGAAGTGTGTGGGCACTTAGAAAATGAAGGATAGTTTATTTTTTATTCTACTTGATGTACTCAACACATGAGATCAAGAGAATAGGCCTGAGAATTTGTTCTTTATTTTTCAGGGAGAGAAAACTATCATTCTATTTTTCACAGAGCTTATAGACTGACTGAGTTGTCTCACTTATCTAAATATTTTTCTAATTAGTCATACTTAAAAGAAAATATTCAAATTTAAAAAAATAAATCTGTAACCATTTTACAATTTATTTTTTAATTAATTAATTATTTTATTAATGAAAAATTCTAAAAACTAATTTTTGAATTATCCATTAATTAATTAAATAAATAAAAATGAAAATCATATCCCTGAAAATTTCCCTACACGCCACACACAGTACTGTGTGTGCACGTGTAGCCTCCTTAATTTTAGGGATATTGGTTTTTCAATTTTTATTTAATTATTTATTCAAACTTCTTTGTGAGATAAGATCTAACAACCTGATAACTGATTCAAATTTAAATTAATTATAAAATATAATTAATTATTTGAATAAATATTAATCTTTTAAATTCAAATCCAATTTGAACTTATCAGAATATTATCTCCTACTCAAATAAAGATATTTAATTAATTCTACCAATTAATTAAATCCAATATTTTTGAAAATAAATATTTAATTTATTATAATTTCGAAAATTATAATTAATTAATTATTTAATTAAATTTCATAATTAATTTAATTATTTAATATAATTTTGAAAATTATACAACAATTAAATATTAATTAATTTTATTAACTACAGATAATTTATAATTAATTAATTAATCACTATTATCATTTAATTGCATATTTGGCCTGAAGAATAAATTTCTTTTTAAATATGTCTTTAAACTATTTGTCCCTTCATATCAACTCTTACCTTGAATAGTGTTGATAGAGCCGCTGTGGGGACCTATGGACCTATAATTCCAAGCTCCAATAAATTTGAGATTATTAATTAAACTCTTTAATTAAATAATCTTAATTTATTATTATCATGATTATTCCACTATAAATATGAGACTGTGCTCTTGTAATTATAGACATTTCATTTATTGAGTACTTTATAATCATAAAGCGTCCATTGATATAATCATTGCATACAACTTGACCCTCTAATAATGGTTCATAATTAATCGGGAATAAAATTACCGTTTTACCCTTTTAATTATCTCTTGTTTCCTTAAGTACCATTGACTTTACTAGTGAATGTTAATTCATAACTAAATTATGAATTTGAGCTCAATAACCTTTCAGTCCCAAAAGTCAACCCTTAAGAGAGCCATCATTCAATCTCTTGCGAGAATGCATAGATTCCATATCTGTATACTATGGCCCCAGCCATCTACATTAATGAGTTCCCAAAAAAAAAGTTTCTAGCCTGATCATTCTGACAGACCCTAACAAGTGAATCAAAGAACTCATATAACATAAACAGGAGTTCATAGTAACTTCAGGATTAAGATCTATTTGTATATGATCATCAGTTGATATATTTAATTAATACTTCAAAATGGTATTTAACTAAGTATTAATAAACATATCTGGTCCAGTTCTATATATTCTCTAATATATAAAGCACATTTACTAAAGTGTCTTACCACACTAGTGATCCGGATCTAGATTACGTGTATTCATAATACTAGTGGACCGTACTTGCAGTAATTAATCTAAAGATTCCATAACTTTATTTTACTGCGAAGTATTCAAGTTCATTTATCTCAAACACAATCCTCCCGTACCAATACGTGTTTGAGATCACATATACGAACTTAGGAATTTTCCTGATATTTACATAATATTATTACAGAATAATATAGTCCATAAAATATATGCATAACAAATTAAATTTATTTATTTATTTCATAAAACAATGTCTACTACATATGCTTTCAGGGCACATTTCCAACAAGACGAGTTCTCAACCAAATGCACAAACGCCTAAGGGGAAGAACAAGAAAAACAAGAAAGGTAAAGATAAGTGCTTTCACTACAAAGAGAAGGGGCATTGGAAACGAGATTGCCCTAAGTTTCTAGCAGGGAAAAACAAAGCTTCTTGAATCATGGGAGGAAGTGAATGAAGGCGGCTTAAAGCTTAGAGTTGGGAACGGAGCGTTCGTTGCGGTCCATGCTTGAAGAATAGCTCGTCTGAAGTTCGGAAATAAATTTTTAATTTTAAAAGATGTATTTTTTATTTTGGATTTTAGTAGAAATTTAATTTCAGTTTCCATGTTGCAATTAGAACGATTTGTTATGACTTTCACAAGTTTTAATATATCGATTTCTTTCAATAGATCACAATTGTGTATTGAATGTTTGGAAAACGGGCTTTATATTCTACGACCTAACGAACCCCTCGCTCTTAATAATGATTTATTCAAAGTAGCTAAACCTAGGACCAATAAACGTCACAAGACCGATAACAATAATATGACGTATTTATGGCACTTGAGACTAGGTCGTATTTGCTATGATAGGATTCAAAGACTTACAAAGGACAGACCTTTGGGGGAACTCACCTTAGGTGAATTACCTGTCTGTGAATCTTGTCTAGAAGGCAAACTGACCAAGCGTCCATTCTCTGCAAAGGGTGATAGGGCCAAAGAACCACTTAATCTTGTGCATTTAGATGTTTGTTGACCTTTGAATGTACAAACCAGGGGTGGTTTTGAGTATTTCATCACTTTCATTGACGATTACTCTAGATACTCATGTCTTTACCTAATGCATAGGAAATCATAAACATTTTCAAAGTTTCAGGAAGTCATAGCAATGGCTTAGAACCAATTAGGCAAAACGTTAAACATCTTGCGATCTAATAGGGGAGGAGAATATTTGGATATGCAGTTCCAAGATCATTTAACTGAACTTGGGATTTTATCACAACTTACTGCCTCAGGTACTCCGCATCAAAATGGTGTAGCGGAACACCAGAACAAAACTTTCTTGGAAATGGTTAAATGCATGCTTAGTGACTCAACTTTACCAACTTCGTTCTGGGGACATGCAATTGAAACCTTGAATGTGCCATCAAAATCAATCCCCAAAATACCTTTAGAACGCTGGAATGGTCGTGAACCTAGTTTATGCCATTATAGAATCTGGGGGTGTCTCACTCACGTCCTGAGGAAAAAGGAGGGAAAGCTAGAACCGCGAACTGAAGTTTTCATGTTTGTTGGCTATCCTAAAGGTACTCGGGGTGGAATTTTCTATAGTCATTCAGAAAAGAAAGTGTTTACTTCTACAAATGCTACTTTCCTGGAAAATGACTATGTCTAGAACTTTAAACCTCGCAGCAAAGTAGTTTTAGAGGAGATGGTTAAAGAATTGACTCCAACCAATGTTCCATCTTCATCAACGCGAGTTGATGATGAAATTCCCACTCTTCATGTCCAATCGATGCAAGTCGATTTAAATGAAGAAAGTACCACTATTCCTGAGCAAACAATCACGGAGCCTTATCGTAGTGGGAGCATTTCTAAGAACCCAGTTCGCTATGGTTTGGATGGTGAAACCAATATGGTTGTTGGTGACACTAGTGATGATGATTCGTTGTCTTTCAAATAGGCAATGGCTAGCCCTGAAAAGGAACTATGGCTCGAATCCATGAAACAGGAAATGGAGTCCATGTACTCAAATTCCATATGGGATCTTGTGGAAGCACCAAGTGACTTTAGGGCCATTGGGTGCAAGTGGATCTACGAGAAGAAATGAGGTGTTGATGGAAATATCGAGACTTATAAAGCTTGATTAGTGGCAAAGGGTTATACCCAAAGAGAAGGCGTGGACTATGAGGAAACTTTTAGTCCGGTAGCCATGTTCAAATCCATTCGTATCCTCCTATCCATAGCATCTGCTCTCGACTATGAGATCTGGAAAATGGACGTCAAGACAACTTTTCTTAATGGAAAGCTTGACGAAGTCATTTATATGGATCAACCAGAAGGATTTAAAGTATCTGGACAAGAAGGAAAAGTTTGCAAGTTGAATAGGTCCATCAATGGACTTAAGCAAGCTTCTCGTTCCTGGAATCTTAGGTTTGATGAGATAATCAAAACCTATGGCTTTGAACAAATATTGATGAGCCCTGTGTTTACTAACTAAAGGAAAATCAAATAGTGGTATTCCCGGTTCTTTATGTAGATGATATCTTACTCATTGGAAACAATGCTAAGAAATTATCAGAAGTGAAGAATTGGCTGAGCACTCAATTCCAGATGAATGATTTGGGTGAAGCAAGTTATGTTCTAGGTATCCATATCATCAAGGATAGAAAGAATAGACTCTTAGTACTATCTCAAGCAGCTTACATAGATAAAGTGCTTGAACATTTCTCAATGAAAAATTCCAAGAAAGGGCATCTACTGTCCCACCATGGAATTCATCTTTCAAAGAAGCATTCTCCCCAGACTCTTGAAGAGGAAGATGCAGTGAGAAAAGTTCCTTATGCATCTGCAGTTGCAAGTCTAATGTATGCCATGTTGTGTATTAGACCAGATATCTTCTATGCAGTGGGAGTAATGAGTAGGTATCAGTCAAACCCAGGACCGGAACATTGGATAACAGTTAAGCATATCCTGAAGTATTTGAGACGGACTAAGGATTATATGTTAGTCTACAAGGGTGGTGTTCTGAACCTGTAGGCTACACCGATTCAGATTTTGAGACTGATGTCGATGACAGGGATTCTACTTCTGGAATGGTGTTTACTCTTGGGGGTGGAGCTGTGATTTGGAGAAGCGTAAAGCAGTTTGCAATCTCAGATTCCACCATGGAGGCTTAGTACATAGTCGCGTCAGAAGCAACTAAGGAAATAGTCTGGCTAAAGAAGTTCTATTCAGATCTTGGTGTTATTCCAGAAATGGATAAACCGCTTGTGTTGTTTTGTGGCAATACAGGAGCGATAGCCAACTTGAAAGAATCTCAAAGTCACAAGAGGAGTAAGCGTATAGAAAGGAAGTATCACATTATTCGAGAATATGTGGCCAGGGGAGATGTGAAGGTTATGAAGATTGCAACTGAAGACAATCTTGCGGATCCGTTTACAAAGACACTACTAGAAGCTACATTTGATAAGCATATCAAGGAAATGGGATTAGTAGAAATAAGGCATTAGTGTCAATTAGTGAAAGTGGGAGTTTGTTGGGGTTTTATGCCCTAATTAAAACCCAAATTCTTTGTAATCTCATTTTATTGTCAATAAAAGAATAGAAATCATTTTTTGACTTGGTCAATCACTTTGCTCACATGTTTTATTTTCATGATTATTTGTTTAATATAAACTTCTATTAAATCCCAAACATATAGCTAATCTTATTTATAGTGACGCAATCACAGTGGAATATAAATATGATTATATGTTCAAAATAAGTTAGTCCTAAGATTAGTCAGTGCACAGGATTTACACTAACTTGCTAATCTACGATATGATCTACTTACACATCACAGTGTTATGTTCTTTCCAAAACATTAGAAAAGTAGATAAGATCGGATGTATTTGTTACATCGGACAGGACCGAATTGACAATTGATAAGATAAGTAAACATACTGTTATTATCTATTATAGTCATATCATATAGTTGACCATAGGTCAATTCAATCTCAATTCTGAGTGGTTAGTATTCTAACTGATTGTATTATTTGAGTTCTTTGACTTGTTCGTTACTAGCTTACCCTACGGACTAGCCCATACTTACATCTTGGGAACTCAGTAGTATAATTGAGTGGGAGTGTTGATCATAGATATGAACATCTATAGCTTCTGATGAAGAAGTGAAATGATGGTTTCCTTTTAGTTTGGTTCAAGGTTTTAAATGATAGAGATCTCATTTCAATAAGTAAATTAGTATACTGAAATATCATTTACAAGGAACTAAGTGTTTTAAGGATAAAATACAATGTGGGGTAAAATGGTATTTTAGTCCTATCTCATTGTAGACCGTCTATAGAGGATTGAGTGACAATTATGGTTGTAACAATGGATAATTAATAGCGTATCTATATTTGTTATAAAGCGTTCTATGAATTCAAGAGTGCAATTCCGAGTCTATGGTGGAGTCACGAGGAATTAATAAGTTAGTAAATTTATTTGTTAGATTTATGATAACTTATTGGAGCTTGATTTTATAGGCCCATGGTCCCCATTGAACCTTGGATAAAATCATCTAGATAGTCTCAATTAATTGATTTAATTATCAATTAGAATTATAAAAGTTGACCAAGTCAATTTTGGATAATTTCACAGAGTTGTGTAATTTTGAGAAGAAAAGAGAAATTAGGGCAGATTTATTAATTAAGATAAATTGTTATCTAAATTAATAAATAAGTTTAAATCAATGTTCAAATTATAAATAATTAATGTGATAAAGGATTTAAATAATTATTTAATTAATTAAATCAATAGAAAATAATATAGGCCTTGATTTTTAGTCCAATGGGCTTATAATCAAATGGGAAATTTCACGGGCCTAAAGCCCATGATAATTTCGACCTAGGGCTTTAAAATGACTATTATTTTATTGATTTTTTTAATTAAATTAAATGGTCTAATTGAGTCTATAAAAGGAGTGCTTAGAGAGAAGTCATCAGTGAAGATTTCTGAGACGACAGACACTGATTTTCTGATAGTTTTAGATTCTCTCTAAACACAAGTCCTTTTCTAAGCCTCTTTGTTATTTTCTCTTCTTCTCTCTATATCTATCTCATGTTTGAGAATTTCTCACACTAGTCTAGGTGATTCTATGGATACATTGGAAGACTGTGAAGAAAATAGAAGATCGGTTCAGTTTCTTGATAATACTCTGCGACAGAGAGGATGCAAGAGTTAGAGAAACTGAAGGAAGGACTCTTTAATTCCGTTGCGTATACTGTAAGTATTCTATTCTTTGTTTCTCTTTGAATTCAATTTTAGAAACATGTACCAGTGGAATTCTTGGAAATTCCGAGCTTGGCAGAAAGTGCGATGGAGGTGGAGATGGTCGATATCGGACCGTCCTAGATGACTCCCATAATAGAGTATCTTACGACAGGGAAATTGCTTGATGAGCGAAAAGACGCAAGGAGAATACTCTATCAAGCTCTAAGGTATACAATCATAGATGGGACGCTGTACCGATGTGGTCATTCCTTACCCCTTCTGCAGTGTGTTCTGCGAGAGGAAGCCCAAACTATTTTGCTGGAGGTGCATGAAGGCTTCTGTGGGGATCACGCTGGGGGGCAAAACCTGGCCTTAAAAATATTAAGGCAAGGGTACTTTTGGCCCACGTTATCAAAGGACTCCATCTCCTATGTCCGAAAGTGTGACATGTGCCAGCGATTTGCCACAATCGCCTGAGCTCCGTCGGTCAAGCTGAATATGATTTCATCCCCATGGCCATTCGCGATGTGGGGAATTGATTTAATTGGAGCCCTGCTAACGGGGAAAGGAGGAGCTCGCTATGCCATGGTGGCCATTGATTATTTCACGAAGTGGGCAGAAGTAGAGCCCCTAGCAACAATCACCTCAAAAAGAGTCCTCGACTTCGTGGTCAAGAATATTGTTTGCCGGTTCGGACTGCCAAGAAAGATTGTATCAGACAATGGAACCTAGTTCAATAGCAATCTCTTCACTGAATTTTGTGAAAGACATGACATAATTAAAAGCTTCTCCTCGGTGGCCAACCCGCAGGCCAATGGGAAGGTCAAGGCCATAAATAAAACTCTCAAAGCAAGCCTTAAGAAAAGGTTAGACGAGGCCAAGGGAGTCTGGCCTGAGCAGCTTCCGCAGGTACTATATGGGCATACCGAACCTCTCACCAAAATTATACGGGGTACACCCCATTCTCCCTGACTTTCAGGAGTGAGGTCGTCCTTCCCGTCGAAACAAAGATAACCACGCATAGGCTCCAGACCTTCAGCCAGGAGCAGAATGAAGAGTTACTCAGCACGTCCCTCGACCTAATTGGTGAAAACGAGAAGATTCGTAGCTACGGCTCGTGCATTATCATCCAAAAATCACTCGTTATTTTAATTCAAAGGTGAAGAAGCGTATCTTTGGTTTAGGCGACCTGGTACTCCGAAGGGTATTTTTAGCAGGCAAGGACCCCAAAGATGGTGCCTTGGGTCCGAGCTTGGAAGGGCCCTATCAGATAGTGGAAGTCATACAGAGGGAACTTTCAAATTGGCTCGACTTAATGGAGAAACAATTCCACATACCTGGAATGCTATGCATTTAAAAAAGTACTATCAATGATCAAACCACCTGTCTATGTAAGGCTCGATTATAAAAGCCATTTAATTTAAGAAATAAAAATAATGGTATATATTCTTTTGTGTCTTTGTATGGTTTCATCTGTGTGTTAGTTTAGATGGTAGCGTTGGTTCAAAGTAACCCAGAAAGTCCACTTCCTGATTACTTGGGGGACATATAACCTGAGAACCAGGTTCTAAAACTTAGAAGTTGGTAAAATAGATTAACCAATGTTTTTTCTAAAAAAACGCGAGGTGTCAATAAAACTAACACGAACTAAGTTTTAATTAAATATCCTAGATATGACCAGGTTCCGAAACTTAGAAGTTGGTAAAATTGATTAACCAGTGTTTTTTCTAAAAAACGCAAGGTGTCAATAAAACTAACACGAACTAAGTTTTAATTAAATATCCTAGATATGACCAGGTTTCGGAACTTAGAAGTTGGTAAAATTGATTAACCGGTGTTTTTTCTTCAAAACGCAAGGTGTCAATTAAACTAACACGAACTAAGTTTTAATTAAATATCCTGGATACGACCAGGTTCCGAAACTTAGAAGTTGGTAAAATTGATTAACCAGTGTTTTTTCTAAAAAACACAAGGTGTCAATAAAACTAACACGAACTAAGTTTTAAATAAATATCCTGGATACGACCAGGTTCCGAAACATAGAAGTTGGTAAATTTGATTAAAATGGGAGGTGTCAATAAAACTAACATGAACTAAGTTTTAATTAAATATCCTGGATACGACCGGGTTCCGAAACTTAGAAGTTCGTAAAATTGATAAACCAGTTTTTTCTATAAAAAAAAAAAGCGAGGTGTCGATAAAACTAACGCAAACTAAGTTTTTTATTAAAAACCCTAGATGCAACTTGGTCCAAGGCCTAATACTTAACAGGTAGGATATAAATCATCATTTTTGGTTACAGCCAAAATTAAAGTATCTATCTCGACCTAAGAGTCATTTCCTAAGGTTTTAAACGTATAAATCATGAAGCATGAGAAGGAAATCAAGGAATAAATAAAAAATAGATACTGAAATTATAAATAAATTGCCTCGAGGAAAATAACCTTGTACTAAACGTTTACAAAAAAATAACATGTAAAATAAATGAAGGCAAATAAAAATGAAGACCCTCCAGGCCGCTCTAAGGACGTCACCTCCTCGGTCTCTTGCTCGCCAGCAGCAGAGGCCTCCCCGGTCTCAGATGACAAATCTTGTTGAAGCCAAGCCTTGAACTTCTCGAGGTAGTGCCCCCACACTTTGGAGGCCATGAAGGAGAAGTTTCCGTCCTGGTTGAAGGCCCATCAGTAGTACAGCATGCTCTCCATGGAGGATGTCAAAGCATTTTTTTTCCTCCTGAATAACAGCCTCGGCCTCCAGTTGTTTGGCCTTGGCCCCCACCAGCTCGGCCTGAAGGGCAGCCTTTGCCGCCTACTCGACCTCTTGAGCCGCGGCTAAGGTAGCCTTTGCTGCCTGCTCTCCTGCTTGAGTCATCGTCAAGGCAGCCTTGGAACTTTGTTCACTTTGTTGAGCGGCGGCGAGGGCAGCTTGAGTCGTAGTCAGGGCAGCCTGAGTAGTCTAAAGCTCGGCCTTAAGTTCATCATTCCTGGCCCTGGCCCGAGCTATGCTAAGATGTTGAGCCAAGACCACCTACAAAAAGCAAGGAAACAATTAGGCACATGCCAGGAAAAAATAAAAAATAATGTCAAGTCAAGGAATGTGCTTACTGTGAGGTTCATTCCTAGAGCCAATTTCATAACATTCTCTGAGCTCCTCTCCTCGATCGCCCTCAGGTCCGTGGGCTTGGCCTTGTAAAAGTGCTCCACCACGTGGTTCGCCATCTCATAGACAGTCCCCTGAAAGGTGTCTGGAATTCGCTCTAGGTCTTGGGTGTTAACCGAGATGCGAACAGTGGTGGAGGGGACTATCGGAGCTGGGAGACCAGCTGGTGCTCCCTGGTCCCGAACAGGGGCTAAGAGAAATCGAGGAGGAGGTGCAGCCGGACCCCTCTTCTCCTGGGCTGCGGCAGATGGAGCTCCCGAGCCCGGGCCTTTCACCTTGGCTGAGGATTTGGAAACAGTCGCAGCCGGGGGAGGCGTCTTCTTTGATGTGGGCTGGAGTTTCTTCACAAGGGGACCCGAGCCAGATCTCCCTTCTTGGAACATCACACGGATGTCAGGTTCCCCTCGTTGTGCCACCTCCTCACCTGAAAAATAATGGAAAGCATGTCAGTATGTGTACAAATTCATCAATCTATATAATGTATGCATGTGAAGGATATTATAGAGTCCTACCCTCCGAGCTAGAGGAGGAGTCTATTTCCATGACCTCCGGCCTCAGAACCATTATAGGAGAGGGAGAGCCTAGATCTATGATTTCTTGGATTAAGGGAGGTTCAGGCTCAGGTTCTAGCTCAGGGCTAGACTCTTCTACATATTGCCTAAGTCCAGGGGCGAGGATACCCTGGCGCAGGGAGTCCCACGACCTAAGGTTGGTCCCATACTCTTCAAAAAGGGCTGACCTAAAGGATAAAGTGTTATCTATGACTACAGTCCCTCTAGGATGGCCCATGTCGTACCATACCACTAGTTTGTCCACACACTGAAGCAAGGTTGTCTTATAGGCAGGATCTCTAGGGTGGTGATGTACGAGCTGGTTGGGGTTAAACCTAACTAGCCTAAGGTCGACGGCAGCCCTATCTAGATCCCTAAAAGGGTAGGGGTTACCTTGGCCAGAGGCACCGACTGCTGTCCCCGATAGAGCTCGGTCCGTGTCAGGGTTCCGAGTGGCCTCAGGAACTCGTCTCTTCTGAACGAGCGGCACCTCGTCCTTTTCTTGATCCTCGCCGTGCTCGGCAGTAGCGCCTCCCTCTGGGATGGGCACTAGCGGGCTATCGAGAAATTAGCCCGCGTCCTCCTTAAGGCCAAAGTATTGCCTTCGGAAATTAATTTACACGCCAACATCATGTCATCAGACACGAGCTGGTGGTAGTCCTTCTCGCTGGGCGGAAGCCCCGCAAAGGTATCGTGTTGACCCACAAGGGTCACTAATTTGGCCATCCTCGCAAAAATGGCTGCACAAAGATACTCCAGTTAGCATACACGCAAGAAGACTAAGTATGAAAAGAATAATTCTTCGAGCTACAAAATGAAAGGAAACTTACGAGGGTAGTTGAACTGCCGGTGCTCGCAGTTGCGAAACTAGTTCGACATAAAAAACTAATCTTTGAAGTCGTTGGGGGTGGCTGGGCAGCTCGATGACTGCGGGTGAGTTCGGGAAGTGGGTTAGATAGTAGAACCCACTGTCTCGTCCCTGTTGGTCTGGGCTAACCTTGAGGCAGAAAAAGTACAAGATGTTCGCAGGAGTAGGGATGTCCCACATCTGCTTTAGGAAGAGGAACTTCAGCCCCGCCAGCAGTCGGTATGATTTTGGGGGGAGCTGGAATGGCGCCAACTTCACATAGTTGAGGTAGTCAGCTAAGTACTTGTCGAGGGGGAGGAAGGCCCTAGCCTTTAAGTGTTCATCACTCCAGGCTGCGAAATCATCCTAGAGTGGTGCACAGCTCCTCTCCCCCTCGAAGGGAGGTTAGGCGATGAGAACGCCCGTCCCAACCTCGATGTTGTGGGACAGCATGATCTTGTTGACCCTTCCTTGGGTCGTTATTTTAGAGACTATCCTCTCGGCCTCGAAAAATGTGTCAGGTGAGATCGCGACCTCCTTCTCCACCACGAGGCCGAATTCAGGAATGGGGGAATCGGGGACGACCTCCTTTCCCTTGTGAGTTTTCTGGGACGACGAGCCAGCTACGTTCTTTTTGGGTGCGCTTTTCTTGGGTGCCATCAGCTCGCCTATCAAACAAGAACGATGAATTTTTAGTGGGCGATGTAGAACTTTTTGTACAGGCAGTAAATAACAAAGGCCAAGGATTCTAACACGCGAGCTGATGCAATCTCAACCCGCGGTGTAGTGCCACGCGCTACCTATGCTACACGCCTAGGTTTTCTAGCAGACCCCTGATATTTAGGGATCTGTGTGTCAGAAAATCAGGCCACTACCCTCCTTGGGGAGCGGTTTAGAGAAAAACCGCACAAGAAGCGTAGCCCCTAAGCAACCTAATGTCTAACCCTAAAAACCTTTCATCTTCTACATGCCGAATGGATATTTTCTAAAAATTACCAAGGAATCACCCAAAGATTTGCCCAATTTATGAACGTCACAATCCTAGATATATTTTAGGACCTACTCAATAAACCTAAACCAAAACCTATATACCAAAAACATTTGGGAACAGCCTAATGCTAATGACGGTGAAGTGCAGATTAGCATGGTAAAGAAAGAAGAGAAACATACAAAAACCAATAAAAGAAAAGTTCCAGTAAAACATAAAACTTACAGTGTGTTCTTCGATGAAAGGAATGAGCAACATAGAAGGAGAGTTCCTGAAAAGATCCTTGGTGACTAGGTTTTCGAAGGTTTTGGTGGAAAATTTCTGGGATTTTACGAGAAAAGGAAGAAGGGTTTTTGAAGTTCAGAAGAGAGAAAATTAGGAAAAGTTTCGAATGAAAGGTGATGAACGGTGAAAATTGTCAGCCCTATTTATACGTAATAAGCCTAAAGAAACATGGACCATTCGATCAAGTTAATGAGGGATACAAGGATCATGTTTCAAAAGATCAAACGGCGGTAAAAAGGTGGCCAAGCCATTTAATGCAATCCTTGAAACTCGAATAGACGCCAATCGCAGCATTCCGCGTGTTCAGTACTCGGGTAATGAACAAACATGGATAATCGCAACAAAAGTTTAAAAGTCCCCACTATGTCAGTCAGAGAATGACGTCATAAGACATGGGCAAGGACTTGGGGGGCAAATGTACGCCCTGATATTCAGCCCGGGTCTTTTTTGCAGCTCGAGTACAGTTGGCTTGCTAAGAACAGTACTAAGGGACCCACAAGGCAGTGCGACTCCCCAGGTAATACACAAGCTGGGGAATACGAAGCATTGAGGCATGAGCTAGAGATGGATATAAAATACAGCATCCTGGGCACAAACTGGCATTATGTTCAGGTCGTAGTACTCTGACAACCTGCCATGTCCAGGAGTCTTTATAAACCTGGACACGTTATTTATAAACGTACGTGGTCAGACATTACATGTCCGTTATCCCTGAATTCTAGGACACGTAACATAAATGTGCATGATCAAACATCACATGTCCGATTATGCCAGACGACCCATAATCAATTCTACCTAATGATTAGACCATACCTTAATATATATTGTAATATTCATCATTTGTGAAAGACAGGGCACATATAGGATGGGTATCCACGTGATGACCCCTGCACCTATCCTGGGATGGTTTTTCTATAAATACCAAGACCTTGGATAAGAGAGGGGGTTAGGTTTTTTCTGTGTAATGCAAATACTCTGTTGAAATATAGGGAGACATACAGTAATAGTATAGACTCGTGGACTAGGGGATTTTAGCCTCCGAACAACGTAAAAAGGAACGAGTGTTCTTACTATATCATTCTAAGTATCCTTAAGAGTCATTATTCTGACTACGGTTTATCTTTAAGCACTAGTTTATTCCAACTAATTACATAATACACTGTTGGTAAAAAACCGCGTCAACAATATCGATTCATTAGCCAATGTAAAGCAACAACCTGGTGAGACATTGAATGCTTATCTAAGTTTGTTTGCTAATGTTGCTGCATGATCTAGGGATGCTGATGATGACTCCAACCTCATGGCATTGAGGACAGGAATCCTCGTCGGGGGCGATTTGTGGCAAGAACTCCAAAGGAGAGGAGTTAAGAGTGTGGATGAATTATTGGCCCGAGCTCAAGAATGATTAACCTAGAGGAGGCACGAGCTTCCGTCGTAGGAACCAGCCAGCTCCCTATCCAACCTTCTGGAGCAGTAATAGACATTGCAGCTACGGCTCAAGCTGTTACCCAGAATAACCAAGGCGGAATAACAAAAGGAAGAGTAATTGTGAGGGCGACCAGAGCAGAACGAAGAAAAATAAGTCTGGGGAGAAATTCAAACCTGTTTACGCTACTTATACTGACCTAACAGACACTAGGGAGCACATCTTCCTCGCAAATGTTTCTCACCTTCCATAGAAGAAACCAGAACCGTTGAAGAACTAGAGGGCGAAGAGAGATTCTTCAAAGTTCTGCTGATTCCATAATGATATCGGTCATAACACTGATGACTGTCAACAACTGAAGGATGAGATCAAAACTCTCATTAGAGCGGGACCTTTAGCCCAATACGCCCGAAATCGGGTGGTCCCTAATCAGGCCGCTGGACCAAACCCTCCGTCAGTCCCTGGAGCTCTAGTAAGTCAAACCAGAGCTCAAGCAAATGAAGACGACCCTCCTCCAATAGTAGGGGGAGATATATCCACCATTTTAGGAGGACCTCATCTAGCAGGCATGAGCAGCGGGGCCCAGAAGAGGTACATTAACGAACTAAAATCCCATAATGGAGTGGATTTCATCTTGGAACAACGATTATTGAAACAACAACAATTGGAAAAACAACCAATCATTTTTACAAAAGAGGATGCTAGCCACGTCCAATACCCACATAATGATCCCTTGGTCATAATCATTCAACTTGCCATCCGGAGGGTCCGGAGGACACTAGTAGATAACAGGAGTTCTGTGAATCTACTTTTCAGGTCCACCTTGGAAAAAATGGGGTTTTCTGTAACAGACTTGAGGGCAAACTCAATGACTCTGTACGAGTTTTCTAGTGAAGGGTCAGCAGCCATCGGGATGATCGAATTAGTGGTAACATTGGGAGAAGGCTCAAAAATTGTTTCCAAGTTACTTGAGTTCGTGGTAATCGACTATCCAGCTGCATACAATGCGATTTTGGGTCGACCTGTGCTTATTGCGTTTGAAGCCATAACCTCTATTCGCCACCTAGCAATAAAATTCCCCTCAGCTGTGGGAATATGCACCATCAGAGGTGATTAGCTCGCTGCCAGAGAATGCTATATCATTTCTATGAATGGAAAATCACAACCTGGGCAGCAAGCTATGGTCATAAATGACGAAGGTGAGGAGTCCCGGGAAGTAAAAGTTACTTGCAGGACAGAAGAACCTCATCAAAAAAAGGACAGTAAAGACGCCCAACGCGATGCATTGACCCACGGATAAGCGAAGACAGGTCAGAACTCCAAGCTATAGAGGAGCTCGAGGAGGTAAACATTGACCTCAATGAAGTTTCAAGAGTTGTAATGATTGGGAAGAATCTCAATGATAAAAGGAAGAAGGAGATGGTCAATTTCTTACAAGAGAATCTGGACGTTTTCGCCTGGTCACATGAAGATATGGTGGGAATAAGCCCGATTGTAATCATGCATACTTCAAATTTGGATAGGAACGTGCCTGCAAAATCTCAAAAACGGACACGCTTGGGAATAGTCCAAGCTGAGGCTCTTGAGGAAGAAGTAGTTCAACTACTAAAGTGCAGGTTTATCTGTGAAGCAAAATACCCGATCTGGGTCTCCAATCCTGTGCTGGTCCCAAAGCCAAACGAGAAATGGAGGACCTACATCAACTTCTCCGACCTGAACAAAGCTTATCCCATGGATTGTTTTCCACTACCAAGGATTGATCAGTTGGTAGATGCCACGACAGGTCACGAGCTCATGTCCTTCATGGATGCGTATTCTGGATATAACTCGATCTCGTTGAATCCTGCGGACCAAGAACATACTAGCTTCATGACCCCAAATAACATATATTGTTATCAAGCCATGCCCTTCAGGTTGAAGAATGCCAGAGCTACATATCAACGCTTAGTCAACAAAATGTTTGCTAATCACATTGGGAAAAGTATGGAGGTGTATGTCGATGAAATGCTTGTCAAATCAAAGACCGTCGATAATCATGTATCTGATCTAGAAGAATGTTTTGGAATCTTAAGGAGGTATGACATGAAGCTGAATCCTTAGAAGTGCACGTTCGGAGTGGCATCTGGAAAATTTATGGGTTTCATAATCAACAAGAGGGTAATAGAGGAAAATCTTGATAAAATCATATCATTTTTAGAAATGCCCTCGCCCAGGTCGCGTAAAGAAGTTCAAAGCCTGAATGGAAAGGTGGCAGCTTTGAATCATTTTATTTAAAAATCCACTGAAAAGTGCCTGCCATTCTACAACTTGCTCAGGGGAAACAAAAAATTTGAGTGGACTGAGGAGTGCAAATAGGCATTAATCGACCTAAAAATGCACCTGGTCGAGCCCCCAATGTTGTCTAAGCCAATGTCTGGAGAACCTCTATTCCTTTATTTGGTCGTGACAGAAAATGCAATCAGTGTCGTATTAGTTCGAGAAGAAGACTGTTCTCAAAAACCAATATATTATATAAGCAAGAGACTTATCAGAGCTGAATCACAATATCAATTGATAGAGAAACTGGCATTCTTTCTGATATTGGCTTCTAGGAAGCTCCGGCCATATTTCCAGTCTCATTCAATCAACGTCATGACCGACCAACCTTTAAGGCAGGTTTTGCAAAAACCTGATACGTCAGGATGTCTATTAAAATGGGCAATCGAACTTAGCCAGTTTGAGATATTGTATGTACCACGGAACTCAATCAAAAGTCAGGCACTTGCTGATTTTATGGTTGAATGCATCAGATTTCAAGAGGAGCTCCCGAAGGAGTCAGTGCAGGAGTTATGGAAAATCTTCGTGGATGGATCATCAATTGAGAATGGATCAGGAGCTGGAATCATCTTAATCTCCCCAGAAGGGCATCGATTTCATACAGCTCTAAGTTTCAGATTCAAGGCATCCAACAACGAAGCCGAATATGAGGCTTTACCAGCTGGGCTGAGAGTGGCAAGGGAGCTCAAGGCAAAAGTCATCCAATGCTATAGTGATTCTCAGCTCGTGATCAATCAGGTATTGGGAGAATATCAAGCTCGAGGTACCAAGATGGCGGCCTACCTAGCTAAGGTGAATGGAGAACTATCTGAATTTGAGTACAGTTCTATTGAGCAGATACCTCACAAGAGAAATTCAAATGTTGCCCCTTGGCATGACTTGCCACCACAAAATAAGGTGAGACATTGAATGTAGTGCCAATGGAGTTCTTGGAGAATCCGAGTGTAACAGAAATGATAGAAGTTGAAATGATCGACACAAGACCGACCTGGATGACTCCCATAATGGAATACCTCACAACAGGAAGGCTACCTGACGATAGAAAGGATGCAAGAAAAATACTTTATCAAGCTCCGCGATATGTGATAGTGGATGGGACCTTGTACCGACGTGGTCATTCATTGCCTCTCCTATGATGCGTTCTGCCCGAGGAAGCTAAAACCATTTTACAAGAAGTGCACGAAGGCTTTTGTGGAGATCATGCTGAGGGGCAAAACCTAGCACTGAAAATACTGAGGCACGGCTATTTTTGGCCCACTCTTACAAAAGACTCAATCTTGTATGTTCAAAAGTGTGACAAATGCCAACGTTTCTCCATAATTGTCTGAGCTGCTCTAGTTGAGCTAACGATGATCTAATCCCCATGGCCATTCATAGTATGGGGAATCAACCTAATAGGGTCTCTACCTACAGGAAAGGGAGGAGTTCGTTATGCAGTGGTTGCGATCGACTATTTCACGAAGTGGGTAGAAGCCGAACCTCTGGCAACCATCACTTCAAAAAGAATCCTAGACTTCATGGTGAAGAGTATTATATGTTGATTTGGGCTTCCTAAAAAGATCGTGTCAGACAATGGGACACAATTCCATAGCGATCTCTTTACTGATTTCTGTAGAAAATATGGCATTATGAAGAGTTTCTCCTCAGTAGCATATCCGCAGGTCAACGGGCAGGTCGAGGCTATGAAAAAAACCTTAAAGGCAGCTCTAAAGAAAAGGTTAGACGAAGCCAAAGGACTATGGCCTGAACAGCTCCTGCAAGTACTGTGGGCCTACCAAACTTCTCATAGAACCTCCATGGGGCATACTCATTTTACCTTAAGTTTTAGGAGCGAGGTCGTGCTTCCACTCGATGCCATGGTAGCCACTCACAAGCAAAGGAATTCAACCAAGAGAAAAATGATGGATTACTTAACGCATCTCTCGATCTGATTGAAGAAAAATGAGAAGAGTCGCAGTTGTAGCTCGCCCATTATCAACAAAAAATCACTCGCTATTTTAATTCTAAAGTTAAGACGCGTAGATTTGGATTGGGCGATCTGGTTCTCCGAAGGGTATTTCTAGCAAATAAGGATCCCAAGGACGGTGTTTTAGGTTCGAATTGGGAGGGACCATGTCAGGTCGTTGAAGTTTTGTGTGAAGGAACTTTCAAGATAGCTCGGTTGAATGGGGAAGTAGTCCCACGGACCTAGAACGCCCTACATTTGAAAAAATATTATCAGTAGTACCACCATCAATGTAAGGCTAATTTATAAAATCCATTTGATTAAATAATAGATGGATTATTAAATAATTTCCTTTTTAGATTGTATTAGTTTATGTTCTAATGTTTGTAAAAGCAACCAAGAAAGTTTCTACATTCTGGTTACTTGGGGGCACATAACCCGAGGTTGGCAAAAGTAAGCCTGCTCGATAAGATTAACAAACTTAGAGCTTGGAAAAATTGATTATTCAACGACTTCCAAAATCTTGAGTATTCAATAAACCTAGCGTAAACTAAGTTTAAAATCATATAAAATCCTGGACGTAACCAGGTCTGAAACTTAGAAGTTGGAAAATTTGATTATTCAACGGCTTCTTAAAGCTCGAGTTTCAATCAACCTAACGCGAACTAGGTTTAAAACATTAAAAACCCTGGATATGACCAGGTTTGAGGCCTGATTCTTGACAGGTAGGGTACAAATAACCAAACAAAAACTTGGATATAACCAAGCTCGATAAAATCTATCTCGATCTAAAAATCAATTCCTAAAATCTCCAATGTACAAGTCTAAGGATTCACAAGCATGAGAAATAATAAAGGAAAGGTAAGTGGATCAAAAGATGGATATATATCGAAATAAAGCCAATAAATTACACGAGGAGAAAAACCCTAGAACTGAGCCTGAAGGCAATTGTTTAATATAAAATAATTTTTTTAAATAATTACAAAGAAAAACAAATACAAAGGAGATCAGTGGGTTCCATCAGCTCGCCCTGAAGATGTGACCTCCTCGCCATCTCCCTCCGCCATTTCGGATGCATCACAGATCTCTGACGATTCTTGCAAGAGTCGAGCCTTAAATTTTGCAAGGTACGGATCCCACAACCTGGATCCCATGAAAGGGAAGTTCCCATCTAGATTGAAGGCCCAGCAGTGGTACAACATCTCTTCCATGGTCGACGATGAGGTCGCCTTTTCTTCTTTGACTGCGGCCTCAGCCTCGAGCAGTTTTGCTTTGGCCTCATCAATCTCGGCCTGAAGTTATGCAGTTTGAGCCTGGGAAGCAGACAATGCAGTCTTTGCAGCCTGTTCGCTTTCTTTGGACGAGGCAAGAGCAGCCTTGGCATCAAGCTCATTCTTCTCAGCAGCTGCCAAGGCAGCTTTGGCAGCATGCTTGCCTTCTTGTGCTACAGTCATGGCGGTTTGGGCATCGTTCAGTTCAGCCTAGAGCTCATCATTTCTAGCTCTAGCACGGGCTATGCTACGATACTAGGCCAGGGCAGACTGCAAAATAACAGAACAAGTCAGAGATATACACCTAGTCATAATAAAAAGAAAGTTTTTATTAAGTAAGGAAAAAGAACTTACAGATAGGTTCATCCCCATAGCTGATTCCATAACATTCTTTGGGTTGTGCTCTTCGATGGTCCTCAGGTCCCTCACCATGTGAGTCATGGTCTCGTAAATGATACCCCGAAAGGCTTCAGGGATCTTCTCCAGGTCCTGAGGGTCTACTGGTATTCAAATGATGGGGGTTGGGGCCTCGGTCTATATAACTTGAGGGGCCATGAAGTAAGGCGGGGGAGGAAGAAGTTGCTCGATAGTAACCGTAGCCACCGGAACTGGCTCCCGAGTCGAGCTCGTCTCCTTATATTTGACAGTGGATTTTGAGGTGTTCCCCATTGTAGGGATGGTCTTCTTCGTAAACCTGGGCCTCTTCACAACGGGGCCAGAGCCAGCCTTCTTAGTTTGGAAAGCAATTCGGAGGTCAGGAGCTCCGGGTTGTTCCATCTCTTCGCCTAAAAAGCACAAAGGGAGTTAGTTCAAAAAATAAAGTTGTCAAAAACATATATGAAGAAAGAAAATAAAGGTCCTATCCTCCGGGCTGGGAAAGGAGTCTATTATCACTAGCTTGGGTGTTTTGACCGGGATAGGCACGACCTCTGGCCTTGGAACTAATGGAGGAGAAGGGGAGTCTACAGTTAATATTTTTGGGATCCTAAGGGGTTCAGGTTTAGGTCCTTCCTCGGGCCTGGATTCCTCTACATACTGTCTAAATCCAGGGGAAAATGCACCCTGGAGCAAAGAAGGCCAGGTCCTACGGTTGGTCCCATATTCCTCAAAAATGATGGATCTAAAGTTTAAGGTTTTGACCTTCGCCAATCAATTGGCAAGCCAGCATCGTGACATCATTCATGACCTGGCGGTAATCCTTCTCACTGGGGGGAAGCCCATATAACTTCTCATACTGACCTCCGAGGGTCACAGACTTTTCCATCCTCGCAAATATGGCTACACGAGAGACAAATTCAGTTAAGACATAAAAAAATGTATATATCTTAAAAGGAATAAAAATTCACGAGCTGAACTCACAAGGATGGAAGACTTACGAGGTCGATTGAAGTAGCGGTGTTCGCAGTTCCAGAATCCATTCGACATAGAGAATAGGTCTTTGTAGTCGTTTGGATGACTGGGAAGCTCGATGATGGAGGCCAAGTTAGGGAATCGTGTGAGGTAGTAGAATCTGTCACCGCGTCCCCTCTGGTCGGGGCTTGCCTTGAGGTAGAAGAATAAAAGAATATCTACCGGAGTGAGACCTCCCACTCGTGTTTCAAGAACAAATACTTCAGCCCCGCCAAAAGTCTATACAATCTTGGGGGGGAGCTAAAATGGAGCCAGCTTCACGTAATTTAAAAAATCTGCAAAGTACTAGTCCAGATGGAGGAAGGCCCCAGCCTCCAGATGCTCATCACTCCAAGCCGTAATGTCATCTTGGAGAGGGGAGCAGCTCTGTTCCCCTTCGAATGGAGGTCGAACGAGGAGAGTTCCAGTTCTGACCTCTTTATTGTCGCTCAACATGATCTTGTTTACTCTCCCCTGAGTTGTGATCTTTGAAATGATACGCTCAACCTCAAAGTATGCATTGGGATCGACCACGATCTCCTTCTCCACCACCAGACTGAAGTACAGGATGGGAGTTTTTGGGGCGATCTGCTTTCCTTTCTTCTTTTGTTGAGAGGACAAGCTCGAGGCATTCTTCTTTGGGGCGTTTTTCTTTTGAGGAGCCATTAGATAGCCTAACGAAAAAATGGCCTAGTTAGCAGGAGACCTAAGAGTATCTAATACTATGACGTGAAAGTACGAAGGAAACGATTTACTTTTGTTATACGAGCTAAGGTTAGCCTCAGCCCCATCGCGTGACGCCACGCGATATCCTAAGCTACGCGCCTCAGTTTCCTAATAGACCCCTGATATATAGGGATCCGTGTGTCAGAATGTCAGACCACTACTTCCCTTGGGAGGCAATTTAGTGCAAAACCACCCAAGAAGACGTAAAATCTAAGCTATCTAGTTCTAAACCTAAAAACCCTTTATTTCCTTTACCCCAATTGGTATTCTCTAAATTAATTCACCATTAGAGTTACCCAGATTTACCCAAAAATTTCCCAGTTTTATGAACATCTTATTTCTAAAACATTTTTGGACTCACTCGTTGAACCTAAGTCAAAACCTAATCCCTAAGAACATTTAGAAATAGTCTAACAATAACTATAATGAATGTTGCGGATGAGCATGGTGAAGAACTGAAATTCCATTGGATAAAAAAAAAACTTTTAAAACCAAAGGATGAGATACTTATAGGAAAGTACGATTCGAAGATTTGAAGGAATAGACTCGGAAACGAGAAGCTCCTGGAAAGCTTCTGAATATCTGGGCACGATGAACAGTTTCTGGGATTTCTAGGAGAGAAGAGAGGCTTGGTAGTATAGAAAAGGAAAATTTTTAAATGAAAGGTGGTGCAGTTTGAAGCTGGGCCATCCTACTTATACGTAAATTGTGTAAATTAATCTAGGCCATCCAATTGGGTTATTTCAAGATCCAAGGGATAAGATTAAATAGACCAAACGGCGGCAAAAAGGTGACAAGACAATTATTGCAGTCCTCGAAACCCGAACAAACGCCAATTGTGGTACACCACGTGTCCAGTACTCAAGTAGTGGGCAGGCGTGATTTTATGTAATAGAAGTCTAAAAGCCCCTACTGTGTAGGTCAGAAAGTGACGACGTCATACACGAGCAGGAGCTTGGGGGGCAAATGTTGTACCCTAATTGTAGCTTGAGTTCATTCACTCAGCTCGGGTACAGCTGGCAAATAAATATACAGAGAAATAACCAAGGGAATGATATCTGCTTATTATCCACGTGGACAACTCGAGTTTCATGTGGTCACGCGTGGTGTTAGGCGCCCTGGGTTTAACCCGAGCTAGGGATACGAAAGTTGTGAAGTGCGAGCTCATAATATTAAAACAGCTGTCGAAGCACGAGCTTGGAGGAGATATCCAACTCGTGGTAGTTCTAGTATATTGCATACCCGTGGATCCCCAAAGGCTCAGGATCCCTTATATGTATATTTATGACCAGGTTGCCATATTTAATATCTCAGATATTAGGAGTACATTTACCTTGTGATCAAATCATATCCCAATATAAATGAAAATTATTTGTATTAAATGTAATAATTATGTAAATGTGTAATTGACTCACGTGGTTACCCAAATTTGTCCATGAAATCCCCTTATAAATACTGGGAATATTGGACAGAAGAGAGGACCATTATTCTGTAATACTGAAACTCTACCAAAATAGAGAGAGAAACAACAATAATATAGACTCATGGACTAGGTGGATTTTAACCACTGAACCACGTAAAAATTCTGTGTTCTTGAGTGGATTCATTTATTTTTCATTACGGTTTATTAAGCACTAATCTACCTTATTATTTCTTTAATACATTGTTGGCGAAAAACCGCGTCAACATATATATATTTAATAGCTTTAAAATCTACTATAACGTAAACCAATATAAATAAGTATCATATATATATATATATATTTAATAGCTTTAAAATCTATTATAAGCTAAACCTAAATCTATATTATAAATATCTATCTAATATTTTAAATAACATAAAGCATGGATTTAAATTATAGAAAAAAATATTTATAATAATTAATTTTAAAAATAATGGGTCTAAATGGGTAATCTGCCAAAATAATAAATAAATAAAGTATGTGTACAACAATTTGTTACTTTATTTTTGACACTTTAATTATTCAGAATTTCTCGAAATCCTACAGGAGATTTGCTATACAATGAACACTATCATAAAAAAACTTTTGACAAAACACAATGTCCAAAAGTTAATTTCTTAATATAAAAAGTCAAAGCAGGTAACCAGTTAAAATATAAGGTTCAAAATTGTGTGAACCCTTACACAAAACATAAATTATATATATAATTTACTTTTTATTAAGAATTTTAGCATTTTGAATACATACATGGTCCAAATGTTATTTTTAAAAATAAAAGGTCAAAACAGGTAACCAATCAAAATATAAAGTTCAAATAATCGATCTATCTATTCTTACTTTTAACATTTTGACAAAATATGAGGTCTAAAATTTAATTCAAAAAAAAATAAAGGGTCTAAAATGGTAATTGACCAAAATAACCCTTACACAAAACATAATTTTTTTTATACACAATTTAGAGAATCACGAAAAGTGTATAATAATAGTATAAACAAATAAAAGAACGCACACAACAAGTTGTTTGACTTTGTTTTCAGCACTTTAATTATTTGTTATACAATGAATACCATTTTAGAAAGAAAATAAACACTTGGGTCAAGACGCATACACAATCCATATAGAGAGCATGTTGTACGTGTAAGATGAAAATGACAACTTACAACACAATCTCCTAAAAAAATAAAAAATATATTTTTTTAATCATTACAAAAGACTGCTCGAAGCGCAATTATGTTTTCTAGTTAATAGAATATAACATCAAGACAAAAAAAAAAGGAAAGAGATCAGATGCATTTTTCATCTTATTTTGCCGAGAGAGAAAAATAAAGAACTTTGTTCTCTCTAAATTGTGAGAAGAACACGCTCTCATGTGTTGAGATTCAAAAGTGTGTTCTTGAGTATCATACCAAATAGCATAGACATTCACCTGTCTCATTCTCTTTGTGCAAGTCATAGTATGGAAGATGGTAGGTTAAGAGGCTAAGACATTATTTGTTCTACACGTGTTCTGCATCTAGAACGTATTTATAATTTTCTACTTTATTCAAATTCATGTGCATGAGAAAGTTCTCATTCTAGTTATGGTTCCTAGAGTGATATGTTCTTATGTTTTAATAATTGTTATTATCGCATTGAAAAATTATCCCATGCTTCCGTTGTACTGTCAATCACATGATCAAAAACCAACAATTGGTACTAGAGCTATGAGATCGTGTGTCATGAATCTGATATGTGTTTATGTTAAATGTATGTACACATAGAGCACATGTTTTATGAGTGGGCTTAAGGGCTATTCTTATTTCTTATATATTTTGAATATGTTGAATGGATGTAGTGAATGAGATTGATCTTTAACTATATGGTTCTCTTTATTTTTTGTTTTGTTCTTAATCTTTTGAATTAGATTCAATATACACCGATATTGTTTTGTTGAGTATAGGTTCTTTGTAATTCTTTAAATTTATATTTTTTAGAATTTGAGTTATGTATTCTTGAAAGAGATGTTATTCAATAGGATTGAATACTACCAAAATGGTTTTAAGATTGATTGCATTAATAGTTATTGTAATCATATATATATATATTACATAAGTCACGGCAGCAACAAAATCAGTTTTTTTAAATGGTCTTCCCGTAATGTTAATTGATTAATGGAATGATCAATTTTTTTCTAAAATATCAATACTGATATCAATAGTTGTTGCCGTGTATAAGTGAAGGAGTTGGTTTTATATTATTTAATTAATGGGGTTAACTGTTTCATTCAAATATATAGTTTAAGGACAATTTTATTTCTACATGGACTTCACTTTAAATTTTATTGGTAGGGTTCTCAATGTTCTCAATCCGTGAAATATTTATATATATATGATGTTAAGATATTTATGAGAATAATTGGGATGTTAGTTTAATGACCCATTGGTTTATGATACAAAAAGATAATATTTAGGGAAGTTGGTGATGGTTACCAAAATCAAATTTGATTTAATTAATTATCTTATTTAATTTTAAATTTTGAAAATTAACAATAATTTATTTATTTATTGGCAAATAAAATGTTAATTTTGGGAACAAGACATTTCATGCTTAATTCAAAATTAAGAAAATGAATTGTTTATTTTTTTTCTTAATTTTAATATTGGGAACATTTGACTATTAAATTAGTCAAATACATTGTTTATGAAACAAGATCATTAGTTTTTATTTCTTAATGAAAATATATGGTTTATTGAAATCAAATATTGGTTTAAGAAATCACTAATAAGATTAAAAATTATTTTCATTTAGAGAAATTAAAATTTTTGAACACATTGATTGGAGTCAAAATTTAGTTTATAGAAACTAATTAATTATTAATTAAATATAATTTGAGTAATTATAATCCAAATAATTGTAACTAAAATAATAGTTTAAGAAACTATTTATTATAAACCCAAAAAAAGTTTGATAATAGTTTTGGAAACTATTAGTTATTAAGTAATAATTTATGAAATTATTATTTAATAAATGGTAAACACTTTCCATTAGTTATTAATTAATAATTTATGAAATTATTATTTTAACAACAAAAGTTTACAAACTTTTGATAAATCCTAATTTTGGAAATTAGGTCATCTCATTTAGGGTTTGAGTGTGCAATTCTCAAGGCCCACAAAAAAGGATGAAGTCCATGGAGATTACAAAAAGCTATGAAGTCCAATGAATGCCTTGGTGTATTTTAGTAATTTCGTTTAACAAAGAGAACTCGATCAATACCATAATGTTTAATTATATTGTATGATTAGTAACATGTTGATATGATTACTCCACATGCCATATAGAATAGGAACCACCCACTCATTGCATCAATAAAATGGCATGCTATGTATGAATGTCAATTTTTATAATTAACATGTCTCCTTGTATAGAAAAGTAGTATAGTTCTTTTTCTACCATAAATGCACACAAATAATGAGAATTAGATTTAAATAGTTAAATTGGGTAATGTCACATTAATAACATGTCTAGATTACCTTAAAATATTTTAGGGTTATTAATGAGTTTAATTACCTAGGAAAAACATAGTTTATAATTAATTAGTAATTACTCTAAATTTGGTAATCTTAGAATTTTAAGAGTTAAAATTTGAATTTACATAAGTGATTTAGATTTAATAGTTAAATTTTGGTAATAATCACTTAGTAATTAAATTATGAGATATTTTAATAGAAAACATTTTATTTCTAAAATAGTGAGTGAGAGAAGGTTATAATGCACTATAATCTACGGTCTTTACTATTGGTTGAAAAACGTTTGTTCTAGTTAGGGCCTCGAGACGAATTTGCTTTTGTCCTCCCTATCGGAAGGTGTTTTGGTTAGGATTTTAATAGGTAGACCTCTTTGCGATAGGGTTTTAAGATGTATTCCATGTTTGACCTATCCTATCGACAACAATAATGGGTTAAGTGAAGAAACCTAAAATAGTAGGTTACGCTCATGAAAAATATATCTACCCTAGCTAGATATTTTGTCTCTAGGTTATTTAGGAACTGGTTACTAGCTCCCATCCTATCTTGTGTGTTATATGGGTTCTTGTCCCTCCAAGCCAGAGCTCAGTTAGGCGGGACATTCCCATTTTCATGCACAATTGACGAATCTCCCATTGTCTGAGCGTAACTCAGATCATTGTAACGGGCTGACTGTCCTCTTTGCATGTTTAGATGGTCGTGCAGATCGGACTGGGGATTGGAACAAAAGTTTGGGCAGAGCTCAATTGATTTCTCAAGTTGCTCTCATATCTATGGGAGGTCGTGTTGCGTACACTCTCGATTTTGCCTCCACGATGGATCTCCTCCCTATAACTACCATTCACGAAGCTTACTGCTTGAGGCTAAGGTCGCATGGCCTGATTGTTCCTGGTAGATCGCGAGACATATTTGTAATGCCCTAATAATTAGGGTTCGTTACCATGTATGTTTAAAATAGTGTGGGACTCGCTAAACGAGTCATTTGGACTAAAACGTGTGATTAAGCCTCTAAGGTTTCATGTATTAAAAATCTTGGTCAACGAATAAACATTTCCATTAAAAGAAAACTTTAGTCTTTACATGGGATCCCAAAAATATAAGTTCAAAATTTTGTTTACAACTCAGGGATTACAAGATAAGCACACCTAAGCGAAAAAACAAAATCCAACCCCAGATCCCCTGCGATACCTTGGCCATGGCGGTCGAGCAGACTGCATATGTACACATCACCCGTAACGCTCTCCGACTCATGGCTTGCCAAGGTTCTCCTTACCCTTACCTGCACCACAAAGCACCTGTGAGCCAAAAGACTTAGCAAGAAAGCACATCAGCAAATTCAGATAGTCCACAGAATATAACAACATACTCAACAGTAACAAAGCATGCAAACACTATACAAGTAAGTGACCATAGGTTCACACAAGTGTGTGTCGCACTTCCGTTCATTCCTGTGGCATCTGAGCCAGTCAAGTGCATAATGCACTCCCTTTCATTCCTTTGGCATCCAAGCCAGTCAAGTGCATAATGCACTCCCAGGGTGGCCTAGCCATAACGACCTGCGCTCAAAGCGCATAATGCTGATCACAGCTCATAAGCCGAGCCTTGCAAACCCTCGACTCATAAGCCTAGCCTTGTGAACTCTCGACTTATAAGTCGAGCCTTGTAAACCCTTGACTTATAAGTCGGGTCTTGTAATCCTTCGACTTATAAGTCAGCCTTGTAATCCCTCGAATTATAAGTCGGTCTTGTAAATCCTCAACTTATAAGTCAAAACTTGTAAACCCATCTGCTCATAAGCTGAGTCCCTTTTAATCCCTCAGCTTATAAGATGAGCCCCTTGTAGTCCCTTGGCTTATAAGTCGAGCCCTTTTTGTCCATCGGCTTATAAGCCGAGCCCTTTCTTGTCCATCGGCTTATAAGCCGAGCCTTTTTTTTTAATCAAATATACCCTCGACTAGCAGGCCAAGCTCTTGGTTAGGTGCAATAGACATACTTCCGACTTATAAGTCAAACCTCCCAGCTGGGAACAGACATACATATAATACATTCATCATAAACAGATACAACACATTACAATGTACTTACACGGGTATACACGTGAATAATTATAATCATGCTCATTAGCTGGGCCCGAGCCCTAATCATGTTTACATTAACAGTTGGGCCATGCCTCAATCATAATACATTTACCATATGGGCCAAGCCCCAATCATATTACATTTAACAGTTGGGCAAGTCCTAATCATAATACATTTAATAGCAGGGTTGAGCCCTAATCATAATACATTCGACAACGGGGTCGAGCCTTAATCATAATACACTCAACAACGGGGTCGAGCCCTAATCATAATACATTTAACAACGTGGTTGAGCCCTAATCATGTATCTCATGCATCGAGTGCAGTTTTCTTGCCTTTGGTCCAAGCACAAGCAATAAGCAAGCAAGCACAACCCCCGAGAACGATCCTCTCATGAGCCTTAGCGATAACCTAGTCACAACCCATAGATAATATCCTATCAACATTCGATTTCATAATAGAACCCCGACACCAATCCTGCTCTCTCGAGACCTCCAATTCCCCCACGGCGGGGTGGTGAAATCGTCCCCCAAGCCCTTGGGCAAAACCCTAAAAATTGGATTTTGGGGATTCTAAAATTTGGCCTAGTGCTGTAGCAGCCCCCCATGTGTCGTAGCACACAGCCAAGGCCCCTTGCCCTGGTTCATCCAAGCGTCGCGGCGCTCCTTCGCGAACCCAGAAAAACTTGGTTTTTCTTACGTTTTCTCCGAACCCAAACCTTCCAAAACCATCCCATGGTTTCCTCAAAGTCCCAAATGAGTCCCAAAAGCAATAATACACAACATATGCACCCCAAACATCCCAAAAACCAACTCAAATCCAAACCCAAAACTCAAAACCCATCAAAGTTTAAAATTCTAACAAAGCTTAAACCACCAAAAACTAAACTCACAAATAGAATGAATCCTTACCCATAATAGTTGAATTATGGCCCCAAGTTACTCCTAGCTTGATCCTATAATCCAACCCTTCAATTCCTAAGCTTTGTTTCCTCAAAATCTTCAAAATTCTCAAGTCACCAAGGAGGGAGAGAGAAAGCTACGAGAGAGAGAAAAAGAGAGATTTTCCTTTTGTTTTCTAAGTGATCCCCTGCTTCCCCACAGCCTTCCAAACCAGCTGAGTCAAGCTAAGGTCTATCCAAAAGACCTAAATACCCTTAACCTAAATTTTCCTCTCCAATGCTCACAAGGCCCCTTTGGTCATTTACCACCATTTGCCACTTTTCCCTGTTAATCATAATTAATGTCTCACAAATTCCCGTTATCTCTAATATCCTCAAATGATCACTAAATAATTTCCCCATTACTCGATAAATCCCAGTAATGTGCTAAATTACTGAAATACCCCTAGGCTCACCCTGAGCTGGGTATTTGACCCCGTTATGACTAAACCACTAACTTGCCCCCTTGGATCGCCTCATGTTGGATAACCCAAATATATCCACATAATAATGTGGTCACAATCATATACCATACATATATTCAAATAAGCCCTCAACATGCCAAATTACGAAAATGCCCTTCTAATAAGAATTGGGCCCACACACATGCTTAATACACCTAAACATGCCAATATAGTCATATTATCATATAACTCACATAATTCATATAATAACATGCTCATAACACATAAGCACTCAATTAAGTCAATTATTGCCTCCCGACTCCCTAATCCAAGCACTAAGTTATATTAGGGAATTCAGGGTGTTACAATTATCCCCTCCTTACAAGAATTTCGCCCTCGAAATTTTTTTTACCTGGACATCTCGGGATACTGATCCTGCCTGTTGGACTCTCACTCTCAGCCCATATCCTCGACCTTGTTGTTCCTCCATAACACCTTAACTGAAGGTACGGTTCTATTTCTCAAAACTGTATCCTTCTTGTCTAGTGTCTGTGCTGACTATTCCTCATAGGAGGGATCTGTCTAAAGCTCCAAACCCTCATAACTCGATACATGAGTCACGTCTGACATATACTTCCGAAGTGTCAAAATTTAAAGTACATTGTGTACGACTGACAGTGCCAAAGTTAAGGCCAACCTATAGGCCCCCTGACCGATCCCCTCCAGGATCTCGTATGGTTTCATAATTCTAGGGCTTCACTCGCCCTTCTTCCCAAATCTGCTCACCCCTTACCATGGTGAGACTCTAAGGAAGACATAGTCTTCCACTTGGAATTCCACGTTCCTGCATTTCAGATCAGCTTAGCTTTTCTGTCTACTTTGAGAAGTGAGCATTTGATCTCTGACCTTCTCATTAACCTCATGGGTCGCCTAAACTATCTCAGGACCCAAGTATTTCCTCTCTCCCATCTCATTTGAGTGAATGGGCAATCTACACTTTCTACCATACAACATCTCCTAATGTGCTATTCTATTAGAGGCAAATGTTCATTCCAGGACCCTTCAAAGTCCAACATGCATGCTCTCGGCATGTCTTCCAATATATAGGTATTCCTCTCTGACTTACCATTAGTCTGAGGCCGATAAGTGGTACTGGACTTCCGTTGTCTATTCATCACCTTCTGTAAACTTTCCCGAAGTCCTTATTCGTCAGGATAGACCTCAAAGTCCAATAAGGGCTTACTATCTCTCTCACCTCTAGATCTAAATACTAGTCAACTGTATTGCTCGTCCTCACTGATAAAAGTGAGTTGACTCTATATACCGATCCATCATGACCCAAACCAAATCATGCTAGCCCACTATCATGGGCGATCCTACCATGAAATCCATCGTGATGTCCTCTTACTTCCATCATGGAATACTCAAGGGTTGTAATGGTCTTACTGGTTTCCGATACTCTGCCTTGACCTGCTACTAGGTTAGGCACTTTGCCACATACTCAGTTATGTCCCTCTCCATCCCAGGCCACCAATAAATTGCTTTCAGATCCTTGTACATCTTCATGTTGCCTGAATGTAGAGAATAAGGGGTAGTATGAGATTCATCCAGAATCCCCCATTTAATCTAGTGTCCATCGGAACACAAATCTGATCATTTATACCTCAATAAACTCATGCCTGACACTGTATAGTCCTTAGCTATTCCAGCTAGGACATCTCCTCTAATCTTTCCCAACTGTGGGTCACTCAACTGTTTTTTTCTGTAATCCTTTCTAAAAGAGTAAACTTAAGCATGATGTTGGCCAACTAGCCCACCAGTAACTTTATTCTAGCTTTGGTCATATTCTTCAACTAACATGAAGCATAGGCAATCACCTTTTCTGTCCATGTAAGGACATAACTTAAACCAAAATATCATTGATAACGACGTTCACAAACCAATTTAGATACTCTTTGAAGACCCTATTCATCTAATCCATAAATGTTGCTGGTGCATTAGTCAATCCAAATCACATGATTAAGAACTCATAATACCCATATCTGGTACAAAAGTAGCTCTTGGTATATCCTTCTCCCTAATCCCTAGCTGGTGATAACCAAATCAAAGATCCACCTAGGAGAATGTTGTCTTACCCTGTAACTAAACCTTTAGTTCCTTCAACTATGTTGGGGCCATTCTGTAAGGTACCCTAGACACTGGCTCTATCCTTGGTGCCAGTTCAACAACAATTTTAATCTCTCCGTGTGGTGGCAACCTTGGAAATTTCTCTAGAAACACATCTAGGAATTCACAAACTAACCTAGTCTCTTCTGGTCCCACTGGCACAACCTGGGTGGTATCCACCACGCTGATCAGGAATCCTATGCATCCTCCTCGCAATAGGTCCCTAGCCCTTAATGTTGAAATCATAGGTACGCGGGGTCCATGCACAGTGCCAACAAATACAAAGGGGTGCTCACCCTCAGGCTTAAAATTTACCATCATTTCCTTGAAATCTATGGTTGCCCCATACTTCTCTTAATCAATTCATACCCAGAAACCATGTCAAAGTCAGTCATAACCAACTCTACTAGGTCAACTAACAACTTTCTGTCGTCTACTATCACTGATAGTGATCTAACCCGTCTCCTGGACACTACCAACTCCTCCAGATGATGTATTTTACATCTAGCACACTCTGGATATATCCTCCAATTCTCGTTATCGCTCTGGCGGTCCGTCTATACACCCTGTCGCTCCTATTAGGGCTGGAAACCAAAACAGTATATGGGGTATTTCTTTTCTAGTCAGTAGGGCCTCTGCCCCTACCTGATCCCGTGAAAGGAGGTTCCATTCTCCCCATATCCCCTACGGCCGCACTCTCATGCCAGATCTTGTTCTCAGTGTCCTCTACAGTAAGGGCTCCTTTCACTACCTAAGCGTATGTCGTCACTCCAGGTACTATTGTAATTCTGACATCCTGGGCTATCATAGACTGTAGCCCCTGAAGAAATATTTCCTTCCTTAACCCATCGGTGACCACCAAGTTTGCAGCCAACTTGGCTAATCTACCAAACCTGAATGCATAATGTGTCACTGTCATATTCCCATGCAGCCATTTACTGAACTCTATAGCTTTTGCAGTCCTAACTGCCTCATTATAATATTATTCATTGAACTAACTTCTAAACTTTTTCCCAATCCAAGGTATTAATGCCCCTAGTAGGGGATACTACCTCCCACTAGATTCGGGCATCCTCTCGAAACATAAACGTGGCACAAGCCACTCTCTCATTTCCCTCCTTCCTCATAAAGTCTAGGATGGATGTGATCACACTCATCCACTGCTCTGCCATTAGTGGATCTGTGCTACCCTCGAAAACTAGAGGGTGTTGCTTCCTGAACCACCCATATAACAATTCCCTATCCCTGACTGCTGTTGTACGACCTGTACTATAGCAGCAGGTGGGGCCTCTGATGCAGCGTTCCCTGCCGGAACCCGCTGTTTTCTCAACTGGTGAATCTCTTCTTCCTGCCTCATTAACCTAGCTTTCATATTAGTAAGCACCTGTTTCCAGTTTTTAGGAGCTGGCGGAGAGGTCTAACCCTAATTATCATTTTCAGCCTATATTCCTTGGCTAGCTTGCAGATACTTAGTCACACGATTATGGCCAAATAACTCGATTAGCGAGTTTAGCACTATTTAAAATGCTCTCCGTAACAGCCCTTGGAGTTTAGGGCATTACAACTTGGTATCAAAGCAAGCCAAGGTTAAGGGTTCCTGAAGACAAGCTAGGCATGTACACTCGTCACTGAAGACAGTTTCACTCAGGGAATGGTAACTATTTCTGTAGTTATGTGTTTAACTGCTTAAATAGAATGTAAATGCTTTACCTGCACATGGTATTAGGGAGCATGAGATTCTGATAGAACCTGGCTCTTTATTATATGATTACATGCTCCGTGAATATATATATATATATATGAATGTGATTATATGATTACCTGCTCTGTGATTATATAAATGTGATATTTTCATGCTGGAGTTTGAGGCATGGTTGGTATGTTGGAAGAGCAGGGATTATGATTGATGTATGAATGCCATGGGCATGTTTTTAGCACTGTAGTGGTTTGTGATTGTAGTGTGGTAAGATTGTTCCCATGGGGAAAATCTCTTGATATGCTCATCATATTTATGGGTCAAGTTATTGACTGCATATTCAATCAGCAGGTATGTATCCAAGGAAGATAATGAGGCTTGATGGTGGTTATACAGAGGCTAGGAGTTTCAACCAGGGGTTGAGTTCTTCATCTGCCCCTCAAAATTTCCAACAAATGTTTACAAATTTGCAATCAAGATTGCAGAGGTATGAGGAAGAGATTAGGTGTTTGACGCAACAGTAGAATCTGCTAGGAAACACCTCTTCCTTTGTGTTTCCAGGAGTGGCACCAGTTTTGGCTCAGCCTAGGGTTGAGAGCAGGTGGGAATTTCTCTGTGGAAGATTCTAGGAGTACTATCCTCCAGTCTTCGAGGGAGGCTTAGATCCATTCAGAGCTGAGCAATGGATGGGCATGATCAGTTCCATTCTTGACAGTATGGGGCTGGTAGGTCATGATAGGGTGATCTGTGCTACATATGTATTGCGAGATGATGCCCAGACATGGTGGGAAGTAGTATCCTAGACACGAGACAGAGCTGTGATGGACTGGAAGGAGTTTAGGCAGCTGTTCAATGAAAAATATTACTGTGATGCAGCCAAGACTGCTAAGATGAATGAGTTTTTGAATCTCGTTCAGGGAAATGCAATAGTAACCGAGTATGTTAATAAGTTTGATGGGTTGTCCAAGTTTGCTTTTGACATGGTACCCACAGATGTAGCTCAGAAGGAAAGGTTTATTCAGGGGTTGAATTCCAAAATAGCTCAGGGCATTAGAGTTACCCCAGTGCATGAAACCTCCACCTACGCTCAGGTGGTAGGGAAGGCTCTTGCTGTTGAGAGCATAAGAAATGAGAAGAAGAGTGCCAGAGAGCACGGAGCTCAGGTAGTGACACCACTATTATTTGGAGCAAGTAAGAATGAAAGCTGGAAGACTCGTCCAATATGCAATCGGTGCAAGAGGCGTCATCTGGGAGAATGTCGAGCAAAGGCATGTTTCTTATGTGACATGGTTGGGAATTTCAAGAAGGATTGCCCAAGGTTAAGAAAGGATGAGAAAAAGGGGATGGACAGCTCAACTCCAGCTCGAGTGTTCGTTCCAATGCAGCCAGAAACTGAGAAACTGAGAAACTGAGATTGAGACTAGTTCCTCAGGAGTGGCAGGTCAGCTTTCTAGTTCTGATTTTTGGTATTACGTTGACTGGTTTTTGGTGCCATGTTGTTCTTTGTTTGTTGCATATATAGAAGCATAGAGATGCTATGCAGATCACATGGTTACGTTGTGATGGGAAAGTAATACTGTATTAGTGATTTAAGAGATGAGTAGGGTTATGATAAAAAGGACTCATCAATGATTTTGATAAAGCTGGTTATGACTGGCTTTGGTATGATTCAGGGCATGGATTGATTAAGTAAGTATGGGGCAATGCTAAAATTGCAAGGAAAGGATAGTAACTCTTGGACTTAAGAGTGGGAAGCCTTGTGACAGTTGGCAATGTGCATGGATTTTGTATGCTTATGACATCTGTACTTAGAGCTAGAGATCTATTGCAGGGGGATGCATAGAACTCTTAGCTAGTGTGGTGGATACCACTTAGATTGTGCCAGTGGGAACAGGACAGACTGGATTAGTCTGTGAGTTTCTGGATGTGCTTCCAGGGGATTTTCTAGGGTTACCTTTACATAAAGAGATAAATGGTGATTGGATTGGTGCCAGGAATGGAATCAGATCTAGGGCAAAGTTTTAAATGGCTCGGCAAAGTTGTAAGACCTAAAGGCTCAGTTATTGGATAAGATAGTATTCTCAACGGTGGATCTTTGATTTGGCTGGTATCAGCTGAAGATCAGGGAGAAGGATATGCAGAAGACTGGTGTTATATCAAATAAGAGCACTGGGAGTGCTGAGTTATGTTTTGAGGATTTGGTTAATGCCAAATTATTTTATAAATTAGAAGATGGACAAAGTATTCAAGGATTATTTGAATTAGATTTGTGATCGTCTGGATCAATAGTATTGTGATATATTCTCTGTGGAGATTTTCCAAGGCCAGGGAACGCCTTAGGGGCAAGAATTTCCTTGGACGGACAGGATATTATGTGCCTCGGGAAAGAGTTCTGAGTCTTTTTACATATCAGAATCAGTTTGTAGGTTGTTTATGACACCTCAATGGCGGGAAAAAAGGGTTTCCTATGCATCATGTTGGTTAAAGGACATGACCAGAACTAGAGTAGAGTTTCTGGTGGGCCAGGTGGCTAGTTTTATGCTTGAGATTACTATCTCAGAGAAGATCAAAAGGAAAGACATTTAAGTGATCCGCAGATGGCAGAATTGAGATTAGTGTCTTAGCTGGATTAGCTAAGGGTTATGTAGTGTCAGGTATGAATTTATTGAGGTATAAGGATCGAATTTGGAATCCGATGGACACTGGGATTAATAGGGAGATTATGGATGAATCTCATATCATCCTCTTTTATTCTCTTCATTCAGGCATCATGACAGTGTATCAGAGTTTGAAAGCTTAATGAGGATGGCCTAGGATGGAGAGGGCATAATTGAATACATGGTAAAGTTCTTAACATGTTAGCAGATCAAATCAGAACATCAGAAACCAGTAAGGCTATCGCAGCCTTTGAATATTTTATAGTGGAAATAAGGAAAAACTGCAATGGGTTTTGCGGTGGGACTGCCCAGGATAGTGGGCCAGTATGAGTTGGCATTGGGTCATTATGGACCAGTATTCCTAGTGAGTTTATTTCTATCAGTGAGGACAAGTAACACAGCTGATCAGTATTTAGGTCTCTATGTGAGAGAGATAATGTGCCTTCTTGAGAATTCAAGGTTTATCTTATCAGATGAAGACTCAGTTTTACTTCCAGGTCTTTGAAGGGTTAAGGAAGGCGATGAGTATATGGATGGAATTCAGTACAGTACATTATCCTCAGATTAATGGTAAATCAGAGAGAGAGTTACCCAGTATTGGAAAGGTACCCTATCACCGGTTCATTGGAATGAGATGGGTGAGGTGTTGAATTTGGATCCTGAGGTAGTTCAGGGGACCATTGAGATTATTAGAGGTTAGAGCTTGGATGCTCACTTCTTAGAGTAAATGGAAAAGTCTTACTGAATTAAAAAGCAGGAATGTGGAGTTCCAAATAGAAGATTGTATCTTCCTTAAAGTATCACCATGGAAAGGGGTGAGGAGATAGGGGCAAGTTGAGCCCTATATTTATATGACCGTTTGAATCCTAGATAGGATCGATCAAATTGCCTTTGGATGGGCCTTAGTTTTGGCATTGTCAGTTGTATACAGTGTATTTTATATTTTCATGTTGAGAACATGGGTTAAAGGAAACTCATGAGTTGAGTTATGGGAATTTGGAGATTGAGGCTAAGTTATCCTGTAAGGAATAGCCAGTTCATATATGAAATAGAAAATAAGGTTCTGAGAAACAAAGTTATACCTTGAGTCAAGGTAATGTTACAAAGACACTAAGGTCAAGGGAACGACCTGGGAAACTGGAATTAGTTGTGTAGAATTTATATTCCGGGCAGTTCAGATAAATTTCGAGGACGAAATTTCTATAAGGAGGGGATAGTAATAATGCCCCAAATTTCCTAATAAGGTTTAGGACCTTGATTAGGAGGCCGGGAGGGCCATAATTGATTTATAATGTTATTAAATGATTATATGCATGTTTATGTGAATTATATTATTATATGATGATAAATGCATGCATATGGGTCCACATTTTATTATAAAGGCATTTTAGTAATTTGGCCCGTTGAGAGCGTAATGGTGTATTTTCATGCATGTGGGCGAATTATAAATAATACCACATTATATGTGGATTTTTTCGAGCCATTCGGCATGAGACGATCATGGAATGCAAGTTTTCGGTCTGGTCATAACAGGGTTAATTTCGGGACTCGGGGTGAGTCTCGAGGTAATATGAGGATTAGAACATTACCGGGAATTAAAGGGTAATGGGATATGATTTATTAGTATATGATAATATTTAAAATAATGGGAATTGGAGGATTAATTATGATTAGCGGGATAAGTGGTGAAAGGATTATTTTTCCCTTAATGGGTTTTGGAAGAGTGTTTTGACCCTAGGGGCATAGTGGTCATTTTGGACCAAAATCAATGACTTAGTCACCTTTCCCCTCAGCTGAAGGTAACCTTAGAAACAGAGCATCATTATCATCCTCTGTCCCTCTTCTCGATCATCATCCTTCTTCTTCTTCCTTTGTTTTTTTTTAAAACTCCCTTTGAAGATCCAAGCTAGGAGAGCAAGGCTAGAGGGCTTAGGACCTTGGTACAACCATTGAAGAGGATCTAAATCAAGCTTGAGGTAAGAAATTCAGCCATGAAAATATTTGGTTTATACCATGTTTTTCTATTAGTCTTAGCTGGGAATTTTGAAGTGGATAGTTGGGGATTCAATGAGGTTTTTGGAGAAGTTTGCTTGGGTTTTGATGAGGTTGAGGTATGGATGAAGTTTTGGGGTTAAATTATAGGTTTGGATGATGTTTGGGGTTGGTTTTGAAGCTTGGTTTTCAGGGGAAATCGCAGGGGAGAAGACCAGAGTTTTTCTGGTCTGTCAGTGGCGCCCCCAGCACCACTTCTGGCGCCCCAGTGCTAGGCAGAGGGGAAATTGGGGGTTCTCTCTAACTTGGGCAGTGCCCCAGCGCTAGTTCACTTTCCAGCAAACCTATTTTTAGGGTTTAGGATGACTTTAAGGGCTCAGGGGATGGTTCCACTACCCCGTTCGGGTGGTTTGGGAGTCCCAAGAGCACGGGATTGGTCCCAGGAGTGGGGTTTTAGATTATAAACCATTTTATGATTTATTTTATTGATGGGATTCCATATTTGGTTATGACTAGGTGACCGCTAAAGGGATCAAAGGATCGATCGTTCTCAAGGGTCGTTCATTTGTTATTTTTTGCTCGAACCAAAGGTAAGAAAACTGCACCCCGTATATGACATGCATGGTTATTATTGAGGCATGTTGAGTGTTTAAATGTGATGCATGAGAAACATGTGGTTAGGGCATGCCATGAATGTTAAATATAAGATTGATCAGAGCTTGAGTCTCTGTGTTTGTGCATGATCCTAGTTATGCTAGCAATTGTTAAGTAAGCATGTTGAATGCCCTGTATTCAGATATTTGACATATGATATATGCTTGGTAGCATTGCTTACTTGTGCGTGGCACTGACGCATTAGTCATAATCGGCAATGGTGTTAGATCCATCTGTGAAGCTGTGACTTACTAGTCAGGTTCAACAACGGTACTAAGCATTGGTCGTGTGTTACTGACCTAAGAGTCAGGAGTGGCATAAACGTCGTGAACGTAGAGCCGATAAAATATTAGATCTAATCGACATCTGCACTGAATGACTCATTATGAGCATTAATGCCGAACCGACCTTAAGTTCGATAAAAACTAAAAGCGCTTGTCTAGTTTATGACTAGTTACTCAGAGCCAGGGTCAGAAGGCCTAGGTGACCGTGTAGTCACATGGCTGAGGGTGGAGATCCCATGATAGTGACTTGTTTATAAGTCACATGATTAAGGGGGCAGATCCCATGTTAGTGACTTGTTTATCAGTCACTTATTCTGTTTAAGCTAGTGACATAATCACTTATTTGTAAAGGGAACGGAACCCACCTTAGTGACTATCACAATTTTCACTCTTCAATTTAGGGTATAAGCCCAGCATGGTTATCGGAACCACCAGTGTTAAATCACTTATCTGATTAGGATTAACTTGATAGTCATCCACTCAAAAGGTCATGATTCCTTATCATGGATACCCCATCATTATTTGAACTTATTTGCATGCGTGATTAAGGCTATTATTGCTAGGCATGCACTTTATGATTTGATGACACGTTATTACTGATCATGAGCATATTGAGTTTTCTTGCTGGGCTTCGGCTCACGGGTGCTATGTGGTGCAGGTAAAGGTAAAAGAAAGCTGGACCATCCTTGAGTTGAAGGGCTTAGTTGACGATGTGTACATATGCGACTGCTCGACCGCCACGGTCGAGGGTTGAAAGAGGAACTAAGGTTAAACCCTGTTTTTCCACTTAGATCGGCTGGTTGTAAATATTTTCTTGTAATAAACCTTTAAATTATATTTTTGGGATCCCAATGTATACAGTAAACGTTTTAGTGAAACGTTATATCTTAACCAAAAATTTTACTCCTAAATCGTTAATCATACTTAGTCACACGATTATGGCCAAATGACTCGATTAGTAAGTTTAGCATTGTTTAAAATACGATCCCTGGAGTTTAGGGCGTTACAACAAAGAAGTTTTCTAATGATGATTTTATTATTCTCCTATTGTCTTCTTTTATTCATCAAAGCTCATCCCAATCTCCGTCGAGGTTACTGCCTTAGCCTTGTCCTATCATTTGTATCATGGGGTTCGTCATTTATTAACAGATTTTTTGGTCTTAGAATTGGAAGAAAAATATTGAAATGACTATTCAAAATTTCACCTGAGATTAAAAAAATGGATTTTCTTATGAATGTTGATGACATGCTGAGTGTTGACCATGATGCTAGAAAAATTAAAAAGTTAAAAGGAGAGTTGGGAAAGTCTTTTGCTATGAAAGACTTGGGATCGGTGAAACAGATACTTGGTATGAAGATTTCCCGTGACATAATTAATGGGAAACTTTGGCTATCTCAAGAAACTTATGTTGAAAATGTTCTTGAAAGATTTAACATGAGCAATGCTAAAACAGTTAGTTCTCCACTTGCAAGTCATTTTAAGCTTAGCTCCAAGCAATGTCATGCAAGTGAAAAAGATAGAGAAGCAATGATCAAAGTGTCTTACTCTTCTGCAATAGGTAGTTTGATGTATGCTATGGTCTGTACTAGGCTAGATATTGCTCATGTAGTTGGAGTTGTCAGCTGATTTCTCTCTAATCCTAGTAAGGATCATTGGGAAGCAGTGAAATGGATATTGAGATATCTATGAGGTTCTTCCAAGTTGTTTTATGCTTTGGCAATGGTGAACCTATGCTTAATGGGTACACAGATGCAGACATGGCAGGTGATTATGATTCTAGGAAATCCACTTCATGATTCTTGATGACATTTGTAGGGGAAGTTGTTTCATGGCAATCAAGGTTACATAAATGTGTTGTTTTGTCTACTACAGAAGTTGAATACATAGTTATGACTGAAATTTGTAAATAAGCTTTATGGAAGAAAAATTTTCTACAAGAATTAGGCTTGCAGCAAGAAAGATACACTGTCTACTGTGACCATTAGAGTGCTATTCACCTCTCCAAGAACATTCCATTTAAGATCTTAGCATATTGATGTAGATATCACTAGATTCGCGATGTGCTAAAAGCTAAAGAATTGCACTTAGAAAAGGTGCACACCAGTGAGAATGGTTCAGACATGTTGACAAAATCTTTTCCTAAGGAGAAGCTTAAAGCTTGTAGCGAAGAACAGGCTTAGTGGAGCTCACCAACTGAGGCGGAGGGGGAGGGGGAGGGGGATTTTTTGGGTCCACCCCATTTTTTGTGGACCTTGGACCAAAAGTAATGGCATAACTCAAAAGAAACAAAAGAAGAAAATAGCAACTCGTGGCTGAATTGATTAAAAAAAAAAGGCTAGTTGTTGTGCAAGAGAAGCCACCCATGAAAACAGAGAAGAAAAAGGGGAGAAAGAGGAGAGAAAAGAGGGTTTGGCACTTTAGCTTTAAGATTAAGTGGTTGATCTCATCCATTTTAGCTCAAATTTTTGGTGGTGAATCCTTGCAAGGTGCTCTAAAAATTACAAGTTCCATTTCAGTGTTTGTCCTCTCTAAGGTACTCTCCTACAATACCCATTTGGTGAGACCTAAACTTTTTCTCTACTATATCCATCTTTATAGATGATGACTATATGTAATGTCGATCCAAGAGATTGTAATCGTGATGTTGTTGTGAGCCTCTAGTTATACTAGAGAAGAACATTGTAATCTTGTTATTAAACTTTGGTGATAGTGGATGATTTAAGCGGACTACGGTCCCTGTGGTTTTTGTTAGGATTAATGCCCTAAAAGCATGCAAAGACATTTTATTGGTTTTAAATAAAAGTACAATTTTATTATATTTGAATGTTATAATTATTTTTTGAATTAATTATACAATAATATCAAGAAAATCCTCTATTCATTCATGAGAATATGATCTTGTATTCGTACGAGACAATTAAGATCATATATAATGAATAAAATAGTCAGTAACATATTAAAGTATGGAATCTTTAATGAATGGTTACTAGTACGGTTAGCTAAGCATACGAGATGCGAGTAATCTAGATTGTGATTACTGATGTGGATAGACATCTTAGATAATGTGTTGTATATAATAAAGATTATATATGACAGGACTGATGAGAATTAATTGTCTTTATAAACTTTTCGTTTGACATAAAGATTTAATTCTTATCATAATAGATAATCATTTGTAGATCAGTCTAAATCTTGAGTATTCATGAACTCCTGTTTGTGTTTATTGGATATTTTGATTCACTCGTTAAGGTCTCTTAGAATAATGAGGCTAATGACTTTTGTTTTGGAGATTCAATATCATGGATGGCTGGGAACATGAATTACAATATTGGAATCCATGATTTCCTAACGAATCGAATATTGGTTCCCTTAAGGGTTAATTCTGGAACTAAATAGTTATTGAGCTCAAATCCATAATTAGATTATAGATTAATTATTCGCTAGTGAATTAATGATACTTAAGGATCAGGAGGAAATTAGAAAGGTAAAACGGTAATTTTGACCAGCTCTAATTAACGAACAAATAATAGAGGACAGAACTACATATATTGATTATATCAATGGACTACAAGAAAAAACTTTATGAATATAATTCTATAAATACTTAGAGTGCAATTCCATATTTATAGTGGAGTAATCATGGAATTAATAAATAAGATTATTAGATTAAAGAGTTTGATTAATAATTTAGTTTATTGGAGCTTCGTATTATAGGTCCATAATCTCAGATCACCTCTGTCGTACACTGTCAAGGGTAAGGATGCAAAGAAAGATTTGTAGAGAGAATGACTAAATTACAAAAGAATTAATTTTCCAGGGCAAGGAAATTATTATGTGATAATTATGGGTAATTGATTAATTATTTAACTATATAGTTTTTATTTTGAAAAACTATAGGTTAAAATTGATATTAATCTTGTTTGGATTAATATAAAGACAGAGAATAATAAATATCTTATTTAAAATATGATATATATTTATTTAATTTAAAACTGATATTTTAAGATAAAATTAATTTTGAATTAACTATTATTTATGTTGGAATAAATATATTGTCTCAAAAATTGATTAAACAAATAAATGAGAAAATTAGGGAAACCCTAATAGGGTTAGACGACACACACTGTATAGCACAGTGTGTGGCACCTAACTCAGGGATTTTTATTCCTGAGATTTGAATTTTGAATTTCAAATAAATTTGTTTAATTAGTTATTTAATTATTCTTTTTAAATATGATTTAAATAAATAATTAAATATAAATATCAAATCAAGTCTGTTTTTATTTGAATTTTTTTTTTTTAAATATAAAGATTATTTAATTAGATTAAATAATTTGATATAAGTTTGATATTACGTGACTTTCATAAGAGTTTTATTTTTATTTTTTTATGAGATTAAAAATTATGGACTCTCTCTAAAGCGATAGTTTTCTCTAAATGTGAAAACTATTCTAAATCTCTTCTCTCAGTCGAACCTCTCTAGATCTAATGTGTTGAGTACATCTAGAGAGTCACATAAATCAACCTTCTGAATCTTACATGCCCACACACGTCCTTGTGTGTTTGAGGATTGGTCTAGAAGATCAAGGTGTAAGCTTTCAGATTACTAGATAGGAAGATCGTTGATTTTATACAGAAGATTCAAGGACACTTGATAGGTTACAAGAGGTAATCACTTATCTCTTGTGTATGTCATTTAATGTTTATATATGTATATGATCTTGACTGGTATTAATATTTATTAAAATGAGTCCATATATTTTGTTGTGCACATTTGATTTGATCATTATTTAATACCAACAATTGGCATCAGAGCAGTCTATACATATATATTTATATTAAATACTGTGTGGGTTTCTTGCATTTGTTATATGTATGTTGATATGTATATTGAATGGATGGATATATTTTTAAATGTATGGTTGAATGATGGATCATTAATTATATGGTGTTATTGGGTTGTGAATTTTAATTTTCTAGATCTTGTGTAAGCCATAAAGGGCATAAGATTTTTGTAATTTTATTTCTTTAAATTTAAATTGAAAATCAATACACAAAGAAAATTGGAAGGACCCGAGCCTAGGGCCCAAGCCCTAGCCGCAAGCACCAGCCTCATGGCTGCCTCACCCACGTGCGCGCCCAGGCCCCGAGCTCCCTGCTCCCGCACGCGTCACCCAGCTTGAGCCCCTTCTCCCTCGCGCGCCCCTGGTGCCTCCCACATGCAGCGCCATGTGCGCCTAGAACCTACCGAGAAGCCCCACACCCCTGCGTCCTTGGTTCCATGTTTATGCGTCGAGCCCATGCTGCAGCCGCGCCTAGCTGAGAACCTCATGTGCTTATGGCACCTTGTGCCGCCAGCCCTATGGTTCCTAGGGCACCAATCTTGGTGCCCAAACCGTAGGTCCTATTTTTGTGCAATATCTTTTATTTAATTAATTTTAAATTATTTGAATTTAAAAGTTTAATTATCTTATTTTATTTTATTAGAAAATAAAATATCTTTTAGTTGATTAAGATTTTTTAATATCTCAAGTTTAAATCATTATTTGAATTTGATTGTGTAATTATTTAAATTCAACTAAATTAAAAAGAAGACAAAATTGGTTATTTAATTAAAAGTTAGTTTTAATTAAATAAATTAATAAGAAATTTTGTTTCTAATTGATAGGATGGGTATAACAAAGTTCTTAAAGATTAGCAAGAAAGCCTAAAGGAGATGAGAAGCATTATTGGAGAGTCTTGAAAGCTACATAGGCTTAGATTGTAATTTTATTTCTAATTTTTTCAAGGGTTGTAAATTTTAGAAATGCCCAATAGTACTCAGTTCATCATTTATTGTTTATTTATTTATTTATTGTATTTATTTAAATAAATATTCATTGATATTTGATTAATAACCTTATCATGCATTAGTCAATTACATGTCATTCATGAAACCCCACACAGTTTCTCATTAATCTTGCATCTTTTAGAAACATGATTTTTTAGGATTGTTCTATTTGCTTATATGAATTGTTTTGGAGAAACCAATTGCATGTAAACTACTAAGTATTAAATTAGTTAAAACTTGGTAACTCACACCATGATAAAGGCAATAGATTTTATAGGCTTTAAGATAACCAACTTTATTTAAAAAGTGATTTAGTAAAGTTAGATGAATGTAATGGGTATTATCACATTAATTATAGAAACAGGATCTTTTATAATTTTAAATGTATTTTGTAATTAATTACATTCATAGGGTTATTAATAAACTAGTAATTAATTTGGAATTAATTGATTAGTTTAATAAAACATATTTAATCCAAAATAGTAAGTGGGAGAAGGCGAACATCTAAATGTGACATATGGTCTCCATTATTAGTACAAAACTATGAGATATGAATAGGGCCTCGAGGCGACTTTGTTTCTGTCCCCCTAAGGAAGGTTTCTAGACATATTAATACCAAGGTTGGCTTCTTACGAAGATAGGAAGGAGTGATGTATTTTAGGCTTGACCGACCCTAAGGCGGCACTCTCTAAGTTAAGTCATGAATTCTGAAATAATGGATTACACTTACAAAGATGCAATTAAGCTTTTACAGTGGATAATTGCATCTTGACCAAACCAGCGGTACTTTATATTTAAAAGTGAAAATAAAGAGTTATTTTAAGTTTTAAATTATAAGGATAAGATTGTCTTATAAGCTATTTGAATTTAACTTGACCGACCCTAAGGCGACACTTTATTTGTTGGGTAGGTTTATCATGCAATAGTAAATGTTTATTTATGTGTTTTAATTATTACATTCATGCATCATTCTACACTGATCTGGAAGTAGTTCCATATATGGATAAGCCACTTATCCTGTACTGTGACAACAGTGGAGCAGTAGCTAATTCCAAAGAACTGAGAAGCCACGAGAGAGGAAAGCATATAGAAAGGAAATACCATCTAGTAAGAGAGATTGTACACTGAGGTGATGTGGCTGTTATGTAGATAGCGCCAGAACAGAACCTAGATGACCCATTTACCAAGACATTTCTTGCAAAGTCGTTCATGGGTCACATGTGCAATATAGGATTAAGGGAGATGCCTCGCTTGCTTTGAGGGCAAGTGAGAAACAGTTAGGATTAATGCCCTAAAAGCATGTAAATAAATTTTATTAGTTTTAAATAAAAGTACAATTTTATTATATTTATTGTTTGAATTAATTATATAATAATATCAAGAAAACTCCCTATTCATTCATGAGGATATGATCTTGTATTAGTACGAGAGAATTAAGATCATATATAATGAATAAAATAGTCAGTAACATATTAAAATATGGAATCTTTAATGAATAGTTACTAGTATGGTTAGCTAAGCATGCGAGATGCGAGTAATCTAAATTCGGATTACTAAGCGGTAGACATCTTAGAAAAGGTGTTGTATATAATAGAGATTATATATGACAGGACCGATGAGAATTAATTATCTTTATAAACTTGTCATTTGACATAAAGATTTAATTCTTCTCATAATAGATGATCATTTGTAGATCAGTCTAAATCCTGAGTATTAATGAACTCATATTTGTGTTTATTAGATCTTTTGATTCACTCCTTAAGGTCTCTTAGAATAATGAAGCTAATGACTTTTATTTTGGAGATTCAATATCATGGATGGCTGGGAACATGAATTACAATATTGGAATCCATGATTTCCTAACGGATCGAATATTGGTTCCCTTAAGGGTTAATTCTGGAACTGAATAGTTATTGAGCTCAAATCTATAATTGGATTATATATTAATTATTCGCTAGTGAATTAGTGCTACTTAAGGATCAAGGGTTAATTAGAAGGGTAAAACAATAATTTTGACCAACTCTAATTCACGAACCAATAATGGAGAACAGAACTACATATATTGATTATATCAATGGACTACAAGAGAAAACTCTGTAAATATAATTCTATAAATACTTAGAGTGCAATTCCATATTTATAGTGGAGTAATCATGGAATTAATAAATAAGATTATTAGATTAAAGAGTTTGATTAATAATTTAGTTTATTGGAGCTTCGTATTATAGGTCCATAATCTCAGATCACCTCTGTCGTACACTGTCAAGGGTAAGGATGCAAAGAAAGATTTGTAGAGAGAATGACTAAATTACAAAAGAATTAATTTTCCAGGGCAAGGAAATTATTATGTGATAATTATGGGTAATTGATTAATTGTGAATTAATTAATTATTTAACTATATGGTTTTTATTTTGAAAAACTATAGGTTAAAATTAAAATTAATCTTGTTTTGATTAATATAAAGAGAGCGAATGATAAATATCTTATTTTAAAAATGATGTTTTATGATAAAGTTAATTTTGAATTAACTGATATTTATTTTGGGATAAATATATTGTCTTAAATGTTGATTAAACAAAAAAAATGAGAAAATTAGGTTAACTCTAATAGGATTGGGCGACACACTCTATACAACACATTGTGTGGCGCTTAACTCATGGATTTTTATCTCTGGGATTTGAATTTTAAATTTCAAATAAATTTGTTTAATCAGTTATTTAATTCTTCTTTTTAAATACTATTTAAATAAATAATTAAATATAAATTTCATATCAGTTTGAATTTGAATTTGAATTTTATTTTTAATAAAATAAATATTATTTAATTAGATTAAATAATTTTATATGATTCTGATAGTACATGACTTTTAGAAGAGTTTTTATTTTTATTTTTATTTTTTTATGAGATTAAAATATATAGACTCTGATATTTTTCTCTAAACCTGAAAACTATTCTTAATCTCTTCTCTCAGTCAAACCTCTCTAGATATCATGTGTTGAGTACATCTAAAGAGTCGCATAAATCAACTTTTTGAATCTAATGTGCCCACACACATCCTTGTGTGTTTGAGGTTTGGTCTGGAAGATTGATAACTCTACAAAATAGAGTTATTTTACCACTTTTTATTTGCTAATTGTTGCTTAATTCTTGAGTTTTTAATTGATTTAATAAGTTTTAAAGTAATTTTGAATGTATTGGGTTTATTTTGATTTTATATATTTTTGTGTGTTTTTATAGTTATTTTGTTGTAAAATGTTGTAATTAATTGTTTGAATTATTGTTGTTTAATTTGAGGTAAAAAAATATTGTATTATTGAATTTAAATGTTAAATATAAATTAAGTTATAATTAATATTTTCAAAGAATTAAATTGATTCATTTCATAGTTGAAAATATTTTTATTATGATTTATTTTATATTTATTTTGTAAGGGATTTATGGCATTTTTGGGCTTTGAAAAGTAAGGGAATGAAAGAAAGGGAAAATGGCATTTTTAAAATGCCATAAAACAGCCCACCAGGTCCAAGGCTCGTGCCTCCTCTTGCGCCAGCCTGCCTGCGCCATTGCCTTCACCCAACCAGCAAGCTCGGGCCTACTCCAATCCATTCGGCCCACCACCAGACTTCCTTCGACCCAATCAACCCAGCAGCAGCTCCCTGCCTCTTTTGGGCACGCGCCTCCTGTTCAGCTCTCCAGGCCCACACACCCCAATCCTTCCCAGCCCATTTGGCCCTCCTAAAGTCAGCTGCCACCGAAGCCACCTCCTGCAGCTTCTGGGCCGCCTGCCACCACCCAGGCCCAATCACGCCAACAACTCCCCTTTCCCTGCCCAACACAGACCACGCCTGGCCTGCCTCCATTCAGCCGACTGCGACACCTAAAGCCCAACCACCTTTGTGCATTTTGAGCCCAACAAAAGTATTTTTGTCCCCTTTGTCCAAAAATACTATTTTTTTACCCAAATTTTTCTACACATTTTACCCCAAAATCATCATTACACCCTATAATTTACCCCTATTTTGCCATATTATTATTAATTAATTTAAATTAACTATTTTAATACTCTCATTTTGGCTATAAATAGAGAACTTTCAAGACCATTTAGGAGGATATATTTTGGAAGAGGTTACACGACACAAGTTCTACACTTTCAAGACATCTCTATTCTCTTCATCTTTTTATTCTTTTTGGTCATTTTTTCTATGAGTTTTTAGAGGAAAAATTTGGGGGTTCATGCTCCAAATTTTCCTATTTATGTTTGTAATTTTTAGTTTGTATTTTATATTCTAGTTATGAGTTTCTAATCTTTTTAAGATTATTAAGGTGATGATGAAACAATATGTAACTAAATAGAATTTATTTTGTATGTTGATTTCTCATTTGTGCAACAAAGTTTATGGAATTTTCTTCTTCAAATATCTTCTTTCATCTTAAATATCCTGTATTTTTTATTGTTAGCACATATTTACACTTTGTTCTTCATTAGTGCAAAAACATAATATTCTTTGTGTAAGATGTGTCATTAAATTGTACACATCCAATGCTTAGAACAAAAATATTATGTTTTGCCTTATAAATAATGTTCATTGATTTATTTGTTATTTCATTAGATTGATTTACACTAAATTCTTTGAAATTATAATTTTAAAAGTGAAGATAAATCCTACAATTATATAGTAATTTGTGCTTAAATATAATATCTAATTTGAATAAGTGGTAGTTGATTAATTTCTACTATTAAAAAATTTGGGAATCAATGTACTTATAAATATTATTGAACTTATATTTTGTGGATTCTAATACCTTAATAATCTTCTTTTACTATCTTGATTTCTACTTTTAATTTATTTTTATTTATTGTCTTAAATTTCTTTATTATTGTCTCTTATTTGATTTTCTTGGCACAAATTCTCATCAATCTTTGGAACTAGGTTAGAATTTATTAATTTTGATTTAAAATAGTTTTCTTTTCGATTTTAGACAACTCTTTTGGGTTCGATCTCGTGCTTACACGAACACTATATTTTCATATATGATTCGTGCGCTTGCAAGTATAAATTTTTAAAACATACCTGTTTTGGGTCCATCAAAGATTAAGGTGTGAGCTTTCAGATTACTGGATAGGAAGATCGTTGATTTTATACAAAAAGATTCAAAAACTTGATAGGCAACAAGAGGTAATCACTGATCTGTTTTGCATGTAATTTAATGTTTATATACATATATGATCTTGGCTGGTATATTAATATTTATTAAAATTTGTCTATATATTCCGCTACACACATTTGATTTGATCATTTAATACCAACAGTTTTTTCTCACATTGGGTTTCCACGTAAAAATCTTGGTGTCTTATTTTTATGGTTGATTTGTGTTTTCTATTACTTGTGGTGCTTTGGTTGATATATTGATTTTGCTAATTGTGGTGTTTGATAAGTAATCTCATTTTTGACACACAAAGAAGGAAAAGATTGTGATTATTACAATAGGCTTTCCCAACAAAATCTTTATTCCATCTACTTGGCTCATTAAGAATAAAGTCGGAAACATTCCACTCGCCTGACAAATTCACTTGGGGTGTGATAGGCTTAAAAGAAGTTAACCATGGAAACCAAGGGTCTTTGAATTTTTGTATAGAATGTCCATTCCCAACTCACCAATGAAGGCCAAGGTTCAGAACCTCTCACCCTCACAAGATACTCCTCCATAGATAATACGGTCCACTATTCGCTTGAGTCTAAAGAATGATGTTATGTGTTATGATATTTGGCTTTCAACACTTTAGCTATTAAGCAGTTGTGATGAGAAATGATACACCAACCTTGCTTAGCCACCAACGCTTGGTTGAAAGATTCAAGGTCTTTGAACCCCATACCCCATCCTTATTTGCCTTGTATAGAACATCCAACTTCTTCCAATGCATATTATGGGTCTCATCAGTTGACCCCCACAAAAACAGAGCCGCCATCACTTGAAGCTCTTCGCAAAGAGATTTTGGAAGACGAAACACACTCATGGTATAGTTTAAGATGGCTAAAGCTACCACCATAATAATGATTTCCTTCCCACCCATAGACAGTAATTTCCCTTTCCAAACTTGCAATTTCTTCTAGACCTTCTTCTTGATCTCCTTAAAGACCAACTTATTTTTGGGACCAATGAAGGCAACTCCAGATACATAGCATACTCCCTACATCCTGCCAAGTCCATTATTAGCTGGATAAACTTTGAGAAAGATAAAATGAGTTTATTTCTTAATGAGTCATCTAATTACACTCAGGGGGCTATATATGCAGCCGAGATACAAGGCAAGTGGTCTAACAAATTGAACCATAACAAACTCTATTACAAACATAACAAATAAGTTGACTGTTAATTACAATTTAACCAAACTAATCTAAATTAATCTAATACACTCCCTCAAGATGGAGTGTATAAGTTTATTAAACCCATCTTGGACATGAGGTCTTGATGTGAAGTATGAAAGAGTGCTTTAGTAAGCACATCAACCAGATTATTTTTAGATGTAACGTGAAGGAGTTTGAGTCTGCCTAATTGAACCTTTTCTCGAACTAGATTATAATCAATCTTCACATGCTTAGTTCTTTCATGAAAAATAGGATTTTCTGAGATGTGAATGGCTATTGTGTTGTCACAGAAAAGAGTTGTTGGTTGATCATGTGAAATTTTGAAGTCTTTCAAGAGAGCCAAAAGCCAAGTAATTTGACTAGTAGCACTTTTCATAGCCCTATATTCAGCTTCTGCAGTGGAGCGAGATACTATGGTTTGTTTTTCTGATTTCCATGAAATGAGAGACTGCCCTAGAAAGATGCAATATCCGGAAATGGACCGTCTAGTGTCTACACAAGAACCCCAATTTGCATCAACAAATATTTTCAGTTGCAAATCTGAGGAAAAATCAGTTTCAGCATAACCATTGAGTTGAGTGTTAGAAGAAGTAAGATATAATAACCCTTGACCACCAGTGCCTTTTAAATACTGTAAGATTCTTTGAGCCGCAAATAGATGAGGGGTACAAGGATTATAGAGAAATTGGCTTAGATGATTACAGCATACGATATATCCGACCTAGTGATTGTAAGATATATATATATATGTTTTCCTATCAAACTAATGTAACTCTATGGATCAACAAGAGGAGTGTCATTATCTTTGTTGAGCTTCAAATTTGGTTCCATAAGAGTGGAAAAAATTTTAACACCTAAATAAAATGTATCAAAAAGCAATTGAATAGTAAAAGGATGTTGTGAAATAGAGATTATTTTGCTGAAACAAGTTATTTCTAAGCCAAGAAAAAAAATTAAAGGACCCAAATCTTTTAATTTGAACTGAGAGTCAAGAGTGATTTTGAAATGATTTATAACATCAATGTTGTTACTAGCTACAATTATGTCATTAACATAAATTAAAACAGCTAGGAAAACACATGGTTTGTGTTGAAGAAATAAAGAATTGTCTGATGCGGATTGTTGGAAACCATCTTTGATGAGTGTTGTGCTGAGGTTAGCAAACCATTTTCGTGATGCTTGATTCAAACCATATAAGCTTTGATTAAGTCTACAAACAGGATATTGAGGAAGCACCCCCTGAGGTTGATAATGTAACACCCAACATTTTCATAATACATTTTTATATAAATCAGAGTTTCAATATATAAAATGTACAAGTTTACAAATTTAAGAAATAGTAATGGAAAAATAGTGTTTAAAACATGATTTTATGTTACTAACGAGATTAAAGGGAAATAGAGACTTTAGTAGTCAAGTATTGGACCCAAATGCCACATAATTATAATTGGGAATTTTTATAAAATTAAGAAAGTTTTTCCAAAGGGCTTATTTGAAAAGAAATTTAATATTTTGAGTCCAAATGTAATTATAAAAAAAATAAATAAAAGAAAAGGCTTCATCCTTATTTTCCCATAACTCTTTCTCTCTCCTCAAAAATTTTATTTTCTTCCTCTCTCATTTTTTTTCCTCTTTCTTTCTCTCTTTTCTTTCCTCTTTGTGTGCTACTATTGTCGACGGTGAACGACCACTTTCCGGCCGCTACATATGGACACGTGCCTGACCAGAATGCGCAGAATCCTCCGTACTATCAACCATGCTAGAATCTAGAACTCACTCGCTGATTAAGCACCTCAATCGGTCGATTTAAGTTCGGCCACCGTGCGACTTCAAAGTTGCGATCTGGCCACCTCGAGCATTTGTTAGCTGATTCGTCACCACCATCGTGTTCCTCATGTTGTGGGCTTCAAAACCCAATAGATTGTTCCCACATCTACTATAGTTGGGCGGCGGGCCCACCGTGATTCACCGTAGATCGACGGTCAAAACTTAGTTTTGAGGTTCCAGAGTTCGTTTTGAGCTTTAGAAATCATCATTTAACTTGTTTTGAAACCTCGATCATTGTAGTGTAATTTCTTTGACCAATATATTGTGATTTATTAGAGTAATTGTTATTATGTGTACCTATAGTGTATATTTATATATTCTTGATACACTAAATATTTTTCTGTAATTATACTGGCTATCTGAGATTATATGTATTTCTGATACAGGTTTTGATTTTTAGATTGTCCATTTTATAGTCGTTGTCTTGTCCAGTGTTCTAAAAAATATTAGACATTAAATAAATTATAAAAAGACACATTTTATTGATTTTCAATTAATATGGAAATTATTATGAATAGTTAATTTTAATAATTTGTTTTTATTATTTTGTTTGGTAAATCAAGAATATAATTTTTTATATGTAAAGTGTGATTGTTGTCAAACTATTATTTAATAGTTATTATGGTGTATTAATATTTTGGTTAATATTTAAATACTAAGATAATATTAAATACTAATTTCATGTAGTTATTGATATTTGTAAGAACATTGAATTTTGTAGAAATTATATTTATTTTATCAATGTGATTGATTTTATGGCTGATTAATAGTAATATAAATATTGATATTTATATTATTATTAAATCGATTATTACAATTTTATGTTAAAAATATGATTTCTTTTATAACTTGATTATTTGAATATATACATTCACATACATATTGTAATTCAGGTATTTTGTTATTAATATTATCAATATATTTAAAATTCTTTTAATATTGAAATAAGTTTATTTATAGACAAAAATTATTATTATTATTATTATTATTATTATTATTATTATTATTATTATTATTAATAATGTATCATAAAAGTACATTATATTATGAACAAGATTTGAAGCAGTGTTTTGTAAAGAGGATTATGATGTATGAAGAGTATTAGCATTATGATTATAATAATTATTATTATCATTTATGTAGTTTCAGGTATTGTTAATATACACTATCAATGGTATATATTTACAATTTTGATAGAATTTAATAAATGATGTACATTGATTATGATTTGTATGGATTTGATTGATTGACTCTTGGTGAGCAGTTTTAAAATAAGCTAAGGACCTAAGATAAGTAAATTTCACATTTTGTGCTTAAGTGTGAGATGCATGACTACATTGATTGTGCATGTCTCATGAGTTAAGTATGGGATGATGATGCATATGATGAGTATGTGATGAATGGTTATATGAGTTATGTGTGGTATGAATATCATAATGGATTGTATGATATATAATAGATGAATTTTGTGATATGTGAAAGTTGTCTTAATTGGTTAAGTTTGATCTGAGTTATGTGCAAGAATGTGTTCTCATGTTGGTGAATATGTTGATTACCTTCTATGTTCATGATTTTGTTACCTGTTATGATATATGAAGCCATTAAGTTTTTAGGTTGGAAACCTTAGACCTGAGCCATAGCTCTACATTAAGATATAACAACGCCACCAACCCAAAGCTTCATATATTATGACTAAAGAAGTTTTGAGTTATATGAGATGTTATACAATGCATTGATTGAATACCATCAAACATGAATCATGAATATGAACATTGACATTTCAGCATTAGCATCAACATGTATGCATGGCATGTACAGCTATGTGATACATTATTATGTGATATAAGACCATGCATAAAAATATGAGAAAAGTTATGAAATGCCTTGAAAAGTCTTATGTAAAGTTAAACATTTTAATGAAAACAAGGCTTAAGCAAAGTGATAGTAAGATGTTAAAAAGGGTGCCACTGTTTTGATGAAGCAATTAAGTAAGTTCAATAAAGAAGACAGAGGTCTATAAGGCTTATAATGGCTACCCACTAGTGTGGGCTAGGTCGAAGTTGACCATTCAAATATGTTTGCCATGTTCCCGTCTTTCTCCTCAATTTATATGTGTAATAAGTATGGCAGCTATGACAAAGATGAAATGAGTAATACGATGGGCCCAACTGCGATGGTGGCTAGTTGGAAGAGAACCCATGGGGTTTTATATTATATGTGTGACCAGCCCTGCAGGCATTGGCTTAATCAAACAGCGTTCACAAAAGATAATGGGCCCATAAAAATGTGAAAGTAAAAAGAGAAAAAGCGTAAAAGTAATGTTTGAAAGTGCATGATCAATAAATGAAATGCATAAGTATTATAAGTCAGCATATGATTGTAAGTTTACTTCAAACTCACGGCATTCATGTGTATGTGTATGCATGAGATTTACTTGCTGAGTGTTAGCTCATTATGTTATATTCCAACATTTTTCCAGGTGTGGCTTTAGATGTTGGGAAACTTGTGGAGTACGAACTCAGTAGCAATGCAATATTGGTTTAGGGTTTTTTATATTGCTATATTTAAATTTAAAGTATTCATACGTGTAATAATTTTTATTAATAAGATTATATAAAAGCTTTAATTTTTTTTATTTCACAGTATCATTTTATTTAATTTGTTTGGTCAAGTGCTTAACATACTCGTAAACCCTGAAATTATGAGTATGTGGCAGACGTACCCTACCTTAAGGTCGTCATAGATAACCTTTAGGAAGCCCCATATACAAGGTTTCATCTAAGTCACCATGGAGAAAAGCATTATTAATATCCATCTTATGTAAATGCCAATTATATATAGCAGCAAGAGCTAAAAGGACTTTGAGAGTATTAAATTTAACAACAGGAGCATAGGTTTCAAAGAAAATCAATGTCATGTTGTTGTGTATACCCTTGAGCAATGAGCCTTACTTTGTAGTGATCTATCTCACCATTTGATTTATGTTTAATCCTATAAATCCATTTACTTTCGACAGTATTGTAGCCAGAAGGAAGATGTAACGCCCCAACTCCAGGGACCGCTACAGTGCACATTGCAAACAGTGCTAAACTCGCTAATCGAGTCGTTTGGCCATAAACATGTAACTAAGTATGATTAGCAGTTTAGGGATTAAAAATTTTGGTTAAGATATAACGTTTCACTAAAAGGTTTACTGTATACATAGGGATCCCAAAAATATAATTTCAGAGTCTATTACAAGAGAATATTTACAACAGGCCGTTCTAAGTGGCAAAACAGGGTTTATCCCTAGTTCCCCTTTCAAACCTCGCCCAAGTAATGGTCGAGCAGCTGCATATGTACACGTCATCACCTAAGCTCTCCAACTCAAGGATGGTCCAGCTTCCTTTTGACTTTACCTGCAACACAAAGCACCCATGAGCCGAAGCCCAGCAAGAAAACTCATATGCTCATGAACAGTCATATCATGATATCAAATCATATCTGGCATGCCTAGCAAACATAGCTCTATTCAGCATGCAAATGAGTTCAAACAATGTGGGGGTATCCAGGATAAGAAATCCTGCCCTTCTGATTGGAGGACTATCAAGTCAATCCTAATCAGATGAGTGTCTCAACACTTGAGGTTCTGGTAAACCATGCTGAGTGACTGACAAGCACGTCACTGCGGGGCCAGTGCCCATAGCCATGCATATGATGATCAAAATGATCATACAGAGCTCATAGCTCTGATCAGATGAGTGAATATCACTTGAGGTTCTAGTAAACCATACTGAGTGACTGACCAACAAGTCACTAGGGCCTCAGTGCCCATAGCCGTGTAACGACACTGTTACCTAGGCTTTCCTGCAATGGCTCTTATCAGATGAGTAACTGACAAGCATGTCACTGTGGGGCCGGTGCCCATAGCCATGTGACATAACAGTCACGGGGCTCGCTGGCCTTGGCTCTAAATGACTAGCCCTTGGCTAGACAAGCACTTTTTAGTATTCATCGACCTTGAGGTCGGTCCGGCATTAATGCTCATTTGAGTCATTCAATGCAGAAAGTGGATTAGATCTAATCTTTATTGGCTTGCATGAAACACGCTAAGGCCGTCCTGACTAATGAATCAGCGCAACGTGACCAATGCCCAGTACCACTGCCAAACCGGACTAATGAGTCACATCTTCACAATTGATACTAACACCTTTGCCAATTCTGACTAATGAGTCAGTACCATGCACAAGTAAGCATTGCTACCAAACATATATCATATGTCACACATCCAAAGATGAGGCATTCAACACGCTTACTTAACAATTGTGAGCATAATAATGATCATGCACAAACACTGAGACTCAAGCTCTGACCAATCTCATATTTGATATCCATGGCATGCCCTAGTCACATGTTTCTCATGCATCACATGCATCACACTTAATCATCTAGCATGCCTCAATAATAATCATATGCAAATGGGCAAAATTGCCAAGCATTCATTATGTTATCAATGTTTACATTTAAACATCCAACATGCATCAAACATAACCATGAATGTCACATATGGGGTGCAGTTTTTCTTACCTTCGGTCCAAGCACAGGTTACCAACAAATGAGCCACAAGCACCATCCCAATTCCAAGCCTCTAGTGGTAACCTAGTCACAACCATAATATAAAACCTCATCAAAATGAGTAAATAAATACTTCCAAGCCCAACCCAAGCCTCCGGGACAACAAATCCCACTCAACTAGGTAGTGGGATCGATCCTAGGCCCTTAGAGTTAAGTTCCCATGCTCAAAACATTAATTTGCCCAAAAATGACAACAAGCGCCGCGGCCCTCCCGGCAAGCGCCGCAACCCTTAGGCAAAACAGAACCTCCACCTGTTTCTTCAAGCCTGGGTCGCGGCCTTACCTCGAACCAGCCATTTTTCCTCGTTTTCAACCTTTTAAAACCTCCCAAAACCATATCCAAACTCAAAAATCAAAGTTCCCAAACATCCCCATCATCCAAAACCAACAAAACCCAAGTCTTAAATCACCCAAAAACTCATCAAAACACAAAGTATAATTCAAGCTTAAAAACTTTAAAAAATTATAACTTAAAACTTGAATTACCTCTGATTGAGTTGTTTCGAACTAAATCCTCTGGCTAATAAGCTTCTAATTTTCCTTAGGATTGCTATGCCTCGATCCTCGCTTGAATCCAAGTCCTAGAACTCAAGTTATCTTTGAAAACGCGATCGGGAGACGAAAAGGGAAACTTTTAAGGAGAGAGAACGTACATAACGTTCTTTTTATTTCTTAAAAGGTTACTTCAAGCTTAAGTAGTTTCCAATAAAACCTAATGCTCGGGGTCCCGAAAACACCCTCGGGGACATTATAGTCAAAACTTCCAAAATTTCCCCCTAATCTTACTAACTCCCAATTTATCACCAAAAATTAATTCCCATTACCCAATAACCCGGTAATGCTCTAAATACCCCTTGACTTACTCCAAGTCAAGCTTAAATCCCGTTGTGACTTTCCCACTAGCTTATCTCCTAGGATCATCTTGTGCTGGGTAACCCTGGCATAACCAAATAATAACAAAGCACCATGCCCATTTCACATATATGCCAAAAATGCCCGAAATGGCCAAAATATGAAAATCACCCAATTAATCACAAATGGGTTCACATGCATATTTAATACACCTAAACATGCGTATTATCATTAAATAACATAATAAAGCAACGATGGCCCTCCCGGCCTCCTAATCAAGGTCCTAAACCTTATTAGGAAATTTGGGGCATTACAACTATCCCCTCCTTACAGAAATTTCGTCCTCGAAATTTATCTGAACCACCCAGAATATAAATTCCGCATAATTGATTCTAGTTTCCCAGGTCTTTCCCTCGACCTCATTGTTTCTGCAACATACCTTAAATCAAGGTATACTTTGTTCCTCAGAACCTTATTCTTTCTGTTACAATCCAAACTGGCCATTCCTTATAGGATAACTTAACTTTAGTTCCCAAATTCTCATAACTCAATTCATGAGTTCTTTCAACCCATGTCCACTGCATGGAAATACATAACACAATGTACAGCCGTCAGAGCCAAAACTATGGTCCAACGAAAGGTAATCTGCCCAGTCCTATTCAGGACTCAAACTGTCATACTAATCTAGGCTCAACTTGCCTTTACTCATCACCTGTTTCCATGGTGATTCTTTAGGAAGACACAACTTCCTACCTGGAACTCCATGTTCCTACTTTTCAATTTAGTAGCTCTTTTCCATTTACTCTGAGAAGTGAGCATCCAAGCTCCAACCTCTAATAATCTCAATGGTCCCCTGAACCATCTCATGACCCAGATATAACATCTCACCCATCTCACTCCAATGAAAGGGTGACGAACATGTTCCACCATTCCTTATCCCATAAGGTACCTTTCCAACTCTGGACAATTCTCCCTCTGATTATGATCAGCCTGAGAGCAATGAAGTGTACTAAATTCCATCTGTATATTCATCGCCTTCCCCTCACCCTTCCATAAACTGGAAGTAACAATAAAGTCTTCATCTGATAAGATAGACCTTTAATTCTCAAGAAGGCACACTATCTCATTCACAAAACTGGTCCACAATAGCCCAAGTCAATCATGCTGACCCACTTTCCTGGATAGCCCCACCGCGAAACCCATCGCGATGCTTCTTATTTCCATTACAAAATACTCAAAGGCTACAATAAACTTACAGATTCCTGATATCTTGTCTTGACCTGCTAATAGGTTAAGAACTTTATCACGCATTCCATTATGCCCCTCTCCATCTAAGGCCATCACCATAACGCTTTCATACACTGGTATACTGACATGATGCTTGAATGAAGAGAATCAGAAAGTAACATGAGATTCATCCAGAATCTCCCATTCAATCCCAGTGTCCATCAGACCCCAAGTCTGCTCCTTATATCACAATAGATTCATACCTGACACTGTAACTCTCTTAGCTAACCCAGCTAAGACTTCCATTCAATCTTTCTTATCCGAGATTCACTTAGTCATCTATCCTTTTGATCTTCCCTGAGATAGTAATTTCAAGCACAGAACTAGCCATTGACCCACCAGAAACTCTACCCTATTTCTAGTCAAATCCTTTTAACCGACATGTTGCATAATCAATCATTTCTCTGTATCACCGAGGTGTCATAACAACCTGTCAATTGATTCTGATCTGTAAAAAGAAACTCAGAACTCTTTCCACAAAACACATATAATACCATGCCCATCCAAGGACACTCCTGCCTTCTAAAGTATCCCTTGACCTTAGCAAATTCCACAGAGAATACATCACAATACCATCATCCCCAGACGGTCACAAATCCCCACTCAAATAATCCCTTGAACACTCTGTTCATCTGATCCATAAACACTTAGCATTAAATAAATTCTCAAAATATAATCCAGCACTTCCTAGTGCTTTTACCTGATAAAAAACACAGCCTTTTGCTTATTCTTTTTCCCTGATCCCTAACTGGTACTAATCAAACCACCATTCTATCTCTTCATATAAAAGAAACTCTGGCTAATCCCCTGGAAACACATCCAGGAACTCACAGACTAGTCCAACCTGTCCTGATCCCACTAGCACAATCTAAGTGGTATCCATCACACTGGCTAAGAGTTCTATGTATCCCTCCGCCATAAAACTCTAGCTCTCAAGCCCAAGAGATGTTATTCTTTCCTTACCATTTAGCATTGCCATTCGAAACCAGCTTTATCAAAATCACTGATGAGTCATTTCCATAACCCAACTTATTTCTTAAATCACCAATACAGTATCATCTTCCCATCACAACATGACCATGTGATCATCATATCAACTTTATGCCTCTCTTATGCAACAAACAAAGGAACAGCATGGCACCAAAACCAATTAGCACAACTCAAAAATCAGAACTAGAAAACTGACCTGCCACTCTTGAGGAGCTAGCCTCAGTCTCAGACTCTGACTGCTCTAGAATAAACACTAGAGTTGGAATCAAGCTGTCTATCCTCTTTTGCTCAAGCTCTCTTAGCCTTGGGCAACCCTTTCTGAAATTCCCAACCATGCCACAAGCAAAACATGACCTTGCTCGGCATTCTCCCAGATGATGCCTCTTGCACCGAGCGCATTCTGGGTAAGGGTTCCGGCTTTTCTTTTTGCTTGCTCCAATAAGTGGAGATACCACTATCTGAGCTCCATGCTCCGTGGCACTCTTTTTCTCATCTCTGATACTCTCAAAAGTAAGAGCCTTCTCTACCACCTGAGCATAGGTAGAGACTTCATGCACTGGGGCAACTCTGATGCCCTGAGTTATTCCAGGATTCAATCCTTGAACAAACCTTTCTCTCCGAGCCACATCTGTGGGTACCATGTCTAAAGCAAACTTGGTCAACCCATTAAATCTGTTAACATACTCGAATACTAATGCTTTTCCTTGAACAAGATTCAGACACTCATTCATCTTGGCAGTCTTAGCTACATCACAGTAATACTTTTCATTAAACAGCTGCCTAAATTCTTTCCAATCCATCATAGATGTGTCTCGTGTCTGGGATATCACTTCCCACCACGTCTGAGGATCATCCCGCAATACATATGTCGCACAGATCACCCTATCATGACCTACCAGCCCCATACTATCAAGAATGGAACTGATCATGCCCATACATTGCTCAGCTCTAATGGATCTAGGCCTCCCTCAAAAACTGGAGGGTAATACTCTTGGAATCTTCCACAGAGAAATTCCCATATGCTCTCAACCCTAGGCTGAGCCAAACCTGGTGCCACTCCTGGCACAACATAGGAAGAGGTGCTCCCCAACAGATTTTGTTGTTGCCTCAAACACCTGATCTCTTCCTCATTGCCTCTGCAATCTTGATTGCAAATCTGTGACTATCTGTTGAAAACTTTGAGGGGCAGATGAAGAACTCAACCGCTGGCTGAAACTCCCAGCCTCAGTATATCCACCACCAGGCCTCATAATCTGCCTTGGCTATAAACCTGCTCTACAGTCAATAACTTGACCCATTAGACACGATGAGCATAACATGAGTTTTCCCCCACGGGATCAATCTTACCACACCACATACACAAATCACTGCAGTGCTATAAAAATTCCCATGGCATTCATACATCAATCAAAATCCCTGCTCTTCCAACATTCACACCATGCCTCAACTCCAACATGCAATATCACAATTATGTAATCATGGAGCAGGTAATCAAATGATCATGTTCATAAATATATTCACGGAGCATATAATCAAATAGTCAAGAGCCAAGCTCTATCAGAATCTCATGCTCCCTAATGCAATGTGCAGGTAAAGCATTCACAATCTATTTAAGCAGCTAAGCACATAACTACAAAAATAGTTACCATTCCTTGAGTGAAGCTATCTTCAGTGATGAGTGTACATGCCCAGCTTGTCTTCGGGAACACATAAACCTTGGCATGCTCTGATACCAAAATTGTAACGCCCAAACTCCAGGGACCGCTACACTTCACATTGCAAACAGTGCTAAACTCGCTAATCGAGTCGTTTGGCCATAAACGTGTAACTAAGTATGGTTAGCGGTTTAGGGATGAAAAATTTTGGTTAAGATATAACGTTTCACTAGAACATTTACTGTATACATTGGGATCCCAAAAATATAATTTCAGAGTCTATTATAAGAGAATATTTACAACAGGTCGTTCAAAGCGGCAAAACATGGTTTATCCCTAGTTCCTCTTTCAAACCTCGCCCAAGAATTGGTCGAGCAGCTGCATATGTACACGTCATCACCTAAGCTCTCCAACTCAAGGATGGTCCAGCTTCCTTTTGCCTTTACCTGCACCATAAAGCACCTGTGAGCCGAAGCCCAGCAAGAAAACTCATATGCTCATGAACAGTCATATCATGATATCAAATCATATCTGGCATGCCTAGCAAACATAGCTCTATTCAGCATGCAAATAAGTTCAAACAATGTGGGGGTATCCAGGATAAGAAATCCTGCCCTTCTGATTGGAGGACTATCAAGTCAATCCTAATCAGATGAGTGTCTCGACACTTGAGGTTCTGGTAAACCATGCTGAGTGACTGACAAGCACGTCACTGCGGGGCCGGTGCCCATAGCCATGCATATGATGATCAAAATGATCATACAGAGCTCATAGCTCTGATCAGATGAGTGAATATCACTTGAGGTTCTGGTAAACCATACTGAGTGATTGACCAACAAGTCACTAGGGCCTCAGTGCCCATAGCCGTGTAACGACACCGTTACCTAGGCTTTCCTGCAATGGCTCTTATCAGATGAGTAACTGACAAAGATGTCACTATGGGGCCGGTGCCCATAGCCATGTGACATAACAGTCACGGGGCTCGCTGGCCTTGGCTCTAAATGGCTAGCCCTTGGCTAGACAAGCGCTTTTTAGTATTCATCGACCTTGAGGTCGGTCCGGCATTAATGCACATTTGAGTCATTCAATGCAGAAAGTCGATTAGATCTAATCTTTGTTGGCCTGCATGAAACACGCTAAGGCCGTCCTGACTAATGAGTCAGCGCAACGTGACCAGTGCCCAGTACCACTGCCGAACATGACTAATGAGTCACAACTTCATAGTTGATACTAACACCTTTGCCAATTCTGACTAATGAGTCAGTACCATGCACAAGTAAGCATTGCTACCAAACATATATCATATGTCACACATCCAAAGATGAGGCATTCAACACGCTTACTTAATAATTGTGAGCATAATAATGATCATGCACAAACACTGAGACTCAAGCTCTGACCAATCTCATATTTGATATCCATGGCATGCCCTAGTCACATGTTTCTCATGCATCACATGCATCACGCTTAATCATCCAGCGTGCCTCAATAATAATCATATGCAAATGGGCAAAATTGCCAAGCATTCATTATGTTATCAATGTTTACATTTAAACATCCAACATGCATCAAACATAACCATGCATGTCACATATGGGGTGCAGTTTTTCTTACCTTCGGTCCAAGCACAGGTTACCAACAAATGAGCCACAAGCACCATCCTAATTCCAAGCCTCTAGTGGTAACCTAGTCACAACCATAATATAAAACCTCATCAAAATGAGTAAATAAATACTTCCAAGCCCAACCCAAGCCTCCGGGACAACAAATCCCACTCAAATAGGTAGTGGGATCGATCCTAGGCCCTTAGAGTTAAGTTCCCATGCTCAAAACATTAATTTGCCCAAAAATGACAACAAGCGCCGCGGCCCTCTCGGCAAACGCCGCAGCCCTTAGGCAAAACAGAACCTCCACCTGTTTCTTCTAGCCTAGGTCGCGGCCTTACCTCGAACCAGCCATTTTTCCTCATTTTCAACCTTTTAAAACCTCCCAAAAGCATATCCAAACATCTCCAAACTCAAAAATCAAAGTTCCCAAACATCCCCATCATCCAAAACCAACAAAACCCAAGTCTCAAATCACCCAAAAACTCATCAAAACACAAAGTCTAATTCAATCTTAAAAACTTTAAAAACTTATAACTTAAAACTTGAATTACCTCTGATTGAGTTGTTTCGAACTAAATCCTCCGGCTAATAAGCTTCTAATTTTCCTTAGGATTGCTATGCCTCGATCCTCGCTTGAATCCAAGTCCTAGAACTCGAGTTATCTTTGAAAACGCGATCGGGAGACGAAAAGGGAAACTTTTAAGGAGGGAGAACGTACAGAACGTTCTTTTTATTTCTTAAGAGGTTACTTCAAGCTTAAGTAGTTTCCAATAAAACCTAATGCTCGGGGTCCCGAAAACACCCCCGGGGACATTATAGTCAAAACTTCCAGAAGTTCCCCCTGATCTTACTAACTCCCAATTTATCACCAAATATTAATTCCCATTACCCAATAACCCGGTAATGCTCTAAATACCCCTTGACTTACTCCAAGTCAAACTTAAATCCCGTTGTGACTTTCCCACTAGCTTATCTCCTAGGATCGTCTTGTGCTGGGTAACCCTGGCATAACCAAATAATAACAAAGCACTACGCCCATTTCACATATATGCCAAAAATTCCCAAAATGGCCAAAATATGAAAATCATCCAATTAATCACAAATGGGTTCACATGCATATTTAATACACCTAAACATGCGTATTATCATTAAATAACATAATAAAGCAATTATGGCCCTCCCGGCCTCCTAATCAAGGTCCTAAACCTTATTAGGAAATTTGGGGCATTACAGAAGAGGTACAATAGTCCAAGTATTATTAGCTTCTAAGGCGACGAGTTCTTCAGATATAGCTTGCTGCAATTCAAGTATCTTACAAGCTTGTGAAAAACGAGAAGGTTCTTAAATCTTGTACGTGGCAAGGGAAGCAACAAGAAATTGATCACTAAGTTTGTTGCAGAAGAGATAAGAATCAATAGGATACTTTGTGGAGGCTTTGTCAAGTGCATTACCACAAAGATAATCATTCATGTGAGTTGGACGAGTTGAAACACGACCAATACGAGTTGTAGTGGTGATTGTTTTTTGTGCAACTTGATCTTGAATTGAAGAAATGCCATCGGCAGAAGAAAAAGGTGTAGAACAAGGAAAAATAACACCAGAAAATAATTCATCAACACTATTTTGAGAAGAGTTATTGTGTAATGGGAAAATATTCACATAAAAAAATAACATCCCTTGAATTGAACATTTGGTTAGTTTCAATATCAAGTAGAGTATATGCTTTCATACCTTCACGATATCCTATGAATACACATGTCTGAGATTTTGCAGTGAATTTGTGTCTTTGACTATATAAAGTGGAAGCATAAGCTAGATGTAGTGTCCCAAATTTACTAATAAAGCTTAGGGCCTTGATTAGCGTGCCGGGACAGCAATATTTGATTTAATTATACAAATATGTGAATTTAAATATTATATAATTAGAAATGCATGTTTAGGTGAATTAAATATGCATGTGGGCCTCGTTTGGTTATTAGGGGCATATTTGTAATTTTAGCCCATTAAGGGCATAAATGTGATATATGTGTGTATTGTGATTGATACCACGAGAGTTTGGTGATATATTTGTGATGTGTAATATGAGACGATCCTAAGGAGTGAATTAGCTAAATAGTCACAACGGGGATCAAATACCCGGCTCGGGAGGAGCCTAGGGGTATTTTAGGAATACAATATATGTTCGGGAGTTACCGGATAACAGGTAGTAATTTAGAAATTATTTGGGCATGACGGGATTAAATGGGGATTTATAGGAACACTTGTGGACTTAGTGAGATGTGTCAATTAACGGGATTTCCCTTGGAGTCATTAAAGGATTAAGGATAGGCTTAAGGGCATTTTAGGCATTTTGGACTTAGGCAGCTGGGGTTACACTTAGCCACTATACCATTCTGGAAACCAAAAGAAAACAAAACATTTAATCCCTCTAGCTCTCTCTCTCCTTCTCTTGGAGGCTTAAGTAATTTTTGGGAATTCTAGTGATTAAGGCTTTGAATTTGGGGCTGGAGCTTGGGAAATTTAAAGCTTGTGGCAACTGGGTTAGCTCAGGGCAAGATCATCACAAAGGTAGGGATTAGAGCAAGTATTTTTATAAATTTCTCTATTTTTTTAAGTTTTGGGGGTTGGAAACTTGGGTGATTGAATTTGGGTTGTAATGGGGTTTTGTTCAATTTTATTTGAGATTATGTGCTGCTCTTAGCATAGTATAAGCGATTTGGGGCTGAATTCTGGCATTGGCATAGGTTTGGATTGATTTGCAGGAGATTTAGAAGTCTAAAAATGGTGGATTTCTGGGCTTCTGGGGCCCGAGCCGTGGCCCTTATCTTTAGGCGCTGCGGCCCGCGTGTTCGAAGAGGTTGGAGGGGCCTCAGAAATTTGCCTAGGCACTACTACGCAAGTCTTAGCGTGTTGTGGCTCGTGTCCTCCAGCAGAGAGGGCTTTGCCCTCTGACTTGTAGCAGGTCGCGACCTTAAATGGAAAGAAAGCGAAAATGGAGGTTTTAAGCTCAGGAACCCAAATGTTAAGGCTCGGAAAAGGTTCTACTACCCAGTTTAGTAAAATTCAAGGTCCTGGAGGCTAGATTAATATTCCAAAGTTATTAATTGGTTTAAGGCTTGATGGATGGTAGTTATGAATGCGTTGTGACTAGGTTTTCAACAAGGCTCGGGATCGCGGTACTAAGACTGCTCGGGACATAGATATAAAACTATTGTACCCGTAGAGAAGGGCACGACCCTACTGTTTGTGTTTCACGGCGTGGCCCTATTGTTTATGCTTAATATATGCGTGGATATATGTGATTATTATGATATGTTATGCATGTTTGTGGGTGAACGACGAAGGTCAGGAATGGCAGAGGCCGAGAACGGCGAAGGCCAAGAACGACAAGAAGTCGAGTATGGCAAGGGGTCGGGATCAGCGCTAAGCACATTGAGTGCAGGCCGCTAGGGCGAGACCCTCCTAGGATGTTGTATCCACCCACTCAGTTAAGACCACAACCCAAGGCCCGGTAAAGCACCTAGGTCAGTGTAAGCCGTTATGTGTTTAGTATGTTGGTTGTTTTGTTGTATATTGTTGATTTTTTATGTTATATGTTATATGTTGAGTTTTCTTGTTGGGCTTCGGCTCACGGGTGCTCTATGGTGCAGGTAAGGGCAAAGTAAAGGTCGACCAACCATGAGCACGGAGAGCATGGAGCTACGGGTACATGTTCGGCCTACCTGGCTGCCACGACCAGGGTTATTTTGGGAAGAATATTGTAATTAAGTTGCTTAGGTCGACCTTAATTATATTTTTGAGTTGTAATATATCTTCTAAACAGTATTTTGGGATCCCATCTGTATAATTTTTTTTTTATTTCAATGAATGTCCAATATTTTTTATAATTAATGTCATTAAATGAGTTTTATTTCAATTTATTCACACTTTTAACCTAAAACCCCGATTAGCGAGCTAATGGCATGTTTTAACTCACATAGTAATGACTCCAAGGAAGTAGGGCGTTACAACTTGGTATCAGAGCATGCCAAGGTTTATGGTTCCTAGAGATTGATCGAACATGTACACTCACTGCCAGTGACAAGCTCGACTTAGGGTTGGTTGGTATTTAATGAAATATATGCTTAATTTCTTGTTTAAGTTACCATGCTTGCCTGAATATATAGATAGAGCATGATGAATGTGTTGATATATGCATGATGTTAGGGCGTGGCCCCTTGATTGTTATATGCTATGTGTGAGGTGTGGACTTGCTGGTTGTGGTTGATTGATGAGATTGGGAGGTGTTTTTTGATGTTGTTATCATGTCTGATGTGCGACGTCATTGATTGTAGGCATAGTGTAGTAATGCCTCGACGATCAATTAGACTCCGCGACAATAGGGTCGAGGATGACAACCAGGGTCAGGACCCTCCACCTGCCCCACTGAATTGGCAACAGTTATTTTCTGAGATGGAAGCTTGACTTCATCGAACAGAGGAGGAGCTTCGACAATTGAGGCAACAAGCCCCTCCTCAGGGCATTGGGTTACAGGTTTCACAGGCTGTGGCACTAGTGACAGCCTAGTTTTCTATGGAAAATAGTTGGTAACCTCTGTATGAGAGGTTCAGGAAGTAGCATCCTCCCACCTTTGAGGGTGGCCCAAACCCACTGTGGGCAGAGTAGTGGATGAACATTCCATCCTGGATTTCATGAGGGTGGAAGGGAATGAGAGAGTAGCCTGCGTTAGCTACATGCTGAGAAAAAATGTCTGCATCTGGTGGGATGTTGTGTCTCAGAGAAAGAATGTGGCAATCATGACTTGGGAAGAATTTAGAAAAAATTTCAATGAGAAGTATTATAGTGTTGTAGTTCGAGCTGCAAAGGTGGGCGAGTTCATTAATTTAACTCAAAATCGGATGACGGTTACAGAGTATGCTTTGAAGTTTAACCATTTAGTGAAGTTCACGTCGAACTTGGTGCACTCTGGTATGGCACGGAGGGATCGATTTGTGCGGTGATTAAACACTATGATCGCCTGCGACGTTAAGATAACCTTGGATTCGGGAACTACCACCTATGCACAAGTAGTGGAGAAGGCCCTTACAGCTAAGGGGGTCGAGGATCAGATTTGGAGGGAGGGCACTGCTAGGAGTGATGCCTGGAGAACGGTGTCTCCTTTGACTGGGTCTCGCCAGCGTAGTGGCCCTAGTGAGTAGAAGAGAAAGGCCCCAAATTCTTTTGTTCCTCCTCGTTTAGATAGGAGGGCACAAGATGCTTTCAGTGGTCGTCAGGGCGGGGGAGACAACTGGAGGAGTTCCCAGTGTGTCCTCGATCAAGGCGACGACATCAGGGAGAGTGCATGATCAGGGCCTACTTTACTTGTGGGAGCATTAGTTATCTGAGGAAGGACTGCCCACAAGTTAGGAAAGAAGAACCAAAATAGAGCGATAGCCTCACTCCTGCCAGAGTGTTTACCTTGACCTAGATTGAGGCTGAGGCTAGCCCCTCGATCGTGACAGGTCATATTTCTAGTGTTGGTTCTTCTTTTACTACATTGATTGACTCGGGGGCTACTCATTCATTTGTATATGCTAGAGTGATAAATCAATTGTGTAGACCTATTCATTTGTATGTTAGGGGATTCCGAACTTTATTGCCGATTGGGGAACTGGTAATCTCTAGAAGATGGGTTAGAGCCTTGCCAGTAGAGATAGACAGTAGAGTTTTGTTGTAATGACCCAAATTTCCTAATAAGGCTTAGGACCTTGATTAGGAGGTTGGGAGGGCCATAATTGATTTATTATGCCATTAAATTATTATATGCATGAACTTGTGAATTATATTATTATATGATGATAAATGCATGCATATGGGTTCACTTTTCATTATAAGGGCATTTTGGTAATTTGGCCCGTTGAGGGCATATTTGTATATTTTCATGCATGATGGTGAATTATGAATGAGGCCACATTATAATGTGGATTTGTTCGAGCTATTCGACATGAGACGATCTTTGAATGCAAGTTAGCAGTTTGGTCATAACTGGGTTAATTTCGGGGCTCGGGGTGAGTCTCTGGGTAATTTGATGATTAGTACATTACCGAGAATTAATGGGTAATGGGATATGATTTATTAGCATTTGAGAATATTGGGAATAACGGGAATTGGAGGACGTTAATTATAATTAACAAGATAGACGGGAAAGGACAATTTTGCCCTTGGGGGCTATTAAGAAAATAAGATAGGGTTGGGGGCATTTTGGTCTGTTGACCATAGGATATGTTTAAAATGCACACTGTAACGGTCTCTGGGTAGTAGGGCATTACAACTTGGTATCAGAGTGAGCCAAGGTTAAGGTTCCTGAAGACAAGTTGGGTATGTACACTCGTCACTAAAGATAGCTTCACTCAAGGTATGGTAGCTATTTATGTGGTTATGTGCTTAACTGCTTAAATAGGATGTAAATGCTTTACTTGCACATTGTATTAGGGAGCATGAGATTTTGATCGAGCCTCGCTCTTGACTATTAATGTGATTATATGATTACATGCTCCGTGAATATATATATATATATATATATATATGAAAGTGATATTTTCATGCTGGAGTTGGAAGCATGGTGTGTATGTTTGAAGAGCATGGGTTATGAATTGATGAACAAATGCTATAGGCATGATTTTAGCACTGCAGTGGTTTATGATTGTAGTGTGGTATGATTGTTCCCGTGGGGAAGGCTTTTGAATATGTTCGTCATGTTTAATGGGTCAAGTTATTGACTACAAATTCAATCAGTAGGTATGTATCCAAGGCTGATAATGAGACCTGGTGGTGGTTATACCGGGGCTGGGGATTACAGCCAGGGTTTGAGTTCTTCACCTGCCCCTCAGAATTTCCAGCAGGTGTTTACAGATATGCAATTAAGAATGTAGAGGCAAGAGGAAGAGATTAGGTGTTTGAAGCAACATCAGAATCTGTTAGGGAACACCTCTTCCTTTGTTATGCCAGGAGTGGCACCAGTTTTGGCTCAGCCTAGGGTTAAGAAAAGGTGGGAATTTCTTTGTTGAAGATTCCAGGAGTATTACCCTCCAGTCTTTGAGGGAGGCCTAGATCCATTCAGAGCTGAGCAATGGATGGGCATGATCATTTCCATTCTCGATAGTATGGGGGTGGTAGGTCGTGATAGGGTGATCTATGCTACATATGTATTGTGGGATGATGCCCAGATGTGGTGGGAAGTGGTATCCTAGACACGAGATACAGCTGTGATGGACTGCAAAGAATTTAGACAGTTGTTTAATGAAAGATATTACTATGATGCAGCCAAGACTGCTAAGATGAATGAATTTTTGAACCTCGTTTAGGGAAATACAACAGTAACCGAGTATGTTAATTGATTTGATGGGTTGGGCAAGTTTACTTTTGATATGGTACCCACAGATGTAGCTCGGAAGGAAAGGTTTATCCAGGGATTGAATCCCAGAATAGCTCAGGGCGTTAGAGTCGCCCTAGTGCATGAAATCTCTACCTGTGCTTAGGTGGTAGGGAAGGCCCTTGCTGTTGAAAGCACAAGAAATCAAATTGAGAAGAAGGGTACTGGAGAACGTAGTACTCAAGCAGTGACACCTCCATTTATTGGAGCAAGTAAGAATAAGAATTGGAGGACTTATTCAAAATGCGCTCAGTGTAAGAGACGTCATCTGGGAGAATGTCGAGCAAAGGCATGTTTCTTATGTGGAATAGTTGGGCATTTCATGAGGGATTTCCCAAGGCGAGGGATAGATGAGCAAAAGGGGATGGACAGCTCGACTCCAACTCGAGTGTTCGTTCCGAAGTAGTCAAAGTCGGAGGCTAAGACTAAGGCTGGTTCCTCAGGGGTGGCAGGTTAGCTTTCTAGTGTTGGTTCCATGTTGTTCTTTGTTTTTTGCATCTAGAGAAACATAGACTTGTTATACCGATTGCATGGTTATGTTCTGATGAGTCAGATTATGGTGGAAATGACTCATCAGTTGTTTTGATAGAATTGGTTATGACTGACTTTAGTATGATCCTAGATATGGATTGGTTAACCAAGTGTGGGGAAATGCTAGATTGCAAGGAAAAGATAGTAACACTTGGGTTTGAGAGTGGGAAACCCTGGTGGTAGTTGGCACTGTGCATGGATTTTGTATGCTTATGACATTTGTATTTAGAGCTAGAGATCTATTGCAGGAGGCTGCATAGAACTCTTATCTAGTGTGGTGGATACCACTTAGGTTGTGCCAGTGGGATCAGGACAGACTGGATTAGTCTGTGAATTTCTGGATGTGTCTCTAAGGGATTTGTCAGGATTACATTTACACAAGAGATAAATGGTGATTGGATTGGTGCCAGGGATGGAATCAGGTCTAGGGCACTATATTGAACGGTTTCAGCAAAGCTGTAAGAACTAAAGGCTCAATTATTGAGTAGGATGGTATTCTCCAAGGTGGATCTTTGATCTTGTTATTACCAGCTAAAGATCAAGGAGAAGGATATGCAGAAGACTGTTTTTGTATCAAATAAGGGCACTGGGGTGCTGAGTTATTTTGATGAATCAGAGGAATAGAGTATTCAAAGATTATCTTAATTGGATTTGTGATTGTCTTGATTGACAGTATTGTGGTATACTCTCAATTGGAGATTTTCCAAGGTCAAGGAACACCTCAGAAGTCAGGAGTTTCCTTGGACGGGCAGGCTATTACATGTGTTTGTGGAAGAGTTATGAGTCTTCTTACAGATCATAACCAGTTGTAGGTTGTTATGACACCTCAATGATAGGGAAAAATGATTGCCTATGCATCATGTTATTTGAAAGATATGACCAGGACTAGAGTAGAGTTACTGGTGGTCCAGGTGGCCAGCTTTATACTTGAGACTATTATTTCAGAAAGGATCAAAGGAAAACATTTAAGTGAACCACAGATGGGAGAATTAAGGGGAATGTCTTAGCTGGATTAGCTAAGGATTATACAGTGTTGGGTATAAGTTTATTATGGTATAAGGATTGGACTTGGGATCCGATGGACACTGGGATTAAATGGGAGATTCTGTATGAATCTTATACTACTATCCTTTTCTCTTCATCCAGACATCATGAAAGATGTATTAGGATATGAAAGCCTTATAGTGGTGGCCTGGGATGGAGAGGAACATAATGGAATACATTACAAAGTTCTTAACATGTTAGCAGGTCAATATAGAGTATCAAAAGCCAGTAAAGCTATTGTAGCATTTTAGTAGTCAACAGTGGAAGTAAGAAAACATCGCAATGGGTTTCGCGGTGGGGCTGCCCAAGATAGTGGGCCAACGTGATTTGGATTGGGTCATATGGACCAGTATTTAAGTCAGCTCATTTTAATCAGTAAGAACAAGTAATACAGTTGATCGGTATACAGACCTCTATGTGAGAGAGGTAGTACGCCTTCATGGAATTCAAGGTCTATCTTATCAAATAAGGACCCTACTATTATTTCCAAGTCTTTGGAAAGGTTGCAGAAGGCGATGGGTATACAGTTGGAATTTAGTACAGTTGATTATCCTCAGACTGATGGTAAATCAGAGAGAGAGATAGAGAGTTATCCAGTTATTGGAGGGGCATCTTATGAGATGGGTAAGATGTTATATCTGGATCCTGACGTAGTTCAGAGGATCATTGAGGATATTAAAAAAAAGGTTAGAGCTTGGATGCTCACTTCTCAGAGTAAATGGAAGAGTTATATTGATTTGAAATGCAGGAACATGGAGTTCCAAGTGGAAGACTGTATCTTCCTTAAAGTATCACCATGGAAAGGGGTGAGGAAATAAGGACAAGTTGAGCCCTAGATTAATAAGACCGTTTGAATCCTGGATAGGACCGGTCAGTTTGCCTTTGGATTGGCCTTATCTTTGGCATTGTTGGCCTTATAAAGTGTATTTTATATTTCCATGTTGAGGACATGGGTTAGAAGAGACTCATGTGTTGAGTTATAAGAATCTGGACATTGAGGCTAAGTTATCCTATGAGGAATATCCAGTTCATATTTTGACAGAAAGAACATGGTTTTGAGGAAAAAAGTTGTACCTTTGATTAAGACATTATACAGATATATAAATAGTGAGGTCGAGAAAGTGACCTGGGAACTGGAATCAATTATACGGAACTAATATTCCAGGCTAGTCAAATTAAATTTCGAGGACGAAATTTCTGTAAGGAGGGGATAGTTGTAATGACCCAAATTTCCTAATAAGGCTTAGGACCTTGATTAGGAGGTCAGGAGGGCCATTATTGATTTATTATGCCATTAAATTATTATATGCATGACTTTGTGAATTATATTATTATATGATGATAAATGCATGCATATGGGTCCACTTTTCATTATAAGGGAATTTTGGTAATTTGGCCCGTTGATGGCATATTTGTATATTTTCATGCATGTTGGTGAATTATGAATGAGGCCACATTATAATGTGGATTTATTCGAGCTATCCGGCATAAGACAATCTTTGAATGCAAGTTAGTAGTTTGGTCATAACGGGGTTAATTTCGAGGTTCGGGGTGAGTCTCGGGGTAATTTGATGATTAGTACATTACCAGGAATTAAAGGGTAATGAGATATGATTTATTAGCATTTGAGAATATTGGGAATAACGAGAATTAAAGGACATTAATTTTAATTAACAAGATAGACGGGAAAGGATAATTTTGCCCTTGGGGGCTGTTAAGAAAAGAAGATAGGGTTGGGGGCATTTTGGTCTTTTAACCATAGGATATGTTTAAAATGAACACCGTAACGGTCCCTAGGTAGTAGGGCATTACAGTTGTCTATGGATCTGATTGAGTTAGTGATGGATGACTTTGATATGATCCTAGGGATGAATTGGTTATCAATATATGGGGCGACAATTGACTGCAAACGCAGGATAGAGACCTTTGAACCGGAATGGGAGGTACCCTTTGTATTTGTGGGGACAGTGAGTGGACTGCGAGTACCTATGATTTCGTCGCTGAAGACTAAAGACCTAATGCAAGAGGGTTGCATAGGATTCCTAGCAAACATTGTGGATACTTATAGAGTAGTCTCGGTTGGACCAGATGAGACCAGATTGGTATGTGAATTTCCTAACGTGTTCCCAGCAGACTTGCCAGGATTGCCACCATATCGTGAGATCGAGTTTGTCATAGAATTAGTGCCAGGGGCGGAGCCAGTGTCTAGGACACCTTATAGAATGGCTCCAGCAGAGTTCAAGGAATTGAAGATTCAGTTGCAGGAGTTACTAGATTTGGGATTAATCAGACTGAGTTTTTCGCCATGGGGTGCTCTAGTGTTGCTCGTCAAGAAGAAGGATGGATCCTTAAGGATGTGTATTGATTACAGAGAGTTGAACAAGTTGACCATCAAGAATAAAGTACCCACTGCCTAGGATCGACGACTTGTTTTACCAACTACAGGGGAAGACAGTGTTCTCCAAGATTGACCTTCGGTCAGGCTACCACCAGTTAAGGATTAAAGAGGAGGACATACCAAAGACCGCATTTCGCATAAGGTATGGACACTATGAATTCTTGGTTATGTCCTTTGGATTAACCAATGCCCCAGCAACCTTTATGGACTTCAGGGATGATTTGGATAAGTTTGAGATCGTATTCATTGACAACATACTGGTGTACTCTCAGTCAGAGAAAGAGCATGAACAGCATCTTCGCCTGTTATTACAGAGATTGAGAGAGCATAGGTTATATGCTAAGTTCAGCAAGTGTGAGTTTTGGCTACCCCAAGTAACATTTCTGGGCCATATTGTCAGTAAGGATGAGATTCTGGTAGACCCAAGCAAGATTGAGGTAGTGAAAGATTGGTCCAGGTCGAGCAGTGTACCAGAAGTTAGGAGCTTTTCGGGATTGACAGGGCACTATTGGCGGTTCATTGAGGGATTCTCCAGAATAGCCACACCATTGACCGAACAGACGTGTAAGAAGACTAAGTATGTGTGGACAGACAGGTGTGAGAACAATTTCAAGGAGTTGAAGTGGCAAGTGACCACTGCTCCAGTATTGAGTCTGACGTCAGACAATGAGAAGTTTGTAGTCTACTACAATGCTTCCAGACAAGGTTTGGGGTGTGCCTTGGTGCAAGCTGGAAAAGTAACAGCCTACGCATTGAGACAATTGAAGGAGTATGAGCAAAGGTATCCCACACATGATTTGGAATTGGCAGCGGTGGTATTTGCACTATAGGTTTGGAGACATTATTTGTATGGCGAGAAGTGTGAAATATACACCGACCATAAGAGTATGAAGTACTTCTTTACTCAGAAGGGTCTGAATATGTGCCAGAGGCGTTGGCTAGAATTGCTAAAGGATTACAACTGTGATATTTTATATCATCCTAGGAAGGCCAATGTGGTGGCCGACGTGTTGAGTCAGAAGGGCCAAGGATAGTTATTCAGTTCAAGACAGATATTAGATAAGTTAGTTGAAGAGATGACTAGAGCAGGTATTGAGTTGGTAGTTTGCCAACTAGCCAACATCCCTCTTCAGTCCACACTCCTTGAGAGGATCAAGGAAGCATAGGAGGAGGATCCCTAGTTGAGGGAGCACATAGAGGGCATCTTAGTCGGAGTGGCTAAGAACTTTTCTTTCTCAAAGATGGGTTTGTTGAGGTACAAAGGTCAAATTTGTGTTCTGATAGATTTTGGTATCCGACGAGAGATTTTGGATGAGTCTTATACCACTCCCTATTCTTTACATCCAGGAACGACAAAGATGTACCAAGATTTGATAACTTTATATTGGTGGCCAGGAATGAAGAAGGATGTGGTGGATTATGTGGCAAAGTGTTTGACTTGTCAGTAGGTAAAGGCAAAACATCAAAGGCCACCGGGGTTGCTGCAGCCTCTAGGGATTCCGGAGTGGAAGTGGGAGGATATCACCATGGACTTTGTGGTTGGATTACCGAAGACTGTGGGACAACATGATTCAGTGTGGGTGATTGTGGACAGGTACACCAAATTAGCCCACTTTTGTCTGTTAGGACAACTTATACAGTGGAGTAGTATGTTGAACTGTATGTGAAGGAAATTGTACGACTACATGGGGCTCCAATGCCGATAGTATCCAACAGGGACCCCACCTTCACCTCCAAGTTTTGGGAGAGCCTGCAGAAGGCTATGGGTACACAGTTGCGGTTTAGTACCGCCTATCATCCTCAGATAGATGGACAGTTTGAGAGGACGATTCAGATACTAGAGGATATGTTGCGAGCCTGTGTGCTGGATTTTGGGGGATCTTGGAGTAAGTATCTCCCTTTTATTGATTTTTCATACAATAATAGTTATCAGGCAACTATCGGAGTGGCTCCGTATGAGGTGTTATATGGGAGGAAGTACAGATCACCCATCCATTGGGATGAGATGGGTGAGAGGAGGTATTTAGGTTATGAGATTGTTCAAAGGACCAATGAGGCGATTGAGAAGATTAGAGCTTGAATGCTCGCCTCCCAGAGTCGACAAAAGGGTTACTCGGACTTGAGACGCAGGAGCGTAGAGTTTCGGGTTTGGGACCATGTGTTTCTCAGAGTTTCACCTTTGCGAGGGGTGAAACGGTTTGGAGTAAGGGGCAAGTTGAGCCCTAGGTTTGTTGGCCCCTTTGAGGTTCTAGAACGGGTTGGAGAGGTAGCCTATAGATTGGCGATGACTCCAACTCTATCAGGTGTTCACAATATGTTCCATGTATCCATGCTCCAGAAATATGTATCGGATTCTACACATGTGCTGAGTTATGAGAACTTGGAGCTAGATCAAGATTTATCGTATGAAGAGAAGCCGATTTAGATTCTAGACTGAAAAGATAAAGTCTTGCGAAGCAAGACGATCGCCTTGGTAAAAGTGTTGTGGAGGAACAACAAAGTGGAAGAGGCGACTTGGGAGCTTGAGACAGATATGCGAGATTGGTATCTCGAGTTATTCAGGTAAATTTCGAGGATGAAATTTCTGTCAGGAGGGGATAATTGTAGCGTCCCAAATTTGCTAATAAGGCTTAGGGCCTTGATTAGCATGCCGAGAGGGAAATAGTTGATTTAATTATACTAATATGTGAATTTAATGATTATATGAGTAGGAATGCATGTTTAGGTGAATTAAATATGCATGTGGGCCCTGTTTGGTTATTAGGGACATATTTGTAATTTTAGCCCGTTGAGGGCATACATGTAATATATGTGTGTATTGAGATTGATACCATGAGGGTGTGGTGATATATTTGTGATGTGCGATCTGAGACGGTCCTAAGGAGTGAATTAGCTAAATAGTGACAACATGGTCAAATACCCGGCTCGGGAGGAGCCTAGGGGTATTTTGGGAATACAATATATGTTTGGGAGTTACCAGGTAATAGGTAGTAATTTAGCAATTATTTGGGCATGATGGGATTAAATGGGGATTTATAGGAATACTCGAGGACTTAGCAGGATGTGGCAATTGGCGGGATTGCCCTTAGTGGCATTAAAAGAATGAGGATAGGCTTAAGGGAATTTTGGGACTTAGGCAGCTGGGGTTACACTTAGCCACTATACCATTCTGGAAACCAAAAGAAAACAAACAGTTAATTCCTCTAGCTCTCTCTCTCTCCTTCACTTGGAGGCTTAAGTAATTTTTGGGAATTCTACTGATTAAGGATTTGAATTTGGGGCTGAAGCTTGGGAAATTTAAAGCTTGTGGCAACTGGGGTTAGCTCAGGGCAAGATCATCACAAAGGTAAGGATTAGGGCAATTCTTTTTATAAATTTCTCTGTTTTGTTAAAGTTTTGGGGGTTGGAAACTTGGGCGATTGAATTTGGGTTGTAATGGGGGTTTTGTTCAATTTTATTTAAGATTATTTGTTGCTCTTAGCATAGTATAAGCAATTTGGGGCTGAATTTTGGCATTGGCATAGGTTTGGATTGATTTGCAGAAGATTTAGAAGTCTAAAAATGGTGGATTTCTGGGCTTCTGGGGCCCGAGTCGCGGCCTGCGTGTTTGAAGAGGCTGGAGGGGCCTCATAAATTTGCCCAGGCTCCGCGGTGCAAGGCTTAGCGCGTTGTGGCCCATGTCCTCCAGCAGAGAGGGCTTTGCCATCTGATTTGTAGCACGCCGCGGCTCTAAAAGGCATATCGTGGCCCTAAATGGAAAGAAAGCGGAAATGGAGGTTTTAAGCTCGGGAACCCAAATGTTAAGGCTCGGGAAGGATTCTACTACCCGGTTTAGTAGAATCCAAGGTCCCGGAGGCTAGATTAATATTCTAAAGTTATTAATTGGTTTAAGGCTTGATGGATGGTTGTTATGAATGTGTTGTGACTAGGTTTTCAACAAGGCTCAGGTTAGAGGACTGTGCTCGGGATCCCGGTACTTAGACAGATTGGGATACAGGTAAGAAACTGTTGTACCTGTAGAATAGAGCATGCCCTATTGTTTGTGTTTCATGGTGCGACCCTATTGTTTATGTTTAATATATGTGTGGATATCTGTGATTATTATGCTAAGTTATGCATGTTTGTGAGTGAACGACGAAGGCTGGGAACAGCGAAGGCCGAGAACAGCAAGAAATCGGGTACGGCAAGGGGTTGGGATCGGTGTTAAGCACACTGAGTGCAGGCCGCTAGGGCGAGACCCTCCTAGGGTGTTGCATCCACCTGCTCGGTGAAGACTGTGAACCCAGGCCTGATAAAGCACCTGGGTTCGCATAGGTCGTTATGTGTTTAGCATGTTGGTTATTTTGCTGTATACTGTGGATTGTTATGTTATATGTTATACATTGAGTTTTCTTGTTGGGCTTCGGCTCACGGGTGCTCTATGGTGAAGGTAAGGGCAAAGGAAAGGTCGACCAACCATGAGTACGGAGAGCGTGGAGGAATGGGTACATGTTCACCCTACCTGGCTGCCATGGCCAGGGTTATTTTGGGAAGAATATTGTAATGAACTGCTTGGTCGCTTAGGTCGACTGTAATTATATTTTTGAGTTGTAATATATTTTCTAAACAGTATTTTGGGATTTCAACTGTATAACTTTTTTATGATTTCAATGAATGTCCAAATTTTTTTATAATTAATGTCATTAAACACTACACCAAACACCCATTACCATAACACATCATTATAATACTATTTAAAAAGAGTTATTGTATATATAAAGTTAATGACTAAAGTCACACGCGGCAAAGTAAAAAAAAAGCGGCAAGTGAAAAAAAAAAAAGAGGGAAATTTTCCTTCTCATTTTCCCTATCTCTAACCGAAGTCCTCGTCTCTTTCTCTCTCTGTCTCAGTCTTCATCTCTTTCTCATTTTGCCTACCGAAGTCTTCATCTCTTTCTCTCTGTCAACCATGAACCATCTCTTTCTCTCTGTCTCATTTTCCCTAGCTCGGACCGAACCATCTCTTTCTCTCTGTCTCATTTTCCCTAGCTCGGACCGAACCATTGAAACAGGTGTGGTCTGAATTCCATCTTCGATATTGGAGGAGACCATGATATCAGCAGTGATGTTCAGTCACAGATAGAAAGGGCCTTTTCAGATGGGGGGCACTCCCGCTTACAAGCAGTACGTCGCCGGCTTACTCGTTGGAGTTTCCACCATCGCCATTGGCCATCCCTTTGACACCGTAAAGGTAATCTCTCATCTTATTCTCGTTGGATTATGTGAAATTTTCATGGGTTTAGTTTGTAATTTAACATATTTTTGTTTGATTGCACTCTTAGTGAAATTGATAGGACTTGGGGTTCAAAACCCAGAAACCAATTTTTTTTTCTTTCAATGAATCTAGGCCCTATCATGGTGAATTAAAAGCATCAAAGTTTAGAGCAAATGCCTTAGAAAACCATATGACTGGGTTGCCCTGCTAATCGTTTTTTAAAAAAAATTGGGATGAGGTTGAGATAACATAAGTATTAACCAATAACATCTTACAAGATTATCTCTGTGAACTGAAAATGAATTTAAAGTTTGTATATTTCCTTATTGGTTATACTTTCTTGTTTTTGATTCCTCTGATCTATGTGTATATTTATTGAGTGTGTTAAACTTTTGTTTGTTTATTAGGTGAAGCTGCAAAAACACAATACTGAAGCACATGGGATCAAGTACAAGAATAGTTTGCATTGTACTGCTAGGATACTAAGGATTGAAGGAGTATGCTTCCGATTTAGCTAGAGTCATTATTTTCTTATATATATGCTCATTTAAATTGGATGAAGATGTGATAATATGCTTGTATCTTGTTAGGAATTTTTTGTAAACAGGACTTGAGATACAAAAAATTGAGCTAGAGTTCTTAAATATTTCTCTTTTTCATTTTATTTAGCAGGGCATTCTTGCCTTATAAGAGCTAACGTTTGGTGCCATGTGACAAAATTTTTCCAGTATCTTTAAATTGTCTAAATAACACATTTTCCCCTTTTTTGGGAAAGTTAACTGATATTTTTTTGACAGATTAGAGGACTTTATAGAGGTGCTACATCATCTTTTGTGGGGATGTCTTTTGAGAGTTCCCTCGTTTTTGGCATTTATTCCCAGACGAAACAATTTCTGCAGGTAAGCCAAAACGTTGTTCAGATAATCTGTCATTGGCCTACGTATTGTAATAGTGATCTATGGAGTGTTTTAATTTTGAACATGTAACTCTATAGTAATAATCATAACTCTAGTAGCTGCCCTTTGTATTGATGTTGCATATAGTTACTGCAGAAATGAAATAGATGTAGTTTTCTCTTACAGGAAGCTGTTTTGTGAAATTTGCAACAACTATTGAAGCCGACAAGGCCATTGCAGCTCTAAACAATCAACATTTTTTTCCTGGGGTGAGTTAAAGCTTTAGTGCTCTTTATTGAACATTTACTATTTTGTGCTTTCATGTTTACTAGTTTGATTTCAATTTTATGAAACTAAGCTTCTATGAATATAGTTAATTTACTACTGTTTTTTTTTTCTAGATCCATTTATGATTGATCTTTGTAATTCTGAGACTTTTTTGGCTGGGTAGTCAGTATTTTATTTCTCATGCACTCAAGGTGTTTGAAAAAAATTCCCAATAGAAAGACAAGAAGAGAATGAAAATTAAAAACCAATTTATATATGCTATTCTATATATATATATGTCTATATTTAGTTATGTAAAGGTGAGTAGTCAACTATCTTAACATTTATAAAAATTGAGAATTCATGAGGCTATAGTACTAATGCTGCTGTGCATTCCATTTGTAATAATTATAAATAAGTTGAAGGAAGAAAATTATTACATATTTTAGATAAAAAAAAAAAGAAAAGAAACAGGATAGAAGAATATGTTGACTGATGCATCTCCCTATAGAACCAAAGCTTGAAATAACAAAATAAGAGTTCATTCCTTTAGCACTCACATTGAGTATCACATATACACATTTGAGTTCATTTTGAGGTTTAGTAGCTATTGTTACTTATATCTTTCATTTATTCACGTGGAACTCTATTTTGGCTCTATATATGTTGATGGTAACATATTCTATGTATCTTTTTTCTATTATTTTTTTCCTCTTAAATAATTAATTATTTTGCTATAGATTTTATGTTTTCTAGCAATTAATTGTTTAAAGGGTACTTCATAGATATAGAGTATCACAACTTAATTAGTTCTAATTATCATTTTTTTTACTTCTAAAGAATATTACAGATGATGCCAAAGAAGCATGAGATTGAGAATTTGTGGAACCACATTCTACATATCCTATATATAAATTTAAGCCCAGTCCAATGCTGCTAAATTACTCCTTTCCCCTTGTTGAATCTATTTATATACATAGTGTAATATTCTTTTAAGAGTTTTTGACATATAGAGCACTCAATTCTAAAGTTCACTCTTACAACAGTCTAGAGGAATTCCATTAGCTACTAACATCATGGAATGTACTGTGGTCTTTCTAAAACTGTGTTGCTTTACTTCCTAATTGGGTCGGGAATCTTGTTGCTTGACTTCTTGTAAGTAGCTTAGCTAGCACCATGTTTGTTTGTTGTCAAATTAGTGGTGATTTCTTATAGTCTAGAAAGTTTAAATATCATTGAAAAATGACATATCTAAAGATGTTGGAAGATAAATAATATTTTTCAATGATTATATGACAGAGCTTGGCACAATTGCAACATCTAGAGTTGGCACTAAGGCAACTGATTTATTTTAGCATGTTTTCTATGACAGGGTCTTTTACATGTGCACTAAGGCAATTGATGCCTTTGGCACTCTCTCTCATGATTGATTTTTAGTTAATACTTCATAATTAATAGTGTATTCACTAAATTCATGTCAAGCTCTTTATCAGAAGAAGTTCAATAAATCCCAATTTTGTTAGAACAAGATATGTATTGTAGAAATATAACACAAATCCAATCCATTAAAAAGCTGAATTTGCTTTCTCTTTTCATGGACTTACTAAATAAAAATTGACAGGTTATGGTGATGGTAGTGTTTATGTTTGGAGCATTAGAAGTGGGAAAGAAGTAATTTTAAATCATCTGTTAAGAATTTACTAATCTTGCATCTATATATACATATATTTATATATGTACTTATTATATTTTTTTGTTTAAATGCTAATTTGACTTGTATATATTTTACCAATTAGACTAAAGTTTGTTGCATGATAATTTTAGTATTTCATTTATAAATTCACTACAAATTACACTTATAATTGGTTTGCTGACGTTATGTTTTAGTTAATTGTTTTATATTGATTAGTTGTCATTGTATTTATTGATATTCAGGTTGTTCTTCTAGATTTTTCAAAGGTGAATAGTATACAACTTATGCATAATAAATTCATGAACCAATTACAGGTGTGTCTAGAGTATACATAAGTTTTCCCATTATGATTTTGATAGAATTTGGATTTGAAATGTTTTTAATTAAAGGTCTAATTCCACTGATTAATTTAATTAATTGAACTATATATGCATTTAAGCAAATACATATGTATAGATCTCACTTTTGTATAACTAATGAGAATACATGACAAACTTCTATATCTGTCTTTGTTCCTTGCTTTGATTTTGCATTTATGTGATAGATTGCAAAACCTTGTTATGTGCATAGAGGGAATCATATATTTTGAGAATGGTTTATTTATGGTTTTGCATTTTGAGAATGGGATTAGTCAATGAGTAATGATCTTGAAATTATTACCAGATCGTTGAGCATGGTCTGGGACATCTGCCATTTACAGAAAAACAGGTGGTCACTCCAACTGGTAAGCTGACAGTCAAATGGAATTTTTTAGTTCTTTGTCCCTTTCAGTTTTCTATTTTCATTTTTAATGGGTTCCTTCAGCTTATATGTGAAAAATTACTTATCATATTGTAACTTTTCCTTTTTTCTATTTTTAAACAGGAAATTTTTTAGCATATGAGTAACATTAGCTTCTTGTCTGAATGTGAGGGCATTAACTGTTTAGCCTCAACAATTAAGTGCCACTACTCATATTAGAAAAGCAAATCATTATGTTGTCAGTACTACAAATCTCTAAAAAGAAAAATCTAATATTAACTGTCCTAATATGACAGTTTAGGACCCATGCTTCATATGCATGTTTGCTGTTCAAAGACTAAAGTTAGTTATGATGTATAGATGATACCTTCATTATTTGTTTTCTTTTTCTAATTTTGATTTCGCTAAGAGAGTCCAATTTCTTGAAACTGTAATTTTTCTATATTGAAACAAGTAACAAGGTTGTTATTTTAAAGGTGCACAAGGACTATGTGCCTATCCTTATGGAGGTAAGTGCATTTATGTTTGTAGTTGTAATATATTTCATATTTTTGAACAATCAGCTGAGTAAAATGTGCTAAACATTGCTTATTCCCATTTATTTTAGAAGACAGCTTCAGTACTGGTTTTGATGAGTTTAGAGCACTAATTCATGGTTTGGTGCTCTTACTTTCTAATTTGTAATCTAGAAGACAAAGGGAAATAAAAAAATAACGGTGCAACTTATTTTTTACCATGGATTATCCTGTTCATGGTGTTTCATGGACTCTCTTATCTATATTATCGTTTCTTACTTTTTCACAGTGCCTCAATGATGGGACTCCAGATGTGAGGGATGCAGCCTTTTCAGCTTTGGCAGCGATAGCTAAGGTATCGTTTTATTTATTTATCAATTTTGTGCTTTTGCTGCTTAATTCTGAATTTTTATTATTGATGGTATGGATTTATTTCTTCTTTGCCCATTTTATTTAGTTGGTTGGTATGAGACCCTTGGAGCGGTCACTTGAGAAACTTGATGATGTTAGAAGAAAGAAGCTTTCTGAAATGATTTCAGGTTCTGAAGGTGGCACATCCACCAATACAAGCTCAGGTTTGTAATATCTTTATAGCATTAGTTCTTATATCACTAATTTGTTCAACATTCTTGTGAGTTTTTATAACCTTGTGTGCATACTTATTGTTGTGTGAGCAGCTGTCCAAGCTTCTGGTGCAACCGCATCCTCTCATGAGGTGAGTTATTTCTTATATAATGGATTTATGGAAGTTAAAGAACAATGTTATGTTGAGAGGTTGCATGTAATGTTGCTATGTTACACGCTTTTAGTTGATATTCTTCTGGATTACAAAGTTATTTGGTCAATAAACATGATTTTGCCACCTACTGGCGTGTATTTTTTTGTTTGTTAAGAATGATCCTTGAGACCTCCAACAAGAAAGGATAATTATTTACGTCTTTAATGTATGCAAGCATCAGATGCTTCATTTGTTAAAAAGTCAGTAGCAAGCATGCTTAGTGGGAAGAGGCCTGTTCAAGCAACTGTGAGTTCAAGCACTTATTGATTTTACCGTATTTTCCTTTTTAATGTTAGTGGGTTTTACAAATGGTAGTATCCTTTACCCTGTGATGGAAAAACTCAATGTTGGAAACAATGCCTTGGCCTGATGATTACTTTCCTTTTTTTTCCACGGTTCTTTAGTTTGTTTCTAGATTACTTTGTGCCTGATGATGAAAACTTTTATTTTTGTATTGATATGTGCATTGATTTCATTTTGAGCCTCCATCTTTTCTGCTCTCACCATCTTTGGTACTCACCATGATCCATTATTTTATTTTATTTATTTATTTATTACTATTTTCTCATGTTGGCTGTGGTGATGATGATAAGTGTTTGCTGTTGGTGGTGGTGAATGCCAAAGGTGATGGTTGAAGTGGTGGTGTTTAAACCTTGAAGATGTGATTGGTTCTTAATGAATTTTCAATGTTCATGAAATTTCTACCATTAATCTCTGAAGGCATTTATATATTAAAATGGTCTCTTTTTACAGCTACAAAATATATATTTTATTGCCTTATGTGATAATATGAAGATATTGTCATTTTTTTTTTTTTGTTAGTTTTCACTTTCTTTGCATGCTTATTTGCCCTGTGATGGAAAATCTAATTTTCAGAAGCAGTTTCATGGTTTTGCATTATAAGCCTTGTCTCTCTCTCTCTCTATCTATACATACATACATATATATTGCTCTCTCTCTCTCTCTCTCTCTCTACTTTTTCACCAGAAAAAGTCTATTTTACAGAATCTATTATGAGTGCTCTTAAGGCTTATAATGAAAATTCTCATGTACACTGTTAATGACCATATTAGCTTATGAGATCTGAGGACTTTTGAATATCTAAGTTTGTTATTCTCTGTTTTATAATGCTTTATTTGCTTTATCACCTGTTAATAGATTAGAGGAAGAATTATTTAAAGATTACTTTTATTATTAATCTGTTTTATAATGCATGTTTTTGAACACTACTTGACAATGCCTTTGATGCTTTTGTATCAAGTAACTTGACCCTGTTTGCAGTGCATTCTTGTTTACATTGGATTTGATTTTGTCAATATCTATTTTGGCCCATCTTTGCTTCTTAGATTATTAACTTTTTTTTTTGGCCTGATGATGATATTTGTCCTCTGTTTTTGCTAGTCTTCTTAGTTTTGTTTCCTCAACTGAAATATATGAGTACTGCCCTGTTTTTGTTTCTCAGGCAAGTAAAAAGCCTTGGATCCAGTTGCTCCAGTTTTTTAAGTACTGCCTTGTATCAGTATCTAATATATTAACTTCAACATGCCAAAATGAGGTTAGCTGTCTCCATTTTCAGCGTTCAAGTCTAGCGCTAATCCATATTGCATTTTTTTTCTACTTTTGGGTATAAACTTATATATTAAGCTCTTTGAGGGCTCATTTTAACTAAAATCTTAACTGGAACTTGTTCACTTTCTTTCAGTTTTTCATAAATTTTAGGTAGCATAATATCTTTATTTTTTTTAATTCCATTTGCAGCTTAAAAGTCATCATGCTTTCTCTGAATTGTTAGCCCAATATTCACAGAGCGGTTATAGGTATTAAATTCATTTTTGTTGTAAATCAAAGCATATTGATTCATGATACCATTATTGAACTTCTGAAAAAGCTTTGGAGCTTATTTGTTTAATGGTCATTAACTACATGAGGTGTTCCTCTTATTTAATATTTTAATTTATATTAGACTGAGCATAAACTTCTTAGTTGCATGAGTGATCTTTTTGAAAGTTTTTTTTTAAGTTATGATAGGTTTCTTACATTTTGTGGTGTATCTCTCTGTTTAGAGATAGAGTTCATTTCTTAAATTAACAAAATTTTCTCTTAGATTAGATTGTATTAGTGTTGATAATCCAAAAGTCTGTTAGTAAAAGCTTTGTCTTAATTTGTTATTGCTTTGTTTGTCTTTATTTTGTTATTTTATTTTATCTTGTCTATAATTCTCTAGTTGTGTAGTTCCCTCAAGCCTTATTCACTTATATGACCCATCATTTGGTGCCATAGTTGCATCTCATTTTCTTGAACTTTAATAGCATCAACTTCAGCAATAGATACAGTTTACCCATCTAACACATACAATCCATTTACTTTATTCCATTTCATAACTAGCAGTGAGCCTTTAGTAATCTTTATGATGCCAGGTTGTACTGTTATGGTTCATCTCCATGGCTGCCAGATTATTGTTTAGCCGTATCCATACATAGATATATATACATAATTTTAGACCTTATGTTATAAGCTACTGCATTAATACATATATATTTGGATATAATTCATACTTATATAGGTATGTCTCTGTGGTTTGCTTTAGAGGACTTGTAAAATGTTTTTTGATTTCTTATGGAGGACATGTCGATTTTTTTTTAAAGTGCTTTCTTTCTGTATAAATTGGCTGCGTTTTATTTTCCTGTTACTAGCACAAGTTCTCTGTTTTGTATGCTTGATTCTATGAGCACATTCTAGAATTTCCTATATGTATTGAATCTGATTCAAAGTATTGTATTGTAATGTTTATTGGTTTGAAACTTTGTTTGTTTATTTGTTCCATGGCTTAAACACAAACCTTTTCTCAAGCAGAATTTGAGAGCTTTCATCAAGTTTGGTGAGGACTGCATACTTTTCTGGGGTGTAAATGATCACAGTGAAAATGGCGTTGAAAAAAAACTTCTGGGTTATTTTTGTTCTACTCCTTTTAGGATTTGCAGCTAATTTGCACACTGCAAAACGTGCTCCTCAGCCTAGGTCTCGCCGGATTCTCTTGGATACAGATGTTGATACGAATGCATTTCACTAATTTTTGTATACATTTCTTGTTTTGCATTTAGTGATAAAGGAATCTGAATTGGCATAAATTATGTTGTAATATGATTTCTTAAGCCTAGACTAGTAGACTAAATATTGTAATTACATTTGAGTAATTAATAAAAATCTATTTATGTTACCTTATTTGGCTTCAACTTTCATATTTGTTTTCTTAGTTTTGTGTAAGTAAAAAAAGATTATGTTTCTCTAAGCTAATATAACACATGTGTTATACTAAAGTGTAGTATAACACAAAAAATGTGTTATACTCAAGTATAGCATAACACAAAAAATGTGTTATACTAAAGTGTAGTATAACACAAAAAAAAAGTGTTATACTAAAGTGTAGTATAACACAAAAAAAGTGTTATATAATCGATTATAAATAACATAATTAAACACTTATCTATATATTAAAATAACACAGAAATTGTGTTATCGTTGACAGTACAATAACACATCTGTATAACACTGATAAAGTATTATGTAAAGTACCCTGACCTACAATAACATAGTCAATCTTAACACATCAGAAAGTGCTATTGTATGTTTTGATAACACATTTTTGGTGTTATTAAAAGCATTTTTTCTTGTAGTGAAACAAGTTTTATTTCAATTTAGTCACACTTTTAACCTAAAACCTTGATTAGCGAGCTAATGACACATCTTTAACTCACATAGTAACAACTCTAAGGAAGTAAGGTGTTACACTAGACATCCAAAGCTTCGAAGATGTAGATAAGATGGGACTTTGTTGTGTAATAATTCATAGGGTGTCTTATTTTTGAGTAATTTGGAAGGAGTTCTATTGATTAAATACACATAAGTGTGTATTATAAAACTTCAATACGATAAAGATAATTTTGATTGAAATGCTAGAGCTCTTGCAACATTTAAAATATGTTGGTGTTTTCGTTCCACAACAGAGTTTTCTTGTGGACGATCAACACAAGAATGGAAATGAATGATGCCCTTAGTGGAATAAAATGAAGTGAGATTAAGTCCAGAGGCATTGTCAGATCTTACTGCTTTAATACTCGTAGAAAATTGAGTACTGATTAAAGAAAAAAAATTTGGTATTATAGTTTGCACTTCTGATTTTGTTTTAAGTATGTATACCCAAGTAATCTTGTGTGATCATCTAATATTGTGAGAAAATATCCATGATCTTGTATAGATGTTATATAAAAGGGTCCCAAATGTCAAGATAAATTAAATCAAAAGCATGTTCAACAAAATTATTATTAGAAATAAATTGGAGCCTTTTTTGTTTAGTAGATGGCAAATGTGACAAGGTTTATTATGAGCAACAGTACAAGAAAAATCAAAGTTTTTATTCATATCAAGAGTTATTGACATTGAAGGGTGACCAAGGCGTGAATGTCAAGGAACACTACTTACATGAGTATTACAAGCCAAATCAGGAACAGAAATTGAAGAATTATGCTGAAGAACATATAAATTTCCACATTTATTAGCAATCACAATCTTCACTGTGTGTGAAAGATCCTGAAGAAGAAGACATTGAGTTAATGTAAATATGATGAAAAAAGATTTATCCTTAATGAAGGAATGAACAGAGAATAGAATAAAGCAAAACTGAGGAACATATACAACATGTTGAAAATGTATGTGAGAATTTAACATTACACTTCCACATTTTTCAATTTAAAAATTTAATCCATTGGGTAGAGTAACATGTTGAGCATAATTATGACTATCAAAACATGAAAAAAAGATTAATATCATGACAAATGTGATGAGTAGCACCACTATCTATAATCCATATTAGTGAAGAAGTTGGACCGAGATTACCAGAAAAATTGGACACAGTAGGTTGTGGTGTCTTAGTGGTAGGCTGCCTTTTTGTAACTGCTGGCTTAACAAGGCTATTAGCTGATGGCACCGAGTATTGAGAAGAGCGGTGGAATTGTTGGATTGAATTTGCTGTGAAGAATCAAGAGTAGTAGATGTGGAAGCTTGATTTGCGGAAGCATTGGTGTGAACTTGAGATTTCTTCTTGTCTCCATAGCCGAGAGGAAATCCATGTAAAAAATAACATTTATCCACATAATGACCAAGCTTTTGACAATTTGTGCATAATGGTCTCTATTTCTTGAATCAAGAAGGATTGGATGGTTGTGGGATGATGTTTGTAACAATGGATGGGGTTGAAATGGGGTTGGGAGCTGCAGCCACCATGAGTATCGGTTTAGACAAAGAAGGCATTCTGAGAGGTCGTTGTCATTCATCTTGAACTACCACAGAAAAAACTTTTAGCAAGGGAAGGCAAGGGGTCAATAAGGAGGATTTTGGCACGTATAGCATGGTAAGATTTATTAAGCCCTGTGAAAAACTGTAAGACTTGTTCAAGAATGAAGTCATCAAGAAGTTTTTGAGTAGTTTGGGGATCACCAGATGAAATGGGTGGATGATATTCAACAAGTTCATCCCACACAATCTTGAGTTTGGTGAAATAAGAGTTCACATCTTGATCACCTTGTTTGATATCATGCAGTCGAGTCTTGAGTTTGAATATTTGAGGGCCATTTCCTTGGTTGAATCTTTCATGAAGATTGTGCCACATTGTCGTATCAGAATCAAAGTACATGATACTTTCAACAATTTCTTTAGAAACATCATTCAAAATCCAAGCCATAACCATATTGTTGCATCAGAACTAGGCATTATGGAGATGATCGATGAGTGGTGATTGAAGAACAGTGCCATCCACATAACCCATTTTATTCTTTGCAGCAAGAGAGAGGATGATACCTCATTTCCAAGCTTTAAAATTGGGGCCAGTGAGAGGAGAGGAAACAATGATATGGCCTGGGCGATCTTCGGGATTCAAGAAATAAGGGCTTGTGAAACTTCATGAATCGGTCGATCAACAGGTTGAGGGTGAAGCTGGATAGTCGGTGGTGGTGGAAAAGAGTGAGTCGAAGCATTCGGAGGAGGACAAACAGACTGAGTTGTTGGATCCGGAAGTGGATCACTGGCTGGAGGTGGTGAACCATCGGGAGTGGAAATGAAGCTCCGAGTTCTTGGTCGAGCCATGGAGAAGAAGAGAAATATTGAAAAAGAAAGATCAAGATAGAGGTATGCTCATACCATATTAGTTGGACAAGCTTTGAGAAAGAGAAAATGAGTTTATTTCTGAATGAGTCATCTAATTACAATCAGGAGGCTATGTATTCAGCCGAGATACAAGACAAGTGGTCTAACAAATTGAACCATAACAAACTATGTTACAACCATAACAAATAAGCTTACTGTTAATTACAATTTAACCAAACTAATCCAACTTAATCTAATACCCATCAAACCTTGGATGCTACTCTTCCCTGCATCATCAGAAACATTAGGACTATAAAGTGATGGAAGACTTACTAAGATTCACACATTGCCCATAAGCTAATTCATATACACAAATGATCTCCAATAAATCACGACACTCTTCAATGGTGACTTTGCAAAAAATCACACTATCGTTAGCAAAAAAACATTTTTTTTAGAATAGTTTTTAAAACTTTAAATATTTTTTCCAAAAAAAAAGCTTTAATTATTTTTCCTCTTTTTTGCCAACTAAAAACATTTAAACTTTTTGTTTTTAGCGAGAAAAAAAAAAGAGTTCAACATTTGCACATGTCCACAATCTTTCTGAAAAAGTATTACTCAAATCCCCAAATTTTATTTTGTATCATTTAAGTCCCAAAATTTACTAAATATGTTTCATATGGGTCATTTTTATTAGAAAATAATTTTTAAAATGCAGTAAAAGAGCTATTTATGACCCAATTAGTTTTTCTTTAATTAACCAGATATAAATGACTTATGTCACACACGTTTATTAAATTTGGGGACTTTAACCGGGACAAACTAAAATTTGCACAACCAAGTGATCAGGGGACCTATACTTAATAAATCATGGGAACTTTGTGCGTATTTCGATTAAAACCGTAAACCGACCCGAAAGAGAGAATATAAGACACAAACAGAGAAACAATACTGAACGAAATTCGAGTTCGAGGATCTCTCAGAACCCGTACATTTGATTCGAAACCAAGTTATGTATCAATGGAGGAAGTTCGAGTTTTTCGAGGAGAAATTGGCGGGCAAGTGCGCGATTCCCGATGACGTCCAAGGCAAGATCCAGTGCTGCTCCAGTGGAAGAGGGAAGGTCGTGATCGGCTCCGAAGACGGCGCCGTAAGCCTTCTCGACAGAGGTCTCAACTTCAATTATGCTTTCCAAGCTCACTCTTCCTCTGTTCTTTTCCTTCAGCAGCTCAAGGTTTTCTTCTTCTTTTTTTTCCCTCTCTTTCTTTTGTTCTGTTCTGATTAGTTTCTAGGAAAATGTAGGTGAAAAGAATTAGATTTTGGCAAAACTCTTATGGGTCTGGTCTAGTTTTGATAAGTTTTAATGAAGGTGAATATTTTTGGGAATTGGGTTCGGGTGTTAATATCTGCTCATGTTGTAATTTATTCCAATCATGACTTTTTTTATATCATTATTAATTTTGTAGCAACGGAACTTTTTGGTAACCATTGGAGAAGACGAACAAGTTTCTCCACAGCAATCCGCTATTTGCCTTAAGGTTTTTGACCTTGATAGGATGCAACCCGAAGGGTCAAGCTCAATTACTCCTGATTGCATTGGAATCTTACGCATATTCACCAATCAGTTTCCTGAGGCCAAGGTAGTAAAGGCGCTACATATGTCCTTGTTTGGTTCACGTTCAGTTCAGACCTTTAAAATTTTCAATTTGAATCTTTATGGTGATGAACTTTTTAATTTACTATAATTTTGTACTGCAGATTACATCATTTTTAGTCCTTGAAGAAGCCCCGCCAATATTGCTGATAGCTATTGGCCTAGATAACGGTGGCATTTATTGCATCAAAGGGGACATTGCACGGGAACGTATCACCCGTTTCAAGCTTCAGGTGGATGGTTCTTCTGACAAGAGCCAATCCTCAATTACTGGTCTGGGGTTTAAGGTGGATGGTCAAACCCTTCAGTTATTTGCTGTGACTCCAACCTCAGTGACTTTGTTTAGCTTACAAAGTCAACCCCCGAAACGGCAGACCCTTGATCAGATTGGATCCATTGTTAATGTTGCAATGAGTGATCGTTCGGTATGCATTTTGCTTTCTATGTTTCTACATTGTATAGTTTTATGGTTTTATGTTACTATGTGTCCATATTGTTATTTCGAGCTTAAAAGTCTAAAAGGAAATAAGAGAATCGTGATTGGGAAGGTTATAGTATCTAAAGTTAGTGGGATTTTTATTTTATACTTTGGAAGAATTTGTTTGGTTAGTAATAGACTAGAAAAAGGTAAAGGAAATTAACTGAAAGAAAAGAAACCAGTTAGTAATATTGTTAAAGTTTCATTTTTTTAATGACTGTAATTAAAGGAAGAATATATAGCTCGAAGACAGAAAAAATTGTTTATTTTTATCAAGTTATCATGGGGCTCGTTCAACTGTAATGGGAAGGAAATAAGGGAAGTGTTTCTGTTTATATACACTGATATGTTTACTTACATAAATAGGCAACTATTTTTATGCACTCTACATATATTTGTTGAAATCAGTTTAGGAGAAGACAATCCTTGTTTTCTTGTTTTATGTTTCTCATTTGTTTTTAAAACATTTCCCAAGATTAATTCATGTGCTATTCGAGTGCTGACAGGCAACATTTTTCTTCTTCTTCTTGTAATCAGGAATTGATAGTTGGGAGACCAGAGGCCGTGTACTTTTATGAAGTTGATGGCCGTGGTCCTTGTTGGGCTTTTGAAGGAGAGAAGAAATTCCTGGGGTGGTTTCGTGGATACCTTTTGTGTGTTATTGCAGATCAAAGAAATGGAAAAAACACATTCAACATATATGACCTGAAGAATCGATTAATTGCACATAGCCTTGTGGTTAAAGAAGTTTCTCACATGCTTTGTGAATGGGGCAACATAATTCTAATTATGTCTGATAAGTCAGCTCTATGCATTGGTGAAAAGGACATGGAAAGCAAGTTAGATATGCTCTTTAAAAAAAACCTTTATACTGTAGCTATCAACCTTGTACAAAGTCAGCAAGCTGATGCTGCTGCAACTGCAGAAGTTCTAAGGAAATATGGGGATCATCTATATAGCAAACAAGATTATGATGAGGCCATGGCTCAGTATATTCTTACTATCGGGCACCTTGAGCCTTCTTATGTGATACAGAAGTTCTTAGATGCACAAAGAATATACAACCTTACAAATTACCTGGAAAAATTACACGAAAAGGGGCTTGCTTCGAAGGATCACACAACTCTTCTACTGAACTGTTATACCAAATTGAAAGATGTTGAAAAGTTAAATGTATTTATAAAAAGTGAGGATGGTGTTGGAGAACATAAGTTTGATGTAGAGACTGCCATTAGGGTTTGTCGTGCTGCTAATTATCATGAGCATGCAATGTATGTTGCTAAGAAGGCAGGGAGGCATGAATTGTACTTGAAAATCTTGCTTGAAGATCTTGGTAGATATGATGAAGCCTTGCAGTATATTTCAAGCCTTGAACCAAGTCAAGCAGGGGTAACAATTAAAGAGTATGGTAAGATTCTCATAGAGCACAAGCCTGTTGAGACAATTGAGATACTCATGAGGCTCTGCACTGAAGACGGAGAATCAACCAAGAGAGAGGGCTCAAATGTTGCATACTTATCTATGCTGCCATCTCCTGTTGATTTTCTGAACATCTTCATCCATCATCCAGAGTCTTTAATGGATTTTCTTGAAAAGTATACTGACAAGGTGAAAGACTCACCTGCTCAAGTAGAAATTCACAACACACTCTTGGAGTTGTACTTGTCCAATGATTTGAACTTCCCATCAATTTTGCAAGCTGAGAATGATGTTGACTTAAGTCTTATGGTAAAATCAGGAACGCGTGTGTTGTCAAGAGCTGAGTCTAATGGGAAAGCAGTTGATGCTAGCAAAAACTTAACTAAGGAAAATGACCTTTTGGAAAGGCAGAAAAAGGGGCTGCAATTGCTAAAGAATGCATGGCCATCGGAGCTAGAACATCCTCTATATGATATTAATCTTGCAATAATTCTCTGTTTAATGAATTCCTTTAAAGAGGGGCTTCTGTATATATATGAAAAGATGAAATTATATAAGGAGGTGATTGCTTGCTACATGCAAACTCATGACCATGAGGGACTGATTGCATGCTGCAAAAGATTGGGGGATTCAGGCAAGGGAGGGGACCCATCTCTTTGGGCAGACCTGCTGAAATATTTTGGCGAACTTGGGGAAGATTGCTCTAAGGAAGTGAAGGAAGTCCTAACCTATATAGAAAGGGATGACATCTTACCTCCCATTACTGTTCTTCAAACTTTGTCCAGAAATCCATGTCTGACGATCTCTGTCATTAAGGATTACATTGCTCGAAAACTTGAACAAGAGTCAAAGCTTATTGAAGAGGACCGACGAGCTATTGATAAGTATCAGGTCAGTGGCCCATTCATTCAGCTGTAGTGGTAGTTTATTATTAATGTCTTGTGTGATTTTGATTTCAATTTGGTATCCTTATAGGGTGTTATTATTCAAATGTTTTGAAGGACTTCTTTGGAAGGTCAAGTGAATAAATTCGTGGTATCTAAAATAATCATGAAGGTATCATAATGAAGATAAACTTGAAAACTACCAACAACGGTTGCACATATTTAATAACAATAAAGGGTAACGGGTTTTGGACTATGAAGTGAACAAACAAGGGGAAGCTAAAGAGTATATAATTTATATTATATATATTTTTTTGAAAGGGAAGTGATAAGTTATTCATTATATTTTATGCCTGTCAATTTGGCTATTTGTGTTAAGTATTGGGATAATTCTTGATTGTAGGTCTTAAGTTCACCTGAGTAGGTAATATGAGACATCTTAGCAATAACTACCTGAATAAAAATGGAGCCTTCAGGCTCAAATTTGACAGGTATGCTGTTAAACGTGATAGAGCATGCCTGTTTTAATGTGCAAAGTTAATGCCTGTTTTTTGTTTCAAACCTGAACTGTCTGGATGAGGATTGATCTTTGTTAATAAATTTTTTGAGGACCAATCTCAAGATAGCATCAAAATGTATTCTAGAAGGTTTTTCAAATGATTAAAGGTGGAAGTCTAACAGGTTTCTTAAATTGTCCAGGAAGATACAACGACCATGAGGAAAGAAATCCAGGATCTTAGGACAAATGCCAGAATCTTTCAGCTCAGTAAGTGCACTGCGTGCACTTTCACCCTTGACCTCCCTGCTGTACACTTTATGTGTATGCACTCATTCCATCAGCGTTGCCTTGGAGATAATGAAAAAGAATGTCCTGAATGTGCCCCTGAGTACAGGTCTGTTCTAGAAATGAAGAGAAACTTAGAACAGAACTCCAAAGACCAAGAACTATTCTTCCAACAGGTAAAGAGTTCTAAAAATGGATTTTCTGTAATTGCTGAGTACTTTGGCAAGGGGATCATTAGCAAGACCAGTATTGCAACCACAGGTACATCGCAAACAGTTAATACTTCTTCCGCTAGCAGCTTCCAAAGTTTCCCATAAGTTAAATTATACACCTGTCAAACCCATCCAATTTTCGAAATATGGGGTTTGATTGTGGATTTGTGTGAGTTGGAGTTTTGGTTTTGTGAGTATTGTACTGAAAATTGATCTTCCTGCCCAACCTTTAGGTTGAAGCAATTAGCTAGCTATCAAAAAGTGAGAAATTGTATGGTTTCTTGATTGTGTTAAAACACAAAGGAAGTGTTGGATTCTTTTCTTCTTTCAATGAGCATGTACAAGGATGTAAAATTTATTTATTTGTTTTTTCCCCCAAGTGTGTGAAGTTATTGTGAACAATCTATCATTCTCTATCTTCTTACAGATGTAATCCTTTCAAATGCAGTCTTTAAATAATATTATAACATGCATATACTTCCTTCTCTCTATAGCCTCCATTGGTGCACTGCCTAATTTACCACTCATAACATATTGTTATTTCTTTTTGTCAACTTTCGCGCAAGATGAAAGAGTAGGCCTAGAAATCTTAATGGAGTAGTATAACTTTCTTGCTTGGCCTCTTGCAAAGAGTCATTTTATATACGACATCACTACTCTAAGTAGCAGTTGCAATACATGGTTTTTCAAGTGTGGTTTCACTTCAAGAGGAAACACAAGATGGCGTCGTTTCTCTAATCAGATGGTTAACATGCAATCAGCAAGATTAAATGGTCAGGGTTGGTAAAAAATCAAACCAAGGACATCATAATAAGTAGTCATGTCTGCCTAATAAGGGTTTGAGCCAATGAAAAATCTTATAGTAGTCCCTACCAATTTTCTCAAAGTAGAGGTCTAATTGTGTTTGCATAGTCTTTTTATGAAAAATGAAAGCTTGTGCCATTGTAAGCCATGCCGACAGTAGTTGGTACGTTATCCTTGAAAGATCTTGCTTGGATTTTTCCAAAGAGGAACCTCTCAAATTTGATTATTTTTGCTTTAACCACTACTGTGAATTCTACTCCTTGTCTTTATACTACCTGAGAATCTATCACTACCAAATCAGCCTCTATAGTAATTGCGTACAACCTTAACTCGATTGATGTTTTCACCCCAATAACCGAACTATATGACAAGAGTACATTTATATGTAAACCACAGTACCCAAAAATCTGTATATTGATATGCAAAATATCTCTCATATAGTCTCGTTTTGTACAAGAATTCCAAAATAATTCTGAATATTACTAGGAAATCCATACGAATTTCCCAAGAGAATATGTTCTCCAGTTAAAGGGACATAACTTTCTTTTATTTGCCTTTTTCTTTCTCTCCCTTTCTTATTTCTTCTGTACCTTTGCAATTTAACTAACTATATAGAAGCAAGTACTAAGAGCACTTACAATGGATTACTAAAAATTAGATATTCCTTAAAATATAAAGAAAAGAAAAAAGCAGTCCATCCCATTCTCTATTTTATAAACTTGCTACATATTGTTAGTCTTATTTATATCTATAGATTTTTATTCATCTTTTAAACAGTTTCTTAATAATATCTCTCTACTTTCTCATCTTTCCTCTCTTTTATCCATTTATATTTGAAATGAATAATTTTTTTTATATTAATGGACCTAGTTAGGAGTAAAAGAAGACAAACTTTGTCCTTTTGTTATTTAGGGGGCATTTAAAGTCAAATTTAAAAACGGGTAGGCAAAAATATACTACTTGCAAAAGTAAGAGACAAAATGACTCATTATTATTGTTTTGTCAATCAAATGAAATTTGCAAATTGATAGATAATCATTTGGTACTTTATGTTTTTTTTGTAAAATATTATTTTGGTACCATATATTTGCAATAATGTTAATTTAGTATTTTCTATTTTGAAATCGTACATATTTAGTACCCTAAATTCAAATTTAGTTAATAAAAATTTACAAATTTAATCAAATTGTTCTCTATAAAATGAGTTCCAAATTCAAATTTATTTATTTAATTACATATAAGTAATGACAGCTTTTTCATATTGATAAAATTTTATTTATCAAATTTGAGTCTAAAGTACCAAACATAAATTATTTTATAATACTGGATACGAAATGAGTAAGGCAGAGTGGACTTTCAAAATCCTATTTCTCTTTACACTCCCCAAAGAAAAAAAAAGTATTTATGCTATTTTTGTTCCTCAAATTTTTAGGATCAAATAATAATTTTTGTAAATTTATAAGAAAAAACAAAATAAGTAAAAAATTGAGAGTTTGGGAGAAAGCAGCCATTTCCAATTGTGCTGCCCCATGAATCAGAATTCAGAAGTAATGGGACTAGCCTAGTTCCAGTTTGGTCGTACATCTTGTGGTCCACTTCCTCTCCCTCTGGGGATAGTAATTATACTATTGTGTGTCATAGGAAAGGTTAGGTTTTCATTTGGAAATTTGAGTTTTTATGGATGATGAGGGTGACTTAAAAATAAAAAATAAAAACACCTCACTTTACACTTTTAAAAAATAAGTTATTGTTTGTCATTCTTCCCAAAATACATTTCTCATCTTCTTTCTCTCTCTCTCATTTCTTTATTCTCTCAAGGTCATTCTACCTACGGCAGTCATAACACCACCATCACAACTCATCATTGTGAAAAATTGTCCAAAACCACCATTCATTCTTCACCACAAAAAGGAGGTCCGCCGTTAATGTGGAAGGTAGACATCCATTAATATCATCTTCTCTCACGTCGAAGCTCCTATCCTATTAGCGTCATCAATTTTATTTTTTATGATTCAAAGCTTAAACTCAGAATTTTTTTTTAGTTAAAACACTTGTTGACGCCGTTTTTCGTCAACAGATAAAAGAAGAGAGCACGTAAACAATTAAAGACAATAGCTAAAACAAACAAACGAATCAGACACACGGTTTTTACGTGGTTCAGCAGTTAAATCTGCCTAGTCCACGAGTCTCTGTTATTAATCTCAAGATTATCTCTGAACAATTCTTTCGCATGAATTCTCCAGAGATTTCTCTCAAGGATCAGAATTTCGGTCCTTTACAATGGTGCATGACTTCTCTATTTATAGAGAAGGATGCAGAATACTATCCCACATATTTTGGGTAGTTACTATTTTGTGAATAAAAATAAATGGCCTTAAATGCCAATAATCAGATATACAAGGAAACGTTTCCCAAAGATCAGGAAACGCACAACTGACTAAACAATATCCCACGATTCTTGGGGATTTACATCAATAAATGAGGATTACATCCTATATCTACAATACTTGTAGATATTCAAAATGATCATAGCGCATCTCCAAGGCTTCAGCATCTAAAGTTTCATGTCATTGTGCGAGCCACTGACATTTCCCGAGCTAACATCGCTTTCGAGATAGCATATCGGGCTCGAGACCCTTGCTCCGAAGTTGTTCCTGAAGATGAGGGGCTCTCAGAGCTATCTTTCGAGATCGAGTTCATTTCGAGGTCAGTACATTCGAGGTCTGTATCATACTTTGCAGGCTCCGATTTACAATCGTAGAGCATACCCTAACCCTCACGAGACCATTTAATGCGAACTCAGCTTTCGAGGTCATATTTGCTATGGCTCGAAATCTGGGTATAACATTTTGCCCCCTCAAAAGTATTTGTTCGAATCCTAAGAGAAGGAAACTTTTGAACTACTCTTTTCGGGAACCATACCGTCACACTCTTAAAACGGACACGTGCCAGATGGGTATTGCTCACTTTAGGTACTTGAGTACCTTGGGAACATGCCCACGATCGTTCGTCTGACAGCTTTTCGGCGCCATCTTATCATCGACTCCCCTCCATTCGATCTGTTGAGGATTTTAATCAACGCTCCTGATTAATTCAGTTTTCCCACCTATTTATACAAGACCCCCTCTTCGTCTTCTTCACATTTGCTCATCACAGACCAGAAAAAAGAAAAACACTCCCTAAACCTCTTACCACAGTTTATGCTCATTGCATGTTTTCTAGGCCGAAGAAACAAAAGAATCCTGGTTTGTACGAGTCAGTGAGTTCTTTCCTGCAACCTCTTCTCCACTCGACGATTTCGCTGCACTCCCCATCACTGTGTAAGTACGCCATTTTTGTTGTTCTTTTTATACTGTGTTTGCTGTGTATGTTAGTATGTGTTCTTAGCATGATGCGATAGGAGGGTTTGAACCGATAGGTTTTTAGGCTTTCTTGATTTTCACTCTGGAAGTTCGTCTCTGGTTTATATCCAGTTTCGACGTTTGAATGTGGTTTCAACTTTCTGGGTTTTGATTCAACTTTCTGGGTTTTGAAAATTTTAGGCTATGTTTCTTGTACACCAAGTTTTCGGGTAAAAACCCTTACTCTTGACAATTACACGAAACCTGAAAAAGCCCTTTCCTGGCTAACCGCCACCTTTCTTTCCCTTGAACTTCGGGATTTTCAAAAAATCATCCACGTTCTTTTTCTTCCCTGTGGAATACGCGCTCTGACTCTTTAGTGAGGGTCTTAATATTTAGTTTCTTGCCCTTAGTTATCCGAGCTCATCTTATCGAGTTCGTGATCCTTGCATGCATGGCCCTCACCATTTTTTCTTTCTCGTTAGATGTCACAGAATCTGGAAAGACGGTGGGGGTCATTACGAGCAATCCCTTACGAGCCCAAATCTCCGAGCCCGGAATCGGTCTTTGTTCGGAACCAGCGTCGGATTAAAGAGTACGAGATCGCACGCGAGCAAGAAGACATTCGAGCCCACTATCGTCGCCAGATTGACGAGGTCATCGAAAAGAAGAGAAGGGTCCTTCGGGAAGCCATCTATCCGGAGCCGAACCCCGGACCTAGGCCAGTTCCCCTCGACCCCGCGTTAAAAGTCACGGTAGCATACCACCCGGGGGAACTTCAGTTTTCCTTAATGGCGGAGCCTTCGTCTTCGCAGCCTAGGAGGGAGATGTTTGAAGCCGAGTTCTACCAGAGCTCGGTTACCACCTCCGACCAGATAACTGACATCCTGGCCCTTCATGGCCTTAGCTCGTTGGACACACTGAACTGTCGAGCTCCGACAAGGCATGAACGGAGCTGCTTCGCTCCTGGGGGCCATGATTCCAGTGTGAAGTACGCGGCCTGGAGCCAGGAACACCTAAAGGCAGGAGCTTTGCTGCCCCTGAAGTCCTTTTTCAGAGATTTCACCGATTTCGTTGGGTTGGCTCCATTCCAACTCAACACCAACTCATACAGGGTGCTGTCTGCCCTGAGGTCCTTATTCCACGAGCTGGGGTGGATAGGACCTTCACCCCAAGAGATTTTATATCTCTTTTGTTTGAAGAGTAATCCCTCCCGAGCTCGGGGAGGAGATGGTTTCTACTATCTTTCGAGCTATCCCAAAGAGACAAAAATCTTTGAAGACCTTCCGAACCATCCCCCTGACTTCAAAAGGGCTTTTTTCTGGACAGACGGTCTGTTCCCGTCTCGACATCGTTCGTTTAGGCGAATTCGTAAGTATTCTCGTTACTTTCTATTTTTGAGCTCGAATCTTTAGCCCTTGTATCCATGTTTAGTTGAAGTGTATCTTGCCTTTCAGCTAACTTTCAGCGTCCCACCCCCGACGAGACAATGAAGGAGCACAGAGGGAGCCTGCTCCGACTCCCTTATGGCAGGAGGTCTCTCTCATTTCTGCTACATGAGGACAAGCTTCGAGCTTGTGGCTTGTTGGGACAGGGCCAGTCAACCTCTGACTGGTCCAGTAAAAAATACGAACGCTGGGAGGAAGTGCCTCTGCCCATAGGCATCCTTCCCCCGAGGAGGGAAAGGAAAGCATCTCTCCCAATTCGCTCGAGAAGTCCGCGGTCGGGGAACGAGGCCAATGATGAAGCCTCGAGCTCGGACTCCGGTAGAGGTAAAACCCTTCCTACTTCGCGAATGTGGTCCCCCACTTTATTAAAACACAGGCCCAATAGACTAGTCTCGTGCCCACAGTATAGATACCACTTCTACATATGGAGTTGGGTAGATGACTGTGTCCATAGGTTTGATAGTGGGCTCGGGAAATACGACACTATGTATACCACAGACGAGATGTGGAATGGGATAGCTGTGCAGTATGGGACCAATGATTATAGGGACCTTTCGAGGTTATCACCAACTTATAGGGAAGGCCCTCCCCCCGCCTCTTCTGAAGACGGGGGAATTTCATGGTCCTCAAGTTCAAGCTCGGGGGAAAGTTCCAGTTAGGTTTTTTCTTCAACTGGTTTACATCTTTTCCCAAAGTTATTATCATTGTTTAACTCACTGTCATTATGCAGGTGCCATGAATCCCGACCTCGACGCCGTGCTCTTTAGTGATGGGGGAGCCGGCGCCCAGAAAAGCAAACGCCCGAGGATACCAAAGAGGCCCGACCGACAGTCCAAGGTACCTAAACGTCACGAGACGACTCCCACGGCCCAGATCACTGCGGACACCTCCAAGGAGCCGACTGCCCAGGTCGATGGGTCAGGCTCAACTGCATCCATCTCTCAGCTTCCCACCGAGACCCGGTTAATAGTTGCTCGGCCTCCGAAGAAACCTTCTACCTCAACGGTTCAGCTGCCAACGGCCCGAACTCATACTGAGGAATATGTACTTGATGGCACCGCTGGGGTAGAAGGGGCGCTTCTCAGCTCGGACGTCCTTTCTCGGGTAGGTCAGAGCTTTTCTGGCTTTGGTGCCGACCACTGGGACCTCGTGCGCAAGGCCTCGGACTGCAACACTCTTTATGAGAAGAGTATCGAACTCTCCGCCGCGGTAGCCTTCTCAAACACTCTTTATGTCTTAGAGTATTTATGTCTCTGATTATATTTCTGATTCATTCTTTGTGTTTCAGGCCCTTGTTGTTTCAGCGTAACTCAACTACAAGCTGACCAACGAGGTGCAGACGAGCTTAAATCTGGCTCAAAAGTCGAAGGATCTCGAGCTGAAGATGATTGACGAGCTCAAAGACTCGAAGTCTGAAATTGAAAGATTGAAGACCCGTCTCGAGGAGCTTGAAAAGTCAAACGCTGAGCTCGAGAAGGCCAAAGCCAAGCTCGAAGAGGAGAAGTCTGCCACCTTCGATTTCATGGAGAGCGAGAAGACCCGCCTCCTGGATGAGGCTAAGGAGCAGAGGGAGAAAGCGGTCGACCAGGCCATGTACAAACTTTGGGCCGACAATGCCGATCTTGACACCAGCTTCCTGGGTCCTCTCGAAGCCACATATGTTGAGCGGTGGAATGCCCGTCTTTTGGAAAGTACAGCTGCTCGAGAGGCGACCCAGCAGGATAGTCATGCTATTCGTCCTGGAGGGTCTGGTGATATTGATGCTGAGAAGGCCAAGGATACTCTTCTTCCTTAAATCCGATCTCAGAGAGATCAGCTATCGGGGCTGCGTCCCCTCATTCTTGTAACTATTTAAATTTGTGCCCACAGGGCTGACACAATTTCTTTATATGCTTTACATTTCTTGGCTCGAAATATTTTGCATTTTTCTTGCATTGATGAGTTATGTTTATTTAATTCATACAAACATAGTTTAGATTTAGGCTCGAAATTCGATGCATAGTTTATTCGAATTATCCGTTTCCAACCTCGTTATTTATCAAGGTCGTACATTACTTTAACCATGAACTAAAAAGTACTTATATGGCATGTAATATGAATGATTTGGTTAATCTTTTAGTCACTTTTCCTCATCCTTAGTATCTTAGCTCCGAGGTTATGAGTTCGAAACTATTTTAAGATGTTCCAGCCTCGATCTCGACATATTTCGTGATGGGTTTAGGCTCCCATTTATCATTGATCGATAATTTGGCTGGTTTGTTCCAAACCTGTTATGCTTGCACATCTGGTTAACTCCAAACGTTTTTGGTTTTTGGTAGTTCGGTAATGTCTGAACTATCTAAGCCCGTGTACTTGGTTATTTCCAAATACTTAATGTTTTTGATAACTCGGTTAAGTCCGAAATATCTAAGCTCGCTCGGTTAAGTCCGAACTATCTAAGCTCGCGTATTTGGTTATATCCAAATACTTTTTTGTTTTTGATAACTCGGTTAAGTCCGAACTATTTAAGCTCGCGTATTTGGTTATATCCAAATACTTTTTTGTTTTTGATAACTCGGTTAAGTCCGAACTATCTAAGCTCGCTCGGTTAAGTCCGAACTATCTAAGCTCGCTCGGTTAAGTCTGAACTATCTAAGCTCGCGTATTTGGTTATATCCAAATAATTTTTTGTTTTTTTTTGTTTTAAGCTGGAGGTATGTATACCAATGATGCCCCCTTAATATCCTATGAGTGTGACCATAGGTTATTAAATTAAGAGAGATTGCAAAAATAAAAATAAATTACATGTGAAACAAAGTAGACCCTTTATTTGAAATTCAAAAACAAACTAAGTACAGAAAATCATGGTTACGGGCGACATTTCCTTCACTATTGATAATATGGTCTAAGGTGTTCGCCATTCCATGCTCGTGGTATGAGGCTCCCATCTAATCTCGCAAGTTTGTATACGCCAGGGCGGATGACTGATTCTATCTGGTATGGTCCTTCCCAGTTTGGCCCGAGTACTCCTGCTGCTGAATCTCGGGTTGCTAAGAATACGCGTCTCAATACCAGATCTCCTACTCCGAACTTTCGACTTCGAACCCTTTTATTGAAATATCTTGTTGTTCGTTGCTGGTAATCAGCATTTCTCAGCTGAGCCTCCTCCCTTTTTTCTTCAATCAAGTCTAGGGTTTCTTCGAGCTGAGTATGATTGGAACTTTGGTCGTAAATCTGAGTTCGAATCGTTGGAATTTCGATCTCAATGGGCAACATTGCCTCGCAGCCGTATGCTAGAGAAAATGGGGTGTGTCCAGTTGATGTCCGAGCTGTAGTTCTATATCCCCAAAGGACTTGGGGTAATTCCTCAGGTCATCGTCCCTTCGCTTCTTCCAACTTTTTCTTCAAGGAACTCTTGAGAGTTTTATTAACGACTTCGACCTGACCGTTCGCCTGAGGGTGAGCCACTGACGAAAAGCTCTTGATTATACCGTTCTTGTTGCAAAAGTTGGTAAATAAGTCGCAGTCAAACTGGGTTCCGTTGTCAGACACAATCTTTCTTGGCACTCCATATCGGCATATGATGTTCTTTACCACGAAATCTAGGATCTTCTTTGAAGTTATGGTCGCTAGTGGTTCAGCCTCTGTCCATTTTGTGAAGTAATCAACCGCGACCACAGCATACTTTACTCCTCCTTTGCCAGTTGGGAGTGAGCCTATGAGGTCGATACCCCATACCGCAAAAGGCCATGGGGACGTCAACATGGTTAGTTCGGAAGGTGGAGCTCGGGGTATCGTGGCGAACCTCTGGCACTTGTCGCATTTTTTCACGAACTCGAAAGAATCCGTTTTAATGGTTGGCCAGAAATATCCTTGGCGTATAATTTTCTTGGATAGGCTATGCCCCCCGGTATGATCTCCGCAAAACCCTTCATGAACTTCTCTAATAATCTTCTTTGCCTCGGGGGGAGTCACGCATCTGAGCAATGGCATGGAATACCCTCTTCTGTATAGCCTTCCATCCAGGATGGTGTAACGAGGAAGTTGATACATTAGTTTCCGAGCCTGACTTCGATCTTTTGGAAGAATTCCATTTTCGAGGTATTCAACGATCGGGCTCATCCAGGTCGGTTCTGTCTCGATCATGCACACATCTTCCTTGTCTGACTCAGTAATGCTGGGTGCTGACAAATGTTCTATGGGTACAACATTCAGCTCCTCATTTTCAGTGGAAGTGGCGAGCCGAGCTAATTCATCTGCATTTGAGTTTTGTTCTCGGGGAACCTGTTCGATTGCATAAAACTCAAAAAAATCCAATGCGTACTTTGCCTTCTCCAGATAAGCTGCCATTTTTGTGCCACGAGCCTGGTACTCTCCCAAGATCTGATTAACTACGAGCTGAGAGTTGCTGTAACAATGTATAGCTTTGGCCTTGAGTTCCTTTGCTATTCGTAGTCCCGCCAGTAAAGCCTCGTACTCAGCTTCATTATTAGATGCTTTAAAGCCGAACCTTAATGCAGAGTGAAATTTGCTCCCTGCAGGAGTGATCAAAATAACTCCTGCCCCCGCTCCATTTTCATTTGACGACCCGTCGACGTAAAGTTTCCACAGCTCGTGGGCCGTGGTTATTACCTCGTCATCAGCGATGCCGGTGCACTCCACTATGAAATCCGCCAACGCTTGTGCCTTGATGGTCGTCCTCGGATGGTAGGTGATCTCGAATTGTCCGAGTTCAACAGCCCACTTTAGGAGTCGACCAGACGCCTCTGGTTTAGACAAGACTTGCCTTAGTGGTTGATCTGTTAATACGTGGATAGGATGTGCCTGAAAGTAAGGGCGGAGCTTTCGAGATGAGTGGATCAGACTGAGGGCGAGCTTCTCCATCAGTGGATACCTTGACTCTGCCCCCAGTAATCTTTTACTGATATAGTAGACGGGTTTCTGTATTCTCTCTTCCTCTCGGACGAGCACCGCGCTTATCGCGTGTTCGGTAGTTGAGAGGTACAGGAACAGTACTTCTCCCATCTCAGGCTTTGATAGGATGGGCGGTTCGGCTAGGTGCTTTTTGAGCTCCTGAAAGGCTAGCTCGCACTCATCTGTCCATTCGAACTTCTTACTTCCTTTCAATAAGTTGAAGAATGGGAGACCGCGGTCTGTTGACTTCGAGATGAACCTGCTCAGAGCTGCCATCCTGCCAGTCAGGCTTTGAACATCTTTATGCTTTTGAGGCAAAGGCATATCGATGAGGGCCTTTATCTTGTCGGGATTAGCCTCGATCCCACGAGAATTGACAATGAAACCCAGAAATTTTCCCGAAGACACCCCAAAAGTGCACTTCTGAGGATTCAACTTCATGTTGTACTTTCTGAGCACGCCAAAGCACTCTTCGAGGTTATCAACATGGTTCTTGTTAAGTTGAGACTTTACAAGCATGTCGTCAACATAAACTTCCATGTTGTTCCCTATTTGCTCTGAGAACATCATGTTTACGAGCCGCTGGTACGTGGCTCCGGCATTCTTGAGTCCGAATGGCATGACATTGTAACAGTAGAGCCCTTTATCTGTAATGAAGCTCGTATGCTCTTGGTCGGGGGCATGCATGGGAATCTGGTTATATCCAGAATAGGCATCCATGAACGACATTAGACCATGCCCCGCCGTGGCATCCACGAGCTGATCAATTCTCGGCAGGGGAAAACAGTCTTTCGGGCAGGCCTTGTTGAGGTCCGAGTAGTCAATGCACGTCCTCCATGTCCCATTGGGTTTCGGGACCAACACTGGATTGGCCACCCAATCAGGGTAAAAAGCGTCCCTTATAAAATTATTTGCTTTCAGCCTGTCCACCTCCTCCTTTAGTGCTTTCTTTCTGTCTTCATCCAGCTGCCTTCGCTTTTGCTGCTTCGGGGGAAAGCTTTTGTCTATATTCAATGCGTGGCTCGCTACATTAGGGCTTATTCCCACCATGTCAGAGTGGGACCACGCGAAGACATCCTGGTTTTTCTTCAGAAAGCAAATTAATTGCTATTTTGATTCGTCTTGGAGGTGTTTCCCGACCTTCACCTTTTTTGAAGGATCAGATTCATCGAGCTGAACCTCTTCGAGCTCCTCCAAAGGTTGGAGGTCAACCTTCTCTTCAATCCTTGGATCGATCTCCTCATCAATTTCTAAAACTGTCCCATCTTTATTCTGTATGACAACAAGTGCTTGCGCGCTTGTTTGTTTCTTTCCCCTTAAGGAAATGTTGTAGCACTCCCTTCCTGCCAATTGATCTCCTTTCAATGTTCCGACCCCGCTTGGAGTTGGGAACTTAAGGGCTAGATGCCTTACAGATGAAACTGCCCCCAGCCCGACCAGGGCGGGTCTCCCGAGCAATACATTGTAGGCAGATGGTAACTCTACTACCACGAACTCCATCATCTTGGTCACCGAGACTGGATAGTCTCCCAAGGTCACAGGGAGTTCAATGGACCCCATACAGGCGGTTCCTTCTCCAGAAAAGCCGTACAAAGTGGTTGCGCAGGCCTTCAGGTCGCGAAGGGAGAGTCCCATTTTTTCTAGGGTTGCTTTATAAAGAATGTTAACTGAGCTCCCATTGTCTATGAGAACTCGGCGCACTCTTTTGTTGGCAAGCTGTAGGGTGATGACGAGTGGATCATGATGAGGGAACTGGACGTGGGAGGCATCCTCCTCGGTGAAGGTTATAGGCTGAGTCTCAACCCTTTGGCTTTTTGGTGCCCTTGGTTCGGGTTCATATGGAGACCCGTCCCCTGTCTTCAGCTCATTCACATATCGTTTTTGAGCATTTCTGCCCCCACCTGCGAGATGAGGACCTCCCGAGATGGTTATTACGTCCTCTCCATCTATCGGCGGAGGCCTGTCCTCATCCCGAGATCGGGAGTTATTATTCTGTGCTGTCGGAAGCGCGGCTACTCTCTGGCTAGCAGTAGCCTGTCCAGTATTCTGGTTTTTGACGTACTGCCGGAAATAACCTCTCGAGATCAACCCTTCGATCTCGTCCTTCAGCTGTCGGCACTCATCAGTTGTGTGGCCGGTGTCCCTATGAAATCGACAGTATTTGCTGGAATCCCTCTTGGATTTTTGATTCCTCATAGGGTCTGGACGCCTGAAGGGGACCTGGTTTTCATTAGCCAGGTATATGTTTTCCCGAGACTCGTTGAGCTCGGTGTGCACTTTATGTACGGAGAAATACCTTTCTCCTTTTTTCTTCTTTCCTCCATCAACCTCGGGATTATTTCCCTCGCTCTTTTTCCTCTTGGAGGGATTCTCCGAGGTAGGCTGTGTAGCTGCTGGGTCAACCGAGGTTGAGGCGAAGTTAATGTTTATCGTTGTAGTTTCGGTCTGCGAGGTCGCCTTGAGTGTTGACCTCGCCTCCTCTACATTGACAAATCTCTGCGCCCGTCTGTTAAACTCGGTTATCGACCTCACCGGTTTCCCTTGCATGTCATCCCAAAGGGCACTCCCGGGCAAAACACCAGCTCGAATGGCCATCAAATGCCCACTGTCATCCACGTCTCGAGCTCGGGCGACCTCTAGATTAAATCTTGTCAGGTAGCTCTTTAGTGTTTCGCCCGGTTGTTGTCGGACGTTAGTCAAAGTGGATGCTTCGGGTCTGACTCCCACCATAGCCCGGAACTGCTTCTTGAAGTCTCTAGACAATTGATCCCACGAAGTTATAGAATGTCTCTTGTACTTCTCGAACCAACTCTTGGCAGGCCCGGCCAATGATGTCGGAAACAACATACATCTGAGCTCGTAACCCACGTTACTAGCTCTCATGATAGTGTTGAATGTACTCAGATGGCTGCATGGGTCGGTTTTTCCTTCAAACGCTGGGACGTGAGGAATCCGGAACCCTTGGGGGAACTGAGTGTTAGAAATATTGGGAGCAAATGGCTCGAGCTCCTCATCAGAGTCCTCATATCGACCGTTCCCTCGTTCATTCTTCAAAAGCCTAAAGGCTTTTTCGAGCTGATCGATCCTTTCTTGTACTGGGTCCTTAGGCGGTGTTTGGAATTGACAGTCGTTAATCGCGATCCCAGGCTCGCGTCTCCGTGAGGGATCTCTACGCCCATTCAGATGATTCCTAAGATCCGGGTTTGTCTGATCTCCCTTTCCCCTGCTCTGATTCAGATGATTGCGCAGGTCGGGATGGCCCTTGTGATTTCCAGTATTTTTACGACCCCGGTCGTGTTTACTGACAGACCTAGTTTCTTCGGACTCATCACTGGTGAAACTCATCGATCGGTCATTTCGTGGTGGATCCTTTCTATGTCGCCTCGTCTCTGCAGTGCGAGATCGGGACGTCTGACTTCTCTCGGATGGCGCGCCTTTCCGCCCCTGGAACGTCTCCTGTCTCCTTGTCTCTCCCCTGTATGCCCTTGATCCTAATCTCGACCAGGTTGAGCGTTCCTGCGGGGAGGTGAAGGATATCTTATGGGAGACGGAGGAAACCGTATAGGTGATGGTGGTTGTCTTCCTTGCCTCGGCCTGGAGGGTCCAGAATTTGCCCGAGATGGGTCAGTTGCGCTCGGTGCACTACCAGGAACCTGAGTCCGAGCCTCGGCAGGAGCTCGGTTGTTCTCAGTTCCTGCAGGCACTTCCACAGGTGGATTAGGCGGGACCCGAGCTCGGGTACTCCTCTGAGGCCTAGAAGGAGCAGATGGCTCTGTTGGTGCTGGAGGTTGCGCTGGCCTCCTTGTGGTAGCATTTTTTCGTGGACGCCCACGGGGCCTCCGGGGAGGAACGTGCACGTCCCTTGGAGGAGGGACTTGGTCTTCGCGCGGAAGCGGGGGCTGAGCCACCCGCGCTTCCGCGGCTATCCTAGTCAACTCCTCGTTACATTTGTTGGCGTCTGCCAGCAGTTGTTTCAGCTGCCGATTCTCCAATTCTACAATAGGGACATAACGCTCAGGGTTATAATACATGTCCTCATCCCTTGGTTGTGGAGGTGGTCCCCGGGAATCAGAGGACCCACTCCTTTCTTCAGCGTCTGGGTTCTCCATCGGTTGTTTTCCAGGACGCCTTAGGTAATTTTCTTCAGGAGTGTTCTGATTGTTTGCAGCCATGAATCTCTCTGGGATGGATGCTTGAGGCTCTCAATGAAAGCACCAAACTGTTGACGCCGTTTTTCGTCAACAGATAAAAGAAGAGAGCACGTAAACAATTAAAGACAATAGCTAAAACAAACAAACGAATCAGACACACGGTTTTTACGTGGTTCAGCAGTTAAATCTGCCTAGTCCACGAGTCTCTGTTATTAATCTCAAGATTATCTCTGAACAATTCTTTCGCATGAATTCTCCAGAGATTTCTCTCAAGGATCAGAATTTCGGTCCTTTACAATGGTGCATGACTTCTCTATTTATAGAGAAGGATGCAGAATACTATCCCACATATTTTGGGTAGTTACTCTTTTGTGAATAAAAATAAATGGCCTTAAATGCCAATAATCAGATATACAAGGAAACGTTTCCCAAAGATCAGGAAACGCACAATTGACTAAACAATATCCCACGATTCTTGGGGATTTACATCAATAAATGAGGATTACATCCTATATCTACAATACTTGTAGATATTCAAAATGATCATAGCGCATCTCCAAGGCTTCAGCATCTAAAGTTTCATGTCATTGTGCGAGCTACTGACATTTCCCGAGCTAACATCGCTTTCGAGATAGCATATCGGGCTCGAGATCCCTGCTCCGAAGTTGTTCCTGAAGATGAGGGGCTCTCAGAGCTATCTTTCGAGATCGAGTTCATTTCGAGGTCAGTACATTCGAGGTCTGTATCATACTTTGCAGGCTCCGATTTACAATCGTAGAGCATACCCTAACCCTCACGAGACCATTTAATGCGAACTCAGCTTTCGAGGTCATATTTGCTATGGCTCGAAATCTGGGTATAGGAAATGAAGCAGGGCCCTACAAGAAAACAAAAGGTGAATATGGAAAATCAATAAGCATGAGTAGGAAGGTAAGACAAGTTAAGCGAAGTTTCCCTCATCGACATAATAAAAATTTATTCAGAAAAATCGTGATAATAATTCAGCTTTCCTATATATTTTTCAGTCTCAAGATCTACTTCTTAAGCTGTTTCTCGGAGCTCTAACAAGGTCGATAAAATGGTGGTCTAAAAAATTGCAAAAGTATAAAGCAGGCAAGTGAAGCACCTGACATAACAAGAGTACATAAGCAAAATACCCCTTTTCCATATGTATATATATACATATAAATCTATATATTGTTTATTTTATTTCAGGAAATCAAATAATCAATAAAGCAAGGGTTTTCAAGAATTTATCCACCTCCCTTTTTCTATATTTCCATAATCTCCTTTCTAGATTATTATAAGTCACAATATAAGCTGTAATTGTACAACTATGTTCTGCATTTTCTTGTTTATAATAACAAAATTTTATTGAAGAATTCAAATAAGAAGAACATCTGGGATTTGAAGCTAATTAAGAGAATGATTATGATAACTAAAATGTAATAAAAGCCAAGAGAAGACAAAAGAGTCAACAACATTGTAAGAATAAAAAAGAATAGTACTTGAAACAGGAGTAGTTTAGAAATATATTATTAAAATGATATCTAGACACCAGATGAAATTGATGATGGTTCCACTATAACAGCTAACAAAACAGTTGCCCAACATCAAAATTTTAGCATATCTAGAAACTGTAGCTGCTTCAACCTCTCCACACATAATTAAAGATGCCAAAAATTATCAAATAGAACATAAGAAATTCAAATTTAATAATTCAATATTTCAGCAAATTTAAACATTAAAGGAATTACTAAGCACATAGTTTAAACCCGTCCAACAGCTAAAAGATTTGGTATATGTGCTCATAATCACAATTGGTGGAGGGAGAAGAACAAAAATTATTCCCATACTTCCCACTTCCCAGGCACCATAATCAGATCTAAACATAAAACTCCAAACAAGCTGGACTGTTTTGTTAAATGGGTAATCACATGCATGTATAGCAAATTAACAACAATGCAGAACACACAAAATCTTATATGTCTGTGTTAGTGAAAAAGAGAAATTATTTACCACAACTCTTCCACACTGTTCTGTAATGGAGTACCAGTAATGAACAACTTGTTCTTGGTGCTAAATTCCTGTTAATCACAGCACTAGCAAATGGTAACAAACTAAACTTGAAAAGGAAAGATAAAATGGGCAGTTATAAATTCAATTGCCATGATTAACCTACCGAAAGTGTTGTATACAACTGTGCTTCACTATTTTTTAACCTGTGTGCTTCATCAACCATCAGATAGCACCACTTGATCTTTGAAAGGACAGCTTTATCTTTCAGAACTACTTCATATGTAGTCAATAGTGCATTAAACTTTATTGGCCTGCCAACATTTTTGTTATTGTAGAATTCATACTGCTGACAAACCTGCATCCAACAGAAAACTTTTAAGAAAAAATGAGGCACTAATTATGATAGCACTAAAAGAGACAATGCTATACCAATGCCAACCCAAGAAGACATTCTTCATCATCTCCTCAATCTTATTGTTTTTCAACTTAGTTTCAAGAAAACCACCAAAACCTATTTTATTAACAGTACAAAAATCTAAAAGAGATCTTTGCTTATTTCTATTATTTAAACCCATAATGTTCCAACAAAGCAAGTTACACCCCTCCATTAGATTTATGAATTTCTTGTAAACTCCGCTTTGAAACCACTTCCTTGTTCTCCTGCAAAATACTAAATTTATTAGCCCTCACTGTCAAATTTTCAGCAATATTTTGCTTGACACCTCCCACTTTCTTAGGGGTAGACCATAATATCTCCTGCCCATTCGATGAACAACTGGTATCCTTTGCTAATGTCTTTCCTGCCTTCGACTCTCCTGTAACAGCCACCTGATCATTCTTGCCATTCTTCTGAACCTCCTTTTCAGCTATTAATAGGTGAGGATCCCTTGACCTATCCTCGAGAACTAGCTCATTCAAATCAGCAGATACTCCAGGATCCCCTTTATCAGACTTAGTGACCTTCTGCTTTGGCTTCCAATGAACCTCCTGAGCATATTTACAACTAGAAGCAACATGACCTAAACTCTTACAACATGAGCAACGGGTGGGCAACCATTCAAATTCTATGGCATGTTCCATCAATCGACCATGCTCATTAATAAAATTTATACAATGAGGGATACGATCAGAAATTTCAACATCCACTAGGACTCTAGCAAATTTCACCATTGACTTGTCCTTGGTTACCTTATCCATCATCATAGGCTTACCTATAGTGCTAACAAGTTCACTCAGAGTTTTAAGGCCCCAATACTGGAGACCCAAATTTGGCAGATGAACCCAGACCGGAACTGATTTCACCATCCTCAGCTTATCTAATTCGGTCGACCAAGGCCTCAGCAAAACAGGTTTTCTGTCAAAGTGTACCACACCTGCTTCCAAAACCTTATCTCTAGTAGCTTCATCCCTAAATTTGACTAGAGTATAACCCCCATTCATACGAGCAATTCTCTCAATACCCAATTTACCCCATATGCAATTAATGAATCCTTCAAACACAGTTAAAGGAGGATTAGCACCCAAAACTACACATACCATAGCAGATTGTCAGAAGGAAGCTTCCACTTCTATCTCCTCCTTATCAGCTTGAGCTATCAATTTACCTTCACGGAGCAATGGTTTCTCATAATTGAGTCGAGCACCACCCTGAGCAGCAAAGGAGTCATGAAATTTCGACCACTTTTCCTTAGCTAATTCCTGAAAATCTTTCTCTTCTGCCTCCTTCGCCCATGACCTAGAACCTAAAATATTTCCTGACTTGACCTGGTCGCAATTTACCAAAGAATGGACCTCCCCAACCTCTTGAAATACATCCACCGTATCTGCAAAGATCTCCTCTAGGGGGTCCCCCCTCACCACATCTTCATCCTCCACTCTATCAAGAACATCCTTACCAGCGCTACTCACGATCGGAGATGATTTAGATCCAGGCTTCTGAATAATTTTCTTATGCCTCACCATCAGGAGCAAGAAAACCAATCGCACGCTGAATTAATCTTTAATTAATTAATTAATTAATTATTTGATTTAACAAAAATATAATTAATTTTGAATTAATTAATTTTTCAGATTTTTGGTATTTAAATAATAATAAAAATTTGAAAAAAATCACATGCCATCACTGGCATGTGGTAAACATGTAGCACAGTGCACAGTCACTGTGCTACACACATAAGAGATTGTGATCAGTTTCTAGGTTCCACAATTTTAGTTATTTGAATATTAAATAAATAATGAGATATTGTAATTTGATTAAAATATTATTATTTAAACAAAAATCTGATAACTGATTAGTTATTTTCAAATTGTTTAAAATCACTAAAATTTTATTTTAATATATTGGATATATTAAATATAGGATATCAATTTTTCATAATGTAATTTTTCAGGGATAGAAAAATATCTAGAAATCTCTCTTAGAGAAAGAGAACAGTGACACAAACAAAAGTCACTATTCTTCACAAAACCTAGGTCCAAACTTTATCAGATCTCATGTGTTGAGAACATCTGATAAATATTTTTTTTCCTATTGTTTGTATAGCGAGCCCACACTCGTTCTTTGTGTGTTGAGAGCATTTTGGAAGATCTTGGTGTGAGATCTCAAGGATTTAGCCATACAAAAAGATAGCAGCAAGGAAGGACCTGAGGTAATTTTTCTATTCATGTCTTTGATTCAATATATATATATGCATGTGAAGAAGTAGATCTATAAATCTTATGGACTTAAACTAACAATTTGATTGTTGTTCCGCTGCGCATAATCTCTGATTTGATCAATAAAAACCAACAAATGGTACCAGAGACATCTTCACACACATATATATATATATTGAATCTGTGTGGGTTTTCTTTTATGCATTTATTTATTTTGATGAATGAATGGATGGCTTAATGTGATTGAATGTATGGGAATATTGAATCGTTAATTGTATGGTGTTTTTGGGTTAGGATTTGTTTATGATTAGATCATTGTGTAAGCCATTAAAGGGCATAGGATTTATGCAATTTTATTTGGTTTTTGACACCATAAAATTGTAATTCCGATCACACAAAAGTCAGAATGGAGCCCGGGATTCAGAATTCAGCAATCGCTCCTCCGAGGCTGACCTCTGAGCCGCTGCCGGGACGTCCGTACGGTTCCGTACAACTCGGCCTCGACGGCTCTGTTTGACGCCACGTGTCCCCGTCCTGCTGGTCCAGAATTTTTTTTAATTTTATGAAATTATTCTGTTATTTTTTTTTAAAATTTTAAATGTTAAATATCATATTTATTATAATTTTGATATTTAAATAATGTGATAATTTTGTTATCCTAACAAACATTTTTTAAAAAAATCTAATTTTAAATAAAAATAATGATTATTTGAAAGTTTGTTTTAATTAATCAAAATAATTAGAAAAATGTTTTCTTATTATTATTCTGGACCAACAACGACACATATCCTACCAGCAGTAAAGTAAAGAAGCCCAATGGAGATCAATGCGATTTTATTTTATTTTAAAAAGTGGTTGTAAAATTAGAAATACCCAAAAGCACCTGGTTCAATATTTATTGTTTATTTATTTATTTAAATAATTATTTTCATGTGATTGATAACACGTTCATGCATTGTATGCCATACATAAAAACCCACACAGTCATAATCATGCATCTCATTAGTAGAAACATGATTATTAGGATTGCCCTATGTGTTTATATGAATTGTTTTGCGAAATCAATTGCATGTAAATTACTTAGTTTCTTTTTTGAAAACTTGGTAAAATATCACACCAAATTTTATGTCTTTATGACTTAATTTCTTTAAACCAACTTTATTTTAAAAGTGTTTTTAGTAAAGTTTAGATGAACATGATTGGTAATTTAAAATTGGATATGGACCTAGAAACTCGCTTTCTTACCAATTTTAATTATGTTCATAAGGTTTAAAGATGTTATAATTAATTTGGAATTAATTAGGTTAAAAACATTTATTTCAAAATAGTGAGTGGGAGAGGGTTGATTTCTCAAACATAACCCATGGTCTCCATTATTAATATAATACCGTGAGATATGAATAGTGCCTCGCGACGACTTTGTTTTCGTCCCCCTAAGGAAGATGTCTAGACATATCAATAGCAAGGTTGTATTTCTTACAAAGATAGGAACTAATGATGTATGTTAGGCTTGACCGACCCTAAGGTGGCATGTCCTAAGTGAAGTCATGAACTCCGAAATAATGGGTTACACTCACAAAGTTATGATTAAGCTTTTACAGTGGATAATCATAACTTGACCAAACTAAGCGGTACTTTAATGTTTAAAAGAGAAAATAAAGAGTTATTTTAAGTTTTAAACAATAAAGATAAGAATGTCTTATAAATTCTCTAAAATTAATTTGACCGACCCTAAGGCGACACTTTAATTGTTAGAAAATTTTATTGTGGAAATTAATATTTATTTTATGTGTTTTAATTGTGCTCATGCATCACATTTAATTTCCGAAACTTTGATATTTATTTTTCTAAATATAATAATATTTATTTGTATTTATTGCCAGCAAAAATGTCTATTGGTGAATTACACACCGATGCTTTTCTCAAATCCTTGGTTTTTGAACCTGAAAATATGCAACACTGGTTTCGAGGCATGTTGACTATTTGTTCTTATAAGAAGATGATGTCAACTGTCTGTGAAAAACCTCCAACAGAACCACCTCTGGCTACTAGCTATGAAGCAGAAGAAAAATATGCAAATTGGATGAAATCCGATCGGTTGGCACGTTATTGCATGCTTTCAACCATGCCTGACGAAACAAAGGAAAAATATATACACTATGACTCAGCACATGAGATGTGGCGAGCAATGATAGAGGAAGTTTTTGTTGAGTGTCATCGTTTATATCAAACGAAAAAGGTGAATAAGATTCACATATATTTTTTCAACTTTGAATAGTAGATTCAAATACTATATATGAATATCAGATTCAAATTTTTGGATAGTAGATTCAAAAATATATGCCACTAATCTATTTTTCTTTTGTCTTTCCTTTTGCAGAATCATAACCCTGAAAATGAGGAAGAGACTGATGAGGATTTTGGTAGGAAGTAAGGAGCTGGAGAAGTTGGAGAGTAGTTTTTATTTAGTAATTTTATTGTTAGTTGAACAATTTAAATTTCTTTATTTTGTTTTAGAAATTTTAGATTTCTTTAAACAAAGAAAACTACAGTCTAGAAATTTAGTTTATTGTTAGTAATTTTGATTATTAATGTTTGGAAACTTATTTCTATTTTTGCATAACATTTATTTCTTTTATTAATAAAGTAGTTATTATTTAAAGAAATTATCTATTTACTTGTTATGCAAATGCTTTGGGATAAACAAAGTTCACATACTTATAATGAATGACAAATTTTTATAATTTTGAATTATTTAAAAACATCTAATCCTAAATCTATTAAACTGATTCCGATAGTGAAAAATATCTGTAGCACTTGAGATTGGGCCATATTGGTCTAGACGGAATAAATAGGCTTGTAAAGGATAGTCCTTTAAGAGAACCATATATTAGATCTCTCCTTGTTTAAAAAATCCTGTCTAGAAGGCAAAATGACCAAGAGACCTTTCTCTGCTAAAGGTTCAAGAGCCACAGAACCACTTCAGCTAGTACATATGGATGTTGCAATCCACTTAATGTACAAGCAAGATGAGGTTGTGAATATTTCGTCACTTTCATTGAAGATTATTCGAGATATGGTTACCTATACTTAATGCAAAGAAAATCTGAGACTTTTGGAAAGTTCAAAGAATTCAAAGCAGAGGCTAAAAAGCAATTAGGTAAATCACTAAAAAGTACTTCGATTTGATCGAGGAAGATTGTACTTGGACTGTGAATTCAAGAACCATCAACATGAGCATGGCATTCAATTCCAACTCACTACACCTGAAACAACACAGTAAAATGGTGTTTCAGAAAATCGGAATAGAACGTTATTAGATATGGTTAGATGAATGATGAGTTTCTCATCATTACCACTGTCATTCAGGGGCTATACGATTCAATGTGTTCTATACACATTGAATGATGTTCCACCTAAGTCTATCCAAAAGACATCCATAGAATTATGGAATGGTTGTAAACTTAGTTTGCACCATTTTAGAATTTGGGGGTGTCATGCATACGTGCTTAAAAGGAAGACCGAGAAGTTGGAAACGCGCTCTGAAGTGTGTATGTTTGTGGGATATTCCAAAGAGACTAGAGGTGGAATTTTCTATAGTCCAAAAGAAAATAAAACATTTGTATTGACAAATGCAACTTTTCTTGAATATGACTATGTTAATAACCACAAACCTCGCAGTAAGGTTGTACCGGAGGAGATGGTCTCAAATAAAGTCGCAAAGTCACCAGCAGTAATTAATGATAAAACAACCAAAGAAACCACAATTCCTGAAAAGGAAAAACCAGTGCAACGTCGTAGTGGGAGGATTGTGAGACAACCTATTCGCTACGAACATGAGGCACACGTTCTTGTATCAGATACTAAAAAAGGACGATCCATTGACTTTTAAAGAACTAATGGAAGACCTTGATGTTGATAAGTGGCAAGATGCCATGAATCAAGAAATGGAATCAATGTATTCCAATTCAGTCTGGGAACTTGTAGATCTGCCTGACAATGTTAATGCCATTGGATGCAAATGGATCTACAAGAAGAAAAGGGGTGCAGATGGAAAGGTAGAGACCTATAAAGCAAGGCTTGTAGCCAAAGGCTACACACAGAGAGAGGGTGTGGACTACGAAGAAACATTTTCTCCTGTGGCCATGCTTAAATCCATTCGCATACTTTTATCCATAGATGCCATCTATGATTATGAGATATGGCAAATGGACGTCAAGACAGCCTTTCTGAATGGCCACCTTGAAGAAACCATTTATATGGAACAACCAGAAGGGTTTATAAAGAAGGATCAAGATCAAAAGGTATGCAAGTTGTTGAAATCCATATACGGATTGAAACAATCATCAAGATCTTGGAACTTAACATTTGATGAAACTATTAAAACATATGGTTTCGAACAAAATGTTGACGAAGCATGTGTTTATAAATACATCAAAGGAAAGATTGTGGTTTTCTTAGTTCTTTATGTTGATGATATCCTAGTCATTGGGAATGATGTAGAGACATTATCAAATGTAAAGAAATGGTTGGCTGACAAATTCCAAATGAAAGATTTGGGAGAAGCGAGCTATGTTCTAGGCATTAAAATTCTAAGATAGAAAGAACAAGCTCCTAGCACTTTCACAAGCAAATTATATTGATAAAGTGATTGAAAGATTCTCTATGGAGAATTCCAAAAAGGGTCAATTGCTGACTAGACATGGAATTACTCTTTGCAAAGATCAGTGTCCAAAGACACCACAAGAGCAAGAGGACATGAGAAAGTACCCCTATGCATCAGCTGTAGGGAGCCTAATGTATGCAACGTTATGTACTAGACCTGACATATGTTATGCAGTAGGGATTGTCAGTAGTTATCAATCAAATCCAGGTTTGGAACACTGGATTGCAGTGAAACATATTCTCAAGTATCTCAGGAGAACAAGAGACTATATGCTAGTATATTCGGGTAGTGACCTCGAACCTACTGGATACACTGACTCAGATTTTCAATCTGACATGGATAATAGAAAGTCTACTTCTGGGTCAGTATTCACTCTTGGTGGTGGAGCAGTTGTCTGGAGAAGCATTAAGAAATCCAGTATAGTTGATTCAACCATGGAAGTTGAATACATAGCAGCTTGTGAAGCAGCTAAGGAAGCAGTTTGGCTGAAAAAGTTCTACACAGATTTGGAAGTAGTTCCAGGAGTGGAGAAACCACTTGTTCTTTACTATGACAACAGTGGAGCAGTGGCCAATTCTAAAGAACCAAGAAGCCACAAGAGGGAAAAGCATACAGAGCACAAATAGCACTTAGTCAAATAAATCGTACATAGAGGAGATGTGACCATTTTGAAAACGCATCAGAACACAACCTGACGCTTCTAGCAAAGCAATTTGAGGGTCATGTACGTAATATGGGATTGAGAGAAATGCCTCACTTGCTTTAAGTACAAGTGGGAGATTGTTAGGAGTGTGTCCTAAAAGCATGTAAAGACATTTGTTTTTCTGTGAATAAATAAATACAATGGTTTATTATTATTGTTATATTTAGATTGTTAAATTATTGTTTGAATAATTTTGTAAATATCAGAAAAATTCCATATTCATTATTGAGGATGTGATCTTGTATTAGTACGAGAGAATTAAGATCACATGAATGAATAAAAATATTCAACAACAAATTAAAGTTATGGAATTCTTTAATTGGAGTTTTAAGTACGGTTTACTAAGTATCATAATGATACAAATAATCTAGATTCAGATTATTTATGTGGAAAGACATCTCGGTAAATGTGCTTTATATAATATGATTATATATGACATGGGCCGATATGAATTAAAGTATTTATCCAAAAACCATTTAACAATAAAGACTTGTAATTCATATCATAGCTGGTGATCATTTATAGATCAACCTAAATCCTGAGGTTCATGAACTCCTGTTTATGTTTATTAAATCTTTTGATTCATTCGTTAAGGTCTCTTCAAAGAATGAGGCTAATGACTTTTGTTTTGGAGATTTAATATCATGGATGGCTGGGAACATGTATCAACAATACAGAATCTAATCTTTCATAACGGATCGTATATTAGTTCCCTTAAGGGTTAATTTTGGAACTGAATGATTTTGAGCTCAAATCTATAATTAGATTATAGATTAATTATTCACTAGTGAATTGTTATCCAAAAAGCAGGCGTGAGTGACGTGGTAGACATTTTTAACACGTGGCTGACACTTGGCGCAAGTTCTGTTCGACTATCGACCAGGAAGATTTTCCTAGCGTAACATAAAGACTTTGTATACGACCAGCTCGGCCGCATACTCCGCGTATTTTGAGATGATCTTGTGTAAATCATAATCAAATCCGAGATTATCTCCCATGATTCCTGATGATCCAATTATTTAGGAAAGAATATCTGTAACTAATTCATGTAATCCTCCTTGAGCCTATAAATAGAGGAAGATAGCTCAAGGAAGGGACTTTTGGTTGATTTAAGTTTACACTTTACAAGAGACTTAGAGCTATTATCTGACGATTGTATTATTCATCTCTCTCAGGTCTGTGAAACTCAGAGAACCCTAGTTCTTTGATCACTCCTTTGAGAACTAATATCAATAATAACTTAAGTGGACGTAGGTCATTACCATTTCGTGGGGCCGAACCACTATAATTTGTTGTGTCCTTTATTGATTTTTCCATTAGATCTATTTCAACACCTTCATTCACATCAAGCATTTGAATCCGTGTCAGTTGACCAAATCGAGGGTCAACATTCTGGTGCTTTCATTGAGAGCTTGAGATGAGATTGTTGAAGCAATGATGGTGAAAACAACAAAGAAGACTGGGCAAGCGGCTGGTGCTGCACCATCTCAACCTCCTCCTCCAAACATGGATGAAAATGAGCCACACTTGGAATTTGATGAGGAGGAATTGGACTCCGAAACGCTGAGAAATACCCTGGGAGTATTGCAAGATGAATTGGCCAATCTGAGGGCCAGTCCAGAAAGTGCTGCGGAGATTATGATGTGACAGAAGCAAGAGATAGAGCGTCAGCGCCAAGAGCTGAGTGAAAGACAAGCGAAGATGGACCGTCGTCAGAGGGAGGCCATGGAAGCCCTCGAAGCAGCCCTGCAGTTGGATAGGAATCAGGCTGCACCTGCCTCACAGCCTGATCAACCCTCGAATGGGCCACCTCCAAGGGGTCCCAATCCTAGCCCTCCGATCTAGCCAATGAGCCCTCAAAGGCCCGAGCCGCCACCAATGCCTCAGGATGATGTCCCACCAGGGGATCCTGAGATGCAACCTCCATCCCAGGCTGGTTGAGGCAATCCCCCGCAGCCAAGGCAGAATAGGGCCAGGCAGCAGCCCCGTAGTCCTAGACGCCATGGGGGTGAAGAGCCGAACCCACCGAGCAGGGGACAACGTCCTTCTGGAAATAGAAGGAACTCAGAGATAAGCTCTGCGATCTGGGGCCCCCACGGCATGATGATGCATGGGGACCAATCGACCAGTTTAGGCCTCCCCCTAACGCTCGGGAAGTTCCAGCACGAGGAGGCAACCGAGGGGACAGTCGGTCCCACCATAGCCAATCGAGGTTTTGAGATGGCCATGGTTACAATGAGGCCGACTCAGGCAGAGGGAATGCAGGTCAGAGAAATGAAGAGAGAGGTGGAGGCAGAAGCCCACCACCTAGAGAAGACCAACAACCGAGACGTTATGCTGGGGGGCAGCCCAGACAAAACAACGTCTTTAACCGGCTCGGAGCAAGCGAGCAACGGCGAAGAGATGAAGACTTAAGGGATGTACTCAACGACCACCGAGAACGGCACGATGAGTACATTCCCTCGGCAGCAGAGGCCCCAGCGATTCCTGAAGCCGTGCAAGCCCAGATAGATGCCCTGAACCAAGTAGTGCAACAACTGGTCAGGGGAAGAACGTCTCACATCAAGTACGACAGGAGAAGGGGCACACCTTTCGTTCAGAGGATAGCTGTGGCAGAGACTCCCAGTAAGTTTAAGATGCCCACACTTCCGAACTTTGATGGGTATGGAGACCCGGTATCTCATGTCAACAAGTTTGAGATACAGATGGACATTCAGAAAGTGTCCGAAGACGCTCGGTGCAGGATCTTCCCTGCAACACTTTCTGATGCTGCACAGGAGTGGTTTTTTAAATTCCCTTCTGCAAGTATTGTATCTTGGGAGATGTTCATAAAGGAATTTTATGGACAATTATATGCGGGTTGTGAGCACCCAATTGAGGCAAACCAGCTGGTTGAAATACGCAGCAAAAAGGAGAACCACTGAAAGATTACGTCCAGCGCTTTATGCAAGCAGCCGCTGGAGCCAAAACAGTGGGAGATGAAGGAAAAATGATGGCCCTAACTGTAGGAGTTAGGCGTCGTACGCCTCTGTGGAGTAGCCTCAGGAAGCATGGGGTTAAGACTACCCAAGAATTCTTGGATCGAGCTGATCGGTACATCAAGCTTGAGGATGCCATTGCTAGCGAGGGAAAGACCCCAGGCAAAGATAAGGGGACTAAAGAACCCGCCAAAGCTGCCAATGGGTCAAAACCCAACGGCAACGGGAACAGCAACGACAAAAATGGGGGGAAGAGACCCCATAATGAACCTCCCACCTCCGAGAATAAGCGCGCTAAGGAAAACTGTTATGAGCCATGGTTCACTAACTACACTGCCCTTGTCGAGTCTCGAGCAGAGGTGTATCAGGCCACAAGTTCCAGTGTGCCTTACAAAAGACCCGCTGCCATTCGAAAGGATATTTCGAAAAGGGATACCACCAAGTTCTGTCATTTTCATAACGACTACGGACACGATACGAACGAGTGCAACCAGCTGAAAGATGAAATCGAGTTCCTTATTAGACAAGGATACTTGAGGAGATACGTACGTGCCTCGGGAACTTCCCAACGAGAGGCTCCAAGTGGCAACGAGTAGGCGCCTGCACACCAACGCTCGCCACCTTTGCAGCCTGATCCCGTAGCTGGCACTTTACTCACCATCTGCGGCGGCCCGCACCTTGCGGGAAACAGCGGAAAGGCAAGGGAATGATATGCTCGGACCCTATGCCACGACCAGGACATCGAGATGATGACTGTGGAGGACCGGGCATCAAAGAAGGCTCAGTCAGAGGACGGTGAAATAACCTTCTCTGATAGCGACGCCCAGCATGTCCGGTTCCCGCATTCCGACCCGCTGGTCGTAGATGTTCAAATTGCCAACATGATGGTAAAGAGAGTGCTGGTTGATACAGGAAGTTCAGTTAATATCCTGTATAAATCTTCGCTGGAATGGATGAAGTTGTCTGTCAAAGACTTGGAGCCCTGCAACCAAAAAATTTACGGTTTCTTTGGTGAGGGGCTCGCCCCAACAGGGTCGATCAGACTTCCAGTAATAGCAGGTACAACGCCCTCTACCAGGACATTACTCACTACTTTCATAGTAGTCGATTGTCCTTCGGCTTACATTGCTGTAATTGGAAGACCCATACTGGTTGACCTTCGGGCCGTCACCTCAATATGGCACCTGACCATGAAATTCCCAGCAGACACAGGGGTAGGACGCGTGTTGGGAAACCAGAGGAAAGCGAGGGAGTGCTACAATGCCTCGATCACGAAGGCCAAGAAGGGAATGTCGAAGAGCGCACCCCCAGAAAGGTTGCAGATGGCCATTGATACACAAGCCCAATCAGGTGATGAAGTCACCAAATAGGGTGTTGCTTAAAGTGAGGATAAAGACTTAGATCCTCGCTTTGGGGATTTTGAGGAAGATGTTGGACCTGTCGAGGACCTTGAGGAGGTCCAGCTTGACAAAGAGTTTCCGACCAGAGTTGTAAAGGTCGGCAAAAATTTGGAAGCAACAACAAAGCATGCACTTTTGGAATTTTTAAGGAAGAACCATGAAGTTTTCGCCTGGTCACATAAAGACATGGTTGGGATAGATCCTGCAGTCATAATCCATGTCCTGAACGTCGACAAAAGCTTTCCACCCGTGCAACAGAAAAGAAGGCTGCTCGATAAAGATAGATCGAAAGCCTTAAAAGAAGAAGTTGAAAAACTAAAGGAGAATGGGTTCATCAGGGTGGCGTTTTATCCATCGTGGGTCTCTAATCCAGTGTTGGTTCCCAAACCTAACGAAAAATGGCGAACTTGTGTGGATTTCACAGACCTTAATAAAGCCGGCCCTAAGGATTGCTTCCCACTCCCAAGGATCGACCAGCTAGTCGATGCAACTGCAAGACATGAGATCCTCTCTTTCATGGATGCATACTCAGGATACAATCAGATCAGTATGCACTACAAGAAAAAATTCTTTTAATAACACCGAAAATGTGTTATCAAAACATACGTTAACACTTTCTGATGTGTTAAGACCGACTATGTTATCGTAGGTCAGGGTACTTTACATAACACTTTATCAGTGTTATACAGATGTGTTATTGTACTGTCAACGATAACACAATTTCTGTGTTATTTTAATATATAGATAAGTGTTGAATTATGTTATTTATAGTCGATTATATAACACTTTTTTTGTGTTATACTACACTTTAGTATAACATTTTTTATGTGTTATACTACACTTTAGTATAACACTTTTTTTGTGTTATACTATACTTTAGTATAACATATTTTTTGTGTTATACTACACTTTAGTATAACACATGTGTTATATTAGCTTAGAGAAACATAATCTTTTTTTACTTACACAAAACTAGGAAAACAAATATGAAAGTTGAAGCCAAATAAGGTAACATAAATAGATTTTTATTAATTACTCAAATGTAATTACAATATTTAGTCTACTAGTCTAGGTTTAAGAAATCATATTACAACATAATTTATGCCCAATTCAGATTCCTTTATCACTAAATACAAAACAAGAAATGTATACAAAAATTAGTGAAATACATTCTTCCATTCTAAAGGCCTCAACTACAAATATTGTCAAGAATTGCTCCAAAGAAATCATCTCAATATACATGTACATTGTAAAAAAAAAGTCATTTTATTATTAAGAACATAAGACTTAAGATAGTTTCCACCTATAAGCATATAAAGTTTAAATTAAATTCGTCAATATCCATACTCAAGAGCCTTTTCTTACTTTCTTCTTCATTCTTCTCATCTTTAAAAAGCTCCTCTGCTCCAAATCTCAAGATAGCTGAAAGCTCATTCTGCAATGGTGTAATAGAAAATGGCAATTAGAGAAGACATGAGAGAAAAAAATAGTATAGAAACTCTACATTGCATTTTTTTTTAAAAACTAAGTTTCCTTCCTAACCCTACAATATTTGGGGACCAGAAAACTATAGCAATTGCAATTGCAATGTAGGTACCCAAGAGGGACTCAACCTTGTGGAAGCAAACCACATGCACCATTGGAGCTACCCCTCTTGGGTTACTCTACATTAAATATTGATGTACAGAGAAAGAGAATTAGGGGCCTGGGAAAGGAGTTGAAGGGCCAGGGGAAAGATAACCACAACTAATCACCCACTGATAATCTACTTTATCATTTTTTAACAGAAAAAAAAAATTTGTACATAATCCAACTAATTCAGGAAACTATTTCAAAACACCCCCACAGGACCCGTACCTTGTCAAAATAACTCGCCTTCTTTGCTTCTTTCTTCTCCAATCTGCCTTCTGCATTCAATTTCTGGATCACCAGGTGGTCAAGAACCTAAATGATACATGTAGAGATGTAAGTAAAACTTGTGAGAGAAAACAAAAGGCATTATTAGACTCTATAAAGCAAACAAATTTCTCAAGAATTTGAAGAGAATATCATCAACCATCTTTTTCTTAGCTCGCTCCAAGATATCTTCCTCAACACTTTTGCTTGTGACAAATCTGTAGATGTTCACAACTTCTTGTTGGCCGATTCTATGAGCTCTACTCATTGGCTGAAAATGAACGCATTAATTAAGTAAAACCATTTTCTCTGATTATATTCTGCAATGAAAAAACCCATAAAAAATAACATAAAATACCCAAAAGAAATTAAAAAATTAAAAGGAGATTTCATTTCAATCAAACCTGTAGGTCATTTTGAGGGTTCCAGTCCGAATCAAATATGATAACTGTATCTGCTATTGCAAGGTTGATACCTAGGCCACCTGCCCGAGTTGAAAGAAGGAAGCAAAAATCATCACTACCAAGTGCATTAAAATGATCCATTGCTTGCTGACGCAGTTCAGCCTTAGTGCTGCCATCTAGCCTTTGAAATTGAAACCCTCTATGTGACATATATTCTTCTAGTATATCCAACATTCTTACCATCTACAATAAATCAGTATTATTAATTTAACCATCAGCAAATACTTATCTGGGCATTGAGTAATACAATATAATGCGAAGACATAATCACAGTCTTAGATAGATAACTCCCATACTACAATAGTAAAGATACAGGAACACTGAAAATCGGCAACATGCCTTTTATTTATCTAGATATATTGGCATTATAATTTTCTTCAGTATGAAAGAAAACTAACATGGTCATCAAAATGAAGATAACAATTAAAAGAGCGTAGAATAACAAGTCTCGCCTTTTCAAAATAAGTAAAGAAATAAATCACAATTCTCACAAAGTAACCCAAGGAACCAAAAAACCATACACTCAGAAAAACAATAACTTATTTTATTAAACCAAACTGAAGAAATAATCAAGAAACATAATTCCAGATACTGTTCTAACATAACAAGTTAACTACAAGTTAAGTTTTGTTAATTTTGACAAAAGAGCATAGAAAAAAAATTCTTATACTGCTTTGATGCCTACAAAAAACCATCTACTTTGGATTCCTCCATTGAATGTCGAAGGAAAATATGAAACCAGAGTGCTTTGAAGCCTAAAAAAAACCATGTACTTTAGGATTCTTTTACTGAATGTCAAATGAAGAATGAAATCAAAGTGCTTTGATGCCTACAAAAAATCATGTACTTTGGACACCATGGTTCAAGAACTGGACATAAAGTGAGGAACACATAATTCATAGAGAGACATAAGCATGTTGGTGTAACATGCCAATTGAAAAAAGACATGCCATTATTACAAAATAACAGAAGAACGATGTTGCTAATACTTGGAACGTTGGTACATCAAAAAATTATGGCTTTAATATTAACGTTACAAGCATTTTGGCTTGCTTAGATACAGAGTGCCTATGACTATGAGACACTACAATTCCTAGAATATAGTAAGAAAAATGGTAAAAGTAAACAAAGAATTATATCCAAATGAAAAACAAAGCAGACGTTTAAGCACAACAAGTGTTGCACTCTAATCAAGCTTCATAGCTTCAAGCAACCTCTCAAAAAACATATCAAGCACAATAGCGTCTTAAACAAACCTGGGAAAAAATTAAAACACGATGCTTTGTCTCATGCAACCTAACAAGCAGCTTATCGAGTATAACTAACTTCCCACTGCTCAAAATAATTCTCTCAAGTTTACTGCTATCATTGGTTCTTAAGTCGCCACCATAACCATGGTCTGCACTCTCAAACAGGAAGGGGTGATTGCAGCACTTCTTCAACTCAACCACAATATTTAAAAGTGAAACCTGAAAATAATTATTACACAAATGTTTCAGCAATTGCTTAATACGAAAACTAGAACCACACTATGATGTTGATATGGAATGGTGAAGTTTTATCCATGGTAAACTTATGAGTAATAACATATCAAATTTCCAGTAGACATTAACAGAACATGGACACTAGAATCACAATAGTGGCGTTGCTAAAGAATATTAATTTATTAAAACAAAAAACTCTAGAAAGAAAAATCTCTTCCACCAATATTAATTTGGCATTTCCATGGAAGCATTATGTTATACATAAGAAGTTACAAAGACACCCATAAAATATGTACATTAAATTCCCTGTCAAAGAAAATTCAATAATAAAACCAAAATCAATTGAAAACCAACAGGATAGAATAAATCAAGAAGAGGAGTTCCAGAAGTAAAGAAAGGCAAATGATAGGTCCCAGTACATTAATAGAATATAGATAGTAGAGAGGTTTGTGGGTAATTGTAGTGATGGATAGTGGATGCGCTGAAATAATCTAGTATATACAAAGTAGAAGAATGAAGGAAGCATGATGATCGTAATGAATGGAGCAGTAGCTCTTGAGAGTGTTCTGGGGGTGAATTCCACCACCACTTGTGGCTAAAAATGATCAAACTAACAAAAGAAGCAATTGGGCAAGAGCTGCTTGTGCTTTTTCCCTATATTCAAAGTCACCCTGTCTCATATCATATACATCATTGGGGCTGGTTCAATAGTCCAGCTTTTAACGGATCATGCCTTTATATTTTGGCCAAAAGTTAACTTTTCTTTAAAGAAACATCAACTTGTATTAATGCTAAAACAATACAAGAGTAAAGTGAGTGAGAAAACACCCAGATCATCAAACAAGCAAAAGGAGAAGAGCTAAATTGTCACCCCTACTTATGATAAACCACATCCATCAAAAACTAACAATAGACATATAATACCTCTAAATTCTTCAAAAAATATTTGCAACACATAATACCTGATTCCCACGAACTCCTTTGTTCAAGTCATGGAAGTTGCGTTCCAATATCCACTTATAGTACCTAAATGAAATATGTTAGCATCAAACATGCAGAGAGTAAATTGACTGATATTATAGAGACTCTTGTCTATAAATTAACAATAGAACTTACTGTTTCTGAAGTGGAGACATCTCAACCCTAAGAATTCGCTCAATTTTTGGAGGCAAAGATTTCTCTACATCCTTAATAACTCTTCAGAGAATGTGAGGTCTTAATTCCGTATAAAGATTAGCAAGCTATAAATATTCAAATGCAAATATTACTTTCAGAGTACGGACAATCAGCCAAAAAGAAATAAAGAGCAATGAAATCAATATTAAGTACCTAATCATAAATATTCTATGATGACTAAGCAAGATAAGTTGTATACCTCATTCTCATTAAAAGAGCCAAGATTCTTGTAATTCTGAACAAAATCATCTTTACTCTTGAACTTATCTGGATCAAGGAAATGAAGCAGGGCCCTACAAGAAAACAAAAGGTGAATATGGAAAATCAATAAGCATGAGTAGGAAGGTAAGACAAGTTAAGCGAAGTTTCCCTCATCGACATAATAAAAATTTATTCAGAAAAATCGTGATAATAATTCAGCTTTCCTATATATTTTTCAGTCTCAAGATCTACTTCTTAAGCTGTTTCTCGGAGCTCTAACAAGGTCGATAAAATGGTGGTCTAAAAAATTGCAAAAGTATAAAGCAGGCAAGTGAAGCACCTGACATAACAAGAGTACATAAGCAAAATACCCCTTTTCCATATGTATATATATACATATAAATCTATATATTGTTTATTTTATTTCAGGAAATCAAATAATCAATAAAGCAAGGGTTTTCAAGAATTTATCCACCTCCCTTTTTCTATATTTCCATAATCTCCTTTCTAGATTATTATAAGTCACAATATAAGCTGTAATTGTACAACTATGTTCTGCATTTTCTTGTTTATAATAACAAAATTTTATTGAAGAATTCAAATAAGAAGAACATCTGGGAATTGAAGCTAATTCAGAGAATGATTATGATAACTAAAATGTAATAAAAGCCAAGAGAAGACAAAAGAGTCAACAACATTGTAAGAATAAAAAAGAATAGTACTTGAAACAGGAGTAGTTTAGAAATATATTATTAAAATGATATCTAGACACCAGATGAAATTGATGATGGTTCCACTATAACAGCTAACAAAACAGTTGCCCAACATCAAAATTTTAGCATATCTAGAAACTGTAGCTGCTTCAACCTCTCCACACATAATTAAAGATGCCAAAAATTATCAAATAGAACATAAGAAATTCAAATTTAATAATTCAATATTTCAGCAAATTTAAACATTAAAGGAATTACTAAGCACATAGTTTAAACCCGTCCAACAGCTAAAAGATTTGGTATATGTGCTCATAATCACAATTGGTGGAGGGAGAAGAACAAAAATTATTCCCATACTTCCCACTTCCCAGGCACCATAATCAGATCTAAACATAAAACTCCAAACAAGCTGGACTGTTTTGTTAAATGGGTAATCACATGCATGTATAGCAAATTAACAACAATGCAGAACACACAAAATCTTATATGTCTGTGTTAGTGAAAAAGAGAAATTATTTACCACAACTCTTCCACACTGTTCTGTAATGGAGTACCAGTAATGAACAACTTGTTCTTGGTGCTAAATTCCTGTTAATCACAGCACTAGCAAATGGTAACAAACTAAACTTGAAAAGGAAAGATAAAATGGGCAGTTATAAATTCAATTGCCATGATTAACCTACCGAAAGTGTTGTATACAACTGTGCTTCACTATTTTTTAACCTGTGTGCTTCATCAACCATCAGATAGCACCACTTGATCTTTGAAAGGACAGCTTTATCTTTCAGAACTACTTCATATGTAGTCAATAGTGCATTAAACTTTATTGGCCTGCCAACATTTTTGTTATTGTAGAATTCATACTGCTGACAAACCTGCATCCAACAGAAAACTTTTAAGAAAAAACGAGGCACTAATTATGATAGCACTAAAAGAGACAATGCTATACCAATGCCAACCCAAGAAGACATTCTTCATCATCTCCTCAATCTTATTGTTTTTCAACTTAGTTTCAAGAAAACCACCAAAACCTATTTTATTAACAGTACAAAAATCTAAAAGAGATCTTTGCTTATTTCTATTATTTAAACCGATAATGTTCCAACAAAGCAAGTTACACCCCTCCATTAGATTTATGAATTTCTTGTAAACTCCGCTTTGAAACCACTTCCTTGTTCTCCTGCAAAATACTAAATTTATTAGCCCTCACTGTCAAATTTTCAGCAATATTTTGCTTGACACCTCCCACTTTCTTAGGGGTAGACCATAATATCTCCTGCCCATTCGATGAACAACTGGTATCCTTTGCTAATGTCTTTCCTGCCTTCGACTCTCCTGTAACAGCCACCTGATCATTCTTGCCATTCTTCTGAACCTCCTTTTCAGCTATTAATAGGTGAGGATCCCTTGGCCTATCCTCGAGAACTAGCTCATTCAAATCAGCAGATACTCCAGGATCCCCTTTATCAGACTTAGTGACCTTCTGCTTTGGCTTCCAATGAACCTCCTGAGCATATTTACAACTAGAAGCAACATGACCTAAACTCTTACAACATGAGCAACGGGTGGGCAACCATTCAAATTCTATGGCATGTTCCATCAATCGACCATGCTCATTAATAAAATTTATACAATGAGGGATACGATCAGAAATTTCAACATCCACTAGGACTCTAGCAAATTTCACCATTGACTTGTCCTTGGTTACCTTATCCATCATCATAGGCTTACCTATAGTGCTAACAAGTTCACTCAGAGTTTTAAGGCCCCAATACTAGAGACCCAAATTTGGCAGATGAACCCAGACCGGAACTGATTTCACCATCCTCAGCTTATCTAATTTGGTCGACCAAGGCCTCAGCAAAACAGGTTTTCTGTCAAAGTGTACCACACCTGCTTCCAAAACCTTATCTCTAGTAGCTTCATCCCTAAATTTGACTAGAGTATAACCCCCATTCATACGAGCAATTCTCTCAATACCCAATTTACCCCATATGCAATTAATGAATCCTTCAAACACAGTTAAAGGAGGATTAGCACCCAAAACTACACATACCATAGCAGATTGTCAGAAGGAAGCTTCCACTTCTATCTCCTCCTTATCAGCTTGAGCTATCAATTTACCTTCACGGAGCAATGGTTTCTCATAATTGAGTCGAGCACCACCCTGAGCAGCAAAGGAGTCATGAAATTTCGACCACTTTTCCTTAGCTAATTCCTGAAAATCTTTCTCTTCTGCCTCCTTCGCCCATGACCTAGAACCTAAAATATTTCCTGACTTGACCTGGTCGCAATTTACCAAAGAATGGACCTCCCCAACCTCTTGAAATACATCCACCGTATCTGCAAAGATCTCCTCTAGGGGGTCCCCCCTCACCACATCTTCATCCTCCACTCTATCAAGAACATCCTTACCAGCGCTACTCACGATCGGAGATGATTTAGATCCAGGCTTCTGAATAATTTTCTTATGCCTCACCATCAGGAGCAAGAAAACCAATCGCACGCTGAATTAATCTTTAATTAATTAATTAATTAATTATTTGATTTAACAAAAATATAATTAATTTTGAATTAATTAATTTTTCAGATTTTTGGTATTTAAATAATAATAAAAATTTGAAAAAAATCACATGCCATCACTGGCATGTGGTAAACATGTAGCACAGTGCACAGTCACTGTGCTACACACATAAGAGATTGTGATCAGTTTCTAGGTTCCACAATTTTAGTTATTTGAATATTAAATAAATAATGAGATATTGTAATTTGATTAAAATATTATTATTTAAACAAAAATCTGATAACTGATTAGTTATTTTCAAATTGTTTAAAATCACTAAAATTTTATTTTAATATATTGGATATATTAAATATAGGATATCAATTTTTCATAATGTAATTTTTCAGGGATAGAAAAATATCTAGAAATCTCTCTTAGAGAAAGAGAACAGTGACACAAACAAAAGTCACTATTCTTCACAAAACCTAGGTCCAAACTTTATCAGATCTCATGTGTTGAGAACATCTGATAAATATTTTTTTTCCTATTGTTTGTATAGCGAGCCCACACTCGTTCTTTGTGTGTTGAGAGCATTTTGGAAGATCTTGGTGTGAGATCTCAAGGATTTAGCCATACAAAAAGATAGCAGCAAGGAAGGACCTGAGGTAATTTTTCTATTCATGTCTTTGATTCAATATATATATATGCATGTGAAGAAGTAGATCTATAAATCTTATGGACTTAAACTAACAATTTGATTGTTGTTCCGCTGCGCATAATCTCTGATTTGATCAATAAAAACCAACATAGACTTGATATGCAGGTTACATGGTCATGTTGTGATGAAGATGTGATACTCTATTGGTTATTTTAAGAGATGGGTTAGGTTATGGTGAGAGGGGACTCATCAGTTGACTTGATAGGGTTGGTTATGACTGACTTCAATATGATCCTGGATATGGATTAGTTAGTCGAGTTTGGGGCAATGATAGATTGCAAGGAAAGGATGGTAACTCTTGGGCCTAAGGGTGAGAAACCCTTGTATTTGTTGGCACTGTGCATGGACCCCATATGCCTATGACATCTGTACTTAGAGCTAAAGACCTATTGTAGGAGGGATGCATATGACTCTTAGCTAGTGTGGTGGATACCACTTAGGTCGTGCCAGTGGGACCAGGACAGACTGGATTAGTCTATGAGTTTCTGGATATGTTCTAGAGGATTTGTCAGGGTTACCTTTACACAAGGAGATAGAATGGTGATTATGTTGGTGCCAGGGATGGAACCAGGTCTAGGACACTGTACTGAACAGCTTCAGCAGAGCTGTAAGAACTAAAGGTTAAGTTATTGAGTAAAATGGTATTCTCCAAGGTGGATCTTCAATTTGGTTATTACCAACTAAGGAACAGGAGGAAGGATAAGTAGAAGATTGTCTTTTATATCAGATGTGGGCATTAGGAGTGTTGATTTATGTTTTGTGGTTTTGATTAATGCCGAGTTGTTTTGATGGATTAGATGAATAAAGTATTCAAAGATTATTTGAATTGGTTTGTGATCGTCTTGACTGATGATATTATGGTACATTCTCAGTTGGAGATTGGCCAAGGTCAAGGAACACCTCAGAGGGTAGAAGTTTTTTTAGACGGGTAGGATATTGCATGTGCTTTGGGGAAGAGTTCTGAGTCTTCCTACAGATCAGAACCAATTTATAGATTATTTTGATATCTCAATGACAGAAAAGGTGATTTCCTAAGCAACATGTTAGTTACAGGTTATGACCAGAACTAGAGCAGAGTTACTGGTGGGCTAGTTGGTCAACATTATGTTTGAGTTTACTCTTGTAGAGAGGATTAAAGGAAAACAATTGAGAGAACCACAGATGGGAAGAATTGAGTGAAATGTCTTAGCTAGATTAGCTAAGGATTATGTAGTGTCAGGTATGTGTTTATTGAGGTATAGGGATCAGACTTGGAATCCAATGGACACTGAGATTAAATGGGAGGTTCTGGATGAACTCATATCACCCCTTATTCTCTTGATCCAGGTGTCATGAAGATGTACCAGGATGTGAAAGTTTTATATTGGTGGCCTGGGATGGGGAGGGTCGTAACTGAATACGTGGCAAAGTTCCTAACTTGTTAGCAGGTCAAGACAGAGTATTAGAAATCAATAGGACCAATACAGCCTTTGTATATTCCATAGTGGAAGTAAGAGGACATCATGATAGATTTCGCAGTGGGGCTGCCCAGGATAGTGGGTCAGCATTATTCGGTTCGATTCATTATGGACCAGTATATAAAGACAGCTCACTTTTATCAGTAACGATGAGCAATACAGTTGATCAGTATGCAGATCTCTATGTGAGAGAGATAGTATGCCTTCATGGAATTCGAGGTCTATCTTATTAGATGAGGACTCTGTTTTTACTTCCAAGTTTTGGGGAAGGTTGCGTAAGGCGATGAGTATATATTTGGAGTTTAGTACAACTTATCATCCTCAGATTGATGGTAAATCAGAGGGAGTTATTCAGTTATTAAAAAGTACACCTTATGAGATGTTGTATGGTAGGAAATGTATATCACTCATTCACTGGGATGAGATGAATGAGATGTTATATTTGGATCCTGATGTGGTTTAAAGCCATTAAGGCTATTGAAATGATTAGAGCTTGGATGCTTGCTTCTCGGAATTGACTGAAAAGTTATGTTAATCTGAAGTGAAGGAACATGGAGTTCCAAGTGGAAGGCTATATTTTCCTTAGATTATCACCATGGAAATGGGTGAGGAGATAAGGGCAGGCTGAGCCCTAGAATAGTAAGACTATTGAAAATCCTGGATAGGATTGGTCAGGTTGCCTGTGGATTGGCCTTAGTTTTGGCACTGTTGGCCATATACATTGTATTTCATATTTCCATGTTAAGGAAACATGTGTTAGATGAGACTCATGTGTTGAGTTATGGGGATTTGGAATTAGAGGCTAAGTTATCCTATGAAGAATAGCCAGCTCAGATATGAGATAGAAAGAATAGAGTTTCGGAGGAACAAAGCTATACCTTGGGTTAAGTATTATATAGAAACAGTAAGGTCGAGGGAGCGACCTGGGAACTGGAATCAGATATGCAAGATTGATGTGCCAGACTGTTCAGATAAAATTTTGAGGACAAAATTTTTGTAAGGAGGAGATAGTTGTAACGCCCCGAATTTCCTAATAAGTCTTAGGGCCTTGATTAGGGGGGCAGGATGGAAAATTATGGGATTATGTGATTATATGATATTTATGTATATTATTGATTATGTGAGTAATATTATAATATGACTTGATATGCATGTTTAGGTGTATTAAATATGCATGTGGTCCCATTTTTGTTTAATTGGGAAATTTTCATAATTTGGCCCGTTATGGGTATATTTGGCACATATGTGGTATGTGTGTGGTACTTCATTATTATATGGTTATGTTTGGGTTACTCGACACGAGAAAATCCTAGGGAGCAAGCTAGTGGGAAAGTCACAACGAGACTCATACTTGACTTGGAGTGAGTCAAGGGGTATATTGGGTATTTAGCTCATTACCGGGATATTGGGTAATGGGAATGATTATTTGAGGATACATTGGGAGTTAGTGAGATCAGGGGGAAATTCTGGAAATTTTGAATATTTTACCTTGGGGGGCATTTTTAGGACCCCGAGCATTAGGATTTGCTTGAGGTTAATTAAGCTTGAAGTAACCTGTCAGAAATAAAAAGAACGTTCCCTCTCTCTCTCTCTCTCTCTCCTGTTCCCTTTTTGACACCGTTCGCATTTTCAAAAGAAACTCAAGTTTTAGGACTCGGATTCAGGCAAAGATCGAGGCATAGCGATTCTGAGGAAGATTAGAAGTTTATTAGATTGAGGATTTGATTGGGAAACGAGTCAATCAGAGATAATCCAAATTTAAGTTTTGAGATTTTGAGTTTCTAAGATTTGATTGGATTTTATGTTTTGATAAGTTTTTGGATGGTTTAAGATTTGGGTTCTAATGGTTTTGGGCCATTAGGATGTTTGGGAACTTTGTTTTTGAGATTTGGATATGTTTGGATAGGTTTTTGGAGGATTTTAAATGGGAAAAACGTAGGAAATGGCTGAGTTTGAGGTTGGGTCGCGACCATGTTCCAGCAAGTCGCGACCTGGGTGAACCTAGAACCCGGAGGGCTTTTCCTAGGGGGTGCGCCGCAACTCTAGAGGGCCAAGTCACAGCCCACACCCTAGAGCCCAGGCAGAGGGTTCTCTATCAGGGAGGCGCGCCGCGACCCCCAGGGTCAAGTCGTAGCCCGCCCGTGCAGTTTTGCTCAAGCTTGGTTTTTAGTCGTGGGGACTTAACTTTAAGGGCTCGGGATCGATCCTACTACCTGCTTTGGTAGGATTCGATGTCCCGAAGGCTAGGACTTGGTCCAGAAGTATTTATTTACATGTTTTTTATGGGATTCTATATTATGGTTGTGACTAGGTTATTGCTAGGGGCTTGGAGACAGGATCGTACTTGAGGGTCGTTTATTAGCAACCTGTGCTTCGACCAAAGGTAAGAGAACTGCACCTAGTATGTGATGCATGTGGTTATGGCATGGCATAATTGTTGAATATGGAATTGATCAGAGCTTGAGTCTTTGTAATTGTGCATGGTTATGGTTATGGTTATGCTTGTGATTATTGATTAAGCATGTTGAATGCCTTATATTTGGATATTTGACATATGATATATGCCTGTTTGCATTACCTCATTGAGGAAGCACTGACTTATTAGTTAAGAAACGACAATGGTGTGTAGTACTGGTTTTGAAGCTCTGACTTATCAGTCATGATCGGCAATAGTATTGAGCGTTGGTCGTATGGAATTGACTTATGAGTCATGAGTCATTAGCATATAGAACACAGGCCAAAATGATTAGATCTAATCCACATGAGCATTAAATGCTTGATCGCCTATTGGTCGAAGAAAACTAAAGCGCTTGGCTAGCCTAAGCGTAGTTACTCAGAGCCAGGGCTAGAAGGCTCAGGTGACTAGAATGTCACATGGCTTAGGGTGCATGACCCTAGAATGACTTAATAGTCATTTATTCAGGGCACAGGACCTCTAGGGCACAGTACTTCAGTCATTTACTCAGGGCATAGGTCCCCAGTCATTTACTCAGGGCACAGGTCCCCAGTCATCTATTCAGGGCACATGACTCCATATTGACTTAATAATTCATCTACTCAGGGTGCAGGATCCCATAATCATTTATTTTTACTTGTCTGCATGCATGAATAGGGTTATTACTACTAGGCATGCTTATTATGATTTGATGACATATTATTAACTACTTATGAGCATGTGTTTGAGTTTTCTTGCTGAGTCTCAGCTCACAGGTGCTATATGTTGCAGGTAAAGGTAAAAGAAAGTTGAACTATCCTTGAGTTGGAGAGTTTAGGTGACGATGTGTACATATGCGGCTGCTCGACTACCACGACCGAGGGTTTAAAGAGGAACTAGGGTTAAACCCTATTTTGTCGCTTAGGTCACTTGGTTGTAAATCTTTTATTGTAATTAACTCGTTTAAATGTATTTTGGGATCTTATGTATACAGTAAACGTTTTAGTGAAATGTTTGTATCTTTGACCAAAAATTTTAACCCTAAACTGTTAATCACACTTAGTTACACGATTATGGCCAAATGACTCGTTTAGCGAGTTTAACACTGTTTAAAATACACAGTGTAACAATCCCTGGGTAGTAGGGCGTTACAAATGGTGTTACTGATGAAGTCATTAGATTATGTCTCTTCCCTTTCTCTTTGAGGGATAGAGCAAGTAGTTGGTTGCAATCTCTGTAGCCAGGTTCTATTATTAATTAGGATGACATGGCTCGAAAGTTTCTGGTGAGATTCTTCCATCCATCGAAGTCTGCACAGTTGAGGAGTGAAATTGGGCAGTTCAAACAGTTTGAATATGAGGCATGGGAGCGATACAAAGATTTACTATGTTGCTGCCCACAACATGGCTATGAGAATTGGATGCAAGTCCAAATATTTTATAATGGGTTGAATGGTCCAACTAGGACTATTATTGATACTATCGCTGGGGGTGCATTATTGGCTAAGTCTGAAGCCATTAATCTGAGGAGGAGATGGATACTAATAGCTATCAATGGCCTAATGAGACCAACATTCCAAAGAAAGCGACTGGTGTGTTTGAGTTAGATCCCATGTGTGGATAACAGAATTTTAGTTGCACAAGGCTCCACCTCGTGACCCTCAAAATAAAGGCTCGGAAGGGAAATAACCAAGGGCCTCGTGCCATGGCCCCGTCTCACGCGCAAGGGCCTCGTGCCATGGCCCCGTCTCGCACGCAAGGGTCTTGCCCGCACAAGGTTGTCTCATGCCAAAGGTCTTGTGAGGTTCTTGCCTTCCACGCCCTTTGGGGCCATATCTTCCATGACAACCCATAAGTTCTACAAAACTTAACAAAATGTAAGAAAGTTTGGTGAAAAGGTGTATCTTTGAAATGGGAAAAAGAACCATCAGGTACAAGGCATGCCTATGAGTACGGGATGTACGACCCTGAGGAGGACAGAGGTGCGACTTTGACATCTTTGCATGGCAAGTAGTGGAAGTACGAGGAGTGGTGTCATGACCTGCATGTCTTTGACGACAAACAAGCATCGACACCATGGTCCTCTGCTCCACCACGACCTGTGCCACTACCATGACAGTGAACCCAAGTACCTTCTTATCCCCTGGAACCACCTTGTATCAGAGGCCATTAAAGCCAAGCTATAAATAGACCTCCACCCCTCAAACTAAGGGGTTGGAAAATTCTTGTAATACCAGGCTATTCAAAGAGCAATATACATGTTTTCTTTCATTACTCTACTGCCGTTGTTCTTTGAGTCTCCATAAGTTTTCCTAAGTTTATAAGTTCCTGGTTAAGTCATTGAATTTTCTGACCTTAATTCATTGACGAGTTCTCACCGTCAATAGTTTGGCATTGTCTGTGGGAAGGATAAGTGCCAAGCCACTATTCTTCTATTGATTTTGGCAGAGAAAGATGTCAAGATGTTCTAAGCGTCTGAGAGAACCACGAGAGGTTAAGGTCCACCTAGACGGAGATCAGCTGAAGGCCTACATGAAGAATTCTCCGCCACCTGAAAATATGAATGCACCAAAGGAGCCCAGGGTTCCTGAAGATGAAAGGGAGGCTTCGCCCCCAGCTGTCCAGCCTGATGAGAACCGTCCAAGACCAGTGGCTGCTCCTACGGGGGGTGCCAGAAAGTTTCTATCCCCAAGGTCACCGCAGGTGCGGAACTATTGCCGGCGAGATTTGGGTCCATCAATGCGCAGGCTAGACAAGACTCCCCGAGTACATTCCATATGCTCAAGATCTAGGTCTCGATTTTACGAATAGGAGATACACCAATTACACTGGAAGAACCAAAGGCTAGAAACCACCTTAGAGAATAAGAAAGAGGTGTTGAATGGCCTGCTATAGGGAAAATCAAGCATGCCTCTTCCTAGGTGAAAGGAGAAAGGCCAAGAGGGTGGAGAAACCACAGTCCCTGTAATCACGCACGATGTGATGAATTTCTCCAATAACATCACACCGTGCATGATTACACTATGCCAGGCACTAGCCTCGCTAACGTAAGCAAGGAGAAGACGAGATCCTAAAGAGATATATCCACAGGTTCAATATGGAGGCAGCCAAAGTAGGAAGCTTGACTAGAGGGGAGTTAAAAATGGTCATTACGGCCAGAGTGCGCCCGAGTAGTAAGTTGTGGGATAACATGCTAAAGAGGGAGGTCATTGACTTAGACGATTTCTACGAACGGGCATAGAAATACATTCGTGTCGAGAATGGTCACGAGAGCCTTAAGGCCGGTAAAGGCGGGTCACCCCCAAAACCCTCAATCCGTGAAGGCCTAATAGTGCAAAGAAAAAGAGGGTCTACGAAGGGTCAAGAGATGATCTTTGAAGTCCCAACACGTTGATGAACGCAGATAGACCCCCTACTCCTTTTACACCGACCTAACGCACGCTAGGGAGCATATCTTCGTCACGAATGAGAATCAGGTCCCCTTTAGGAGACCCCCACCAATGAAGAAAGATCGATCAAAAAGAGACCCCAGTAAATATTGTCAGTATCATAAAGACCTTGGCCATACCACCGCAGAATGCACTCATTTGAAGGTAGAAATCGAAGAGCTTATACGCAGGGGACACTTGGGTAGATACATTCGCAAAAAAAAAAAACAAAGATCAGAAGAAGGAGTACCCTCACCACGGGCACGAGATGCAGCCCCGGAGGTGCAAGGAGAAGTTAGGATCATCTTCGGAGGGCCAGGGTTTGGAGGCGAATCGAGGAAAGGGCGAGATAAGTATGTCAGAGAAGCCAGGAGAAGTCCACCTCCATGCGTCTTAACTTTGAAGCAACGCCCCTAAAGAGTTTTAAGGGGGAGAATGACTCGATAACGTTCACTGAAGAAGACGCACGGGGTTTTCATTTTCCTCACAACGATCCCTTGGTGTTGACTGTACAACTTGCTAACATGAGGGTGCATCGGGTCCTGGTGGACAATGGAAGCTCCGTAGACATCCTATATCACCCAGCTTTAGAGAAGATGGGACTGAACATCAGGCACTTAAAGCCTTGTAATACCTCCCTGTATGGATTTACATGAGATTCGATACAGCCCATAGGCATAATTGAGTTAGCCCTCACCATGGGAGAACAACCTAGAAAAATCACCATAATGGCAAAATTTCTCGTGGTAGACTGCGCCTTGGCCTTCAAAGAGGTATTAGGGTGACCCTCCCTAAGAGAATTGAAGATGATAACCTTAGTATATCACTAGTCCATAAAATTCCCAACTCCTAGGGGGACACCGAGCGTGAAAGGGGAGTAGAAGGAAGCGAGGGAATGTTATAACACGTCCCTCCGCACAGCCATAGAACCGACAGTGCCTATGGCGATGGTAGTACATGGAAGCACAAACTCGCACGAATTGGACCCACGGGTCACAGAGGAACCTAGGGTCAATCCAGTAGAGGAGTTGGAAGAGGTCACAGTTATGAATGAGTCGTTGAGGAAGTTGAAGGTAGGGAGAAATCTTCCGGATATCGTGAAGGTAAAGTTGGTAGAATTTCTAAAAGTTAACCTCGATATGTTCGCCTGGAGTCATGAGGACATGGTGGGGATAGATCCATCAATCATGTGTCATCACTTGAACATCGACCCAAAAGCAAGACCTATGAGGCCAAAAAGGAGAGTGCTAGATCTAGAGAGATACGCGACCCTGAAAGAAGAAGTTGACAAGTTGAAGGCAAATGGATTTATCCGAGAAGCATTCTACCCAATAGGAGTATCCAACCCAGTCTTAGTCCCGAAGCCCAATGGGAAGTGGAGGACTTGCATGGATTTTACTAACCTCAATAAAGCCTACCCCAAGGATAGTTTCCCGCTTCCTAGGATAGATCAGTTAGTAGACGCCACGACCGGGCATGAGCTACTCATGGATGCATATTCCAGAAACAATCAAATACCCATAAACCCAGTTGATGAGGAGCACACTTTGTTTATAACAGACAAGGGGCATTATTGCTACACGGTGATGCCTTTTGGGTTAAAAAATATAGGTGCTACTTATCAAAGGTTGGTAAACATAATGTTTGCAAATCAAATAGGAAGAAATATAGAAGTATATGTAGATGATATGTTGGTAAAGACAAGGAGGTCAGAAGAGCTCACAAGCGACCTCGGTGAGATGTTTGACACCCTCCGAAGATTCAGAATGAAGCTGAACCCACTCAAGTGCACCTTTGGAGTTTCGTTAGGGAAGTTCCTTAGTTTTATGGTGAATTCCCAAGGTATCGAGGCCAATCTTGATAAAATCATAGCAATATTGGACATGAGCCCACCACGAAACAAAAAGGAGGTGCAATGCTTGACAGAGAGAGTAGCAGCTCTCAACAGGTTCATTTCCAGATCCACTGACAAGTGTCTGCCCTTCTTCAACATCCTAAAAGGGAAAAAAAGGTTCACTTGGGATGAAGATTTTCAGGAAGCCTTCACTAAGCTAAAGGAACACCTTGGAAAACTTCCCCTTTTGGCTAAGCCAGAAAAAGGGGAAAGATTGTAGCTGTACTTAGCAGTGTCAGAGCATGCCATAAACGCCGCCCTAGTCAAAGGAGAAAATAAGCATCAACAGCTCGTATACGATGTCAGCAAGCGGTTGGTAGACGCAGAAACCTGGTACCCAGAAATAGAAAAATTAACATATGCCTTGGTAATGGCTTCACAAAAGCTAAGGCCCTATTTTCACGCTCATGCTATTGAAGTGCTCACCAACACCCCTTTGCATCAAGTCTTGCATAAACTAGAGACTTCAGGAAGGTTGCTAAAATGGTCAATTGAATTAAGTCATTTGACATCATTTATACCCCAAGAACCTCAATCAACGGGCAGGTACTTGCAGATTTCATAGTCAAGTTTGCCTACCGACCCCACGAGGAGGGAGAAATAGAAGAGAATGAACTAACTTGTGGAGGGGAAAAGCAACCTAAAGAATGGTGCCTCCATGTAGACGGGGCGTCCAACAAAGGAGGGGTCAGTGCTGGCATAGTAATGAGAGGACCTGGGGACATAAGATGTATTGCGCATTAAGATTTGGATTTGGAGCTTCCAACAATGAAGCAGAATACGAAGCACTCCTGGCTGGCCTATGACTAGCCAAGGAGCTGAAGGTAACACATTTGCATGTCTTTAGTAACTCACAGTTAGTAGTATTTCAGGTGAAGGGTGACTATCAAGCTAGAGGCCCAAAAATGGCTGCATTCCTGGCTAAAGTGAAAGGGTATTTGGATCAGTTCGAAAAGTACACCATAGAATAGATCCCAAGAACACGAATGTCGATGCTTTCGCAAAACTCGCCTCTACCCGAGATGGATATACGCTTGAGTCCATCCCTGTTGAATACCTTTCCAGGCCAAGTATATTAGAAGAGGAGGTTCACATGGTCAATATTCCCGAGGAGTCATGGTCCACACCCATCTCGAGGTACTTAAGTGATGGAACGTTGCCTTTGGACAAAAAGGACGCCCGTATGCTGATTTACAAAGCCGCCCAATACACCTAGTAGATGGAGTCTTGTATAAAAGAGGCTTCTCCACCCCGCTCCTACGGTGTATAGACAAGGAGGAGGCTTCGTATGTTCTGCAAGAGATACACGAAGGAGAATGTGGAAATCATGCTGGGGGGGGGGGGGGGGGGCAATCCATGACAAAAAATGCCATATGACAGGGGTATTATTGGTCTACCATGGAAAAGGACGCGAGCGACTTCGCGAAAAGATGTGACAAGTGCAAATGACATGCGACTTACCCCAGACAGTCACCAAATGAGCTGGTGAGCATGACCAGTTTGTGGCCCTTTGTTGTGTGGGGGATCAACTTGATTGGCGCGTTACCAATAGGAAGAAGGGGAGTGAAGTCGATTACTTGACTAAATGGGTTGAAGCAGAGCCTCTAGTCAATATAACGGCTAAGCAAATCACAACCTTTGTCAACAATTTTATCGTCTACAGGTATGGAGTACCCTACAAGATAATCTCTGACAACGGGACCCAATTTGAAGGGGGATTATTTGACGAATATTGCAGAGAAAGGGGGATCAAGAGGAGTTTCTCCACTGTAGTACACCCACAAGCCAATGGACAAGTGGAGGCCATCAACAAGATCCTAAAAAGGAACATGTAAACAAAATTGGAGAAGTTGAAAGGAGCCTGGGTCGAAGAACTGCCCAATGTGCTTTGGGCCTACAGGACCACCCCTCGCTCCACTACTGGGGAAACGCCTTTCGCATTAGCCTATGGGTGCGAGGTTGTTCTTCCAATAGAAATGAAATTCATATCCTTTCGTATACAAGCATACAATGATCAGACCAACCACGCAACATTGGCTGAAAATTTAGACCTGTTGGAGGTGAGAAGAGAAAAGGCACAATTGAGGTTGGCAATGTACCAGCAGCGGACCACAAGATACTATAACTCAAGGGTGCGAGAGTGGACATTCAGGGTCGGAGACCTCATGTTAAGGAAATGTATGCCAAACGTCGCGATTCGGGGGCAGGTGTACTAGAGGCGAACTAGGAAAGACCCTACCAAGTTGCCCAGGTGGTGCCCCCTAACACCTACAAGCTGGCACGTTTGGATGATACCACGGTACCCAGAGCATGGAATGTAGAGCACCTAAAAGATATTATCAGTAAGACCTCAATATCTGAGGCAAGAATATCATTACTTTGTCTAAACATGCAAGTTTAAGTGTAATAGCTATGAATTAGAGGGGTAACTTAGATGCCCTAGTATGAAGTAGGAACATTGTTTCCATAGAGACCTATGTACTCTCCTCATTTTGAATGGATATATTTCTTATCGGCATGTCACACTCCTCATTTATGTAATCACACATCTAACTTTTGGGTACCTATCACCAATTGGAATTGTTAAAAATGCATGAGCAAAATGATCAAAGTGCCTGACGAAATAAATCTCGCCAACCACTTGGGCGCAGAGTATATAGCCAAAAAAGGTCCTAAAGAGACCCTTGTAAAAAAAAAGAGAAATAAAGAGGAAAACCTTGCAAAGCATCTCTTGAGTTCAAAAGGATTAGCTACCCTTATGAACATCAAGAGAGTCAAATGATCCTACAAGAAAAACCTCCTAATAAAGGTTGATACCTCCATGAGAGGAAAGGCCTCAGGGAGAGCATCCACCAATAAACCTAGAGCGGCCACTAAGCCGTCTAGCCAAAAAGGGTCCTAAAAAAGACCATTGTAAAAATAGTACTATGCATAATGACGAGAAGGACGCTTCTCGCAAGAAATAACAAGCGCGCGCAAGAATATATAAAAGGATGGCTAGAACCCAAAGGGTCAACATATCCTTACAAATACAATCAAGGTGCACCAAAGAGACCATCACTACCGGTCCAATAAAGTATCGACAAGTTATTAGAAAAAAGAGAGACCTAGCACACCCCTTTGAGTGGGCTCAAAAGGACCTCAAGCAAAAAGAAAAAAGAGAGACCTATTGATCCCCTTTGAGTGGGCTCAAAAGGACCTCAAGCATAAAGAAACGAAAACAAATGATCCCATATATATAAGAAGAAAGTTGCGATAATGTTGCAGAATAAAGTCAGCATCAACCATAGCAAGACTTAGAAAAGTTCCTGAAGAAAAAAAAACCAGGAGAAACCTCTCCGGTATAATAATGTTTGAATAAGCATACAACCAAATCGAAGTGAAAGATAAAAATTGCATAAATGAAATCTCAAGGTCTCCTGCCGCGAGCATTCCACTCGGCCACCTTGGCAACGGCATGGTCACCGAAGGAGGAGAAGTCAAAGCTAGGATTCTGCCTCCACAATCCATGAAGGGTGTGCTCTATGAGCTTATACTCAACCTCTGCCAAATTAGCCTCCAGGAGAATGACCCTCTCCTGCAACACCTCAGCTTTAGCTTTCGCTCTCTTCTTCTTTTTTGATGACGAAGAGGCATTCCACAGGGCTTTCCCTAGCTTGAGGTTGACATCGGCAAGCTGTCCCTCGAGCTCTTGAACTCTGACCGCTAGATGATCCCTTTCGGAGTTGGATGAAGATGGGCCCTGTGCCAAGTCTACGAAGCGTTGAGCCACCAGAGAAGCCTGCAAGGATGCAAAAGTGAGCAAACAAGGAGCCTAAAACACAAAAAAGACCAATGTAAGACGCATGAACTCACCCAAGTTGTGGAGTGCAGAAGGGTCTCCCCAATCTCTACCATGGTAAAATTCTCAAGACCTCTCCACTCGGTCTCGCGAATACCCTCGGCAACTCGGGCATACCTTTTGCACGTAAGGGGCAGACGTGCGACCCACCCATGACGTCCCCTCCAAATCAGAAGCACCTGGGTGAGCAGGGATAGATGACCCAATCACCGAGGGAGGAGGAGGCGTAGGAACATCAGACAAAGGGTACCCCGAATGGTCATGACTAGCAAGAGTGTAAGGAAGATTATCAAATTCATCGGAGAAAGGCGGAACGAAGTGCCCTTGCGTGGTCTGTGGACCGCGGGAATGAGAAGTCGTGCCGCGGTCCGTTGGAGCAAAAGAGGGACACCCTTTGGAGGATGGAGATAGTTGAGCTGGACATTTAGACTCAGGAGAAACCTCCTCAGGCTATTCAACATCACCCTCGTCCGAGTGAGGTTCTTCCAGAGTTGCCTTCTTCTTTCGCTCGACAATGTGCCATAGCAGGTCGGGCTCCGAAACCCTGGATAGACCATAGTGATTAAGGTTGACCACAGTAAAGAGATGGGCAACCATTTTCATTGCAGGGTCTGCATCAAGGAAGACATCTACTAGTGCCGCCTCCAACTCAGGAACGTCGGGGATACTAAAGCTCTCTGAACAATCAACTCAGTTATCAATATGAGTATAAGTTCCACAATAGCAACTCAATATAAAAGGAAAGACTTGAAGTACTTACTTAGGGATGAGCGGAATTGTTCGTGGATGGAAAGGGGACCTTTCACAAAGAAAAAGTCCTGCTTCTAGGAACCCAGGTTAGAAACAGAACCCTCTATCAAGGAGACCTGAGAGTTGGCTTTCTGTAAAAGGTAGAAGCCTTTAGATTTCTGAGTGGGTATGAGATTGTACATAAAATGCACCTCCTGGGCCGTGGGAGTGCGACCGTTAAGCTTCACGAACACCATATACAGGCAGCTTAAGGTCAACCAGTTGTTAGGTGCCAGCTGAAGCAGAGCAAGGTCGAAGTGATTCAGGATCATGACGAAGAACGGGTGTAAGGGAATGGTCCCACCCACCTTCAAAATATGTTCGCTCATAGTGGCATAGCCCTTGCAGGTATTATCAGCCCAACACTTGTTGGAGGGTACATACAGCTTGTTCTCTTTACTAATGTGGTATTTCTCGGACAACTCTAACAGCCTGTTTTTTGACATGTTGGAAATGATGGTGGACGACAATAAAGGACCAAAGTCTGGCTTCTCCGAAGCCGCCTGTCATCTTATTCTCTTTGACATGTCTACAAAACCAAAGGAAATAGGTGAGGTCAAAACAAAGCACTTTACCCTCCATTTTCTTCTTCTTGCATGAGTTTTCCACCGAGACATTGAGTGTGGAAGCATCAAACACATGTGGATTAAGGACAAGGGTTGAGGGGAACCAGGGGTGACCTCGGGGCTACTATAAGGAGAAAACGGGGCAAGGGTTCAAGAGGGAGGTTTCCCTCCATGAACTCCAGATCCATTTGTAGGTCAAAAAGTCTCACTCTAAGGCTTGCAATGTGGTCATTAAGGTCAAAGGAGAAAGGGACTCCATCACCCCTCAAAGCCGAATCTATCTCACTCTCCACCACCCAAATTTTATGCCTAAGCTCGGCCATGTGTTCAAGGTGACATATACGGGCCCTCCTCAAGGTGTCATAGTTTTGGTAAGGGTTGTTTTCGGGGGACCCGAGTCTGAGGATAAGTCTACAAACTCAACCCCCTGAGGAACGCTAAACGACCCCTCACATGCCATAAAGTCGCACTTGTTGGTAATATGGGTGCAAGTGTATCTGGAAAGGGTACTACAAAACACAAAGGAATAAGCTCAAAACCTCTAGACACAAGTGCTCGAAACAACCAACTACGGGATACAACGAAGGGTATATGTACAAACGGGTGCATATACATGACTTAGCTAACAAGGAGCTCCGACCGAGACAACCCTTCCCAAGTAACGCTAATTTAAACTCGTTAAGCATAACAAAGGGTGAAAGCGTACCTTGAGCGGGTAAAGTCACACACCATCACAGCTGAAGAAATACCAGGGGTCGAAAGTACACGCCTACAAAAAGAAAAGAGATAGATGTTTTAATCTCCTAGCACATATACAGACATTTACTTTAAAAAAAAAGAGAGAAAAGAAGACAAAAGCACCACCAAACTAAGAGGGGAAAGTGTAGAAATTATCCTTGAAAAGAAGCTCTATTTATAGGAGGCTCAAACTCATCCTAGCCATTAAATTCAATATTTGATCTATGGTCAAGAATGGAGTCAAACACCCGCATTGGGATCCACAAAGCCAAATGATAAGTTCACATTTACTCTCAAGGAATGATGAGGATCACCATCCCAAAGTGTGTTACTTCACACTACCAAGGCAAAGAAACACACTAACACCATAAGGGGATTGAGGACACCATACCAAAAAGTCTACCGCGCCCTCCCACAGACTGGAGGGCAAGTGGATACCAGAATTTTAGTTGCACAAGGCTCCACCTCATGACCCTCAAAATAAAGGCTTGGAAGGGAAATAACCAAGACTGGCCTTGCACCCTGCTCCAAAGGCCTCGCAAGGCACACGCCTCTCTTGCCGAGCAGAGCCTCGTGCCCAAGCTCAGGTAGGATTACCCCTCAGAGCTAACTATGCATTTCTCACTAAGGGTCCCAAGGGGGCGGATATCTTGCTAATAATGGCCCACTTCGCACCAAGGCCTCATGATGCACAACCTCGTGCCCACACCACAACTCAGTCTCACGCGCAAAGGTCTCGCGCCATGGACCTGTCTCGCACACATGGGCCTCGCACCATGGGCCCGTCTCGCACACAGCGGCCTCGCGCCATGGTCCCGTCACATACACAAGGGCCTCGCGCCATAGCCCCATCTCGCGCGCCATGGCCCTATCTCACGCGCAAGAGCCTAATGCCACGACCCTGTCTCGTGCACAAGGATCTTGCCCGCACGAGGTTGTCTCACGCCAAGGGTCTTGTGAGGCTCTTGCCTTCCATGCCCTTTGGGGCCATATCTTCCATGACAACCCATAAGTTCTACAACACTTAACAAAATGTAAGAAAGTTTGGTGTATCTTTGAAATGGGAAAAAGAACCATCAGGTACAAGGCATGCCCATGAGTACGGGATGTACGATCCTAAGGAGGATAGAGGCACGACTCTTACATTCGTGCCTGGCAAGTAGTGGAAGTACGAGGAGTGGTGGCATGACCTGCATGTCTCTGACCACAAACCAGCATCGACACCATGATCCGCTGCTCCACCATGACATGTGCCACTACCATGACAGTGAACCCAAGTACCTTCTTGTCCCCTAGGACCACCTTGTATCAGAGGCCATTACAGCCAAGCTATAAATATACCTCCACCCCTCAAACTAAGGGGTTGGAAAATTCTTGTAATACCAGGAAATTCAAAGAGCAATATACATGTTTTCTTTCATTACTCTACTGCCGTTGTTCTCTGAGTCTCCATAAGTTTTCCTAAGTTTATAAGTTTTTGGTTAAGTCATTGAATTTTCTGACCTTAATTCGTTGACGAGTTCTCACCATCTACACCATGACATCTATGGCAGCGCAGATTACTGCTTTAACTAATCAAGTGGTTTCTTTAACAACTCAGAATAATCCATCAGTTATTGAAAGTGTAGCAGCTGCATCTATTTCACAATACATGGACAACAGATCGTACAATAACAACTACCGGGGTAATCCAATTCCTAATTATTATCATTCGGGGTTAAGAAACCATGAGAATTTCTCCTATGCCAACAATAAAAATATCTTGCAACTGCCACCTGGGTTTAATGCTCAACAGCCAACTGAGAAGAAATCATTAGAAGATATTTTGGGGACTTGTATGATGGAATCAAACAAGAGGTTTAATAAGAATGAAGCAAGGTTGGACAACATAGAAACCCATATTTCTAACATGGGTGCTTCAATAAAAAAAATATTGAGGTACAAGTAGGACAGTTGGAAAATGCAGTAAGTGCTAATTAGAAGAGGAATTTTCCTAGTGCTATCGTGGTAAATCCAAAGGAATCATGCCAAGAAATTTCGTTGAGAAACGGAAAGTTTATTGATGGGGATAAAACCAAGAGTGAAGACAATTTTTCAAGAAAGCAAGATGAGCCAATGGTGAGAGAGGTAGACAAGGAAAAGCAAGCCATAAAGCAGAGCGTTAATGACAAGTCTGATAAAGAGAAAGTTAGTCTTCCAATGTACAACCTCCTATACCATATCCTCAAAGATTTCAAAATAAGAAACTGGATGAGCAGTTTGCAAAATTCTTAGAGATTTTTAAAAAGATTCACATCAACATTCCATTTCTAGATGCCCTTGCACAGATGCCAAATTATGTACAATTTATGAAAGAAGTCATTCGAAGAGAAGAAAATTAGAAGACTTTGAAACTATGAAGCTAACAGAAGAATGTAGTGCCATCTTATAGAAAAAATTGCCTCAGAAGGTGAAAGATCTAGGTAGATTTACTATACCTTGCACTATTGGGGGGTCATCTTTTTATTAAGCATTATGTGATCTTGGAGCCAGTATTAATTTAATGCCTCTTTTAGTTTTTAAGAAGTTGGGGATAGGAGAGGTGAAGCCTACAACCATTACTCTTCAATTGGCAAATAGATCACTAACTTATCCTCGTGGAGTGATTGAAGATGTATTGGTTAAGGTTGACAAATTTATTTTACCTGCTGATTTTGCGGTATTTGACATGGAGGAAGACCATGAAATTCCCATTATTCTTGGTCGTCCATTTTTGGCTACTGTAAGAGCTCTTATTGATGTGTAGGGTGGTCATACGACATTGAGGGTTAATAATGAAGAGGTCAAATTCAACATTTATCAAGCACTGAAGCATCCCGATAACACAAGCACTTGTCACCATGTTTATTCTGTTGACGTAGTAGTGGAAGAGACGATGAAGAAGGAATTATGTTCATATCCTCTACAACATTATCTGAATTCTAGTGCTACTCAATCTGATTTAGAAAAGGTGAATGGAGAAGTTGTGGATGGTGAAGTTTTTGATTGTGTGATGGCTCTTAGTGCTATTCCTAGTACTAGTGGAATGAATGTGAAAGAAACTCTATGTCAAGCTGAAGATGGTGAAGTGGAAATAAAAAGTAGTGGGTAAGAAAGATTTGAAACCTTCTCTGATCATTTACGCTATGAATTTCTAGGAGAGAATTTCATAAATCTAGTTATTATCTCATCAAAACTTTCGGAGGGTGAAACAGACGAATTACTAAGAATTTTGAGAGATCATAAATCTGCCTTGGGATGGACGATTGCAGATCTAAAGGGAATAACCCCAACTGTTTGCATGCACAAGATTATGTTCGAGGAGAATTACAAGCCAGCCATTGATCATCAAAGAAGATTAAATCCATCCATGAAGGAAGTAGTACGATCTGAGGTTCTTAAGCTTTTAAATGTTGGAATTATTTATGCTATTTCAGATAGTAGTTGGGTTAGTCTTGTTCAAGTTGTACCGAAGAAAGGAGGAATGAAAGTGGTGAAGACTGAGGCCAATGAGTTGATTCTAATGAGAACAGTGACTGGGTGGAGAGTGTGTATTGACCATAGGAAGTTGAACAAGGACACTAGAAAAGACCATTTTCCGCTTCCCTTTATTGATCAGATGCTTGACTGGTTAGCTGGGTATTCACACTACTATTTCTTTGATGGTTATTCAGGTTATAATCAAATAGCCATCGCTCCAAAAGATCAAGAAAAGACCACATTCACTTGCCCATACGGTACATTTGCTTATCGAAGAATGCCATTCGACTTATGTAATGCTCTAGCTATGTTTCAACGATGCATGATGGCTATATTTTCTTATATGACTGAGGAGATTATGGAAGTATTTATGGATGACTTTTTTGTGTTTGTGTTATCTTTTGATCATTGTCTACATAATTTGTCTTTGGTACTTCATCGCTATAAAGAGAAGAATCTTGTGCTGAATTGGGAGAAGTGTCACTTCATGGTTCATGAAGGAATTATTTTGGGGCATCATGTGTCAAAGGAGGGCCTTGAAGTGGACTGAGCAAAGATAACAATTATTGAGAAGTTACCTCCACCAACTAATGTCAAAGCTATTAGAAGTTTCCTTGGGCATGGCAGTTTCTATAGAAGGTTTATTATTGATTTTTCAAAGATAAGTAAGCCATTGTGTAACCTTCTTGAAAAAGACACATCATTTACTTTTGATGATGAATGTAGACAAGCTTTTGACGCCATAAAGGAGAATTTGGTGACCGCACCAATTATGGTTATGTTGGATTGGAGTCAACCTTTTGAGATTATGTGTGACACTAGTGATTATGCTATGGGGGTTGTTTTGGGTCAAAGAAGAGAGAAAATATTTTGAGCTATTTATTATGCGAGCAAGATCTTGAATGATACTCAACGAAACTACTCAACTACTGAGAAGGCATTGTTGGCAGTTGTAACGTCCCAAAATTACCTAAAAGGCTTAGGGCCTTGATTAGGGGGCCGTGATGGAAATATGTGAAAATATGTGTTTAGTTGCTATGTTAATTGTAATTATGTGAATTACGTGATAATATGACTAGATGTGCATATTTAGGGGTATTAAATATGCATGTGGAGCTGCTTCTTATTAGAAGGGCGACTTTGGTAATTTGGCCCGTTGCGGGCATAAATGTGTATTTGTGTGCATATATGTGATATATGTGAGAGACTACATTATTATGTGGATTTATTTGGATTATTCGGCATGAGGCGATTCTAGGGAGCAAGTTAGCGGGAGAGTCACAATGGGACCCGATACCCGACTCAGGGTGAGTCAAGAGGTATTTTGAGTATTAGATATTTATTTAGGTTATTGGGTTATAAAAATAATTATTTGGAGTTAGAGTGTTTAGGAGGGAATATTGGGGAAATTTACCATTTTTCCCTCATGGATGTTTTTGGTACCCCGAGCCTTGGGATTAATTTAAGTGACTTAAGTTAGATAAGACAAAAATAAGGGAAACAATTGGAAGCTGTCTAAACCGACCCCCTCCCTTTCTCTCAGCTCACTCTTTTCTTTTCTCAAAACTCTCTCAAGCTAAACCATTGGAAATCAAGGGGATTTTAACTAGAAGTCACAAGAATTGAAGCTTAGGACTTGGGGATTTATCTGTCACAGCTTGTGGATTCAAACAATAATTGAGGTGTGCTTTGAAATTTGATTTCTGGCCATTAAATTCTGAGTTTTCATGGCTGGTTTTAAGTGTTCTTGAGCTCTTAAAGTTTAAAGATTTAATTGGTGGTTTAATGAGTTTTGGGACTAGTTTTCTGTTGGGTTTTGTTGCTGGGAGCATATTAGAGATGTTGTATTGATTTAATTTTGTTGTTGGGATGATTTTGAGTTAAATTGGATGGAATTTGGCTGCTGAAATGAAGGTTTTTTCTGGGTTCGAAGGGGTCGGGCTGCGGCTTTATTCTTGGTGTGTCATGGCCCTCTAGAACTATTGGGAGCGAAGGTGGGCTCTACAGCAAGGACGGCCTGCGGCGCCACCATGGCTGGGCCGCGATGCGTGTCTGATGGTTGGGGAGGCTGAGCCTTTGGTTGGAGGCAGGTTGTGGCATAGGGGCATGGGGTCGCAACTCTTAGGGGGGTTTTTGGACCCCAAGAAGATTTTGAGCACGAGAACTAAACCTTAGGGGCTCGAGATTGTTTCCACTACCCAGTTTGGTGGAACCCGAAGCCCCAGAGGCTAGGACTTGGTCTGAAAGTCTTTGATATCTCGATATTAATAGAATCCTATTTTATGGTTGTGACTTAGGCTATCACTAAGGGCTTGGAACCGGGATTGTGCTCGAGGGTCGTTGTTGTTTGCAGTTGCTTGGACTTAAGGTAAGAAAACTGCACCCAGAACGTGTTGTATGTGATTAGGGCTTGGCCTGTTTGTTATATATTAATATGATTAGGGCTTGGGCCCCAGGGTTGGTTTTATTAGGCTATTGTTCTAAATTCTTGTTAATAAATGCTTAAGTGCTTATATTCGTTACATGAATTCTATGGCCAGAGCATGTGGCCCCGTTATGTGAATATGTTTAGCATTGTGGAAATGGTTATATAATGAGATTCTATGATTAGCATGAATATGTGCTTAATTGTTGGGATGTGCCTATCCACATCTGTTTCTTACAAGTAAGGTATGTAATCCTGGATCAGGGCTTGACTTATAAGTCAAGGACGGAAATAGCGCGTTGTGCGCTGGTCGAAAGGCATTGGCCTAAACTAGCAACGTACTATTACGTTGATCGACTCTAAGGTCGAAGGTGAACCACGGGGGTTGGGCTAGCTCTATGGCTAGTGAGATAGAGCTAAGGGCGAGGCCCCAGGTGACTCTATGGTCACGTAGCTAGGGCATAGGCCCAAGAATTGGCTTAAAATCCAACCAAGTAGGGCAGCGGCCCCAAGTTGATCTAGTGATCTAGTGATTGAGTATATATGATACTAGCTATGAATTAATGTTATTGATTACCTTTGAATGGTTATTTTAATGTTATATTCTCTGTTGTTGTATATTCTATTTTCTTGCTGAGCCTTAGCTCACAGATGCTTTGTGGTGCAGGTAAGGGAAAGGGAAAGTTTGACCAGCCATGAGTTGGAGAGCTTCGGTGGCGGCGGGTACATATGCAGCTGCTCGACCATCACAGCCGGGGTTATCTCAGAGGAACTAGGGTTATAGCCCTGTTTTGTTGCTTAGGCTGGCTGATGTAACTTTTGATATGTATCTATCCTTTTTAACAGTTGAGTTGTAATATTTTGGGATCCCATGTTATACAACACTTTTGGAATAAAAGTCAATGGTTCCTTGACCAAATTTTTTAACCCTAACGCTTGTCATTAACCTTAGTTACACGCTTTAAGCCAAATGCCCTGATTAGCAGGTCTGACAAAATTTTAAGTACACAGTGTAATGGTCCTGGATTAGGAGGGCATTACAGCAGTGGTATTTTCTTGTGATAAATTTAGGCCCTATTTATTGTATTCTAAAGTTCTCCTTCATACAGATCATGCAGCGCTTTGTTACCTTTTTGCAAAGAAAGATGCCAAACTAAGGTTGATTCATTGGGTATTGTTACTCCAAGAATTCAGTGTCGAGATTATTGATAAGAAGGGAAGGGATAACTTGGTGGTTGAACACTTCTAGATTGGAGAATGGAGTAGAGGAAGAAAACAATCCCATTAAAGAAATATTTCCAAATGAGTTGTTATTGTCCATTTTAGCGACAGTGCCTTGGTTTGCTGATATTGTCAACTACATAGTTTGTGGTACACTTCCTCTAGATTACAATTCTCATCAAAGAAAAAAATTAATTCATGATTCCAGGTTTTATTTCTTTGATGATCAAGATTTGTTCAAGAGAAGTTCTGATAGTGTGATTTGACGCTGTGTACCAATAGAATAAATTCAATCCATAATTGAACATTGTCATTCGTCTCCTAATGGTGGTCATTTTGGCCCATCTCGTACAACAGCAAAGGTATTACAATCTGGTTTTTATTGGCCTTCTGTATTTAAAGATTGTTATACTTTCATAAAGACTTGTGATAGATGTCAACGAATTGGGAATATTTCAAGATGTAATGAGTTACCCATGAATGATATATTGGAGATTGAATTATTTGATGTATAGGGTATAGACTTCATTGGACCATTCCCACCATCTTTTGGGAACTTGTATATTCTGCTCTCTGTGGATTATGTTTCAAAGTAGGTAGAAGCAATTGCTACCACAATGAATGATGCTAAAGTAGTTATGAAGTTTCTGCATAAAAACATTTTTTTGTCGCTTTGGTACTCCAAGGACCATTCTTAGCGATGAAGGGACTCACTTTTGCAACAAACTCCTGGATGCTCTCTTAAGAAAATATGAAGTGAGACATAAAGTGGCATTGGCTTATCATCCACATTCCAATGGACAAGATGCGGTATCAAACCGAGAGATCAAGTTAATCTTGGAGAAGATGGTCAATACCAATACAAAAGATTGGTCTCAAAAGCTTGATGATTCCTTGTAGGCTTATCGGACTGCCCTTAAGACTCCTCTTGGTATGGCACCATATAGACTTGTTTATGGTAAATCATGTCACTTACCAATTTAATTAGAACATAAGGCGTATTGAGCTATAAAGAAAATGAATTTTGATTTCCATGGAGCTGGTGAGAAACATCTTTTGCAACTTAATGAGATGGAGGAATTTTGTAATGATGCTTATGATAGTGCTCGGATTTAAAAGGAACGAATGAAGAAGTACCATGATCAACAGATTTTGAACCAGGTCAACAGGTGTTACTTTATAATTCTCATCTAAAGTTGTTTCCTGGTAAACTTAAGTCTTGTTGGTCTGGTCCATTCACTATCACAAAAGTTTTACCTATGGAGCGGTGGAGTTGAAATATACTAATGATTCTATATTTCAAGTCAATGGCCAAAGATTGAAACATTATTTTGGTCATGTTAATCGAAATGTGGAGACCATATACATTAAGAATTGTCACTGAAGCAACAACAACGTCTAGCTTAAGACGATAACAAAGCGCTTTATGGGAGGCCGCCCATACATTTTTTTATATATTTTTTAGTTTTTAATTTTTGTTTATGAACTACGTTTTTATTTTTGTTATTTCTGTATGTACTTTAGTCGATGAATCATAAAATACGTGAAAAAAAAATTATTTGGAATTTTTGGCGCAATAGCGCCTAGTGTTAGGCGCTACAGCGCCGTGCGTCACTGACTGAACAGTGACAGAAGCCTCATCAGGTGCTATTGCGCTGCGAGGACTGTTTCGAAAAAAAATAGAATTATGACCACTTAAGTGGTCATGTGAGTGACACATGACGTCGATGATGATCCACCTACTACTGATGGTGGTGACACGGTTATGGACCCTTAGTCCTAGCTGCTCTGGTTTGTTTTCTCTCCTTTAATTTTATTGCACAGTGGGGACACTGTTTACTTTAAGTTTGGGGGAAAGACAATTTTTATGTTTTCATTTTTCGCTATTTTGGGTTTTATGGGTAGTTTAGTTTTTTTTTTTTAATTATTGGGTGACTGTACTATTAATGTTGACCACCTTATGACCTATGGGCTTCGATAATGAACTGATGTTGAACTCTTTGATATTATTCAGTATGTGTGAATAACTTGTGGAATGTGTGCTTAATCTATTATGCTTACTTTTGGTATTGTTATATGGATATATGTTGTTCTACTTGTTCTATACATATTTTTATTTTGTGTGTATATGAAGACTTGGTTTGAATTGGTTGATATTGAGATAACTAGAACTTGTGTAATTGATTTGATGATGCGAAATTAAAAATCTTTGTTGTGTAGAGATGATTAAGGCAATTTTTGTTGAAGCGTTTGAGCCAAAAAGCTAACCTTGATACATTATCCTTTGTTGTCCTATTTTGAGCTTAATTTTTCCAACTTTTGTTCTTTGCTAAATAAATGCATATTTATCCTTGATTAGGAACATTGACCGTGATTAAGCATAGGTTGTTTTGTAATGAGTGACAATATGATGTCAGTAAGATGGGAATATTATGAAAGTATCATTTTGGAAAAGGAATTTATGTGTATAATAAGTTATGATCCATTTGTTTTATGTTGAAAAATTTTCTTGTTATGAAAAAAAAAAAAGATTCAAAGAAAGAAAAATTCATGATGAAAAGCAAAAGAAAAATAACAAGAGATTAAATTTTATAGGATTGTAACTTCACTTGTGCTAAAGGAAAGCATTGAATGGAAGTGCTAAAAAGGATTTGGAAAGTGAGTTGTGTATTATTGAGTTTAGTTGTTTTGTCAGTTTATGGTGTGAAATTAGCCTAAATGACATTCTAATCCACCATTTACCTAAGTCTAATGATATATGCCTATAAAGTCCTTTTTATCTACATGATTTTTATTTACATTAGTGGAGATGAATTGGTTATGCAAGCTTATGGTTATCTTGATTGTTTTGTGGTATGGGAAGTCTTTATGCACATGAACTATGTGTTATATAGAATTTTTAGAATTGACATATACACACTTTAATGATAAGACAATATTGGAAGTTTGAGTTTGACAGGTTGAAATTCTAATCCTTTGTTTGAAGTGCAAGTTGGATAATTGAAAAAAAGTTTGGTATGTTGAGATAAATTGCCCTTGGTCTATGCTTTTTTTTTTTTTTTGATGAACAAAGAATATTATTAACAAACCAAACCAATTACAAACCGAGAACACAAAAACCAAAACAAAAACAGCTCAAAAAGAGCCCAGCCAACCGAGACAAATAACAGACCAGCTCACCAAGAGCCCAGCAAAAGAAGATTACAGCAGATTCAGGCTCCTAAGAAAAATAATGTCATTGCTCTTCATCTTAGCCTTAGACAAACTAGAAACTCTAGCCTTAATACTATCTTGAATCATAGAGACAGCCTTGCAAACAGACATCGAAAAGGAATTAAAAACACACTGGTTTCTGTTCCACCAAACCAGATACACAGAGGCAGCTAGCCCAGCAGCAACTATCTTCTGCTGCAGAGACTTTGGCTTCCCCTCCATCCACCTAATCCAATCCTGGAAACAAGCAGGCCAAATCAACCTACCCAGCCAGCTAGCCACACCTTTCCTTACTTGAGCAGCAAATTGACATTGAAAAAATAAGTGCTCATGACATTCCTGATGCACTTCACAGATTGGACACAAGCAAGAAGACAGTTGCAGATGGCACTTCACTAAATTGTCCCTGGTTAATAGGTGCTTCAAGGATGCTTGCCAAAGAATAAACCTGTGTTTAGGCAAGGACAAGCTACACCAAATAACAGCAGCCGAAGGCACCTTATCTCTGTTCATCAGCTGAAAGTACATCTTACTGGTTTTAAAATTGCTGTTAACTATAGCCTTATCTAACATCTCCTTGCTAAGTAAAGCCCTCAACTTGATTAGCTTACGCCAATACCAGCTCATGTCAGATTGTATATTGTACTCCCAAAAAGATTGTCCTTTAAGATAAACAGAATCAATCCATTTAACCCAAAGAAGATCTTGTTTAGTAGACACAGCCCAAATATACTTAGCAAGAAGAACCATATTCCAGGTGGCCCCTTCCTTGAACCCGATACCCCCCAAACACTTAGGCAAGCAAACTTGGTTCCAAGCTGTGAGGTGAATTCTACTTCTGTTTTCATTCCCTTTGCTGGTCCCCCACAGAAATCTCCTACACAGGCTATCAATCTCACTAATTACACTCTTAGGGAGGAGAAAAATACTCATCCAAAAAGATCTAATTCCCAACAGAACAGATTGAATGAGCTGAGCTCGTCCAGCATATGAAAGATGCCGATTAGACCAATGGAAAAGTTTCAGCTGAATTTTTTGAATAATAGTAGCACAATCCCCCGCCCTCCACTTTGTAGGTCTCAGCGGAACACCAAGATACTTTAAGGGGAAATCACCTTCAGCAAAGTGCAAATCTCTTAAAATATCCCTGGTCTCTACCTCTGTTAAACCCCCAAAGTAAACTCTGCATTTGTCCAAATTAGCTGTCAAACCAGAAATCTCACTGAACTCAGTAAAACACTTCTTTATAATCTGAACAGAAGCGCTCTGGCCTTTGCAAAAGATCACAAGATCGTCTGCGAAGCAAAGGCTCACCAAATTCAAGCTCCTACACCGAGGGTGAAACTTAAACTCCCTGTTTTGAGTGGCTCGGATAAGCATCCTGGTGAAGAATTCCATAACTAGAACAAATAATAACGGAGGGATTGGATCTCCTTGCTTCAGCCCCCTTCTACCCGTAAAACAGCCCTGAACTCTACCATTAAGCAAAATAGAATAAGAAGCATCTCTTAAACACACAAAAATCCAGTTAATAAATTGCTTCGGGAAACAAAAACCAGTAAGAATCGTCTCCAAACAATGCCAATCAATGGAATCATAAGCCTTGCTGAGATCGACCTTCATCACACATCGAGGGGAAATATGTTTTCTTTTATAACCCTTAAGGATATCCTGAAAAATCAGAATGTTATGCGCTAAAAGCCGATCCTTAATAAACGCCCCTTGATTCTGATGAATAAGAAAAGGAAGTACCCTTTTAAGTCTCTCACACATCATCTTAGAAATACACTTATACAAAGTATTGCAGCAAGCGATGGGCCTATACTCCACAGCCTTCGTCGGATTAGCAATTTTTGGAATCAAAGTCAACATAGCATTATTAAGATTTTTAGGAAGAATGCCTTGCTGAAAGAAACCCAAAACAGCCTCTGAAACTTCATCACCAATCTCATTCCACATAGCTTTAAAGAAACCCGACCCATAACCATCCGGACCCAGACTCTTTAAAGATCCAATGCTAAACATAGCATTTCTAACATCCTTCTTAGTAAACGGTTTAACTAAAGCCAGCTGATGCTCTAAAGAAAGGATATTACCATGAACAAAACACTCCATGTGAATAGATCCCGAAGCCTTACTTTGACTGCCCAAAACATTTCTAAAATGATGTAAGAAATGATCCACCACCTCCTCATACTTCTCAACAAGCTGACCATTGTCAGAAACATAAGAGGCAATCCTATTTATTTCCTTCCTCTGCTTCAAACAAGCATGGAAATACGCTGTATTATCATCCCCAAATTTGAGCCAATTAACTTTACTTTTTTGCCTCAAAAAACTATCATAAAATCTGGAACTCTGAACCAACACCTCAAGCGCCAGCTTTTCCTCAGCCTGAAACACAGAAGACAAAGGATCCTGCTGAAGGTTACTTTGGGCCTGGTTATACAAAATTTTAGCCATCTGGAATTTGCTCTCTACATCACCAAAATCAGACTTATTAAATCTCCTTAAGACATGGCTAAGCCTCTGAAGTTTCAATAACACACCAGTAAAACCACCAACAGCTACTGGTTTTTGCCAATTTTGCATAACAGTAGACTTAAAATTATTATGCTCCACCCACATGTTATAAAATCTAAAAGGTTTGAACCCAGTGATAACCTCCTAAAACAACTTAATAATGCAATAACAGTGGTCTGAGAGCAAGTCCCACTGTTTGATAGCCACTGAAGCAGGAAAGAGGTCAAGCCACTCCTCATTTTTAAAGACCCGATCTATTTTGGAATAGATCCTAGCATCAGCTGTTTGGTTATTAGTCCAAGTATAATGAGAACCAATTGAACCCAGCTCATCAGCTAATCCTTGACCACGCCATCTCTGAGCATCAACCAACTCCGCAGAAGTAACTGGCCGACCCCCTTTTCTGTCTTCAAACTCAAACACAGTGTTGAAATCTCCAGCCAACAACCAAGGAGCAACAGGGAACCTAAGACAAGATAAATCAAGCCACATCTGAGTTCTTTCCTGGACCAAGTTACGCCCATAAGCAAAAGTCACACAGTACATCCTCTTAGACTGATGCTCCTTGATAATAGTATGAACAAGTTGATCAGTCTCATGAATAACATCAACCAAAAGCAGACTACTCTTCCAAACCAGCAAAATTCTACCCTCACAAAGAGAACCTTTAAAATAATTCCACCCATCAAAAAATCTACTCATCATATTCTCCACTTTCTCACCTCTTAACTTGGTTTCAAGAAAAGCACCCAAACCAATCTTATTGATACGACAAAAAACACTAAGGGATCTCTGTTTTTCCCTCTTATTCAAACCTCGAACATTCCAGCTAAGAATTTGGAACTCTACCATAAGATTTTTTATTTGCAGGCAAAGCCAAATTCGCATCCTCCCCACTCTTATCAAGTAAGACATTATAAGTATTTTTTACCCTGTTCTGAGCCTTATAAGCCAGCGATTTCTTCCCCCCAACTTTCCTAGGAGTAATCCAATCTCCATCTGGTTCTACCATACTAGCGGAACCATTATCAACAGCCACCAGGTTTCCTTTGGAAGCTTGGTTCAACTTATCTGCACCCATCTCTGTATTTGTCTGAACTTGTGTACCCTTCAGAGCCTTGTCAAGCAAAGTAGACTTGTCCCCCTCTCCAGTACCTGGCACCGAAGAAATAGCCTCTTTGTGCACCTCAGAATTGCTCCTTATAGTCTCCTCCACCGATTTATCCAATTTGGTTCCATTAACTAACTGATCTTTTGGTCTCCAAACTACATTTTTTTTTCTTATTACATAAAGATTCAGTATGACCAAACACCTTGCATAGCTTACATTGGGTGGGCAGCCACTCAAACTCAACAAATTGTTCCATTAATTGACCTCTTTCATTCAAAAACTGAATGGATTTCGGGACCTCATCAGCTATGTCAATATCAACTAAAACTCGAGCAAATTGCATCATAGACCTTTCCATTGTAACCTTATCCACCATGATAGGTTTGCCAAGAGTACTAACTAAAGCACTAAGGCATTTGGTACCCCAATACTGTAGCCCCAAACCGGGCAACCTCACCCAAATTGGGACCGATTTAACCATTCGCAAATGATCTAATTCAGCTGTCCAAGGCCTAACAATGACTGGTTTTCTGTCAAAGTGCAAAACTCCATTTTCTAACACCATATCTCTAGTCGATTCGTCCCTGAATTTGACCAATGTA